>NC_135324.1:3586139-4786139 GCF_048772815.1 Callospermophilus lateralis
CCGAGGGATTCCAAATGTGGGCAGCACTTGTCATTTCTCTATAAGAGGCCCCTTCATTCCAAGGACTTAATGGTCTCCAGGCCCGGGCTGTGGGGACAGGGAGAGGGGGACAGAGTCACAGATGATTTTGTGATGGGGGGTGAGTGGGGACCGACCGAGAAGCTTCCCAGAGAATCGGGGAACCCAGATGGCTTTAGATGGGTCCGTTTGCCTCCCGATCGTGACCTCGGGTGAGAAGTGGGGGTGATGGGTGAGAGTGAGGGGTGCGGCCATCAGTGGGGCGTGGGCCGCTGGGCCCCTGACGGAGCTGGTGGAAGGAAATGGAAGGGGCCAAAAGAGAGTGTGCCCTCGTTCAGCGGAGTCCCGGGTGTGTGCGCAGCTGTGTGTCGTTAGGAAGGTAGCTCGCCCTCTCTGAGCCCCTCTCTGGGGCTGGCCAGAAGCAAGCCCCTGTCTTTGGAAGTGGTGAAAAAGAGCTCCTGTCCCTTCCCACCATCTTCGGCTCCCTCTTGGGGTAAAGAATGGCACTTAGTGACTCTGGGGGATGGGGGGCGCCATGGCTCAGCCCCCCTGGGTTCCTGCCAGCTGCCCACCCACCTGGAGGGTGGCTTTCTGGCTCCACCCGCCGTGTCACCTGCTGATTGCTACAGGACAAGACTCACAGTCCGACCTGGAGTCTGGGTACTGAGTAGCCCAGCTGCCCGGTCCGATCCCGGCTGTCCCCGGCCAACCCGGCTGGACTCCGGCTGGTCACGCTGGGGCTGGGGCCTCGGCTGCTGGACTTCTCCCGCCCCCTGCTGGATCCCCCCAAGCTCCAGGAAGGTCTCGGAGCCTTCAGCCGAGCCCAGAGGGACCCTGTGCCTCAGGACGGGGTGCGAGGGACAGCGCAGGCCGCGACCTCTGAGCGCCACCTCCCTCGTCTGCAGGTGAACGAGCAGATGAAGCTGACGATGCTGGGGCAGGACTCCGTGGTGGTCACCTTCACCTCCCTCAACGAGACGGTGACGCTCACCGTGTCGGCCAGGACCTGTCCCCACGGGACCACGCCAGAGAAACGGGTAAGGCAGAGCCACGCGTGGAGCCCGACCCCGGGGCCTGTCGCCGTGACCTGCCACTTCCTGTCCCAGGGTCTCTGCTCCCACTGCCCACCACTCTCCCCGCCAAGGTCCTGTGTGTCACTCTACCGTCACTCACCGCTTAGCCTGAGAACCTCCTTCGTGTCCTTAGTGAACTTTTGGTGTCAGGAGTCTGTCACTTTGTCAGTGGCAGAATCCAACGTGGATGGGGCTTAACATGACAGAAGAACGTGTCGGCTCCGTGAGCTTGAGAAGTCTGCTGATGGGCGGCTTCAGGCACGGCTGGATCCAGGCCCTCCCGAGATTCCATGGGACGTTCCCCGCCCTTGGTTCTGCTTTCGTCTGGGTCAGATTTAGTCTCCTAGAGTTTCTCTCCTAATGGCCACAAGCATCTCTGAGCTCTTATCCTACCCGCTGTGGCGTCCCAAGTGCTCCAGTGGAAGTGCCACCGTCATGCCCAGCGGGGCGTGAGGCCCTGGTTCAGTCCCAGGACCACAGAGAGCGAGAAGGAGGAGAGAAAGCAACAGCGTCACTGCTCAGCAGCTCCGATGGCTGCCCGTGACTGAAGTGCCCCCTGTCACACCATCCTTAGGGTCAGGGTGTGACATCAGCTTCACATGAACCACCGGGACGAGGGACGAGGCAGAGTGTTGTCCTAAAGGCAAATCAGGGCGCTTTGACCAGGAGGAGGAGAAGGGACGCTGGACAAAATACGAGGACCCTCTGCCACCCGGGCCCCTCCAGGTCCATCTGTGTCTCCTGCTCAGCAGCCCCTCCCCCCAGCAGTGACAGCCCCAACATGGCACTCCTTCATTGTCACCTCCACCAAACTGGGGAGTCCCTGGGGTTCCCAGGGGCTCTTAACCCCTGAGCCCCGTCCCCAGCCCTTTTTATTTTTTATTTAGAGACAGGGTCTCGCTGAGTTGCTCAGGGCCTCACTGAGTTGCTGAGGCTGGCCTCCAACTCTCGATCCTCCTGCCTCAGCCTCCCACTCCCACGCTGTGTTAAGTGAGGAACATAGAAAGCGTTGGTCCTGCCCGCCAGGAGCCGGCCAAGTATAGGGACAAAGGAAGCAAAACACGAACAAGACCCCAGGCAGACAGGAGTGGGTGGACGTGGAGCATCCATCCACAGAGCAGTTGCCGTTGGCTGAGGAATCAGGAGGGCTGCTGGGAGAAGACATCGGGCCCAGCCGGGACTCGCTCTGGAAGCTGGAGCTGCATGGAGCTGCCCCGATGTCCAGAGCAAGTCTAGGGCTGGCCTCCCTGGGAAACAGCCCCTGGAATGGAGATGGGTGTGCAGGAGTTCATCTGGGACCCCTGGGAGGAGGCCGCAGTGACCCTGCAGAATCGAGGCGAAAGGCCTGGGCCCTTGTGCCCCCCAGTGACCAGTCAGTCTCTGTAACCGTGGTCAATGACAAGTTCTCATCTGGGAGCTGGTGGCAGCCAGTATTCTCCCACTGCACAGGGCAACGGGCAGCAAAAGTGCCACACTTCACCGACAGCATCTATTGAGCTCCTTCTGTGTGATAGGCACTGAGACCCAGAGACCATCACTATAACAAACCGCCTGAGATAATCAACTTATAAAGAAGAAAGGTTATTTTTTTGCTCACAGTTTTGGAAGTTCCGGTTCATGATGCTCTGTTGTTTGGGGCCTGTGGCAAGGCAGTGTGCCATGGCAGGGGCGTGTGGTGGGACAGAACCACTGAACTCTATGACCAGGAAGGAAAAGAGAAAGAGGCCGGGGTCTCACATCCACCTCGAGGGCCCGCCCCCAATGACCTAAAGTCCTCCCGCTAAGCCCCACCTCTTAAAGGCTCCACTCCACGCTAAGAGCCACACTTTTGTCACATGGGCCTTTGGGGGACGGTCAGCCTCAACTACTTAGCAGGTAGAAGCTCGCAGGTTTGGGGGAGACGGGCTGCAACACCCCTCTGTCTTCACAAAGCACGGACATCTGTCCTGTGGCTGCAGGGAGAGAATGTCGGGAGTCCAGGCCAAGGACAGCGAGGCCCAGGGGAATCCGGGGAAGCCCTTCGGGGTGGGGAGGTCTGGTCAGGTCTGGGCCGAGGCTCAGCACGTCACGGGAGGGGGAGAGGGAGAGAGGGGAGCTGCAGGCGGAGGGGGACAGGTGGCCACGACCCCTGCCCTTGGCCTCCCTCCAGCCGTCCCGCAGGATCGGGGGCTCGGACGACAAGGTGTCAAAGCTGACCCGGGCCCTGGCGGAGATCAAGAGGCGGTTCCAGAAGACGGTGACTCAGTTCATGAACTCCATCCTGCTGGCTGCAGGTGAGGGCAGGGGCGGCCACCGGGTCCGTCCCACGCGGGGACCTGGGCAGCAGGGGTCAGGGCCCGTTTGGGTGTGACCCTGGGTTCCAGCTGTGACAGGTGAGTGCCCCAGAACGGTGGACGTGGCCTGTGTCTCCAACGTCTCCATGTCAGCGTCTTATTCCCAGGTCCCTCGTCATTGTCCTGTGTCCCTCTGGGTCCCCACGCACACACTGTGTCACCTCTTCAGCTTGGTGTCCCATCTTACCCCCGTCACCTGCCTGCAGCTCCTGTTCCCCTCTCCCTGTGGGAAGGTCTCAACAGGAGACAAAGCTGTCCCCTCCCCGGCTGTCCCTGTTAGGCCCAAGGGCACCCCCAGGCCCTTCCAAAGCCCAGCTGTCCCCTCCTGCCGGGGGGCCCAGAAACTGGGGACACTGAGCCCTGCTCCATGTCACCCCTGACCGGGAATGGAGGGGCCTTACTAGGGACTTTCTCTTTGTCTCCAGAGACCTAGTCCGTTTGTCCTGAGGGGCAGTCTGCCTTGCCCCCCGCCAGCAGAATGTGGTCACCCTCCTCAGGGCTCTGGGGCTCTTCACACCTGCTGTAGTCCCCTTCCGGTCACCCCAGGGGTCCTCAGAGGGAGGGAGCCCTGTCCCGGGTCATGTGTCTATTCCGAGTCCACTCATTCACTAAATCCTTGGGTAAGGGAATGGAGGAAGGGAGGCCCCTGGCCTCCGAATTTTCCCGTCTAGTAGGGAAAGCAAGACGAGGATATAAATCACACCGTCCTGTTGTGTGCCTGGACACACAGGTCACAACGAATGTCACCATGAGGTACCGCTGTCATGTACCGAGTACAGTGTGAAAGAACGAGCCGTGGTCCACACCTGTAATCCCAGCGGCTCGGGAGGCTGAAGCAGGAGGCTCGCAAGTTCAAAGCCAGCCTCAGCAACTCATGGAGGCCCTAGCCGCTCAGCGAGACCCTGTCTCTAAATAAAATGCCAACAAAAGGGCTGGGGAGGGGGCTCAGAGGTTAAGTGCCCCCGAGTTCAATCCCCTATACCAAAAAAAAAGTGAATATTACAAAGAAAGTAGATGGACTTCTATCTTGAGGCACAGGGAACAGCATTCTCAGAGGCTGGAACAGCGTGAGCCAGGAATTGACTGGGAACCCAAGCTCTGTGTTGGCTGCTGGGGCCAAGCCAGGCCCCTTGGGGAAAGTGGGGGGAAGGAGGGACAGGGAGCCATTCTTAGGGCTCCGGATGGGGCAGGAGAATCTCTAGACGTGGACAAGCAGGGGCCGTGTGAGCAGAAGGGCGTTCCACTGCGTGGGGCCAGGAGCAGGGACAAAGGTGGCCCATCGGTGATGACACGTGACGGCAGCATCTCTCATTACCAGGTCTGCTCACCATCGAGTACCCCGCCAAGAGGGAGGACTCCGACATGGGCCGGGTGAGGCTGAAGTCCGGGTCTCACCTGGAAAAGCCCTTCAAGTCCAGTTCCCACATGGCCGACATCCTCTCCCGCTCCCAGTCGGCCCGGCCGGACTCCCTGGTCGAAGAGTCTATAAAGGAGGATGCGGAGTCTATTTCCATGAGCCCCTCCCGGAAGAAGGGCCCCAGAGTCCACGCCAGGGCCTCCATCACGTCCAGGTGGGCTGACCCCTTCTGCTGAGGCGTCTGGGACCGGCAAGGAGGACACGATGGGAGCCAAGTGCTGCGTCCCCCCTCCTGGAGCTGAGTCCCAGGCTGGGAGAGGCCAGGAGCTGACCTGGGCGCCTTACCCCGTCCCCTAGTTTTGATTAATGCCAACCGGGCTCTGATAAGATGAGACGCCTTTGCTCCCTGACATCTGCGTCTCTGTTCCTGCAACTGCGTGTTAGTGTCACCAACAGGGACCCGGTCCTGCGCGCGCCTCTTGACACAGTTGGAAGATCACAGTGTCCTGCGTTTTCCTTGGCTTTAGTTTTTTGTGGTGCTGGGCCTCATACATGCAAAGTCTCTTCTGCTGAGCTACGTGGCCCCCCAGTCCTTATTTTTCTTTGAAATAATATAGGGAGGAAATAGGAGCTACCAACTAGAGATACGATGAAACTGCTCTGACATGTAGTTAGGTCGTTAGAGTTGCCAGTTTTTCTTGATACAGCTTTGAGTCACTCTGGGGTACCCTCCATTTCAACCTCATTCACTCGAGTATTTTGTTTTGTTTCATTTTGTGATGAGCCAACTCGTGACCGCCACCTGCGTCTTTTAAAAATCTGTTTTCTGAGGCTAGGGTAGAGGCTCAGAGGCAGAGCGCTCGTCTAGCATGTGTGAGGCCCTGGGTTGGATCCTCAGCACCACATATACATAGATAAAATAAAGGTCCATTGACAACTAAAAAAATATTTTTTAAAAATCTGGTTTCTGCCAGGCGGGCGCAGGGGCACAAGCCTGTCATCCCAACGGCTCAGGAGGCTGAGGTAGGAGGATGGAAAGTTTGGAGGCCAGGCTGGGCAACTTAGTGAGGCCCTGTCTCAAAGTAAAATTTAAAGTCCTGGGGACGTGGCTCAGTGACAGGGCCCTTGCCTAGCATGGCGTGGTCCTGGCTTCCATCGCCAGTACCCCAAACCAAAAAAAAAAGGAGGCTTAGACCATTGACATCAGTGGAGGTCAGGGAAAGAGGCCAGCTCAGGGTCTGTCTTGACTGTCAAGGGGACGGGCCTGCAGATGGGCGCAGCAGGCCGAGGGGTGTGGGAGAGAATTGCCCACCTCGGTGGTCCCCAGGAAACAGAGGCGCAGGGAGACGGGGGGCCTGTGAGGCCGAGCACACCTGGCTGGTGAGGCCAGAATGGACTCCGCCCACAGCCCACCCCCCACAGCGGGTCCTTGTTCAAGGGCAGCCCGGCTGGGGCAGGGGCGTGCGAGCGGCCCCCTGAGGACCCCTCTGGATGCTCCTGCCGCAGGGGGAAGATGGCCAAAGAGGTGCACAGCCCCACGCGGTGGGCGGCCTCGCCCTCCGACTGCCCCCTGGTGCTCCGGAGGCTGCTGCAGAGGGAGGACATCCGGGCCGGCTGCAGGTGCATGGTGAAGGCCCCCCTGGTGTCCGACGTGGAGCTGGAGCGCTTCCTGTCCGCACCCCGCGACCCCAGCCAAGTGCTGGTGTTCGGGATCGTCTCGAGCCAAAGCCCGGGCAGCACGGCGCAGCTGCAGTGGGTGCTGGACACCCTGTACAACCACAAGCAGCAGGGCCGCGCCTCGCCCTGCATCCAGGTTGGTTTGGGCCCAGCGAGGAGACCCCAGAGGCCAGAGGAAGCCCCCGCAGGGCTGGGACCCACTGAACCTCCGGCACAGAGGCCACACCCCTTCTCTTCCCCAGGGCCTTTGCACGTCCCTCCCTCTGCCCTCTGTTCCACTGTGGCTGGGACTCTGCCAGGCCCGAGGGACCTGCTGTCCACTCAGACACAAGCCAGGCCCTGCAGAAGCTTCTGGCAGCCCCAGCAGGCCCCAGTGAGGGCTGTGACAGGAGAGCTATCAGTGCCCAGGGCCCTGAACCAGTCACCTTCTGGATTCCAGCAAGTGCCACCCAGGATGTGTGGGGTTTGGGCAAGTGGGTTGGGTTTTGGCTCAGGTGTAAACTGCTGTCCAAGTCTGAATTCATTGACGAGGAAGCCCAAAGGGGACTTAAGGAGCCATACAGAGGGTCTCAGTCCTGTCATCCCAGCAGTGGCTCAGGAGGCCGAGGCAGGAGGATCACAAGTTGGAGGCCAGCCTCAGCAATTTAGCAAAGCCCTGTCTTGAAATAAAAATGAAGGACCTGGGGTGTGGCTCTGAGGTAGAGAGTCCCGGTGTTCAATCCCGAGTATCCTCTCCCCACAGATTTTTTTTAATATTTATTTTTTAGTTGTAGTTGGACACCATATCTTTATTTATCTTTTTATTTTTATGTGGTGCTGAGGATCGAACCCAGCACCTCACATGTGCTAGGCGAGCGCGCTTCCTCTTGAGCCACATCCCCAGCCCCCCAGCCCCCTAGCCCCCAACCCCTTTTTCACATTTTCTTTTGAGACAGGATCTCACCAAGTTGTCTCAGGCTTTGCTAAGTTGCAAGGCTGGCCTCCAACTTTTGATCCTCCTGCCTCAGCCTCCCAAACTGCTGGGATGACAGGCACGTGCTACGGCCCCGGCTCAGGGACCATTCATTGAGACCCTGCTGTGTGCCCGTCCAGGGACCTGGCCCTACCTAGAGCTCTGGGTTCAGTTCAGGTCCTGGCGCGGGACTGGACCACTGGAAGGACTAGGGGAGGGGCAGCCCTGGGGGACGGGTGGGGACATCCTTGGTGCCATGGAGTGTGGACTCATGAGCCTGGATGCAGGTCCACCAGGGGCACAGTGCCCCTCTCAGGACTCTGCAGGGCCAGGCTAGGGAGGGCCAGGCCTGGGGGCATCTATCCCAGTGCTGGCCTGTAGAGGGCGCCACGCAGACCCAGGACCGTCCTCGGGGGCAGAAGGGGTGACCCCTGCGTCCCGTTGGCATGGGGTGACTGTCCCAAGCCTGTCTCTCGGCAGTGTCGCCATGACCCCTACCGCCTGCTGCGCTACGACCTGCACGGTCCCCTGCAGAGGAGCCCGGCCCTGCTGGTGAAGAGGTTCGCCGTGGTCCAGGGCATGGTCCTGGTGAGCGGGGCCTGGGGGGACGGGCCAGCTCCCCCCACTCTGGGTCTCTCAGCCCGGGCCCCGGGGGATCAGAGGGCAGGACTGACCTGAGTCACCAGGCGCACAGAGCCGGGCGGGGCCCTAGGCTGCTCCCCCGTGTCCCCCATCCCAAGTGACAGAGGGATGGGTCACTGCCACTCAGAAAGCGCCCCTGGGAGACCCCCGTGTCACCCTGGCTGGCTCCTCGGCATTTCCTGCCACCCGCTGGGTCCTGTGCCACCTCCCCCGGTGTCCGGGTCTCGCGGGGTCCTGCCTTTCTGGTTAACGGCAAAAGGAACCCCATTTCTATGGGATGAGCGATAAGCCACATCCCAGTAAGTGGGTCAGCAGCAGAGGGGACAGATGGCCCTGGGCAGGCGAGTGGACCTCGGATCACAAGACCCCGTCCTGGCCCCAGGGACCTGGGAGGGTCCAGCAGCCTTCGAACAGCCTGGCCCAGCAGAGGCTAAGGGCCAAGCAAGGGGGAGGCCGAGGCCAGGCTCAGGCCACCTCCCCGGGCAGGTGGCTCAGGCCAGGTCCTCTACTGCCCACAGATGTTTGCTGGGGGGAAGCTCCTCTTTGGTGGCCGCGTTCTGAACGGCTACGGCTTCAGCAAGCAGAACCTGCTCAAACAGATCTTCCGGGCCCGGCAGGACTGCAAGATGGGCTACTTCCTGCCGGACAACTACAAGTTCAGGTACGGGGGACACGGGCCAGGGGGAGGGGCCGGGGGACGAGCAGGCGGCCAGGTGAGCCAGGGCACGTGGTCAGTTTCTTTGGGATGCAGGTTGACAAGAGGGTTGTCTTGGAGACGAGGGACTCGGGCCCGATGCATAGTCCCCGCGTCTGTTGGGGACAATGGACTCACCCCAGAGGTACCTGATGTGCCACAGGGAACAGCATTCTCAGAGACTGGAACAGCATGTGCTAAATGTTTAGTTGTCGGTGGTGACTTCTGCCGTAGAGGAGAGTCTCCGTTCTGACCAGGCCTGGGAGCCGCAGCTGGTCCCCCAGGAACCTCTAGACAGGTCCGTCTTCAGACCTCAGTCTCAAGGGTCTTGCTGAGTTGCTGAGGCTGGCCTTGAGCTCCCGATCCTCCTGCCTCAGCCTCCATTTGGCACCTGCAGCCCTGCTCCTGCTTGGTTTGCCGAGTGGACACGGGTCCTCGGAGACCAGTTGTGGGGAGTCACAGGGAGAAGGGAAGACGAGGCTCAGGGTGTTCTAGAATGTTCCAGAGGCAGAGAGGGGAGGGGGAGAGCGAGGGAGGGGAAAGCCCAGGCCCAAGACAAGCCGGGGCTCCAGGCCGATGCCAACCACGGGCAAAGCCATGTTCAGAGACGCTCAGAAGACGGCCACGTGGCCCCGAGGAGCGGGCAACTTAGTCTGTGTGGATACTGTAACAAAACTCCCGTACAGCGGGAGGCTTATAAACAACAAAAGTTTCTCAGGTTTAAAGGTCAAGTCCAAGAACAAGGCACCTGCTGACTTGGTGTCTCACGGGGGCCGGCTCCTCACAGGTGGCCTTTCCTCCTGTGTCCTTCCATGGTAGAAGGTACAAAGCAGCCCCCTGCCCCCGCCCTGTGGTCCTCTTTCAAGGGTACCACTCCCATTCATGAGGCTCCCCCTCCTACCTGCACAGGTATCACAGGCCCCGCCTCCTGGTGCCATCTCCTTGGCCGTGACAATTTCAACCCGTGAACTTGGGGACGGGGACACAGATACCAGACTGCAGCGGGGGGGGGGGGGTGCCAGGAAATACTTACCAAGAGACACGGCTCGATCCGGCTTCCGCCGTTAATAGGAAAGGGCCGCGGGTGTCTTGGGGGCAGTGGGGCAGAGCTGTGTGGCCTGGGCCAGCCATTTACCCCTCAGCCTCTAAGGACCTTATCACCATGTGTCAGGGGGTGGGCAGGACCCAGTCACTAATGATGAGGTCACTGTTAAGCATGGTCTCCTGATCTGTGAGGGGTCCAGGGGGTCTGCTGTGCAGTTTCATCCAGAAGCTGGGGGGCTGCATCACCCCCAGGCCTTGCCCGCGCAGGGGCCTGGGGGTCCCTTTGGGCTGCTGTCCTTGCTTTGCCTCCCCGGGCGGCCTGGGCTTCCTCCCAACATGGCGGCTGGGTTCCGGGCAGGAGGGACGCCGTCTCCCCTTTGAGGACTTGGCCTCGTAGTCTTACGGCCTCACACGTCCCGTCCCACCGCACTGGAGTCCCTGGGGCCAGCCCGCAGTCGAGGCAGGGGAACTAGCTCCTACCTCCCGATGGGGGGAACCATGTCAGAGGTTTAGACAGGTTTTCAAAGCGGCCCACCTTCTGCTGATCCCCGCCAGCTGGGTGACTAGGTTGGTGCTGCCTGACGAGCCCGAATTGTCTGGGTTCCAGAGACACCGGGCGAAATCGCACAGTGTCCTTAGGAACAGGTGCTGGTTCAGGCAGGAACTCAGACGGCCATGTCCAGTAGCGTGCTTGGTGGCCGTGGGCAGGGAGGGCTGCCTTGTCCTGCGGTTGGCTGCGCCCCTCCGAGCAGGCAGCCTGTTGCAGAGCCTGGTGACCCTCACTGACGGGTGGCGGCCTCTGGGGGGGGCACGGCTGAATCGAGGTTTTCCCTGGGCTCAGCTGCGAAGCGTGGCCTGAGAGGAAGAGCAAATGTCCACCTTCCGCCTCGGGAGGCTGGCGGGCTGTGGCCTCGGCTGTCAGGGCCTGCTGGGCCTTTTAGGTCCCCTGACCCGGCCACGGGGACACTGTGGGCAGGGTCCGTGACGACCTGACGGGAGCCAGGGGTCTGCTGAGGTCCAGGGACGTGGTCCTTCCCGCGAGGCCCTGCGGCCCCAGCGGAGACCGAGACGGCGGGTGCCCGCAGGCAGAGTGGCTCCTGGCAGGCGGAGAGGAGTGGGTGGGCCAGGGGCTGCGGGGCGCCTGGGGGAGCCGTGTAGGCCACCAGGAGTCCCCAGACCCCTGCAGGCCAGAGCGCTGGGACACCTGGGGACAGCCCTTCCTGCAGAGCGGGCGGCGGTCTCTCTGCACATGGGAGCTGTGCGAGCCAGCAGACGGCTCTCTGTGCCGGTGACCTCCGTGTACAGGATCCCCATCTCCCTCCCTGATTCCTGGCTCGTCCTCTGGGGGACACCTGGGGACCCTGGAGAAGTGTTTTCTGGAGAAATATTTACTGAGCCGTGACAGAGGGCCGATATTTATCCCAGGGACAAGGGGCAGGCAGGGTGAGGAAGGGCTGGCCGACAGAGTGTCCGCTGACGCCCAGGTGCCGTGGTCACCGGCCCCTGAATAGCTCCAGTGACAGTGGCTTCTTCCTCCTGTGGCGCTCACCCCATCTCCCAGCTTCGAAGCCGCGTCACTCCTTCAGTTTCTGAGCAACTCAGGGATTCTTGACCTTGACCTTGACCCTTCTGCACCTTGGCTGAGCCAGAGACCCAAAGAGAAGAGCAGGCAGCCACAGAAAGACTGGCACCACGTGACTGCACCGTGGCTGAGGCTCAAGTGGAACGGCCAAGGTCAAGGGCTCAGGGGGAAGAGAATGAGCTTTAATGGAGCAGAGTTTCCGTTTTGCAGGAAGAAAATGTTCTAGAGCCCTGAGCACAGCTCCCACCGTATACTTAAAATCGTACAGAGAGCCAGGCGCGGTGGCGCACGCCTGCCGTCCCACCGGCTTGGGAGGCTGAGGCAGGAGGATCGCAAGTTGGAGGCCAGCCTCCGCAACTTAGCAAGGCCCTGTCTCAAAATAAAAAAAAAATATAAAGGGCTGGGGGTGTGGCTCGGAGGTGAAGCGCCCCCTGGGTCCCATGCCTAGTACCCCCCAAATGCCGACCGTGCATATTGACCGGGATCAAGGGGGTGAGGGTGTGGCTCAGGGGCGGGGAGCTGCACCGCCCCCCACAGGCCTGGCTTCAGCCTCCAGGGCCACCAAAGACCAGCAAAGATGGTCAAGACGATGAGTTTCCTGACACCCTTTTGGGCCAGGGTCACTCCAGGCCTCTTCTCGCCCTGGCCGCCCCTGCATGGCCCGCCTCCCCACCGACCTGTGCCCCCCCACAGCCTGGAGCCCCAGCCCGAAAGCCCCCCTCCTCCCGGAAGGCTTCCTGGGGTGTCGGCACCGCGGCCTCCACCCGGGCGCCCCTCTGAGCCCGCAGCGCAGCCGCCCAGGCTGAGAGGGGGTAGGTGGAGGGCCCCCAGCCCTGTCCCCTGCCCGGCCGGGCCCCTCACCCTGTCCTTACCAAGCGGGCAGGGAGACCCTCGGGGGACAGGCCAGGCCGGGTCTGCGCCTCCGCCTGGGCCCTTAAGCACCAGCATGCAGGGACAGGGGACCAAGCTGTCACCGCGCTCTTGCCCAGGGTCCCACCTGGAGGGACCCAGGGAGCTTGGACACCTGGGGGTGCCCAGGGCCGAGCACAGGGCCTGGGCCGTGTCCACCGCGTGCCCAGTGGCTGCCCCTCCCCTGTCCCCCTCTGTGGGGAGGCCCAGCCACATGCAGGGTGTCCCCGTGATCCGTGCCTGTCCCCTCCCTGCCCCACCCCGCCCTGGTGAGGATGAGGTGCAGGGGACGCGCACAGGGAGGGACAGACAGGGAGCAGTCTGGGCCGTGACAGGGGGACAGGCCGTGGCAGATGCCGTGGGGGGTCTGCGCTGGGGACCTGGGAGCCTGGGCTCTGTCCCTGTCACCTCACCCTCCGCTGGCCCCTCTGAAAGGCTGGTCTCCCTGGGCCTGGGAGCTGAGTGTAATGGCCGTCCGTCTGTCTCCCTGCTGGACCGTCAGACCCCGGGGTAGGGATACACTTCTTTTGTGGTCTTGGCCCTGGGCAGTGCTGGGCCTGGGCCACTTAGCAAGGCCCTTTCTCTGAGGGCGAGAGCCCCTGGACACAGTCCCTAGGGACCCAGGACCGGAGGGCTGGCCTCATGCATGGAGAGCGGGCGCCACACAGGCTCAGGGCCCGTCTCACACCCTCCTTGTCACCGAGGCTTGTGACATTGCCACAGCGAGCCGTGGAGTTAGCAAGAGCTGCCACGTGGAGCTGGTGACCGTGGTGGTCAGTCAGGGTGTCATGCCAGGGCGCTGGGTGTCCCCCTGCGGACGTCAGGGAACCTTAGATTGGTTCCAAGGGAGGGAAGCAAGACCAGCTTAAGGAAGGTGCCATCTTGGGCAGCCGGGGGTGAGGCTGGAGGTCGCGATCCTCCTGCCCCGGCCTCCCGAGTTGCTGGGCTGACAGGCGGGTGCCGCTGCGCCTGGCTGTGACATTGTTTCCATGTGTCTCCGTTTAACCTTTTTATTCCTTCATCTCCTTGTTTAAGAACAAACGAGAGAGAGATCTAAACAGTCCCCACGACACTGTCTCTGGCTCTGAGCTTTGGTGGGATGGCCCGGCCCTGGTCCTCCTGCGTCCCCACCCAGCCTCAGCGGGGATGACTGTGTCACCTCATCGAGTCTTAGGCATAGGTGCCACCTACCCCCAGAGCCCCCCGGACCTCACCCTGCGTCATTACCCACCAGATGGCAGGCTCCTTCCAGATCAGTAATCATGACCACATGACAAGACAGTGAGCGAATGGCCAGTCCTGTCTGGGCCACCGACATACTATGCAGCCCTGAACAAGCCCGCTCCCCTCTTTGGACTTTAGTCAGTAAGACGGGGACAAACACCCCTGAGCAGGGCTCCCGTGATGCCCGGAAACCTCCCGAGGTCAGAAACACTGGCAGCACCTGGCTGCAAAGCCAGGGGGTGGGGTGTGAAGGTGAGGGGCACCCACGCCCGCGAGTTTCCTCCAGTGACTGCAACAAGGTGCTTCCCGCGTTGACATGCTCACCTCCCGCGGGGTGCTGTGGGAAGAGGAGCCATCGGGGAGGTGGTGAGGTCATGAGGATGGTGCGCCCTTGAGTGGGATTAGTGCCCTCGTGAAAGAGACCCCAGAGGGCGCGGCTGCCCCTTCCACCGTGGGAGGGCCCGGCGAGAAGCTGCCGTCAGGAGGAGTGTCCTCCGCAGACACTGAGCCTCCCAGAGCCTTCATCTGGGACTTCCCAGACTGTGAGAAACACACCTCCAAAGACCCCTCTGTGGTTTATAACAGCACCCGGTCTGTGGTGTTTCGTCACAGTAGCCCCAGACAGCCTGACGCCAGGTCTCCACACCGAGTGGCCTCGGCCACAGAAATGTGTCGGTAGTTCCTTGGCTTGGGGTGGCATGAGGCCACCCTTCCCTGGAGCCCCACCACTGGGCATTTCGAGGTTAGTCCCCTCTGCCCGGTGGCCAGGTTGCCTGTGGTCACTGTTGGGTGTCCAGGTGTGGCCAGCACATGAGCCCGAGGCCGTGTGGCCTCTAGCAGAAGCCTGGGGACCGGGCCCTGAGCTGGCTGTGGGTCCCAAGCCTGAGTTCTCTCTCCCTCCGCCCCGCCCAGCTCTGTCCCCCCGTGTCCCCTGCCCTGCAGCGTGTCAGCCATTATCCCAAGCCTGGAAGATGCTGAGCCAGCTCAGAAGGCCGCGTCGGGGGATCTCGAAGGGAGCGTCTCCTCGCTGGCCCTGGGAGACAGGGTGGACAAGGAGATGGCTTCCCCGGTTGATGTGAAGTAGGTGACCACTGTGGCTTGGGGCCAGCAAATAGGCACAGCTTGCAGCGGGAGTCCCTGGGCTCTGCCCCCCTACTCCGTGCCCACCGTTGACTCCTGTTTGGATACTTAGGCCCAAAGACCCTGAAGTGGAGCCACCTCCTCCCCCCAAACCCAGAAGGGGCAGCCGGAAGAAGCAGGCCAGCAAGAAGTGACGCCAGCCCCGGTGGCCGCGGACGCCCCTGCCCGCACCTCGCCCCGCCCCGTCCCCTTTAATAAAGAAACGTGCCTTCAGCCTGTGGGTGAGGCCCTGGGACAGGGCGGCCTGGCTCAGACGGGCCCCCAGCCCACGCTTCCTCTGTGACCTCTGAGGAGTTGGAGGGTCCCATCCCCTGGAGACAGGAGGGCCACCTGCTGGACCATAGGGTCACCCCGGGAGACTCCGACAGGACCCGCCTGGGTCCTCTGACCCTGCAGTGGGTGGAAAGAGGAGGGGACGAGGGGAGAGGGGGGCTGGAGGGCATTGGGGGGCCGAGAGCAGGGACTGAGGAGCCAGAGGAAGAGGGGTGACAGGTGCCCTGGGAAGTCCTGCTGTGTGCACAGAGCAGAGCCGGTGGCCCCTGGGCAGGCTCACGCCATTCAGCTGGCCTCTGCAGACGGGCCACCCGGGCCTCCGCTGGAGGCTGGGGCACCCTTAGAAGCACCAAGGCGCCCCCAGACCTGGGCCCCCCCGCAGAGCTGCCTTGTCCCATGTCCCCAAGAGGGCTGGCCATCCGCAGCCCCAGGTGGGCAGCTCTGGGCTGGACTGGGCTCCCCTGAGCTAGGACTCCCGAGGGTCCTCTGAGCCCAGAGCCTCAGGCCCCGACCCCCCGGGGGGCGAACTTTCTAGGGCGTCGTCTCCAATAGATGCTTTTTTTCAACCTGAACTTTCTGAGGCTTGGTTTTTATCTGAGTCAGACATTTGTCCCCCCAGAGATGGACGAGAGGTGGCCGCTGTCTTGTCCAGCCTGCACACCCTGGTATCTTAGGGACTCGCCGTTCGTTAGGGGTCGTGGGGGCCGAGCCACGGTCTCCTCCTACTATCCCAAGAGCAAGGACCGCTGTCGAAGGACAAGGGGAAGAAGGCTCCAAAGGGGCCCTTTGTCCCCTGGGCCAGGGCCCTGGGGACAGGGGGCATGGAACCTGGCACAGCCAGAGCCTGGAGTGAAGCTGCTCACCTGCCTCCCTGGATGTCCCCAGAGCCGCGGTGCCCACCTGGGTGCCCCAGGCCATCTCTGTGTGCACATCTGCAGCTGCCTGGGCCCATGGGGTCAGGGCCTGTCCCTCCCCAGGGCTCTTGCCACATGAAAAGGGGCAAAAGAGCCACCTGTGAGCAGGGACGCCTCCCACCAGCCAAAGGGACCCAGCAAATGTCCAGAGATACATGATCAGATTGTCCCCTGGGGAGGAGGTGAGAAGGGGCGTCCTTCTTCTGTGTGGATGGAGAGAGAGGAGGCTTCACCCCTCAACAGCGTCCCCCACAAACCAGGCAGGATGCCAATGACCAGAGTGATAAAATCTTGTCAACAAAAAGAACTGGTTTTGTCCCCCTTCAAGCCCCCTCCCATCCTCCCCAAGACGGCCTGATTCAAAGGAATCTCTAGAGAGTGGAAGTGCATGGCACTCGGGCCAGGCCACCTCTCCCACAGCCCTTGCAGACATCACCAATCGATCACAGCACCGTGGAGTCGGGTGGATCCACCCCAGTGAGGAGACCCAGGAAGCCACTACCAGTTAACCACCCATCTCTGCCTCCCATGAGCAGCCCATTTGTCTGTGTGACTCCGTTTTCAGGAAGACTCCTGGGAGGAATGAAGGGTGGGATTATGAGGAAGCCTGGCAGGGCATTCTCTGTACCAGCAGGGAAGGAAGGGGCATCTGAAGACTCACGGCCCCCATGGTCAGCCTGCGTTGGGGGGTGCACAAAATGAATCCACCCGACTCCACGGTGCTGTGATCGATTTGTGATGTCTGCAAGGGCTGTGGGAGAGGTGGCCCGGCCCGAGTGCCATGCACTTCCACTCTCCAGAGATTCCTTTGAATCAGGCCATCTTGGGGAGGACGGGAGGGGGCTTGAAGGGGGAACACAACCAGTTCTTTTTGTTGACAAGACTCTGGGAAATGACCAGGAGAGGGGAAGGCTGCCCACAGTCGACTCTGCATCAGAGAAAATTTAAACAGGAAGGAAATCCCGGGGATCTAGGTAACTGAGTCCTCACTTTATAAAAAAGGAGAATAAAACCCCAAGAAAGGGAGACCAGATGGTACACAGCATTATCAGGGGGTCCCTGGTGCCACATCCAGTCTCCCAACTCCATCCTGCCATGCGGAGGTGGAGCTGGGGTCACAGGGCCCCAAACCCCGTCCTGTCTGCTTAGCATGTGGGAGGCCCTGGGTTCGATCCTCAGCACCTCATATAAATAAAAGTTCCATCAACAAGTAAAATTTTTGAAAAACTGGAAGATAGAAAAAAAAATCTAAAACACCTTTAAGAAAATCTCAGAAGCGCTCACAAATTGGGAGAAAAATGAATTTCCAAAGCAGGTTGAGAATGCTTCAAGGCAAAAAGACAACTCAGTTAAAAAAAAATGGACTAAATATCTGCACATTTTGCAAAAGACGCTGTAGAGATGTCAAAAAGAAGCACAGGATGAGATGCCCGATATGATCAGCCTTGGGGGGAATGCACACTGAAGCCATGAGTGGCGTTGCACTAGACACCTATTAGAATGACTTTAAAACGTGAACTGAAAAGGCCAAATGCGTCAGCCAAGCACCTAGAGCTCTCCTCCTCTGTGGCGGGGGTGTAAAACAGGGTAAGAGGACTTTGGAAGATGACTGATGATTTCTTATAAAAGCCCACTTCACCCATGACCAGGTGAAGGAGCCAGGTTGAGACACAGGCTGCAGATCCCCTTCTGTACAATCTGAGAACATTCTAGAAAATACCAGAGAAAAGAAGCCACAAGGGGAAGACAAGACTGATACCAGAGTTTTCATAGCAACGCTGGGTGCCAGGAGAATGGAGGAGCGATTTTAAAGAACTGAAGGGTAGGAATAGAGAAAGTCAGGTGTTTAGCTTGTGAGGAAGAAGTGCGGATACCGATGCGTGGAAGAGTCGGTAGGGACACACAGGCAAAACAAGCTGATCTTAAGTGGTGGCCATCATAAAAACAAAAATAGAATATATAACCTTGTGGCCACCAATGCATCTCTGTCGATCCAAAGGAAAGAAAGTAGAGAGGGGAGAAAACCGTAAAAGTAAGTGACAAAAATAAGTCCCAAAGTGAGAAGCAGTATAATAAACGTGAATGTGTTAAACTCTCCAACCAAAACATCAGGGACTCTCACAAAGACCTGTCCGCGAGTGTTCACTGACGCATCATCTACAATATCATAAAATGGAAATAAATGTCCATCAGCGGCTGAACAGATGAACAGATGGTGGTATATCCACAAAGGTTACTCAGGAGGGTTTTTAAAAATATTTTTTGGTCACTAATGGATTTTAACTTTATATGTGGCACTGAGAATTGAACCCAGGGCCTCACACATGTTAGGCAAGTGCTCTACCCCTGAGCCCCAGCCCCAGCCCCAGCCCCTTGTTTGTTTGTTTTAAGGAGTGAAATCCTGATACAAATTACACAACACGGGTGAATGGAGAACACAGTTCTTCTTGAGAACATAGGGGATTTTCTCAAAAGGATGCCATGTGTCAGGCCATAAATTAGATTCCTTTAATTCCTCCTCCTCCTCCTGGGAAGTGTCTGTTCCGTTCCTTGTATTCTCCAAATGAGATGCAAGTTAGAAATAAATAATAGGATACGCCCGAACACCCTGTGTTTATGCAAATTGAAGCACTACTACGAAGTAGGACTCGGGTTAAAATCAAAATCCAAAGGAAACCTAGAAATATTTAGAACCGATAGGAATGAAAACTCTGTGTGTCAGAATTTGTGGGTTGCAGCTAGACCTGTGTCTAGAAAAGAACATTCTTCAAGACCCCAGAAAGGCTAAAAACGTCAAGCAGTCAATTTGTGGAGTTGAAAGAGGTTGCAACGGAATAAATCCAAACGGCACACCTGGAATCCCAGCGGCTTGGGAGGCTGAGGCAGGAGGATCTCGAGTTCAAGGCCGGCCTCAGCAACTTGGTGAGGCCCTAAGCAACTCAGTGAGACCCTGTCTCTCAATAAAATATAAAATAGGGCTGGGGATGAGGGTGCGTGGTTGAGTGGCCCCGAGTTCAATCCCTGGTATAAAAATAAATGAATAAATAAATCCAAAGAATTGCGGATACTAATGAAATAGTGAAGCTGTACAAAACCCAAAACTGGTCCTTTAAGCAGAATAATGAACTTGACTTTGGAAAGATACGCGAGCTTGATAAACAGAAAATAACAAAGACTTCCAGTTTTTTTTTAATTCATTCTTTTTGGTTATACATGGCAGTAGAGTGCTTTCTGACATATCATGCACACATGGAGTATGACTTCTTATTCTTGTGGTTGGACATGGTGTGGCGTTTCACTGGCCGTGTGTTTGTATATGAACACAGGAAAGTTATGTCTGATTTATTCCACAGTCTGTCTCGTCCCTTCTCCCTTTCCCTGACTCCGCCCCATCCAATCTGGTGAAACTCCACTCCCCCCCACCACAACCTATTGTGAGTCCGAATCTGCATATCAGAGAGAATATTCAGCCTTTGGTTTTGGGGGGGATTGGTTAGTTTCACTTAGCGTGGGAGTCTCCAGTTCCATGCATTTACTGGCAAACGTTATGATTTCATTCTTTTTTAAGGCTGCATAGTATTCCATTGTGGATGTATACCACATTTTCTTCATCCCTTCATCTGTTGGAGTGCGTCTAAGTTGGTTCCATAACTTGGCGATTGTGAGTTGAGCTGCTGTAAACATTGATGTGGCTGCGTCCCTGTAGTGTGCTGCTTTTAAGTCTTTGGGGTATAAACCAAGGAGTGGGACAGCTGGGTCACATGGTGGTTCCATGCTAAGGCTTCTGAGGAATCTCCACCCTGCTATCCAGAGTGGTGGCACCAATTTGCAGTGCCACCAGCCATGTCTGAGTGTGCCTTTCCCCCACGTCCTCGCCAACAGTCACTGTTGTCTGTATTCTCGACGGATGCCGTTCTGAGTGGAGTGAGGTGGAATCTCACGGTCGTTTCCATTTGCATTTCTCTAATTGCTAGCGATGTTGAACATTTTCTCATAATATTTGTTGACCAATCGTATTTCTTTTTTTGATTTTTTTTTTTAGTTGCAGATGGACATGATACCTCCATCTTATTTATTTTTTTGATGTGGTGCTGAGGATGGAACCCAGCGCCTCACACCTGCTAGGCGAGCGCTCTACCACCGAGCCACATCCCCGGCCCCTGTTCATAGTTCTTGTTCTGTGAGGTGCCTGTTCAGTATCTTTGTCCATTGATTGATCGGGTTATTTGTTTTTGTTTTGGGGTTTTTGTGGGTTTTTTTGGTGTTTTCTGAGTCCTTTGTGTGTCCTGGGGACTGAGGTGCAGACGGCCAAGGTCACCTCCCACCCTGTGGGTTCTCTCTTCACCTTCTTGGTGGCCTCCTTTGCTGTGAAGCAGCTTTTTAGTTTGATAAAATCCCATTTATTGATTCTTGATTTTACTTCTTGGGCTTTCGGAGGGCTGACGAAGACTTTTTAAGAAGGGGTATTGTGGACAGCCATGGCCAGTAGATCCGAGGACCCGATGGTGTCCACGCCGTCCCCAGCATGCAGTGCCATTGGCCTCTGACTTCAGCTAATGAAATGTGGCCTGGCCCAGGAGACCTGGCCACGGAGCCCTCCCCACGGACAGCTCAGGCTGATGGGCAGACACAGCAGAAGGGCCCGGGAACCCGTGGATGGAGAGCCACCCATATTTAACAGCCTGGGTGACATCAAGAGTGGGAGACTGGGGGGTGACTCGGGGGTAGAACACCCGCCTGGCACACAGGAGACCCTGGGGCCGGCCCCACCACCACCAGGTAAGTCACTGTGGGAAGTGTGGTGCCAGGAATGGAACCCAGGGGCCCTCGACCACTGAGCCCCCTCCCCAGCCCTATTTTGTATTTTATTTAGAGTCAGGGTCTCCCTGAGCTGCTTAGGGCCTTGCTAAGTGGCTGAGGCTGGCCTCCAACTTG
Organism: Callospermophilus lateralis; assembly: GCF_048772815.1. Lineage (NCBI taxonomy): Eukaryota > Metazoa > Chordata > Mammalia > Rodentia > Sciuridae > Callospermophilus > Callospermophilus lateralis. Next base: position 3,606,907 of record NC_135324.1, read on the forward strand.
CGATCCTCCTGCCTCAGCCTCCCGAGCCTCTGGGATGACAGGCGTGGGCCACCACACCGGGCTTGTTCCTGGTTTTGTTTGAGGTTCTGGGGATGAAACCGAGGCCCTTGTATATGCCAGGCAAGTGTTTGGCCACATCCCCAGTCTGAATGTTTTTGTTTTTGTTTTTTTTTTAATATTTATTCTCTAGTTGTAGTTGACACCATACCTTTATTTTATTTATTTATTTTTCTGTGGTGCTGAGGATCAAACCCAGCCTTGCACGTGCCAGGTGATAGCTCCACCGCTCAGCCCCAGCCCCAGCCCTAAGGAATACATTTTTTCCGTATTTGGCTTCTTTTCTATTCATGAAATTCATCGATGGGATTGAAGTTCACCGGGTCTCCGTGGTCTGCAGGATTCCGTCGCCCAGACAGAGCACAATACCCTCAAGATCAGATAAAAACATACCAAGAAAGAAAATGAAAATCTCATTGCTCACTGCGCCTCCGCGTATCGATACGAAAATTCTGAACAAAATATCAGCGAGCTGAATCCAGTAGTTTTTAAAATGATTTTTTTTTATCTTAAGCCACCCATTTTTATTTTTTTTTAAAATCTCTATTTTTATTTTAAAATAAAAAATCCATTTTTTTTAAATATTTTTTTTTTAATTTTTTTAGTTGTAGCTGGACACAATACCTTGATTTTATTTATCTACTTTTATGTGGTGCTGAGGATGCAACCCAGGGCCTCCCACGTGCTAGGTGAGCGCTCTACCGCTGAGCCCCAGCCCCAGCCCAAAAAATCCATTTTTTTTTAATTAAAAAAAAAAAAATAACACTTCATGATGAAGTAAGGTTTCTCCTAACAGAGAGAAGAGGGTTTGATATCAGGAAACCAGTTGGGGGGTCGTGGCTCCGTGGCAGAGCGCTCGCCCGGCCTGTGGGAGGCCCTGGGTTCGAATCTCAGCACCACATAAAAATCAATGATTAAAATACAGGTCCAGCCACAGCTCCAACAAATGTTTTTTTTTTAAAAAAAAAAAAAGAAGAAAGAAAATCAGTGCAATCTGCCACATGAAGACAGAAAGGAGAAGAGTCCCGAGCTCTGTCACTTGGTGAACGAATGTTGCTCAAAACGTGTTAAAAAACCACAGACAGGTCCCTTCCTCGGCTTCCTGAAATGTTCCTGCAGCAAACATTATTTATTTATTTTGGTCTAAATGAGGGAGTTAAAGGAGGGGACAAGGATAAAATGGTCACCCTGCGGATGACTCCGTCATCGGCCGGGAAGACCCACCAGCAGCCCCCAGACTTCTGGAACTGATGTGGGGTTCCCAGGGCGGGGTACGGGGACACACCCCAAGGGCGGGTTGTCCCTGCGGGAAGCACAGGGAGAAGGGCCTCCCCTGTCTCCATGTCACCATCGCCCATCCAGACCCGCAAGGGTTAAGGAGCTTGGCTGCCGGCCAACCGTCCCCTATCTGTGACAATCTCCCGGTCCCCAGCCTCAGCCTTCGGAAATGAAAGCCGGGGGCTCCTCCGCGGGTGGCATCCTAATGACTTTCCTCACCAGGGACGTCCAAGGACCCCTGGGGACCGTCCCCCTCCAGCTGCCCCGACCTGTGAGCCTGCACGTGGGAGAGAGATGGGGGTGTCCCAGGTGCTGTCCCTGCAGGAGGGAAGGGAGCAGGAAGTGGGGAGCAGGGGGAGGTCCAGAGAGGGGGAGGGGTGCTGCTGGGAGGTGGGGTCCCCAGGCATGCCCTGGGGACGGCCCAGTGGCCCTCGGGAATCCTCCCTGAGCCGGGAAGCTCCAGCCAAAAGGTACAAAAGGCCCTCCGTCCTCCCTTCCTTCCCCACCTGGCCTCCTTTCTGTCCTTTTGAGCATGCTGAGAGCCATCGCAACCTCAGGGCCTTTGCACAACCAGGGATGCCGCCCAAGTGGAACTCGGGAGAAACGATAGCACATGTCCACGGGGGACACCCGCATGTGAAGGTTGACAGCAGCCTCGTTCACAGCAGCCCAAGGGGACGACAACCCGAATCCACGGGTTAACGAATGAGTAAACAAATGTGGGCTATCTTTACAAAGAAATATTATTCAGCCATCAAAAAGGACGAAAGTACTGATACACGGTACCTTACGGACGAACCTCAGAAACATTACGCTAAGTGAAAGATGCCGGTCACCAAAGGCCGTCTAACGAGTGGTTCCATTTATAGAAAATGGCCAGGAGACACAAATCCGTAGAAACTGAGTCTAGGTGGGTGGTTCATTAGGGCCAGGGGTTAAGAAGGGACAGAAAATGGTTTCTTTGGGGGGTGACAAAAGGGTTCTAAAATCGTGGATGCATGAATAACGAACGTGATAATAGCCACGAATCATGCACTCACCCCCCGCTTTATTAAACATTAGCATCCACATGCCGGAGAGAACACCAGGCCTTTGGTTTTGGGGGACGGGCATATTTCACTTAGCATGACCGTCTCCAGTTCCATCCATTTACCGGCAAATGCCATCATTTCATTCTTCTTTATGGCTGAGTAATATTCCATTATGTATACACCACAATTTCTTTATCCCTTCGTCTGTTGAAGGGCATCTAGGTTGGTTCCAGAGCTTGGCTATTGTGAATCGAGCTGCTATGAACATGGATGTGGCTGTGTCCCTGTAGTGTGCTGTTTTTAAGTCCTTTGGGTATGGACCAAGGAGAGGGTTAGCTGGGTCCAAAGGTGGTTCCATTCCCAGATTTCCAAGGAATCTCCATTCTGCTTTCCATGTTGGCTGCACCAATTTGCAGTCCCACCAGCAGCGTGTGAGTGTGCCTTTCCCCCACATCCTCGCCAACACGTACTGTTGTCTGTATCCTTGATGGCTGCCATTCTGACCCGAGTCAGACGGGATCTTAGGGTGGTTTTGATTTCCATTTCTCTAGTTGCTACAGACGTTGAGCATTTCTTCATTTCTCCTTCTGCGAAGTGTCTTTGGATTTCTCAACTGATCCAAGTTGGGTGGGAGGGAAAGCCAGGCGGCAGGGTGACCGGGTGACTTGGAAGGAATTGGGGAGATGCCCCTCCTGAGTCGGGGAGGGATGGACCTGGGGGGGGACAGGCGCAGGGTCCTGTGTGTGTTCGTCAGCGAGGTCCCCAGCTCGGCTGGTGCAGAGCACAGGTGCAGGACCCCGGGGGTCCCCATGCAGCCTGTCACCTCTACAGGAGGGACAGCAGGGCAGGGGCCCCTGGCTCCAGGGAGGGGGACACCAGAAATCAGTGCCCAGCACCAGGGCTGGGTTGTGGCCCGAGTCCCCGAAGCCTGCGGTCCAGGCCCTGCCCTGCGGTGGCTTGTGGGGAGGAGGTCAGGATTGGCTCCTGTGAGCTGTGGACGTGCCCACTGGGTCCTTCAGGGGCCGCTGGCTGCCGGGGCTTTATTTTAGGTGACAAACCACCCTGGAGCTGGGTCCGCCTGCTAGTCGCTCCCTGTCCACTGGGGGGCGCCACGCCCCGGCCGTCTCTGTCCCCCTGGGAGCGCCTGGTTCTGCTCCGTCTCATCCACTGGCCTCAACACACCTGTGACACAGGGACCAGCCCTGTCCCCATGTGTGGGCTTGACTTCCAGCCCATGTCACCTGAGTTGCTGTGTGACCTTACAAAAGTCTGTCTGCTTCTCTGTGCTTCTAAGTGGGCGTAATTTCAAGGACCTGCCTCTTGGGGCTGATTAGGAAGCAGTCGACAGGCTGGCGGAGGGCCCCGGGGAAGGACCTGGTTCTGGATGACAAGGGACCCCTTGGGAAGGGACAAGGGGAGCGGGGGGTGGCCCGGCCACATGCCCAGCCTCCTAGGGACAAAGTGAGGTCCCCCGACGTGGGGAGGATTGACTCCTGGCTCCTGGGGGCTCTAACCTGACCCCAGAGAGGGCCATGCTCACCCCAGGAAGCTGCCATCGGGCACCCAGGGAGGGCGAGGGCTCAGTCTCTGGATGACGATAAGGATTCTGACTGGGTCTGCCGTGTGCCACCCTTTAAGGCCACTGACTTGCTCATCCCTCATGACAGCCCCAAGAGGTAGATCCTTTAAACTACGCCCGCTTAGAAGCACAGAGAAGCAGATAGACTTTTGTAAGGTCACACAGCAAGTCGTGGCCTGACGGTCCCTCTGGTACCTATCTCTCACCTGACCCCGGGGCCTGTGGCTGTGGCCCAGGCGGCTCCAGGACAGGGCTGCGGCCACCCGCGTGTGTGATTTTCTCTTGAAAATCAAGGGCATGGGGAAGGGGGGCGGGGGCCTCAGGGAGCCGGAGGAGGTTAAAAGCGACCTTTGGAGCTGTTTTCCATGTGGGGTGGTGTTTCCCCAAAACCAGGGCCTCCTACTGGAGGCAGAATGGAGGCTCCGGGAAGAGTGGAGGCCGGGCCTCCACTGAGCAGGAGAGGCCAGGGCAGACACAGCCTCCACTGACCCACTTAGAGAGGGTTCCAGAGGGTTGGCCTCCAGCCCCTGCAGCCCTGGGAGACCCAGGGGAGGGTCTCCTGTTGATCCAAAGCCCCCTCTGGAGGATTGGGCTATCTCATGACCCTATTCCGGGCTGATTGCCCATGGCCTCCTGGGGTCTTGAGATAGCCCTCCTCTCTGGACTGAGCAGGGCCAGCTCCTCCCCCTTCCCCAGGGACCCAGCACTGACCACCTTTCTCAGAGGTGGACAGAGAGTCTTGTGTCTAGGAGGCACCCCGAGGCCTCTCCCACCCCCAGGGTCCCCTGCCACCCCACCCACCAACCTCTGATGTCAGGAGCGGTCAACCCGCCCGACACACAGCCCCTCCAAATGGAAACCTCAAAACTGCAAAATCAAGAGACCGACACGGAGTGGGGAGAAACAAGACCAGGTTCAGACACAGAGATGCAAATAGACCATCAGGCAACAGAGAGGCCCGGCCTCCCGGGGAAGTCATGCAAATTAAAAGTACAATGCGATGCCATTTTTCTCCCATCAGATTGGAAACAATATTAAATATTGATGACATCCAGCGCCCGCCAGGAGCAGGGCCGGCTCAGCCGTTTTGACACTGATGCTGGGCGCGGGAGCCAACGTGATCTTTGGGGACCGTGGTGGCTATTAAAGTTTAAAATGCGTCTGCCCTTTGATCTAGCGATTCCATTTTGGAGAACGGATCCTGACAAATGATCTACAGGGACCCAAGAAGACAGGTCTGAGGATGTTGCTTCAAAAAAAAAAAAAAAAGAAAAAGAAAGAAAGAAAAGAAACCAGAATTTACTTCAAACCAGAATTTACTAAATGTTGATCCATTGAGCAACGACTGAATGCATCAGGGGACACTGATTCTAGGACGTGTTTGCAAACTGATAACAATTAATACCCACAAATGTAAATGTGCAGGCTTATGCTTGGAAATGGGACGGTGTTAGGGTATCCCACAAAGAAAGCAAGGGGCACAGTCGGGTAGATGGTGCGATGCTTTTCTTCTGTCCAGGCAAAGAGAAAAAGTAGAAAGACAGATTCACCAAGCTGCTGATTTTGGTTACCCCAGGGAAGAGCCGGACGAGGAACCAGATAATGAAATGAATTGTTTGACGAGTTTCTAGGGCTCTGATAATTTCAGGAGTGAGTGTTTCTCAGGCGCCGTGGTGGACACGTGTCATCCCAGAGACTTGGGAGGCTGAGGCAGGAGGATTGAAAGTTCGAGAGGCCAGCCTCAGCCTCTAAGGGAGGCCCTAAGCAATGAACTTAGCAAGGCTCTGTCTCCAAGCGGAAAAAATAAAAAGCATTGGGGATGTGGCTCCTGTGTCCAATCCCTAGCACCACAAGAAAGAAAAAAAGAGTAAGTCCTCAATTTTTTTTTTTATAAGTATTCTTTCTTAAAAGTCATGATTACCAGATATGGAGGGGGCTCGGGAGGCTGAGGCAGGAGGATCGCAAGTGGAGGCCAGCCTCAGCCAAAGCGAGGCCCTAAGCCACTCAGGGAGACCCTGTCTCTAAATAAAACACAAAATAGGGCTGGGGACGGGGCTCCGTGGTCAAGCACCCCCGAGTTCAATCCCTGGTATTGAAAAATAAATTTTAAAAAAAGTCATGTTTAAACAGTTCCCGGGGAGACCCGCCTGTCAAGCCATCCCCAGGCCTGGGATGCAAGACGACTGTCCCTGCAGAGCTGGGGATCCGGCTTCCCACGGGGTGCCACCGTCCACGCAGCCTGGGGAGTGCTCCCTGCCTCGGTTTCTCATGTCCCTTCTCCATGCCACCTCCTACCTGTCCTGTGCCTGGAACTGGTTCCCAAAACTGCGCTGGGTTTCCCTCATCTGGGTCAAAGATCTGGGGACACAGGGTCTGGGCCCAGGCCAACAGTGAGTTCCCATCTTGCTGCTGAGCCGCTCTGGGGGCAGACTCGGGTGCTCAGGCCACTCCTAGGTTCCCTTGATCCGGGTGCTGGGATTGATTAGTGATGTCTGCTCTGGGCAGGGGCCTGGTGGACAGGAGAGAGCAGGTTTTTTTGTTTGTTTGTTTGTTTTTGGCCTTGGACTGTCTGGGGTGGCTGTGCCCAGACACACACCTGCTCAGGGATCCCTGGGGGGGCTTGTGGACGTGCCCATTCTGGCCCAGCCCGCGTGGCTGTGTCCTGAGATTCTGCAGTGGTCACAGGTGCACAGGTGAGGCCACTGTACTGGTCCTGGGGACAAGGGACAAGGCCACACACATCGGCAAACAGAAACCAGTGGCCAGGACACGCACGGAAAATCAGTTCCACACTCTGCATCCGGGTGACAGATGGTCGGCCGGCCTCCCCGAGCCTGGCCATCTCCTCTCCTGGAACCCAAGGCCAGCCAGAGAGACCCGGCGGCTGTCCTGAAGCGCAGTGTTCAGTGACAATGACATAAATAAGTGCCGAGCCTCCCCCTCCCCTGCTTCTCCCGCAGTGTCTCGCAGCAGGCTGGGGCCAGGGACGCCTGGGCAGGGGAGGGAGGCTCGGGTGACACCGTGAGTTATGGGCTCTGGGAAGCCCATTCGTCACCGAGGCGCGGGGAGTTAACTGGAGCTTATTAACTCTAAACGTTTATTATTCACATTGATCACCCGGCAGACAGCGCCCGGGCCGGCCAGCGCGCTCTGATGGAAGGTTCCAGGCGAAGGAGGCTCAGGGCCCAGACAGGCTCCTGGGGACTGAGAGCTGCTTGTGATCAGTGGCCCTGACAGGCACCCACTTCCCACCTGGGTCTGGCAGCCTGTGCTTTGGGGCCAGGCCCTGAGCCAGGAGTTGGTGGGGGGGGGGCACCATGTGCATTATTTGGGGCAAAGGAGGCTGGGCAGCCTCTTGGGTAGGAGGCCGGCCTCTGCCTGTCAGCAGCCTGTGGATGATTTTTTGGGTGCAAGTCATGTGGTTTCTAGAGACTCCCCGTTGACCCCCTATATCATGGGGGTGGCTTGGTCCAGCTAGGAGGACCACAGGGAAGACTGTGGATTTTACTCTCAGTTGCTATGGGAACTCCTGGGTGGCTCTGGGTGGGAAAGGCCATGAATCTACTCCGTGTCTCTCATTAGGACATGGTGGAGGTCGCTGGGGACGTCCATACCTCTAGGGCCAGGCTCTGTCCTTGATGGGTGAGATCTCAGGAACTCCCTCTGAGCCAGAGAGCGCTGTACCAGTCCCCCACAAGTAGACCTACTCGATCTAGTTTACAGAGAAGGAAACCGAGGCTTAAAGAGTCGTGACTCGCCCCGTGCGGCGGCACAAGCCTGTCATCACAGCGGCTCGGGAGGCTGAGGCAGGAGGATCGCAAGTTGGAGGCCAGCCTCAACAACTCAGCGAGGCCCTGAACAACTTGGCAAGACCCTGTCTCAAAATTTTTAAAAAGAATATGAAAAGGGCTGGGGACGTGGCTCAGTGGTTAAGTGTCCCTGGGTTCCATATCCAGTTCCAAAAAAAAAAAAAAAAAATGAGTAGTGACTCACCCAACATCATGCAGCTAGTGGGGTGAAGCAGGGTCGGGTCCCAGGGCTCTCCCGCTCCTCTGAGCCACTGAATTCCTTCAAGAAGGCCTGTCTACTCTATTCTGTCCCTCCCCTGCCACTATTCCCTGTCATCCATTCACCTACAATAAAGAGGAGCCGGAGAAAGCGCACTTTCTGGAGGAAGCCCGGCCTGGATCAGAGGCCAGCTTCACCACCTCCGGAGCTGGGAGGCCCGAGGCGAATAACTCAGCCTCTCTGTGCCTGGAGAGGGTCTCCCCGTGGCTCCTCCCTCCGAGTGGTCTCTGGGAAGACTGAGAAATGACGCACTTGGAGCCTGGCACACCCAAGGTCTCCTGGGGAATTGCTTTTTAATGACCTGGATGAGGCAAAGCTGGAATAACAAAACCCTGCAAACCTAAACATCCAACAATAGGGGACTCACGAAGCCAGCGGCGAGAGACAAGGGCCATGCAGACAGGGTGCCCTCGGTGCAAAGACGGATGGAGAGACAAGAAAAGGCTTGGGACAGCAGAGACGCTGCGGGACGGTGGGGGTGAGGAGCCCGTTTCTGGGTCGACCAGATACCCCTATGGGGTGGGGGGGGCAGGAGCTGGATCCCTACCTCACACCACACGCCCGTTTCTACGGCAGCCAACCCTGCCTCTCCAGGAGGCCACAGCGGATTTCGGGGAGTCGGTGGCCGGCTCTGGGTGCACTGGGGACAACCTGGGTCAAGATGGTTGTCCCTCTAGGGAAATGAAGGTCACCCTCACACCTTTCTTTCTGAAGCTCCCTGTCACGTCTCTTGGATCTGAAGTCATCTGAGGAGGAGGAGGAGGAGGAGGAGGAGGAGGAATTAGAGGCCACAAAGTCGCCCGTCAGAAAAGTTCCGACGTCCCTTTGGAGAAGAAGGAAAGAAAAATAAAATTTAAAAAAACATGTTTTGTTGTCTCCCGACGGCGCGATGGAAAAACCAACGACCTTCCAATATCCCAGGGGAAAACGTCACCCCACACTTTCCTCGGGGGGCCCTGGGGGTTCTGGGAGCAAAACATGTTTTCCTTCGGCAGGACGTCGGCCTGAGGGACTTTTGGAATCAATTATTGGAAAACATGAAAACAAACTCGAGCCGTGGTCCACACCACCCTTCTTTCTGGGGTCAGGAAAACAAAGGCTGTGGATTGGGGTCAGCTCGTGAGGCAGGAGGCAGGGAATCGGAGTCTTGGGGGAGGCTGGGAGGGGAGGCTGGGAGGGGAGGCCAGAGCCTCCCTCCCTGAGCCTCAGTTCTCCCATCTGCAGATTCGTGGTCCTGAGTCCTCCTGACAGAGCGGAGAGCAAGCGTGCCATTTCCGTTGCTTCGATATAGATGAGATTTAGCGGCTGACGATGCTCCTCTTGCGCTGGGTCCCACAAATGACTGTCGCTGGTCTTGGGTGAGGAGCAAGAATCAATTATGCATGGTGCACCCCTGTTAATCCCAGCAACTTGGGAGGCTGAGGCAGGAGGATCATGAGTTGGAGGCCAGCCTCAGCCACTTAGGGGGGCCCTAAGCAACTGGACGAGACTCTGTCTCTCAATAAAAAAATAAAAAGGGCTGGGGATGGGGCCCTGGGTGGTGAAGTGCCCCTGGGTTCAATCCCCGGTACCAAAAAATAATGATAATAATAATTAAAATGTAAGGAACTGGCCGGGGGCTCTGAACCTGGTTAGCATCCCAGCCGTCCAGAGCTCTGTCCCTAGGTCTGGTGCGGTGGCGCACGCCTGTGATCGCAGTCACTGGGGAGGCTGAGGCAGGAGGATTGCGAATCGGAGGCCAGCCTCACCCACGTAGCGAGACCCTGTCCCCAAATCAGAAATTAAAAAGGAAAAAAAAAAAAAAGACCAGGGTTATGTGGCTCATGTCAGGTGGTTGCAAACACCAGGACAAGCCCCTGAGGTCACTATGCAAAGAGGGGACAGTGTCCAGACGACAGCCAGGCCTCACAGTGGCGCTCCTGGCCTGGGCCTGGTTCATTTCTCTAAGTGTCTCGCGGTGGCCGATGGGAGGCAGGCCTCCCCAGCAATTGATGGTGCCCGTGACAGGGGTCACCCTGGCTTCCGGTGTCCCTCTGGGCACAGGGACGCATGGCTGCGCACACTGATTAGGGCTAATGAACGGGATCTTTGGAGCCGTCCTCCCTCTTCCTCAGCCTCCGCCAGCCACTGGGGCTCCGACAGGGAGATCAATCAGGGCGGAGCTCCGGAGGCTCATCGGGATGCCCCTCTCCAACCACCACCCTTCCGGGGGCACCCGGGAAGGTGACATTGCCACGTCTGTTCCCTGTCCCCAGCAGAGCTCAGCTCTGGTGGCCACCAGTCATTCGAGGCCGGACTCCACGGCCCCCACCACGTTTCCTGGGCCGTCCTGACTCCCCAGCTGTGCGGGGCCAGGCACGGGCGGGTCCCCGTCCCCGGGACACCGTTAGGCATTTGGTGAGTTCTGAGCAGTCGGGGTCTCTTCTGCTGGCTCAGCTGGAACTGCAGGGGTCCCTGGGAACCAGGGGGCACTTTACCACTGAGCCGCATCCCCCCGCCCTTTTTTATTTTTATTTTTATTTTGAGAAAGAGTCTTCTTAAGTCGCTCAGGGCCTCGCTGAATTGCTGAGGCTGGCTTTGAACTCAAGATCCTCCTGCCTCAGCCTCCTGGGCCTCGGGGATGACAGGTGTGCACCATCGCACCCAGTTCCCCTGCTTTTTAGTGGGGTCTCCGTGGTTCCCACGAGGAAGAATCTTTTGGTTTGGGAGAGCTCAAATCTTGGTCCCCAGCTGGGTGCTATTGGGAGGTGCTGGATCCTTTAAGAGGCGGGGCTTAGCGAGAGGCTTTTAGGTCTTTGAGGGGGTGTTCTTTAAAGGGACTATGGACCCCAGCCTCTTCCTCTGTGTTAACTGTGCCACACGTGCCTACCGCAACGTCCTACCCTCCCCAGGTCACCAGTCCTAAAAGCAGTGGTTTCATTTTGGAACCTCCAAAATTTTGAGCCCAAATCAACCTTTTTTCTTATTAAGTGGATCATCTCAGGCGTTTGTCATAGTAGCAGAAAGCAGACGAACACAATCCCTGTAGTATGTAGACCCCTGGGTACTTGGGGTTTTAATGCATCTGCAGGAAATCTCGGAATATACGTCCCCTGGATGAGGGGGACAGCCCACGACAGCCGGTGACAAGCCCCAGGCATGGGAGTCAGTTACCCATATCCTCAGCACCAAACAGAGGCTAAGACCAGCGCTAACTGTGTGTCCGGCTCTGTTCTAGTACCAGAGGGGACAGAGGCCAGCAAGGAAGAGCCAGCCCTGCCCTGCCAGAGCTGGTATCCAGGGTGGGGACAGAGCACACCGGTACAGTGACCCCTCTGCCACATTTATTCACGGTTTCACTCTCTACCGTTTCAGTCACCCACGGCCAACCGCAGTCTGAGAAGGAGACGTGGAAAATTCCAGAAGTAAATAATTCACAGGTCTTAAATAACTCGTGGTGCGGTCTATTGTCACGACTGTTCCCTTTTATCACGGATCATTGTTAGGAATCTCTCAGCATGCCAGGTTTATAAATCAAACTCCACGAGTGGAACGTGTGTGTGTAGGGAAAGAAAAATTTTTAAAAAACCCTGTAGTATGTAGACCCCTGGGGACTTGGGGTTTTACGGCATCTGCGGGGAATCTTGGAATATACGTCCCCTGGATGAGGGGGGGACAGCCACACAGATACGTAAAGGGGATGGTTTCAGATATGACTACGTGCAAGGAAGGAGGAGACAGGGTGATGGGACGGCAGGGGACTCTCTGTGAGGAGATGACATTGGAGACCTGACTCTCGATGGGGGACAGTCCAGCTATGTGGAAAATTGGGAAGGAATGTTCAGAACAGCAGGTGCAAAGGCCCTGGGGCTGGGAGGAGCTGGGTGGATTTAGGGACAGTGAGAAAGGCCACTGGTGAACAAGAAGAGGGACTTCAAAGGTGGGGTAGGAAAGGGGACAGGATAAGGCAGGCAGGGTGCAGGGGTCTTAGGCTCCTTGCTAAGGAGAGAAGATGTCAGTACCTAAGCAACTGTTGAGCTACAGCTGTATGCATCCTCGGAGCTGGGAGAGCTATGTGCCCAGCATCTGTACAGCAGTCATGGGCTCCTTCTCAGAGCCTGTCACCTGCCTGGTGCCACACCCACAAGAAGCCAGTAGGCATCGGGCCCTCCCTGCAGCCGCCCGGGCCTGCCCTGTAAGGGTTAAGGTGGCCTCTTTGTCCTGCGGTTGCCATGGGGACAGTTCCTGTCCCTCAGGAAAGCAGGGAGAGCCGTTTCCTGTTTTGAAGGAGGCCCGGGCTGTTTTCCTCCAATCCGGCTGCCCAGAGAGGGGCAGGAAGCCTGGGTGTGTGGCGCAGGCGGCCAGGAGGGGCCCTGGTGGAAACGCCAGTCCAGCCGGGGCAGGGGAAAAAATGCCCGGCCGGAAGAGGGTGGCCGCTTCCTCCAGACCTGAATCCCACCCAGTGATAAAAAATCCCACCCAGTGATAAAAAGGCGCAGCTCCCCTCCCCCAGGGCCCAGGCCCTCCTGGGAGACGCCTGTTGGACAAAGGCAGAGGGGACCCCTGTGGCCTCAGTGCACCCTGAAATCTGTACCCAGGGTGCTCCGGCTTCTGGGTAATTGGCCTCCATTTTCCAGCCTCACCTCGGCCTCTAAGTGGGCCTCCTCCGGGACACCTTCCCAGCCTGCTTTGCAGCCCTGCAGCTACAGGGCAGGACATTCAGGAGTTGGGGACTCATCTTCTCACTGGCTCCTGTGCTCTTTGCTCCTCTGACCCCCAGCGACCCCACGGTTCTGACCAGGCCACTCCCTCCCCCACACGCACTCTATGGCTCCCCATTGCCTGCAGGATACAGTCCAAGCCGTGGGGTCTGCTGCTGGAGAACTTTTCCCCCTGGGGACATTCTGTGCTGTGACCACTTCTGACTATGCCCACCCTGCCTTCCTCTTCTGTGCCTCGAAGGGCCCCCTCAGACATTTGACCTCTACAGCCTGGCCCAGAGGTACCCCCCTCTCCTCTCCAGCCCCACTGAGGCCCACTGTGTCACAGTGATCTGTCCCCAAGCCCCACCCCTCGCTGACCACAGGATGATCCTTGATTCCATCCGAGAGAGAGTCTTGCTGTCCCCATTTTACTAAGCAGAAAATGGAGGCACAGAGAGGTAAAGCGACTTGCCTGAGGTCACACAGCCAGTGAGTAGTGAGGCTGCCATGTTGCTTTCCACCTCCATCATCCCCAACTCTGCCCATCCGCCCATCAGGTATACAGAGGGTGCCCAATAAGTGCTTCTTTTTTTTTTTTTTTTTTTTTTTTTGCACCAGGGATTGAATCCAGGGGCGCTTAACCACCGAGCCCCATCCCCAGCCCGATTTTGTATTTTTTTTAGAGACAGGGTCTCACTGAGTGGCTTAGGGCCTCGCTTTGGCTGAGGGCTGGCTTTGAACTGGCGATCCTCCTGCCTCGGCCTCCTGAGCTGCTGGGATGACAGGCGTGGGCCACCGCACCTGGCTACAAGCTCACTTTTTAAAAATATCTATATTTTTAGTGGTTGATAGAACTTTACTAAATGTTATAAGTTCGTCAACTTTTTTATTCTATGTATTTTTATAATAAATTCATACCCTTTTTGTCTATTTATATGTGGTGCTGAGAATCGAGCTAGGCAAGCGCTCTACCCCTGAGCCACAACCCCAGTCCCAAGGTCACATTTTTTTTTAAACACATATTTTCTTTTTTTGGCATCCAACATGGCAGGGACTTATCTACTGTTAGGGTTTGGATGGGAGATGTCCCCCAAAGGCTCATATGTGAGAGGAGAAAGACCTCCTGCCTCCCCTGGGTCCCCAAGGAATGGAGCCAGCTGTCCATGGACCAGGACCTCTGAATCCGAGCCCCTAAATACACCCTTCCTCCTTCACAGCTGCTCTGGCCGGGCCCTTTCCTCACAGCAGCGTAAGAGCTGACCAAGACGTCGACTTGCTCATTTCTGCCCCTGACCTGGAGCCACTCTGTCACCTTGACAGCCTCCCCCACCAGCCTCCCCCACCGATATCATCCCGGTCACCTGGACCACCTCCGCCATCACCAGCGCCTCTGACATCTCCATTACCCCATCAATGCCACCAACCCCCCCCACCTCTATCACCTCCGCTGTCTCCGCCATTGTGACAACCTGTGCCCGTCTCTCAACTCCACCACCTAATCTACCTCCGCCCTTTCCAGGTGGAGGCCCGGAGGCTGCGGAGGCTCCCAGATGGAAAGGTTGTTTGAAAGGATCGTATTTCCAGCTTCTGATCTGACAGTTGGAGAAACTGAGGCCCAGCCTGGATCAAGGTCAGCCCCTCGCACTCCTGAAGTTGGCCAGGCTGGTCCACGCCTCCAGGTCCCTGCCCAGTGCCCCACCGACTACCTGGAGGGGCTCTCCTTGGTCAACCCCTCTCCCCTGCAGCCTCCTCTGAGCTCCCACGGGCTGCTGGGCACCCTGGGCACCTGCCACCGGGCAGTCTATGTCCCATGAGCCACAGAGGAAGGTCCCTGGGGGTTAAGGCTCGGTATGAGTCACCTATGTCACCAGGACCAGGCGGGCACCCGGGATGTGCACCAAGGGAACCAAGAGCTTCCTGGTCAACCCGTTCTCCTCTGCCTGGTCACCTCCTGGGGAAGGGCATCTTTGGTCCCTCGTCCTCTACTCCAGTGGTCCTTGAACGTCTGCTCCATCAGAAGGATCTGGAAGGTTGGTCAAAACGGGGTTTCTGACTCTGTAGGTCTGGGGAGGGGTCCTGGGGACTTGCATTTCTCCCAGTTCCACAGGCTGGGAGGCCACCGCTCTGCTGACCCTCGCGGCTGGCTTGGTCCTGGGTCTCTGGCCACCTGCTCCCATCCACGTTCCCCGAGGAGGCCACAACCTGGGGCGGTCGCGTCCATCCGGAGCGCCTGCCCGGCTCCGCACCGGGTGCATGGCCAAAGACGAACCCAAAGGGGACCCCACGGTCCCCCCGACACCCAGCTTGTCCCCAAGACCCCCGCTACCATGGCCCCTCTGAATGCACGCGGGACTCCTGGACCCTCTCGGGTCCCTGACAGGGGACAGGGAAAGGGGAGAAAAGGGACCCTTCCCCTCGGCGCCCGGGGGAGACGTCCACCGGGGCCCGGGGCGCGGCCGGCGCAGCGCGCACGGGGACAGCGCGGAGCCCGAGCGCCGAGCGGACGCGACGCCGCCCCCCGCCCCCCCCCCGCGGCGCGCTCGCCCCCTCCCCTCGCCCCCTCCCTGGCCGCGCCCCCTCCCGGGCCACGCCCCCGACCACGCCCCGCTCCGCCCCGCCCCTCGCCCAGGCCCCGCCCCCGGCCCCGCCCCCTGGTCCTGCCGAGTCCGGCGCGCGCCGGGGGCGGGGCGGGCGCAGGGGGCGCGGGCCCCGCGGGCGGCCATGGAGTGAGGCGGTCGGCGGCCGAGTCGCGCTCGCACCGACGGACGGACGGACGCACGGACGGGCCGCCGCCGGGCCTGGGGCTCCGCGCGCTGGAAGATGAACCGGGCAGGTAGGAGGCGCCCTGGGACAGCCCGCGGGGCGTCGGGGGCCAGCCGTGGGGGGACACCACCTCCCCTGAGGCGCGGCCTCCCCGAGGTCTGGGCGGCGAGTCGGGGTCCCCTGCCCCGGACGGACGCGCGCTCAGCTCCGAGGGGCAGCGCCCTGGTCGCTGTCGCCGGGAGCTCCCACCGCGGTCCTCCCGGGCCACGGGGAAGGACGCTCCTTTCCCCCGAGTGACGGCGTCGCGTCCCCACATCCCGTCACCCCCCCTTTCCAGGGGTCCCCCAGACGTCCTCGGACGCCTTTCCAGGGCGCCACAGGACTCGGGCCGCCGGAGCTGTCCCCAGCCCCGGGCACTGCGCTGCGCGGTCCCCCCCCCCCCCCCGCTCCCTCGCGGACCCCGGGGTCTCCAAGCCCCCGGTCCCCGCCCTCGGCAGCCCGCTCGGGGAGCGCCTGGCCCCGCGTCCTCCCGGGGACCCAGCGGGGGGACCCTGCCCCTCCGAGCTCCCGCGGAACCCCAACGGGTCCGCGGAGACGTCGCAGCGCGCCTCCGGGGAGGAGGAGGCCGAGGGGCGCCTCGGGGAGGGAGGCTCGGCTGGGTGGCGCCTGTGCCCGTCCTGGCCCCCGCGCTCCCCGCCGCCGCTGCGCGCCCCTGCGCCGAGGGCAGAAAGTTCTCTCCACGAGGAGAGCGGGCCGCGCCGTCCCCCTGCCGCCGCGCGGTCCTCCTGCCCGGGACCTCGCTGCTCGCGACCAACACCCTCTCCAGAGCCGCACTCCAAAACGCACATCCCTCAAGAAACAGGAAGCCACCATTTTGGCTGGGTTGGAACCATATCCTGCTGCCCTGCGTGTGCGTGTGTGTGTGTGTGTGTGGTTTTTCTTTTCCTTTCCCCTTTTTCTTTTCAAAATTGTTTTAATGGAAAAAAAAAAAAAAAAAAGGTCATTGTCTGAGGAGCGAGGTGCCCCCAGGAGCCAGGGGACCAGACGCATCTACAAAGGATGGAGCGCGCTTGGGGCTGGGCATGTGGACCCCTGGGGGGGGGGAGTCCCTGCGGGTCCAGGAATGGGGGGAGGGGCGCAGGAGCAGGGGTGCCACTGGGTGGGAGTCGGGGAGGCTGGAGCAGGGTCCCAGGGTCCCAAGGCCCCAGCCAGCCACTGCTTGGAGGGACTTTGCCTCTCGGCTGGGCTAGCAGCAGCCTGGACAGAGGCTGGCTAGCTTTTTCCCCTAGGCTTCTAATAAAAGTCACTTTATAACAATGGTGACAGCCTTTCCAGCTTTCCCACGTTTTCCTGAGTGGGGCGTGGGCAAGCCTTATCCTTCTCCCAGAACAGGGAGGATGGAGTGAGGCCAGATCAAGTTGGAGGCAGGTTTGGTCCTAGAGGTCTGAGCCGTTGGCAGCCTTTGATTCTGCCGTCCTGTAATTTGTCTAAAAGCATAAACCGGGTTCCTTCTCCAGTGTGATTACAGCCTGTCATGGGTACCATGCTCAGAATTTCCTGAAGGTGTTGTGCTTGGTTTACAGAATCCCAGGAAATGAACCTCAGAGTCACCATAAACCTAGTTTAGTGAGACCTTGAGCAGGTTACTGAGCCTCTCTGAACCTCAGTTTCTTCTTTCTTTCTTTCTTTTTTTTTGGACCGGGGATTGAACGCAGGGGCACTTAACCACTGCACCCCCATCCCCAGCCCTTTTTATGTTTCATTTTGAGACAGGGTGTAGCTAAGTTGCTTAGGGCCTCACTCTATTGCTGAGGCTGGCCTTGAACTTGTGATCCTCCTGCCTCAGCCTCCCAAGTTGCTGGGATTATCAGCATGTGCCACCACACCTAGCATTTCAGCTTCTTTACCTGAAAAATGGAGAGATAGCTCTTTGTCATTGAGTTCTTGTGGTCACAAAGCATATAAGGTGCCTAGACCAGTGTCCATTCTAAGCAGCCCATAAATACTAGCTAATATGTAGCAGCTATTTACTTTGTATCCGGTGGTGCTATAAAGTGTTCTATTTGTCTCAATTTATTTGACATTCCCGGTCACCTGATTGGGACAGTACTATTGCTACCCCCTCATTTTATAGATGCAAAAACAGGTGCCTGGATTTTGGGGGTCATCAACTTATCAAGGGTTGAACCACCTCCTGCTCATCTTGAGAGGCTGCTTTTTAATCCGGTCCCTAGCACACAGTAGGTGCGCAGCACATGCCTGCCGGGGTGTCTCTGCTATACATTTCAAATGCCTGTCCCTTCTCTGGGACGTCTCCCCAGTCCTGTGAAAGAGGGGGTGTTGCTTCCATTTTTACCAAGAAGGAAATTGAGGCACCCAGGGGCACAGGGACCGGGATCACAGAGCCCAATGGGTGACAGAGCAGGCATCAGCGCCACACTGTGAGCCCCAGGCCCCTGGTTCTCCATGGTGTCCCAGTCTGTCATCCGGGGAAGTGTCCTGCCACGGGTCACTGCACTCGCTTCGCAGCAGCCTAATTAGAAATCATCAGGCTCGGCTTGGACACTCCGGCAGGTCCCCAGGAATCAATTAATTAAGACACCGTGGGAAGGTGAAATTGGAGATAATTAATGACTCTTGCAGCGCATGGTCCTGGGCATCCTGGGGGGGACGGGGGGGGGGATCCAGATCTGCAGCTCAGACAGACTTGGGGACTGAGTGTGGGGATGTCCGAGGACGTCACGAGGAGAGCCAGGCGGAGGTGGCCAGTCCCTTCGCTCTACAGAGGGGGAGGTTGAAGCCCAGGGACAAGGACTGGCCCAAGGTCTCTCGGCTCCGGTTTTAATGGCACAGCTGGGAGGAGGGAGCAGAGCCCCCCTGACCCCTGTCCGCTGCTCCTCCCGGCCTCAGAGGAGCCCTGCAAAGCACCTAGGGTCACCAGGGACATCCACACGGGGTGCAGGCGGGCAGGAGTCGAGGTCCACCCGAGGAGGGAACCCCAGCGCTGGCCCGTCCTGTCACCCCATCCCTGAAGCTCCGCCCCCGGGGTTACCCATTGCTGGTCCCTGGTCCCTCTACCTGGAATGTCCTCTGCCCCGATCCTTTCCCTGTGTGAAAAGCCACCCCCTCCATCCATCTGCGAGCAGTCCCCTGCCACCTTTCCCTTGAGTCTGAGACCCAGGTAACCAGTGTGAGGCGGGATCTCCATCTGGTTCCTTCCCCCTGTCCCCCACATACCAGGGATCGAACCCAAGGGTGCTTAACCCCTGAGCCATGTCCCCAGCCTTTTTTTTTTTTTTTTTAAGAGATAAGGTCTCACTAAGTTGCTCAGGGCCTCACTAAGTTACTGAGGCTGGCCTCCACCTCACGATCCTCCTGCCTCAGCCTCCTCTGGGATTAAAGATGCGCACCACCTCGCCTGGCCCTTTGGTTCCTTTCTGTAAGGTGGTGGGCAGGAGGGAGCTCAAAACCTGGGTTGGACTGGTCTCCTTTGCCGTTTCTTGGGCGTGACGAGTGCGTTCGGGCTTCTCTCACCTGTTTTTACATCTTGGCTCTAATGTCCTATTCGCTTTCCTTAAAAGCGCCACCCCATTTCTGCATGGAGCTCGTTGTCACCTGGCATGATGAACTTTCCCTCCATCTTGCCCGTCTCCCTCCACCTCCCAAGAGAAGATCCCCGAGAGCAACATCTTTATTTCATTTACTAGTGGTGTGTGCAGAGAATCTGGGTGAGGGCTTGGTACACAGTAGGTGCTCAATTAGTATTTACTGGAATTGGACTAAAGGAAATCGAGGAGGAGGAGCTCGCTAAAGCGAGTTATTGGTGAAACATGGACCCAACCTCATTTAAATTTCTCACCTGGCCGGGCACGGTGGCTCACACCTGGGATCCCAGGAGCTCAGGAGGCCGAGGCAGGAGGATCGCAGGTTTCTGGCCAGCCTCAGGAACTCAGTGAGGCTGTAAGCAACCTAGTGAGACCTTATTTTCAAGTTGGAGGCCAGCCTCAGCAATTGAGCAAAACCCTCTCTCAATATAAGATGTGGGTTTGTAGCTCCGTGGTGGGGATGTGGCTCGGTGGTTAGGCAACCTGGGTTCAATCACTGATACCAAAACAAAATTCTCACGTCTCTAGCTGTTCTTGGTCTCTCTGGCCTCGGTTTCCCTACATTTTCACCCTGCCCTGCCTCCCTACACGCTGAGACCTCAGAGTCTCCACTGTAAAGAAAACACTTGGACGGAAAACACTTTGACCGAAAGCCCACAGGCAGGGTGAGGGGACTACACCAGTCTTGCTGTGCAACCCCATGCCACTTACCTGCCCTCTCTGTGCCTCAGTTTCCTTATCTTTCAGCAAGGGGGCCAGACGAGGCCTTTCTGATTCTGGCTGCCCTTGATTTCGGGGAGACTCAGGGGATGCACCATGGGGTCCAGTCCTAGAAGCGCAGGGTGGCCACAGAGCCCTATCGTTCCTTGGGGACAACATTTTCTTGCCGGATCACGCCTCAGACACCCACCGTAACCTTTCCCGAGGAGCCGGTGCCCACAGATCAATAGCTTGATTGGAGGAAAGATGGGGTGGGGGTGGGGGTGCTGCAGCCAGGGTGACGGTCATTTTTCACAGTCCCATCTGTCCCTGGGTCTCATGGAGCCTCTGTGAAATGCCACCTGTTAAGGATGAGGAATGAGTGTCCCCAATCCCAGTGGATAATTCCTCCCAGCCCCTGACCCCTGATGTTCAGAGCTGGGGCTGATACTTTGTAATGTCTCAGGGCAGAGCCAGGCGCAGGCCAGGGGGGTGTGGGCAGGCCAGGGCTGGCCTCTCTCTCAACAGCCACAGCCAGTGTTCCTGGGATCCCCACTCCTGCCGGTCATTCATTTCTGGTACCAGGGACTGAACCCCGTGTCTCATGCATGCTGAGCAGATGCTCCACCACGGAGCTACAAACCCACATCTTATATTGAGACAGGGTTTTGCTCAATTGCTGAGGCTGGCCTCCAACTTGAGATCCTCCTGCCTCAGCCTCCCGAGTCGCTGGGATGACAAGCCTCAGCCTCCCTGCTCAGCCAAAAGTTTTTCTTAAGCTCCAAACAAATTTTTTTTGCCCACCAATTTGGACAGCTATTTTCCTACGCCAGGACATCTTTGCTTCTGAAGCACAGAGTTGGAAAATCACTTTTTATTCCTAGAAGATTTTAGGTTGTTGACTGGAGGCCTGTGGTCCCCTGAGCGGTGACGTGGATGAGCGCAGGGCGGGTTAGGGGTTCGATGTGGTGTTGGCTTCAAGATCCTTAGGAGCTGGGCCTCCTTCATGTGGCTGCCTGTCGGCTACCACATCTGAAAACTTGCAGGGTTCCTGCCGCAGCCACTAATAAGCAGGCAGACAACCGCTCCTTGGAGTGTGACTCTGAAATCAAGCGCCACAAGCGGCCCAGTGGGTGGCCTGGGAATTATATGTTTGCTGCTCTGGGAGGTTTTATTTCAACTGGAGCCTCAGCTGCCTTTGACATGATTCTGCCAGTTTGGGGAAGGCGGTATTGACTTTGGCTGCAGACACCCAGAAACAGAGGTGCCCCGGGATGATGTCACAGCCATGTGCAAACTCAGAGCCAGGCTGGTGCTGGGCATGTGGCTGGTCTGAGTGGAGCAGGGCCCCGAGTGTCAAACACATATTCAAAGGCCAAGGCTCAGTATGAAAAAAGAAATGTCCAGTATCTCATTAATACACTTTGCATATTGACTGTAGGTACTTCTCAGCTGACCATGGGGCTGTGTCCTGAGACTCATTTTAAGTTGAAAACACTGTAAAAAAAAAAAAATAATAATTGCCAGGTGTAGTGGTGCATGCTTGTCATCCCAGCGGCTCTGGAGGCTGAGGCAGGAGGATCGCAAGTTGGAGGCCAGCCTCAGCAACAGTGAAGTGCTGAGCAACTCAGGGAGACCCTGTCTCTAAATAAAACACAAAATAGGGCCGGGGGTGGGCCTCAGGGGTCGAGTGCCCCTGAGTTCAATCCCTGATACTTCCCTTAAAAAAAAAAAAGAAAGAAAGAAAGAAAAGAAAACATTGTATAAATGGATGCATTTCCCCGGCCGCAGCCTAAAAAGCATGGTGCTGAGCCCCTCCTGCCTCACAGGTGCTCAGACAAATACATAAAATAAAATTATATCCAAATTTGAATAAAATATATCACGAAGACGGCTTTCACCCACTCCCATTTATTTATTTATTTTGTTTGAGAAGTTCTCACCATGTTGCTCAGGCTGGTCTCCAAATCCTGAGCTCAGGCTATCCTCCCTCCTCAGCCTCCCAAGTGGGTGGGACTGTAGATAGGCACCTGCCACCACACGTGGCTCTCTTAATTCTTAATTTTTTTTTTTTTTTTTTTTTTTTTAGTACCTACTGGGGATTGAACTCAGGGGCACTCAACCCCTGAGCCCCGTCCCCAGCCCTATTTTGTATTTTATTTAGAGTCAGGGTCTCCCTGAGTTGCTTAGGGCCTCCCTAAGTGGCTGAGGCTGGCCTCAAACTCATGATCCTCCTGTCTCAGCCTCCTGATCCACTGGGTTGACAGTCGTGGGCCACCAGGTGCCCAACAGAAGAGACTTTTTGCAGCTTCTCCTGTTGGCACACGTGGGTTCTTCCTCCCCTGAAGTGCGCATGCCCCTGAGGCGCCCTGGCTGCCACCGCCTGGACGCCTGTGAGTTTCAGATGTGACTGTCCCCAAAACCACACGTCCCTGATATTATGGGGTGTACACTGAGTCCTCCCCTCGAGATGAGACAGTGGCTGTTGGATTGCGCCATCCCACGGGTCGGTGGCTGTCCTCCAGGGGTCGCATGTGCCAGGTTTCCCCGTGACCCTGGACGCCCCCACTCCTCGCAGCCGTCGAGGGGACGGTGCGCTCCACGGGGCCGCGGGACCAGCGGCCCGTAAACGTCGCATTTTCTCATGGTTCATTGATGCAGAAGGCCCTTCTCGGTGGCTCGCTGTGGGGGGGACCCATGTGACGATCAGGACACCCTCTGTCCCCCCAGGCGCAGGAAGTCCCTTTCAGTCGATTTCCAGGAGAGGGACCTGTGCCCTTGGTTCAGGGAGCGGCTCTGCAGTGGCAGGTGGGGGGGTCCCTGCAGGTGACAATGGTGGGGGCGGGGCGGGTGCCACGGGGGGATCCATCTTCGGGGTCCCCGGGAACCTGGAGCCCTTGTGGGTTCCGCTGAGCCAATTCTCGACGGCGGGAGAGATCATTCTAATTTTCTTTCTTTCTTTGTTTTTTCTGCTCCGATTCTTCAGACTCGCCCAAGCCGCCCGTCGCCCCCAAGCCCAGGACCAGCAGCCCGCGCGTCCCCGGGGTGGCGCCCCCGCTGGCCGCCTCGCCCCACCTGCGCCTGCGCAGTCCGCACGGCGCGCCCCGGGGTCCCAAGCCCCCGATCGCCCCCAAGCCCAGGCTGGCTGACCCCGGCGACTGCAGGCCCGGCGTGTGCCTCGGCGACAGCGTCACCAAATGCCGCAACGGGCGGCTGCTCTGCGCGGACCCGGGGCTGGACCCAGGGCGCGAGTCGGAGACGGACGAGGAGGACATGGAGGTCGCCAGGGCGGTGGCGAGGGACGGGAGCTGCGTGGGGAATGTGGCCCCCGAGGAGCCTCCCGGGGACCCTGGGGAGGAAGAGCAGGAGGACGGAGGCCAGGACACGGGCGCTGGTGAGGACCCGGCCCAAGGGACACCCAGCGGAGAGGGCGAGGGACACACAGGCGACACCCCTGAAAACGAGGAGGAGGACTCTGAGGACGCGCCGGGGACGGAGGAGCAGGGCTCCACGAGCGAGGAGGAGGAGAAGCGGGTGAAGGCGCACAACGCCTACAACCTGGGGGCCCGGGGGCCCTGGGACACGGGCGACATCTCGGAGGACGACATCATTCTCACGCACGTGGACGCGGAGGTCCCCGAGGTCCCCTGCGAGGAGCCCGAGGCCCCCGGGGCGGAGGAGGCGCAGGAGGACGGTGGGGAGGACCCCGTCGGAGCCGAACCTGGGGGACTCCACGAGGTCGGGGACCCCGACGGGGCGACCCAGGACACGGGGCAGGACGCTGCACATGACAGCGAAGGAGCCCAGGAGGGTGAGGAGCTGAGCACCGCCATCCAGGGGACTGAGACCGCCAGCGACAGCCTGGAGACCCCTGGGGGACAGGAGGAGGAGCAGGAGGAGGACGGCGAAGTGGAGGAGGAGGGCGAGGGCGGCCCAGACGGCGGGGACCAGGGGGACCAGGGAGAAAGGGCAGCCGAGGAAGGGCCCCTGGAAGGGGAGGACCCCGCGCAGGACGAGCCCACGGAGCCCCCCATGCTGGACCAGGCCAGCGAGGACAGCTGCCAGATCGTCCCTTTCGAGAGCGACAGCCTGGACGACTTTGTGACATCGCTCACAGGAAGTCCCTACGCCTTCCTGCCCACGGAGAGCACCTCCTTCTGCAGCGACAGCTATTCCCAGGTCCCCGAACCGGGGCAGGAACCCGGGGCCCAGGGGCCGTGCGCGGAGGACGCCCCCCAGCTGCCGGGGGACGCTGGGGAGGGACCCTCGATCCCCGACGTGGTGGTCGTGCCAGAGGACGAGGACGCCCCCGACGACTCGCTCAGCAACCCCTACGTGGTGGCCATGGGCCTGCCCAGCCCGGGCGACCCTGGAGGAGGAGGACAGCCGGAGCCACCGGCCACCCCCGACGGGTCGAGCGGCCCCGACAGCACCGAAGAGGCGATGGCTGCTGCCGAGGGCGGCCTGGTCCCCTCGGACAGGAAGGGCCTGGCCACCCGGGCGCGTCCCCACTCTGGGAAGGTGGCTGGGTATGTCCCAGAAACGGTCCTGGAAGAAGCGGGGCCAGAGGCCGGTCCCTTGGGCTCAGGCACCGCAGGGGCCGCGGAAGAAGCGCGGACGCCCCTGGACGGGAGGCCCCCCGAGGGCAGCCGGGCCCTGCCCGCCACGCCCAGGGCCTTCACGCTGTACCCGCGCTCCTTCTCGGTGGAGGGCCGAGAGGTTCCCGCGGGCATGTTCCGGGAGCCCGACGGCCCCGGGCTGGACGACCTCAGGATCCAGAGGAAGGACGACACCCTGTCCCTGCCCTGCGTCATCGGCTCCTCCGGGAGCTTCTCCCAGAGAAACCACCTGCCGTCGAGTGGCACGTCGACGCCGTCCTCCGTGGTGGACATCCCGCCCCCCTTCGACCTGGCCTGCATCACCAAGAAGCCCATCACCAAGAGCTCACCCTCGCTGCTGCTGGACAGCGAGTCCCCCGACAAGGCCACCAAGAAGAAGAAGTTGTCCTTCAAGCGCTTCCTGGCTCTGACCTTCAAAAAGAAGTCAGAGAGCAAAGGGCACGGGGACCTCAGCGTGTCCTCCTCCAGGTCCTCCTCCGAGTCCAGCTACCACGGCCCCCCCAGGCTCCTGGACATGGACCGCAGAAGCTTCGGGAACTCGCCGCAGCTCAAGTCCCGGGCCGGGAAGCTGCGGGCCTCCGAGTCCCCCTCGTCCCTCATCTTCTACAGGGACGGCAAGAGGAAGGGCATCCCCCTGAGCCGGACCGTGTCCAGGGTGGAGTCCTTCGAAGACCGCTCGCGGCCGCCCTTCCTGCCCTTGCCGCTGACCAAGCCTCGCTCCATTTCCTTCCCCAACGCCGACACGTCGGACTACGAGAACATTCCAGCCGGGAACTCGGACTACGAGAACATCCAGATCCCGCCCCGCAGGCCCGCCCGGGCCAGCACCTTCACCAAGCTGTTCGAGGAGCAGAGCAGGGCCCTGTCCACCGCCAACGAGAACGACGGCTACGTGGACATGAGCAGCTTCAACGCCTTCGAGAACAGGCAGCAGAGCGCCGAGCAGGAGGCAGAGAGGTACGGAGACTTATGACGGGCAGCTTGGGGACACAGGGTCAGCAGGGACTTGCTTTCTGGCCTCTTTCTAGCTGTGTGATGTGGAATGAGTGTCTTGACCTCTCTGAGCCTCCTGGCCGGCAGGGACTTGCCTTGGGGCCTCTTTCTAGCTGTGTGATGTGGGGTGAGTGTCTTGACCTCTCTGAGCCTCCTCAGTTACTTTACCTGTGATACGGGAGCCGCGGGGTCTCCCGCGAGATGCAAGTCTTTTCTGTGTCAGGGTTTTATATATAAAAATGCCAAATATGGTAAAGATGTGATGATTTGGGCATTTCTCAAATCCTGGGTGGAGGGCTTTCGTAGCGCTCTCTGGGAAAGTGACTCAGACAGAAGGTTCAGGAACCTTGCCAGGTATCTGTCACCACCGGGAAACTACCCTGCGTTGAGATTGAGACCATTTTATGGTGCAGACACCCCCCGCCATTCAACAGGGAACCGGAGAACACAGTCTGACTTGTTTAAAGAGCTGGTGGTGCCCTGAGCTGAATTTCTGAATGGACGTCTCCAGTGTTTGTTGAACAAGACCGGGGTTTCCTGACCCCACCTCCCCCAGACTGACTCAATGCCTTCTATTGATCATCCCCGGCTGGGGTCACCAAATCCGGCTGTCCCTGGTGTGCGGGGTGCACCTCCAGTTCACCCTCTGGCATTTACGCTCTTTGGGGGTCACCCAGTCTGAATCAATGAAGAGCCCCCAGGGTCATGATTTGAGAAGGACTCTCTGCTCCCTTCCCCTGCCCTGCTGGAACAGAAAGGGATCCTTATTAGGACTCAAGTTTTTTTTTTTTTTTTTTTTTTTGGACTCCTGGTTTAGGAATTTGCAGTGAATTTCGCAAAGGGTGGCCAGGTCTGGTTGTGCAGGTTGTGCACTGCACAACCCCAAGGGTAACTCCTTCATCTTTGAGCCCATATAGAGTGCCCCTTGGGGTTGCTTGTCATATGCAAAGGCCCTGTTGCCTTGTCCTGTAGTCCCCTCCCCCCCAAAAAAATTAAACAAAGTCCCTTCATAATAAGGGAATTAAAGATCCCAGAAAAATGGCAAATCCCCGAACCTTGACTGACTGGTCCTGGTCGGTGGCTCTGCTGGCATCTGCTCACAGGTGACACTGCAGCCTCGGGCCTCGGTGGAGTGTCCCAAACTGTCAGATCCTGACTTTCAAAAGCAGGGTTGCGTCACTGCATGCTGGAGGCCAGAGTGACAGGGGTAAATCTCCCGTGCAGAAGCCACATCCATCCTTCCGCCTCTGGCCTCAGGCACAGGGAAGGGAGGTCCCAGGAAAGTCCCCACCTGGGGCCTAGCAGGTCTGGGCAGGGGAGGTTTGATTGACAGGTGTGGGGGCGGGGCCACCTCTCCACCTGAAGGGGCTGGGGTGCCGCTGAGCAGCCAGGGTCCGGGTGGGATCCCCTGTCCTCAGACTCACCTCAGGGCCTCGGGTCTTTGCTAAACTGGGGAGACCTTGAGGTCATTCTGGTGCTCCCCAGAGGCCGTCTCCTCTTGGCACCCCCTGAAGGGTTCAGAAAGATGGAGCAGGGAGTAAGTCTCGTGCTATGATCCGTGGTCACTGAAACCCGAGTCCTTTGCCCATTCAATGTGTGGGGCACAGAGCAGCCGGGTACGGTGGCCCACGCCTGTCATCCCAGCAGCTCCGGAGGCTGAGGCAGGAGGATTGCCAGTTGGAGGCCAGCCTCAGTCAAAGTGAGGCCCTAAGCAGCTCAGGGAGACCCTGTGTCTAAATAAAACACAAAACAGGGCTGGGGACGGGGCTCCGTGGCCGAGGGCCCCTGAGTTCCATCCCCAATTCACAAAACAAAACCAAACTTGCTTTCGCAGAGATCTAGTCCCGCAGCCCTGCTGGGTCCTGTGTCCACGGCCATCAGAACGTGGTCATGGACGGGGGAGCCCGGTCTTTTGTCTGAAGAGCCCCCTGGACCCCGATAGCTGGCCACACAGTAGGCGCTTAATAAAGGAATGTGCCGTTGCAGGTTCGCGGTCCACCCGGACCCTCGGTCTCTCAGCCCCTCTGTGGGGTGGCCGGCCGAGTGCTGGCTCAGAGTCATCGAGGGCCTGTTTTTGGCCAAACGCCACCCAGACCAGCTTGTCCCTGGTGTCCCCTTGATGTCCCCGTCCCTGTCAGTTTTGTTTCTTGCCTGATGTGGCATCTAGGTGACTCCCCAACCGAGGGCCCCACTGTGGCCTACGGTGGGCTCCTTCAGACTGACCGGGGGGTCACAGCGTCTCTGTGGGTGACCCAGACCCCGTGTCCCCATGTGGCCGTGCGGGCGTCCCCTCCTCCCTCGCCGCCCACAGATGTGGACAGTCCTTTCCTCGTTTTCCTTCTGTGTTTTGGGGGGGCGGGGGGAGCCCCGGGCCATGCACACGTAGCCCCAGCCCGAGGGCTGTCCCCGCGCACCGAGAGTGGCCTCGTGTGTTTGCTGCGAGTGTCACGGTGGCTCGGCACACGGCTTCGGTGACAAGCCACCTGGGTTTCAGCGGCGTGGCCTGGGGCAGGTGACTGAGCCCTCTGTGCCTTGGTGGCTTCTGTGACAGAGAGCGGGGGTCGCAGCCTTGGTGTGGGGGTCAAGGGACCCGCGAGCGTTCTTAGACGGCAAGGTCCACGTCACCTGCTGCTGGACGCAGGCCTTGGACTGGATCTGGGTAGAATCCAGGAGGGCGAAGCCGGTCCCTGGTGCCCTGCGCGTGTCTGTCTGTCCATCTGTCCATCCGTCCGTCCCCCCCACACCCCGCTCACACCCCCTCTGCCTGCTGTGGCTAGGAGTCGGGGGACCTCGTCACCTGTGGAAACGGGGTCACAAACTTGGGGGTGTCAGCCACACTCCAGGGGGGACTGAGACCTGTCGTCCCCAAGTCCCCGTGGGATGGCTTCAAGGCCACAGACGGCAGCCGGGGCCCTGCTGCCTCGGGTGACCCGCCTCCTGCACCAGGGGTGGCCGGCCGAGGGCGCTGGGACCACGCCGTTGGGCACTTCGGGTGTTGTCCCCGAGCCTGTGGCCACCGCGGTCACGTGGCGCGTGCCTGGCCATACGTGGGAGGGACAGTGGGACACCACCTTCCAGTCGGGACAGCAGGCCTGGGAGGTGACAGGGACCCTCCTAACAGGGATTTATTGAGGGTCAGGGTCTCCCTGAGTTGTTCAGGGCCTCACTGTTGCTGAGGCTGGCCTCCAACTCACAATCCTCCTGCCTCGGCCTCCAGAGCCTCTGGGATGACAGCCTGTGGCCACGGCGCCCAGCACTTATTTGTCATTGACACCCAAGAAAGACTGGGGCTGGTGTCCCGTGAAAGACGTCCCCAGAAGTCCCAGGAAATCCGTCTTTTCAAGTCCAAGTCAAAGGACCGACCTGCTCACAAACCCAGGCAGGGGCAGGTAATGGGGCGTCCAGTGCAGACCAAGGCCTGGTCACAGACACTGGCAGCAGCCACCGAGCCCACACTGTGGCCTCACAAAGGTGACTCACAGCCCGAGTGTCAGTGGCCGGCCAGTCCCGGGCACGGAGGAGGCCCAGCCTCTAGCCTCCCATGGGCCGGTGTCCGGAGTCCGGCCTGAGCGCTGGCCAGGCAGCGGTGGCCGGGTGTCTTCCCCTCTGTCCCTGAGCCCGTGCCACCCCCCCCCCCCCGTTATCATCACCCTTTTGACAAATGCGCTCAGCACAGCTTCCATTAAGTCCCCTGGAAGGACCCGGGCCACCCCACAGATCGTCCCCCTCCAGGTCCTCGCGGCCCAGCGCCCGGGGCTGGGGCACTTGACGGATGGGGACGCTCCGTTTTTAATTTTCTGACTTAAGACAGGAGCATCTGCCGCTGGTCCCTTGGCCATCAGTTTTAATTAAATGCAATAAAATTCACAGGGAGGGACCCCAACGAGAGACCCGCGTCGGGGACGCACTCGGGGCCACGTGACGCGCGGGACGTGAGGATCCCCTCCCCGAACTGCGTTCTGTTTTTTAATTTGGCGCAGCCCGAGCGCAGGTGCCACCCTGACCCAGGGCTCCTCACTGTGTGGCCCCCGCGGGGACCTTGGGGACGACCTTGCTCACGGGAGGCGGCCTCCTTACGAGGTCCTTGCTCAAGGGTCCGCGGAGGGTCTCTGTGGCCAGCTGAGCCCTGGAGGCGGGGAGAGGCCTTTGTCCCAGCCCCAGTCCCCTCTATTTTCCTGTCTGTCCAATGGGGACAAGTGTGTCACACGCAGATGAAGCAGAGGAATCTGTTACCAAAAAAAAAAAAAAAAAGATTCAGCAGAGTAGGATGCCTGGGAGGGGCCAGGGTCTGGAGAGTCCCCCGAGGTCCCCTGTGTTAAAGGCTCAGCCCCAGCTTGGTGCCCTGGGCAGGTGGTGGACGCCTGTCATCCCAGCGGCTCAGGAGGCTGAGGCAGGAGGATCGCACGGTTGAGGCCAGCCTCAGCCACTTAACGAGGCCCTCAGCAACTCAGGGGGACCCTGTGTCCAGAAAATAAAAAGGACTGGGGGTGGGGCTCAGGGGTTAGGCACCCCTATGTTCAATCCAAAAAGTAAAAGATAAGGAGACTAAGGTCCCTAGAGGTCAAGGGTCAACGAAGGACACAAGGTCACGGAGCTGGCCACAGCAGAGCCAGACTTTTAAAACGTCATCCGTCCCCGGTACCCACGCTCTGCATCCTGTTGGAGGTCCCTGTTCCCTTTAGGTACATCATCCCATGTAATGTGCGAAATGTCCCTGTGGGGGTAGAAGAGGAAACTGAGGTTCAGAGTGGTGCCGTGATCCGTACCGCAATAAGCCTTGGCGCGAGGAGGATCAGAAGAGCCACCCTCCGTAGGTGCGGAGGGTACTTGGAAAGTCTCCCCGCCACAGAGGGTCAGGGCTGGGTCAGAAGGCTGCGTGGCGACCCCAGCTCTGTTTCTAAGGAGCTGGGCGTCCTTGGGCAGATTCCTGAACCTCTCTGTGCCCCCAGCCTCCTCGTGGGTTGAAAACCAGGGAAGTCACAGCAGCTGCCCCAGAGAGTCACCGGGAGACTGGAGACTGTTGACACTTGCAGAGGGCTCCGTGGGAGCCTGGGACTGGACTGTGACGTTCTCTGGGTTCACTTTAGCTCTTCGTGTTTACCCTGTGGTCACAGCGGGTGACCAGGACATTCACCAGGGACACCTGCGAGAGCCCGGGGGGTCTGAGGCCTGCAGTTGGAACTCCCCCTCCCCCGTCTGCTGCGGCCCCGCCGTCCTCTGTAATGAGACCTGTCTGTCTGTCTGTCTGTGGGGTCTACATATTTACGAGGCTCTGCTCACCCATAATTTAACCAGAGGTTTCCAGACCCCCCCACGGGGGAGGGGGGAGGGGGAGGGAGCCGTCCCGCCCGTCACTCAAAGGCAGGTCTTTTGTTCTGTGGAGGGCCAGCCACCAAGCCACCGTTGAAGGGACAGATACCACTGGATCCTAAGTTCCTGGATGCGGTCACTTGCTGGTCATCTTTTTTTTTTTTTTTTCTATTATCTGCCTTAGAGACTGGAAATGAATCTCACAGTGTAAGTGGGCAAAGGACGGGGCGCGGCCTGGTGACAGTTCAGCCCCGACCCGTGTCACAGGTGAGCAGCACAAGGCTCCGTGTATCATGTGGCCGGGGACACAGGCGCACCCAGGACCCCAGGGCAGGGCCAGGAGCCATGCTGGACTTGCACTGCCCTTTCTCCTGGCCTTAGGTCAGTGAGTATGTGCAGAGGGACCGGGTGGTCCCCAGGCTGGGCAGGAAGAGCCTTTCATGGATCCAAAAGCTGGATTTCAAAAACCCCGGAGAGTAGCTGGGCCTGGGGGCAAGCAGCTGTGACTGGAGGCTGAGGCAGGAGGATCGCAAGGTGGAGGCCAGCCTCGGCAACTTAGTGAGGCCCTGAGCCACTCAACGAGACCCTGTCTCTGAATAAAATACAAGAAAGGGCTGGACAAAAAGAAAACTCAAGACATTTTTCATGGTAGCTGCCCCTGGTGCAGGGCGTCTGGGAGCTGCCAAGCATGCCCTGCCTTGTGAGCGCCATCCAGAGACCGCAAGCGCGTGGTCCAGGGTCACACAGCAGCAGGCAGCACAGTCAGACCCAGAACCCGGGCATCTGCTGGGAAGCCACCATCCTGTGGCTTGTGGAGGTGGCAGGGCCGAGCCCTGGTGCTGAGCTGAGCCCTGGTGCTGAGCTGGGGTGGGCTGTGGCGGGTCACGGGCCACACCTGGGGCGGTGGCAGAAGAAAGGGCGGTGACGTCTTGCAGCTGGGATTGTTCTGGGCCCACTCCGCCCCTCCCAGCTCCCTCCTGGATGCTGCAGATGGTTTCCAGGGAGGTCCCTGGTCCAAGCCCAAGTTTCCTGGCTGGCCCCAGGCCAGAGGTCAAGGCTGGGTTCCAGCTGCGAGTGAGTCAGTGGTGGAGGAGAGAGACCCGGAGTTTAGGCAGCTGCTCGGCCTCCGGGGAGGAGCCTCCCTGCCTCCGTCTTCCAGGAACCCCGAGGCTCCCACTCCAGGAGGCCCTGGGCCCTGCAGCCCAGCCACACCCCGGGTGCTCACAGCCCTCTGTATGCTCCTGGGCTTCCTCAGTCTCCCTGGCCCCAGCCTGGAGAGAGGGAGGCTCAGAGGGAGGGAGGCCCAGAGGGAGAGAGGCCCAGGCTTCCCGCTGGGAGGAGAAGCCCCGGGAGGAGGAGAAGCTGTGGCACTGGGTCCTGGACCCCAGCCCTGAGCAGCTCATGGCTCCTCCTGCTCCCACCCAGCGCCCCGTGTGCAGAGGGGACAGTTTGTTGGATGAGCAGGTCTCTTCTGAGGCTTGAGGGCCCCAGGCTATCTCAGGGCATATCCTGGCCCCGTGGGAGGTGGACCCCAGGGGCACTTGCCCCCTGAGCCCCATCCCCAGGCCTTTTTAATTTTTATTTTGAGGCAGAATCTCTCGCTGAGTTGGTTAGAGCCTTGCTAAGTTGCCGAGGCTGGCCTCCAACTTGTGATCCTCCTGCCTCAGCCTCCCTTGTTGCCGGGATGGCAGGCGTGTGTCACCGCACCCAGCCCGCTGAGCTTTGATTGGCAGATCCTTGCTGTGGCCCTTGTGGGGTCGACAGATGGCCTGGGAGGGATGGACATGCAGTGCCCTCCTTCCCCACGCCCGCCTGCCCGCCCGGGTCCTTCCTCTGCTCACTCAGTGCGTCCCTCCTGCTGGGCCGTGTTGCCTGTGCAGTCTGAGCCTCTCTATTAGTCTGAGCCTCTCTATAGTCTGAGCCGCAGGGAGGCCGCAGGGAGGCCACAGCATCTCAAGGTTCCTGGGTGTCTGGGGAATCTTGTTCTTTGGTAGCAGGGATTGAACCCAGGGTGCTTAATCCCTGAGCCCTGTCCCCAGCCCTTTTTTGTATTTTATTACAGGGTCTCCCTAAGTTGCTCAGGGCCTCACTACATGGCTGAGGCTGGCCTTTCAATTTCAGATCCTCCTGCCTCAGCCTCCTGAGCCGCTGAGATTACAGGCATGGGCCATCCTGCCCAGCCCCTTTTTGAAATTTTATTTAGGGACACAGTCTCACTGCGTTACTCAGAGTGTCACTGAGTTGCTGAGGCTGGTGTTAAACTCATGATCCTCCTGCCTCAGCCTCCCCAGCGCTGGGGTTGCAGGCGGGCACCACCACAGGAGACTCAAATGGGACTGTTGGGCCAACAGTGCCTGGTGGGCCTGGGACACTGGCCAGTAGCTCTG
This sequence comes from Callospermophilus lateralis, assembly GCF_048772815.1. Taxonomy (NCBI): domain Eukaryota; kingdom Metazoa; phylum Chordata; class Mammalia; order Rodentia; family Sciuridae; genus Callospermophilus; species Callospermophilus lateralis. The sequence continues at coordinate 3,639,978 of NC_135324.1, forward strand.
TGTTTGTGACCTGGGCCTCCAGGGCCGTCTGGTGGTCCCAGAGGGCTTGGCTGCAGCGAGATTGTGCCCATGCCCGCCCCCCCACACCCCAGTGACCACCTGGATGATTGGCAGGTGACGAGAAGCCCAGGGGAGTGTCCAGTCCAGGGTGCCACCCCCCAGGCCCTCTTGTTTTTATTTTTTAAATTTAGAGACAGGGTCTCACCGATTTGCTTAGGGCCTGGCTTAGTGGCTGAGGCTGGCCTCCAACTTTCGAGCCTCCTGCCTCAGCCTCCTGAGCCCCTGGGATTTCAGGCATGGGTCCCCCCTGCACCCGGCAGAAAGTCTCTTATGTTGGCTGGGGATGGGGCCGAGTGGTAGAGCCACCCCTGGGTTCAACCCCAGGTGCCAAAATGATAAAATAAACATTAAAAAAAAAAAAAAGGGATAAAAAGAGAGACGGTGGGAGTTACGTCCATCTGTAAGGTGCCGTCCTGCGGCCAGTGACCATTTCCACGCCATTGCTGGGAATGCCTGGGGCAGCCTGGGCCACCCACAGCTCCGGGCTGGCTTGTGTCACCTTAGGAGGTGTGACTAGCTGAAGCTCTGAGCCCAGAGGACTGATTTTCTTTTTTTCCTTCAGGATAAGATCTCAGAAAAGATAAGAGGAAAAGTCCCCCGCAGAGGCCACAGGTGGAACCGACCGGTCCCCTCTCCCTCATCTAGACAGGACACTGGGGAGCGGTTTTGAGTGGCAGGAATGTGACAGCAGGGGACGGGCCCTGAGCTCCGGGGACTCAGAGTCCCCCCCCCCCACCGCGAGGAGTTTCCAGGCCCGGCCTTCTGCAGGGTCCCCCGGGGAGGATGCTGGCAGCTGCTGTGACCAGATGTCTGGCCTGGTCCCTGCCGTGTGCAGCCCAGATGCCAAGCCGTCCTAGACCCACCCCTGGCGTCCCCCCAGGCCCTCCACCACTCCCCAGAGGACTCCAAGGGGGACATGTCCTCGACCTCAGACCACAGGACCACATCCGAGTCCCTCGCCACCCGGGCTCACGGCCAGGTGGGCGCAAAGAAGCTGGGTTCTAGAAGCTTCCAAGCAAGGTCTCCTCCATGAGCTCCGGAGCACGGTCCCAGGCACAGTCACAGGTCACAGAGACCAGCCTCTGGCCAGACCCCCACCCGCACCTCCGTGGCTTGTGGGGACACAGAGCCCCTCTCCGCAGGGCAGCCATTCCCGGCTCCTCTCTGCTCCCCTTGGCCCCGCCCCCTCCTGCATGCGGGCCCCAGGGCCTTTGCTCATGCTGGGCTCCGTGCCCAGAGGCCCCTTCCCACCTCCTGCCGTCCAGATCCTCCAGGGGGACAGCTGGGCTCCTCGCACACACCACCTCCTCCCTGAGGCCTCCGCCTGAATCTTTCCAGGGATTCACCTGCCCTTTTCCTGTCCCTTCGGCCATTCCTTGTCCCCCTGTTGTGTGGCCCCGACTAAATCCTCAGGTCACAGTTTCCCCACTAGATGGACACGAGGATTCCCTCCCTCCTGCCGAGCCTCGTCTGCTGGGCACCGTGTGGATTGGGCAGACGGTGGCCGTGGGTGTCCCCTCTCGGAGGCGGCCAGCTCCAGGGAGCCACCGTGTGTCTGTGCGTCTGTCATGGTCACCAGCCCAGGGTGGCGTTTCTCTGCAAAGAAAAGAGGCTCCAGATGCCGCCCGCCGCCTGCTGTGTCCCCAGGGACGTTTGGCCTGATTTATTCCATCTTCCCTTTGGGGCCTTGGCTCTGCATGAAAGACAGGGTCCCCGTCCCCAGCTTGGCACAGGACATGGACGGCCCCACCCAAGAGCCACCGCAGAGGGACCCCGGGGTTGGAGAGCTCCAAAGTCCTCTGCGTGTCCAAGAGGGACCTGGCTCGGGACCAGGAGGCCGAGGGCCTCCTTTTCTTTTAGCCTCCAAATCCGAGGCCGGGCCTGCCGAGTCCTGGGCTGGATGCTGTTGGGGTCAGTGGAGTCAGATCCCCCTGGACGGCCCTCTGTCCCCAGGGCCTGCAGAGCCCCCCGGAGGCTGTCCAGCCTCCCACAGGGACCTCCCAGTCACGGATTCCCCTGCACAAAGCTCCAGTCCAGGGCCACCAGGCAGAGGGAGCCCCAAGGACCCTCCCAACTTTTCTTTTATCCTCTCGGCACCTGGGGGTTGGAGGGAAGGGGTCCCCGGCCCCAGCTGACAGGCAAAGGAACCAAGACCCAGGAAACAGAGGGGGCTGGCCCAGGGTCGCGGGGCTGGGTGGGGAGGGGCTGGGACTTGAACCTGGATCTCCTCACCGTGGTCTGCGGCCTTCCTCCAACCTTAACTGGGCTTTTGGAAAATCAGTTGTTCAAAAAGTCTCATTTGCAGCTGGATGGGATGGCTCATGCCTGTCATTCCTCTCGGGAGGCTGAGGCAGGAGGATGGCAAGGTGGAGGCCAGCCTCAGCCACTTAGCCAGGCCCTGAGCCACTCAGGGAGACCCTGTCTCTAAATAAAATATAAAAAGGGCTGGGGACGGGGCTCAGGGGTAAAGCGCCCCTGGGTTCAATCCCTGGTACCCCAAAAATGAAAAGGTAGGTTTCCGGGTCCTACCTCCAAAGACCCTGGTTCTCGGGGTCTGGGGTGTTCCTCAGGGATCCGCGTTTGCAGCCCGAGAGAGAGACGCTCCCCCGTAGCCTGTGGCTTCTCCTTGCCTGGTGTCTGGGGTGTCACCTCCTCCTGAGTCTGGTCCACTCCGGCCATCTGAAGTCCAGCTGGAGGTACCAGGGAAACAGTCACGGGGCCTGGTGACAATCCTGTGTATGTGTCCAAGAAGGGACCTGGGGGGAAAAGCCAGGCAGGACAGGTGGCTGCAGGTGGCAGTGCGGGAGCGTCTTGCTTCTGAGTCAGGATAGATTCAGGACCTTGGCGCTGAGGCTTACTGTGTGATCCTGGGTTAGTCGCCGCACGTCTCTGGGCTTCCGGTGTCTCATCTGTAAGACGGAGTCGGGGATCCCGTAAGCTTGCTGGGACAGCGGAGTCAGACAGTGTCACATGGGAACCGCAGGCTCGGGTGGAGCTGGACGCTCAGCAGTGGGCGCCGTCCTCCGCAGGGTGCTTCATTTCTCAGGGAGCTGGAGCCTGGGGGCACCCTATGGCTCTTTCCTCCCCTGAGACCCACGAGAAGCCCCTTCACCCCAGGGCTCCAGGGCAGGGGGAGGCCGGGGTGAAGGCTGCAGCCCTGCCTTCATGTTGAGGTCCAACAGAGCCACCCACTCCCACAGAGCACCCGGGTCTACCTGTGTCTTTCTCTCAGAGACTCTTTATTTATTTATTTATTTATTGGGGGGCACCAGGATTGAACTCGGGGTCCCTCGACCCCTGGGCCCCGTCCCCAGCCCTATTTGGAATTTTATTTAGAGACAGGGTCTCGCTGAGTTGCTCAGGGCCTCCCTGTGGCTGAGGCTGGCTTTGAACGGGAGATCCTCCTGCCTCGGCCTCCCACATTCCCAAGTCGATACTGACCAGCAAAAGCAAGCTTCGCGCAGCGCTGGGGGACACTTGCGGACACCCAGCCTCCCCAGGGGCTCCCGCGGAGCCACCCCACACGCCCTGCCCTGGGTTGGAGTCGGGAGCTGCTGTCCAGGGTCCCCTGGCTCCTACAGAGGCGTCGCTGTGCCCAGGGAGGTTTGTGTGTGAGGCCAGAGACCCCGGGTCCTGTGAGACCTTGGGCGGGTGTCTCAGCCTCTCTGGTCCTCGAGGCCTGGCCCTGGGAACCAGCGTCTGTCCCCACAACCCGGGGATGACCTCACCCTCCTGGCAGAGTCCTCTCCCAGGGACCAGGAGCCAAGCCCAGGAGCACCCGGCCTCGGGGCGGGGACTGGGGACACGTTCCACGTGTCACACCACACCAACAGGGACCTTCTGGTTTGTCACTGAAGGCCAGGTCTGGGTGCTGTCTTTGGGAATGTCACCAGAGGAGATCCCAGGACCAGGGGACCTCGACTCAGGACGAGTCGGCTGTAGAGTCAGTGTCACAGAAATGAATTTGATCAGTAGATAACGGTGGTCACCATCCTGCATCATAGGTCCCTCAACGTCAGCGTCTCGGCCTCCTCTGGCGCTCTGTGACGCTCCTGGGGTCAAGTTCAAGTACAATAAAGGCCCAAATTGAAACAGGCCCTTGGACCCCACTGACCTAAGAAGCAGGTGTCCCACTTCTTGTTAAATGTGACATCAGGCCAGCTGTGGGCCCTGGTGACCTATCACCTGAGAATTCAGCCCCTGAGGACCCCCAGAGCCGCCCCCAGGTCACCTAGTCCAAAATTACCCCAAGGCCATTTTGATAAAAGACGGATTTTTTTTTTTAATGCAGGGGGTCCAACCCAGGGGCGCTCGACCACTGAGCCCCCTCCCCAGCCCTTTTTACACCTTATTTAGAGACAGGGTCTCCCTGAGTTGCTGAGGGCCTCCATAAGTTGCTGAGGCTGGCCTCTACTTTGCGATCCTCCTGCCTCAGCCTCCCGAGTCACTGGGAGGTCATGGGCAAGATCTGAGACCTGGGAGAAGACCTGGCGTGGGGAGGAAGGGCCTCACAGAGGCCGTCCAGGTTCTTGGTCCCTCCCTGGGGTCCTCTCTACCTGTCTTTATTCTCTCTTCTGTCCTTCTTAGGGCCACCGGTGCCTGGCCTCACCTCCTCAGGCATCATCCACGGGGACTTCCCTGCCCATTGTCCCCTCCGCTCTCCCCGGAGGGAGGCAGAGTGGGGCTTTGGGACTCCATTTTGTAAGGAGGAAACCGAAAACCAGGAGGGAGGTATTTTTGTCCAAGGTCACAGGATGAATTCCTGGCAGAGCCGAGCCTCCGCGCCCAGGGCGGCCCTCGCACTCGGATCTATTTTGAGGTTGGAATTCCAGTCCCCGAGCGTCCCCAGGGGCTGTGGCTCAGACCTGCAGCTCCTGATTTGAAAGTGGCAAACCCTGCGGCCGGAGGTTGCCTCAGTCTGGGGTAAAGGCCGCCGTGTCCCATTTCAGGGGTCAGGAAAATGGAGGCACAGAAAACTTTGCAAGATGTCCCCGTGGAGGGCAGGCTCTAGAAGCGCAGGCGGGATGGTTCCGGAGTCCCGGCCTCCTGACCACTGTTCCTGCCTCTCCGGCCTCCCTGGCCTCCCCAGCCTCCCCGGCCTCCCCGGCCTCCCCGGCCTCCCCAGCCTCCCCGGCCTCCCCGGCCTCCCCAGCCTCCCCGGCCTCCCTGGCCTCCCCAGCCTCCCGGGCCTCCCCGGCCTCCCCAGCCTCCCCGGCCTCCCCAGCCTCCCCAGCCTCCCCGGGTCACACTGGGTGCACCTCAGCCTCTGGAGTCCTCCTGCAGACCTGTGCCGCCCCAGAGCCCTGCCCTGTCCCCCGTGGGCCTTGCTTGGCCCATCTGTGGCCTGCGGCGTGGTCGGCTCTGGCAGGTGGTGGCATTGCTGGGCCAGGTGAGGAGTGCAGCTGAGTCCCTGCCACCATCCTGTGCAGGGCCCTGTCAGCCGGGCGTGTCCCCAGCTCTGCCAGGGAGGAAGTGTCGGAGTTCACAGGAAACGCAGGACGAGGCCTGGGAGGGCGGTGGACCCGTGGTGGGCGGCCCACCTCCCTGAGCCCCGAAGACGAGTCTGGGCTCTGGCTGGACCCAGGGCGGGTGCCCCTCCCCCACCCCAAGTGTGACGCTTTTTTTTTTTTTGGTGGAAAAGCTGACCCCCCACAGCCCTGTCCCCTCCCACGCCTCTTCCCTCCCAGACAGCCTCAGAGAGCCCGGGACAGGTGGCCCCTCGTCCCTGGAGGCCCCCGGGAGCTGTGGAACCTGCTCTGCCCTCTGGGCCTTCCCTGCTGTCCCCGCCTGCTGAACTGGTGCCTTGCTGGACCCTGACCTTCAAACGCACAGAGGAGCAGAGCCGAGAAGAGCAAGATGCAGGCCAGGCCGCCGGTAACCCCAGCCCCTCAGGAGGCTGAGGCAGGAGGATTTGAAAGTTAGAGGCCAGCCTCAACCACTTAGTGACCATAGTCTCAAAATAAAGTTAAAAGGACAGGGATGTGGCTCAGGGGTGGAGCACCCTGGGTTCCATCTCTAGGACCAAAAAACAAAACAGGCCAGCCCCACCCAGCCCCATGACCCTGGGATACAGGTCGGCCTCACTCATGTCACCAAAGCCTTCCCTGAGGAGTGGGGGAGACTGGAATCTTGTGGGGCGCAGGGAGGGGCCTGAGCTTGTATTTATTTGACTAAAAGTTTTCTTCCTATTTTTCATTGGTGCATAATCATATATTAATAGTGTTTAGACATCTGAATCTGCGCATGATACGACAACATGACTTGGCCAGTGTCATTCCCCAGGACCCACCGCCCTCCCCCCCCTCCCCCCCTCCCCCCCCCCCCCCCCCCCCGTCACCTCAGTGTTCATGAGACCCTCCCTTTCTATCTTATTTTCCTTTTTTTTTTTTTTGGTGCTAGGGGTTGAACTCAGGGGCACTCGGCCACTAAGCCCCCTCCCCAGCCCTATTTTGTGTTTTATTTTGAGACAGGGTCTCACTAGTTCGTCGAGGCTAGCCTCCAACTTGTGATTCTCCTGCCTCAGCCTCCAGAGTCCCCGGATGGCTGGTGTGCGCCACACCGCCTCTGGCTCCATGCCTGGTCTTTTGAGGACCCCCGCACACTGATTCCCATCGTGGCTGAGTTCAGGTTATATTTTAAAGGCAGAATGAGAGTTGGAAACAGAAGGCGCATTCATCCAGCCTGGGTCAGGTGTCAGGCGCAGGCTTAGCCACTTTTCTGAACCTAGTTTCGCCCCTTGAAGAGAAACAGGTGCCGAGTGCAGAGGCGCACGCCTGTCATCCCAGTGGCTGGGGAGGCTGAGGCAGGAGGATCACAAGTGAAGGCCAGCCTCGACCACTTAGTGAGGCCCTAAGCAACGTCGTGAGACTCAGTCTCCTGATTAAAAAAAATAAAAAGGGCTGGGGAGGGGGCTCCGTGGTCAAGCGCCCCTGGGTTCGAGAACCAGATTTCCTCTTTTTGCATCCGAGCTCCTAATTTACCACCTCTGTGCCTCCTTCTCCACCTGCCCTGTGCTTCTGCAGGGGGTGTGGGGAAGGGGCTGTGCTGCGTGTCCTCCTGCCCGGGGCTGAGTGGGGAGGAGAGGCCGGTCAGCGTCCACCAGACCTGCTGAGGAAGGGGCCTGGAGACCCTGGAACTTGCAGGCCCGGGTCCCGCACAGATGTGCAGAAGCCCTGGTGCAGGCTGAGGGGAAGCCGGTGGATGCGCCAGGGGAGGACAGAGGCACCGGGCCAGGATGACCCCTGGGCAGTGCCCGGGTGTGCCCGTCCTGGGGGGCAGCACTGCGCGCCCCAAGCCCCTGGTTGTGGCCCAGATCTGGAGTGTGCTGGGGGCTCAGCGGCTGCAGCTCGGTTCAGACATGGGGCTCTGAGCACGTGACCGCTCAGGAGGGCTGTGTCCTGCCATCCCCAGCGTCCACCCCCAGGTGCCTCTCCCAGAGGCTTCGTGGAAGAGGCACAAGTTGGGTCAGACCCCGGCTGGGCAAGCGGAAGGGAGGGGGGCAGGATTCCAGAACAGATTTGGGGAGGCTCAGTGATGGGAAGGCACAGACCTGGGCACAGACCCGCGGGGTGTCGCATTGGGTGCACATGATGGACAGACGCCCAAGATGTGGTGGGAGTCACTGAAACAGAATTCCTCCCCTCTGGACAGACAACCCTCAAATATCATATTGAGAACCAAAAATGCACACACCTGCTCTGCTGCCCCAAGCTGTTTGTTAGTCAGCTCTGCGTCACTGTGACAAACTACCTGTGGACATCAACTTATAAAGAAAAAAGGTTTATTTGGGGGCTTTCAGTTTTGAACATTCCCGTTCATGCTGGGCTGGGCCCATTGCTTCTGGGCTTGCAGGGAAGCATACAGTGGAGCCTAACTACTCACCTCTGGCCAAGAAGCAGAGAGAGGCACTATTCCCACGATTGCCTTGGAGGGCACACCCCCAATGACCTAACTTCCTCTCACTAGGCTCCACCTCTTAAAGGTCCCCTCACCTTCCAATAGCACCACCTGAGGGATCAAGGTTTCAACACCTAAATCTTGGGGGACAATTATCCAAGATGTCAAAGGCCACTCCTGTTTCCCAAAACTGGAGCCAGGGTACTTAGGAGTGTGGGGCTGTGGCTTGTAAATTTTTCTTGCATATTTCCTTTTATTTAGTAGTCTGTCATTGTGTGAGGCTTCCACAAATTTCTTGAAAGTTCTACATCTTGGGAAGCTCATTCGATGATCTGAAAATAGGCCTTTCGTAGTCATCATCATATTTTTTCTTTTCTTTTTTGGGGGAAATAGCAGTATTTGCTTGGAGTGGGAGACTGAACCGGATTCAGGGATAGCAACATTCCAATAAAACCACTTCAAACCCACTTGGATGGCCAAGATGAAAGAGACCGCCCATAACCCGTGTTGGCAAGGAAATGGCAGAGAAATCAAGAGTCCCCGCACTTGTGGCCACCCGGGAAGGCAGTCTAGCAGGGCCTCCACAGTCACCCTGTGACTTAGCAGTTCCTCTCTTCCAGGATACATATCCAGAACACACCCATCATCGACTCCAAAAAACTTGCATGCAGATGTTCTCAGCCGCCTTGTTCACAGCAGCAAAAACTAGACACGATCCAGATGTCTGTCAGCAATCCAGCAAAGAAGGAAAACCCGGTCTTGGCCATTCGGTGGAATATTACTAAGCCATGAAAAGGAGGGAAGGGCTGGTCCTGGCTACCAGATGCCGAGTGAAAGACGCCAGATCCCAAGGGCATTAGGTTGTATAATTTTATTCAGAACAGACAAGGCGACAGAGACTGAAAGCAGAGCAGACTAGCGGTTGCCAGAGGCTGGGGGACCTCTGGGGAATGGGAGTGACCCTAAGGGCGGGGTGCGGGTTTCCTTTCTTGGGCTGGCGCCAAACCCTCCTGGCGTGTGCTAAGCCGCCCCGGGTGGTGCGCTTCCAAAGGGTCTGCGACGTGTAACAGCTATTAAAAGTTGCAGCAGAAGGGAAGCTGTCCCCCTAGTCCATCTGCGGGGACATGGGGACACCCCGAGGTCGCAGAGCCGGGACGGACTTCTGTTTGCACTTAGTGGGGAGTGGAAGTGAGTTTTCTGAAAAGCCTCGCCTGGGAGCCGCTTTCTGGGAAGCAGCTCTGGCCTGGCCCTTGGCTGACCCGGCCTGGGCGGGAGGTGGCTGCAGGAGGAGGAGCGCAGGTCTCCCGCGGGGAAGCCCCGCCCCCCGACAGGGCAGCCCCGCCCCCCGACAGGGCAGCCCCGCCCCCGACAGGGCAGCCCCGCCCCCGACAGGGCAGCCCCGCCCCCGACAGGGCAGCCCCGCCCCCGACAGGGCAGCCCCGCCCCCGACAGGGCAGCCCCGCTCCGGACGGCCTCCTGCGCCTGCGCAGCAGCCTCCACCTCCACCTGGCAGATGCAGAGGCCCAAAGAGCCACCGCCTGGCCCCGACGTGCGGTGCTGTGCTGTGACAGGAGGATCGCAGGGACTCCCCAGCCCTCCATGAGGGTCCCCTGCGCCTTGTCCCCTGAGGTCCCATCTGCACTGCAGCTGATGTCTGGGTGGACGCGGGAAGGGACGTTCTGAGCGCCAAGGAGTCTCCCAGCAAAAGGGGTCACCTCGGGGAGGCTATGGTGCTGGGGGCCCTGGGGAGGCAGAGGGGACTGCGGGGACAGAAGGGACCCGGGAGGCTGGGGGCTCTCTGATGTGCAGCCCCTGCCCCTGTCCTCCTCTCCCAGGTCCCTGTGGGGTCTCCCCGGCTCCGTTTCCCACTCAGCTCCCAGAGCTCAGCCTCCCCCCTTGGCCTCCCCTGGGGAAGTCCCCACCCAGCGAGGAGGAGCCGGGTGACATCGGCAGTGTGGCCTGGCTCCCGGGCTAGCACAGGCGGCCGTGTCTGGCTGTGCTCAGGCTCTGGCTGCGAGGACTCTGAGACTGGACGGAATCTAAGGGTCAGCGCTGGCCAGCGTGGGCTGTGCACAGCCTTGGCCTCCCCACTGGAGGCCCAGGGCTGTTTTTAATGACTCCAGGCTGCTGGAAAGGCCTGAGCACTCTGGGCGGGTCACTTAAGGCCACGAGCTCCGGCAGCTGTGATTTATGTTCCCTTTAAGCCCAAGCAGATTCCCAGGGAGAACAGGCCTGGTGGAAACCGGCCTGGGGGGTTAGGGGTTGGGCCTCCTGCAGGCTCCTTCAGGCTGGCCAGGAAGACTCTCCTCCTCCATGCCGAGGAGGGACCACTTTGACCATCCTGTTTTGATTCAGTGCAGCAAGGAACCTCTCCCACTCTCCCCAACTTACAGATTAAAAAACAGAGAGGTTGAGTGACTTTCTCAAGGTCACACAGCAATTCTCTATCAGATGCCAAAGTCCTCCATTTCCTGCTCACCTGACTTCAGTACTGACTGCCTGGCCCTTGCGTCTGTTTTCATGTGAATGTCCCTGGTGAATTCCTCAAGGATGGGGAACGTATTAATCCTGAAGGGACCATTCACCCAGAATTTCCCAGCGCGCCCCCACTCAAGGTGCAGTAGGTTCAAGGGGCCTGTGAGTCAGGAGGTCACGTGGGGACCGGGGAGGCTGGAGGGGAGGCTGGAGCGGAGGCTGGAGGGGAGGCTGGAGGGGAGGCTGGAGCGGAGGCTGGAGGGGAGGCTGGAGGGGAGGCTGGAGCGGAGGCTGGAGCGGAGGCTGGAGGGGAGGCTGGAGGGGAGGCTGGAGCGGAGGCTGGAGCGGAGGCTGGAGGGGAGGCTGGAGGAGAGGGTGGATGGGTGGACGGTAGATGGATGGATGGGAGGGTGATGGACGGTGCATGAGTCCATCCAGGTGAGGGATGGGGGTGGCCACCTTTGAGGTGCCCCTGTGTGCTCACCTCCCGCCTCAGTCTCTGTCACCGACTGGGCACTGGCGGTCCTGGGCGTGCTCTGGGCTGGCTCCCGAGGAAGGCAGCGGCCACTCAGCAGGACAGCGGTTCGGCCGGGGTTGGTGGGAGCACTCGGAAGAGGCTGGGCGAGCCTCTACTGCTGAGCTATGCCCCGGCCTGGGAGGAGGCTTCTCAGGGGGTCACCTTCCTGGTATTTGAAGATCCGTCGGGTGACGGTGACCACGGGCTGCAGGAGCAGCTGTGTTGACACCTGTGGTCTGAGTCTCCATATGTTTGATTCGTTTATTTAACTGATGGCTTCTGTCCAAGATGGGGTCTGTTGCTTCGTTTCCACTGACTGTGCAAAGGCACTGGGGTGGGTCCGTGCTTCGAAAGCCTTTTTCCCCCCATGGTACCGGGGATGCCCTACCACCGAGCCATGTCCCAGCCCTTTCAGTTTTTGCTTTTGAGGGTCTCACAGAGTTGCTGAGGGTCTCGCTAACTTGCTGAGGCTCCCCTTGAAGTTGTGATCCTCCTGCCTCAGCCTCCCGAGTTGCTGGGAGGACAGGCGTGAGCCACTGCCACAGCTGTGAGAGCAGCTCTTAGTGGCACTGTCTCGTCCTGTGTCCTGTTCACGTCCCCAAGTGCCCTGGTGAAGTCATGAACCAGAAATACCATCCGCACCCCTGACCCCGTGCCCCCGACTTCTGTCTCCATGATCTTTCTGGAAAACAGAGGCCAGGGGTTTGATCATAAGCCAGCCATCAGGGCGGGCCACACTTCCCACCGTAGCTGAGGTCACATGAAACACAGAGGTCAGTGGAGTACAAGGGACCAGGCTTACCATCATCTGCGAGGCCTGCGTGTCCAGTGGGGAGCAGGGCCACTCACCGGGGCTCCACGGGCGTCATTCCTTAGCATGAAGAAGAGCAGGTCGTCAGTGTTCAAAACGAGTCAATCTGAAGGAAACAGAAAAACCTCTGGGCACAGTGACGCACATCTGTCATGGCAGCGGCTTGGGAGGCTGAGGCAGGAGGATCTCAAGGTGGAGGCCAGCCTCAGCAACCTAGCAAGACCCTGTCTCAAAATAAAAAACAAGAAGGGCTGGGGACGGGGCTCAGTGGTAGAGCCCCCCTGGGTCCAATCTCTAGTACCAAAAACAAGAGAGAGAGGGAGGGAGAGAATATTTAACGTTAACATCAGTTAATGTTCTGGGTTTCCCCACGGCCCCGCGGGCTGGCACGGCCGAGGCTCGGCGAGGTGAAACCCAGCCCGTCCCTGTCCCTGTCCCAGCCAGACTGGGAATCCAGGCAGCCTCAGCTCCCGCATGAACTCTCCCGTCTGCCCTTCCCTGACTTTGATACGTAAAATGGCCAGAGCAGAGGCCCAGCCCGTGTCCAGCACAAAGCCAGCCATTGGTGCATACGTGTTAAATGCACGTATTTTTGAGTTAGCTCACGGCGGTGCCTGCACAATAAGTCTTCAGATGTGAACCTTCCACGGGGGTGCTAGGCGGTGACCTTCACGCTATCTGCCAGCAAAGTGACACCAAGATCATTTTCTTTGGACCTGCCCTCTGTGTCCCAGCCTGCCTAGTCCCTAACAGGAATGTGGTCCTGTCTTCGCTCGTGCAAAGGCCCTGGGGTAGCAAAGAGCCTGACGTATTCAAGGCACTAAAGAGAGGCCAGCCCACGGGGGACGTGGAGCTCCGTGGACAGAGCAGTTGCTCACGGCTCACGTCGTTGACTGGGTCCCCGGCTGCTTCTCCTGTCCCCTGCTAACCCTCTCCCCTGCTCCTTCCAGCGCCTACACAGAGCCCTACAAGGTCTGTCCTATCTCGGCGGTGGCCCCCAAAGAGGACCTGGCATCGGATGAAGAGCAGGGAAGCTCGGAGGAGGAGGAGAGCGCTCCCAGAGACCCCAGCCTCACCCACAAGGTAGGACTCGACCAGCTGCAAACCGAGTTAGAACGAAAACCGGTTCCCCTGATCCCGCAGCGGAGCCCGGAGGTGGCGGGTGGGACAGACGCTGCGTGGGTCTGGAAGGAGACAGCAGGTGGCCCGGGGAGACCCCGAGTCCCTCGCCAGGCAGGTCTCTCCGCGGGGCCCGTGAGCCGGGCGCAGTGCACACCTGGGATGGCAGCAACCCAGGAGGCTGAGGCAGGAGGATCGCAAGTTGGAGGCCAGCCTCAACAAGTCAGCAAGGTCTTGGTATAAAGCTGGAGGGGGCTGGGGTAGCCCAGTGGAAGGGGGCGTCCTCAGCACTGTGACACCCAGGGTTCCCTCCCCAGCACCGCACCAGAGGGACAGCAGGGGGTCTGTCCATTTGGGACCGTTGCCAAAACCTGACGTTGGCATTGACGGTCACCCGGGTGGACCTCCCTGGCTCCGGGTCTCCACTGCTCCAACACCCGCAGGGGCCAGGGGCCAGGGGCCGAGAGCGGAGAGGTCAGGCCCAGCGTGGCCACGTGCTAGCTGAGTGTCCCGGCTCCGTCCCGTCCCCTCTGTGCTGGTTCCGCTGTCTGAGATCCGAGTGGACCACGGTGAGGGTGAGGGGTCTCCGGGGGCTTGGGGAGGCCGGAGCTCCTGAGGGAGGGCAGAGCTGGCCGCCGGCTGGACGGCAGTGACCAGCCTGGGGACACAGACCAGAGGCAGCTCCTGCCCAGGCAGGGGACCCTTAAGTGTCCAGCAGGGGCCACGGCCAGGCAGAGCCAGGAGCATGCTGTCAGCTGTCCCCGGAAGATCACTTTGCCCAGATTCTCATCCACAAGGGAATTGAGCGTCCCTGTCCTCCCACCCGCCCGCCTGTCCGTCTGTCTGTGTTTCTGTCGATTGAACCCAGGGGCGCTTGACCCCTGAGCCCCGTCCCCAGCCCTTTTCTATATGTTATTTAGAGACAGGGTCTCCCTGAGCTGCTTAGGGACTTGCTGAGTGGCTGAGGCTGGCCTCCACCTTGGGATCCTCCTGCCTCAGCCTCCCGAGCTGCTGGGATGATGGGCGTGGGCCACGGCGCCCAGCTCTCTGCACCCTTTTAAGCTTCAGGGATGCCAAGAAAAGTTCTGTTTCTGTTTTTTTTTTTTTTTTTTCTTAAAAACCCACCCCAGGGCCTTTGCACTTGACGTTTCCTCCACCCAAAGCACGATGCGGGCCTTTGCGTAGGTGGTTAAGTGCCACCTCCTGGGCAGGGCGTCCTGCGGGGACCTCTTTCTCCTGGCGAGGCCCAGTCCCACTCTTGTGACTTCGGGTCCTGTTTCTCTGAACTCTCCCATCTCTCCCCCCTTCCCTGTCACAACCCCTGGGGAAAATGAGCCTCGAAGATTCCTTCAGACACCGAGGGAGGGGACCATTAGGTGCCCTTCCTGCTCCTAAGTGAGGGGTCACACAATGTGTGACGGTTTGACAACATGGGGACGCGTCTGGCCCGGCGTCCGGCCTCCGCACAGTGAGCCGCGTCTGACCCGCATCCTTCCTGGTTTGCTGAGCTCCGTGGGCGGGTCAGCGGTGACCAGGGCACCTGGCCGCTTGTGGGAAGCGCGGCCCCCAGGCTCACCCCAGGCCCTCGCCGTCGGGGTCAGCAGGCACCTCCCCAGGTCCCCGTGACCCACACACAGGAGCCCCTGTGCCGGGAAGGACACTAAGGGAGTCCCCAACCTCAGGCCACCGCCGTCTTTAAACGTCACCCTGCGGGTTCTGTGTCCCCTTCCGAACGTCCCCTCGACCAACAGAGAACTGAGGCCCGGCAGGGAGGGCCAGCCTGGGGACCCTGAGTGCCCAGCCCTGGGGACCCGAGGGCCCGGTTGGGCAGCGGAACCGGAGCCACAGGGGCTGCGTGTGAGGAGGCAGGGGGGGGGGCTGCGTGGGAAGGACCAGGGGGTCGGCAGCAGATGGACAGATGGACAGAGGACACCACTGGCCCCTGACGGGCTTTTGGAAGGTGTGACTGGATCCTTCTTGGACCAACGTGGGGTGGGGGGACAGGGACTGGGAGCCGGAAGAGCCTCCTCCGGCCACTGACCACCCAGAGCCCGCTGACCACCATCTCGGCCACTCTGGGCACTCCCAAGGGCGAGGGGACGACAGAGGCACGGAGAGTTCATTGTGTTGGTGACACTGTCTGGCCTCTTTATGGCCCTCCCAGGCGGAGTGGCTGAGGAACACGTGACAGACGCCCACACCACGGAGTATCGTTCTGCCCTTGAGAAGGAAATCCTGAGCTGAGCGCCGTGGCCCACGCCTGTCACCCCAGCAGCTCGGGAGGCTGAGGCAGGAGGATCGCAAGGTGGAGGCCAGCCTCAGACACTTAGCAAGGCCCTGAGCAACTCAGCGAGACCCTGTCTCTAAATAAAATAGAAAAAGGGCTGGGGACGGGGCTCAGTGGGTAAGCACCCCGGGTTCCATCCCCAGGACCAACAAAAAAGAGAGAAATCTGAGGAAAACTTTAGAAGTTTCTTTTAATTCATTTAAAAGTAATAAAGACCCATTACAGACTGACCTCCGTGGGTACGTTTTATGGGGGAAAAGCTATATTCTAAAACAAACTGAGGACTCCCGGCCACACAGACGCGTGGTTGGATCCTGGGGACCCCACCCACACACTGGCAAGGAATGTTCTAGAAGGAGGCTAAGCTGCCCGTTGACAGCTAGGAAAACGGAGGCCCAGAGGCCAAGGACCCGCAGCCCGACTCTTCCTGGGACGGGAAGGACTGTCCCTCCGTCCCTGCCCTGGTCCCCCGTAGCCAGGAGCTGAGCGGCCGGTGGGTTTGGGGCCTGGGGGGGCAGCGCTGGCCGGGGCTGCCCGGGGGACACCCTGCGCCGGGGTCTGGGCAGCAGGACCCATGGCTCAGGCCCAGCCCCACCCCCACGCTCCTGCAGGGACCCTGTTCCCAGAAGCCCGTCCCCGGACGCCGTCCCCTCCTCTTGAAGGTCATTTCCTGGTTCAACAAACACCTCTCCAAGGGGCCAGATGGGCGACGCCCGAGGCTGGGGCAGCCCAGCGCGGCTGGCAGGTCCCTGGGCCGCTGTCTGGCGGGGACACATCCATCGTCGGCCGAGCCATTGGTGGGAGCTGGGTGCCCCTATTGCCTACAGAGGGACCCCAGCCCGCAGTCACCCACGGGGGTTCTCAGCTTTGCGAAGGGGCTGCTGTGGGCATGGCGTGCAGCCTTACTGGCCTTGAGACGACCTCGCTGTGCTGCCCAGGCCGCTCGCCGTCCACTCCTGGGCTCAAGGACTCTCCCACCTCAGCCTCAGGAGCCCCTGGGCCACAGGTGCACCCCTCCACAGCTGGCCTTTTTGGACTTCTAGTACTTTTTATTTTTGGTACCAGGGATTGATCCAGGGGTGCTCAAGCCCTGAGCCCCGTCCCCAGCCCTATTTTGTGTCATTATTTAGAGACAGGGTCCCGCTGAGTTGCTTAGCGCCTCGCTGTTGCTGAGGCTGGCCTCCACCTGGCGATCCTCCTGTCTCAGCCTCCCAAGCCTCTGGGATGACAAGCATGTGCCACCGCGCCCGGCCCGGCCTCACTTTATAGGGGAAGAAACGTAGTAGTTCTGGATCATTCTCTTCCCCTCATTCCCTATGGAAGCTCTGCGGCAGGCTTGTGTCATTTATCCGCCACGCTCCACGGGGTGACGCGCCTCTCGTCAGTAGCGGGGACTTTTCTCTTGATGTCTTCAAGTTCGGCGGCAGCACAGAGGGTGGGGAGGGGAGCTGAGGCCCAACTCTGGAAAGAGGTTGTGCAGAACCGAACCAGGAGGCAGAGGTGGAGCCAGAAGCTGGGCGTCCCTGTCTAGTGCCCTCTGTGCCACCGCGGGCCACCTGCCCCCGGCTGCTGAGGTTGGGAGGCAGATGTGGTCACTGTGGTGCCCGGGACCAGCTGGGCACCCCTCAGCCCCCTGCCCTCGATGCCTGCAGGTGCCCAGGGGAGGAAGCCAGGCCAGGAGGGGGGTGGCCTGCCGAAGTCCCCTAAGGAGTGGCTGGTGACCGCGGGAGGAGCCGTGGGGACTGGCCTTGGACACTGTCCCCTGACCCTCTGTCCCCTCCGCAGGGGGAAGGACCGTCGCGAGCCCTCGCCATCGCCCAGGAGCTGCTGGCTTCGGAGAAAGCGTGAGTGCGCAGCCGCCCTGTGGACTGTCCCCCACCCCGGGGACACCCGTTAACCGGCCCGCCCTCTGTCCCCGCAGGTACGTGCAGGCGCTGCAGCACCTACGACGGGTGAGTTGGTCATTTTGATGGTCACAAACTGGTCGCCCGTGGACAAGGCCGGGGTGCGAGAGGCAGAGGAGCCATTTCCAGGAGCGGGGACAGCGGGCGCGGGCAGGGCCTCCCGGGCAGCCCGTGAGATGGTGGCTGTGCGACAGGGGGAGGGTCCCCGTGTCTGCGCTTCTGCTGAGCTGCGCAGGGAGCCCAGGGCCTCGTGCAGGCCGCGCAAGATCAGTGCTGCTAGCCACAGCCCTGCCCCCCGTGTGTGACCCATATTTAGGTGCTCATGGACAGGGCGATGTGTCTGCACGGCTCAGGGAGCCCAGCTCTGTCACCCCAGCTCTGGGGACAGCAATGCCTGGGCTGGTGGTGAGGACACCCTTTGGACACGCAGAGGAAAGGAACCCAGATTTGGGGGCCGCTCAGATGTGGGCAGGACCAGCCTTCGCTGCTCACAGAAGGGCTGCCGCAGCACCGCCCTTGCGCTCAGCTCCATTGAGTTCATTGTATTGGCGGTGGCGGAGGGATTCGGGGGTTTTGTTTGGTTGGTTCATTGGTTTTTTGCTCTGGCTGCAGGAGAGGAGCTGGGGGTGGAAAGACAGATCGCCCAGGGCTCGTCCCCGAGAGCTCCCTGGTCAGCGGAGGGGACAGATTCTCCAGAGCATGGGGCTGTGAGCAGCAGCGGTGGGATCCGGGCGGGCTTCCATGAGGAGGCTGCTGCAGTTGGGGCTGAGTCACGGGGAGGGGTGAGGGAGGTGACAGAGCAGGTGGGCTCAGCCGTCCCCTCCTGCCAGCTCCCTGCCCCCGACCCCGGGCTCAGCCTTCAGTCTTCCTCTTCTTTCTCTGGTCCACTCTGAACGTCCATCCTGGACCTCCCGCGGGTAACCTGGCCCCAGTGCCCCAGGGTGACTGAGCCAGGGCCACCTGGATGCCATCCCAGGTCCCTGTGACTCTCGCTCGTTCCTCCGGGCAGGGACCGTCCCTGGGTGCACCAGAGCCCGCAGCATCATGGCAGGCCACTGGCCAGCTCAGGGGGAGAGAGAGAGAGAGAGAGAGAGAGAGAGAGAGAGAGAGAGGCCATAAAAATCACAGCTCGTCAGCTGGTTGCGGGAAATGGTGCGGAGCCACCGTATTTATCACACAAGGCTGAGTGGACAGCAGTGGCCGAAGTCCCGCCTCTGACTCGCAGTCCTCACCAAGGACACCAGTTATTTAATTAATTTATTTACTTTAATGGCACCAGGGATTGAGCCCAGGGCTGCTTAACCCCTGAGCCCCGTCCCCAGCCCCTTTTTTATTTAGAGACATGGTCTCACTCAGTTGCTGAGGGCCTGGCTGAGTGGCTGAGGCTGGCCTCCGACTTTCGATCCTCCTGCCTCAGCCTCCCAAGCCGCTGGGAGGACAGGCACGCGCCATGGCACCTGGCTTCCATCCGTTCATCCTGTGTCCACCATCCATTCATCCTCCTGCCCATCCATCTATCTACCCGCCATCGATTGGCCATCCTGCCCATTTTTTCTGGGAACACTTCAGGGTGTTCATGGTGCCCCTGTGACAAGGGCCAGGCTGGGGAGTACCCAGGTGACGGGCGAAGAGCCCAGGGGCAGCGAGCAGAAGGGGACGCTCCTCCCCGGGGTCCCCGCTTTGGCCCAAGGCCCTGGAAGCCTGATCAGAAGCCAGCCTGACAGCTGGGGGCAGTGGCTCTGGAAATGGTCACCGTCACCTGGTGGGTGAC
This sequence comes from Callospermophilus lateralis, assembly GCF_048772815.1. Lineage (NCBI taxonomy): Eukaryota > Metazoa > Chordata > Mammalia > Rodentia > Sciuridae > Callospermophilus > Callospermophilus lateralis. The sequence continues at coordinate 3,658,818 of NC_135324.1, forward strand.
GCCGAACGTGGCCCAGGACCTCAGGGGGGCTGCGGGGCGGGAGCCTTACCTGCGGCCTCTGCCCGGGGGTCTCTCTGCCCGGGAGACTTTGGGCTTCCTCTCGATCGGTGGCTGGGCTCCAAGAGCGATTGTCCCCCCAGAGAGCCAGGAGGAAGTGCGTGGCATCTTGGGAGTCACGTACACCACTTCCACCTAATCCATTAGTCAGACAGCCATGGAGCTCCACCCAGGTTCAAGGGGAGGGGACGCGGTCTCCGCCACTCACTGGGAGGAGTGTCAGCTCTCACTGCAAAAAACAAAACAAACCCTGAGACGGGCGACAGTGTTGTGGTCCCCTTGGGAAAACACCGTCCACAGCAGGAGGCAAATCAATCTGTGTCTGTTAGGAATCGGGTTGGACCGCTGGTGACAAAATCCTAAATAACCTAGGTGCTATTCTCTTGTGTGAAGTGAATCCAGAAGCAGGAGACCCAGGCCCCATTAGGCAGCTCCACCCCCAGGGCCGGAGCAGTTTCCGCTGCATCTGTTTCCGGGGTTCCTCCTGGACACAAAGTGGCTGCTGCAGCTCTAACCATCGCATCCACCTTGCAGCAGGAAAGAGAAAGGGGGAAAATCCAAAGTTCATGCCTCCTCGCTGAGTTAGTCTCCTTGAAAACGCTTTCCCAGAAGCGTTGCCTGATGATCTCTTCCGTCTCATTGGGCACTTGGAGTTTCAGAGGAAGCTGGGGGTCGCCTCATCAAAGCTGGGTTTGACTCGGTAGCCCCGCTTTCCTGCGTTCATTCTGAGATCTAGGCTCAGGGGGCAGCAGGTGCCCCGGAAATGCTCTCCCCATGAAATTGAATGCACAGACACGTGGTCAGCTCCCCTGCTGTCCCCCGGGCCACACAGCAAAGGCCAGGGCCAGGTATACAGTTGGTGCCACATCCGTAGCTGATCAATGAGAAATGGTGGGGCCAGTCCTTCCACCAGGCCTGTCATTTCCTCAGCCCCAGATGCCTCTGGAGTACCTCCCCTGGGCCAGGCGCTGACAACACAGCAGGTCCCTCCCTCTGGGGGCTGAGCCTAGGGCGGGAGACCGGCAGGAACAGGATAATACTGTCACCGGGTGGGGAGCTTAGCAGGGCACCCAGCCCAGGCTTCTGGGGCTCAGAGGATTCCCAGAGCAAAAGGTGTCCAGGGACCAGGTGGGCAAGGCTCCCGCCTGGCAGAAGGATCTACATGTGCAAAGGCCCAGGGGCCAGGGGAGAATGGCGCGTTTGGGAACTGAAGGAAACCCAGGAGGCAGGAGCATTGTCACAGGGACGGCCAGGCAGTGGCAGGGCAGACAGAGACTTTGCCACTCTGCGAGGACTTCATCGCCTGTCTGCGGGGACACTGGTGGGTGGTCCCGGGGAGAGGTGGTGGGGCGGCATTGGAGCTGACTGGCAGATGATGGACGGGCTGTGGGAGGGGCCTCGCTGACGCAGTAAGACGCCAGGGGGCGCCGGCGAGCAGGGCGCCAGGCTTGTGGGGGCCGAGGCTCAGGAGAGGCCTGCGCCTGCGCAGTTGGGCCTAAGCGGTGCAGCGCTGGGGACAGGAGCAGAGGGCTCTCCAGCACCCTGAGGAGGAAGGGGCGTCCGGGAGGGCATGGCCCTGGGGACCGGGAGGCTCTGATGGAGGGAGCGGGGTGGTATTTGGAAAGACTCTGTGCAGAGTGGCAGCCAAGTGGCTTCAGGGTCCCTCCCTTCCCCGAGGACACCGCCCCCTTCCCCGGGGTGGGAGCCACCAGAAGGGGCTGGGGAAGGCTCCAGGACAGAGCCGGGCCTCCCGGACCAGGGAGCTTGGGGACCCCAGCCACAGCCCCTCTTGTCTCTGCTAGGAATTCGGCCGTGGCTCTGCCCCTGCAGGATCTGGAGGCCTCTGTCCTTGTGACCTTGAGTCCGTCCTTCTCCCTGGTGCACCATGGACTGAACCCAGGGGCTCTTCACCACGGAGCCCCGACCCCAGCCCTATTTTGCATTTTATTTAGAGACAGGGTCTCACTGAGCTGCTTAGGGCCTCGGGTTGCTGAGGCTGGCTTAGAACTCGCGATCCTCCTGCCTCAGCCTCCCGAGCGGCTGGGATGGCAGGTGCACACTGCTTACCTGTTCCTGACCTCCCCGCGGTGGAGGACGTGCCCTTTTACATCCGGCTGCTTCACCTGCGTCCACCGTCCCCATTGCCCCGTGGTGTGGGAGCAGCCTGCCCAGGGGACCCACAGCTGGTTCATCCGCACCCCGGGGTGTGGTGAGCATCCTGCAGCCACCCTGCATGTTCTGTGCAATCCTTTATTGGCGAGCACCCGCGGATCTTTTGTCCTTGGCACTTACCTAGGGGTGGCATGGGGCGGTCACAGAGGAAGCCCAGGCTGAGCTTTATTAGAAACTGCAAAAAAAGGGCTGGGGCTGGGGCTCAGGGGCAGAGCGCTGGCCTCCCATGTGTGAGGCCCTAGGTTGGATCCTCAGCACCACATAAAAAAAAGTCATTAAAAAAAACAGCTTTATTGAGATGACATAATTCAGCTATTTAAAATGTAAGGTAAAATGATTTTTAGTGTGTGCACAGAGTGGTGCGCTCATCACCTGGATCCATTTTAGAGCATCCTCATCACCCCCAAAATACACTCCCAGCTTCCCTCTGCGACTCCCCATCTCCTCTCTATCTGTATTACATTTGCCCGTTCTGGACATTTCATGTAATTGAGTTGTGCAATTAATTCACGGTCATGTGTGGTTGGCTTCTTGCAGCTGCATTCATGTTTCCGAGGTTCATCTGTTTTGTGGCAGGTGTCGGTAAGTGGTGCACTTTGAGGCGGAGGAATAGTCCACGGCGTGTACGTACCACAGTTTGCTCACCCACTTACCTCTAGATGGATGTTTGGGTTCATCTCACCTTTTGAGAATTATGAAGATGCTGCTGTGATTCTGGTGGGAATGTGTTGTCCCCTGTTCCCTTTGGTCTGTGCCTAGGATGACAGTTGCTGGGTCACACGGTGACTCTTGAATCTTTTGTAGACGCACCACTCTGCCTGCCAAAATGACTGCAGCCAGGTGCAGGGATATGTGTCTAGCGTCCCCGCCACCAGTAGGCCACAGCAGGAGGAGCTCTTCATTAGGGGTTCAGGGCTCTAGTGCACGAAGCCAATCAGGCGTCCCCACTAATTCTCAGTGCTGGATCGCACCTGGGAACCGCCATGGCATTAGAGCCTGGGCCACATGCAAGACCCCCATCTCTTAAAAACAACTCTTAATAAATAAGGCAAAGTTATCACATACTTTATATTCCACTGTAAGAGTATGAAGCTTCTGGTTTCTATCTCCTCGCTGTCTTTTATTTTCCATCTTTTAAAAAAAATTACAGGTGGTAGCTCGCACCTGTCATTCCAGCGACTTGGGAGGCTGAGGCAGGAGGATCACGAGTTGAAAGCCAGCCTCAGCAAAAGCAGAGTGCTAAGCAGCTCAGGGAGACCCTGTCTCTAAATAAAATACAAAATAGGGCTGTGGAGAGGGCTCAGGGGTCGAGTGCCCCTGAGTTCAGTCCCTGGTACCCAAAAAATTACAAAAAAAAAAAAAAAGAATAAATAAATGAAAAATAAAAGAAAAGTGTGATCTTAATGAGTGGGAACGGGTATCTCATCCTGGGTTTTGTTTGCCTGTTGGTTGGTTCTGGTCCTGAGCATTAAACCCAGGGACACTTTACTGCTGAGCCACATCCCGAGCCCCTTTTTATCTTGTATCGTGAGACAGGGTTTGGCTGAGTTGCTGAGAGCCTCCCTAAGTCATCGTCGAGGCTGGCCTCGAACTTGCGATCCTCCTGCCTCAGCCTCGCGCATCACTGGGCTTACGGGCGGGTTCTGATTTTGTGTTTCACATGTTGATGGAATTCAGTGCATGAAGGTCTCTCTCGTGGCTGGGGCTTTTGGTGCCATTTCTAAGAAAGCTCGGCCCGGCCCTAGATCTCCAAGACTGACAGCTGGGTTCTCTTCAAGACGCTGAGGGTTTTCTGTTGAACTCTGTGACCCATTTTGAGTTCATCTGGGCAAGGCCAACAGACGGAGTCTGATTTCATCCTTTGGCGGGTGGAGCCCGCTGGCCCAGCGCCATTGGTTGAAAAGATTATTCCCAGTAAATTTTCTTGGCAGCCGTGTTAAAAGTCCACTTCCCATAAGGCATCTTTATGGGTTCCCAGTCCAATCCATTAATCCACGTGTCTGTCCTGCTCCTGCGCCACGCAGCCTCTGGTCAGGAGCCTCATCGTGACATTAAAACAAATTATTATTATTATTTTTGTACTGAGGATGGAACCCGGGGTGCTGAACCACTGAGCCCCGTTCCCCAGCCCTTCTTTGAAATTTTTTTTAAATTTTTGAGACACGGCCTTGCTAAGTTGCTTAGGGCCTCACTAACGTTGCCCAGGCTGACCTCAAACTTTCAGTCCTCCTGCCTCAGCCTCCCAAGCCACTGGGATCACAGGCGTGGGTGACCATGTCCACCTACCCCTATTTGTCTTTCAATGTTAAGCCTAATTTGCTATTTTTTTGGCTGGATACTCACTCTACAGTTAGGAATTCTTTGCAGGCCTCACAGAGTGTTATTTTCAAGATTCCAAAGCACCCTCCAGTGATTGTGCAGGCAAGTGCGGTCACACCCCCAGGACGCTCACTTAGCACTGGGACACATAGAATCCCAGAGTCACTGGGACTCTCAGCAGCGACATCAGTGGTTTGGCCGGGCACATTTGTACACGCCTGTAATCTCAGGAGGCTGAGGCAGGAGGATCACAAGTTGGAGGCCAGCCTCAACTGCTTAGCAAGGCCCTGTCTCAAAAAAAAATAAAAAGGGCTGGGGACGTGGCTCCGGGGTTAAGCGCCCCTGGGTTCCATCCCCAATAGTGGGGGGTGGGAAAGAATCGGTGCTCTTGGAAATTCTGATTTTACTCATTTTTGGAGTGGGCCGTCTCGGTGGTGGGCATCCCGACTGAGGTGGCTCAGCGAGAATCAGTTACAGGCAGGAGCCAGCGCGCCAGGCAGCTCATCTTTAAGTTCCCCCGAGGGTGACGTCACTGCGGCTGTCTGTCTTGTCTTTGTCCTCCCGAGTCTCCCTCCCTCCTCCTGTCCCCCCCCCAGAGGTGCCCTCTGTCTGGGCATCAAGGTGACCAGAGTCTGGGCCCGGCTTCCCGGTGACTCACTCTCCTTTTCTGTTAAATGAAGGTCGTGCCATCCCCCAGGCGACCAGCATTACAGAGTCCCTCTCTGTGTCACCTGCTCTGCTGACTTCAGACCAGGCAGGATGTAAAACAGACGTGGCCCCCGTTCTGAAGGTGTCCTGTCCAAAATGTAATGACCATGACAGCAGGCCCCACTCCTCCCCAGGGGACACACAGCAAGAGGGTGCCTGAAAGTCGAGAGAGGACCCAACCCTTTGAACCCCACCCACGAGACAGCCTAACGTACCCATGTCAGCCGCAGTGACAACTGGCAGTTAAATAGAGCATGTTGAACAGTATTCTGTCGTCAAGGTCAATCCCCTGCATCAGGACCCGTGGTCTGTGGGCCCAGGAAGAAGTAGAATGAGGTCCCTTAGGACGTGAGCACTGCAGTCCTGTGGCAGTGAGTCTGAGGACAGAAATGGTAATGAGTAGCTAGAAGGCGGGTAGCACATACCAGGTGGATACGCTGAACCAAGGAGCGAGTTTGGTCCCAAGCTGAGCGGAGCCAGGTTTCTTTGTACGATTCAGAACCGCATCCCATTGGAAACGTTGGGATTGGCTCTTCCTAGATTTTTCTTTTTGATATTTCCAGAGCTCGGGTGGCCATGGGGTAACCCAGACCACAGATAAGTGGGAGCGGCACTTTACAGGTTGCAGAGAGTCTGAGTCGTCAGGTGAGCTCCGCGGCAGCCTGAGGCTGAGCTGGGTGCTCTGTTACTCCCGCTGGGCCCTGAGATAGTGGGGAGGCGAGGCCTCAGGGGGGCCGTCTTGGGGACACAGGGGCATGGTTTCTTGTGGGTATACCCCAGGGCTGAGGAGACCCTGCAGGACTGGGGGTGCATCCTGAGCCTGAGCCCCCAGGGAAGGAATCCAGGAGGGCTTCCTGGAGGAAGGGCCGTGGGATGAACTGTCCTGGTAGCGAGTCTCCCCCCGACAGAGCTCAGTGACCTTCCTGATGGGCCTGGACCCCGTGACCTCTGACCCCGAGGATTGCTGATGAGCACTTGGCTCCACAATTCAGGTCGTTTGTTTGGGCCTCGTGAGGAGCCAGTGTGTTGAAAGAGAGTACGTCATTTTTTTTTTTTCCAGTGAGAAACAAGCCTTCCGTTCTTTATAGTTTTACCATTTATCAGATTTGATATTAGACGTAAATCACGATCAGCCAGGCGCCATGGCGCCCGCCTGTCATTCCAATAGCTCAGGAGGCTGAGGCAGGAGGATCGTGAGTTGAAGGCCAGCCTCCGCAATGGCGAGGCCCTAAGCAGCTCAGGGAGACCAGGTGTGTGCTGGTGACCCTGTCTCGCAGGTAAGGACCTGGCCCGGCAGAGGGGGTCGGTCTGGTGACCGTCTCTGTGTCAGCCAGCTCTCTGAGGCCGCCGTGGGGGCCTGCCACGGGTCCGAGTGCCAGTCCTGTCGCCTGTGGCTAACGGGCCCTCTGGGGTTTCAGGATTTCCACGGAGCCGTCCTGAGGGCCCTGGATGACATGGACCAAGAGGGCAGAGACGCGCTGGCCCCCGAGGAGCTGAGGCAGGGCCTGAGCGAGCTCCCAGCCATCCACGACCTCCACCAAGGCATCCTGGGAGAGCTGGAGGACAGGCTGGCCAACTGGTGAGCAGACTCGGGGCTCCGCACCCCACTCACTGCAGGGGAGGGGGAGAGCAACAAGATCCCCACGGAGCCGGGCAGGGTGGCGCACGCCCATCGTCCCAGCCGCTCGGGAGGCCGAGGCAGGAGGATCGTAACTTGGAGGCCAGCCTCCGCAGTGGCGAGGCCCTAAGCAACTCAGTGAGGCCCTGTCTCTAAATAAAATGCAAAATAGGGCTGGGGACGGGGCTCAGAAGTCGAGGGCCCCCACAGGAAATAGTCTCCCTTTGCAGGACGGGGAAGTCCAGTCACGGAGGTGTTAAGTCACTTGTCCCATAAAACAAGGGACGAGGCTCTAACCTCCCCCCAGACCCTCTGCCGCTCAGCAGGCTGCGCTCTCACTCTCGGGTCCCCCTCCCTGGCTGCAGGGAGGGCCAGCAGAAGGTGGCCGATGTCTTCCTGGCCCGGGAGCAGGAGTTTGACCACCACGCTGCTCACATCCTGCAGTTCGACAGGTACCTGGCTCTGCTGGCCGAGAACTGCCTCCTCTCTCCCCGGCTGGCAGCCGCCGTCCGCGAATTTGAGGTGGGTCCCTCTGGGTCCCTAGAGACCCTGCTGTGAAGACGCAGGGCTGGTTGGTGGGGACCTGGAAGGACTTAGTGCTAATGAATGGGACCCTCGGGAGGCTGAGGCAGGAGGATCTCAAGGTGGAGGCCAGCCTCGGCAAGTTAGCCAGATCCTGTTCTCAAAATGGAAGATCAAAAGGGCTGGGGACGTGGTTCCGTGTAGGGGGTCCCCTGGGTCTAATGTCCAGTACCAAAAAGAAAGAGAGAAAGACAAGCATGAACCAGGCCGGGGTCCGGCCATTGCGGTGACCAAGGAAATCAGCAGCATTGGCCATGAACTCGGGACCCGGTTCCCCGCAGAGGCTCACGGCTGAGGGGCACTGACCGTGGGCCTGAGGTCCCCAGCGGAGACACTAGGGTTGGGCTGGCCCAGGAGGGCTTCCCGGAGGAGGGGGACTGGTTCCGAGGCCGGGGGTGACAGGGCAGGGTCCCTGACGGCCTCTCTCTTCCCTGGGGAACAACAGGGTCAACACGGAGGCGGGCAGAGCGCGAAACACCGGCTGCTGCGGGTGGTCCAGCGGCTCTTCCAGTACCAAGTGCTGCTCACAGGTGGGCCCCGGGGAGGCCAGACCGCAGCGACCCCGCGACAGAGTCCTCGTTCCCTGGGCACCTGCTCCCCCGCTGTCCCCTCCATTCCATGAAGGCCCCCCGGCTCCCAGCCCCAGGCCCCGGCCCCTTTCCTACCAAGTCCCCGGGATCGGCCCCCTTTCTCCACTCTGTCTGCCGGGGACATCCGCGCCCCTGTCCTGGGCTTCACGCCCCTTTACGTGACCACCTCCCGCAGGGACAAAGACCCCCTGCCCTGGTGGAGGGGACGCTCCGGGTCGCTCCAGGAGCCGTAAGGAAACCGCGAGGCCCAGGGCCCAGAGGAGCGTGCGCTGAGCACCTACTACGTCCTGCAGGGCCCCAGGCTAGATGCTAAAGGGACAGCGGTAAATGCCAGGCAGGCTCGGTGACACCGCGGACTCAGACACTCCACAGGCCACCAAGGAAGTCACAGCCACCTAAGGTCACAGTTAGGACCTCTGAAGAAATCCTCGGCCCGTTAGGGGGCAGAGGGGACCAGGCCACGGTGTTGAGGCCCGTCCTGGTGTTGCCATGGGCCGCGGGGGGACAGCCTGGGTCCCCCATTCTGGAGCTCCCCCGACTCTGGAGAGCGGAGGGGACAGTGCTGTGGTTGAGGGACCGTCCCCCCGCCTGGCTGACTCTTCTGTTCTGCCTCCAGATTACTTAAACAACCTCCGCCCGGACTCGGCCGAGTACGACGACACCCAGGGTGAGTCCCCGCCACCCAGAGGCAGGGGACGTGTTCTCCCCCCGCTGTGCGCGTGCCCAGGGCTGGGGGACTCCCTGGGGTGGCCTGATATCAGTCAGACAAAGAACGAGAGGGGAGGGGGTGGCGGCTCAGTGACAGGAGGGCAGGTCTAAAAAGTTCACCCAGTGAGGTGCCGTGGCGCCCGCCGGCCATCCCAGCGGCTCGGGAGGCTGAGGCAGGAGGATCTCCAGGTGGAGGCCAGCCTCAGCACTTTAGTGAGGCTCTAAGCCACTTTGCAAGATCCTGTCGAAAAATCAAAGATAAAAAGTGGCCAGGGATGTGGCTCGGGGGTTAAAGCGCAGCGGCCCCTGCGTGTGAGCGGCTGGGACGGTCCCCACTGTCACGTCCCAGTTTATACCTGGGAAACCGAGGCCCAGCTTGGTCAGAGTGGTCAGGGCCACCGAGGCAGAGGAGGTGGAGCTGGGTTGGTGTCGCCCCCCACAGAGAACGAGCAGGGGTCAGGGGCGAGTGGGGAGGGGCAGGAAGAGGTGAGGACGGGGGCAGCCGGACCAGCCCTCCCCAAAGGGCCAGAGGCTGACTCTGCTTCCTCCCCAGGAGCCCTGAGCCTCATCTCCAAAGTCACAGGCCGAGCCAACGACAGCATGGAGCAGGGGGTAAGTCCAGCCTGCACACCCTCCCCCGGTGCCCATCCCAGGCCCCTCCCTGCCTGACACGGGAGACCCCATCACTGATCCCGCGGGACCCTGCAGAGGGCCTTCAGTTCTGGCCTCAACGATTGCTGTGTGACCTCAGGTACGGTGGGTCCCTCTCTGGGCCTCCGGTTCACCATTTGAACAAAGAGGGAGGCCACAAGCTTCTAGAACCCCGACCAGCAAGGCCCCGACGGGGGTCTGAGACCATCTGCCTCAGCACTGGGGGGCTTTGTAAGTGACAGGCTCCAAGGGGTACAGACCTTGGGTCTTCCTAGTTGGAGTTTCTGGGCGCAGAGTCCGAGACAGGCATTTTTTGGGGGGTGTGAGCTTTTTGGGGGTGTGTATTTTTGGGGGGTGCTTCAACACGGAGCCGCATCCCCAGCTCGGCTTATATCTTACAAAAGCAGGGTCTCCCTGAGTTGTTGAGGGCCTTGCTAATAAGTGACCGAGGCTGGCCTCTCAACTCGCGATCCTCCTGCCTCAGCCTCCCGAGCCGCTGGGGTGGCAACGTGCGCCACCGCGCCCGGCCGTGCAGGCATTTCTTAAATAAGCACCCCAGGTAAATGGCCACCCACCTTGGAGACTCTAGACCCTGGGTCACTGGACTACGTGGGCCGTGAGTCCACTTCTGGTTCTGCCTGGTGCGATTCCGTGACCAGGGGTTGACGCCGTGTCTGCCAAGGATGACGCGCCATCCCCCGTCCAGTCCCACTTGAGGGTCCCTGCGGTGATCTGTGTCCACTTAGTCCCTGCTGCACCTCGTGGTGGGCACTCCGCAGCTTCTGTGTTAAGAATGATTCTGAGGCCGGGTCCTAGTGAGTGGGAAAGCGCAGTGATCCGCTGCCCGTGACCTCCAGAGGCACAGAAGGGGGTGGCAGTGGCTTGTGGGCCACGGCTGATGCACAGAGCGTCCTCGCTGTGAGTTGTACAGAGAGGAGGAGGGGAAGGAGCAATTCTGGGCCACCTCCCATGGGGCAGGCCTCCCGTCGTGGGGTGGACTGGAGACGCCCCTTGAGGAAGGGCCCGCTCAGTGGAGCAGTAAATGTATGGTTGCATGTGACCCCAGTCAATGTCACCAGAGAGACAGAGAGATAGCTGCAGAGTTCAGGGAGGGGACACAGCCCGTGCTGCTCGGGCCAGAGACGCGAGTGTCCCCCTTTCAGTGAGAGGAGTGGATTGGAGCACCGTGCCCCAGGACATTTGCACAGTTGCGGAGGCAGGAGAGGCCTGGAGTTGAGGAGGCTGAGGTGGGACAGGAGTCTGGGGGAGACTCAGGGCTGGCCGGTGACAAGGGGCTGGGACAGAGGCCGAAGCCCACTGAGCCATTTTTGGGTGGGTTAGATGTGTCCTCTCTGGTGTCTGCCGGGTCCCCGCCCCGGGGCTGGGCATCTGGGCGCGCAGCGCGGTTCCCTGCACAGGGGCTCCGGCTCAGCAGCAGACGGGCTGGGCGCTCCACACCCCTCTGCTCCTCCAAGGAAAATCTGGGTCAGGAAGCGCTGGCCCTGGACACCCCCCGGGGGTGCTGGGCACAGCTGCACCAGGCCTCTGCTCTGGACCCAATGGCCACCCCACGCTTGCATGGCCAGATGGAGGGTCTCCACGGGCCACCCAGGGCCTGAGCTCCATGACTGAGGGTTCCTGACGGCTCGGCCCCTGCCACCCCCACAGCCCAGGCCTGTCCTGCCTCCTTCTGTGACCCCCCGGGTCCCTGCTGGCTTCCAGCCCAGCCCTGTCCGTCCGTCCCCGATGACAGCCAGGGAGCCAGTTAAAATGCGTCAGATGGCGCCATCTCCCCTTTTGCCGAAGCTGCCTTTATTTCTGTTGGTACCAGGGATGGAGCCCAGGGCGCTTAGCCACTGACCCCGTCCCCAGCCCCTTTTTCTATTTTATTTAGAGACAGGGTCTCCCTGAGCTGCTCAGGGCCTCCTTTTGCTGAGGCTGGGTTTGAACTCGTGATCCTCCTGCCTCAGCCTCCCGAGCTGCTGGGATGACAGGCGTGCGCCACCGCGCCCCGCTGCTGTGCTCTATTTCTATAATCGGTCCAGCCGTGGCCATTGGGAGCTCCTGCAGTTAATTTCCGTTCCCCTTTCACACGCCCCAATGGTATGAGTTGGGGCGTTGTTTGATATTGGGTGTTTGATATTTGTTTGATATTCCAGATCGGTCCATGTCCTGTATTTACTGTCCCTGTCTTAGAATCAGCCCTTTCACCAGGAATCCCCGGTTCCTTTCATCCCATAATGGTATTTAAAAAAAAAAAAACAAGAATTGGAGCTAGGTGCAGTGGCGCACACCTGTCATCCCAGCAGCTCGGGAGGAGGCTGAGGCAGGAGGATGACAAGTTGGAGGCCAGCCTCAGCAATTTAGCAAAGTTCTAAGCAGCTCCGTGAGACCCCGTCTCTAAATAAAATACAAAAAAAGGGCTGGGGACGGGGCTCAGGGGTTAAAGTGCCCCTGGGTTCAATCCCTGGTACCAAAATAAAAAAAAAAATACAAGAGCCAAGATTGGGTCCCTAGGTACAGCCATTGCTCACGGGGTCTCATTTTCTCTTGGCGGAACAAGGCGGTCGCCCATACTCCCCCGAGAACCCGCGGGGACCACCTTCTGCACACAGAGCCACTTGCACCTTAAACGCGTCACGAGTTCGCACCTTGTTTCCGACTCACGTCGTCACACACAGAGCGCCCTGGCCTTCTCGGGGCGGGTGCCCACCGTCCTCTCCCATGCACTTCACGTCCCGTTGCCCTCAGCTCTCAGAGACTCGGTTGGTGGCCCACAGGTCCGGGCGGGCCAGCTCTGTCCTCTGGGCGCTCTGGGGATGCCCTGCACCGCCTGCCGGCTCCATAGTCCGGGACGAGAAGTCGCCTGTCCCTCCTCTGGGACTCCGCCATCTGCCCTTTGTGTTCTGGTTTTTGGAAGCTGGACTCTGGTGCGTCTCTGTGGGTCTTGAGGGGTCTCAGGTGGCTTGAAACCTGTCGCGATTCTCGGGCTTCTCGGAGGGACCCGCCCGTCACTGGTCCTTAGTTAATTTGGGGGACACTCTCTTGGATGCTGTGTGACGCACCCACACGCTTTTTCCCTCCACCTCTCTGTTTCCATTTAGATCTTTACCGGTCCATCCTCCCCCTGTGGGTCCCCTCCTGGGCCACACCTGTGGAAGGTGTCCCTTCTTGTGGATTTTGTGGGTCTTTAAAAACATTGCCATTCGACTCTGTGAAATTCTCCGTGTCCTTGCACGTCACCTGACTTTGCCCCTGGAATTCCCTTTCCCATCATGTTGATCACGTTACTCTGAAGTCCCCGTGTGTTAGTGCCACCGCCTGTCACCTCTTGTTCTGCATAATCAGTTGAGGAGTCTGGGGACGGGCGGGGTCCTGGGTGCTCTGTCTGGCCCCGTCCCCAGCCCCCAGTCTGCCTCCTGAGCCCCCGGCAGAGACTCACGGGAGGGAACCGGCCATCGCGTGACTGTCCCTCAAGGCCACACCCTGAGCCTGCAGAGACGGGGCCCAGCCTTGGGAGAGCAGGAGCTGTGGCCCAGAGACAGACAGGGTCCGTCCCCAGCACACACAGCACGAGGGTGGCGTCAGGCCTGGCAGGACCAGCCTTGGCATCCCGCAGGCCCGGCTCTGCCCAGCGTCCCCCCTGCCCTAAATAGAGGCTGGAACCGGGGGCCAGGCCGTCCTCCTCTGGAAAGGAAGCAGTGTGGCCCCTCACGAAGGGGACAGGCGCCTCCAGGGTCTGACCCTCTGCCCTCGCCCACAGGAGAACCTGCAGAAGCTGGTCCACATCGACCACAGCGTGCGGGGCCAGGGAGACCTCCTGCAGCCAGGGAGGGTGAGTGCCGCCCTGCGGGGAGCGCGTGGGCTCCCCCGCCCCAGCGCGGGTTGGTTCCGGGCGTCCTGTGGGGTCTCTTCACTCGGGGAAGACGGGGCGCCAAGTATTTTCAGTCCTAAGTGGCTGGAGAAGCAGAGAACCATCTCTAGAGCAAACCTTAAGAAAGCATCTTAAAAATACGGTCTTTGCCGGGCCCCGGGGCACAGGCCTGTCATCCCAGGGCCACGGGAGGCCGAGGCAGGAGGATCGCAAGTTGGAGGCCAGCCTCAGCAGCTTAGCGAGGCCCTTGGCAACTCAGGGAGACCCTGTCTCTAAATGAAATATAAAATAGGGCTGGGGACGTGGCTCAGTGGCCAGTGCCCCTGAGTTCAATCCCCGGCACCAAAAAAAAGAAAGAAATTTATTTACTTGGAAGCCTCCAAATGGGAAATAAAAACCTATAACTCAGTTCAAAAATAGCTCAGAAATGTGGTCTTTAGCCCTTGGAATGAAAGACTGGGCTCAGCAGATTCCAGCTTCCAGTGGCTCCGCTGATCTGAGATGCTGTGAAACCGCCCTTAGCGTTCGGAGCCTGCAGAGCTCAGGTGTATCAGGAGCATCTTGGGTGGCCTGGGGGTCCCCCATAGGGGGCTGCTTTCTGGTCCTCTGGAGTCTTCAGGGTCGTCCCCAGCCCCTTGTCTGGGGCAGCAGTGGCCCAAGCCAGGTGACTGAGGTCTGCCTCCCTCCCCACAGGAGTTTCTCAAGGAAGGGACACTGGCGAAAGTCAGGGGCAAGAGCAGACACCCCCGGCACCTGTTTCTGGTAAGTTCCTGTCCCCATCCCACACCAGCCCCTGGACCCTCTAGTCCCGTGAAATCGTCCAGTGCCCACATTCGAGTGGCAAGGTACAGGACAAAATGGAGTAGGGCAGGATCTGCGTCCTGTGATGTCAACCTTGGTGGCTCACTGAGACATGGGCAGCTCCCTGTCCCCCTCCCAGGACCCCCAGCATCCTGTACTTACTGTGTTAGTCAGCTTTCCATGACTGTAACAGACATCCCAGAGGGTCAACTTAAAAAGAAGAAAGGTTTCTCTTGGCTCAGTTGCGGGAGCCCCACCTCGTAGCCCATTGGCCCTGTTTTTTGGGGCCTGTGGTGAGACAGCGCGTCAAGGCAGAGCTAAGCCCCTCGTCTCCGGGGCCAGGAGGCCAAAGAGAGGAAGAGGAAGGGGTTAGGTGAGGTTCCACAGTCCCTTCAAGAACACACCCCCAAGAACCTAAAGACCTCCCGCTAAGCCCCGCCTCTTAAAGCACCATACCCCCCAATAGCACCAGGCTGGGGACCAAGCCTTCCACACAGGAGCACTCAGGGAATATTCAAGACCCAACCCTAACACCGCCTGTCTTCTGGGTATCCTGTTTCTCTCCATCACTTCCTGTTCCTGTCCATCATGGCTGCCTCTTTGCTAGGATTGTGGGTGAAGCAACAGCATTGAGCTCTGAGCACGCGCCTCAGAGCCCATTTCTGAGGTTCGCGGAGCACCTCCTCTGTGGTGGGTTCTGGAAACAGGGAGGTCAGTCCCACGGGCCTTACCCTCAGCCCTCAGGGTCCCACGGAAGGAAAAGGACACGGGAAGACAGTGGCAGATACAGCTGCCCCAGGGAGCCAGGCGGCCACTGGCTGGACTTCCGTCACTAAGCATGGCTTTGCCTGATGGGGACCTTCCTGCTAAAGTGGTCAGGCTGCATGCTTGTGTCCAGCTGCCCTGACTCGGCGGGATTTTGAGATTCGTCTGCGCATCTTGGCGGTGCATTCCCTTGGATTGCTCCGCCGTGTCCAGTGTCTGTCCCATGGACACACCACACCCTGGTTTTTATTGTGGGCACCGGGGATTGAACTCAGGGGCACTCGACCACCGGGTCCCATCCCCAGGCCTGTTTTGTATTTATTTAGAGACAGGGTCTCCCTGAGTCACTTAGGACTTCACTGAGTTGCTGAGGCTGGCCTCGAACATGCGATCCTCCTGCCTCAGCCTCTGGGGTCACTGAGATGACAGGCGTGCACCATCAGGCCTGGCCCTTCTTGAGCGTCTTAACTCGGAGTGGGATTGTGGGGAAGGGGCTCACGTTTCAGCCCAGAGTGGTCTTGCTCACCTGCGGGGTCCCTGGGGAGTGCCGGATGCCTGTGCACCCGGAGCTCAGGGATCCTCCAGGACAGACGCCCGCTGCAGCCTTCCGGGACCCGGAGGAGCCTGATAGGGTCCCCTCTCCCCAGATGAGCGACGTGCTTCTGTACACGTATCCCCAGAAGGACGGGAAGTACCGGCTGAAGAGCTCGTTGGCAGTGGCCAATATGAAGGTAAAGCCTGGTGGGGTCAGGGGCAGCGGGGAGGCCCCAGGGAGGAGAAGAGGCACCCCCACGGGCCTGGAGAGGGCCGCTCCGGAAAGCAGTGTCAACTGTGGGCTGTGGCATGTTCCAGGTCCTCTGGGAAGAAGGAACCCTGGAGGGCTCCCTGGAGGCAGCGTCCTAAGCACTCAGAGCACTTGCTAAATATCCCATGGGAAGGGGCCTAAGCCCCTGGGAACCACCATTCTTATTTTCTTCCCATCCCTCTCCCTTCCCTTTGTCTAATCCAGTGAACTTCTACCCCACCCCCGCCATTGTGAGTCAGCATCCACTTATCAGAGAGAACAGTCGGCCTTTGGTTTTGGGGGATTGGCTTATTTTGCTTAGCATGATAGTCTCCAGCTCCATCCATTTGCCTGCAAATACCATGATTCCCTTCATCTTCATGGCTGAGTAATATTCCACTGAGTATATATACCACAGTTTCTTTATCCATTCATCTATGGAGGGGCACCTAGGTCGCTTCCATAGCTTAGCTGTTGTGGATTGAGCTGCTATCACATTGACGTGGCTGCGTCACTATAGTGTGCTGACTGTAAGTTCTTTGGGTGTAGACCAAGGAGTGGGATAGCTGGGTCAAACAGAACCACCTTTCTTTCTGTGGCTGTGACCTCCACCACTCCCGGGGCCTCCTGCACGGGGTCCCCTACCAGCGGTCATGTCCTGTGGCCGGCTCTCTCAGCTGAGGCCCATCTGTGTGGTGACAGGTGTCCGGTTGCTCCTTCCTCAGTGCCATCTCTACGTGTGTGGCACGGCTGGGTCACGCACTCACC
The DNA here is from genome assembly GCF_048772815.1 of Callospermophilus lateralis. Lineage (NCBI taxonomy): Eukaryota > Metazoa > Chordata > Mammalia > Rodentia > Sciuridae > Callospermophilus > Callospermophilus lateralis. The sequence continues at coordinate 3,675,215 of NC_135324.1, forward strand.
CCTCAAGGGACGCTTGGTCCTTCCACGTCGTGGCCCTTGTAGGAATGGCTGCCACAAACGTGGGCACGCCCGTGTGGCCTCGCTCAGCGCACCTTGGTCCTGAGGATGGGGACGCTTGGTGGATTTGGGGCACTCTAGGGCAGCAGGAGGTTTGGGGCAGTCGATTCTGAGGCCACCGGGGACGGAGGGGCGCCTGGCAGGGACAGGGCGGGGAGCGGGGAGGGGCGGGCCAGGAGCCGCCTGGTGGAGGAGGCCGCGGGAGACCCTGCCACGGGCCGCGTCGCCCAGCAGGACAGCGTGCCTGTAGGCTGCCCAGGAGGGGACGGTCCCCGCAGCCTTCCTGTGGGTGACGGCGCCAGCAGCCAGACACCTCCCACAGGCTCAGCCATGGCACCAGGGCCACCCTCCGCCAATAAGGACCCTGGGGCAGAGAGGGTGTCCATGGCAGGACCAGGCCCTTCTGTCCACCGCCACCCGTGGACAGCAGGTGGGTTGCTGCCCTCCCGCCCCAGCCTGAAGGGGCTCTGTGGGTCCCGCAGGTCAGCCGCCCCGTGATGGAGAAGGTGCCCTACGCGCTCAAGATCGAGGTGCCCGAGTGCTGCCTGCTGCTGTCCGCCAGGTAGGGGGCGGGGCTGCGGGAGGGGCGGGGCCTCAAGGTATGGGTGGGGCTGTGGGAGGGGCGGGGACTTGAGGTATGGGTGGGGCTGTGGGAGGGGCGGGGCCTCAAGGTATGGGTGGGGCTGTGGAGGGGGCGGGGCCTTGAGGTATGGGCGGTGCCGTGGGAGGGGCGGAGCCTCGAGGTATGGGGCTGGGTCAGCGGATGGGCGGGGCCTAAAGGTATAGGGTGGGCTGGGGAGGGGCGGGGCCTAGAGGTACAGGGTGGGGCTGCGTGAGGGGCGTGGCCTCAAAGGAGGGCAGGAACACAGGAGGGGTGTGGCCTCGATGTATGGGGCAGGGCTGTGGGTGGGCGGGGCCTCAAGGTATGAGGCGGGGCTGGGTAGGGGTGTGGCCTTGAGGTACAGGGTGGGGCTGCAGGAGGGGTGGGGCTGCAGGAGGGGTGGGGCTGCAGGAGGGGTGGGGCTGCAGGAGGGGTGGGGCTGCAGGAGGGGCGGGGCCTTGGGGTATGGGCAGGAACACAGGAGGGGCGTGGCCTCGATGTATGGGGCAGGGCTGTGGGATGGACGGGGCCTCAAGGTATGGGGCCATGGGACCCAGGGCAGGACTTAGGGCAGGACTTCAGGGGGTGGGAGTGTCTGGAATGACAGGTGTGGAATGTCACAGTCTACATCCTGGCGTCCCTTTGGATCAAAGGACCTTTGGCCATCTCAGTGCTTCTTGACTGTCCTGTGGTCACAGCCCTTGGGAATCTCATATTTAAAACAAACAAACCCCCCCCCCCCCCCCCCCCCCGCAAACCCGAGGCTTCACTCCCCAGAAAAACGCCATACTCATAAAATACAGGACCTCAGGTGACAGTGACAATACGTCGTGTTCACAAGGCCCTCTGTGAAGGGTGGGTGCACACCACAAGTCCTGCTGGGTCACACGGTGTGGCCGCCTCGCGCTGGGGGCAGGGAGAAGGCGGAGAGGGAGGGTCCCCGGCCCCTCTCCCCCATCCAGGGTGCCCCTGGGGCGGCTCATGACAGGAGCCTGTGTCCCGGTCCCGGGGCCAGGACATGCGGCGTTCGAGGTGCTGCTGGCGTCGGGGTCTGGCGGGCCCCTTCCTGGGGACCAGGGCTGCTTTCTAGAGCCTGTCGGGGGAGGGCCGGGTCCCTCTGGGGCTCCTGTAAGGACACCCATCATGTCCCTGAGGGCTCCGCCCTCCTGACTTGGCCATGTCCCGTCACCTGGGCGAGGATCTCATGGCCTGGCCCGCAGGAGACCTGGGTTTGACCCCCTTGGGACTTGGGAGGGGCCGCTGTCCCATCTGGGGGAGGAGGGGAAGGAGGAGGGGTGCCTGGGCGGGGACATGTCGCCCCCCCCTCTTGATCAAATCAGTGACAAGGGGCGGGGGAGTCTGTTGTCCAGCCTCGGCTGAGGGTGCTGATAGGCCACGCTGGGGCCTCAGGTGGGGACGCCCATCTCCCCCAGGAAGGGGCCCTGCGCTCTGGCTGTGACAGGCCCGTCCCCTCCTGCCAGCCCAGACTCTCCACACTGGAGCAGTGGGGGCGGAGGGGCCGTGGAACCCGTGCATCTCCTCTTACCAACAGGGCAGCTGGCTGCCCACACCACGCACCCCGTCCCTCCCAGCGGGGCGCTCCCCTCCGCCAGCTCGGGCTCGGGCTTTCTGCGCGGGCCGTGCGCGCCACCTGGTGGGCACTGTGGGAACTCCACCCTGCCCTGGTTCCGAGGGACCATAGCCCTGGGGTGGCCCTGTCCACTCAGGACACGGTGCCCCGCAGAGAGGGGGCTGGCGACGTCTGTCTGTGGGGTGCATGAGCCTCTAGGGAGCCCTGTAGGTCATCAGGGGAAGATGGAGACTGAGTGCTCACCAGTGCCAGCTTCCACCCACCCTCCACCAGGACCCTGGCCTTCCCTAACCCTCCTAAAACGTGGGACCCTCTAGGCTTCCCTGGGGCCCCCTCCTTTGGCATGGTGTCTTGCCAGGGACAGAGGTTCCACACCCCTATTTCATTTCACCCTCACCACGGCCCTGGGAGCTGGAGTGAGAAGCAGACCCAGAGGCGGCCCACGCGGCCATGGCCCCTGGTACAGGCCAGGAGCTGGACTGATTGATTCTCTCCTCCACTCACACACACCAGGGCTAGAACCAGGGGCGCTCAACCTGAGCCCAGCCCCAGCCCTTGTTGTATTCTGTTGAGAGACGGAGTCTCCCTCAGTGACTTAGGGCCTCGCTAAATTGCTGAGGCTGGCCTCGAACTTGCAATCCTCCTGCCTCAGCCTCCTAAGCTGCTGGGGTGACAGGGGTGTGCTACCGCCCCATGAGGAGCTGGGATCTAACCCTAGTCTGGGGGGACTATCCAAATAAACAAATGACCAAACGTAGCTGCTTTGGTGGGGGGGTGAGGGGTTCTGGTGTGGGGGCCGCGCAGCGCGCATTCATCCACAGGTGGAGGCTGCAGCTGCCCCGCTCATCGAGACCCATATCCGCAGCTCCTGCGCCGAGAGGGATGAGTGGTACAGCTGTCTGAGCAGAGCCCTCCCTGAGGACTACAAGGCCCAGGCGCTGGCCGCGTTCCACCACAGCGTGGAGGTGGGTGGGGAGCAGCTCCCAGCCTCAGCAGGTACCAGGAGGTGCCTGCACCCTGACCTGGGGACACTGGCCTTCCACGCGCCCCTGCCCTGCTCTGGCCCCCGTCCTGGGCCCCAGGAGCACAGCACCCCCTGCCCACGCCTCAGGGTCCAGCTGTTCCCAGCCCAGGCCACGCAGTCCCCTGCGCCCCACACCCTGGGAGGGGAGGGACCGCCTGACCCCGCTGCTGGCCGCTTCTGTCCCTGCAGATTCGCGAGCGGCTGGGCGTCAGCCTTGGGGAGAGGCCCCCCACCCTGGTGCCCGTCACCCACGTCATGATGTGCATGAACTGCGGCTGCGACTTCTCCCTCACCCTGAGGCGACATCACTGCCACGCCTGCGGCAAGGTGAGGGCCAGGGTCAGGACCGGGCGTCCCTGCGCAGCCAGGTCCAGGGTCCACCGGGCCCTGGGGGAGACAGTCTTATTTTGTTTTTCACGTTATTTTATGATTTTTATTTGTTCTGTTCAGACACACACGACCCAGAGTGCACTTTGACATAATGAACACACAGGGAGTGGGACTTCCCTTTCTTGTCCGTGATGTGGCGTGTCACTAGTCGTGTGTTCATGTGTGAACGCAGGAAAGTCATATCCGATTCATCCCAAGTCTTTCCCATTCCCACCCCCCCATTCTGTGTTGGTGTCCTCATATCACAGAGGACGCTGGGCCTTTGCTCTTTGGGGATTGGCTTATTTTACTCGGCATGATAGTCTTGAGTTCCATCCATTTACCAGCAAACACCGTAACTCCATTCTTCTTTATGGGTGAGTAATATTCCACTGTGTATGCAGCACATTTTCTTTATCTGTTCATCTGTTGAAGGGCATCTGGGTTGGTTCACAGTTTAGCTGTTGTGAATTGAGCTGCTATAAACCCTGATGTGGCCGTGTCCCCGTAGTGTGCTGACTTTAAGCCCCTGGGTATCAGCCAAGGAGTGGGACAGCTGGGTCACACGGTGGCTGCACCAGTTTGCAGTGTCACCGGCCGTGTATGAGTGTGCCTTTCCCCACGTCCTCGCCAACACTTAGGGTTACTTGTGACCACGCTCCAAATGCCGGGGTGGCTCCATACTTACCATGTTTTAATCTTTGGGTTAATTTTGGGGCGCACTGTAACCCTAGACGATGGTGGGGCTGGTTCCCCAGTTGTGTGTGCGCGTCACACACCTGAGTCGCAGCACTCCGCGGTGACCTGCCCCCTGCCTCCCCTGGTCAGCCTCACTGGCCCATGTCCCCGCGTGTCCCGCAGATCGTGTGCCGGAACTGCTCGCGGAACAAGTACCCGCTGAGGTACCTCAAGGACCGCATGGCCAAGGTGTGCGACGGCTGCTATGGGGAACTCAAGAAGAGGGGCGGCGCTGTCCCCGGCCCCGTGAGAGGTGGGTGGCCTGGGGGTCCTCCTCTGCCTCACTGTCCCCACCTGAAACCACGTCCCCCACAAGGGAGCGAGTGGACGAAAGTGGCCCTCGGGGACCTAGAGGCCCAAGCTCACCCCAGGGGACCCGGGGGCCACATAGGCCATCAGAGGGAGCAGCCCAGCCCCTGCCCCATGGCCTCTGTCTGTTCTGGCGGGAGGGGCTGTGCCCGCCTTCCTGGTCCCACCTCGCCCGGGGAGGGACAGCCTGAGCCGTTGGTGGCCTCTGTCCCCTGCAGAGCGGCCAGTGAGCATGAGCTTTCCCCTGACCTCTGCCCGCTTCTCCTCGGGGAGCGCACTCTCCGCCGTCTTCCCCTCCACCTTCAGGAAGCAGAAGAAAGTCCCTTCAGCCTTGACGGAGGTAAGGCGGGGCGGCTGCCTCGCAGGAGGCGGGGACTTGGAGTGTCCACTGTCCCCTGGGGGCAGGCCTCCCTGCCCAGCCTGACTGGTCCCCACGTCTTCCCCCGCGCAGCACAGACCCAGTGCCCACCACGGTGCAGACTGGGCCTCTTGGGTCCCCTCCTGCATGGGGACCCCTGAGCTGGGCTGTCCTGTCACCTGGAGGGTCCCTCGTGAGCCCAGGTGGCGAGTCTCCGGGAAGTGATGGGGATTTTTGCAGGAAACCTCAGAATTGGTTAAATTCAAAACCCTCCTGCAAATGGGGGCCAGGTTCTGTGTGCACCCTGTAATCCCAGCCACACAGCAGCCAGTGCCCGTCCTGAAGTCACACACCCCGAGAAAGCGTCACCGTTGGTTCCACACGTCTCCTTGAATGTTTGTCATCAGGTAGCAGGTGGCAGGATTGAGGGCGTTAGAGGATGACGTTTAGGAACGGGCAACGTTCTGCCCACTAACCTGCTCCTTCTGCAAGTTACAAATGTGGGCAACAGGGCTGGGTGTCCCTCAGCGGTCAGGGCCCTGCTGGCCGTGCCCGAGGCCCAGGCTCCACCCCCAGCACCGTGACAATGACGTTAACAAAGTGGAAAAGAGGAGATGTGAAAAGTGAGCTCCTCTCCATCCCCAGCCTCTCTCCGTCCCCCGAGGGGACAACCAGCCAGTTTCTTTCTTTTCTTGGCCGACAGGAGAGGGTATCAGAGACTGACCCCGGACACTCGGTCCCTGAGCCCGTCCCCAGCCCTGTCTGGTACTTTATCTAGAGACAGGGTCTCCCTGAGCTGCTTAGGGCCTCACTGATGCTGAGGCTGGCTTTGACCTGGAGATCCTCCTGCCTCAGCCTCCGGCGAGCACCACTGTGCACGGCTCCAAGGCTGATTTTGACCCCAGGTCCCCTGGGTCCCCTAAACCCTGTCTGTCCACCCTGAAGTCCTGCTCTGCTGACCTTGATGCTAAGTCGGTCCTGATCTCAGGTTTCAGGCCGGCGGGCGGCTTGCTGTGGCTTCTCCCCTGGGTGTCTGGACTGTCCTCCCCGCCTGTCCCCCTGACTGCTGTGGTCCCTTCTGCCAGGTGACGGCCTCTGGAGAGGGCTCTGCCATCAGCGGCTACCTGAGCCGGTGTAAGAGGGGCAAGCGGCACTGGAAGAAGCTCTGGTTTGTCATCAAAGGCAAGGTGCTCTACACCTACGCGGCCAGCGAGGTAACGGTGGCGTTGCAGGTCCCCCCTGGTCAAGTGGGTGCCTGGAGGCCCCTGGGGTCTGCCCCCGCGATTTCCCCGCAGGGCCCTGTGGATCCCCTCCTCCCGGCAGGGAGCCTTTGTAGAGCAGTGGCCTGCTGGGGGTGGACGCCCAGTCCCCCATGGTCCCCAGCCAAAGGGACCTGCAGTTTCTCTGCAGAGACAAGAGGGTCCTGCATGTGGAAGGACACAATGAGGTCTTCAGTTGTCGCGGGCCCTGCATCAGGGATACGCCAGCCGTGCCCCAGGGGAAAGCTCCTTTGTGCCCTCTGTGGGGGTGATTTGGGACAAAATTCTGCAGCTTAGAAGCCACCCGCTTTTGTCCACCCATTTCTTTGACTGGGGTATCTGATGGCTGCAGGATATCATATGCCCCAGTAAAAAGTGAAACAGCTGGACGCGGTGGCTCGCTCCTGTCATCCCAGTGGCTCGGGAGGCTGAGGCAGGAGGATCGCAAGTTCAAAGCCAGCCTCAACAAAAGCAAGGCCCTAAGCAACTCAGGGAGACCATGTCTCGAAGTAAAATACAAAATAGGGCTGGGGACAGGGCTCAGTGGGCAAGTGCCCCTGAGTTCAATCCCTGGTACCAAAAAAAAAAAAAGTGTGACATTTTTAGAGCTCATCTTACATCCTCTAAAATAGAGGCTAGAGAACCCTCGAAACCGGCAGCCGGCTCCCAACGTGGACAGCTGTGGGGCTGTGGTCACACGGCTGGGGACTGCTCCAGGGGAAACCTGTTGGTTCATGTGAAAGGGTCGCACCCTCTGGTTGGCAGCTTCCTCAGGCCAAGTCCCCTTTCACACGGGTCTCAGCTGTGTTCTGACCTCTGCAGGACGGGCACTTGGCCTCCTCTGCCCAAGAGCCCAGGGCTGGCCGTTCCCTGGTGACCACAGCGGGGCTGGGATGATGTCCCCAGGTCACTTCCTTAGGGTGCAAAGCTTTCCCCTCAGGCCCCTCCTCGGGGTCACGGGGGTCCTGCAGGGAAGCAGGCAGACAGGGCGGGGGACTCTTCCAGAGCCTGAGGGACCAGGCACGGGGACCCAGGTGACCTTTACTCACGGGTACCCAGGTGGGGCTTTCTGTGCTGGGGGGCTGTTTGATCCCACAACAAACCGAAACGTGGCCCCGAGAGGCCTCTGGCTAAGAAGGCACACCAGGGGACACTCACAGGGGTCTGTCACCACTAGGCTCTGACCGGCCAGCTGGACTTCCTCTCCACGGCCTCTCGGAGGCTCCACTGTCCTGTAAGGTGTGTGAGGAGCTTCCAGGATGTGGCGGCTCCCCACACCGCCCTGCCACAGCCCAGTCCTCAAGCAACGTCGCAGGACACGCGTCGGGGACATGAGCGGGCTTAGATGGGTGAAGGGGGTGGCATGTCAGTGACCTCCCTAGAGAGTCCTGAGAACACAGGGCCCAGCCTCTGTAGGTGCTACCTGTTCCTCATCTTGGTGAAGAGCAGTTCATAACTTTGCTGATGTCTATTTATCAATATTTTCTTTTTTTGGTACCAGGGACTGAACCCAGGGGGCACTTAACCCCTGAGCCCTGTCCCCAGCCCCTTTTTATGTTTTGTTTAGAGACAGGGTCTCCCTGAGTTGCTCAGGGCCTCACTAAGTTGCTGAGGCTGGCCTTAAACTCGCGATCCTCTTGCCTCAGCCTCCAGAGCCCCTGGGATTCCAGGAAATAGTTTGACTTCTGTGTGACCTTCATCATTTCTCATCCTCTTGTTTCTTTTTCCTGCCCTAGTGCAGTGGCCGGCACCTCTAGTGCGTATCAGGTTAGGCTCATGAGTGAGCACCCTCTTTCCCTGTTCCCAATTTTAGGGGAAAAGCACTTAGGATTTTACTTCTGACTACGATGTCGGCTGTGGATATTTTATAGATGTCCTGGGTCAGGTTAAGGCCATTCCCTTCAACTCCTACTTTACTGAGAGTTCAAATCACGGATGAATGTCGCATCTTGTCAAATACTTTTCCCAATCTAGAGATTTTTAAAGATTGGTTCAGAATCTTTTTTTTTTTTTTGGTGCTAAGGATTGAACCCAGGGGCACTTAACCACTGAGCCACATCCCCAGCCCATATATATATATATTTTATTAGAGACAGGGTCTTGCTGACTTGTTGAGGCTGGCGTTGAACACACGATCCTCCTGCCTCAGCCTCCCGAGCTGCTGGGATAACAGGCGTGTGCCACTGCTCCTGGCCAAAGATACTTATATTTCCTGTGTGGATGGGGCTGTGGCTCGGTGGCTGGGTGCTGGCCTAACATGTAAAGCAGCCCTGGGTTCAGTCCCCAGTAGATTAAAAAAAAAAATCTATACAGAGATTTTCCTCGGAGCCGTGTTTTTAAGATCCATCTGCGCCCTCTGGGCATGCCTCATGGAATTGCTAGCAACTTCTTAGCACAGACACCCCGAGGGCTGCGTCCTGGAAATGAGGGTTCGGGGGATGGACACATCAGAGGTTGTCAAAAGCCACTTGGGCACCGAGTCTTTGGTCAGGCGCTGACGGAGGCCGGGTCAGAAGGCATGGCAGGTCCAGATCCACAGTCTGGGTGACCCTGGGAGCCTCTCTGAGCCTCAGTTTCTTCTTTTGAATGGGGAAAGCACCCCCAATGATCCTAGTGACAATTAAACAAGAGAATGAAGGAGAAAATGCTTGGCTCCTCCTGGTAGGCTGTTCTAGAATGTTCCTTCCCCCTTGGGGCTGGCCGGGGCAGAGGCAAGGGTGGGAGGTGAGCGTGGGTGGCCCCCAGGCGCCCTCCCTTGTCCACCCCCAATGGTCCCTGCGGGGTGTGGTGCTCAACGTGAGGCTCTCCCTTGTCCCCCCCAGGACAAGGTGGCCCTGGAGAGCATGCCTCTGCTGGGCTTCTCCATCGTCCCGGAAAAGGAGGAGGGCGGCGAGGCGGGCCCCGAGTTCCACCTTTACCACAAGAAAACCCTGTTCTACAGCTTCAAGGCGGAGAGCGCGGGTGTCGCTCAGAGGTACCAGGAACGTCCTTCCCCAGTCCCCCGCCTGTCCCCCAGGTGCCACCCGGAGCCCAGGCGTGTGGCCTGCTCCTTGCCCGGGGCCACCCCGTCCTCCTGGGGAGGGTCTCAGCCCTCGGATCCAGGTGGGCCTCTGCACCTCCCCAGGCCCTGGGTGCCACAGGGCCCCTTGCCTGGGGTGACAGTGATCTGGGTGGTCACCCGGGGTTTCTGTGGCAGGGCCGTGGGGACAGGTGCTGTCTTGTTCGCAGGTGGATGCAGGCCATGGAGGACGCCAGCGTGCTATAGCAGTGGCCACTGGGACTCGGGACTCTAGAGACTCTTAGGGGACACTGAGCCCTTGCGGAGGCCACCTGGGTCGCGACTGGTCCTGACCCACGTCTCGACCTTCCCGCTGGGACCCGCCCCAGCCAGCACCTCTGCAGGTGGAATATTTATGGCCCCCATGTCCCCCTGTGTCCCAGCCCCAGCCACGAACCACTCCCTCACCCGGCAGTGAGGTGACAACCTGGTGCCTGAAGACGGTGACCTACCTGCTCAAGCGGGGGCTTCGGGGGCTTCGGCACCCGAGTGTTGGTTTGGGCTCCTGGAAGCAGCAACCGGTCCCTCCTGTCCCCGGGGCCATGGTGGGAAGAGAACCCGCTGGAGAGCTTGTCACCTCGTCACCTGTCACCTCCAAAGCACTTTACTTGGCTGAGTCGCCACCGCCATCTCCACGTTTTCCAAGTGACTAAGGGAAGTCACCGCAGAGTCCTGGGGACTCATTGGCCACCAGCCAGGTGTCCCCTGGATGCGGCACAGGCACCTGACCCCTGCAGCTGGCCGCGACCGTGTCCTGCCGTGAGTCCCCAAAGGCCCCCTCCTCTCCAGGCAAATCTGGAAACACAGCGGGTGACAGACCCCCACCCTGGGGACCAGCTCGGACCCTGGGGAGACTCTAATTTATTGTGCGCCTTCCCGTGTCCACCCCCCAGGGGCCGCCTGTTCACAGGAGCCTGACCCTAGACACGCGGTGGCCCTGGGATCCCTGGGTCCCTGGGTCCCACCACAGAAGCCTTTTTTCATGTTTCAAAAGAAGCTAAACAGAAAGATCAGAAGGTGGATCCCTGATCTCAAGACGTGGCCCTGGTCCCGCGAGGGTGCGGGAAGTCGGGGCTTGGAGATCTCTCTGCACACCTGGGGCTGTCACCTCCTGGGACTGTCCACGTTGCTCATGATGCTGGAGATTTTGGGTTTTTTTCTTAATGGAAAGCAGAGAGGGGCCGAGGGGCAGGGCTCCTTGTTGCTTAGAGTCAGAATCAGCCTTGTCATTTCCTGCTCTCCTGTCCCCCTTCTCCTGCTGCCCTGCCCCCTAGGGAAAGGCCTTGGTGACAAACCGTTTGTAAAAAGCACCCTCGTCTCCAGGACTTTATTTACATTAAATATTTTCAGGGAATTTTTTTTCCTAGGTGGCAGTTTTTCCTTTCAAATGTTTGCATTCAGCAGGATGGAGGGTTCCAACGGGTTACCGGGCAGACCTGTTTGTTCATGGTGGAGGGCTTCCCTCCAGTGGAATCATTTTAGTCACAAGATGCACATAAATGGGCTTCCTAGTAACCCGCTGAGCCAGGCACCGTGACGCGGGTCTGTCATCCCAGCGGCTCGGGAGGCTGAGGCAGGAGGATCGCAAGTTGGAGGCCGGCCTCAGCAACTTAGTGAGGCCCTGTCTGAAAATAAAAAGGGCTGGGGGTGTGGCTCAGTGGTTAAGCACCCCTGAGTTCAATCCCCGGTACCATAAAATGAAAGAGGCTCAGAGTTTTTCTGGTCATGTCGATGAAGTAACGGGGGGACACCCCGTGGCACAGCCTGGCACTGGGTGGGGGTGTAGAGGAAGAGGACGATGCTCCGTCTCCCCTTTGGGAATGTGCTGAGGGCAGGCAGCTGTGGTCCCAGGGTGGTGGCTTTGTCTGCACCTACTCCAGCTTCTTCCTCAGATCCTCAGTGTAAAAGCTGTCACTCAACAGAAGCCTGACATGGGGACTCTGGCCACCGAGGCCAAGACGCTACAGAAACGCGGTGGAATCTTGTGTTAATTGATTCAGGCTGCGTTCGGTGGCTTCTGCGATCATGGGACATTCTCTGCCTCCGTGGGCTCCCTTGGTGGCGAGGCCACATGTGCCCACACTGAGAAGATGCCTCCCTTTAGCAGCGAGTAAGAGGAAGCCGACAGAATGGAGCAATGAGGAAGCTGGCTCCGCAGGAGGAGGCCCAAGAGCAGCGGATCCGGTAAACCCCAAATCGGTGGGCTTTTCCGACCTGCTGTCCCAGGGTCAGCTGAATTCCAGGGCTGCTTCCCAAGGCTACTGACTGCCACTGAGAGCCGGGGCTCCTGTCCCTGTCCACAGCCCCCAGGGAAGGATGGCTGGGCTTCCTGGGTGCTACTTCTTGCTTAGAAGCCACCCCCCAGGCCCTCTGTCCTCTGGTCCATGCTAATGTGCCTTCCTGCTCCGGAGCTGGTCATGGAGGGCGGCCACCAGGACTGGTGCAGACAGCCAGTGGTCCTCCAAGGCCTGAGTACTAAAGGCTTGGTCACCAGGGGGTGCTCTTGTGGCAGTGGTGGGACCTTGAAGAGGGGAGGCCTAGTGGGAGGACATTAGGTCCTCTAAGACAATGTGACCTCTTCCTTGCTCTCTCTTGCCTCCTGCCTTACGAGGTGAACAGTCTGCTCTGCCACCTGCCCCCACCATTGCTGTCTGGCACCCCCACCAGAGGCCCAAAGTTCTAGCCCACCCCCCCCAGTCTTGGACTAGAACTGCCCAGACCGAGTTCAAGGAACCTTTTCTCTTTTTAAGTTAACTATGTCAGGTATTTTGTTGTAGCAACAGAAAGCTGATTAATACATCAGCAGCAGGCAGGGAAGGGTGGCCACTGTGGATTCAGGGCTCATGCTCTGGACCAAATCTTCTAGAAGAAAACTTGGGTTTGGATTAGTGACATGCAAGGGCTTCACCTTGCCATGGATTTGGGGGGTGATCTGATAGAATACTCAGAAGGCCATTATTCGGGCCATCTGGCACCCATGTTTTGTAGGTATTCGAGTCAGTGGTATTGGGGAAGGTGATTTGACATTATTGATCTTGTAAGTTCCCAATCAGAATTGTTAAATCAGTAGCTAAATAGCACCGACCTCTATGAGCTCCCAGAGACTCTTTCCATGATTCTTAGCAACAACTAAGCACTGAGCACCGTAACCTTATTATTAAATTGAATTCTCCCCAGAGGCCTGCCCAGATGAGTTCTGTCGTTATGCCCATTGTGCAGATGAGGAAGCTGGGGATGAGAAGCAGTAGGGCATTTTTACGGAGTCACAATTGACAAAGCGGGGCCTAGCTAAGAGCAATGCCCACGTCGGGGCTGCTCCCCAGCGTCTCTCTTGATCTGCTCGCTCACTGTGAGCAGCCTTCGTTTTATAAGCAGTTTTCGGACACCTACAGTGTGAATTCCTTCCCCAGAGAGACCTGTGGCTGCCAAGGACCAAGCATCAGGACCTTTCCCTCCAAAGTCATGATAAACATGGCCCTGGGTCTAAATTGTGCATTTCATTATCAACCCCAAACCACAGTACACATTTTATTGTGTGATACATAATTAGTGCATGCTACTAGAATATATTATGAAATACAATACTATTTTGGGCTGGGGCTGTGGCTCAGTGGTAGAGTGCTGGCCTTGCATGCGTGAGGCACTGGGTTTGATCCTCAGCACCACATAGAAATAAATAAACAGAATAAAGGTGTTGTGTCCATCTACAACTAAAGATCTATATAATACTATTTCAATATGTTATAAAAAATAAAGCTATTTTATATATTCACATATGCCAGACCTACCTGCATTGCTCCTGGGCAGCTGGAAATCTAAAACCCAAAGCACATATATTTTATTCATTTCTTTAAGAGATGGGGTCCCCACTGGGTATGGTGGTGCTCGTGGTGTAATCCCAGCAACTGAGCCCCCTCCCCAGCCCTATTTTGTGCTTTATTTAGAGACAGAGTCTCACCGAGTTGCTTAGGGCCTTGCTGTTTCTGAGGCCGGCCTTGAACTCACGATCCTCCTGCCTCGGCCTCCAGAGCCCCAGCGGCTCAGGAGGTTCTGCGGGTTGGGCACAGGGGTGGGGGAGACTGAGTATCTACAGTGTTCTCTGCTCGTCACCAAATGGATCCAGAAGTCGCACTGCCTGTCAGCAGTACCTGGGGACGGTGTGGATGTGTCAAGACAGCCATGGTCCCCGCCACATGGCTGCCACCCTCCTCGGGTGAAAGGCTATTCATGGTCAGTTATTCCAGAAACTGACTCCCTCAGCTGACACAGACACACGGTGACATAAACACTGAGTTTCCTGGTCCTGGGCAGGCAGCGCTGACTACCTAAGCCCCAGCTGAACCCTCTGTGTAGGAAACACCTTGATGTGGGAACCCGGATGCTGCCCTCCAGGAGGGCCAGGGGCCTGCCTCCCGGGCTGGGAGTCCCAGCTGGCTCTGCAGGAAGAGGGTGGCCAGTGGCTGAGCACCACGTGCATAGTCCGAGAATTCTAGGGCGCCGAGGGACACTGTGTGACCAGGTGCATTCGGACAGTGACGCCAGGCTCTGCGTCGTGCCAAGCACCAGCTTATGAACTGCAGCTTGTCTAACTCAGCTCCTAGAACTGCAAGATGGCAATTGTTTTAAAAGTGATTTTCTTTTCTTGCTGGGTGCTGTGACGGACACCTGTAATCCCAGCAACTCGGGAGGCTCAGGCAGGAGGATTGCAAGATGGAGGCCAGCCTCAAGCAACTCAGCAAGACCCTAACAGAAAAGTTCTGGGGAATGTGGCTCAGCAGTTAAGTACCCGTCACCCATCACACCAAGGAGATGCACAAGGGGCCCTGCTTTTGAAGAGGCTCCAAACGAGGCCCAGATGACCTGGAAGACCAGGATGGGACCCAAGGCAGAAGGAAAGAGACATGAGACTGAGATCCCCAACACTTCATCTCCAGATTAGGGACTGCCCACCCTCCACCTTGCAGGGAGCGGGGCTATTCTCTGCAAAGAAAATGTACAAGAGGCTGGGGACTCAGAAGCAGGCCTGGCTGACAGGAGGGGGACAAGACACTTCACAGAAAACAGGACAGCTGGCGTCCACGTGCTCACCAGGGGGACGCTTCCCCCCACCTGCCAGCCCTCAGATTGAGTTCCTAGTTACACAACATTTCAAAACCAGGAGCATCCTTCAGAACCAGCCGTGTTCTAAAAACAGGGCCAAGTGCAGATGCATCTTGCCGAAACAGACCAGGATGACCCTGTCCCCCAGTGCAACTCCAAGGAACACCTCTTCCAGGTACAGGAAGCCACATCAGCTTAAAGAGGCCCGAGTCTCAGTGAAGGCAACTCAGACAGGAATAGGGAATGCACTCCTCCCAGGTCCCTGTGCTCCAGAGCCACCCGGCCACCCCAGGAACATGAGTCTTTCTGAGCCCTCTGCAAGTGGCCTGATGGGACTGACGTGAACAGAAACACGGACGTGGGCAGAACAGGGCTTTCTTCCTCAGAGTCCTCGAGGACAGAAATGACTATTAATAAATGTTCCGCTGCTTGCTGAGCACGTGACTTCGCATCAGCCACCCTCCCTGCTTAGGCCTCAGCCTCTTCAGCTGTAAAAACAGGATAATACCGACTACTTCATGAGATTACGGCAAGATTAAACGGGATCATGTGTAAGTGTCAGGAATGTGCAATCCGGGACCACAGCTTCCGCCTGCCCCCATTCCAGAGTCTCAAGAAAAAAAAATCAAAGGGTTGACAGCAACTGGGTAAGGTTTAAATGTTTATTTCACAAGTGGGAAATAATGATATAAGCAATCCCAACAGAAATCTGAGAAAATGGTTACCATAGATAAGAAAGCATGAACTGTTACAGGAGACGTGATAGAGTCCTTATAGTAGTCATTACAAAGGCAATGATTAAGCCTTCCCCATCCAGGATACAAAAGTCAGCAACTAATTTATCTTAAGAAAGGGAAAGCACCATTTATTCTTTTCTTGACATCAGATCTCTGCTCAAAAATTTGCAAATTTTTATGCATCTACGACTGTTTAACTAAATTTTTTTAAGAGAGAATTTTTTTTTAATATTTATTTTTTAGTTTTTCGGTGGGCACGACATGTTTATTTTTATGTGGTGCTGAGGATAGAACCCAGTGCCTCATGCATGCCAGGCTAGCCACATCTCCAACAGCTTAATTAAAGTTTGACTGTCATTGAGTCAATATATATCATTTAAATTTAAATGCAGAATAATGTCGGATGGCAAAGAGGCATGTTTACTCTGTTAGGTACAAAAATGAAACCGTGATAGTTCCTGCTCTCAAGTTCACAGGGAAAAATCCAATCAATTATTGACCACGGAACAGACTGAAAGAGACCTGCCCTAGGGACAGCTGGGTCAGATGAGTGTCACCCACAGAGCTCTGTGCAAGGAGCCAGAGCTCACATTCTAGCTCAATAACCTGGTTTTTGCGGAGTTCCTCTGTAAATATGGGGACAATATAAATATTGTCGGTTTGTCACACACTGCTGCTAGGAAAAGCACTCATAGCCACTCCTTACCACTCTGCACCAGGTACTACGTGAGGGCAGGGACAGAAAGGACACAGCACATTCCCATCCAAGGCTCATGGTGTGGGCAGGTGCAGCTAGATGCATGATCACCCCCCACCCCCAGCTCCTGTCCCTGTAAATAAACAATCTCTGGGTGGCGGTTTGTTTTGTCACGCATGTGTGCAATGAAATCAGCGGTGCAGGCCTGGAGAGCACAGAATTACCCGAGATGCTCAGTGAAGTGCTGAAGCCAAGCCCTGCTTAGAACCCCGGGACCTGGCAATTCAGAAGGGTCAAGAATCCCTTAAAGGCTGGTCAAACAATGTTAAAAGTACTGGAAATGCAGATGCTTCTAATGAGCTCAGGAAAAGGCAAGTACAGCCAGCACAATACAACTTGTGCATTTTTTGTGTGCCTACAAAGCCTATTAAGAATTATAAAGCCAATTAAAGCATTAGAGCAGTGCAGCCCTAAGGGAGCACACAGCCCGTGGGTGCATGCACACGTGCACCTGTCTACAAGGAAAGATGCCCAAGTCAATCAAACTCAATTACCAGCATGTGTCTGCAAGGAAAGATGGCCAAGCCAATCAAAGTCAATCAAGGGTTATGAGCCCTACCTGAAGGCTACTGCAAATGTGGCAATCAGGTGAGCTGATTCACTGCATATTTAACACCACAGGGTACACCAGAGCCCTGGTTTTACTGAGGCATCTGCAACCCTGGGCAGGTCATGGAACCTCTGTACAAGTTCCTGCACCTCAGGAGAATGCATGTTTATACAGAGTGCTTCATTCACAGGGCTTCAGAGTATTAAGTGAAAAGATTAGAAAATCATAAATCATTGAAACATTCATTACTGTTGAGATTAAAAAAAAAAAAAAAAAAAAACACCCTAGGTTCCTCTAATAACCTGTTATGGATTTTCACACATCTCTAGGCCTACTTAGCATTAAATTTTTATTTCTGGAAAAAGTGCACAAAGCAGTCCATGTCTACAAGGACTTACCATCCAAATATTGTGTTACCTGAGGTACAACATTTGCCTTTTTGGGTTCTCACCCACTTCACTGATAAAATAGGAAAAAAATCCCTGAGAGGATTTCACCAGATTCTCTCCAGGCCCCTTCCAGTTCCAGGGTGTGAGGGTCACCTCGATATTAGGAACACAGCTCTTGGGCTGGGGATGTGGCTCAAGCCGTAGCGCGCTCGCCTGGCATGCGCGGGGCGCTGGGTTCGATCCTCAGCACCACATACAAATAAAAGTAAAATGGAGATGTTGTGTCCACCGAAAACTGGAAAATATTTAAAAATTCTGTTTAAAAAAGGAATACAGCTCTTTCCTGCACCTTGCAAGGTGACAACAGAGTGGAAAGGAAAACAGGTGTGTTGAAAACACCTCCCACCAGAGAGAAACCTTTTATGATAGGAATATTTTGAAGCATTTTAAATAAAGTATTTTAAGATCATGGACAAAATCAAAGTAGGAGTCACCCTGATAAAGTCGAGAGGTACTGTTTGAGAACAGTCATCTTGGAGTATTTATTCCTAATTAAAAAAAGGGAAGGAAATCGATCAGGACCTGCAGCCTGCAGAAGCATGGTGATCACGGCAAGGGGACACTGGACACTCGGGGGCATGGGGGGCAAGTGCCCGCGTCTTCCCAAGCCAGTCAAAGCTGTGACCTACAAGAGCAAAGCCCAAACCCAAGCCCCACGACCCGAGAGGCGGCAGATCGCGACATTTTCCTCGGGCAGCGTCGCCGCTGTGCCAGAGCTGCTCTGCGCACACCATCCCCCTTTCCTGGGTCCCGGTCGCGCAGGGGAGGGGCGGGGCGCGGACTGCGCAGGCTCGGCCGCGAGGTTCGCTTTAAAAAGAAAAAAAAAACCAAAACACCCAGGTGCGGGGCGTTGCCCACGAGGCCTGGCTCGGGCATCACCGCGCGGCCGGGCACCTTTAAATCCCCAACAAAAGACGCCGGCACCGAGGCGGCCCAGAGCGCGCCGCGTCCGCCCGGGTCGCCCCTCCCGCCGCCCGCCTCCGCGGACTCGGCCGCGCCACTCGGGGCCCCGCGGCTCCCACCAAGGCCGCCCGGAGAGCCCCGCGGGGCGCCCGGGGGCGGCGATGCCAGGGAGCGCGGTCCTCGCCCGGCCGACGAACGGCGCGCGGCGGCCGCGGGCTCCTCCCCTGACCGGCCCGGGACCCCGGGGGGCCGCGCGGTCTGAGCGGCAGGCTCCCCGGCCGCCCGCCGCCGCCGAGCCCAGGAGGAGCCGCCGGGGCCCGCAGCTCGCGGGCCGGATGGACCGGGCGCCGGCCGCGGCGTTCCGGTGCGCGCGCGCGCCTCAGCCAATCGCGTGCTCGCCCGCCCCCCGCCGCCGCGGCGAGGCTGGCGCTGGGAAGAGGAAGAAGAACATTCGCCCTCCTCCTACCAGCGCGCGGGCGGCGGCGGCGGCGGCACCGGGGTCACGAACTCTGACCTTTCACTGACAAAAACAATAACAAACCCCCCCTTCCCCGCGACCCCGGCGGCGCCCTCGGGCCCGCCCCCGCCGCCCCCGCTCCCACCGCGGCGCCTCGTCTCTCCCGCCTGCCGCCCCGCGAGCCCGCGGCCCCCGGGCTCCCGCCATCCGCCGACGCCGGGAGCCGGGCCTCCCCGCGCCCTGCCCTCCGCGCCGGGGGCCGCCCGCCGCCGACACGGGACCTGCTTCGAGGCCGCTTTGGCGCCAAATCCTGAGGTAAAATTGAAAGGAGGGTCGGGGCGGGCTCGGGCCGGCGGCGGAGGGGGCGGGCCTGGCGCGCGGACATGGAGGCGCCGCGGCGGCGGCTGCTGAACTCGACCCTTTTACCTTTGCCACGGGGCGGTGGCGGCGGCGGCGCCCGCCGCTTTGCATAGTGGGCCGGGCCGCTCCCCTCCCTTCCCCGCCCGCGGCCGAGCGGAGCGAGCGGGCTCCCCCTGACCGGCCCGGCCGGCGCGAGGGTGGGGGCGGAGGGGGAATGGCCGCGGCCCCGCCTCACAGTTGGCCCTCCGCCAGCGCCGCCATTTTGTTCCCGATGGAGACAGCTCCGGCTGGGCCGGGCTCCCCTCCTCCTCTTCCTCCATCTCTCCTCCTCCTCCCTGCAGTCCCTCCTTCCCTCGCTCCCCGGCTCTTCGCCCCTCCGCTTCCCGCCTGCAGTTGGCGGTCGCCTCGGCCCAACCGCCGTTTTTTATGAACGGGAGGGTGGAGGAAAAGGAGGAAGGCGGGTGCGGGCCGCGACCTCCTGAGTGACAGCGGGGTTGACCAATGGGTGCTCCGATAGGAGGGCCGGGGCCTGCGGCGCCGCCCCCCCCGAGGCTCTGATGATTGGCTCTGGCCGGAGAGGGCGTTCCCCCGGGGGGCGCGGGCGCCCTGGCGGGGCGGGAGCAGAGGCCGGGGCGCGGCGTGAGGCCCGGGCGGCGGGGGCGGGGCGCCTGGGGGCGCGGCCCGGGCGGGGCGGGGCGGGGCGGGGCCGGGAGCGCGGCGTCCCTGTGCCCTGAACGCGTCGCTCGCGGGTGGCGGGGAACAATAGTAGTAAAGGTGATGAAGCGTTGTGAGTCCACGGCGCGGCCTCGTGGGGACAGCGTTTCCGAACCCGGACACCTGTCGGGGCTCCTGCGCGGGCTCTGGGCCCTGCCCTGGGCGAATCCGCCGTCCGAGGCTCAGTTTGGTCGTCGGTCCCGCGGGGAGAATGGGCGCGCTTGACCGGCCGGACCCCACCGCCCTTCCCAGGTTGGTTTGCGGGGCTCGAGGGCTGCAGAGTGGCCTGTTGTCCCCAGCCGCCTGGTGTGGGGCGCGTGGGGCTGGGGAGGCGAGTGCGGGGCGCCGGGCTCCGCGGGCTCGGGAATAGCGGGCAGCGAAGTTCTGGGCGCCACCCGCAGGACCGCCGGTCGGGTGGGAGGACAGCTAGACGAAAACACCCCAAAGGGGACACGGAGGAGGAGCTGGAGGCCCGGGGCACTGGCTCAGCCTGGCCGTGAGGGTGCCGTGTTCCAATGGAGGCGCCCCGTGGGTCGCCAGCCACAGGAGCCGGGGGACCTCAGGAACTGGGGGACATCGGAGGGCCGGCGGGGCCTGGCTGGAAGGTGCCTGAACTAGGTCGTTGTCCTGTGATCCCCCTCTACCCCCGCCAGAGACTGTGACTGTCGCCGGGTTATGCAGAGCATCTGTAGTTTGACAATGAGAGAGGGGAAGTGCCTCTTGAGGTTAGTTGCTGGTGAGTCCCTGCCATGAAGGGACAGCCTTAGGAAGTCACTTTACCTTGGGTTCACATCCCTCACCAGCCCCTTCTGTGCACCTTCAGTTGGGCAGATATTTGCTGAGCCCCACTCATCCCCCAGGCGGGGGGGGGGGGGGGGGGATACAGAGGTAGCTGAGAGGATCCTCAAGTTAACATGATCCCGTGTATGAACTGCCACCGTCTCTGACACACGCGCCACGTGTAGGCACGGATGCAAAGTCGGTTTTAGGCAAAACTACGTGTTGGGGCTGACAGTTCAACGCTTACTAGTAGTGTGGTTGTGCCTAGAGGTTACTTTTGAGCCTCAGTATCCTGGTCTGAACGATAATAAGACATTCTGTCTGGAATTGGGAATTAAATGAGTTACTGTAAGTGGAGAGCTTAGAAAAGTGCCTGGAACATAGTTAAAACTCAGTGAAAAAGTTGGAGGTGGTTGTCATGAAGCAGTGGTTGGCTTCATAGACCTTGGACTAGATAAATGATATCAGCAATGAAATTTATGGGTGGTGTGGTGTAGGAGCACACGCAGTGGTCCGAACACTGACACTGGATGCTTTTGTTCAGCTAGGTGTGGCATCAAGTTCAAGTTGATATCGAAAACAAGCTATGGAATGAAATAGTGCTAACAGAATTACAGACTACTTCCCAGGACTCTTAGGAACCTAGCCTAGTTCCGGCCTCACTAGAACCCATGTAACCTAGAGGCCTCCCTCTATCCTTGTGCTCCAGACACCTTGGCCTACCCTCGGCTTCCTGGACAGGGTGGCTGGCCTTCTGCCCTAGCCCTCTGACCTGCAGGGCCTTCACTATGAAATACTCAGAAGCCTGCCCCTCTGGTTCTTTCCTGGACTCCTTGTCTTGCAGGTTTCTGCTTAAGCAGAAAAGCCTTCCCTACAGGGAAGTCCACCCTGATTGCCACTGCCAGTCTAGATCAGATCTTTTGCTTTATATTGTGTCCCTTTCTTTGTAGCCTCTGTCTCACTTTGTCATTACACACTGCATTATGTGATTCTTTAATGTCTTCTTAGGTTTAATGCCTTCTGACCACACTCTAGGCTTTGAGAGGAGGAGTACCTAAAGGAGTCACCTTTATCTATCCAGCACTTAGTAAATCCCTGGCACGTCTGGTTAATTTATGATGCCACCGATAACTAAGCTGCTGCCTGTTGATGGGTACCTTTTACCTTTTTATGTGCTATTTCAATTAGCACTCCCAGCAATAAAATGTCTCTCAGGGTATTTGGATGCACTTAAGAAGTGGTTCTTGACTGATAGGCCACCGCCCAGAGATGTCATTACAGATGAGATGACCCATTCAAATCCTTTTTCCCTATTTGTTTTTATTTTTTTAAGGTCGGAAACAGTTTATTAATTGAATTATGTTTAATTACATGAGAATTAGTAAATTCATATGTGAACAAATAGCCCATATATAATTGTGTCATTTAATTCATTTGAAGAAACAAAGCACCAAGCTAATATGATTTTCTTGAAGTAAAAATTTCTTTATCACAGCAGGAAACAAACTTTTAGTAGTTTTACAGAGTTGGAGTTGAAAGTCTCTGTGGCTTAATTATAAATATTTATTTTTCCAAAAGTAAATTGATTTCATGCAATGAAATTATTGAAAATCGCCTTTTAATTGGCTACCCAAGGTTAAAAGCTACAGAATGTATGTTAAGCTTCTACCAGAAAGTCTGGTAAATAGAACATTTGTATTGTATTTTCTTATTTTACATAACACATAAATTTTATTTTTTTTATTTTTTTTTAAATTAATTTTTATTGTAGGTTGTTCAAAACATTACATAGTTCTTGATATATCATATTTCACACTTTGACACATAAATTTTAAATAACATTTTTTAAAAACAAAAACAGCCATAGTTTTATTTAATTATTAGTTTATTTTTGTATGCTTCTTCTACATCCTGTTCAAGGAATTTTGATATTTGTTCAGCACTTGATTCCTTGAACTAATTACTCAGGGTAACCGAAGAACTGATGGTTTAATTAAAAATATTATATACTGTTTTATACCATTAAATTTCATTCTTTCTTTTTGTTATTTTGGTACTGGAGATGGAACCCAGGGCACTTTGCCATTGAGTCCTTCTTATTTTTTGTTTTGGGACTGGGTCTCAGTAGCTGAGACTGGCCTTGAACTTGCCTCCTCCTGCCTCAGCCTCCTAAGTCTCTGGGGTTACGGCTTGTGCCACTGCACATAGCTTAAATCATGTATTTATTGCTTTCAGTAGTTGTATTCATGATGACTTTGATGTTTTCTTTTCATGATCATGTCTTTATAGAAACAAAACCCTATCTGCAACAGCCTCCTCTGGGAAGTTGTGTGTGTGTGTGTGTGTGTGTGTGTGTGTGTGTTTTTGTTGTTGCTGTTTTTAGGACAGGGTCTCACTGTGCTACCTGGCTGGCCTTGAACTCTTGGGCTCCAGTGATCCTCCTGCCTCAGTCTCCCAGGTAGCTGGTACTGCAGAGTGGGCCACTGGGCACTAGCTGAAGGGTTTTAAGCTGGTCTTCAGAGTGTCGAGTGACAGTGTGGTCCAGGGCAAAGAGCTTGGGCTGAGGAGGCCAGGAAGACCTGCTTCCAGAATCTTGGGTTGTTGCCTCTTCCAGGCATAGACATTCCCTATTTGTGACCTGGGAAGTAGGAAGTCAGCCCTGAGACTGGGGGCTAGGCTGTGTTTGATGACCAGATGACCTTGAAAACAAGGGAAGTGGCCTGTGTACAAGGAACCGGCTTTTAACCTTGACCTGAGCCAACTGGTCTCCTGTCTCCAGGTGCCTGAGTGTCTCCAAGTTCTGTGGAGTCTGTCCCCTTTGGGACTGTGCACTGACTCCCCTGCCTGAGCACTGGAGGCTGATTTTGGGGTCTCCAGCGTCTCCTGGAGTGGGCGTCGTCTCAGCAAGCTCAGCGTGGGGGCTCTGAAGGGTGGCTCTGGTCTGCGTGGGAGGTGCTCGTGGAGTTCACCGAGTCCTCCTTCAAGCCTGATGTAGGGTCCTCCACAAGATTTTGGCGTCTCTCTGTGCTTTATTGTAAGGACCTTCAACAGCGCTGGTTCCCTCCACGTGTGCTCATCACCTTTAACATGAAGGATGTGTTCACACTCCTGTCACATCCTGAAAAATAAGGTTCCTCTTGATTCATGGGGTTTATTTGCCTCTGGCCTGACTTGCCTAGAGGCTGAGATTGTCGTGTATTATCTCGTGTCTCTGTGTCACCTATGTCTACCCCAGGTGGCAGGTATTCTGTCCTCAGTGCAGGTGCCTGAGTGCTGGAGTGCAGGTGGCAGCAGCAGCTCTGGGGCCAGAGGCCTGGCTGCATGGGGAACAGCGCCCGCTGATGGGGAGGACATGGGCCGAGGGGACGGAAGCCTAGATCGGGCCTTGGCATGGGACGTTTGTTAAAAGGAGGTGAAAGCAGATTGAGACCTGGCATCTGGGAGCCTGGGAGTATAGGAGGGTGATGGGCAGCTGCTGGGATATGAAGGCAGCAGGTTGGTTCAGACCTCAGCTGGCCTCCTCCCAGACTCTTGGAAGCCTTTATTAATACAAGCCAGCCTTGGGGGCAGAGCATGATTATTATTTTTTTTAAGAGGTAATAACAAGTGCTTCCTGTTAATACGAGGCCTAAAGCTCTTTAACAGGAGGTGAAACGTTTTATTCCATAGTCACTGACAGCAATCCCAAGGATTGTAACTTTAGAAATACTAATGTGTAAAACAGAATTTTGTTCCAAGATTTTTCAAGTGTACAGGAGGACGACACCATTTTCTGGAAAACAGGACAGCTGCTGGAGAGAGGAGGAGGGAGGCTGATGAAGGCCTGGTGGTTTTCACAGGAGTGCTGATGGATCTGTGCGGGAGACCTTGAGTTTCCTACCAGCAGCTGCCTGTGTGGGCCGCAGCTCTCTGAGAAAGGGCTGAGACGGGACGGCCCTGGAACTCCAGGGGACTGCTCTCACGTTCCCTTTCCCCCAGTGGCTCTCCCATTGCCTCCACAACACCTTTTTTTTAAACCAGGTTGATGAGGTGAATACCTTGGAATTATTGAAAAAAAGTCACCTTTTAATTGCTTTACCAAGGAGATGTCAAAGTACATCAGTCCTCAACTAAAAAGGCTGGTAATTAGAACGTGTTTGTTGATTTACTTAGTACAGGATTTTTAAGAGATTAAAGATTGAAATTTATGATGTATGTTTCTTTTCTGAAGATGTGCAGGACAGTTTTTTAGAGTAAGAGACTTGGGGTGAAGTTGGTAGAGTATGTGCTTGACACGTGGGAGGCCCTGGGTTCAGTCCCCAGCACCCAAACCAAAACAAAGGGTGAAAATGAGAAAATCTAAATGCACAGAGGATGGCAGGACATCACGAGGCATGGATGAGAATGTTCACAGGAGTGAGCATAAGAGCTCCATGCTAGAAACAATCAAAATGTCTAACAGCTGTAGATGAAAAGATTGTGGCATAGTCACACGCACTGGAATACTATATAGTAATGAAAATGGACTAGCCACTCATGGTTATCACACAAATCACCTTGAGCAAAAAAAAAAAAAAAGGGCAGATATGTATTACAGTAAGCTCAAAAACCAAGCAAGATGAACCCATGGAAATTAGAAGTCAGGAGGAGAAAGATGTTAATGCCAGTGGACCTGGGGTATACCCGGACATCTGGATGCTGGTCATGTTTTCTGACCTGAGTGGTGTTTACAAGTGTGTTCAGTGGGTGGACACTGATCAGACCGTTTATAATTTGTGGGCTTCATATTTGCATGTTGCAGTCATTACCATATGGGCAAGGTTTTATCAAGTGCCTGATAAACTGTCATGGTCCACCCAGAGTGGAGCTGGGTCTGAACCAGTCCTGGAACCTAAGTCACGTATTTAGGAATCAGTAGTTGTGTAAATCAGTTTTTAAATGACGTACCTTTAGTTCCTTCCCTTAGATAATTAACTGGCTGCCTGTCACTTTTATTTTGCATTTCCTCCTTGATTTTGTCTTTTGGGAAAATTATTTTGAAGGGCACTGTGATCCAGGGGGAGGGAGTATTTGTGATTCTTAGAGTCAGAGGTATGAGTTGGACTCCTCCCCTCCTGCTTTGCTAGCTGGATGACTTTATTTTTTCTTAATGTTTATTTTTTAGTTTTAGGTGCTCACAATCTTTATTTTGATGTGGTGCTGAGGATCGAACACAGTGCCTCGGGCATGCTAGGTGAGCGCTCCACCTCAGCCCCACCCTGGATGACTTTAAATCGATTGGTTAGTGAGGCGTAGTTTTTCCATCTGGTGGGTGGGACTGATAAAGCCTCCTCCCAAGGCCGGCCACAGGGTAAATCATGCCTGGTTTCCTACAAAGCCACGACGTCCTCCCTGCTCTCCCTCCCTCCCTCCATCCATCCACAGACTCACACAGAGAGAAGTGAAGAGTCCTTGTTACCCTTGCTCTTGGCTCTTGGTAGGATAGAAAGAATCCTCCACAGTGTACAGTGACTTACTGTAGAAGTCTCCACGCAGACAACTGTAAAACTGTCCTGGTAGCAGAGGACTCCAGGTATGTGACAGTGGCTCCTCTTCCCTGCCATTCCCTCCTTACCCCACCACCTCCTCAGCACCCACTGACCACTGCTGGCCTTTTCACAAGTGTCCCCTGAACAGACACAAAGGGCAAGAAAGCCCATGACCCAAAGGCCAGGTCATCTTTGAGTCTAAAAGTAACAGTTTTGATGACAGGACGTGGTACTTGAACTTGAACTCAGAGGCATCCCCGTGAGCAATTTCTTTTCTGTTGATGAATATTTGTATTCTGTTAACCTGCCACTTGATTTTTATTTCCTATTTCATGTTTTGATCTGTGATTTCGAGTCTGGGGTTATGTATTTCTCATTTTTTTCCTGTGTATCCAAGTTGGTCAATTTTTATTGTTTCACAAAGACTTCTGACAATTACAGTGTAATTAAATTATACTGAATACTTAACACCTATTGACAAATTCCATATCTAGTATTCTGTGAATAGTTATTGGGTATTGATTTATTTTAAATTTGTGAAGCTGGGGCAGGGATGGCTGTACCATAGTGTGAATATGCTTAATGCCACTGAATTGTATACACAGCCCAGCCCAGTAGCACACGCCTGTAATCCCATGCAGGCTTGGGAGGCTGAGGCGAGAGGATTGTAAGTTGGAGGCCAGCCTCAGCAACTTAGCAAGGCCCTAAGCAATTTAGTGAGAACTTGTCTCAAAATAAAAAATAAAAAGGGCTGAGGATGTGGCTCATTGGTTAAGCACCCCTGAGTTCAATCCCTGATATCAAAAACAAATAAACAAGTATAAAAAATCCTAGATTTTTGTCCTAATTCGGTGTTTTTAATTTTTGCTCAGTTGCACAGCTTAACAGTGAACTACAGATTAGCCTTTGGTGTTTCCATATAATACATGTATAATTAAATTTCACGTGGATCTTATGGTAAATGAGGCGCCTCGTCCTAATTATAATATACATTTTACAGTTTGGGCTACTGCCTTTTTTTTTTTTTTTCTTAAGGAAGTAAAAGTGGTGCTGTGGGGCTGGGGATGTGGCTCAGGCGGTAGCGCGCTCGCCTGGCATGCGTGCGGCCCGGGTTCCATCCTCAGCACCACATTCAAACAAAGATGCTGTGTCCGCCGAAAACTAAAAAATAAATATTAAAAAATTTTTTAAAAAAGTGGTGCTGTCCCCTCAGTGGTAGCCGCTGTGCGTTGCATGTTTGGCTTTGTGCCTGAGCCTCCGAGTCCAGGACACTTGTTTAGAGGAAAGAATTCCCAGACAGTGGACTTTCTGAATGCTGTGTGACCAGGGCCACGCAGTCCACAAATAGGGACGAGTTCAGTCAGTTGATTGTGAGGCCAAGACGGGCTCATGCATTTATCAGTGAAGACAAGGGACTTTATTAATCGGGACACTGACTCCTGGCCTTGCCCGGGGAGAGCACCGCTGGGCTGTCCTAGCCACTGAGGGCGCATTCAGGTGTCCCCAGCGGGAGCCCAGGTGTCACTGCATTGAGGTCTGGCGCCCTCCTCTACCAAGCCTGCAGGGTTTCCTCGGTGGTCACTGTGAGCCTGGAAGGGGTCATTCTGGTCACAGTGTGTTCCGCCGTCATCCTGTGGCCCTTGGTACAGGTTTTGTGTTGGTTTCTTTTGCAGTACTGGGAGTGACTTCTAGGCAGGTGCTCTGCCGCTGCGTCACCCTAGGCCTTGTCTTTGTTGTGTGTTCTGTGTCCTGGTGTCATTCGTGTGCTACCCGACAAACTCACTAGTTCAAGTTAAGCTTAAGAACCTCCTTCAGGTTGAGCCTTGGCGGATGCCCTTACTTCCTAATTGGCCTCCTGTTCTCCTTTTTTTCTTTGCTGGGTGCAGGTATCTGCATATGCAGACACGGGTTCTTTGGCTGAACTACTGATTCTCCATTGTTAACAACTCAGCCTCTCTGCCACTCCCCTCTCCCGTCCTTCCTCAGCAGGAGGCCTGCTGCTGCTCAGACCTCCATCCTTCCTCAGACCTACCTGCCAGATGTGAATGAGCTGCCCACTCTGCCCAGAGCTCCTCCTTTTCCCTGATTGCTGCTTTTCCACCCTTCCCTCAGTGCTGGTCCAGCCCTCTCTCCTCGCAGTGTGTCATTGGCTCCTAGGGGCAGAGGGAGATGCTTCTTCCCTGAGACCTTAACCTTGCCGAGATGTTCTTGGTACCCTTAAGTTCATCACGGATGAGGACTCCTTGATCTTTGGCTGTTCTTGCTGATTCTCAGAAGTCAGCTCATTGCTAGTTAATAGCTGATTCTTAGTAAGGATTGGTGAAGGTAGTTGGACTTAGTTTAAAACTGTTGGAGGAAGATTTTTTTGGATCAATTTTTAACCTAAGATACTAGATCTTTTTTGGAAACTAGTTGGATTTTTTTCTAGGAACATTATTGTGTGTGGATATGATCTTTGAAGATTAGGGACCTGAACAGATTAACTGCTAACCTACAAGTTTATGATGCCTATCATGCTCTTTTGGGGAGGTTGGGGTACTGGGAATTGAACCCACGGGTACTTTACCACTGAGCTAGATCCCCAGCTCTTTTTTTATTTTTTATTTGAAGACAGGGTCTTGCTGAGTTGCTGAGGCTAGCCTCAAATTTATGATCCTCCTAACTTAGCCTCCAAGTTGCTGAAATTACAGGTGTGTACCATGGGGATGTAGCTCAGAGGTAAATCACCCTTGGGTTCAATTCCTAGTATAAAATTGAATAAATAAATAATGCCATGTATGTAGTTACCTCTTAGCAAGTACTATTTGTCATCAAGCTCATTTTACATAGATCCACAAGCCAAGAGGTTGTCTCTAAAAGCTTTGTTTCTGTAGTTGGTGGCATCAAAATAATAGGGCTTCCCCTCCCCAGATGTCAATCATAAAATTATGCTGTTCTAACGTTTTAAGACACAACCCACTGTTCCTTGGAAGCATCCCCTTTCCCAAGGTCTCTGTGGCCACTGTTGTAGTGGAACAAGCTCTTGGAGGGAGAGGCTTCTCCCCAAACTTTTTTTCTGAATGGGCTTGGATTAAACATCCTTCCCCTTTCTAATATCACTTAAGTGTTTCATTTTACTACTTTCATTGTGATATCCTAGAAAAAGAAACATCTGTAGATAAGATATAATTTACGACATTTTAAAAAGTAATGAAATGGGCTGGGTTCGGTGGTGACTGCTGTGATCCCCAGCAGCTTGGGAGGCTGAGGCAGGAGGATCACAAGTCCAAAGCTAGCCTCGGCCATTTATCAAGACCCTGTTTCCAAAATAAAAAGGGCTGGGGATGTGGCTTAGTGGTGAAGTGCCCCTGGGTTCAATCCCTGGTCCCCCCCCCCAAAAAAAAATGGAAAGGAAAATATTGTATTGAAACCATCTCTCACATCTGCTCTAACTGGATTTAAGTCTTTATGTTGAAGGCATTAGCTTCTCTTTTAATTTCTCTTTTTGTGTCTGTGTCTCTAGTAGGTGTACATTCCTCCTTGTTCCTTCTTTAAGCACCTCTGAAGCTTCTGTTGATGGTGGTCATGGCTGTGTCAGAGGCAGAAACCCAACTCTGAAATCAGAAATTGTCAGAGTTCAAGTCTATATGAAAAGTTGGCTCCATTCAAGTGTAAAGAAAGGCATTTGACATGGCCCAGGAAGTTGGCGGGGGACATTTGTCCTTCCAGAGATAAGATGTATTATAAAGTTGCTATAATAAGATAATGGTGGTGACAGAGATAAGTGGAACAACAGTAAAATAAAGTTGAGAACCTAGGATTATGTCCACACACGGAGGGACACCTGATGTGTGTCAGATAGGAAAATAATATTGTTCAGTACATGGCACTGGACAATTGGTTATCTATTAAAAATTAGAGTCTTACTCATCAAACTTGAGGATCAATTTGCAGATGGATCAGGAATTTTAAATGTCAGAGCAAGAATTCCTTAACATTTATATATAAGAAAACATGCAACTGTACAGTAGGATAGAATTTTCTTAACCATAAAAGTATAAACTATATAAGAAAATACTGGTAAATTCAGCATTATCATTATCTTTTTTTATTTTTTGTAGATGAACACAATATCTTGAATTTACTTATTTATTTTTTTGTGGTGCTGAGGATTTAACCCAGGGCCTCACACATGCTAGGAGAGCGCTCTACTTCTGAGCCCCAGCCCAACATCATTATTATCTTTATGTTTGTCAGAGGACAGCTTAAAGGGCTGGGGACTTATCTCAGTGGTAGGGGACTTTCCTAGCATATGTGAGGCCCTGGGTTCCATCCCTAGCTCCTGGAGGGTTATAGGGAAAGACACCTTAAAGAACATAAGTAGATGAGCCAAGGGGGAAAATATTTGTAACTTTTGTAAACAATAAATATGGAGGTGCAGGGGGACATTCTGTAATCTCAGCAATTCGGGAGGCTGAGGCAGGAGGATTACAAATTTGAGGCCATCCTTAGCAATTTGGAGAGACCCAGGCTCAAAGAACTGGGAATCATAGCTCAGTGGTAAAGTAGCCTGAGTTCAGTTCCCAGTACCCAAATACGACTACTACTGATGATCACAATAGTGATTTAGCCCTTTCTAAATCAAACAGGCTTCCTACTACTATTCTGAAACCTAATGTTTATAGTCACTGGCCTTTAGGGTTTGGAGCCCCCAAATAATTCTATTTGAAGTTAATTGGTCCAGCAAATTTAAAATATGTCATAAAGGTTTCTGAGTTACTAAGCCTCCATGATCTCGGACAGTCATCTGTAAAATTCACTCCAACTCAGAACTTCAAGATCAAGCCACTTCTTTTAGGGAAACCTAACGGAAAGATGTGTTTCTCTAGAATTGTTGTTTCCATAATCTTTAATATTTCCCTCAGAATGTTGAAATACGCAAGTCCACATACTTCTTATATCAAAGTACAATTAGAAACAATGCTAGCATCTAACAAGTGATAGTCACCAGCTGCAGCTCCGTGTGTGGCGTTCTTGCTGTGTGGCCTGTCTGGCCTGGCTGTTGGGTTTTCTTATTTTAACACCATTCAGTTTTCTGGTGCATGGGAAAGGGTGCTTTTTCCCTCCTTCTCTATTAGTTGGAAACAAATTGTAGCAATGAAAAAACATTTAATGCGTTTCCCTGTGTTTTGTTTTTTCCTTCTAAAAACAAACTTAAAAAAAAATTGAGCTGCTTATTAAAAGAGTAAATAGGCTGGGGCTATAGCTTGCTGGGAGAATGCGGGAGCCCTGGATGCAGTCCCCAAAACGAAAGGAAAGATGGAGAGAGGGGGAGGGGGAGAAGGGAAGGGTGGAAGGAAACTCCGGAGGAAAAAAATGAACACCAGACCCCACCCGCCAGCTTCCCACCTGACCCCACAGTAGAGCTGAATCTGCTGTTGGTGGCCTGGTGTTGCCCTCTTGCAGGGTTCTGACGAAACCCTGAAGGCCAGAGCCGGATCATTTGATACTTGTTGGTCATGCTCTCGTTTCTCTCTCTCCATTTTGGAGATAAAATAATCGGACGGAGAGTTATGATAGAAGTGGCTAAAAGTGGGTAGGACAGTACTGAGAGTTGCCAATGAACTAAGCAACTTCACAGAGGCCCACACTTGCAGCCCTGCAGGTGGGAGCTGTAGGAAAGTACTTCTGTAAAGCCGCATGTCCCGGGGGCCCAGTCTGTGACTGTGGAGGAGCATCTGTGTACACTGCACGCGTGATGATGCCGTGTAGTTTTCATGTGCGGATCCTGGGAGTAAATCCACAGAGCTTTGTTCTCCTATTAAGAAGAGATCTGTGCAGTCCCTAGCGAATTCTCCAGGAATTAAGTCCAGTGGGACTCCCTTGGTCCTGGATTTTCTGTGGTAGAGTTGTTGGAAAGTGCTGGGGGAACAGGGGACTGCTCCTGACCAGAAGGGACCAGGAGTCTGCTTCATCAGTGGTGACCCTGGTCCTGACCCAGGCTGACACGCTTTTTGATCATCAAATGATTTTCTTCAGTTTTTACAAATGTTGGTATCAGATCTTTTTTCTTGTTGTATTGGTCCCAGGGGTGTTTGACCACTGAGCCACACCCCAGCCCTTTTTATTTTTTATATTGAGACGGGGTCTCACCAAGTTGCTGAGACTGGCCTTGAACTTGCAATCCTCCTGCCTCCGCCCCCGAGTCTCTGGGATCACAGGCGTGCGCCATCACCAGGCCCAGCTACATTTTATTCCTCTTAGCAGAGAGCCGAATTATCTGGCTCTCGTCATTGAGAACTTTTAAACTGTAAGTTAATAAGTTTATAGGTGCTCGGTTCTCATCAGCCCGTTCTCTGCCATGGTGTCTGCCTTGCACCTGTGAGGTGTGCGACACCTGGGCAGGGTTTTGCTTCCTGCATTGCCACCAGTGACAGAAACACAGTTGATGATAGCGATCTGGCGCTCTGTCCAGGGTTGATCTCACGCTTTTCTCAGATGGCCGCCTTCTTATCCAGCCTGCGGTGACAGAGCTATCCAAAAAGGTGTGTGTAATTCCCACCTCCCTGAGAGGCGACCCAGAAGATGTGATAATTAAACTTCAGTCATCTTCATCTCTGTTTACCAGGGGAGGCTTTGTTTCCAAATTGAAATGTTTCTACAAATTAATTTCGGTACTTGTAATTGAAGACGCTGGTGCCACATACTCAGATGCGCTCCGCTTGCCCGCCAGCCTGGCCTTCTGTAGAGGGCACAGCCCGTGTCAGATGGCACCAACGATGAATTTTGATTAGTGCTATTTTTCACGTAGCCTGGTTTCTCCCACCTGATAGAAGTTGCTGCATTTTTCCAAACAGGTTCTCTAATGATCTTGCTTCACCATGGCTACAAATATGGAGGGGCTGGTTCAGCACAGAGTGGGGACCCAGCAGGTGGCTGAGGTGAGTGACGGGGGCTAGCACCATAGCTGGCACCCTTGCTGTTGAAAGGAAAGAAAAAATCAGTGTGCTCTGTTATTTCAAAATGGTCCCAAGGAAATGGTCATGTGATGCAAATCCAGAGCAGGATGCTGTGGAAGAAAGTGTTAAAATGACGTAGTGTAGCATTTGTCTGCCTGAACAGGACGGCTGCATACACATTAAAGTGACTTGAAAGTTTACCGCAAGCCCCAAACCAACAGAGTCTGACTCGTGGGCAGAGTTGTAACTCGAAGGCTTGGCCTTCCTGTCTCTGCCTCACACTTGGTCAGTACTACCAAATGATGGAGGACTGTGCATCCAGCAGTTCTTGGCCATCTGCCATTGTCCCAAGTGCTGAGAAACACGGAGGAGAACGAGTCAGAGTTCTTCCTTCAGAGATCAGGCCTGGTTATGGAGTGACTGTAAACAGGGATTGAGAAATGTCACTCCATGGGAGGTAGGTGAGCCTGGAGGTGGGTCTTGAATGGCAAGTAAGCACTGGACACACAGACCCGAGTGAGTGAGGGTGGAGAACTTTGTGCCAGATTCTAGGAAAAAACTTAAGTCAAACATTTATGTAAAGGAGCTGAGGCATCAGCTTGGTATGTGGGGGCAGCTTGTGGTGTAAACGAGGTAATCTGGGCCAGAATTGAAAAGCCTAGTTAATCTGTCATCATTAATAACATCATGAATCATGAATATTCACTGTACCAGATCTTATTCTCACAATAACCTTTTGAGATTGGTACTATTATTCTCGTCCTCATAGGTGAGAAAACCAAGGCTCAAAGACATGTAGTTGGCCAAGAGCACGTGTAGCCCCGCAGAGATTCTAACCCAGGTCTGTGCATGTTTTTCAAAGCTCCTTCAGTTAACCATGGGTTATGGTAACCAAGAGCCATGGGAAGGATTCAAGTTTGCATTTGATTAGTTTCTAAGGCAGAGACAGATTTACCAATGAACAAACAAAGGATTGTTTTTAAACGAAAACTAAGCACATACATGCTAATTTAAACCAATAAAAATAGCAGATTTTTCAGAATTTTAGATCCACCATTAAGTTTAAGACAACAGTATGTGTAGTTACACCCCCTCCACCAAATGCAGGTTGGTGTTAACTGAAGATGAAAGAAAATAGAGTTCAAAATTTAATATAATATTTTGGAAAGCGCCATTAGCAATATGAAAGTATTGATGTTAAAGTGTTTGTATTTATGTTGCTTTAATTTATGAATGGAATAATCACCTCAAAAATAGTTGGTTTTTCAAATATTTAGGGTTATTTTATATTTTATAGGGTTCCTCATTGAGGCTGATTTGGAGACTAGTATATGGATTGCTGCTCTAAAGGCTATCAGTTCTTTGAGAGAAGTTAAAATAGGTAAATACGTTCTGAATTATACGTTCAAACAATTTGCTAGCTCAAATTTTCTGCCAAATGCCTGATTTCCTTCAAAAAACGCAAATTCATGTGTTAACTTGGTGCAATTGTTTGCCATGGCAAAACATGCATTTTTTGGAGTTAAAATAATAGGGTGGGGCACAGTGGTGCACACCTGTAATCCCAGCAGTTCTAGAGGTTGAGATGGGAGGATCGAAAGTTCAAGGCCAGCCCTGGCAATTTAGTGAGGCTTTGAGCAACTCAGTGAGACGCTGTCCCAAAATAAAAAATTGAAAAAGCGCCGGAGATGCCACTCAGTGGTTCAAGTACCCCTCCCCTGGGTTCGTTCCCCATTACCAAAAATAAATAAAAAAGTTATCGTTCATCTTGCACGCAAGAACAATCTTCCCACTTAAACCATTCCCCATCGTTATTGTTTTGAAGGGGTAAGTATGTGTGTTCTTGGAAATTTTGAGCTTAATGAACTTAAGCTGCATATAATCAGATTAGTGAAGTGAGCAGGAGATCCTTGAGTTGACCGTCTCAACGCTGGACAGTCCTGGGGGGCGAGTAAGGTCCCCACGTTGAAGAGCTCTGAACAGTCGGTGTGCGATGCTCATTGGTCAGTGAACCATGAAGGAGCCTGTGCCTCTCTCCCATAGGTGGTGTGTGTGGGGAGGCTGGGAGTGAGTTCTGGTGGATGACAGGACAGGGTTCTCCCCAGGAACTCCCTGTGAAGGGGCTGTGCGTGCTGTGGGCCACAGAGGAGTGAGTAGGAAGGGGCGGGATCCTGGTAGACAGGGGCCCCCCACGTGGAGCTGTGGGCCCTGAGATCAGGCACACAGTCAAGTCCATGCCCTGTCACCTGCTGGGTGGGCGATGTTGTGCCTGGGTTTCCTGAGCTGGAAAGTGAGAGTGATAGTAGTACCTGCCTGTCCTTTAGGACTGGTGTGAGGATTCAGTAAGGTAATGTGTGAAGAGCTTTTGGAAGTGCCAATAATGATGTTTAAAGACTTGTACGTGAGGTAAGAGAGGTTTAATAAGCTTCAATAGAATTTTTTAAATTATGCACTTGGTTTTTGGTTTTTTTTGTTGTTTTCTTTAAAGTTATGCTCTTTGTTTTGAGATAGGGTCTCACTGTGTTGTCCTGGCTGGTCTCAAACTCCTGGGCTCAGGCGATCCTCCTGCTGAGCAGGTAGCTGCCATCACAGGCTTGGGTCACCCTGCCCAGCAGTGGCATGCCTTTCCTGCAGCGGTGGTTAGTTACGTAAATGACTTTCTCTAGAGTCCCCGGATTAACTTTCTAGAACAGGAAGTTGGATGGTACAAAACAACAGTTTGATGTCTGATGTCAAAACGATTCAGTTACTCAGAGCTTAGCATAGCATAGCGGTCAGGAGTGGGGACTGCAGCCAGGTTGCCTGATCTCAGTGCTGGCCCTGAGCCTTTTCATTTCTGTGGGGTCGGTAGTAATGTCTCTGCTTCCCTTGAGACGGTGGGAGTTGCAGTCTTCTCCCTGGTTTGCTCAGTCTAGCTGGAAGTTTTTCAGTGTCGACTTGTTGATCTTCTCAAAGGACCAAAGCTTTTGGATTTGTTTAATTTTTTTCCTTATCGCTTTTCTATTCTTTATTTGATTAATTTTCACTCAAAGCCACAATAAGTACCATTTAACATTTATTAGATTGGTTAGAATTAATTAATTAGTGTCGGCGACAATGCGGAGAAATTGGAAACCTTTCTTTGCTGGCTGCAGTGTAACCCCAATGCCTGTCAGCTATGGAACTTGATTAAAAAAAGGGTAGTTGACAGATAAGAATTGGCAACAGGTGCAGTGAGACCTTGAGTCGTATCGAATTTTGCTTTTCGTATATGAAAGAAATGATTCTTTTTCTAAAGATGCTGCAATACTTTTTAAACATGTAAGGTTTCCCTCGGTGACTAGAAATTTAAAACAAACAGCTGCACACATGTAAATACACATGATGGGCTGTCCCACATGGTCACCTGCACAGGAGCACTTCTCAGCTCTAAGATATTTTGAGTTAGGAGATTTTGGAGTTCACTTGCTGAAGCATTTTGACTACCTGTGAGCAGGAGGAAGTCGGTCACTCATACAGCGACCCTGTAAGTGGCATGTGTCTCTGCAGTAGCCGTGGGGTGGCTTTCCAGATCTGGCCAGACACTCTGAACAGGGAGATCTGCCATGGGGGAGAAAGTCAAACCTTAGACCTTTATTATCATTTTTACCATGAAGACTTCTCACATCTTCATTGCAGAAAACTTAAACTGTCGCTTCCAGGTACGGGGGTGTTCGACACACAGCTGCCCAGTGCAGGGACGGGGCTCAAGGGACAGAGCTGCCTTTGCTCAGGTTTCGGGTTTCCGTGTCCTGCAAGGTCCAAGTCGGGCTGAGGAAATTTGGTGAATTCTGCCCTCTTACAGTCTGGACGGTTTGTATTTTCTTGTTCAAGTAGTGCACATACGTGGATCTTAAAGCCAGCTTGCTGGTGTGGGGCACATCCACACTGCTGTGCACGTCCGCTGCCAGTCACCGCTGTCCATGGCCAGCACTTCCCTTATCTTCCCAAACTGACTCTGTCCCCATTAAACACTGGCTACCCATTCTCCTTTCCCTGCGCCCTGGCTGCCACCATTCTTTCTATGCATCTGACAACTCTAGGAATCTCACCTATTTGGAACTGGCTCATATTACTTAGCATAATGTCCAAAAGGCTCATCTGTGTTGTAGTGTGTGTCAAAATTTCCTTCCTCTTTAAGGCTGATTAATATTCCATTGGGCCACATTTTATCTATCCATCCTTCAATAGATATTTAAGTTGCTTTCAGCTCTTGGCTACTGTGAGCAGTGCTGCCGTGAACAGCCTCCCCCACAGCCCCTCACAACCACCGTCCTGTGACTGCTTTCCAGGAGAGTCACACAGAGCTTGTTATTTTGTGACTGGTTTACTTCATTTAGCTTAATAGGTTTAGGATGTATTCTATTTAATTGGTCTGTGTATATATATATATGTGCTTTTTATGCTAGAACTAGACTGTTTTGTAGTAAGTTTTGTGATCAGGAGACATGTCGCTTTGTTCTTTTCAAGATGGTGCCTAGAGGTGCCATCAGAATGTTGGGATACACTTTTGTGTTTCTGAAAAGAAATCATCGGGATTTTGATAGGCATTGCACTGAATCAGTGTGGCTTTGGGTATTTTCAGCATCTTGACAACACTGTCTCTTCCAGCTCCATGAACATGGGATAGCTTTCCACTTAATTTATGGCATCTTTAATCTCTTACAGCAGAGTCTGGTAATTTTCAGTCTTTTTTTTTTCCTGGGTTGTTATTTATTATTTTTTTTAAGTATATTTATTTTTATGTGGTGCTCTGCTGCTGAGCTATAACCCCAGCCCTGGGGTTGTTACTTTTTTTTTTTTTTTTTTAGACTTTTTGATATTTATTCTTTAGTTTTCAGCGGACACAACATCTCTGTTTGTATGTGGTGCTGAGGATCAAACCCAGGCTGCACGCATGCCAGGCGAGTGCACCGACGCTTGAGCCACATCCCCAGCCCCATGGGATTGTTACTTTTGATGCTGTTGTGAATGGAATTATTGATATCCTCTTCAGATTGTGCAGAGTTAAGTTTAGAAAGGTGACTGTTTTTTTTGTGTGTGGATTTTGTATCCTGCAGCTTTGCCAAACTTAGCATTTCTAACAGAGCTTTCTTACATATCAGATCACATTGGCTACAAATGGAAATAGTTTCTCTTCCTTTTCTATTTGGCTGCCCCTGCCCCCTTTTCTGCCTGATTGCTTGGGCTAGAACTCTCCGTAGTGTAGAGTAGAAGTGGCCAAGGCGCAGACATTCTTGGCTTCTCCCTGATTTAGAGGAAAACCCCTCAGTCTGCCATCCTTGAAAGGCACTGCCATTAGCAGTGGCTCTTCACGCCAGGCCTGCATTATGTGCAGGTGATCTCCTCTGTCCCTGCTTGGCTGAGCGTCTTGATCCTAAAAGGGATTAGATTTTGTCAGGCTGCTTTTGTCCATCAACTGAGAGGATTGTGTGGGTGGTTTTCCCTCATTGCACCAATAGGGCGTGTGACTGATGAGTTTAGGTGTTTGGAGCCACTCCTGCGCTCTTAGCAAACCACTCCTGGTCGTGCTTGCTACTCCTTTAACACGATGCTGGCTTCAGTTGCCTGGTGTGTCCTTGAGGACTGTGGCACCATTGGTCGGTGATGGTAGGCTGCAGTTCTCCTGTGTCTGGCTTTTGCACAGGTGATGCCGGCCTCATAGAGTGAGTTAGAGAGTCCCTCCTCTTCAGTCCTTGGCAGAGTTGGAAGGATTGGTGAAATTCTTTAAATATTTGATAGGACTCCCCAGTGAAGCCATGTGGTGGAGCGCTTTTCTCTTTTGGAAGGTTTGCTTGCTTATTTGATCTCCTCATAGTTCTAGGTCTACTCTGATCCTCTGTTTCTTCATCAGTCTTCATAGGTTGTGTGTTTTTAGGAATTGGTCCCTAGGTGACATCTACGTTGCCCAATTTGGGGGACACAGTCACCGATAGTACTCACTTATAATCCTGTTTGTTGCTGTAACATCTAATAATGACTCTGCTTTTATTTCTGACTGGACATTTTCTTTTGACTCGCCATCATGGATGGGGGAACTTCATGGTTTAAGTGACTCGTATGCTCACATCTCTTCCCTCCATCATCCCGATAAGACTGTATCTGTGCACCGCAGGAACCACTGTGCCGTTGTATAATGTGCCACCTGCTTCCTGGTGTCTCCAGTGGCGCTGGGAGACTCTGCTGTTTTCCATACAGATACATGAGAAGAAGGTTCTGGTGCGTCTTTCCTGTGGAAGCGTTCCTCCTCCGGCCCTCTGCCCTCTCCTGCTTGTGTTTCTGGCTTGGTCAGCCCTTCTCTCTTGTTTAGATTCTTTGTTTCCTTGAGTCCCTGTTTTTCTCCTGGTTTCGTCATCACTTTTTTTTTCTTTGTTTTTTATGGAGAACATGCTTCCATGGCTTCCTGGGAAAAGGTGCCTGGGAGACGGGTGGTGTTTGATCTTTGAGATCTGAACCTGACCTTATTTACTCCCCCTTGCTGAGCTGGTAGTTTAGGAATAGAAACCAAAGTTGAAAGTGGTTTTACTTCAGAGTTTCAAAGGCATTTCATTCTCTCAGCTTGGAGTGTTGCTTTTGAAAGGTCAAGGCCGCTCTGGTGCTTCTCGAAGGCCTCACTGGGCTGAGGCCGGGGAGCTCCTGCGCCTCCCCCTGGACAGTGCTGGAGCTGCAGCCTCCTCCTCAGGCCTCAGCCCTGACACCTTCCACCCCCACCCCGTTGTTAAGAGGTCTCTTTACCCCTTGGTTGTGAAGTTCACAGTTTGTCCCTTAGTGGGTGCGTTTTTGAAATCCATGATGCTCAGGGCTCAGGGGGTTCTTTGGGTTTAGCAATCTACATCCTCCTGTTTTAGGAAATTGCTTTATACTAGTTCTCTGAGAATTTCTTCCTCAGTTTTGTTCAAGGCTCTTTCTAGAACTTCTGATGCGCTGGAGTCTGGACCCTGGAGCTGATGGCTTCGTTCCCTCCTGTTCATCTTTTACCCTCGGGGCTGGGCGCCACGCCCCTGCCACTGTCTGTAGGTTGCTTTCTTAGAGTTGAATATTCAAGTTTTTCCAGGCAAGAATTCTCCAGCTTCGTGTTGCAGCTCTCCTGTCCTAGTCTGTTTGAAAGCTGTGGCACAGGACATAGGAGTGGGGCCGGGGTGGAGGTCACTGTCGGAGGCACCCTAGGCGGTGTGTGGGGGCCTTGCTGCTGATGGGCCAAGGGCCACAGTGCGCCTTCCTCCCGCTCTGCCTGTGACCCACGCAGCCCCTGAGGTGGGCGTGACTAGCCAAGATGTCAATCAGTCTGCTGACCACGGGACATCCCACACAAGACTCCGCTTTTCAAAATCCTATCCCTTGCCTTATTTGGGTGGAATATTCTACAGGATGTCTTCTCCCCAATTATAGAGGGGTTTCGGGGGTGCTGTCTCTCTTGGCTCTTGCCTCCCTTTCTTCCCTTGCCTGAGCCGTCCCTGACCCCCAAAAAAAGCATTTCTGTGTTTGTGTGGTCTTCTGGTTGCAGCCTGGCAGCTGGTGATGCATCACCTTTCCATACCTCTTAGAGGGGAGGGACCAGGGCTGGCTCCTTCACCGTGCAGACGTGTCGTCTCTGGGTTGGGGCCTGTTGCTCAGCTCGTCTGCACACAGACTTCCGGTTTCCTGCAGTGGAGTGAGGCACGGTGTGGTGGTGGGGGTTGCTCCTCACCACGTGAAGCTGGTCCCGGGTTTTCAGCTTGCTTCTTAGCCCAGCTTTCTGTGAGACCGAGAGGCCTAGCCTTCTCGGGGCTCTGAGGGGGCGTGGGCCAGCTCCTCGGCGGTGTGCGCCTCTGCAGCTGTGTCCTTTCTGCCGGGTCAGCTTCCACCCGCCATCTGCTGTCCGGCTCCCACGTTTCTTAGCATGTGTGACCCCCCTCATCTCCTGACTGCTCTTTTTGTCCTTGTGCATTTGGGCATTTTTTATTATTGTTCGTTTACTCATACTGCAATGTGATTTGGTAAAGAAATGGGGGTAGCACATGTACCTGTTTTCTGCATTTAACTGGAAGTCAGGAAGTACTTGTCCTTGTAAAGAAATTGTCATTGTTCAGTGATGGACTTCAAGGGGCTCCAGAAATATCCCATTTATTTATCATGAAATTGTTAAGGAGTGCTTCCTGCACGCTGGATGAAGGCTTTGCAACATGAGTTTCTGTTCTATTAGAAATAGACGGTGAATATCTCACCACAACTAAAATGTCAGTGTCAGGATGCTCCTTTGGGGAAGAGACCCATGGGAGTTAATGTCTGGGCCTGTCCAGGAGGATGTCTCAGTCGGTGGCGTTTAAAAGGAGACCTGAAAGGTGTGGGAGTGGTTCTTGTGAGTTTCTGGGGTGAGGCTACAGAGGTGGGGGGCATACTAGGCAGGGAAGCAGGGGATGACGCTTGGAATATTCCAGAGAGTGTCTTCTTCTATAGAACGTCTCCCTACAGGACAGCCCCAGTGAGGCCTGTGTGGCAGGAGCTCAGGGCAGAGGGGATGGGGTCAGGGGGCGAAGCCGGGCCACAGCATCTTGGCCTTACAGGCTGTGGTGACAGACTTGTATGTTATTTCCCATGTGCTGGGAGCCATCGGAGAGTCTTGAGCAGAAGAGGGACCTTCTTTGGGGGCTGGATCGGGAGCCTCCAGGGTGCAATGGGTGTGGCTGGTCTTCCCCCTGAGCACCGCGCTCCCTTCCTAGGGTGAGCAGATGCATGTCCTATTCGCTGGGTGGCTGTGTCCATCCTGTATGATGTCCCTGCCCCCTCTGGTCTGTATTGATTGAGCCAAACTGTATCCCCTGCAGGACTACATTGGTAAGATTTCTTGTGCTCTCTAAGAGTTGGAAAGTGGACGTCTCTGACATTACGTAATGCAGGCGCTTCTGAAAACCCTGTGTTCTGTACGCTAAAAATAACAGCTTATAGAAAAATAGGGCTTGGCGCAGACCAGGAACTACCAGAAGTAATAACCCTAATCAAAATAAAAATAGCACAGTTAGAAAGATACATTGATCCTAATAATGAAACTTAAGTATAGGATTTTGTCTTAAAGTGAAAATAGTTTTATGGAAGAAAATACGAGGAAGGGTTAAAGATACCGAGTTCCTGCTGAGACTTGAGAAATGTATGCAGTGTATAAAGGCTGGGGGAAGCGCGCAGTGGGACGGGGGACGGGGGTCGTGTGACGGGGAACGGTCCTGGTGTCAGCAGGCAACACGCACAACGCTGTGCCCCCCCAATCCTGTGATGTCACCCAATGATACAAAGCTTTGGAGAGTTGGGAGTGGTCACGTGTGAATCAGTTGGTTTCCGCTGGTGCTCTGACATCATTTCTGTGACAGTTTCATAGGTCACACATTTAGAGTAACGGTAACCCTCGTGTGTGCCAGGCACCCTGACCTGGGTAAGTGTGTGATCTCATTCAGTCTTAAAGCCTGTCGCTGTGTGTGTGCGAGGGCTGAGGATGGACTCACCCAGGACCTTGCACATGCTAAGCAGGTCCTCAGAATCAAATAAAGTATGTGTTAGGGTTCAAGCCCAGGGTGCTCAGGAATCCAGAATGCTCGTGGATTCTGTTAGGGTAAAGAAACACCCCTGGGAACAGTGGTAGAGCTAACCCGTCAGCCTCTGCAAGTCAGGCAGGTGAGGAATTGTTACTGAGGGGTTTACATTCCTCATTTTGCTTCATCAGCCCTTATCTTTGGGGGTTGCATGGTCCAAATCTTATTTATGAGGGCTTCCCTACCACATGGTCATAATTCTTAGATTGTTTTCTGGAAGATTTAAAGTTGAACTTTCTAGATTTAGAATTTTGAACCTCTTGGAATTGACATTTTAGCCTAAGATAAGAATTTATAAGGGTCAAGTATCCATAACTTTATTATTCATCTTTAAGAGGGTCTTGAATTTTCTCAGTCCTTCCAACTAAATGTGAATTTTTAAGTTAATTTGTTAGATTATATACATACAGAAAGAATGCCTGCTGGCTTCCAAAATTGAGATTTGCAAATACTTAATCAATTTGAAGAGAATTGACATTTTTATGATATTGATGTTTGAGTTTACAATTCATCGTGACAAATTTTTTTTTTCCAAAAATATCTAGCGTTTCCTAATACTTTGTTTTATGATGCTGTTTATAAATATCGGATTAAAATTTTAATTTCCCGTTCTTGCTGGCATATAGAAATGCAAGTGGTTTTGTTTTTGATTTTTAAACTTGAGCAGTTTGTTCTTATTAATTCTGGTAATTCTAAACTCACTTGGGTTTTGATGGCCTCTGATTTAATGGTAGTTTTACATTTTTCTTTGCTTTTTCCTTACTATTTTGGTTCGGATAGTCTAGTACAATGTCAAATGGAAGTGGCGATAGTAGGTATCATTGCCTCGCCCTTCGTCATTTTAAAAGAAGGCTTTTAGCAGCTCTGTGAGCTTTTATTGACTTTTTATGAGATTAAAGACTTTCTCTTATTCTTAATTGTAATAAAAATTATTTTGTTGAGCAGATGATGAATTTTATCGCTTCTTTAAAAAATATTTATTTTTTATTAGTGGACACAATATCTTTATTTTATTTTTATGTGACGCTGACAATCAACCCAGTGCCTCACACATGCCAGGTGAGCGCGCTACCACTTGAGCCACATCCCCAGCTCAAGCTAACCTCATCTTGATTTTAATTTTATACACAGATTCTTGACTCGATTTGTTAATTTTCTTTCTTCCTTCCTTCTTTCTTTCTCTTTCTTTCTCTTTG
The DNA here is from genome assembly GCF_048772815.1 of Callospermophilus lateralis. Taxonomy (NCBI): domain Eukaryota; kingdom Metazoa; phylum Chordata; class Mammalia; order Rodentia; family Sciuridae; genus Callospermophilus; species Callospermophilus lateralis. The sequence goes on from NC_135324.1 coordinate 3,718,605, forward strand.
TCTCTTTCTCTCTTTCTCTTTCTCTTTCTCTTTCTCTTTGTCTCTTTCTCTTTCTCTTTCTCTTTCTCTTTTTCTTTCTCTTTGTCTCTCTCTTTCTCTTTGTCTCTCTCTCTTTCTGTCTTTCTCTCTGTTTCTCTTTCTCTTTTTCTCTTTCTCTTTCTTTCTTTCTCTCTCTTTCTCTCTTTCTCTTTCTCTCTCTCTCTCTCTCTCTCTCTCTCTCTGTCTCTCTCTCTCCAGTGTTGGGGATGGAACCCAGGGCCTTGCATATGCTAGACTAGGCAAGCACTCTACCACTGAGCTCCATGCCCAGCCCTTTTTGTTTTGAGACAGGATTTCCGGTAAGTTGCCCTGGAACTTGCAATCATCTTGCCTCCACCAGCCTCCAAGGAGCTGAGATCACAGGCGTGCGCTGCTGCGCCCAGCTCTTGGCTAACTGTGTAGGAGTTCTGTATCTGTTCGTGAGTGAGGGTAACTTATAATTTTTCCTGAGTTTTTGGCATCAAGGTATGCTAACTTCTAAAATGGAGTGAAAGAAGATTCCCTCATTTTCTGTGCCCTAATAATTTACATGAAGTTGGAATTGGTGTTTCTGGGATGCTTGTAGAACTTGCCAGTAAAATATTAGTGCCTAGAAAAATTTTTATGATTCCACCTAAAAAATTGTCCATTTGGTCTTAAATTTGAAAATTTATTGTCATACAGTTTTTCAGAATATGCTTATTTTATATTTTTAAGATTTGAAGCAACTCTAGTTATAGCCCCTTCATCCCTAATACTGTCATTTTTCCTTTATGACTTTTATAAATTGTTTTGACTTTGATTAATTTCTGACCTTATTTTCTCTGCACTTATTTTTCTTTCTTTTTTTTTTTTTTTAATTCTTAGGATGGACTCCTACCTTGTTGACTTATTTCTTCTTTTCTAATGCAAATACTAGATTATCTATTGTCTTCCAAGTACCACTCTAGCCACATCCATCCCCAGGCAACCACTGTTTTGTTTTGTTTTTGTTTTTTCCTGTTTTAATGAATTCACAAATTGTTCTCCAAAAAAGTTATACAAGTTCATATTCCCCCCAGCTGTGCCGCAGAATTCTGGTTGCTCTGTGTCTTTGCCAATACTTGGTGTAATCGTATCTTTAATCTTAGATGTGCACTGGTTTGTGGTTTTAAATTCACATTTCTTTTATGACTGATGTTGAGCATCTTCCCTTTGCTTATTTGCTATATATCTTCTTTGAAATGTCTCTTCAAATCTTTTGCCTATTTATTTAAATTGAGGTCTTTGTTTTCTTATTAAATTTGAGGTTTTTAAATTATATTCTGCATGAATGTTGTTTATTCAGATATATTGGGGGAAAATGTTTGCAATCTATGACATCTTTTAATTCTCTTGATATGTCTCTTGAACAGATTTTATTTTGATGAAGTTTAATTTTTTTTCAATTTTATGAATTATGGTTTTTTTTATGTTCTATCTAAAAATTGTTAACTAATCTTAGTTCACAAAGATTTTCTCCTATGTTTTCTGTAAGTATTTTATAGGTTTCACTTCATCTTTAATTAATTTTTTAACTTAATCACCATGTAATAAGTAGATCTGGCCTGAATGACAGTAAGTTTTTGAAATTTGTTTTTAGTTGGGTGTGTTACCTCCAGACTTTTTTCCTGAGTGCCTTCAGACATATTTAACTACAGAAATATTCAGTTCTTAGTTGTTGTGGGAATTTTGTTTCTGCTTTCTGCAGTGCTGGGCCTGGTGCACGCTGGGCAAGCTCCCTACCACTGAGCTCCATAACAGCCCCAGAGATGCGTAGGTTTTTAAGTTGAAAGTCAATGGAACCACACTGGATGTGAGATTCTGATCAATATGATCCCTTGATAAAGTTAATATTTTAACTGTGGCTCAAATATAGAGATACATACATAATTCTATTTCCTATTAATTATATAGCATTACCAAAGATCAGGTTTCTCTTTGGCCACTCCACTGTAGGAGTGTGTTTAAGTGGTTGTACTGTAAGGATCATCTTCGTGCTTCTCTCCTTGGGCTCATATGGGGGAGTATTTCTACAGACCAGAAGTAGAAGCTGAGTTGAAAGCCCAAATTGTATCTTCCAAGGGCCTCACAGTGACGACTGGACTCCTCATTAAATAAGCCCAGGTGCTGACCCATTCATTGCGCATGCAGTGTGGTCCCTCGTTCTAGGGGTTTTCAATTCCTTCTGACCTAGAGCCCTCTTTTTATTAGTATATTTTAAGATGACCTTTTACTGTGCCAAAATGATATTCATAGAAAATGTAGCCACTTGTACAGAAATAACTTCAAAAATCAATATATTAGTTACATTTGGGAAATAAAAGGAAAGCAGTTTGTTGTTAAATGGTGGTTCATGTCGGCGCGCAGCCCTGGGGGCCACAGAGGATGCTGTGGAGGAGTGATGGTGGAAGGGTGGTAGGGAGATAAAGCTCTTCTGTAGGGGAAACGCACACAGTGGGACTGGAGTAGAAGTACTGTTGGAATAAGGAGGACGAGGCTTAACGGGAATTGTCCAAAGGAGCCGTGAGGAAGCCGGCTGTCCCTGCAGAAGAGCCGCACCCTACACAGAAGCACAGGTTCAGAGAGTCCCCCTGGTGTCGTGACACAGTGAAGCAATGATCTGCTGCAGAAAGCAAGCACCTTCTTCCTTGAAATCTCCCGGCATTGAGGTTCACCTTTAGTGGTTCATATTTTTAAAAAGTCTTTAAAGTTGTAGTCTTTTATTGGTGTAGGAAATAGCAGAAAAAATGCTTTCATTTTTATTGATTCACTAAGAACAAAAATCGGCTTTAGATAAACTCCTCTTTTAACCCATCTAAGAAAGAAAAAAGTATGCACCTTTCATTGAGCAAACTTAGTGAATGCAGTGTTAGCTATAGGTTTCTTAGAATTGCAAATAGCTAGCCAGGTGTGGTGGCACACGCCTGGGATCCCAGTGGCTGGGAGGCTGAGGCAGGAAGATCAACTTCAAGACCAGCCTCAACAATTTAGTGAGGCTCTAAGCAACTTAGCAAGACCTTGTCTGAAAATAAAAAATAAGGGGCTGGGGTTGTGGCACAGTGGTAGAGCACTTGCCTTGCATGAGTGAGGCACTGGGTTCGATCCTCGGCACCACATAAAAATAAATAAATAAAATATAGATATTATGTCCATGTACACCAAAAAAAAAAATTTTAAAAATAATAATAAATAAAAAAGGGCTGGGGAGGCACCTCAGTGGATATGCGCCTTGGGGGTCAATCCCCAGTAAGTGTCCCCCACCCCAAAAAAAAAGACAACTTCAAATAGCTATGGAGATGGAACGACTCCTAGTTTACCTGCTCAAAAAACTGAGTCTTCTCTTTCCCTTTAGTTTTCCCTTTTGGATTGGGATTCCTGGGTGTGTGGTAGAATCTGGAAAGTGGGTGCCATATTGTTGAACTGCATTGCTTTAAGTTAGTGTGCATACTGGTGTCTGACTGAAACTTGCGGTGAATCGCAGCGTGAACTTGTTTTTAAAACATCCTCTTTCTCCGCCTCCCGCTGCGACCCTGTGGAAGCGTATTCACAGCCCTCTTTCCTCCAGCTCCTTCCCTGGGCTTCTGTGCAGTCTGTTCTGTGATGGCGCCATCTTCTCATGCGTCGTTTGCTGCATATTAACCCAGGTATTGAGTCTCCATGTCCAGCAGGAGACTGCCCAGGCTGGCTTAGTGGCAGGTGTTCTTGTCTGAAAGCCCCAGAATCTGGGAGGCAGTTGCCGCCCCGCCTGTACCCTCACTGTGACTTCAGGAGGTCCCTTTCTTCAGTGACCTTGGGGGACTGAGACTGGGACTCAAGGCCGTCTTTGGGCCTGCAATTCTCTTGGTTTCCACCGACTGGATGGAGAAGATTAGCTCAGTTCTGTCACTCTTGTGGGTATTCGTGTGTGTGTGCGCGCGCGTGCCTGTCTTTATTTTATTTATTTAGTCTTACGTGGTGCTGAGGATGGAACCCAGGGCCTCCCATGTGCTAGGTGAGTGCTCCACCGCTGAGTCCCAGCCCTGGCCCTGTTCTTGTGTTTCGGTTGTTGCCTTCCCTTTGGATGAAAGAGGAGCCTTCAGAGCCCCTGGATTCGTAAAAACATCAGCCTGCCGTGCTGTGAGGGTGCGGGTGTTATGTGCACATCATCTGGTTCTCCAGATCTTCCCTCCTTACAGTTTTGAACCTGCTTTGACTGGCTGGACCCCATGGTAGTGTTCTGTGAGCCCTTAAGGAGGGTGATCTCTAAGGGGAAGGAGGCTGGAGGAGAGAATTTAGCAAAGGCAGCGATCTGGGTGAAGGGAGAAGTTTGTAAAGCAGGGTGCCTCTTTTCCAGAAGCAGTTAATCCTATTGTTAATAAGACAGGCTGCTTCAGCAGCTGGTGACACCGCAGGAGCATGTCGATTTTGCTTCCTTGGTTACAGGGAGTGATAGTGTACTTGACCTTCAGCAGAGCGGGGTCGCAGAGAGGGCATCTTTCAAAAGCCCATCTGGTTTCCTAAAGTAGAGTGTGCACTGGCGGGGTTGGGAAGCTCGGGCCTGTGAATTCCCTTGTTGGGCCCTGTTTGGCCTGGGAGGCTCTGAGGGAAAATGTAAATAAAGCTGCAGGAGCCGTTGGCATGGTAAGTGTGACAACAGGACTGCAGAACTGCCGGCTGTCCCCTCTCTGCTTCTGGGTGAGCCTCTGTGTAACAGGGTGCATTTGAGTAGGCACGTGTTCCTAAAGCAGCTGGTAAAACAGCAGAGGATTCTGGCACCCATTGTGTATTAGAAGGAATTCAGTGTGGTGTGTGTTGTGTTAAGCTCGTGGCCAGGTGGCGTAAGGGTGCACTGGAGACATCAGGTGGGGCGGGAGCTGTCCCCTTGTGGTTTCTTCTGACAGGTTAATCTGCCTGTGAGCAAAGCACTATGAGCTGTGCTGCTCCTAACCGTTGTTGTTATGTAATGGTGGGAAGTAGTTGTTGACTTTGGATGTTTGTTTCTGTGCCATGAAATTGAGAGGTACAGTTTTCCCTTTTTTGAAGCCAAATGAACAGCTAGAAAATAGCAAAAGCTAGAAAATGGAGTCTGGTATAAATGATGGCCATTTATAATGTTTCGTTTCATTCCTTCACTGACCCTCTGTAAAGAAGAGCAGGATTTAAGGGCCACCCAGACAAGGCATCCTTGGGCGCAGGCTCACGGGCGGCCTCCCAAGCTCTGAGCGCTGTGGGCTGAGGGGAAGCTCTCTGAAGCCCAGCAGCCAGCATCCGTCCCTGTCTGTGGTGCAGCTTGCAGTGCAGAGCCCGTGGACTCTTTGCCCGATGACCCCTCCCCACCCTTGCTCTTTAATGGTCCTTTGGAAAAAAGAAAGGTGTCCCTGTAGGTGGCCACTATCCCAAACGCTTACCCCCTCCGGCATTTACCTCGTCCCTCGTTTCCAGGGGAGTGTTGAGGGGACCTGGAGGGTCTCCACTGCGGCTGTAAGGTGTTGGTGTCCGTGCTAGGTGTCCACTGGTGTGAGCTCTGCCGCCCTGATGGTAACTGGGGGGACATGGCCCGCACACCCCAGAATACACTGGGGACCGAGAAATCGTAAGGTCTGCACCGTGGACTGTGTCGAGCCCCTTCCTCAACCTGGATGTTCGGCTTTCAGCAAATGACTGTCCGTGAACCCAGACTCGTTTCCTAATATTTATTTCTGAATAAACCAAAACAAATAAAACACCCCCAAGGTGGGTCAACGCTGGGACAGAGTGGAGAAGCTGCTGATCCAGAGTGACCCGGGGCTTCCCACTGGGGAGAAACCTGCTGGCTTCCACGCCTGCCTGGGTGAGCTGCTCCTACGGGTGTCTGATGGGCAGAGACGCGAGTGGAGTCCCAGGATCCGAGGCTCCCTGCTGCTTCCCTAGGGTGGTCACCGAGGGCCTCCGGAACAGGTCGCCAAGCTCTCGCTGGGCCAGCGCCCTCAGGCCCCGCCTGCACGTCCTGCAGCCCTCCAGCCTTCTCCACGGAGGCTTGAAGGCAGGGTCACTGCCCGTGGCTCTGTGCATCTAGCACACAGCTCCAGGGTGACAAAGTGCTTGCTCCTCAAATGAAGCTTGGACTGTGGTCCCCGAGGCTTGTTGACTTAGCGAGCTCTTGTGGTCTCAGCGGAAGCTTTTTGAGTACAGTTGTTATGTTAAAGATCAGTTTGCACGTGGGTTTAAAGTGTACCAATGTGTAATTCGGTGAGTTTCCCCAGAGGACATTTCCACAGAACCACCACTGGGTTAGGAGTAGAATTTCCCAAAAGTCCAGGAGCTCCTCCTTAGAGGTGACCACTGTCCCAGTTCCTTGCAGTATGGCTTCAACGAGGATTTTTGTTCACTGTTTAAAAAAAACTTCATCAGCTTTACTCAGATGTCATTCACACAACCTGCAATTAATTCACGTATTTAGAGTGTCCAATTCGTGGCTTTCACATATCCACAAGGTTATGCAACCGTCACCACTGTCACTTTCTAATTCCAGAACATTTTCATTTCTCCAAAAAGAAACCCCAGCCCCCTTTGTTATCCCCACCCCTGGCCGTCCACGACCACTAATTGACTTTCTGTCTTTTGAGGTCTGTCTCCTGGACACTCGGGTAAATGGAACCGCCCGGCATGCTGTCTTGTGCCTGTCTTGTGCCTTGAGGCTCCTCCTTGTCCTAGTGTGTGCCACCACTTCACTCCTGTTTACTGCTAAATAGTGTGTCCTGTGGGCACGTGCCATTTTGCTCGTTAGTTGATGAGGATCGAGTTCTCATTTGGAGTTATTAATTAAGAACAATGCTGTTAGGAACCCCGTGAGCTCATTTTTCTGTGGACATGTTTTTATTCTTTGAAAAGTGGCACTGCTGGCTGAATGACTTACCTCCATGGTAGACTTCCCAGGAACTGCCAGATTGGTTTTCAGAGGGACTTTGACGTTTCTGTGCCCACAGCTCCTGGTTTTATTGTATTCCCAGTGACGTCATCTTTCCTTGCTTATGGGCCATTTGTAGATCTTCTGTGAAAAAATGTCTGGTTGATCCTTTGATCATGTTTGGTCGGGGCGGGGCTTCTTCACATATTCTGGATACAAACCCCTTATCAAATACATACTTTACAAATTATTTTTTCCCATCTGGTAGATTTTCTTTTCACATTCTTGATACTGTCCTTGAAGTGCAGAAGTTGTTACTGTTGACAATTTTTAATGTATTTATTTTTCTTGTGCTGCTTGTGCTTTAAGTGTGATATCACAAGTTATTCGTTCTGCATCCAACAGTTTGTCAGCATTTCTTTTTTGAGACGGGTGTTCTTGTCCCCCTCATTCCTCTCACTGCCAGCAGCGTGTGAGGGTCCCAGTCTCTTCACGTCGCGGGCACTTGTTATCATCCGTCTGTTTTGTAGCCATTGTAGTGGGTGTGAAGTGGCATCTCGCTGTCACTTTGATTTAAATTTTCCTAATAACTAATGATATTGAACATTTTCCTATGCTTATAGGCCATTTATTTATCTTCTTTGAGAAATGTCTCTTTTACCCAATTTTTTTTTTTCCTTTCTCAAAGTGTCATTCCAGTGGCTTTAAGAACAGTCACAAGAAGCCACTGATCTGATCATTGCCAACTCACTGCAGCTGGAGCACCAGCCAGCCGCCTCCCGTGTGAGGATTTTATTATTATTTTTTCACATCTTGGCTTATTAAAGTTTCTTTATTCTAATTTGTTATATGACAGCAGAATGCATTACAATTCATAGTACACACACAGCACATTTCTTCATGTTTCTGGTTGTGCACAAAGTACAATCACATCATTTGTGTCTTCATACGTGTCCTAGGGGAGTGGTGTCCACCTTGTTCCACTGTCTTTTTTACACCCCTTGTTCCTTTCTCCTCTTCCCCCCCCCTTTGCCCTGCTTAAATCCGTCTTTACCCAAGACAGATTTACCCAACTTAAATCTGTCTTTTCTTACTAATGTTAATAGTTTTCAGTGTATGATGTGTGGATCAAATGTATGGTTTGCAAGAATCTACTCCTACTTTGTGGGTTACCCTTTCATTTTTTTGATGATGTCTTTTGAAACACAAACTGAACTTCAAAATTAAGAACTTTTATCTGACATTTTTTGTTATACTTTTGGTGTCATCTCCCCAAACCATCACCTAATCCAAATTCACACATTCACACCTGTTTTCTTTTGAGAGTTTTGTAGTTTGACTTTTTTACATTTCGATCTTTGATATGTTTTAATATTTTGTAGGAGTCTCAAGGTAGGAGTCCCAAGTTCGTCTTCCCGCATTTAGATGTCCAGTTGTCTCATCACCAGTGGTTGAAAAAGACTGTTTTGCCCATTTGTAACCAAACATAGTGGATTACAAAGCCAGGGGATAAACAAGTAGAGAAAGGTTTCTCACTTGTAGCAAGTACGGAGGGCTCTGGAGAGAACTCTCACAGCAGCACGTCCCTGAGCAGAGAAGGCCAAGCGGCTGCTTTATGTCTTGGTACCAGGCTTGAGCCCAGGGGCACTCAACCCAGCCCCACTTCTATTTTATTAGAGACAGGGTCCCACTGAGTGGCTGAGGGCCTCAGTGAGTCGCTGAAGCTGGCTTTGAACTCTTGATCCTCCTGCATCAGCCTCCGGAGCCACTGGGACGACAGACATGTGCCACCCCCCCTGGCTGGCAAGGGGCTTTTATTAGGAAGTCTCAGACCTGTTCACTGTAGGAAAGTCTTGTCATCACATGTCACACATAGGGGTGGCACATTGTCCTGAGCATGCTCAGTTCAAGGTCATGCTTCCTCATACATCACATGTTCTAAGAATGGCTGAAGACCGCCTCCTGGGTGGGAAAGTTAGTATCATAATGAGCAAAGTCGACTCTCTATCACCTAAAAAGGGTGCGCCAGCATGCCTGAGTGGTCTTGGCTGGTTCCTGGTTCTGGAGTGCCCCATCTAAAACATACAAAGTACTTAGAAGGTATGTTAACAGAGGACCCCGACCCCCCACCACACACACACACACACACAGCCATACACACTCCTGTGGTTGTTCTTAGAAGTACCTGCCTAGTGGCTAACATGATGAATTGTCTTGGCACCTTTATCAAGAACCAGTTGAGCCAGGTGTACACTTACAATCCCAGCAACTCGAAGCAAAGTGGAAGGATGACAGCCTCAGCAACTAGACCCTGTCTGGGAATGACAGAGGACTGGGGACATGGCAGAGTGCCCTTGGGTTAAATCCCCAGTGCTCCTCCCCAGATTACTTGAACGTATAAAAGTTTTTTTCCGAGTTCTGTGTTCTTTTCCATTGGTCTTTGTCTTCATGCAAAGACTAGGGTTTTGTTTTCTTTTCCAGTTGTAAATTGACGACTGATAAGTTTATGTGTTGGGGGTACAAGGTGATGAGATTTGTGAGTCCAGTGTGGAATCATTAACATGTTCATCATTTCAAGGGCTTAGTTTTTAATTGTGAGACTTCTTGAAATTTCCTTTCAGCGATTTTGAAGCATACAATATACTGTTAATTAACTGACTGCTGTGAGGTGCATCTCAGAAATAAACTTGTGAGATTTTATGTTCTTTTATGCGCCTCATTGGCCCATCCTGAGCCTCTGTTCCCCCCATTCTGTTTGATCATCTTAGATTCCGCCTGTGAGAACATGTGTTTCTTTCTGTGCTTGGTGTGTCACTTACCGTAACGTCCTCTAGTTCATTCATGTTGTCACAGTGACAGCCCTGGTTTAAGGCTGAAGAGTGTCAATGAGGTATACATGCATCACATTTGCTTCATCTCTTGAACTGTCGACGGCCACCCTAACTTGGCTCTTATAGATAATGGTACACTGAGCATGGAAATGCAGATGTGCCTTCCACAAACTGGTTTCAAATCTTTGGATGAAGTGCCCAGAAACAGAATTTCTGGATCCCAAGTGGTTTTGGTTACTGTAGGTTTTGTATTAAGTTTTGAAATGAAGTGCGAGTCTTCTAGCTTTGCTCCCCGCCTGTCCATGACTGTCTTGGCCATTCTGGGCTCCTTGCATCTGGAAATTGTATAAATTTTATGATCAGCTGATCAATTGATGCAAAAAAGCACGTGGAGGGTGAGTGAACCTGGTGGCCCTTACTTGTGATCCCAGCTACTCGGGAAGCTGAGGCAGAGTTCAAGGCCAGCTGGGAAGGTTAACAAGACCTGTCTCAGAATTAAAAATTAGAAGAACCAGGGACGTGGCACCGAGGTAGAGCACTTTCCTAGCACCCATGAGCTCTGGGTTCAGTTCCCGGTGCCAAAAAAATAAAGGAATAAAACAGCATCCAGAAATTTGGTAGAGATTTCACAGAATTTGAAAGTCAGTCTGGGGAGTATGGCCAACTTAACAGTGTCTAGTCTAATCCATGAGCACAAAGTTCTTTCCATTTATTTCAGTGGTCTCTAATTTCCTTCAGTGATGGATTATAATTTTCAGAGTATAGATCTTAGTTAGCCGTGTTCACTGTATTCCTAAGTGTCATTCTTCTCTAGTCAGTGACATTGTTACCTAATGTCATTTTCGGATCGTTCATCACTAATGTGACAGCTAGCTGGATGTCTGTCTTGTACCCTGCGACCTTGCAACTCATTTGCCAGTTCTGAGTTTTTTGGTTTTGGTGGTGGTGGTGGTTGATTCTGTGAGGTTTCCTATATATAAAGCCATTTAATCTGCAGACAAAGATAGTCTCTGTCTTCTTCCTTCCAATGTAGATGCCCGCGTGCCCTGCCCTTCCTCTCCCGCTCTCCCTGCTTGACCTCTGGCCCCTCCAGTACAGGGCTGTGTGCAGGTGGGGAAACGGGCCTCCTGTGGTCTTCCCCATCTTAGGGGGAAAGTTTCCTTTTTTCTTTGTTTTTTGGTAGATGCCTCTTATCAAGATGAACTGTCTTTCTATTGCTGGATATTTGTCATAATGCCTTTTCTGTCAGTTGACATGATCATATGTGGCTTTTATCCTTTATTGTTTTAATATAGTGTATTAAACTGTTTGATTTTCATACATTGAAGTAGCTTCACGTTCTTTGGAAGAAGCCCATTTGTCCTGGTATGTTATCCTTCATATGCTACTGGATTTGGATTGCTTTGTATATGTAATTTATTTATATTTTAGTTACAGGTAGACACAATACCTTTATTTTTATGTGGTGCTGAGGGTGGAACCCAGGGCCTCACACATGCTAGGCGAGAACTCTAGCCCTGAGCCCAGCCCAGCCCTGGTTTGCTTTCTTTTGTTGAGGATTCTTTTTACATTAATATTCATAAGAAATATTGGTCTGTATTTTTTGGGTCTTTTTTTTTTCCTTTCTTTCTTGATATATCTTTGTGGGTTTTGGTGTCAGGTAGTATCGGCCTCACAGAATGAATTAGGAAACGTTCTCTGCCCTGTTCTGGAATCCTGTGAAGGTACTGCTTCATGATCTACTTTCAGTCAAGGAAAATAATGTCTTCCCACTTCAGGAACCAGGTGACCACTGAGCAGCTGGACCCCCGCCTTTGGGCAGGTCCTGACTACCTCCCAGACCCCTGTGTTCCTGCTGGGCTTTTCCAGTCCTGTTCCACTGCTCCCAGGCACTGATCCCTCCAGTTCTGGGTCCCTCTGGCCCGTGGTCCCTGGCAGAGTTGTTAGGAGCCTTTCTCCAGAAACAGTCACCTTAAGCCTTACCGGTGGCTCGCACAGACACAAACTTCCCAGGTCATATCCAAAAAGTTAGCTTGGTAGCCCTTGTAAGGTCGGGCAGAGCAAACCCCAACACTTCGTGTTTCTCCCGCACTCTGAGTGGCATTGCGGCGGCCAGGTGGTCTTTCCAGGGCAATCCTGTGCGGTGGCTCAGTGCTGCGTTTGCCTCCTATGCTGACGCCTCGGAGCTGCATGTTTGTCACAGGAAAAGCAAGAGGCACGGTCCTTGGGCCCTGGGCGGCTTTCTGACCCCTTCTGATCTTGCCCACAGGTACCGCGTGCACAGACCCATCGGCCGGAATCTCCAGGGATGACCAGCCCCTCCCCGCGCATCCAGATCATCTCCACCGACTCCGCGGTAGCCTCACCTCAGCGCATTCAGGTACCCGGGACTCTGCTGCCCCCCAGTCCTGCCAAACACAAAATCTCTAGGAAATCGCACCTCTATGGCGTCAAGTGCACCACCACCACATTTATTTCAAAGACAAAAGAAGGAATGTTTCTGTTCATTGAACTGACCATTGTGGTGCTGGGCAGTTGTAAACCCAGGGTCTCCTCTGGCTGGGCAGGTGCTGTCCCGCCGAGCTGCCCTCCAGCCCTGCTTAACTTATTTCTAAGAACTCTAGACTGTTATTTCAACTATTGTGATAAAGAACCATTTTGTTACTCATTTGCTTCCAAATTGATGGGCGATATGTTGGTCAGGCTGCCCGCTTGTCGGGGTCCCCCTTGTCGCTGTTGCTGTCTTGGGCAGTTAACTGTCAAAAGACTCACATTTTCCACTTGCAGCACGTGCATAATGATGCCCACCTCATAGGTTAGTGTAAGGAATCAGCCGGACTCTGCTTATGAAGTGCTGAGAAGGGGCCTGGCCCGGGACAGTGTCCAGTGTGTTCCACCTCTGTGTGATCCCTGTTACTACTGGTGTCATTGACCACTAGTCACTTATGCAGGGGCGGCGCTCAGCCTGCCCCTAGCCCACTGCACGTTTTTTTTCTCAGAAGGTAGATATGTAGGCCCTAGCTGGGAGGAAGGGGCAACAGACCCTGACAGATAAAGATGCAATGTTATCACATCAGCGGAACCCAAAGGCCAAATCCAAACATGAGAACAGAGATGGACAGCAGGAAGAACATGAGTTTCATAGCATGAACGTGAGAGACGCCAGGTGAGGGGTATTTGGGTGAATTGGGGATTGCTGTCCTAGGTAGTGGAAGCTCACGCAGGCAGACAGTGATACAGAGCGGGTGAATCCTCCAGTCTGCCTGCTCTTAAGAGACTTCATGGACTCTTCCTGTTATAAACTACAAACGTTTCTAATAAGTGAGATGAAACGAGTTGTTAAATGCTGTTGTCTGTTGCATGACGTTCTTAGCATACGGAAGCCTGTCACTTGAACTTGGAAACACAGGTTTGCAAGTCGGAAGGACCCTGACGGGGTGTTACTCTTTGCCCAGGTCAGGGGCTGACAGAGCTGTGGCGTTCTCCCTTTCCTCTGTTCTTATTGGCTGCTGATGAGAGTCGCTCCTGCGTGAGAGGTGTTGGGGTCTCACTGCAGGATTCTCCTGACTCTGGCACAGAAGCTTGCTCTGCGCAGGTCACTGTTACTTTTTCAAATGGCAACTGTTTTCAGAAGGCGGGAAGCAGATAAGGGTGCCGAGAAGGACGGGGTGGCCACCCCAGGAGACCCGGTGTGTAGGTCTGTCTCCAGAGCGCAGCTCCCTCTGTATTATCTAAGGAGAACTTCCTGTTTTCCTAAGATGGGATGCTGGCACCGCCCCATCTTATCTATAGAGTGAGGCTCTTCCGTGCTGGCGCCCAGCCCCTGGGGGCGCCCTCAGGACCTCTCAACAAAAGTCTTGGGGGACAGATCTTTGGTGCTGAGCTTGCAGTTTCTAGGGAAGACAGTCCTTTGGTGTGAGTTTTATGTTTATTAACAGTGTCCCATTGGGAGCCACCATTGAAATCGGACCTGCTGAGCGCCACCACACTGGCTATGTGAAGTTCTCAAAGTAAAATAAAGGTTATTGGTTGGTTTCTGGATTCTCAAAGTTAGTGCTGAGGGTCCCCTGCGGTTCTCACTGCCAGCTCGTGCCTTAGTGATCAACTTGCATTCCCTGAGGCCTGGGAGGAGAAGGGACGCGTTCTCTGATGTTGTCATGAGTAACAATTCCTAGACTCCAAATGGTGGCTTCTCTCGCAAGGTGGGCAGGGAAGGGTTTTTTGGGTTTTGTTTTTTAAAAGGACAGCAGGCTAGACAACAGGTCGGAGCCGTGTCTGAGTGTACAGAGACCGAGGGTCGAGTCGCGTCTGCCCCCAGCCGTGCGACTCGGGAAAGTGAGCAGACAGAGCTGCACTGACGGTGCTCACTCCGTAAGTTGGGAAGGGACGAGGTGACATAAGTAGGTAAGGTAAGGCCTGTGGAGCCCAGGAAGCCAGCGCAGTGTGTGATTTTTATGGTTTTTTTGAACATAATTTCAAACTTACCAAAAATAGTCTATAGGAATCACTGTGCCTATCACTCGGGTTCATGAGTTGTGTGCTGTCACATTCTAAATATGAGCGTGTTCATTTTTTTTTTTTTTTTTGGTTCATTTGAGAACAGACTGGGGACATCACTCCTGTGCACTAGGTCTAAGGACAGTGACATTCTTACATCATGAAAATACAGTTACCAAAATGAGAAAATACTAATATTGAAATGTGCCATTATCTGATCCAGACTCCAGATTCCCACATTTCATTCGCTGTCCCAATAAAGGCCCGTGGAGCTATTTCCCCAGGATCAATGTTATATTTTTAATAGAGATAAAAGCAATAAAGACCTCATCAGCCCAAGGTCAACACACTTAGTTATGCAGGTTAGAAGAGGGTGGGGTGCGTGCGGCAGAGCCTGAGTCCATTTGTGCTGTGTCCCTGTAGCGGCTCAGAAGGCCCTGAGGAAGTGGGTGCAGCGTCAGCCCTCGGGGTGCAGGGCAGGTGTGCAGTCGGGGTGCTGTTGCTTCTGGGGACACAGAGGTGTGGGGCAGGAGCCATGGGAGGACGTGGAGGGCACAGCACACATGAGGTTCCAGTTTTATTTTTTTATTCATGTTTTGGAAGCCAGTAAAGTAAGTTAAAAGGACACTGTGTGACATAGTGAATTTTACCTGCTGGAAATAATCGGTGCTGTCCCTTCTGCTGACTTGTTCTGCCTGGGCAGACGCTGTGCAGCCCTCCTGCCCTCTCTGTGGGCTTGGAGATCTTCCTAAAAATTTAAAAGGACAGAGGATGGAGCTCCGTAGCAGAGGGAGAGCACCCTTGGTTCAAACTCTAGCACCACAGAAAAAGAGGCAGGACGGTCATATGCCTAACCCCAGTGACTCAGAGGCTGAAGCAGAACATTCACAAGTTTGAGGCCAGGCTCAGCAATGGAGGGAGAGCCTTTCCCCAAAAGTTACAAAAGGTCTGGGCCCAGCTCACTGGTGACGCACTCTGGGCCCAGTCCTGGGAGGGAGGGTGGCGTCTGGCATCTTCACACTCCAGGGTGAGGCCTCCTGGCTGTCCCACCAGCCCAGGTGACAGCACTGTTACTTCACGCTGTGCTCTTGGTCAGCTGCCCCGTGTCCCTCCCTCCTGCTGCCCGCAGCCCTGGTGCTGTGTCCTGCACATCCTGCTTGGAGCCGATTCTCTGTGCCCTCTCGGTCCCCAGCCATGTGCTGGTTCCTCTCTCGAGTGCTCAGAGGACTTGTTGCTCGTGTGTGTTGGAAGGGTGACAGAGACCCGTGTAACAGAGTCACACCAAACTGGGCACAGAGTAAAAGAGGAGTGTCCCCCGCCTTCCTGGGGTTGCACGGCTCTATGGGGGTGGGGGGAGGCAACTGCTGTTGCCATATTGCCTTTCATTCCTTCAGCGTCGGTCTCGTCACATAAGTCTACAGGGACACGTGAATGCATATATCGTGTTTTGACACGAGTGTCAAGACTGTCTGACGTCGTTTTCCTCCTCAGTCTTTCTTCTTAAGTGTGCCTCGTCCTTGGAGATGGTTCCGTATGGGGCAAAATAGACATCCTGTTTCTCTTGAGTGGCTGCTTGATATTCCATTTTGCCACACTGCCCCCAAAGAGGGTGTCCCAGTTTGTACTCCCAATAACCCAGTGTGGCTAACCGTCATAAAACGCCCTTTTTTATGCCTGATATCTTCCTTGTTCTGAAGTCTACCTTGTTTAAAATCGCAGTTACTTCCCCTTCCTTTTAATGAGCGTTCACGTGCTACCTCTTTATTCCAGTCTGTGTTTTATATGTAAAATGTAAAATTTATATATTTGACATACATACAGCAGCACCTAGTTGGGGTTCTTCTCCCCACCGACGGTCTGCTTCAGTCGGCGTGTCAGATCACTCACACTTGGTGCTATTGATCTATGTGGATCAGTATCATCCGACTCTGTTTTTTGTTAATTGCCAGAAGCTTCTCACTCTGCCTTCTCTGGTCTTTGAATGACCAACTCACATGACTCCTCTTAGTTTTTCAGTTGACATGATTTCGGTTGATATCCTATTGGCCATCTCCTGGCAGACGTTTCCTCAGCTCATTTCTGTCATGAAGGACAGAGTGGGAAGTGTAGGGGACAATGACAGGGTGTCCGGTCAAACCCAGGTCCTTGGGGGTTAGAGCTGGGATAGGCCTTGGCTTGGTAGCATGGCCAGCTCTGTGGTAAGGTGGCACGCGTATCCCTAAAAGTCCCCACACTGTACCAAATTATGCAGTGACAGCCACGAGACGCAGGGGCAGGCTCAGGGGCAGTGGCACGAGCCTCACAGGCAGTGAGTCTGGTAGAGCTGCAGGCGGGTCAGTGCCCAGCTGTGACAGTCGCGGCCCTGGACCCAAGGAAGCCTGCAGAGCGCTAGCGCAGGGGGCGTGACAGAAGCGCATCTCATGGGTGACCGAGTAGGGTCGGAGGGGACCTGAAGTCACATGGACAGGTGCAGCGCTGGCTGGCTGGGTGTGACACACGGCCCTCCCCTGGGCTGCTGTTCTCAAGATCACCAAGGTGTGTGGCCTAGTGCTGCCCGCAGGAGGCACAGTGCGCAGACCAGCACGGGAGCTGTTGTTGGAGCTGTCACACCGGAGAACTCGCCTTTCCCTGATGTTCCGGTTCTCTGAGTGGCCGAGAGGTGGCGGGCCATAGAAGTCACACAGAGAGCAGGACATCCCTGAGGTCTCCCCGCCTGCCGCGTGCTGCTCTGTGTGAAGAAATGACAGGTGGCCTCCTGTGTCCTTCTCCCAGGGCTGCCATAGCAGGTCACCACAGACACGCGGCCTGTGGCAGCAGAAGTGTGTTCTTGGTTGTGGAGGCCAGCGGCGTGAAGCGAAGGTGTCGCAGGGCCACCCCTCTTGTGCTCCCTGCTCTCTGGCATCTGGTGGCCACCAGCAGCCCCTGGTATCCTTGTCTGCTTACACCTGCACCATCCAGAGTCTCTGTCCCGTTGCCACGTGGCCTTTCTGCGGGGACACTGGCTGATGGACTCCGGGCCCGCTGTGAGCTCACCTGTGCTCGGTTACGTCTGCAGAGGCCTGTTTCCCAGTAAGGCCACCGGTCCCGGGGCTTAGGCAGAGCGAGCTGAGGGGAGGGTGCGGTTCTGCTCACAGAGGAGGGACGTGGCTGCACCCTCCCACCTGACGCTGCCCCAGCCCTGGCCACAGGAGCGCACCTGCCCGCGCTGGGCCTGTCTTTCTTTGCCTGGTGGTCAGCCTCGGGTTCCGGGGGCTGTGGGGGTCAGAGCAGGAGGTTTCAAAAGCTGTGGGTCTTGCATTTGCATGAGCCCGAGGCTTATGAGGAGGCAGTGGAGAAAGAATTGTATGTGCAGCCATTAAACGCCACTGTGTCTGTGCAGGCCAGTCACCCCTGTCTCCCTGCCCCCCTGGCTTCTTCCCACCATCCTCTGCCACAAGGACCTGGAAGGACCTGGAAGGAAGAGACCCACTCCCCACGTGTGCCAAGGGCAGCGCATCGCCTCCAGACAGCAGGGCGTGGGCACCACCCGCCTTCTCCGACTCTAGTCACCTGCCACAGGACATTTGGTCACAGTGGGCCACAGGCACAGTGGGGTCCCTTGAGCACTGTGGCCCCCTAGTTCCTGTAAGTGGTACATGCTGTGATGTCAGTACCGTGACCAAGTCACTCGCGTTTCATAGGAGTGTCCCCCTCCAGCGATGCCTGGCTGCAGCTCAGTCTCAGCCTCATGACTTGGTCTCTTTTGGAGGGAAGCGGTGAAGGGAGAGGGGCATGGAGGCAGGAGACGGAGGGTAGACATTGGACTCTGAGATCCCAGGCCATCTTGTTGATCTAAGGAGGGTGCCTTCTGTGGGTGGTGTCGGCTGCCGTGTGCCAGCCCGTAGCCCCGGCTGAGCGGTGGGGAGGGACGGATTAAAGGCTTCCCCCCATGTACCTCTCTTCCACGGGTCGCTTTCGCACAAGGCCTGGCGGTGCCCTGGGTCACGGCAGCCCAGGGTTCCCCTCCTTCTCTGGAGCTCTTCTCCTTGGGCCCTGGAGAGCTTGTGACCCTGTGGCTGGAAGTGACGCTATCCTGGGCTCGCCCTCTGGTGGCGGTACCCGTCCCTGCACTCCATTCCTGTTGTGCCCACAGCAGCAGGTCTTTCTGAAGAGGGCGTGTGGGTGACGGGCGCCCCTGTTGGCCGGGCAGGTTACCTGAAGGGAGCAGGTGGCCGAGGCCAGCCTCCTCGAGGCCGACTTGCTGCACCTCGCACAGCCCCTCGCTGCACTCTGCGCCGCTGTCCCGGGGAGGTCCTTCCTCTGAGGTCCCCGCCGCCTTCCCAGGGTCGTTTCTTCTGTTCTTAGCTCTCTGTGGCCTTCGCCGTGGACTGCTATCCTCAGCGCCCGCGGTCGCACTGTGTTCCCCTCTGGAGAGGTGGCTCCTGCACACAGCGGCTTCCTGTGGCCCGCGTACCTGTGCTGTGTACCCAGGACAGTGCCCGACGGCACAGTCGTCCCTCAGTGGACCTCTGTTAGTGGGAGGGTCTTTCCTTGGTTGTGTCATTGCAGTTTGCATCCACCAACATCATTGAGTTGTCCGTGTGGACAGTTGGCGCCGCTGTACTCAGGCTGTGAGTTTGTGCTCTGGACCCTGGAGCGCCGTGTCCCGTCTGTCAGAGGTGGTGACGCAGGGCTTAGCCCACACCCCTGCCACACCCTGGCAGTAGCAGCCCCGAGGCTCCAGTGTTGGGCAGCCCTGGTGGTCCCAGGATGGAGAGGAGCCCAGGGCTCCAAGCTGGGGACTCCCAGGCCCAGAGAGTGGCCAGTGTTGCTGAGCAGCCATCTTGTGGGTGCAGTGAGGTGGGGCCCCTGGAGGACATGGGCACTGGAGGCTGTGGCTCCTGAATGCTGGGAGCCTCCAGGAATCGGGGTCGGGATTTCTCGCGAGTCGGCGCCTGCGGCCCTCAGCCCACCCCAGGGTCCTGCCTTCCGTGCGTGTGTCAGGCCTCCGCTGGCCCCGGTCACATGGCAGGGAGTCAGATGGGTCCCTGGGCTTACAGAGCCCAGGAAGTGATTTATTCCCAAATTTTTAGGTTTTTTGAATTAGCAACATTTTTCAAAAGAATCAGAGCTGCCCACATTTTATTATTCCTGGACCAGAATTTTTAGAATTGTGCGTCTTTATTTTACTTGCATACTTTATACTGATGTGCTGCTGAGGACGCAGCCCCCGCGCGCTGAGCAGGCAGGCACTCGGCCACCGAGCCCAGTCCTGGGCCAGGATTGTTTTTGAGGTGAAAGTGTCATCCGTTATTTATTGTTGTCTTGACGTCGTAAGAAACAGGCTTTTAATTCCAAAAATAACTCTGAAGACCTGACCCTGTGTGCAGGGAGTTCCGGGCCAGTCCACGTCTGGGAAGCCACCGCCCTGCCCCGCTGGTCTGCGCTGCAGGCCAGCTTTCCCTTGGGGACTGCGTTTGGCAGTCACCACTTCTGAGTGGCCCCTGCAAGTGCACGGGTCTCAGGGCGCTCTGTGTTGTCTTCCAGATCGTGACAGACCAGCAGACAGGACAGAAGATCCAGATAGTCACCGCAGTGGACGCCTCGGGATCCTCCAAGCAGCAGTTCATCCTGACCAGCCCAGATGGAGCTGGGGCCGGGAAGGTGATCCTGGCTTCCCCCGAGACGTCCAGCGCCAAGCAGCTCATCTTCACCACCTCCGACAACCTCGTCCCCGGCAGGATCCAGGTAGGCCGTCTGCGGACGCCTGTCCGAGGACTCGTGTCTCTGAACGGGTTTCTCACTTGTCCTCACCTCTGTCTGGGAAATCAGATCGGCTCCTTGGAAGGTCCCTTTGGCGACATACGCACAAGGTGGTTTGATGCTTTGGCTCAAGGAAAAAAAAAAAAAAAACAGCAGATAAGTGGAAGTTCCAGAAAACAGCAGTGACCCTCAGAAGGGCTGGAAGTCGATGGCCCTGAGCCCTATGTTAAAGGCCCTCCTTGGGCTGACCACTCCAGACGGTGACTTCTTTCTGTCCTCCTGCCTTGGCAGGTCGTCCGACCTGATCCAAGAGCCTCGCTCTGTTCTCTCTCGCGCCTGTGAGCTGTGGCTCAGGGCCCCAAGTGCCTGCCTCATCTCTGACCGGTCTGTCCCTGCTCTGGCCAGACAGGGAGAGTTGGGGCAAGAAGAGCGGGCATTAAAGGGGAGCGGGGTCCTTGCTCGGCATGAGTCGGCAGCAGTGAGTTCCAAACCCCACACTCAGAACAGGCTGCAGGCCAGGGTCCCATGATCGCCTAGCACAGGTGTGATCACTCAGGGTCACAGTTTTTAATTTTTAAAATATTTTTGGTTGACTACTTCCACTTCTAGGTGTTCGGTGGCATTAAACTAACTGAGCTCACGATCTTGTGCCACCGTCCATCTCCGTCCCTTCCTTTTATTTCTTTGGTTCTGGGAATTGAACCCAGGGGTGTTTAACCTCTTAGCCACACCCCAGCCCTTTCTGGGTTTTATTGTGGGAGAGGGTCTCAGTAGTTGCTGGCCTTGAACTTATGTTCCTCAGCCTCTGGAGTCCCTGGGACTACAGATGTGGGCCACTGGGCCCGGCTGTCACTCTTTACCTTCCCAAACTGAAGCTGTGCCCATTGGGAATCGTACACAGATGCCCAAGATGAAGATATTTCAGAAATCACTGTTCTCTGTCCACTGGGCACTCATGTCCCTACGTCCCCTCCAGCCTCTGGCAGCCCCCACTCTAGTTTCCAGCTGTCTTCAGTTGGGGAGACTCTAGGTTCCCGCCTCCTGGAAGTTGAGTCATGCATTCTCTGTCCCTGGGCCTGGCTCTTGTCACTTAGCATAACGTCTGTGCGGCAGCCTGTGCCAGAACTCTCTTCCTTATTTATCAAGGCTGAACAGAGTCCCTGTGCGTCCACACTGCAAGGAGCCTGTCTTCCTGTCTGGTGGTGGACACTTGCATTGGTCCTCCCTTCAGTTATTAAAAGTAACTTGAGGACTCATGCATTTCTGGGACGGGGGCTTTGTACTGTGGAGAAATTGACGGAGGGAAGGAATGGTTTTCCTCTGACGAGCTTCAGATCAAAGATGTACAAAAAATCTAACTTTGAGACGGCTTGTACCGCGGTTTGTAGATACCGTCTCATCCTTCCTGTCCCAGAAGCCAGACTCCTGCCCTGCCTGTGAGAACACCCCTCGTTGGTGACAGGCAGACTCTGATCCCGTTGCTTGTTTCCCAAGAGGTGACTCTATGTAGTGACTTCCGAGTGCGGTCTCTGTCGTGCGTAAATCATCTAAGGCGACTCATCAGCCCAGCCACGGCTGCTTTTCACATTCCCAGAGTGAGGATGAGTCCGTGATCTTCGAGGTGGATAGCACCTACAGAGTCGCCTGGAAAGTCCCTCTAAACGAGGGGCAGCCGGCAGGTTCCAGGCTCATGTGTTCTGCCTCAGTGAGAGCCTCGTTATGTCATTGATAATGCTCTTCCCCCTGACTCACGCGCCCCTTCACAGTCTGGGGTGGCTTCATGGCATCAGAGGAGCAGCTGGAAGAACCTAGAATACCTTCGTCTTGGAGCATTTCTTAGTCTACTACTCTATCTGCACAGTGCCTCCTCTCCTGGTCCCCAGGCTCCATGATGGTAGCCAGAGACAAGAGTGGTCATGGAGGGCCACCGCAGAGGGTGCGGGTGAGCAGGCAGCAGGGCTGGGATTCTCCAAGTCCCCAGCTCCACGGGACTTGGCTTAGACACTGGGCCCGTGGTCACTGTCGGCCGATTCCTCCTAGATCGTCACGGATTCTGCTTCTGTGGAGCGCTTGCTGGGGAAGGCGGACGTCCAGCGGCCCCAGGTGGTGGAGTACTGTGTGGTCTGTGGCGACAAAGCCTCTGGTACGTGACCCGGGTTCTGCTGGTGCGGGTCGTGGGCCAGCAGCAAGGGCCGCCGTCATGGGTGGGGCAGTGGTTAACTCGGGAAGAACATTCTCTGTAAGTTTGTAGGTTTCAAAAGTGGGCTGCAGTTTTCTTATTGGGGGGGGTGATGTCAGTTTCTCAGATCGACAGGAAAAGTCAAAACTACTTCTTGGACAAGGTGCAGTGGCGCACGCCTGTAATCCCGGTGGCTCGGGAGGCTGAGGCAAGAGGATTGGAGGTTCAAGGCCGGCCTCGGCAACTTGGCGAGGCCCTGTCTCAATCATACAGGCTGGGGTGCTGCTCAGTAATGAGGAGCCCCTGGGCTCAATCCCAGTGTCAAGAAAAAGAAGTTATTTCTTGACCGGTCCCGTTCCCAGCAGCTAGGAACACACTGTTGAGGGGACAGTCCCCTGGGGATCTCAGTCAGGCTCTAGCATTACGTGCTCCTAAGAAAGGAATCATCTCTTTAATCTGGCTTATCCTCTGCACAGTGCCTTGAGGTCCCCAGACTGTCACCCCTGCTGTCCCCCAGCACCCGGGGTGGTAAGTTATCCTAGCCGTAACAGGGTCAGGAAGCATGGGGTCCTGGCGGGCCGTCCCACGGGAGCCTTGGTGGCCGAGTACGTGTGCTGGGTAGAGGAGGGGGAGGGCCGCCAGCTGCAGAGCTAGTCCAGGGGACCGTGCCCACAGACAGACGTCCTCTGTGCTGAGGGCAGGGTACAGGCACACAGGTGGCCCAGAAGGTCAGCCCTGGCGGCAGAGAGGGTCATGAGGCGGGCAGTAGTAACGGGAGGCTTGAGTTCTTGGGCGGCCTGGTTCCACTTTATTCTGTGGCCACCAAATTCCTAGGAGCTCTGGACACCTGGTCCTGTTTGTTTAAAGAGGGGGGTGGAGCAGGCCTGGAGGAAGGCAGCCCCAGGAGCAGCTAGGGGACAGCAGCTGCAGGTCCTCCCAGCTGGTGTCCTGTTTATTGGCGGTGGCGCCTCAGGAAGCCGCCCATCCCACCCCCTTCTCAGAAGCCCTCACCTGCCCTGGCACCAGGGCCATGGTGCTGCCTCTGGTCCTGATGGCCCTTTTGTACCCACTCTCCACAGTGCTGTCGCGTTGTCTTGTAGCTCCTCGTCCCCAGGCCCGTCTTCCTGTGGGAGTGTCCAGCGCTCCGCCCTCCCCGGCTCCCTAGGTCCCATCTTCCTGTGCAGCGAGGAGGGGGCTCCTACCAACGTGGGCGGAGAGAACAAAGTGGGGACAGGACACAAGTGTCCTATGTGTCAGGCCTCCTCTGAGCACAGAGGGCCTGTGTCCAGGCCATGAGGGCCCTCGTCTCCAGGTCCTAGAGTCACGGAGACGTGGGGGGTGGCTGAAGGACATGCATGGCGAGGAGGAGCCATGAGCAGAGGTGACCACGGCACAGCTGCTCTTCAGGAGCAGAACCACAGGCAGGGACGTGGCGCGTGGCAGAGCCCTCACCTCCCTTGTGCAGGGCCCTGGGCTCCTCCTCGGGGCTGGGGGTGGGAACACTGGAGGCTGCACAGCTGCAGGTGTGGGAAGTGGTCCCTACCTAGCGCTCGGCCAGCGGAATCCTCTGTGGCCACCGTAAATGATAGTCCTGGAAATGTGCCCTCCCTGGCGATGTCACTGAAATTGGGTCACCTAAACCAGGCAGAACCAAGACAGACACAGGACAGATGAGGGGTGATGTTGTCATAGGCTAGAGACGCTGAAAACAAAGTGCCTACTAAGTGTGTTTCCCAGGGCTGTGATCCTGCAGGGGACCGAGTAACTGACTCAAGTGACCCCGTGGCCACCTTCCGATGGGGTCAGGTGTTAGGGGGGCCTTGGAAGCTCGTGTGAAACGCTGTGGGCATCAGGAGGTCGGGCTCTGAGGGCCTTGCCCAGGCAGGGCGAGTGACCTGGGTCCCCCAGGGGAGCTGAGTACCAGGGTGTGGGGTGGGGGGGCTGTGGCTTCTGTTCCTGGAGAGCCAGGCCTCTGCTTCCTGGCGTCTGTCCTGAGCTGCCTCCTCCCCACACCACTCCCTGCTGCTCCGCCTCCCCAGGCCCAGGGCAGTGGTGTCTGCCACTCAGACCACTGAACTGTCAGCCCCCAAAGGGGTTCTCCCTCCTCCTCCAAAGTTGGCATGGGGCCCTTGGAGACGCTGAAATGGTGGCGCTGACCACACGCCTTCCCTTACCTTGGGCCGGGCAGTGGCCACTCTGCTTCCCGGGGCCTTCAAGGCCCTGCAGGTGGACAAGAGCGGGAGTGAGACCCCGGCCCTAAAGCAGCTCATGCCGCTCCTCGTGTCTCCTGTGTCTAACACAGGACGGAGCAGGGGGGCCGAGCCACCCAGGTCTGCAGGCGGGGGACAGGTGCACCCAGGGCCCGGTGGAGTTCCAGCAGCGCGGCAGGTCCCTGCTGTGCCTGGAGCACCTGCCCGCCATCCGTGCCCTGTGCGTCTCCAGCTTCTGCACCACGGCCTGTGCGGATGCTGGGAAGACCACGGGGGCTCTTAGGAGGGACGCGGCCTGGCCTCCTGCTCAGGTCCCCTGTCCCAGGCCCTGGTGGATGCCCTCTCCAGCCCAGGCCGCGGCCACCACCGCTGTCCTGTCCTTGCAGGCCGTCACTATGGGGCCGTCAGCTGCGAGGGCTGCAAAGGTTTCTTCAAGAGGAGCGTGAGGAAGAGCCTGACCTACAGCTGCCGCAGCAGCCAGGACTGCGTCATCAACAAGCACCACCGCAACCGCTGCCAGTTCTGCCGCCTCAAGAAGTGCCTGGAGATGGGCATGAAGATGGAATGTGAGCGGGCGCCCGGGGGAGGGCAGGGCCGGGCACACAGCACACATGCTTTAACAAGAAACCCCGCTCCAGCTGCACTCGGTCACTGCGTGGGTCAGCTGGTGACTCAGAGCCAGCGCCACTGGACCTGGTCGGTCCCCATGGCGCCCCTGAGCCCTGCTCCAGAGGAGTTAGGAGCAGGACAGTGCAGCGGGGCCAGCACCAGCTGTGGAACAAACTGCCACGTGGCCTCTGGTAGCTCTAGGGTCCCCTCTGAGACCCAGAAGCCCGCGTCTTGCTGATGCAGCCCCCTGCTGTTCCCATAGCCCTGGGCCAGGCCTCCGGCCCAGCCATGGCACACTGGGGCAGCCAGGGCAGGGCGCAAGCCCCCACTCTGCTCCTGGGGCTAGAACTGGGGGGTTAGGGATTCCAGGAACCAGGCAGTGAAAACCAGGGTGACCGGGACCTAAGCGGGCAGCGAGAGACCCTGGGGACGTGGTGTGGGGCTCTGGGACCTCCCTTCCCATGAGGGGAACAGGGACAGCAGGTGCAGGTGACACTCGACCTGGCCTGGGTGCTGCGTGCTCCTGGGGGCAGCAGGGCTCCTGGGAAGGGGGAAGCAGCACTTTTCAGTGTAGCCGTTTCTGTTTCTTCAGAGGAAATGGCAGACGTCTCTGGGGACAAGTAGGAAAGTGTTCTCCAGACAGAATCGGCAGCCTGGGTCCTGTAGAGTGGTGTTTTTATTTTGCCCGTGACGGGGTCCTTCCCCACGGCGGACGGCACCACTCCAATGCCAAGTGACCTTCCTTCCTCAGTAGCAGGTGCCATCCCCTCAGGACAATGGCAGAAATTATTTTTTTGCTATGTCGGCTATAACTGTGAAGTCAGGATCCAGCTGAAAGATAAGATAAAAATATCAAGAAAGCAAAATTAAAAAGAAGGAAAAGTGAAAGATCCAACTGGATTGTCTGCTTAGCGGGATGTCTGGATCCTACTCTGGGTTTCAGATCTTTCTTCCTTGGTTTGCTTGGGCCCATGTCCCTGTTCTCTTACTAGAGAGCTGAAGGGAGAAGTGACAGTGGGATATAAAATGGGCACCCACCAAACAGGAGGCCAAGGCTCTTCAAGCTGGACCTGGAAACTAGAGGGGTTTCAGTGTCTTTGGCTCGGGACTGTCCTCCTGCCCAGGGCTGCTTGAAGATGGGCATCTCTTGTCCTTGGGAAGAGCCAGTTGACTAGCAGCAACACGTGCTGCTCCTAGACCCCGAGCTCCAGGTCCAGGGAGGCGCCCAGGTCACCTGTGTTCTGTAGCTGTGGCCCCTGTCCTCTGTGCGTGCCTTTGATGTGACGGGCATTGTGGGGCCTCGCTGCCTCCTCTCCTTGGGCGGGGAGTCCACTGTGGAGACGGAGTTCCTCACCCCTGCAGCGGGGGGTTCCCGAGGGAGCCCCGGGGCGTGCCGTGTGGTGACGTGGCGTGCTGTGCTTTAAGCTGTGCAGAGTGAGCGGAAGCCCTTCGACGTGCAGCGGGAGAAACCAAGCAATTGTGCCGCTTCCACGGAGAAAATCTATATCCGGAAAGACCTGCGAAGTCCTCTGATAGCCACTCCCACGTTTGTGGCAGATAAAGATGGAGCCAGGTCAGTGCCCTGTTCTCCAAGGGTGGCCTGGGTGGGCAGCTGGGCATGTCGTATTCCACTCCCGTTGCCGCAGCTCGGTCACCCCCAGAGCAGCCCTGGGGTGCCTGGCTCAGGGCTCCGTATGTCCTGCAGCGTAGGCCTCACTCGGTCAGGAGGACAGGGGTTGGTAACTCGGGATTTGGACTGTAGCAGTATAAACGGGAGGTCTAAGCGAGGTCCAGGACGGTGCCACATGTTATTTGTGCCTTCTTCTGAATGCAGCTTATTGACCTGGTTTTAAGGGTCAGAGAGAGGGAGAATGGGACCCAGGACGGAGCGCAGAGAGCGTGGGAGGGACCCCGGTGACTGCACGGCTCGGTCCGCAGTCAGCGCGCAGTGTGGGCGCCTCTGTGTCCAGCCCACTGCGAGCTCAGGGGGCTTTGTGCACGTCTCCGCTGAGAGAAGGCTGTCCCCTGGGCACGAGGTCGCAGCAGAGCGCGTGTGTGCAGGAGGGCAGGGAGTGCGCCCCCCGTGCCAACGTGCTGGAAGCTACTGTGGGATTCTTTGTGTTAAATAGACAGACGGGTCTTCTGGATCCAGGGATGCTCGTCAACATCCAGCAGCCGCTGATACGCGAGGACGGCACGGTGCTCCTGGCCACGGATTCCAAGGTGACGTTCTCCCCTCCTGCTCCCTGTCCTCTGAGCTGGCAGCGGGCCGTCTTCCTGTGCCCCGCTCCTCCGTGGCCCTCAGAGACCTTGCTGATGGCTTCTAGAACTCCTTCAGGGCTGCAGTCGTGCCACGGTGGAGTTCAGGCTGCAGTCTGGGGACATGCCCCTGCTTCTGATCTCCACTACGTCTCACACAGCTTCCTGAGGGGACAGCTGCTGGGCCTGCGAGGTTTCTGCAGGACTCGTTAGTTCTACCAGTCGCTCTTTAGGAGGAGGTCCAGCGGGAGGTTCACCAGGGCAGGTCAGCCGCGAAGGATCCAGTGGGGACACAGGTATTGGCCACTCCAGGAGCTGGACAGCTGGCTCTTCCTGTGCCGATGACCAGAGCGTGGGGCTGGGTCCAGGCAGGGGGCCATCACGTCCTTCCTGGCGTGACCCAGTAATAAGGAAGTAGCAGCAAGACACACGCTAGAGGGCTGACTCGGGGCCACTTGGGAGTGTTGACATTGCTGCCACCTTTAGCTCCTTCATGTGTACATTCGCGTGACACCCAGAAACTCGGGGCACGTCCTCTTTTGGGAAGAGAAGGCAAACTTGAGAGCTCCTGGCTGGCCAGGGCGCAGCCTGTCCCCTCTGGTCCTCAGGCTGGACCTTGGGCCCCCTGACCGGGAGCCGTGGCTGTGTGCTTGATGGGAGCTGATGGGCCACCGCTGTCCCCCAGCATGTGTTCTGCAGAGTGGCTGTCACTGCAGAGCAAAGGCCAGGAACACTAGCTGGAACATGGGGCTCTAGGCCACCAGAGGTTCCCAGCAGTGTCCGCCCACAGCCTGGCTCCAAGCCCAGCCCTGCGCTTCGTGTGTCCTTCAGGACCGATTGCCCAGGGCTGGTGGGCACCTGGAGCGAGTGAGCCTCAGAGCCCTCGGCACACGGCAAGCTCTTGGGGGGGGGACAGGGGACTGTTGTCGATAACTGGAAAGGCTCACGGTGTTGACGTGGTTAAGAGACGGAGTTTCAGGGTCGGTTTGCGCCCTGCCCTGTTCCCTCCTAGGTGACATGGAACAGCAGGACCCCCCCCACCCAGTTCTCTGTAAGGAGACAGAGCGCCCCAGCAGCTGCTCTCAGAAGGGTCCATTTTTACACTGAAATCATTATGCACTTAAGATAATCCACGTAACCCGCGGAGGTCCCAGAGAGAGGGGCAGGAGGCTGAGGGTCACGGACCTGAGGCCAACCTCAGCCACTTCCAGAGGCCCCAAGGACTTAGCGAGACCCTGTCTCAAACAGAGAAGGGTTGGGACTGCTGGGTTCAAACCCCGGTACCCAAAACAGTCTGCTCGAAATAACGGTCCTCCTGACAGTGTCCTGTCACTGAGGAAGGGACTGCCAACATCCCTCCCAACCTGCCTCCCACTTCCTGGTGTCAGTTCTGTGCCTGCCACATCCAGGGCCTCTACAGGTGCCCCCTCCCAGCTGGCTCCTGTCCCTCAGCACAGTGTCCACGGGGCCCATCCAGGGTGCAGCCTGTCCCAGAGAGTGAGTCCTCACTGTCGTAGTAGGGGAGGAGTCAAAAGCCAAGCGGGGTTGTCCCACATGGCATCCTGCAGTCCTCCATGGGACGTGGGCTCTGTTTTGACTGAACTGCCCTGGTCCCCACAGTCCCGCCAGCAGCATCCGTGGGCTTGAATTTCCCAAATCTTTGTCAGCACGTCCCTGTCTTTTGGGGTCACAACCCTCTGCATTATGACACGTGCTCATGGGCCGTCTGTCTGGAGAGATGCCGTCCCAAATTCCACGTCCACTTTTGCATTGGGTCGCCTTTAACTGTTGGGCTCCAAGAGGTCCCCGGCTGTCCGGTGCTACCCTATGCCTGTGCATGACCTGCAGACTTCACGGGGTCTTGGTATTTTGTGGGTTCTCTGATTTTTTTTCTGCTCTGTCTATGAAGCACCCCAGTGTTGAGGAGTGGTGGCCAGCGGGTCTGTTTTTCCTCTGTGTCTCACTGCCGTGTCACCTGGGGACTTGTGTGACCACTATCATAACCAAGATTCAGAAAGCTAATCTGTCACCAGAAGGATGCCCTGGTGCCACCCATTTCTTCACAAGAACAAATCTTGAGTCCTGAGTCGGCGTCACCTCCACGGCGGCCCGAGTCCTGTGCGGATGTGCTCCTGTTTAATGTCACGGTTTTTGCTCAATAGGCCGAGACGAGCCAGGGAGCTCTGGGCACCCTGGCGAACGTAGTGACCTCCCTTGCCAACTTGAGCGAGTCCCTGAACAATGGCGACACTTCAGAGATCCAGCCGGAGGACCAGTCTGCCAGCGAGATCACTCGGTACGTGGCCACGGGGGAGGACCACACAGTCACCGTGCTGGGAGGGCGGTGGTGGCCTTTGGCATCCGTCCTGCCTTCAATCGAGGGCTACAGCGTGGTCACAATGACACCGCGTGTCTGTGCTCTGAGTTTTCAACTGTGAGAATGTTGTCTCCTTTATTCTGTGATATGGATCAAAATTGTGTGACCCGGGAGGCAGGAGGGGACGTGGCAGTGGCCTGATGTTCATCCTGCTTAGTGCCCCAAACAGCAGCAGCTCGCTCCTTCCACCTCTGGGCTGGGGAGCGGGAGCTGACGGGGGGCGCTGACCGGCTGCTCAGCACTGGCCTGTGCCCTGGTGTCGGCTGCCAGGTGACGGGGGCTCGGCCCTCGTGTTCCCTTCCAGTCTAAGGACAAAGTGAAGGTCTGGGCCAGGAGGGTGGTGTCCAGTCGGGTAGAATCCTGCGTCCACTGCTGACTGTGGGTGGCCGTGGAAAAGCCGCCGGCATTAGATCTGTAACCAGGGGAACATTCCTGCCGTGGGAGGGTGACCGTGGAACACAGACGTCATACTGGAAATCACACACAGCCCACGGTGTGGATGCTGGCGCTATCCTGGACCTCCTGTGTCCCTGCTGTCGCTGTGGCCCACCTCTGCAGGGGGACAGCACCTCTTCCTCGAGGCCTTGCTGTTCTGGACGCTGACTCAGCAGAGCCATGTCCCCTGGGAGCCACAGGTTCACGACCTGCTTGGTTTCCGCTCACAGGGCGTTTGACACCTTAGCTAAAGCACTTAACACGGCGGACGGCGCCTCGCCCCCCGGCCTGGCGGATGGCGTGGACACCAGCGGAGGGGGCAGCATCCACGTCATCAGCAGAGACCAGTCGACGCCCATCATCGAGGTCGAGGGCCCCCTCCTCTCAGACACACACGTCACCTTTAAGGTAGGTGGCTGTGGCCCTGCCAGCTGCCCGGCCTGCTGGGGAGAGCTCTGAGCAGGTGGGTCTGAAACCTGGGAGCTGGTCCCCGTCCCCACCCTCGTGGTGTGGCAGGGTGGCTTGAGCAGACCTTGAGTCCAGAGCAGTCTGCCCTGTCTTGTTCGCAGTGCCACTCGATTGTGCAGGGACCCGGCAACAGGCGTGACCTGTCTTTGCCAAGGCGGGCAGTCCCCAAGGGTGGTGGCTGGCTGCTCTGCCTCTGCTCCCTGCAGAGCCCAGCCGTGGGCACCTCCGTGCAGTGCAGCCCTTGGGGCCAGAGTCGGCAGGTGGCAGCCACTGCCCTTGAGACACAGAAGTGGATGGTAGCTGTCCCTGAGGCTGTGAGTGCTCAGGTTGCCTCATGCCCCCTGGACGGCCTCCCAGGACCCCTGAAGTCCCTGTAGACAGGCCTCAGGACAGGTCTCTGTCCCCTGCTGTCTTCACTAGAGAGATGACTGGGTCCCTGCTGCTGGGTGCCCTGAGGCAGGTCAGCACAATGGCCCGCCTTTCTGCTGGACGTGTCACCCTCCTGGCACCAGGGTCACCTGCACCATGCCTGTTGGCCATGGAGCTGGCCCTGGGGCCCTGGTTCCACTTGGACCTGAATGTGTGGCCCAGTGAGGGCAGCAGACTACCTCTGCGCTGGGACAGTGATAGAGCAGTGCACTGTCCCATCCTCCCGACTGCGTCCCCGGAACCCTGCTTCACTGAGCGGGAGAACCTGGGGGCCAGGGCCACCCTACTGCAGACACACGGGCTCTTCTGACTCGGGGACCCCAGCAGCCACTGCTGGTGGAACAGGACAGGGACCTGCTGCCGGGCCACTGTCCCTTGCTCACCTCTCCGTCCTCTGTTCCAGCTGACGATGCCCAGCCCGATGCCCGAGTACCTCAACGTGCACTACATCTGCGAGTCCGCCTCCCGCCTGCTCTTCCTCTCCATGCACTGGGCCCGCTCCATCCCCGCCTTCCAGGCCCTCGGGTGAGTGGCCCTTTTCCACACGCCATGATCAGGGACTGGAAGCGTCACTGGCGGCCACCCTGCAGCGGGCCCCAGACCTCCACGGAGCCTCCACGAGCCCAGGGCGTGGCACCAGGAGCTGTGGTCAGGCCCTTGAGACCATGCGACTGCCTGCATCCCCACGCGGGCATTTGTTCCTGGAGTTCCTGTGGGAGGTTTTTAAAACATGGGGTTAGTCCCTGCTGCCATGGACGTGGACCCTCCTCAGAGGGCTACGCAAAATATGTCACCACCTTACAGTGGTGTCCCTTGGGTTTCAAATACTCATCAGGCTCCGAGCTCAGGGAGCGACTGTGATTACAGGAGGTTTGTCCTGAGCCGGGGGGACGCTCAGTGCAGGGGGCCTTTCTGAGGCAAATGCAGGCACAGCCTTTGTGGGGACAGCAATTTCCCTGGCCTCGGATTTTTTTTTTTTTTTTTTTTTTTTTTTTTGGTGGTGCTGGGCACTGAGCCCAGGGCCTTGTGCATGGGAGGCAAGCACTGGCCACCTGGGCTCTGTCCTCAGCCCACGGCCTCAGAAACCTTGAGCCAGGAGAGGGGGCGCCCTAGCCCCTCTGGGCTGCGGCTTCAGAGCACCAAGACGGCAGCTGTGCAGGGCTGACCGTGCCCGTCGTGTGCGGAGCAGAACAGCGCTGCAGGTGGCCCAGCAGGTCCCCTCCCATCTGCATGCGGGTGGGTGCACTTCTTCCCTTCAGGTGGACGCTAGGCTCCTGTCTTGATCCACGCGGTCACTCGTGACCTTCGCTATAGGTACCGAGTCAGTTTCCCCCCCTCCTAGGACAGAGCCAGGCCAGCACAGCTGAGGGTCCAGCAGACTTAGGGAAGGAGGCTTTGGCCTCCCTGCTGAGGGTGGTGGTTAAGGCTGAAGAAGCTTTTTTAAGAACACAGCACTGGACAGGCACCGTGTGCACCTGTGACCTGAGCCACTCTGACGGCGGAGTCAGGAGAACCACAAGTTTGAGGCCAGCCTCAGCCACCGAGGCCCTCTCTCAGAGCAACTCACAAAAAGGGCTAGGGACGGAGCCCAGGGGCAGAGCAGCCTTGTCCTCAGTCCAACAGCAGAAGGGCAGCTCCCTGCTGGAGGGGCGGTGGTAAATGCTGGGCTCGGTACTGGGCAGCAGCCTGGCTCCGGTGCAGCCCGTGGGCATGTCCTCGCGGAGGCCCCGGGCCGTTCCAGGTGGGGTGCCGTAGCCCGCTGAGCCGCCCTCCGCCCCCAGGCAGGACTGCAACACGAGCCTGGTGCGGGCCTGCTGGAACGAGCTCTTCACCCTGGGCCTGGCCCAGTGCGCCCAGGTCATGAGCCTCTCCACCATCCTGGCCGCCATCGTCAACCACCTGCAGAACAGCATCCAGGAAGGTAGGGCCTGGGGACGCAGGGAGGAGGGTGACCTGGCCTGTGGTGCAGGCTGCAGTCCCACCACACAATGCGGGGAGGCGGGGGAAGACACTTCTAAATCCTGGGGCCACAGAGCGTCTGCAACGGCCTTTTGTGTAAAGCGTGGCTGCCACTGTGAACACCACGTCCTCTTTTTTTTTTTTTCCAAGAATAGCTGGAGCTTACATCCCCACCGTCCCTGGGTTGTCCTTCCATGTGACATTCTCCAGGCCTGTCCTCAGGACTGTGACCTGTGTGGAAATTGAGGCCCTGGTGAGGCCACAGCTGGCCTACAATGAAACAAGTGCAAGAGGGACACACACCCGCCCCTAGTCCAGAACACTCTCCTCACTGCTGGACCCAGGGACGACACGGCCAGGTTCTCCCTGGGTCCTATGCCCAGAACACTGTGAGGACCACTGTGCAGAGGGCCAGTGTCCAGGGCTCCACCTGAGCGCCGAACCCCTCCCCGTAAAGCGAGGCAATTCCTGGGGCGTCCCAGCCTAGGACAAGGGCCACCTGGCAGGTGCACGTGAGGGTGACGTGGAGAAACAGCCTCTTACTTAACTGAGGTCTGCTCCCAGGAGCTGCGGTTTCCTTTATTTTCCAAATAAACCAAGTAGAACCGCGACACCTGCTGTAGGGTCACACTGTCCCGACAGCTGTCCATGTCCCGTTGAGGTGTCGGGTCAGCACATGCTCCTCGGGACCTGCGGCGTTGGGAACCTGACCCCGATAGGACTCGGGCAGAGTTGAAGGAGCTCCCCGGGGGCACCACAGGCCAGGGAGCTGCCGGCCGGGTGACAGTGCAGTGTAGTGTGGGTGCCCGCGGTCACTTCCCCCGTGCTGGGAGCAGCCTGAGGTGCTGAGCGGAGCCCCCTGCCGTCCCCGCGGTGGCCGTGTCCTCAGGGCCTGTGGTGTGCTTGCAGACAAGCTGTCGGGCGAGCGCATCAAGCAGGTCATGGAGCACATCTGGAAGCTGCAGGAGTTCTGCAACGGCATGGCGCGACTCGAGGTGGACGGCTATGAGTACGCATACCTTAAAGCTATAGTTCTCTTTAGCCCCGGTAAGATATGCGCTGGGGACCCGGGACGCCTTCCCTGTGCCCACTGATATTTCTGACCATGATCGTGTTGTCGTCAGCGCTGTAGCCTGCCCTGCCACTCTGTATGTCACCTGGTGCCCCCCGCAGATACGGACATTGCTAGTCCTGGGCTTTTACAGCTCCCGAGAAACATGCCACCGTGTCTAGTGACATTAGGTATTGAATAGCTGTCATCTGCCCCCTAATTAGAGGCCTGGCCGGCCTCACCAGGTGCTCCCTGCACTCTTTCTGGTCACCTGGGCTCAGTGCCAGCCAACCCCACAAGAGTACCTGGGGAGGCTCCCTGTGGCTCTGCCCCGTCCCCAGGACAGCTCAGGAGCCTGTCCCTGAATACCTAGAGGGCGCTCTTCCTTGGGCAGTTCCCACACCTGGCTCTGTGGTGGGCAGCCAGGTGTCCACAACCAACTCAGCTGGGCTCGTGCCCAGGGGGAAGGGGGGGTGCCCCTTTGGAGCCCGGTTCCTTCTTGGGAACCTTGGCAGAAACCGGTGGCAAAGCTAGCATTCTAGCGACATCCCAACAGGATTGAGCTTCTGAGTTTGGGACGTCACCTTGGGGAAGCCTCACAGAAATTCCACTCAGGTGGGCACACCTGTGACCGCTGCTGTCAGGAGACCGCGGGCTCAGGGCCAGCCTGAGCAACTTGGACCCTGTCTGTGAATCTAAAGATAAAAAGGGCTGGGGTGGGGTGCAGCTCAGCCGTGGGGCACCTGCCCGGCTGGTTCCCCCTTGATGCCCCCTCCACGCACACACAGTGTCCTTGGTGGCATCTGCAGGGGAGGCCTCCCCAGGGCAGAGGGGAACCCAGAGGTCCTTTTGCTTTCAGATCACCCGGGTCTCACGGGCACGAGCCAGATTGAGAAGTTCCAAGAGAAGGCGCAGATGGAGCTGCAGGACTACGTGCAGAAGACCTACGCCGAGGACACCTACCGGTGAGCTCCGCCAACCTGTAGCTTTTTGTGGAGGCGGCATGAGCGTGGGGGCCAGGGCTGGCCGCTGGGAGGCCTCAGAGTGCTTGTCCCTCGTCTGACGGGTCGTGGCCTCTCCTGGGGCTGGTGCGGCATGGCCCTGTCTGCCCCTTGGAAAGCGCTGCCTCTGGTCCTGAGCAGCAGCTGTGTGTGACCCTAGAGAAGAGCAGGGAGTCGCACAAGTCATGCCTCCAGACACACTGGCTGCGAGGAGTCCCCGTGTAGGGGGCTGGTCTGGCGTTGGCAGCGCTAACAGGGGCTCCCTGGCTCTGCCAAAGAACGGCCCCTGCCCTGCTCTGACCCACGGGGCTACGGGAATTTGCTGCCCCCTTTCACTCCAACCATTTTCTACTTTTTAGCCCGTTCTGACCCCACAAGGGTTAACAGTCCAGACAGACGAAGCCTTTCCCTAGGCTTGTGTCCCTGCCCAGAACTGCCCGGGCCCTGCAGTTGTACCCGCTGCTGTCCTCAGCCTCAGGGGCACCCGGCCTTCCTGGCTGACTGCAGTGCCAAAGCCAGCACCATCCCACGGCCATGCCTAGTGTGATGGCGGTGCCCGCGGCCCAGCTGCAGCTTTTGTAGCACCATGGTTCATCAGTCTCCGAAGCCCTTGTCCTGAGAGCCCAGAGTCCCTTCAGCCTGTGCAGCAGGTTCTAGCCACACGCTCCCCACAGACCCCCTGTGGCCAGCCTGGTTTATTTCTCCGGGGCCCCAGGCTGAGATGGCCCCTGCTGCCATCCTGTGCCCAGCAGCCTGTGTCAGTGTCCCTCCCACCCTGTGCGCCCTGCAGGATCAAGCAGGGAGTCCATTGTAGCCGACTGTAGGTGATGGTGCTTGAATGCTCTGAATATAGTTTAGAACATTCTAGAAAGTGCAAAGGGGACAAACTACTTCATTAAGAAGGCATCACCTGGAGCTGTCCTACCTTTAACCTTCTGTGTTCACTTCCAGAAACTTGCTTTATGTCATTGGGAAACAAAGCCCATAACTTTTTATCTAATACAGAACAAGCAGCGCAGTCACGTGGGACACAGCAGATACAGTGTCTGTGGCCCTCACACCAGGGTTTCTTCAAAGTGAAGCATCTTTCACCTGGATTTTATAGCTCCTGAGGGGCAGGGACAGCCAGGAGTGTCGTGGGGACGTCCTCCGGCTGCTTTTTATCGCACAGTGTGTCATGGGTCTTTTCCTCCTCGAGATGGACATTCTTCCTGTCTTTTAGGAAGTGGCAGGCCGTTCTGTGAGGACACAGGGTGGGTTTTCCTTGTGTGGGGGCCGAGTGCTGCATCTCCACTCACCTGCTGGCTGTCCTCGGGATGACCTGGGCGAGCGGCTGTTGAAGTCAGGAAAACCAGAGCTGGGTGGGCGGGTGGCGGCCCGGTCCCCCGAGCTGGAGGCCCTCCCGTCTCTAACGCGGCTCCCTCTTGCAGATTGGCCCGGATCCTCGTCCGCCTGCCTGCGCTCAGGCTGATGAGCTCCAGCATAACGGAGGAACTCTTTTTCACTGGTCTCATTGGCAATGTTTCAATAGACAGCATAATCCCCTACATCCTCAAGATGGAGACGGCGGAGTACAACGGCCAGATCACCGGAGCCAGCCTATAGTACCCACGCGCGCCCGCCACCGCCCGTGGGACCCGCCAGGACCGCTCGGACCAAGGGGAGCAAAAGTAGTGGTGTTTGGTATGTGCAAAGGGTGCCTCCTGTTGACCCCAGACAGTGGGATCCTCTCCCGCCGTGAGAAGCGTTTTCATGCCTTTTGATGAAGATTTTGGAAAAATCTTTTAACTCCATTTGTATTTAGCAATTCTCAAAGGGCAAAAAACCAGAAAAATGAAGTTTTATAATGTCAGAGACTAGTATTAAAGCAACTAAAAGAACCTAAGAGAACAGTATGTGTGTAAATATATTAAAAATGTCCTTGGAATTAATAGCTATTAATTGCCAGGGTGACAATAGCACTTTCTAAGCACTTGTTATCAAACTTTGTAACGTTAGCGACACCTGCCTGTGGGCGGGGCCACGGGAACGCGGGCACCTTTGGCTGGAGCGCTGGGGACTGACACCGCGGGTTCCGGAGACAATCATTTGTTTAGAGCGTCGTCTTTCCTCGGTCTGTGCACATGGCTCCTGTGAATGGAAACGCGGCGACAGGGCTGACCGTCGGGTCCCCTGACCGCACTCCTGGTCTGTGGCGGGCGTCTGCGGACTCTCCATCACCTGCGCCTGCTTCTGAGGATTAGATTGGAGCTGGTCAGACCAAACGGCGACAGGAGTCCTGTCACACCTCCAGCAACGGCAGACGTCCTCAGGTCACCTCATGCTCGTGGCAGCTGCAGCCTCTGACCCAGCAGGGCAGGGTGGGCAAACCCTGGACGCCCCTCCCCGAGTAGGCGGGGTGGGGGGCTGCGTGGAGAGGGACGGTGCAGCTTCTGGAGCGTGAGGACCCCTGTCCGGGGGTTTCCACCCGACACCCCTGGAGCAGGTCAGGGCCGGTGGCACAGGAGCCCAGCAGCTCCTCCTCTGCAGGTCACGAACAGCAGGGGTGGCCTCTCACTGTCCCAGCGCGTGGTGCCCCAGCAGGCCACCCACCCTGTAGAAAGCAACCCTCATCCCCAAGGGACTGTCTTCCTCAGAAGTTAGTGACCCGAGTTGACACCAAAACCTGAGCTCGGTTACCAGGCGTACTGTCACCTCCATGAGTGCAGTTTGCATCTGTTGACCAGGTGGCCTGTCCCCACGGCGCTGGGTGTGGGCTCCAGCCAGAGGGGCTGTGTCCTCCTGGGGTGGGCAGTGCGCTGGGCTGTGGCAGCAGGATCGGGGGGACGCATCCACCTCGGGCTCCATCGCTAGGGCTGTTACTCCTCCTGGGCAGCAGAGGCTGGAGAGCGGCAGTGGTGGCCGATGGACTTGAGTGTTTAGGGAGGTGAGACGGAGGCTCTCCGAGGGCAGAGCTGGCCTGGTGCGTCTGGCGGCTCTCCTGTCCTTGCATTTCCGAGGGCCGCGTGGTGGCCCCAGGGGCCCCGTATACCTGCAGAGGTGCCGGCCTGAGCTGCCCAGGGCTGAGCCCGGAGGACACTCTTGGGCTCGGAAGTCCCTCGTGTGGCCTGAGCCTCAGGTTAGAGACTCTCCATTTGGGGTGCGGCCATCAGCGTTGGGGAGCTTATGGTCCAGGTGTGACGAGGTGAGGCCAGGTCCCAAGACGCTCTGCATGGAGCCTGGGTGAGGACACCAGACCAAGGGGGAGGACGGCCCCCACGGTCACTTCTTGGTTAAGTGGCCTTCTTCCCAGGAGTAGTTCAAGTGACACCGAGTCAGGTGTTGGAGTCACGTGCGCGTACACCAGACGGGGAAAGACCCAGACGCTCAGCCCAGTGTCACTGGTCACCTTCCTCCTGGAAGATGAGGTGCTGTCCAGCCTCTGCCCTCGGGCTGAGGTTTTGGGGTCCTTAAGTGGGTTTTTCTATTGAATCGGGTGTGGTGGCTGTGCACCCTCGTTTTCTAGCTTGTGGGCAGGCAGGGCTGGGCACACCCCTCCCCACGGCCACTTGGGCAGCTGACCACCATGGGAGCCAGGAGCTGGAGCCTCACCCTGTCCTCTGGGGACACCTCCCTGCAGAGCAGTCCTGGGTGGCAGTTGGCATCCGTGGCTGGAAGCCTCTGGCTGGTGGCATTCAACGTCCCCTAAGCCTGTTAAGTGTCCTGCGAGACCTGATTTCTTGCCAGGTGCCCTTTGGTCCTGGAAACTCCTCAGCCAGTGAGCAGATGCCCCCATGTCCCCTGCCCAGCCACCAGTCTCTAGGTCAGTCACGCAGCTCTGAAAATTGTCTCAACTTTGTAGATTCTGAAAGCCAAGACCCCAGCTCGACAGGGTGGCTCTGGGCCTTTTGCACTCTAGGTTCCGGGCCACCCCCTCCTCCTGCGTCCCCGCAGTAAGCGCTGGGCGTGTCTAGCCCCCGGCCCTGCAACAGCCTGGGTGACATACCTGTGTCCATACCCCGAGTACAGAGCTGTATAGACGACCGCCCCTGCCCTGGACAGTTCTGTGACAGTTGATCAAGGCCCTGGTTGGGGGTGGGAGAGGGGAGACGCTAGTTTTCCTACCTGCATCTTGCCATGGGGAAGCCTTTCTCTCCAGACGGGAAAGGAGGACACAGGAGGACATTTCTCTGTTCACACGAGGGCTGCAGCGTCCTCAGCTACGTGGCCATTTCTCAACTTGGTCACATGGCAGCTGGAAGGAGCTCCCCAGGTCCCGCGCTCCACGTGGCCAGAGCCAGGCCAGGGTGCAGACTGTCCTTGTCAGCGGGGCCTAGAGCGAGGCCAGGGCACAGCCGGGGCGTCTTTAGAGGCTGGCCTTGGTGCCATTCCCTGCCCCCTGGGGGCATGGCGGGAAGTCCCCAGGCTAAACTTCTTTCTGAAAGATTCAAATCATAATTTTCAGAAAAGAACTGGTGTTTGTCCTTAAAGCCACAGACACCAAGTTTCTGTCACCAGGTCTAACCTGATGACTCCCCATAATCGGGCTCTGAGCGGAGGGAGACCCGGCCCTGGAGCCAGGCCCAGCCTGGCGGTCACTGCAGATGACTGGGACCCTCCTGAGCCCCAGGCTGCTTGCTCTTTTTCTCGGTGTAGCATCAGCATGTTAGAGGACACGGGGACAGTGCTCGGTGCCTTTGCGAGACGCAGGCCCTCGGCGGCTCTACTTTGATGTAAAAGGTGGCGCTGCTGTGGCCCTCACCTGCTGTGACAATCACATGTTTCAAAGTGGCTTTCTAGCTGAAAAACGTGGAAGCCTGACAGTCTGTCACCTGTCTGGCCAGCACAACAGCAGCCGAGTGACCCAACCACTTGATGGGGCATTCAAGGGTGAAGGTTGGGGACAGCAGGCTCTTCCTTAAGAGTGGCTCTTCCTCGGGAGCAGACTCAGTTGTGAGAGTGGCAGCCTTGCTGTCCTCCGTCTCACCTGTCCCCCGGGGGCCAACGCTGGCCTGCTCCTGACTGCGAAGCTGCACGTGTCCCCACACACCAGCTGTGGGTTCCCTGTAGTTGGGACTCCTGTTAAAGTATAGCCGCGTCCCAGCCCTTAAAAAGACACCCCCTAGAGGACAGTGCAGGCGTGAGGTTTCCTGGGACTGTCCCTGTCACCCTGCCCTTCTCTCCTTGGCGCCGTGACGTTTGGACTCCGGGTTGAGACCCTGTGGAGGCTGCAGCTGTGCACAGCTCCCGTCCCCTGTGAAGCGAGCGTTGTTCTGTGATGGCATTTCAATGGCATGTCCTTTTTAACCTGATTTTGTATCTAACGCTGTCCCGCCCGCGGCCCTGCGCTGTGTCCGTGGCGCTGCCGTGCATGCGCAGCTGTGTGCGTGACCCATGCTGTCTGATGTGGCCTGGCTGTGGCCCACCCTGCTGCCTACAGGAGGGCAGACCATTAAAAGTGAATTAAAGCCTCGTGTGCGCCTGCTCCTCATTTCTCCCCACGGCACTGGTGACATCTGGCCGAGGGCCCTGCGGGGACGGTCGGGGGGGACCATCCCATTCTCTCCACCTGAACTTGGCCCTGAACACCGGCAGGGAAAACCCGGGCAGCGACCTTGTGTCCACCACAGGGCAGCTCCTTGGTGAGGGGTGAGGCTGCTT
This sequence comes from Callospermophilus lateralis, assembly GCF_048772815.1. Taxonomy (NCBI): domain Eukaryota; kingdom Metazoa; phylum Chordata; class Mammalia; order Rodentia; family Sciuridae; genus Callospermophilus; species Callospermophilus lateralis. Next base: position 3,759,196 of record NC_135324.1, read on the forward strand.
CAGGAGCAGGGCGGCCACCCGACCCCGTCACCAGGCCTTGAGCCACGGCGCAGCAGGCTCCTCCCCTAAGGAGATTCGCTTAGGGTGGAGCCACCCGTGGGGAGACGAGCTCATGGTCACCTGGCCTCTCATTTCACAGGTAAGGACGCTAAGGCCCCAAGTCACAGGCATGACAACTCATGGACAGCCAGATCCCTGAGTGGCACTGCCTGCCGTGCCTCCTGGCGACCACACGGCTGCTGTCTGCAGAACCAACCACCCCACGGCGGCTAAGCATCGGGCAGCCCTCCCGCTCTGCCAGTCCCCGTGTCAGATTCATCAAAGACAAGTCGTAAATGATGACGTGTGTGATCCTCGTCCACTGCCCACGTCCCAGGGAGGGTGGCCCCAGACCAACCGCCACTCACCTCCACCCACTGGCCCGGAGGCGTGGCGGGTGGTCCCCACACCATGCTGAGCCTGACCGCGAGCCCAGACCTCTGTCCCTCTGCAAAGAGGGGCGACCACTCTGGATCAGGGCCCCCTCCTCCTGGGAGGCCGTGTCACCAAGCCAGCAGCTGGGCTGGGGACAATGTAGTGGCCCTCCACACTGGCTGCAGGAGACAAGGGCCACACTGCCACCAAACACCAGCCCGTGAGCCTGTGGCCCTCAGAGCACCCTGTCCACTACGACCAGAGCTACGAGCCGTCGCCCAGCACAGGTCTGGTGCAGAGTCACTGCAAACCGGAACCTGGTCGTCAACATCTCTGGCAGGTCCCTAAACCACATTACAGCTCCCACGGCCAAGCTGCCCCCCACGGCAGAGGCCACCTGCACAAGCTACCACCCAGGAAGGACCTGGGGGGCTGTAGGAAAGGAAGGTGCCAGCCTGACCCCCACAACCCCCTCCTGGCTGAGCCGCCAGGGCTCTGTGGCCAGGGACCCGAGTGACACGGGCCTGCACCACAGTGGGCTGCTGCAGCTCCGCCCAGGCCAGACCCCACCCTCCATGCCACGCAAGGGCCACATGTTTGGTTTGAAAGGCCCGCCCTCCCAGGAGTGGAAAAGCCACAGGCTCAGCCATGGTGGCTGTCACCTCCCCAAGAGCAGGTCTACAAACGACCCACAGCACTGGGGCAGAGTGTCCCAGGACAACATGGTGACAACAGCCTCTACCCTCCCTGCCCAGAGCCCCTTCCCTGCGGCAGGACCAGAGGCACACTGCTGCTGGGGCCACCAGGCCTTTTATTGAGCAAGGGACAGGGACATCCACACAGCACCTCAGCCTCAGTCCAAAGGCGACCTCCGAGCACAATCCTGGGGTCACCCCGTCTCACCACCGCTTGGTGCGCGTTGGCGGCTCAGTCCTTGGCGCTGGCCCTCAGGGCGGCTCTGTACTTGCCGGTCATCTCCTTGGGCAGGGCCACCAGGCCCGGGCAGGGCACCTGGCCCTCCACCTGGCACATGCACTCCCGCAGGCAGTACTTCCGGGGCCCGAAGTTGGCCGGGTGCGACAGCTGCTGCCTCTCCTGCTGCTCCCTCTGGAGGGTCTCCCTGCAGGAGCGCCGAGGTGAAGCGCAGCCCAGGTCCTCAGGAGCCCCCTACCCACCCCGTGCACGAGGGCAAGGCACTGGAAAGACAACCCCCTGCTGTCCCCAAGAGCAGCGTGCATCCTGGGGTCAGCCCTTCCTGGGGCCCAAGCGGGGACCCGGGAAGCCCCGGGGTTGCAGAGACACGGCCCCGACCCCTGGAGCTGGACGTCCCCTGGCTCCAAGCCGGGCTTCACGGCTTCACACGGGGCCTTCCGGCTGCTCTCCAGGGGCCTGTCGCCACCCCTCTTGACCCGGACAGGCCAGCAGTGAGCATCCCCCGCTCAGCTCCGCCCCCGTCCGTGGCAGCCACTCACTCGCTCTTCCCCAGGATCTTCCTGACGTGCTCCACGATCTCCTTGTTGGTCTTGGTCTCCACGTCCACCAGGACCTGCTCCCCGGAGTCTGGAAAGAGAGGCCCGGGACGGAGGCTCAGCTCAGGCGCACAGCCCCAGAAGTTGCGACTCCATCTGCTGCAGGGGCAGGGACGCTTGTCACATGGACACACGTGTTTACAGAACCCGTGAGGCCGCCTGGCGCTCCCCGTGCTCCCGGGATCCGAGCCGCCTTCAGGTGGGGGCCGAGCACCGCGCCTTCCAGGCAAGACTCCGCGCCGCGCAGACAGACGGGCTGCAGGGGCCATGGCCCAGGTCTCCCTGGAGTGGGTGGGGCCTACACGCATGCACACACACACTCACACCCCTAAGGACGGAACTGGGGGCTCTACACACCGAGCTCCGTCCCCAAACTCCCTCTTTAGTACCAGCGTTGAGCCCCGGGGCGCCCACCCCGCCTTTTGGTAAGGAACTACTTTGTTAGGCGACAGGAGACACAGTGTCACTGATCCGCGGCCCCAGTGCCGTCCCTGCCCAAACCCAAGCAAGTGTTTCTGTAGAAACCAAAAAGCAGCCACCACCTTGAAACAGAAAACGGGGGAAGGAGCCCGCTTTCCCACTTCAGCTGCACCCCAACTGGAGTCACTGCAGTGGTTCACGCGGGGTCGGCCTGACGACAGGCTGGAGGGGGGGACGGACCGAGTCCGGGAACTGCCTGCTCATGTGCGGAGCAGCCGCCTGGGCGGAGGTGGGCCCCGCACGACCTGCGTCAGGGGGCCCGACAGGGCGACAGGGCCCGCCGGTATAGGAGGGTGAACGCGGTCATCGGAGACCCGAGAGGGGACACGCGCATGAACTCTCAGGGGCAGAGCGCCTGCCCCCCCAATGCTGCGCGGAGAAGGAACCTTCTAGAAGAGAACATAGGAGCAAACCACAGCCCTGCCTAAGCAAAGGTTTCCAGCCACAACAAGAGCTAAACTATGAGCCTCCAGGTGTCCACCAACAGACGGCTCTAAGACAGGGTGCCACGTGGATGGGACAGCTGGATTCAGCCATTAGAGGGACCCTAGTGACCACCGAAGCGGGCCTCCCTCCCCCAGAGGGTGGAGGCCTTGTGTTCTCACGTGAGGAAGCCAGAGAGCAAAGACAAGCAGGGGATGCCAGGCACAGTGGCCCTCACCTGGGACCAGAGGCCACCAGCTCCCCCAGCTCCATGGCCACAGTAACAGGCGCCCAGGGGGACAGCCCATCCAGATTGTAACTACAGCAAAGGACACCACATGTAAAGAATTCAGAAGAAAAAAATTGTCCCAACTTTTCACCTTAAATTAACAAAAGATTCAAACAGATTCTTTGCCAGGTGCGGCTGAGCGCGGTGGCGCACACCGTGATCCCAGTAGCCGGGAGGCTGAGGCAGGAGGATTACAGGGAGGAGGCCCCAAGCAACTCAGTGAGACTCAAAACAGATCTGGGGATGTGGCTCACCAGCAGAATGTCCTTGGGTCAACCCCAGGACCGGAACCCAGGGGAAAAAAAGGACCCAAGGACAGTGGGGCGAGGCGCCGGAGCCGGGATCCAGAGTGGGAGCGCAGCTTCCCTGGAGGTGGGTCAAAGGGGGACCTCCTACAACTCCGCCCTGGACAGAGGCTCACAGGCGCAAAACCTTGCTCAGCACCGGGGACAGGCTGCCAGGGCGTCAGTCTGAGGAGGCTGCGCTGCGAGGCTCAGGGGACCGTTGGCACCCACGCACCTGGCGCCCCCAGGCCAGGAAAGCCGCTGCCACCCTGCTGGGCCGTGACAGAGAGCCCATCCTGTTGGAGCCCCGGGCGGCCCATGCAGAGCCCTGCGACACCCCTGCACAAGACAGGCCCACGCTTCCCGGGGACCAGGCAGGACTAGGGCTGCCAGGTGCAGGGAGAGCAGAGCAGACACGAGCGCCTGCCCGTGACCTTGGTGGCACCCAGAACACGGCGGCCCTAGCCAGGTCCCCCTGCCCCTCACCCCAGCCTGGCGGCTTAGAGACCAACGGGAATGGGGGACGGCCGGTCCCTGGGCAGCAGAGGGCAAAGGGTCCAGAAGACCCCAGACCCGCCTCCCGGCAGGAGCTGGCCCTGCTTCCTGCTCGGCTGGGGACAAACAAGGAACAGGCGGGGACACCCCTCCCCAGCCGCTCTCACTGCACGACCACCTGCGGAGACTGTGGGCTCCCCACGGTGCCAGCCGCGCCCACTGGCTGGGGGAGACCCAGTGTCCACGGAAATGTCTCTTTCCACATTTGTACATTTTCAAAGTCACACCCCCACCTGGTCCCGGGCTCAGCGCTCTGCATGGCGCTACGCTCTGCGCCTCGCCCTGGCCCTGGCCCTCTCTCCTGCTCACAGCCAGGCCCCCAGCTTCCTCCCGCTTCCTTGACTGGTGCCTCCATCCCTTCCTCATCTGCCTCTCGCCCGTTCTCTCCACTCTCTGGAAGGTCAACTCCCCACCACCTTCTGTCTTAACTGCTATGTGCCATCTGTGCCGCTGTCGCCACCGCTGGGAACCCCTATTGCGAGAGGTGCCAGGACCTCTTCCTTCCCTCCTCCCTCCGTCCTGGGACACCACAGAGTCACAGGAACGGACTCTGCTGCTGAGCCACACCAGACCAGAGGACAGCGCACCTGGACCCCCACAGGTTCACTCGTCCTCAGCTGCACTTCCACACAAGCAAGTGACGAGACAAACCCACACTACTGTCCAGGCCCCACGTAAACCACGAAGGGCCCCAGGTCACACTGCGGGCATCCATTGCCACAGCACGAACAGTGAAGTGACACAAAGGCTCAGATAGCACACCTATGAGCATCTCGACCCAGGCCACTCCACCAGTCACAACCCGGGAATGTGTGTAAACAGACGTGGAGGAGTGCACTCCCACTGAGGCCAAGACCAGGCCCTGAGGAAACAGACGCACAATCTCCCCAAACCCACAGCCCCCAACAAGGGGTCCCACTGATGTGAGGGACAAGAAGAAACAGGAAGATCATAAAAAACTGCTTCTCAGAATGTCTACCAAACTAAAAGGAGATCTACAGAAAGAATTGAGAGAGCGACTACAGGAGGCAAAAGACCATTTTAATAAAGAAACAGAAATAGGGGGACCAAGCAGAACCCTGAGATGGGAGACAAGATGAATCTCACGCAAACTCACTCCCAGACGGTGCAGAAGACGGAGCCTGGGCCCTGAAGACAGGCTACACGACCCTCACACACGGAAGGCAGTAACGAGGAAATCATAGGCAAGGGCTCGGGGACAGCTTTAAAAGACCAAACCTGAGAGTCACTGGGAGGGAAGAACATGGGGATACGGAACAAAGAGGAAACAACATTTTCACCTAGAGCTGCGGGAAACTCCCCCGTGTCAGAACACGATGGCTGTCCACATGCAGGGGGCTGCTAGGACCCCAAACAGACCAGCCAGAGACCAAGTTTGCTGACATGCATCACCATCAAAACACCTAACATGGAAAACAAGGAAAGAATATTAAAAGCCAGAGAGAACGACAACAGGTCACATTTAGACAGCAACCAGTAAGGTCACTTCTGATTTGTCTGCTGAGAGTCTACAATCAAGGAGGCCTGGGGCGAGATATTCCAAACCCCAAAAGAACACAGCCGTAAGCCAAGGTCACTAAACCCAGCAGAGCTCAGTTTCAAATTAGAGGGGAAAATAAGAACATTCCACAATAAGAATAAACAAAGAATTCATGAGCACCAAACCAGCACTGCAAAGAACAAACAGAAACAAACTTCACAGAGAAACAAAAAACAAAAAACAAAAACCCCAAACTCCAAACAATGGCCCACTAAGTGAGAGTCCAGACAGGACGGGACACAGCAAGACCCCAAACGGCAGGAACCACACACACACAGCCATGTGCTGGATGTTAATGGCCTCGAGTCCTCAATTAAGACTCAGATCAGCAGAATGGATCAAAAAACAAAATGCAGCTATGTGCTGTTTAGGAGAGACCCACAGGATGAAGGAAGAAGGGGCCAAAGACTACTCCAGGCGTATGGCCCAAGAAAACAAGCAGGAGTGGCTATTCCCACATCCGGCACTGCAGCCTAGGAAAGGGAACAATCCAACAAGAAGATACGGCCACAGGAGACACGTGAGCCACAATGTCCACACACACAAAATGGCACGGAAGGAACAATCCATGGACTAGGGCCATAGTGCTCGCCTCATGTGGGAGGCCCTGGGTTGGATCCTCAGCACAACATGAAAGATAAACAAACAAACAAAATAAAGATGCTGCATCCATCTACAACTTGGAAAAACAAACGCCATGACATTAAATTCCACATAGGCCCCCAGAGTAATACTGGGGGATTTCAAAACACCCGTATCACCCACAGACAAGTCATCAAGACAGAGAAACAAAAAACTCCACAGAGATCTACCCAACACTGTAAATCAAATGGGCTTCTACAAATGTGCCACCCCAGAAGAGCTGAACTGACCTCTTCTCAGCTCTGCATGGAACTTTTCCAAAATACATCATATTCAAGGCCAAGAAGCAAACCTTAGCAAAATAAATAAAATAAATACACTCATACAATCCCATGTATCCTATCAGATCACAATGGAATGAAACTGGAAATAATCAGCAAGAAAAATGAGAGAAACCATGTAAACTCATGGAAATTGAAAAATATTCTCTTACATGAAGAATAGATCATAGTAGTGGTAAGAAATGAAAACAAATCAAGAAATTACTAGAAATGAAAAAATTCTTAAGAAGAACAAGGGGCTGGGTTTTAGCTCAGTGGTAGAGCAGTCGCCTCACACACACAGGAGGCCCTGGGTTGGATCCTCAGCACCACATTAAACAAATAGATAAATAAAAATGAAGATATTGTGTCCATCTAAAAGGAAAAAATGTTTAAAAAAATGAGAACAAAGACACAACGTATCAAAGTGTCACAGTATGAAAGCAGTTCTAAGAGGCCCCAACAGTGATACTGGGGGATTTCAAAACACCCTTGTAGCACTGGTGCCTACATTAAAAAATGAGTGAGATCCCAATAAATAAGCTTCTGTTCCACCTCAAGGCCTTAGAAAAGGAACAAACCTCCAAACCAGCAGGAGACAGGAAATAATTGAGATCAAGCCTAGATAACAAAATTGAGAAGAAAAAAAACACAGAGAATCAACATAATGAAAAGTTGGTTCTTTGAAAGGAAATAAAATTGAGAACCCTTACTCAAACTCACCAACAGAAAGAGTGAAGTAGGGACGATGATGCCCGCCTGTCATCCCAGCACCTCAGGAGGCTGAGGCAGGAGGATCGCGAGTTCACAGTCAGCCTCAGCAACAGCAAGGTGCTGAGCAGCTCAGGGAAACTCTATCTCTAAATAAAACACAAAATAGGGCTGAGGATGGGGCTCAGTGGTCAAGTGACCCTGAGTTCAATCCCTGGTACCTGCCACCCGCAACAAAAGAGTGAGAAGAAAGAAATCAATAAGATTGGAGATGAAAAAGAAGATACCACCACAGATCTCTCTGAAACCCAGAGTACTGTCAGCTCCATTTTGAGAACTTGTACTCCAGTAAACTAGAAAATCTGGAATACATGGACAGACTTTTAGACATGTACAACTTGCCAAAATTGAACCAGGAAGATACAGAAATCCTAAACAGACCAATATCTGTTGAAACAGCAATTAAAATCTTTCCAAAAAAGAAAGGCCCTGGGCCTCAAGGATTCTCGGCTGAGCACTACCACCAGACCTTTACAGAAGAACACACCCCAGTTCTTCTCAAATTATTCCATGAAACTAAGGAGAGGGAACACTTGCAAATACTTTTTATGAAGCTAGTATAACCCTGATCCCAAGAGGCATCAAGAAAACTACAGACCAACAGCCCTCATGACATAGAGGCAAAACTCCTAAAGAAAACTATTACAACCCCCATATGAAAACCACATCAAGGGCTGGGGATGTGGCTCAAGTAGTGGACCAGCTTGCCTGGCATGCGCGGGGCACTAGGTTCAACCTTCAGCACCACATAAAAATAAAGATGTTGTGTCCACTGAAAACAAACAAACAAAAAAAAAAAATGTTAAAAAATTCTCTCTCAAAAAAAAAAAAAACACATCAAGAGGCGCTGGGCTGGGGCTCAGCGGCACAGTGCTTGCCTAGCAAGTGCGGGGCACTGGGTTTGAGCCTCAGCACCACATAAAAATAAAATAAAGGTATTGTGTCCACCTACAACTAAAACATGCTATTTAAAAAATAAATAAAAGAAACACATCAAGAAGACAATACCCCGTTCAAGGGGGCTTCATTCCAGGGACGCAAGGGCGGTTCAACATATGCAAACCAATAAATGGGACCCATCACTTAAAATTCAGAAAAAGAAGATCACACGATCCGGTCAATAGACGCAGCAAAGGCCTTTGATAAAATCCCACAGCCATTCATGTCAGAAAGAAGCTGGGGACTGAAGGAAGTCACCTGGATGCTGTAAAGGCCATTTATAACAGACCCAGGGCCAAGGGCACACTAAAGGCTGGGGCTCCGGGACTCCGCCGGCAACCCGAGGGGAAAAGGGGGCCAAAGGGGATAGAAACTGGAAAAGAAGCGCAGCCACCTGTTTGCCGGGGGCGCATCCTCATCTACAGGACCCAGAGCCCCCCAGAGGACTCTAGCGCCTAGAATGAATCTAGCAAGGCAGCAGGACACAAGTTCGTCACCCATGGACCAGCGGCTGTCCCAGACGACCGCTGCGGTGCACTGAAGACGGGGTGTCACCCTACGACTGCAGGAGAGCAGAGCTAAGGCCGTGGGGCTCCACGCCAAGACCCACCTCCAGAGAGCGGAGGGGGAACTGGGCCTCCTGCTGGCTCCACCGAGGCCAGCAGACAGCTCCTCAGCAAGGGGGCGACTGCGCAGGCATCAGGGACTGTAGTGGAATTTGACACTGGACACGCAGGAGAGCTTCTAGTAAATAAGAGGCCAAGCGCCCCAGCCCCGCACGGCTGGAGGCACACACCAGGCTCCTCCGTCTGACAAAGGAGAGAAAGGAAGCCCGTCCCCAGGAGCCTCTGGAGATCAGCCACGGCCCCGGCTCAGCTGGGCTGTGCTGCACTGTGTGGGTGTGTGGGGGGGTGTCTCCGGGGCAGCGCGAAGGCAGCAGAGTGAACCACCTTGCAGCTGCGCCTCTGGCGGACCACGCTGGACACACCACGCCGCGTGACAGAGCGTGTGATGATGACCAGCACGGAGGAGGTTACCCAGGGAGACACTGGAGGGGGACCCACCTGGCTGCTCCCCCCATTCCAGCCCTGAGACGGGCGATTGGAAAGGGTAGGAGTGGGAGGGACCCGTCTCTGAATCAGAGACCAGGAATTGTGGGGTGCAAAGGCGACATACTGGGCCAAGAACAAGCTCCTCCACCATATGAGTGGAACCCTAATGAGAGCCATGGGTGCGGTCTTCCACCGTGGACCACGATTGCTGGGCCCCGCCGCTGAACCGCCTTCCCATCTGCAGACCAGCGGGCCAGGGAGGAGCCTGGAGCACCCCGAGCCTGCACCCCGCCTCCGGAGCTCCACCTCCAGGACCAACCCTCTCACGGCCACCCCACCCACCCTGAGGGGGGAGCAAGCTCCACACCCAGACAACCCGCTGCCCAGAAGGGAAGCTGAGAAACTTCTGAACCCCAACAGAAACAGTCAACTTCTCATCAAGATTTTTTTTTTCTTTTTTTCCTCTCAAATTTTTACCTTTTTTGAAACCAAGTATTTTTCAAGAATCAGTTGTGTGTTGTTTCATTTTCACTTTTTTCTATTTATTTAAAAATCTTTCATTATACATAAATTTCTTCTCTCACTTACCTGTTTCCCTGGAATCTCTCTCTACTCCTACCAACAGCCAACCTTTATCAATCCCCCGTTCACTCTTCCTAGGATGTTTTACTCTCTCTGTCTCTCCTCCTTCCTCATAAGCATCACATCCTACACCACTCTCTCCTCCCTCCTCCACCATTTGAAACTGTAAACCCTTTGCAAACCTACTGTTCATGTCGTGGACAACAACTGACCACATCATTCCTGTTTACTGTGACATACCACAGACGTCTTAGAGGAGCTAGTTGGTTTAAGCAGTTTGGCATATTGTTTGCAATGGCTGCTGTCATGATCCCTCCCTCAAAGACAAGACACTGGAATCTTCAGGAACACGGTATAGAAACTGTGCTGCCTCAGGTCCACACTAAACAGGTAGACACACAACCACCTGAGAACACAAGGGGACAAACTGCCCCCAAGAAACCAAGATGCCCCCATAACAGAATCCACTGACACCCACAGGAGACTAAATGACAGAAGGAGTTTAGCATGTACCTAGGTGAACTGACCCAGGACGTAAAGGATGATGTAAGCAGTGAAATCAGAGCTAAAATTCAGGAGGCGAAAGGTCATTTCAATAAAAAGATAGAGATTCTTAAAAAAAAAAAAAAAAAAAAAAAAAAATCAAGCAGAAATCCTAGAAATGAAGGAATCAACAAAGCAATGAAGACAAAATATATAATCTTGGAAATAAAGTTGACCATGCAAAGATGTTAAGAAACCATGAATAGAACATCCAAGAATTATGGGATAACATGAAAAGACTAAACTTAGAATTTATCAAAATACTTGAAGGTACAGACCTACAAATGAAAGGAATGCACAATCTTTTCAATGAAATAATACACGAAAGATACCCAAACCTGAAGAATGAAATGGAAAGTTAAATATTAGAGGCTCATGGAATCCTAAATGTACAAAACTGCAGCAGACCCACATCAAGGTACATCTTAATAAAAATGCCTAACATACAGAGTAAGGAGAGAATTTTAAGGGCTGTGAGAAAAAAAATACCAGATTATGTTTAGGGGGATCTCAGCTGATTTCTCAACCCAGACCCTCAAGACTAGGAGGTCTTGGAATAATATGTCCAAGCTCTGAAAGAAAATGGATGCCAACTAAGAATACGTTCAGCAAAATTAAGCTTAAGTTCTGAAGATGGAATAAAAATCTTCCATGGTAAACAAAGGTTAAAAGAACTCACAACTAGAGCCTGCACTACAGAACATCCTCAATAAAATATTTCATGAAAATGAAATGAAGAAAAAAAAGTGAAAACCAGCAAAGGGAGAAACTACACTAAAGGAACAGTCAATGAAAGGAGAACCTAATTCAGATTAAAAAAACAAAAATAAACCAAAATGAGTAGGAATATAAATCAGAGCTCAATAATAACCCAAATGTAAATGGCCTAAACTCATCAATCAAAAGACATGGACTCTCACATTGGATTAAAAAACAAGGCCCAACAATATGCTGTCTCCAAGAGACTCACTTCGAGGGAAGAGACACTCCTAGATTGAAGGGGAAAGGATGGGAAAAACATCACTCAAACGATCCCATAAACAAGCAGGGGTTTGTATCCTCATATCACATAAAGTGGACTTCAAGCCAAAGTTAATCAGAAGGGACAAAGAAGGACATTGCACACTGCCTAAGGAAATTATACATCAACAAGACCTAACAATTGTAAATATTTATGCCCCCAAACAATGCAGCCATCTACATACATCCAACAAGCCCTTCTCAATTTCAAGAACCAAACAGACCACAACACAGTAACACTGGGTGACTTTAACACACCTCTCACCAATGGACAGATCCTCCAAACAAAAACTAAACAAAGAAACCACAGAAGTGAATAATCAATCAATAATTTAGACTCAACAGACATATAGAGAATATTTCATCCATCAATAAGCAAATACACTTTCTTCTCAGCAGCACATGGATCCTTCTCTAAGATAGACCATATCTATGGCACTAAGCAACTTAGCAAATACCAAAAAAATACAGATAATATCCTGCATTTTATCAGATCATAATGGAATAAAATTAGAAATCAATGATAAAATAAAAAATAGAAGCTACTCTAATACCTGGAGACCAAATAATACACAACTGAATGACCAATGGATAGCAGAAGAAATGAGGGATCAAATGAAAAAATATCAAATCTCTGGGACACTATGAAGGCAACTCACTGAAGAGTTCACTTCATTGGGCTCATTCATTACAAGAATAGAAAGTCCACAAATAAATAACCTAACTTTACATCTGAAAGCCCTAGGGGGGAAAATCAATACCATAAGTAGTAGAAGACAGAAAAAAATTAAAATCAGAGCTGAAATTAATGAAATCGAAACAAACAATCCAAAACACTGACACAACAAAAAGTTGGTTCTTTGAAAAATAAAATTGATAAACTCTTAGTCACACTAATGATCAGAAAGAGAAAACTCAAATTACTAAAATTCATGATGAAAAAGAAAATATCACAACAGACACTGCTTGTTAGGAGTCGCCCAGGCTCCAAAGACTAACTTCCCCACCTGAGAAGAGCCGTCCAATGGTGAGCCCTGCTGGCTCACATGATCCTTACCCACCAATCAGACTAGCCCTGCTGGCTCACATGATCCTTACCCACCAATCAGACTAGCCCTGCTGGCTCACATGATCCTTACCCACCAATCAGAAAGCACCCCAGCCAACTGTCAAACCATTCAACCATTAAACTGTCATAACTGTCAAACCACCCCTGGCTCTATAAATAAGCAGAGCTCTTTCTCAATAAACGGGCATTTCTCCGACAGCAAGCCTTGATCGTTCTTTCATTGGTGCTGAAACCCAGAAGGGGGAATGCCTCGCTGCTCGAGGGCCCCCTCTCAAGGCTTGCTGTCCTCTTTGGAGCACTGCTGCTCACACAACACGGGCTCTTCAGTAGGCCCTATCGGGTTTCCAACTTCAGATGGGCTACGCAGGGGCTTTGACCGTGATCGTCCAGCAAACCTCTGACGCCCAATCTGAGAGAACGCACCCCACCACGACCCTCATGGTCACGGTGGACTCTCTGGAGCCTGGTTCATGAGCGGGAGGTCCTGAGGGGTGGAAGAACAGGCACTCCTCCCTCTCCCCTCCCTCAACCACCCTGTCCCTCTCCTGACCTATGGGGGCCTCTTCTTCCCTCCCTGCAGACTCCCCCTTATTAAATTCTGCACACAAGATTGGCCCTACCATCAATTAGTCAATCAAAGTCAATGGCCCCCAGGAGGATCCCTAGACCCCGCAGTTCTCAGAGATCTGTTTAACTCCTGGAGTGCTCGAAAAAGTGGAAGGAGATCCTCTATGTTGAGGCCTTTTCTCTTCTTTGTTCTCACCCCGACCTATCTGGCAGATGAACCCCCTCCCTACCGACCGCCCCCGTCGGCTCTGTCCAGCCCCTCGGGTGCTCCCCGACTCGGCCGACAACTTTGGTCCCCCCCAAACTAGGTCCCGAGAGTTTCAATGGGTCCTCCAGGCTCACAGCCTCACTCACCATGATATGTATATGTCATGGCTAATACTCGCCTTCTTGAGGAAGGTACCAGAGTCTGGGAACCTGCCGGAGCCCATGTGGGTGAAACTCACTGAGTTAATCCCAATCACCCTCTGGGGCCACTTGCTGCCCCAGATGGCCGTCATATCCTTATGACATATTTCCTCTCGCAGAGCTACCCGACATCCGGGCAAAACTAAAAAAGCTCGAACAAGGCCCTGCCATCCCCGAGACTGAGAAATTTCAGAAGCTCACCCAGGCACTGCAGGGTGCTTCCTTGGGTCACCACCCATCACCAACCCCCCCACCACCAGGCGCCTGCTTCAAGTGTGGCAAGAAGGGACATTGGGCCAGGGCATGCCCCGCACCACGCACTCCGCTTACCCCATGCCCTAAATGTCAACAACTTACCCCATGCCCTAAATGTCAACAACAAGGTCATTGGGACTCTGACTGGCCTAGATCCCATGGGAGGCCTATGGCCAGGGAACCCTCCAACATCCTGGGCATGGCAATCGATTGACGGCGACTTGGGCCCCCAGCGGTAAGGATCAATAGACAGGAACCCAGGGTGCGGACTCAGGTGGATGGACGCAAGGTTGACTTTCTCCTTGACACCAGGGCTACCTTCTCAGTCCTGACAGAATTCTGGGGGCAAACAGTGCCGTCCACCTCTCCTATTGTCGGGGTAGGAGAAAAGACCATCTATCCAAGAAAGACTCCCCTATTACTCTGTTCCAGAGACAACTTCCCAACCTCTCAGACGTTCCTAGGCCTACAACCTATTAGTCAGGACCTTCTTAGCAAGGGGTACCTCCGTCCTGCTCATTCCCCTTACAATACTCCCATACTAGCGGTAAAAAAGCCCAATGGGTCCTATCGCTTAGCTCAGGACCTACGACTCATCAACACCTCCGTTAGGCCCATACATCCTTTGATTCCCAACCCATACACCCTGCTGTCTCAGGTCCCCCACTGCCACCCACTTCTCAGTCACAGATTTAAAGGATGCTTTCTTAGCCATTCCCCTTGCCCCCGAATCACAAGACCTTTTTGCCTTTACCTGGTCAGATCCCACCACCAGACATTCTCAATAACTAACCTGGACTGTCCTTCCTCAGGGATCTGGAGATAGTCCACCCCTCTTTGGACAAACCTTGGCCTCCGACCTCCAATCATTTTACCCCCAGTGCCCCGAATCCACCTCTTGTAATATGTTGATTATCGTCCAGCAAATCTCTTTGCCCATCTGCGGGGAGGAAAGCACCCCACCACAGACTTTAAGGCTACGGTGGCCCTCAGGGACTCCTTCCTTGGGCAGATTCGAAAGTCCTAATCCTCTCACCTTTAAGACTCGGCCGCTAGAGAGACAATTACCCTCCCCTTCCTCTCTCTTGCCCTGCCTCTCCCCTCTTTCCGGCCCTGAGAGTATCCAGCCTCTCCAGGTATGGTCCCGAAAAGCCTTGGCCAAGGTCTCCCACGGCTCCGGCTCCGTCCAGGACGAGAGCTTCGACTGTCAGGATTCGGTGATGACCAATCTCTGCAGCTCGAACCGGCCACTAGGGCACTCCTGATTTTTTGGCTCTAGCGGGGACACCCTTTTGCCAATAAATCAGTTTCCTCCTTCTCTGCATCTTCTTCCCTCCTCCTTACATGGGTAATGTGTCTTCTCTGCCGGTCGACTCTCCCCTACAATGCCTCTTGGATCACATATAGCACCCAGGCCTGGCCCACTTATCCCTTAGACAACCAAAGCAGATGGCCCCTTTTTGGGTCCCTGGATCCCTCCATTCTAAGGGATCTCTACAATTACTGTGAGTGTAAAAATGGGTAAAGATGGCTTATGTCCAGGCTTTCTCCTTGCTCCGATCCAATCCTGCTCTCTGCACCTCTTGCAAACCTCACAAGTTCTTCTAGCCCGTCCAAAGGGCGCTCAACAGATGACACAGTTCTCCTACTTAATTTCTTGGCCTTAAAGAGATATCGGGCCTCTCCACAAAAGGCCCAAATAGCAATGTAAAGAGGTCACATATCTAGGGTTCTCTCTCTCTCAAGGGGAAAAGGCCATTACAGTAGACAGAAAACAGCTTATTGCGTCTACACCTACACCAAAGATATAATCTGGCCAAGGGCCCCCAAGATGAACCCCTACCCTCAGCAGCAGGGAAGCCCTTTATAATCCTTAAAAAGGCCCTCCTCCAGGCACCCGCCCTGCATCTCCCTGGCCTCTCCTGACCCTTCACCCTCTATGTACATGGGCGTTCTGGGTCAGGAATATGGCCCCACACTTGCACCAGTGGCCTACCTATCCAACCCCACCGTCAGGGGCTGGCCCCCATGCTTCAGAGCCCGAGCAGCAGCCCATGACCTCCAGAAAGAAGCACACAAGCTTACCTTTGGCTCCGCGCTAGCCATCTCATCTCCTCACCACCTGGAGGATTTCCTCACTTACAAGGGGCTGCAGTCACTTCCTCCTTCCAGGGTTCTGTCCTCCTTGTCTCATTCCTTGAAAATCCCTCCATGTCTTTTCAGTCTGGCTCTCCATTAAACCTGCCTTCCTCCTCCCATCTTCTCCCTCACAAGATCCCGTCCACAAATGCCTGGAGGTAGGATTCTACCCTGCCCTACCATCATTTCTGAGGGACCCCAGCCCTCTTCGGACCTCATCTGGTTCTCAGATGGTGGCTCCTTTATGTATAAAGGGGTTAAAGTGGGGGGTATGCTGTCGTTTCCCTCTCACCATCAGAGCTGCCACAGGGGCATGCGAGCTAGCAGGGGGGAAACCCTCTCCCTATATAACAGGTCTTCCATAGCCTGATCTCCCACGCAGCCATCTGGAAAGAAAGGGGGCTATTAACCACCAGAGGGATGGCAGTCATTAATTCCACACTTATTTCTGGCCTACTAGGCTGCCTTCCCAACTGGGAATAATCCATTGCAAGGCCCACCAAACCGACTCCTCTCTTAATACTATGAGGAATTTCAAGGCCGATCAAGCGGCTTCATCAGCCGCCCTACAGAGCTTTACCTCCTCTCCGCTATTCTTCGTTAGCACTGGGGATCGGCCCAAAGATCCCCAACAACTCTTCCAGTTTCTTCACTCTCTATTCCATTCTAGTACACAGAGTCTTACCACTTTCCTTCACTCCTTTTTCACGCTTTCCCCATGCGATAAGACCCTCCTACAACAGATCACTCCCGCTCGTCAGATCTGCCAGAGAACCAATACCAATACTCCACTAAAACCTAAACCTTTCCCTTCTCATCAGGCCCACGGTCATACCCCCAGCTGCAGACTGACTTCGCCAACATGCCCCGAGTGAAAAACAAGCCTTTCCCACTTCTAACAAGCAGGCCTCTGCGGTAGCTGACTCACATAATCCCCCGTTTCGGGATGCCCACTTCTATCCAATCAGACAATGGCCCAGAATTCCCCTCGCAGGTAACTCAGGGACTGGCTCACGCTATCACTCCCTTGGCATTTCCATTGCCCTTACTGCCCCCAGGCTTCTGGAAAGGTTGAAAGGACCAATCAGTCCCTTAAAGAGACCCTCAGCAAGCTCACCATGGAGTTAAGCCTGGACTGGGTAAAGGTGCCCCCTTGGCTTTATTGCGCATCCCTCCCCACCAGATGCCCTCAAGCTCCGCCTCTCCAGTGTCCCTGTTCTTAGCCCAATACCTAGTGCTCCCCCTCATTTCTGGCCCCTCTTGGGTCCTCTCTTCACCCTGTGTCTGCAGATAGAAAGCAAGTGACCCTAAGGGCCCCTCCAGCCAGACCCCTACTCCTCCTTACAGACCCCCTACTTGCTTGGATCTGGCCAGTAGTGGGACCGTTGTGTGTTGTCCTTCTGAAGATTAACCGTGAACCACTTAGGTGTCCGGAGCATGATGACCTCTGAATAAGTGTGAACTACCTTTATCATAAGGGAGCACTTTACCAGTCGCCTTCTGGGCCTAAGGAGGAACATGTGTGTTTTGTTCGCCCTCCCAGTTTCCTAAGAATCTGAAGTACCAGTATTTAAGGTTGAGGTGTTTCACATAAAACCTGGAGAGAGCCGACTGCCCTCAAAGGGAAATCTGGTAACAATGGGCTACGGTCCTCCCTTGGCTGCCTTTGTTCAGAGCGTGGGAGAAGCTGCCTTCTTTATTACAAAGCCCGTGCTTTCTTGGTGTGAAGAGAGACAAGACTAGGGAAAGCCGGGAACAGTGATATTTCAGGACCCAAGGGCCAGAGAAAGGTCAAGAGAGAAGCAAGCTGGTTTCAAAGACACCCAGGTAGGAGAGAGTTTGAAGAGCAGCCTCAATAGAGAGGGGAGGGAGCTGGATTGGACTAGGAATGAAGAGTGGAGTTGAGGGCGTTAGGTGCAGGACAGGCTGGTCTGCAGGGCATGCCAAACAAAGTTAGCTGCAGGGTGACCTGGCCACTCAAACCCTCTGTCTGCTTCTTTATCACCCGTTTGCTTCAAGCCCAAACACCCAACCCCCGCTCAAGGCTGAGCACTTAACCCCCCTTGTGCACCTTGCAGACCCAGAGACCCCATTAGATTGGGCTATAAATACTCCCTGTGCCTGTTCCTTCCCCCTATCATAAAGTTCATTCAGACTCAGGTGGGTAAAAAATTTCTAATCAAGCTTTTACCAGCTTCTCCTCAGGAATTGCCACTCCTAGCTACTGATGATACCTCCAGTGGAGACCAATGCCGAATGGACTGAAGTCATCATGGATCTGCTGTGGCAAGGAACCTCCACTGATCTGGTTCCTGAAGTTATACCAGCCCTCTCCGCCCTCCTGTGGGGGCTCCTTACTTCCCTCCTCTCTGATTCTCCCACACCGCCCCATCTCAGCAGGAAGCAGCTAGAATGAGTCTATGCCCACTCTCAGTTAATAAGAAAGAGGGGGGAATGTTGGGAGTCACCCCAGCTCCAAAGACTAACTTCCCCATCCCCTGAGAAAGCCATCCAATGGTGAGCTCTGCTGGCTCACATGATCCTTACCCACCAATCAGACTAGCCCTGCTGGCTCACCTCATCCTTACCCACCAATCAGACTAGCCCTGCTGGCTCACCTCATCCTTACCCACCAATCAAAAAGCACCCTATGCCAACTGTCAAACCCTTCAACCATTAAACTGTCATAACTGTCAAACCACCCCTGGTTCTATAAATACAGCCATTTCTCAATAAATGGGCATTTTCTCCGACAGCAAGCCTTGATCGTTCTTTCATTAAATAATACACTATTGAATGACTAACGGCTAGCAGAAGAAATCAGGGATCAAATAAAAAAATACTTAGAGGTAAATGAGATATCAAAATCTCTGGGACACTATGAAGGCAACTCACTGAAGAGTTCACTTCATTGGGCTCATTCATTACTCAAAAGTCCACAAATAAATAACCTAACATTACATCTCAAAGCCCTAGAAAAAGAACAAATCAATACCAAAAGTAGAAAATAGAAAATAATTAAAATCAGAGCTGAAATTAATGAAATTGAAACAAAAGAAACAATCCAAAAAACTGACACAAAAGTTGGTTTTTTGAAAAATAAAAATTAATAAACTATTAGTCACAAATGAACACAAAAACTCAAATTACTAGAATTCATGATGAAAAAGGAAATAGCACAACAGACAGTACTGAAATACAGAAGATAATCAGAAGAAACTATTTTGAAACTTGTATTCCAATGAAATAGAAAATCTCAAAGACATTGACAAATTTCTAGAAACATTCAACCCGCCAAAACTGAATCAGGAGGATATACACAATTTAAATATCAATTTCAAGCAATGAAATAGAAAATATCATCAAAAGCCTACCAACTGAGAAAAGCCCAGGGCCAGATGGATTCTCAGCAAAGTTCTACAAGACCTTCAATTAAGAACTAACACCAATACTCCTCAAATTATTCCATGAAATAAAAAAGGAGGGAACCCTTCCAAATTCATTCTTTGAAGCTAGCATCTGATACCAAAACCAGAAAAAGACACACCAAGAAAACAGAACTTCAGACCAATAATCCTGATGAACATAGAGGCAAACATTATCAATAAAATTCTGGCAAATTGCATACAAAACTACAGTAAAAAGATAGTGCACCACGATCCAGTGGGGTTCATCCCAGGGACACAAGGTTGGTTCAACATACGGAAATCAGTAAATGTGATTCATCAAATGAACAGACTTAGAGACAAGAATCATATGATCATCTCAATAGATGCAGAAAAGACATTTGACAAAATACAGCACATTTCCTGTTCAGAACACTAGAGAAACTAGGCACACTAGGAACATACCTCAACACTGTAAAAGCTGTCTATGCTAAACCCAAGGCCAGCCTCGTTCTAATGCAGAAAAATTGAAAGGATTCCCTCTAAAAACTAGAGCAAAGATGGCCTCTTTCACCACTTTCACTCAACACTGTCCTTGAGAATGGAGCCAGAGCAATTAGACAGAAGAAAGAAATTAAAGGGATACAAATAGGAAAAGAAGAACTCAAACTATCATTATTTACTGATGACATGATTCTATATTTAGAAGACCCAAAAATTCCAGCAGAAAACTCCTAGAACTAATAAGTGAATTCAGCAAAGTAGGATATAAAACTAACACCCATTGGGCTGGGGATGTGGCTCAAGTGGTAGCGCGCTTGCCTGGCATGCATGCAACCCGGGTTCGATCCTCAGCACCACATACAAACAAAGATGTTGTGCCTGCCGAAAAACTAAAAAATAAATATTAAAAAAATTCTCACTCTCTCTCTCTCTCTCTCTCCACTCTCTCTTTAAAAAAAAAACAAAACACCCATAAATCAAATGCATTCCTATTCATCAGTGATGAATCCACTGAAAGAAATTAGGAAAACTATCCCATTCACAATAGCCTCAAAAAAATAAAATAATTGGGAAATCAATCTGACAAGAGGGGAAAGACCTCTACAATGAAAACTACAAAACACCAAAGAATGAAATTGAAGAAGACCTTAGAAGATAAAATGATCTCTCATGCTCCTGGATAGGCAGAATTAACACTGTCAAAATGGCCATAATACCAAAAGCATTATACAGATTTAATGCAATTCCTATTAAAACCCAAAGACATTCTTCATAGAAATGGACAAAAGCAATCATGATATTCATTTAGAAAAATAAGAGACCCAGAATAGCTAAAGCAATCCTTAGCAAAAGGCATCACTATACCAGACTTTAGGGAGCTATAACAACAAAAATGGTGTGGTACTGGCACCAAAACAGACAAAATGGTACAGAATAGAAGACAGAGAGACAAAGAATTGGAGCAAAGCTAGCCTCTTTAACAAATGGTGCTGGGAAAACTGGAAATCCATTATGGAGTAAACTGAAATTAAACCCCTCTCTCTCACCATGCACAAAACTTAACTCAAAGCAGATCAAAGATTTAGGCACCAGAACAGAGACCCTGCGCCTAGCATAAGAAACAGCAGGCCCAATTCTTCACCAGGTCAGCTCAGGAACTGACTTCCTTAATAAGACTCCTAAAGCGCAAGAAGTAAAATTTTTTAAAAAATCAATAAATGGCATAGGTTTAAACTAAAAAGCTTCTTCTCAGCAAAGGAAACAATAATGTGAAGAGAGCGCCCACAGAAGGAGACAAAATCTTTACCACATGTACCTCAGAGCACCGACTTATAAAGGACTTAAAGAACTCAAAAAACTTAACACCAAAAAACAAAAAAAACCCCAAATAATCCAATCAGCAAATGGGCTAAGGAACTGAACAGACACTTCACAGAATAAATACAATTACAGAAATGCAAATCAAAACTACACTGAGATTTCATCTCACTCCAGTCAGAATGGCAATGACCAAGAATCCTCAAAAAACTAGGATAGGCTGGGTGCAGTGGCGCAAGCCTATGATCCTAGCATCTCAGGAGCCTACAGAATAGAGGAGGAGAACGGAGAGGAGGGGGCTGGGAGGGAAGGGTCACCAACTGAAGTCGGTTTCCGTGTACCTTTGAGCTGTTGGAGTACCAGTGACTATGCAGAACCCCAAGGAGCTAAAAACAGACAGACATCAGAACCCAGAAACCTGCAATGAGACACACACCACTGGAGGCCTTTTTTTTTTTTTTTTAACTGACAGGGACTGAACCCAGGACCTTGGGCATGCTAAGCACACTGCGCTGCATCCCAGCCCCTGGAATGGCTGAAATTTAAGTCTTAAAGAATAATGACCCCCCCCTCCCCCAACAGAATAACGTTTTATTATTATTAAGACTATATGATATATAGCATATTACATAGTGCTTTATTCTGTAAAGATGCCCATGCCCCAATCCCTCAGAACAACCTGGGACACGCCGTCTCTCACAGCACGCGGGACTCTGCAGGTGTGCAGAAGTTTCTGCTGCTGTTTTGCGGTACTGGGGGTTGAGTTTAGGGGCTCTTTACCTTTTTGATGGGTTCCACCAAGTTGCTGAGGCTGGCCTCTAACTTGTGATCCTCTTGCCTCAGCCTCCTGGTCCCAGGATTACAGGTGTGCACCACCACACCCAGCAGATGTGCCATGGTTTTAATGTGTCCCACCAAAGGCCATGTGTTGGAAACTCAATTCCCAAATTGATATGTTGGTGGTACTTGGAGGGGGGGCCTCTGGGAGGGTTAAGGTTAGACGAGGCCAGGAGGCGGGGCTTCCACGCAGGCATCAGTGGCTTTATCAG
Organism: Callospermophilus lateralis; assembly: GCF_048772815.1. Taxonomy (NCBI): domain Eukaryota; kingdom Metazoa; phylum Chordata; class Mammalia; order Rodentia; family Sciuridae; genus Callospermophilus; species Callospermophilus lateralis. The sequence goes on from NC_135324.1 coordinate 3,781,234, forward strand.
ATGGAGAGACCCAGCCTCACACTTGCTCTCACCCTGTGACGCCCTCTGCTGGTCTAGACTCAGGAAGAGTCCTCACCAGATGTGGCCCTGCACTCTGGCATTCCCAGCCTCTGGAACTGTAAGAAACAAGCCCAGCAAGGTGGAAATGTCTAATCCCAGGAGGCCGAGGCAGGAGGATCATGAGTTCAAAGCCAACCTCAGCAACTTAGGGAAGCCCTAAGCAACTCAGCGAGGCCCTGTGTTTAATAAAAAGGGCTGGGGATGTGGCTCAGTGAACCCCGGGTTCAATCCCTATACAATTAAGGAAAACAACAATGGTAACAACAACCACAAAACCCCCACAACTGTAAGAAGTAAACTCCTTTCTTTTCAGCCCACTCAGCCTGTGGGGCTGTGCTACAGGGAGACCTGCTTAGCTTTCCCCTCAGAAGAGCTCCCAAGTACGAGCCAGCCGGCAGCCCCGACACTGTGCCTCTGGGGTCTGCTGCACCCCAGGTTGAGCCCACGCTCTCAGGGACGTTCTGCCCAGCAGAGCTGGGTCAGGCCTGGGGCTGACCCTCTCAGCTGTGTTGTCATCTGCAGCTCCCCCTCCCCAGACCTCCTGTCCCAGAGAGAGATCCAGCCATTCCCCTGCCCTGCCTCCTGCAGACCTTTATCTTTCAAGGTCTTCTCTCCAATAAGTCTCACCCCGATGTCTTAGCACCTAGCAAAAGCCCCAGCACCCTCAGTCGGGAAATGGGTAAACCACTGTGGTGTGTCACTCCGCCATGAAAATAAACAGAAGCCAGGAACAAAGGCTGTGCCTGTGGTCCCAGCTCCTCAGGAGGCCAAGGCAGGAGGATCGCTGGAGCCAAGGAATTGGAGGCCAACCTGGGCATCATAGTGAGACCCTGTCTCTAAACAAAAGCCCATTAGAGGCGGCTCGGCTCATACAAGGCCCCAGGTTCCACCTGCAGCTGCAATTATCAATTGCTGATTCACGATAAGGACGACGAATATCAAGAAGGCGGTGGGAGAAAGAGGCCTCACAAAACACCAGGACCCCTGGGCTGGGCCCAGCGCAGCCCCCAGACACTCGTGCAAACACACGGGTGCCACCATCACCCTCTCTGCACCCTGGGCCCCGGCTCCAGGTTCATTCTGTCAGAGCACTGATGTTCTAGCATGTTCTCTCACTGGGTTTCTCATCTGTTCTGCCGCTTCCTGCTTGGAGCGCCTCCCCAGGGCAGAGAGCCTGAGCTGGACGGGTCTCCCCAGGGGGCGCGGGCCCTAGCAGAGGCAGGAGGGACGGGCAGGTTCGTTCGCCCCACCTGCGGGTCCCTGGAGCCACCAGCCCTGTAAGGCGGCTGTTCTGCCTTCACTGCGGAAGAAACGGGAGAGCTGCCGCGCAGGGTCCAGAAGACGAGGGGTCACTGGGGCCAGCCCTCTGCTCCCTGACCTGCCTGCGCTGGCCGAAGTTCGGGAGCCATCCGTGAACTGTGGGGAACTGAGCGCCGCTGAAGCCACGAGGGGTGGGGACCTCCCAGCAGCAACCCCCTGCTTTGAGAACACCCTGGTCTGTGTCCTCTGGGACACGGTTGTGGCTAGCCAAAACGCCAATCAGCCGCTAACTTCAAGACGCCTGCCACAAGGACCCCAATGTACCCAGGCTCCTCCCACCCTGTCCTGCCTTTCATGTGCTCCCCCTTCAACAGAGTCGCGGCCCTCTTTGGGCTGCTGGTCCAGCTCCCACCAGGCTGGAGGCCGCTGGGGAGCCCTCTTTATATCTGATTTCTGGAGCGCTCTCTATTTCTTACTAATTATTTCAGACTTTCTGTTTCCCAGGCGGCTCACACCTCCTGGGCAGGAAGCTGCCCTGAGTTAACTGACCGAATATCACCTGGGCCTGGTCAGCAGAGAAACGGTCCCCAGGGAGCAGACGCAGGGCACAGGGATTTTCTAAGAGAGGGGCACCAGGGCTCAGGAAGGGAGAAGTGTCAGCCACTTCTCCCTTTATTATTTTTCTTGCAGTATGGGGAACGGAGCCCAGGGTCTCACCACAGCGACATCTCCAGCCCCTTGAAAGTTTTATTTGGTTAAACAAGGAAAGGGGGGGGGGTGGAAAGGGGTCCTGACACAGGGCGAGGCCTTTCCGCACCAGGCAACAAGAGATTCTGCAAAAACCAGCCCGTGAGCAGGAGATCACTGGAGGTGGGGGCGGGGGGGGGGGGGGGGGGGGACACATGTCCAGATCAGAGGCCACTGAGGGCCCTGGCAGGAGACACGAGGGAAGTGCTTTCTCAGACCCCAACTGCTGCGGTGGGAAGAAGCGTCTTTCAGATGCCGCCCAGACAGCCCCCAGGGCCCAGCCAGGGCCAGACACTCACCCAGGTAGAAGCGCAGGAAGGGCGTGGGGGTCATGTTCTTGAACATCATGATCTGCACCCAGGGGTTCTTGTACTGGATCTGAGGAATGTTGAAAAACACGAATTTCCTGCAAATAGAAGACACCACCCAATGTCACAGGGGTTTGACCATAAAATGTGGAACACACATAGACTGCTCTCGGGAGTGTCCAGAGCTTGCCTTGGATTCCTTGACACTAACCCCGCAAAAGGCAGAACTGTAGCTGGAAAGGACCCCCCACCATGTGCCCCCCCAGTGCTGGGACTCCCGGTTATTCACTCAGGGGAAAGAAATCTGAAGCCCACCTGTGAGACACTCCCCAAAAACTGACCAAAGATTTAAAAGGAAAAATAGAACCTCAACAGGTCCCCACCTCGGTCTGATGCCGGCACAGTGTGCGGTGGGTGAAGTCCGTCCAGCGGGACCCCTGGGTGTGCAGTGTGTCTAGGTCAGGCCCCAACTTTGAAATAAAGGAATACTCTACAGTGCAGGTGTGGAGGAAGACCTTGAGCCAGAATGTTCCCAAGACAGATCCCCACAACCGCATCAGAAGCACAGCACAGTTGACCAACAGTCAGCATTTGTCAGATCAGAATAAATATGTTCACAAAACATAAACCAAAGGTCGTTCCCTTGAGACAGAATCGTACACATGGTTAATAATACTGACAGGCAAGGGCCACTGCTGGGCAGCGCAGAGGAAAAGAAAGGGAAATGGCCCATCATCCTATGTTCTAGAACGTTCCCACTCAACTCATGTAAATTAAAAAGATTCCTTTTCATCTTTGATGATTAACTTTTTTTAAAAACAGTTACAGAAAAAAGGAAACATTTCATGAAGAATATAAACTGGAATGGGTGTGGTGACCCACACCTGTGATCCCAGTGGCTTGGGAGGCTGAGGCAGGAGGATCACAAGTTGGAGGCCAGCCTCAACAACTTAGTGAGGCCCTAAGCAACTTAGCAAGACCTTGTCTCAAAATAAAAAAAGGGCTGGGGATGTGGCTCAGTGGTGAAGCACCCCGGGATTCAATGCCCTGTACCAGAACAAAAACAACAAAAGAATATAAATTGGGGCGAGGTATGGTGCCACAAGCACGTTTAACGCCAGCCTGGACAATTAGAAGACCCTGTCTCCAAGAGGATTGGGGGTGTAGCTCAGGGGTAGAGCACCCCTGGGGTTCAATCCTCAATACTGAGAGAAAGAAATATGTAGAGACATAAATGTAAATTGCCTTCACTTTTTTTGAAAGCACAGATCTTAACTCCAGCAATCCACCTCTGCTTTCACACTTTGACAGCCCAGGGACAGAACAAGTTCAATGCCCACGGGGAGAGGACTGAGGAAATCAACTCTGGCAGGTCCCATCCACAGCAGCACAAGAAAAAGCAGCAGCACACAGCCACGTGTCCAGACCTTCCTGCCCCAGAGCTGACCTCACCACCTCTGCCACACTGCTGGCCACAAGGTGGGTTCCACTGATGGAAAGTGCTAGTGATAGACTGGCACTTTCTTTCCCCTGGTTCAGCAGCAGGTCCCTGTCAGCAGCCCTCTGGGTCCTCAGGCTTCCACTGCCACCCCGTCCCCTCCCCCAACCTGGGGTTTTGCACTTCACAACCTGCTAGCTGCCCAGCCCAGAGAGGGCGGCCCCTCTGTGCCTCGTGATCATGCCAAGGAGACGGCGAAGCCACACCACCAGTCCAGGCTGAAGCCTCTAAGATGTTCTCACAACTGAAAGAATAGAAAGCCTGACTATGCCACCTTCTGAGGACACATCCCCATTAGGACAGAATCCTCAGCTGAATTAAAACAATGTCAGTTAGCTACAGGGAAAACAAAGGGATTTTCTAAAACAAAAAGGAAAAGTGGATCATAGCACTCAGCTGCACACAGAGCTTAGGAAGTCAAGCAGCTTCCCAGGAGGAACAGTGCTCTGAATCCAGGAAGGCCCTGCAGGGCTGGGTAAGCCGCAGGGGCGGGTGGGGAGCAGCAGGAGGACAGAGCCAGGCCTCCTCTCCCGGGTGGCCTACCGCTCAAAAGCCAAGAGGGGCCTCTCTGGGTTTGCTGTTTGCTTACATGGAGGTGAACTTGAAATTAAGAGTTGAAAGTGGCTAACTCCAGGGGTGGAACAGAGGCCCTGCAGACTCCCCACTCCCACCTGTGGGCTCACCGGGTCCCCGCTGGTCACACCCCACAGCAGAGTGATTCCCAACACCACAGAACCTCGTGCAGATGAACCAGGAAAAGGCCTGAAACTGCTGAGACGAAAACGCCACACGGCTCCCAGAAGGTTTTGGGGGTCCTTCCACCCCCCAGGGCAGTTCTTGCTAAGTAAGGACAGAGTTAAGGGCAGATGATGGAAATTCCAGTTGGCACCCCATGTGCTGGCCTGACACTTGGTTGGGCATCTTACTCCCCCACACTCAGGACAACCCTGGGAGGTGGGTTTTGGCAACTAAGGAAACTGAGGTGCTAAGTGCCTGGGGCCACACAGCTGGGACACTCAAGGCTGTGGCTGTGACTGCTCTGGACCTCCACTGTCAGAGGTGAGTCCTCCTATACTCAGGCCACTCCCACTACCCAGTGGACACCCATGGCTTTGGCTAGCCTGAGGCCACAGTACTGGCTACTGGCACCTGGAATGGAGGAAGGTCTTGGGGCAAAAGAAATCCCGAGGGCCAGTAGGCACAATGGCACACGCCCGTTATCTCAGTGACTGTGGAGGCTGAGGCAGGAGGGTCGCGAGTTCAAAGCCAGCCTCTGCAACTTAACAAGGCCCAAAGCAACTCAGGGTGACCCTGTCCCAAAATAAAAAATAAAAAGGGCTGGGGATGTGGCTCAGTGCTTAAGCGCCCCTGGGTTCAATTCCTGGGACCAAAAAGAAAAGGGAAGGAAAAAAAAAAAAATACGGAGGGCCCCTGAATGAGCAAAGGCTGGCAGGCGACGCGGGGCCAGTCAGTGGGTTTTGAAGGACTGTGTGGGCGCCCATTCTCCCCAAGCCCAAGTCCTCTGGAAGCCCTCACCCCGCTGATCCCATATAAGCAGGCCCCGAGCTCTGGGCCTCACCTGCTTAGAGCAATGGCTACGAGGAGGCTTCTGGCTCTTTCCATCAACCCTGCCGTCCAAGCCCTTCCCATGGGACACTCGCTCCACAAGGAGCTTCCTCCCACTGTGCTCCCTCCCAGACTCCCCCTCTGCCCGGCTATTTGCTCCGACCCTGCTGAAGTCCCCACATTCCAGGGTCACTCAACACATTCGTGCTGACGCCTCAAGAGCGCAGAGACGCGCAGGAGTCAGTTCGAGCTTTTCACTCGCCAAGTGCCACGCCCCAGTTCCCACTCCAGGCAGACGACCCCGCATTTCCCTTAAGCGGGGACAGCTGCGTAACTCCTCCACTGCATGGTGACGGGCCCGCCAGTGGCCAGGGCTGCCACTCCCCCGGCCCCACTCGCCACGCCCCCGGCCCCACTCGCCACGCCCCCAGCCCCACTCGCCACGCCCCCGGCCCCACGCGCCGCCCACCACGCCCTCCTGGGCAGCTGCGGCACCTTGGGCCAGCCCCCAGGGGGGCCTCCCCACCCCTCGGGTGCCCTTAAAAATCAGGCGACGTGATGCCTGAGTGCCTTTAACAAGGGCTAGCTAGATGTCAACGGCTCTCTCTCTGACGGCTCCCCCAGGGGCGGAGTGACCGTCCCTATCGGGGACACCTAGCTGGAGCAGCTCGCCCAACGCCACAGGTGGAAGAGCTGGGACCCGAGCCACGTCAGGCGTCCCTGGGCTGCCCCTCCCCAGCTCTCCAGCCGCATGGGGGCCAAGGGGTCCGGCGGCCTCCTCAGGGTGGCCTTGTCACACCACGCGGGAGGAAGGAGACAAGGGCGGGCCTTGCCCCACGCCTCCGGTCACGACTGCGGGCGGCCCCGCGGCGCTCAGACTGTTCGGTGGGTGACGCGGGCAGCGCGCTGGCACGGGAACGGGTCGCGGTCCGCCGGACACTGACCTGGCGCCCTCGCCCAGCTCCCCGTGCGTGTTGTAGTTCACCGTCATGACCTTCACCGAGTCCTTGAACACCACGGTGCCCTGGGCCAGGTACTGCAGGGTGCGGCGGATGGGGAAGCGGCCCTTCATAGGCATGGCGGCGGAGACACGGGGGAGCCCGCGAGGAGACGCGAGCCGGCAGCCGGCGGGCCCGGAGTAGCTCGCGCCGCTTTTCTCCTCGCGGGTCTCCACGCCCGCACGGAATCACGGGAGGCGCCTCCCGGCGGGCCGCGCGCCGCCGCGGGGCAGCCTGGGATTTGTAGTCCCGCTTGGCAGCCCTGGCTGGGCGCGGACAAGCGGGCGTGAGCGGCTCTGATAGCCACCGCCACCTGGGAGCTTTTGCATTTTCACGTTCTGTCAATTAGTCAATTCCCCACCCGCCCACGGGAAAATATTTTTAAATAGGCTCGAGCTCTACCATAGGAAATAAATCAATACACCTGGTACCGCTGCCAAGTCAACTGAGAGCTTGCTATTCAGCCCCCAAATCAACCCATTTTTCTCTCTCAAAATCTTCAGTTTTGAAATGAAGAGTTGGAGCCCGGCGCAGTGGTAATCCCAGCGACTAGAGAGGCTGGGGCAGGAGGATCGCAAGTTAGAGGCCAGTCTGGGCAATTTGGCGAGGACTTGTCTCAAAATAAAAAGGGCTGGGGATGTGGCTCAGTGGTAGAGCGCCCCCCCCCCCCCCAACACCTAGGAGGAAAAAAGTTCAAAGTACACCATTTTCAAATTAAAAACAAGCTGATTTGCCAAAGGAAAAAAAAAGAGTGGTTTGGGACCTGGCGAATCTTGTGAAGGATACTTTTGCCAGCTACTGGAGAGGCTGAGGCAAGAGGATCATAAGTTCGAGGTCATCCTGGGCAACTTATTGAGACCCCCCCCTGCGTCAAAAGAATTTTAAAGAGGGCTGCAGGTGTAGCTAAAATGGTAGAGTGCTTGTTTAGCACGTGTGAGGCCCTGGGTTCAGCAGAACAGTGTTAAGCAAGTTTAAATATACCCCCCCCCATTCATTTCTTCACCTATTAACTGGGCGCTTGGGAAGATGGAGGTAATCCATGCCATATACTTGGGGTTCACGTGGCCCACAGTGAGCACTAATCATCCTCTCATTGAGCAGTCCACATAGGTGCTGGGGAGGTCTGAGTTTCGAGGCCCGGGAGCACCCAACCTCTTTCCCCATTGCCCGTTTCTGCCATTTCTCTCTGAAAAGGAGGTGGTTCTCTGCACCTACAGAATGTTGATATCATAATTGCTTTTCTTATGGGAATCCGTCTTTTACTTAACTGGTAATCCCAATGAAAACTGACTCACTAAATCTACTCCTTTCCGGAAATCAACACCAGGAATGGCAAGATAGCTGAGCACCCCCCATATCCCCCATCTGTCCCCATCCCTGAGCCACCTCAGACTCCTCCACTGAGGGCAGAGGAGGAGGGCTGGGTTTCAACACTCCTTCCACACGGGTGGTGTGACCCACGCCAGGCCACCCTCTCTCCACCTGCCACATGGACACTCGGGCCTGCTGGCAAGCAGGGAGGTGAGGACATGCAGTGGAGTGCCTAGCACAGTGGTAGGTACAGGTCTCCCCACCTTCGGGCCTCACTTTCTTCCAGTGTGAAATGGGGACAGTGCTGGTGTGAAGTGGCTCAGTACTGCTGGTCACCTGGGGTAAAGCAGAAATGGAACTGGTATCTATCCCCTGCTCAGAGCCCAGTGACCTTGATTTTTGTCCAGAGGCCTTCAGACAGGTAACAGGGAGTTGGGACAGACATTGAGAAAGGTGGGTGTTTTGTGGCGAGCCTCACTGGAGGCACCCAGTGAACATACATACACACTCACACCCCCGACCATGAATAGCTGTTATTTTATTGTTTAAAAAAGGTTCCAAGGCCCCAGAGTAGCACATGCACATAAACCACCTCGGACTACCTCATCAGCTGACCAGCACAGTCTGCTACTCCAGTCTGCAACCTGATGAAGAGGCCAACTTCCCACTTCAGTCCCATCAACTAACTAGGCCGACGTCCAACCTTCTGCATGGCTTGCGAGGACTCAGAGGTACATTTTAGTGTCTGGACGGCAAAGCTACATTGAATCGCAAATGAAATGAGCAAGTGTCCTTTGTGTATTAGACAGGGAAACAGGGACAAGGCGTGTGAGGGGAAGCCAGCTTCACTAGACGCCTCAGTCCCGGAAGTCTCTTTCACTATGACCGTGATCTAAGATAGGAGATCTGCCAGTGCCGCAGGGAGAACTTGGCTGTTCGTGGACCAGAGGGAGTTGTGTGCTCTGAAGGGCGGCGAGACAGTCACATGAGGTAAGAACTTGACATTGGAGTTAGAATTCAGGGGCCAGCTCTCCTGACGTCAGCCCCGCTCTGAAATCGATCCTTCGGCTAGCATGGATTCTGGGAAATGATTCTATCCAGGGGACAGAGAGCTCTGGCTCCTGTCCTGTCTGGTTTCCAGGAGACCCTGGCCATGGAAGAACTCACTGGAAGATAAGCATGGAAGAATCTCGCGAGACCCGAGGACTCTGATTTTAGTTGGGTTTAGTATATTCCGTGAGTTGGTTTTATTCTAGTTTTTAAAAACTTGCGTTTCTCACTACGCTTGCTTACTTATTGTTACCTGGGGTTGATCTCAGGGAAGATTTGGGGAATCAGTTTTCATTGAAATTACCAGCTAACTAAGAGACATTCTCCTAAGAAAAGCAACTTGAGAGGAAGCAGCAGTTCGCTTCCCTCAGTGCAGAACCTTCTCCTCTTCAATCAGACAGAAATCACAGGGAGGCGCCTGCTGACCATCTCCAGAGTCCCAGAGTGACAGCATCAAGGACTTGGAGAAGAAAAGGGGCCTGCAGCGGGCGACATCTTAGATGCCAGCCGCACACTTCCCAGAAGAGCCCGTGGCAAGGGGCTGGTGTTAGGAGCCCACCTACAGCCCTCAGGAGCAGAAGCCCAAGGCACAGCGGCCTCCACACCCCACTGCCCCTCATTCCTACAACCCTCTACAGGACTTTTTCTTATAGTCAAAAATCCCAGCAGGTGCTAGAGAGAGGAGCAGAAGGGACACAGGTGTTCACGCCTCTCGGGACTCTGTACTCGCCTTGTCTAGAGGGGTCTTCACCTGCGTGCAACAAATGGATTTCAGCTGTTACACCAGGAGCCCACGGGCGCTTGACCCAGAGTTCGTTAAAGGGTATAAAGTGACTAGTGGTGAGTTACTGTTCATGAACTAACAAGTGGAATTGCAGAGGCCCTGCCCAGCACTGGGCTATCATGATACCAGTCGGTCAGTGTTCTCTTCTGGCCTCAATGAGGCCACTTGTGGAATGATCCTGGGCTGTGCCTCTTCAAACATTGCAGTGTCTTAATACTAAAATGGTAAAACGACGTCTACCAGTGCCCGGGGAGGGTGAGCTAGAGGAGGAGGGCGGAGGAGCAGCCTTGGAAGTCAGTTTGTCCTGTGACCCAGGGCAGCTTCTCCTCTCCTGATGCTGCTGCACAGAAGCTTCTTGACCTCTGATTCCTGAGACATACGCTGAGTCCCGATCAGAGTCACCAGCCAAAGCTCCGGAGGGAGGTCCCTGGGCACAGACCACGGTGCCATCACAGCAACATCTGGAGAAGCTCTTCTCCCCAACAATGCTAATATCAGAAAGCCGGCTGCTCCTGGTTCCTACCGCGCTCAGGGTCAAGTTCACAGACACCCTAGCCCTGGGAGGAGCTTTGCTTCCTTAACCCATGTGCATCATCCTCTTATATGCAGAACACCCATAAAAACTGCTCCAGTTTTTATAGGTGTCCTGGACATAGGACAGTTTTATGACAAGGGTTAAACCCTTGTCATAAACTGAGGTGCTGGGCTCTCTGGGTCCCCCTCAACTACACAGGTAGGAGACTCTGAGCATCGTGCTGAGGAAGCCACAGGTGAAACGGAACCCAAAGCCTAACAGGAGGACTTCTGCCATAGCTGAGTACAACGCTGCGGAACTCATTAAAGGGGCGCCCTGCACAAGGCCACCCCATAATACTGCACAATGACTGGGACTGGGCGGCTGGGAACAGACCCCAGAGGCACACGGCAGCCATTTCTGCCCTGGCCCCAGTCAGCAGCGTGACTTAAAACCCGGTAGTAAAAATGTGAAGTCCCTTTCCAAAGGGGGAACCCCCAATTAAAAAAAAAAAAAAAATGTGGGGAAGCCGGCAAGTGACTGCAGCTTTGCTAGTGTGGCCCCTTCCCGTTCCTGGTGGTGGCGACCCCTCCCAGGGCACAGCACAGCAGGCCCCGCCCCGCACCCCTGTCAGTCGGGGCCCCCCTTCTGCTTGGCCAGGGTGCACTTGAGCTCGCGCAGGTTCTGGGTCAGCACCTCCACCTCGTCCAGGCGGCCGCACTGCTTGGCGTCGAAGATGTAGGCCTTGATGTTGTCGATCTGCTGCAGCAGCAGCTCCTCCTCGATGGGCGCCTCCGCCTCGGGGCCACTGTCGCTGTCCTCGAAGGGGTTGGTGCTCACGGGCTCCCGGAAGGGGTTGCCAGGGGCAGGGGGGCTTGCAGACCTCAGGTGGGGCCGGTCCTCTTCGTCCTCGAAGGGGTTGGGCGCCGCGCCGTCGGGGCCAGTGAAGGGATTCCCGGGCTCGGCCTCCTGCTCGTCGTCGTCCTCAAAAGGGTTGTACTCTTTGGGGACCGGGGCCGAAGGGCGGCGGGCGGCCTCTTCAGCAGCGGGGCTGACCGCGCCCTCTTCGGTGGGGCTGCAGAGGTCTTCCTCGTCGAAGGGGTTCAGGGAAGGCACGTCATTTTGCTGTGACACAGTGGTCTGGGGGAGGACGTCCTGGCCCAGGGCCGGGGACCCGGAGGCCGGGTGGACGGGAGCTCGAGCTAATAAGCTGGGGGAAGGGGTCTCGGGGATGGTGGCGCTCTGAACGGGGAATGAGCCGAGGTCCAGGGCGTGGGCAAGGTGGGTGCGCGGCCCCCGGGAGGCCTCCAGGTGGAAGGGCGTCCGCGGGTGCAGCGCGGCGGCCTGGACCTGCTCGCGCTCGCGCTCCCACTCCCGCTCCCTGAGCATCTGCAGCTGCTCGCGCTGCAGGTCCTCCTCCTCGGCCTGCTTCCGCGACAGCTCCACGGCCTTCTCCGTCTGCTGCTGGTCGTACTCGTCCTGCAGCTGCCGCAGGTTCTCCTGCAGCGTGCGCACCTCGTCGGCGCGGCCCGCGGCCTTGGCCTGCCTGATGAACGACGTGATGTTGTGGATCTGCTGCAGCAGCGGGTCCGGGTCCTCACTCTGTCCCTGGCCCTCCGACAGCGGGAGCCAGCCCTCGGCCTTCCTCAAGGGGGCGGGGCCTCTGCGGAGAGATGCCACCTCCCCGTTGGCCGCGCGGGATGCCAGGCCACTCTGCCTCCCCTCCAGCCGTCGCTGCGACTCCAGGGCAGCCTGCGGAGACACCAAGGCACAGGGTCACCACCCACGGTCGCCAGGTCAGTGGCCACCTGCACAGCTGTGGTCCCTGCAACACTCCAGTTCCCTCCCAGAACTAAGATACCCAACCGCTTGAGTCAGGTGTTTGGTTTTCAAAAATAAAGTAACGACTGATGATAAGTGAAGGGGCAGGAGTCTCTCCATCTTAGCTTCCCCGGCCACACACCCTGACCCTGACCCTGACCCTGACCCTGACCACCAAGGGCTGTGAACCTCAACTACAAGTTGGAATCTCACCGAGTGCTCATTGCACTTGAGGTAGGCAAGTGCTCTAAGCCACACCCCAGCCCTTTTTGAAAATTTCATTTTGAGCCAAGCACGCTGGCCTACACCTGTAATCCCAGTGGCTTGGGAGGCTGAGGCAGGAGGATCATGAGTTCAAGGCCAGCCTCAGCAATTCAGCAAGGTCCTGAGCAACTCAACAAGACCCTGTCTCAAAATAAAATATGAAAAAGGGCTGGGGATGTGGCTCGGTGGTTAAGTGCTCCTGGATTCAATCCTCAGTACTAAAAAAAAAAAAGTTTCATTTTGGGACAGGGTCTGGCTAAGTTGCCCAGGCTAGCTGCAAACCTGAGCAGTTGGGACTACAGGTGTGTGCACTGCACTAGCTACTTGCAGACTCCAAGGTTGGGAACCTCCTGATGTCTTGATCCCCTGCAGCCCTACCAGAGGGCGGTGTAGGCATGAGACAGTAACCAAACTGCTCAGAGGAAACTAGGACCTGGCAAGAAAAAGAATTATTCTGGTTTCCACAGATCAGTGTGAGGCTGGAACAGGGCAGAAAACAAGAGAAGCAAGATGTTCCAACACAATGTGACCTGCAGGACCTCCCGGGGCCCACCGGGCTGCAGCAGGAGGTGCGGCCTGGGCCCGGCCCTGCGCACCTGTCTCTCCATGGCCCTCTTCCTCTCCAATTCCTGCTTCCTCTTCTTCTTCAGTTCCTCAAACTGCTCTTTGGTTGGCAGTGACATCAAGCCCAGCAACTTCTCCTGCAGGGGACACAGACAATTTTACACTTAAACCCTTTTGGGAAAAAAGCGATCCCCAGGTGAGCCCGTGGCCCTTCGATAGATCGTGTATTTTTAGCTCTTTATTATTGGTCCCCCCTTCTAGAATATCAGCTTTATGACAGCAAGAATGGGTGTCCCCCTTTTTACTACAGGACCCCAGCACCTAGAATACTGCCTGGTACTGAGTATTCTATTGCTGAATAGAGTCACTCAGTAATCAAAGGAGAAAGACTAAACTCTCAGCACTATAGTGAGAAAACACACCCCACACACCTCTTCCCATGACAGCTGTTGGAGCTTTATGTAAAAAAGTGCTCAGGATCTAAACATTCAGTGATGAAAACCAGAAGCCACCAATTTGCAAATATGCACTAACTCCGTTTGTAGAAAATGCAAAGAAGAAAAAAACAAATCTACCGGAATGATGAGTGCTGACACTGGGGACATAGGATTAAAAGTATTTTACTTTTCTCTGAAATGTGGTATGATGCATTCATAATTGTAAAAAATAATAAACATGTAAACAGAAAAGAAGCCAGCCACGGGCACAGATGTGCCTTCTGGGGGAGTCTGCATGGCACTCCTGCTGCCCCGGGAGGACTTTACCTGCACAAACAGCGTGGCTGAGCACCGGATCATCCTCTGCAGCCGCAAAGTGTTCGGGTGTGGGGGAGGGTCCTGGTTCAAGCCTAAGGTCAAGATCTTCTTACTGAAACGGAACGAGAACAGCAATGTAACAGTGCAGCCAGTCTCAGAAACAGGTGTGGAAAGCATCTGGCACTAACCTGGCTTTCTTGTTGGGAAGATGTGTGGAAGCCCGTTTCCTCCCCTTTGTACACAAGACCCCAGATGCAGCTCAGGGACTGAACTCATAAGTAGACCCAGCCGCACAGGTGAGCAACCTGAGCAACTGCACAGAGCCTGACACTTAAAGGGACCAGGTTTAATGCCCTCCTGTTGCTGTCTGAAAGTTCTTAATGATGTTTAAATGGGACAGCATTGATATTTTGTACAGGGATCTGCCGTTTATGTAGCAGATCATACATGTTGGAAGGACAGTGATTTCTCCTCCCTGTAATCCCCACACCTCAAGGAGCTGGTTTATCTAAGGGTCCTTACCTTAAGGCATCTATTAGCTCATATACTTTTTGCACTTCAATTCGAAGGTCACTAGCATGTTCCAGGCTGTAGGTGGTCTCCCCGGCGCTGGGGGCAAAAAAAAAAAAAATCAGAGAAAGTTTGATGTTTCACTATCTGGACAACGTAGAATAGAAGGGTTTTCAAGTCTGGAGGTCTCACAAGGACAGGGTTCATGCTCTCGAAGGGTGTGCTGGGCGTACTGTAGCATTCTTGGGACGCACTAACAGACCAGAACTGCTTTTCAATGTACAAGTGCCAAAGGCACCAAGACTCTGGGGCCCAGCTCGGCCTCCAGAGGTCTGGACGAGGGCTTTGTCTGGACATCTTTGAGTCATGGAAGATCACAAGGCTGGCCCAAGCCTGAAGCTGCTTCCTAAGGTGTCAATCCTATCATGTCTCCATCACTGGTCCCTTGGTGATGGTGTGTGCTCTCAGGGAAAGGAAGCTGGGGAGAGCAGGCGCCGTCTCCCCTGTTCACTGCTGCACTCCCAGCACAGCGCTGGGCTCAGGAAACACCTCCTGGGCGAGCGAGCGAAGGGACTTCAAGGCCTTAAGAACAGACCTCTGAGACTGCTCAGCTACGGGCGCAGGCCAGGAAGGCTCCTGAGCCCACAATCGCGTCTGAGGCACAAGGTAAAAAGTCACAGGACAGAGGTAGATGAGTTCCTTGCATAACAAGGTCACCAGGACAGTGCTGAGTGCCAACTCAAAGACCAGGAAGTCGCTCTCCTGCTGTTCTCGTGGAAGGTCAGCCCTGCTCTGTTTGTAACCAGTGGGCGACGGGGCAGTGTGGGATACGTTCCAGCAGGTTCCAGGAGGGAAAGGAGCAGGAGACAGATGCTCCAGGCTAAGGCCCTCTATGTAGGGCTCATCAGACGTGGCTACCAACATCAGTTGGGTGCCTCCTACCTGCCCCTGGGGAGGGCAGGACCCTCCACTAACTGAATCCACTCCTCAGGAAATTGCAGGTGGAGAAGAAAATGTGCCCCTGCCTGGTGCCCTTTAGAACCAGTGCTCTAGGACCAGGACAGAGAGAGGAAGGCAGATCCAGGAGGTGCAGATGGAGGGGAGGGGGCAGGAGGAGGACAATGGCAGCCGAGAGGTCCCAGGAAATAGGGTTTCCTCCCCTTCCAGCTAGATGCAGGGAGGAGCGGCACCCACTGCCACGAGCCAGCCACTGGCCCACGCATCACACCCGAGTGAGGAGCACCATCTGGGGTCTGAGAACCTCCGGGGGACATCTCCTCTGTATCAGACTGCCCTGGCGCACTGTGAACTCCTATTCCGCTCTGCCAGGTCCCACACAGCACCGGAGATGCGTGTGACCTGCCAAGATGCCCATCAACCTGTGGACTGCAAAACATCACCAAGCAAGACTCCGCCCTTGAAACCTTACACCCCACCTTTGATGGACCCCCTTACATAAACCAGCAGAGCCAATTTCTTTTGTCTAGCTCCAACTCATGTGTGGACTAACCCTAGCAGAGGCTCCGTTTTTGAAAATATATTTCTGACTCTTTATCTTCTGTTCTTCACTAATTATTCTAGACTTTAATTTCTCAGGTGGCTTCCACCCTCCTCAGCAGGAAGAACCTCCGCAACGAGACACTGGCCATCACCCCTTAGCACACCTGTAACCCCAGTGACACAGGAAACTAGGGCAGGAGGATCTCAAGTTCAAGGCCAGCCTCAGCAACTTAGTGAGATGCTGTCTCAAATCTAAAAATAAAAATAAAAAAAAGAGGATGGGGATGTTTCTCAGTGGTAAAGTGCCCCTGGATTCAATCCCCAGCATCAAAAAAAAAAAAAAAAAAAGAAGAAGCAGACCTCTAATGACTAGGATTGGGCTACCCAGGGTGAGTGTGGTTCAATGGCAGAACACTTGCTTAGCAAACTCAAGGTCCTGGCTGGGGTGGATTCCCAGAACCAAAAAATAGAAAAAATTTTTTAAAAAATTATAAAGGCCTGGAGACCCTACAGTGATTTTCCTACCTCTTTTTTTTGTCTCCCCACTTTTTTTTTGGGGGGGGGAGGCAATCAGTGCTGGGGACTCCACCCCAAGGCCTCATGCCTGCTGGGCAAGCCCTCCACCACCTAGTGTCCCCCAGCCTCCTCTCCTTGCCCACCTCTTCTGCCCTGTAGCTGGAGACAGGAGGGAAGAGCAGGGAACGGCAGGAGAGCCCTACATCAGCAGCAGTCAGTAAGAGACAAGAAACACAAGGGAAGGGATGTTTCTTGCACAAACCAGCCAGGCTAGCCTCTCCTATTTCCTAAATAGGACATTTGCAGACTCCAATGTCAGGAAATTCCTATGGACCACAGTGGAAAAATTCCTTTTTCCTTTTTTTTTTTTGCTTTTGATTTCTGAGGTGGGTCCCGCTGCACTGCCCAGGCTGCTTCAAACTCCCGGGCTCAAGTGATCCTCCTCCTTCTGCCAAGTAGCTGGGACCACAGGCACATATCACCGTCCGTGGCTTCAAGTTTACTTTCTTTACAGGTGAGACCCACACAACAGGCTTATTGAACATGGCCACAGACATCAGGAGGGAAAGCCACACTCGAACTCTTTGTATTTGGGGAACACTGTCAAATATTGCTACAGTAAACATCCAAATGAAAACATGACTGTTCTAAACGAGGTGCCTCTGTACTGCATGCAGGAGCCCAAATGGGGCAGGTGGGCAAATTCTGCATATCATGACCTCAACTGCTCCTGCAGGCTGGGAAGCTTCTGGAACCTGATTCCAGGGGCAGCACCTCAGAGGCCAGCCCCCACACGAGCCCTGAGGAGCAGCACCTTAAGCAAGGAGGGGCCAGGGCATGCACACTTTGTTTACAGGCCACCCAGTGCGTCGCTACACACTGTCATCAAACAAATGGGCAAGGCTGAGGTTCAATAAAACTTTATTTATAAAAACAGGGGGCAACAACAAGGTGGGCAAGACTGTGGAGAAACTGAGAGCCTCATCTGTGACCATGGGAATGTAAGCTGGTGCAGTCACTTTGGAAAACAGCCTGACAACTCCTCAAAATGTTAAACACAGTTACCATAAACCCAGTGGGTGTCAGGCAGGGCAGCGCGCCTATAGTCCCAGCTACCTGGGAGGCGGGACAGGAGGAGTGTTTGAGTTCAGGGGCCCAAGGTCAACCTGGGCAGCACAGTGAGACCCCGCTCAAAACCAATTTTTAAATAGGAGCTGCGGCTGGGTGTGCTGGAGCACGGCTGTAGCCCAGCCACAGGAGGATCAGAAGTCGATCACAAGGTTTTTTTGATTTTTTTTAAATTTTATTTATTTATAAGTGGTGCTGAGAATTGAACCCAGTGCCACACACGTCAGGCAAGTGCACTACCACTGAGCTAAAGCCTCCGCCCGGATCACAAGTTTGATAACAAGTCTGATCACAAATTTGATCAGCAACTTAGCAAGGTCCTGTTTTAAAATAAAAAATAAAAAAAGGGTGGGGATACAGTTCAGTGGTAAAGCACTCTGTGGGTTCCAGTTTGAAAAAAAAAAAAAACCTGGGATACAGCTTAGTGGAAGAGAAGTGCTTAGCGTGTGCCAAGTCCTGGGTTTGTTCCCAAGCATCAAAAGAAAAAGAACCTGTACGTGCATTATTCTTGACAGTTAAGAGTGGAAAAGAAGATCAATGGGATAAATAAATGTGGTCTACCCACACTGCCTTCACACAAAAGAAGCGGATTACTGATCCACACCATCCCATGAGTGAATCGTGAAAGCTCTGCACCCTGTAAAAGCCAGACACAAAAGACTGTACGTCTGTGATCCTACCTCTATGAAATGTCAAAAACAGACCAGTCGGGCTGGGGACATAGCTCTGTTGGTAGAGTGCTTGTCTTGCATGCACAAGGCCCTGGGTTCAATACACAGCACCAAAAAAAGACAAATCCACAGAGCCAGAAAGCAGATGGGTGGTTGCTGGGGAGAGGGGCTGACTACAAGGGTGCAGGGCTTCTTGTTAGAGCAAGGAAACCAGTTAGGACAGTGATGGTGGCTGCACAGCTTAGTGAAAGTGCTAAACATTAAAGTAGTGAAGTTCACTGGGTGAACATCTTAATTTAGAAAAAAGAAACAGGTGTTGGGCTAGATGTGGCCGGGGGGGCTAGTCGGCCAATACCTGCTCCAGGCCCTGCCCTCAGCAGTGCTGCCTGTCCTCCAAAGCCACTCCCAAACCTGCTCCACCAGAAGGGCTGGGTCACCTACACAAGCCTGTGCCTAATACAGAGCTCCCGTGATGGAAACATGTGCCCACAGAAACGCAGCAGGAGGATCTCTCGTAGCTCGCCACAGAAGAACAAGGCCACAGTCAGTCAAGATTTCCATTTGGGGGCAGAGTACTGCGCATACTTAGTGCTTACCCAACCCTGGGCTCCATCCCCAGCACCAAAAAGCCAAAAACACAAGAGAGAGCTTGCCGTTTTCCGTTGCTTTAGAACTGACTAGAAGGACAGAAGACGGGTGCCACTGAGAGCGGGTAGGGGAGGCTTACTTTAGTGAAGCCGCCATCCTGATGTACTCGGGGGCCTTCTGGTCGACCTTCTCCATGCAGAGCCGTAATTTCTAAGGACAAAAGAGAAGAGGTGAGCGCTGGTCTCAAGATCCACCACCCCCACCTTGGAAGCCAGACTGCCATCAACAGAGGTGGATGCAAAATGCTCACTTTTCAAAACGAGGACTTTGACTTAGCATGTGCCAAGTCCTGGGTTTGTTCCCAAGCATCCAAAAAAAAAAAAGACCTTATGGTCACCAATTTCCTCATTCACAGACTTACTTTCCAAGCAGAAAAAAAATCTCACAGGGAGGAAAGAGGGTGCAGTTTTTGACCAGCTGTTTTTGGAGTGAAGCCAGGCTTCCAGGGCACAAACCAGGTGCCTAGCAAGACGGCACAGAGGGAGCGGCTATGTGTGGGCTCTGGTAGGCGACGCCCAGCAGCGGCCAGACCCCAGCACAGGGTGCTGCCACGGTGTTCCCCGAAACAGGAGCAAAAAGCCCAGTGGCTGTTTGAAAAAAGACAAAAGATCATGGAGTCCGCACACAGGCAGAGGACGCTGCGTCCACGGCTCAGCGCTGGGTTCGGGTAACACCACTTCCAGTAGCTTGAGGATGTACAGGGTGACTCCAGGAAACAGCCCTGTGACCTTCAGAACTGCTAACAGGGACACTTCCACCATCATTAGACAAAAATAAGCTGTGCCCCTGCTAGAGTTTTGCACACGCAGCTTCCTCTGCCAGGCTGAGCTCCTGTCCCCTTCCCTCCCCGCCGCACCCCCACTGGCTCGTCCTCCTCAGCACGCAGGTCTCAGCTGGCCACAGGAGGCTGGCCGGTCTCCCTCCCAGATGTTTCCACCCATGCTATCTCCCATTCAAGTGGGCCTCTGCTAAGGACATTCTGAGATCTGGTGGTGGCCAGAGCTGGGGCATTTGAAAGGACTTGGAAGGGGACACTTTCAATCACTGGGCAGTAAACCAACCAACCCTAAAAACCTGCAAACTCAATCAGCCAGGTCTGAAGCCCCCAGCTGAGGCCCCCGCTGCTTCTAGAGTTCCAGCTTCTGCCTCCCCCACAGAATCTGGCCACCACTGCCTGCCCTGCCCTTGGACCACCACCCTCCTGCTTTCCCATGGGCAGCCACAGGTGGCGGATGGGTTGGTTGCAACACGCCCGGGTGACCGACCCGCCCAGGGCCCTAGCTGGGAAATCCTACATGACCCCTCAGCAGGAAGTCAAGATGAGTCAGGGCACGACTTCCAGAGCATTCTCTAGAACCCCGGGCCTGTGCGTGGCCGAGCGCTGCGCTGCCCGCGGTCACCTCGTAGAGCTTCACGACGGTGGGCGTGTGCTCCTTCTCGTCCATCTGCTGCTCCCTCTTGAGCAGCGTGTCCTTGCAGTGCCCGCAGCAGCGGATGCGCTCATCGTCCTTCTCGTCCATCACCGAGCTCACACTGCTCAGGCTGCTGAGGCTGCCCCGGCGCGAGCCGTGGACACTGTTGGGGGACTGGCTGGGGCTGGTGTGGGTGCTCAGGGAGTCCTTGCTGGCGCTGGTGAGCTTGTCTGTGAACCACAGAGGACAGGCGTGGTGACCCCGCAGCAGCCAACCATCCCCCGCCCAGGACCCCTTCCCCGCCATGGAGGACCTTCCTCCAAGTGTAACAGCTGTCCCTGTTCCATGGCCTGCCCTGGCGATCTGCGACCCTTTGCAAGTAGACACTGTGTCTTTTGCTTGAGCCCTGACCCAGCAGCAGGGCCACCCGCTGCAGCTACCAAGAAGGGCTGGTTAATTGAGCCCAAGGGAAGAAGAGCAAGTGTCCTGGGGCAGCTCCAGGTGGGAGAAGGGGCTAGTACCACAGGGAGGGGAAAGGTCAAGGCCAAGTGGGTCTGGTGGGGATGACAGCTGGAGGGAGGAGGCCTCGGCTTCTGCCCTGTGGACACCATGGCCAACAGTGCGCACAGGCAGCGGAGCCTCCAGGGGTGCCAATCACCCCACACGGCACAGCACCAGCCAAGATGGTCTTCAGGAACTTTATGTGACACCAAAGACAGAACCCAGGGCCTTGTGTATGCCAGTTCTCTGCCACTAAGGAATGTCCCCAGTCCTTTTTATTTTTTGAGACAGGGTCTCAGAAAATTGCCTAAGTCGGCCTCCAATTTCAGATCCTCCTGCCTCAGCCTCCCAAGTAGCTGTGATTACAGGCCTGTGCCACTGTGCCCGGTTCCTACCTGATCCTTTATAAAAAAGTTGCTCTGTTACAGACTACTGGACCCCTGGCCAGCAACACAGAGGGCACTGGGGACTCAGTAAATAGACACAGGAAGAGCTCATGGGCCACTAAACAAACAGGCCCCATGGCCCTGGTGGTGACTAGTGAATAAGCTGGTCCCAGCAGCACACGAGCGCCCGGGGCCTTCCCCCACGTCACATACTTGCAAAGGGAAGGCTGATGAGCTCCATGCACTTCTTGCACATAATCGACCCGCAGAGGCGGCAGTGGTGACGGCGGTTCCGGATGCTGAACTTACTCCCACAGTCTGGACAGAAAGGGACATCCTGGTCATTGACCCAAGGCACCACAGACTTTTCTATTGCTTTGGGGAGAACAAAAAAGAAGAAAAGCACAGCATTTCAAAGACAGATCTGGTCAGGGAGAACAAAGGAACACAAAGAACGCATAATGTCCCTTACCTCGAATCTTGGCCGACTCCGTGTTCATTCTGTCGAATGCAGTGAGCTGAGCAGAGAAAACAGGGCCAGGCGGAATCAACCAGGTGATGCACACACTCCCCACCCGCCCCACCAGCACATCAGGCTCAAGTCACGTCTGCAATGCTCAAGTCTCGTGGGTCATCCCTAGCCCCAAAGTCACGACAGCCATTCAGCACATGATGCAGTTCTCAATTCACATCTAGAAGGTGCGACCCTGCCCATGACCCTCTTCCGGTCTCTTCTTTGTCCCATTTGAGCAATAACCAGGGTGGACACGGATGGGGCTGGGCAGCTACTGAGAGCAATAGGGGCTCCTGATTCTCCATTCCTTGTGGAGAATCCAAGGTGGCCACATAGCTCTGACCTACGACGTCCACATGAAGAACTGTGCCTGTGGTGGCCACCAGGCCCACCACACAATCACAGCCCTGGTAGCTGCCTTTCTGTTCCCCACCAGATGACACCCATTATGCTGCACTGAGTGACTGTGCTCGGGACCCCAGGAAAGGAAGGCTTCCTGGCAGCCGAGTGGGCTTCAAAGGTGGGAACAGGAAGTGGGTGCATGAGAGTCTGTCAGCCTAGGCCACTCCCTGCAGGAAAGCCAGCCTCGGCTAGAACTGTCCCATGTCCTCTGCACCTCTTGGGACAGCCACTTCTCTGCCTGTATCAGATGTATGTCACGTACGACAGGGTACAGAAATGTGGGCCTCGTCCCCAGAAAATTTGTACTTGCAGAAAAAAAGTGTTTCAGAACAACAAAATTTACCTTCTCTAACCTGATTATTAATTTATTGACTTCAACAACGTAGTGGTCGATTCTGGCAGCTCGATGTTTTTTGAAGTCAGAAAGATGGCTCCTCACAGCACCTGGGGGAAAAGGGAGAGAAATGACCTATACCTTCTCCGAGAGTCTCTCTGCCTCCCTGCGCAGCCTCAGTGAACAGCAAAAGCAAGTCAAAATTCGAGGATTTGAATTTGAACTCTAGGATTTTTAATTTTGACAAGAATTAAAGTAAATGGGAAGAAATTTGCTAAGATGTTAGCTGTACCCTTGGAAGCTGTAAAGTTCCTATAGCATGAGGCCTGAGACAAGAGCAAACGAGAGCTGGGACCCCGGGGCTCGAGCTGCAACTCTGCTCCATGCTGCATGAGCCTGGGCCGAGTCCCGCACCTCCCTGAAACTCAGAGGACTCATCTGTAAAGCTGGCATAACAACAGGATCTACTTCACGGGGTTGTTACAGAAATTAAGTGAGTTCAAATGTATAAAATCCTTAGAATATGGACTGCCACATGAATGTTTGTTAATTTAAAAAGGGCAGTACCATTACAGGTGATTGTTGTTTTTTTATGGTGGTACAGGAGATAGAACTCAGGGCACTCTACCACTGAGCTGTATCCCCAGGGTCTCACTACAGTGCTGAGGCTGGGCTCCAACTTGCAATCCTCCTGCCTCAGCCTCCCAAGTCACAGGGAAGACAGGCGTGCACCACTGCTCCCGGCAAGAGAATACATTTTTATTAATCATAGTTCCCATGTGGACTACAGACAGATCTCTTGAATGTATTGTTCCTGTGTGACCTGTTGTGTCCTTTGACCAAAAGCCCCACAGGCTATACTCTAACCAGACCCGTCTTTTCTTCCCTTCCCTTATACTTTAGCATCTAAATGCATTTTAGATTAGAATTCTTGGCAGTAGCTATAAATATTAACTTCTAAAATTTGTCATGCCTTTGACCTCCACAATTTGTGACTTCCTTTAGTTGTTGAAACAAGTAAGTTAATCAGAAAACTATCCTGGTAATCGGACACCAGCATGAAAGAAGGTATCACAAAGCTAATAAGAATTCATGTGCCTGGAATTTCTCCTGCATGATTCTAGCTGACTTTCATATATAACTCATCATTACACATGTACAGGTTTTTTGTTTAGGGTTTTTGTTTTCTGTATTGGGGATCAAACCCAGGGCCTTGCCACATGAAGCAAGTATTCCATAACTGAAATACATTTATATATATATATATATTTATTTATTAATTTTTGTTGCCAAAGATTGAATCCAGGGGTGCTTAACCACTGAGCCACATCCCCGCCCTTCTTATATGAAGAGACAGAGTCTTGCTGAGTTGCTTAAGCCCTCACTAAACTGCTGAGGCTGGCTTTGAACTTGCAATCCTCCTGCCTCAGCCTCCTGAGCTGCTGGGATCACAGGTGTGCATCATTGAGCCTGGCCCTAGCCCCTTTTAAAATTTTACTTAGAGACAAGGTCTTGCTGAGTTGCCCAGGCTGGCCTTGAACTTGCCATCCTCCTGCATCAGCCTCCTGAGTAGCTGGGATTACAGGCATGGACCACTACTGTGCCCAGCTCTGTATACTATTTTTAAAGCAATTTTCTCTTGCAATGAAAACATTTCCACTCTCCAATATGGTAGCCTGTAACCACAGACAAACACTTGAAATGTGGTTCGTGTGCGGTTGAAGAAGCAACTTTTGATTTTATTTCAGTTTAATTTATTTAAATTTAAATAGCCAGCTGTGGCTAGTGGTTATCAAGTTGGACAGCATGGTTCAAGGTCTTTCCTCATCCAAAAAGACACATCTATAGAGGCACTATAGGGACACAGTACCCGACCCTGGGGAGATATCTCTTCCTCTCTTAGAGCCTCAGTTTCCTTATCTGTAAACGGGAATGAGCATCTTCACCCACTCCACCTCTCTGGGCTTTTGTGAAAGGTGACCAGGATCATGAAAATGAAAATAAAACAAAGCACTATGAAGGAATCGATATCCTGTTCTGGGACAGAAAATATTTTATTGTATTAGTGATCACTGTCCTTCAACAGTTAAAACACATGAGAAATCAGAGTGTTTGCTGCATGATCCTTTTGGTACCTGCTGTATTGAGATATAATTTACATACATAAAATTCACTGTGTCAGGGGCTGGGGCTCAATGGGAGAGCACTCATCTAGCACATGCAAGGCCTTGAGTTTGATCCTCAGCACCACATATAAATAAATAAAATAAAGGTATTGTGTCCAGCTACAACTAAAAAATATTTTTTTTAAAAAATTCATGTCGGGTATTCCATTTTTTTTTTTTAGTATATACCCAGAGCTGTGTGACCATCACAAGAAATTGAAGAATGTCTTCATCCCATGCACCCCCAAAATGATTACCCTTCTGGTTTGCTGATGCCTCCACGGCCTCAAACCTTACGGAGAACATAGCAGGTGCTACGAGTGGATGGGTGAAGGACGGACAGATGGATGGGTTCTTACCAAGCTCCTGGGGCTCCCACATGTAGGGATCGACCCCTCCATAGCTGAACGACTCATATCCTTGGGTTCCGGAGTCTGCTCGCTCGTCCCCTTCTCGTTTCAACAGCTTGTTCTTTGCTTTCTTGGCCTTCTGCATGAAACCTTGAGAATGGAACAGACAAGACAAGTGAACCCACGAGGCGCACCCAGAGAAGAGCCAAGGGGGATCCCAAGGCCAAAGCTAACAGAGTAGTCATCCTTGTTGAAAATGCACGAGAGATATCTGGACCCCAGAGGAAACGCAGCCAGCATCCAACCACGCCTGCTCAGCACCAGCACGACGCTGGCCCACGAGAGCCACGGGAGGGCTCACCTAGAGCTCACCACCTTGGACACCTGAGGTCCGACAGTAGGAGTGGTGAAATCTCACGTGATGAGGAACCAGGCTGTTGGAAGGGGTGTTTTCCTGTCTTCACTGGGTGGTAATTATTGACATTTTTCAAAACGTTGACTTACACACGTAAAAAACGTATAAAAACTCTCAATTACAGTTTTTATTTGTTCACAGTGCTGTGGATGGAACCCGTGGCCTGGTGCAGGCCAAGTTCAGCAGCCTGCCACTGAGCCGTCCTCCCAGTCCCTAAGTTTCTTCAAAGTCCCATTCTTCAGTACTCATTGGTCCTCCCCAGGGATCCCTGAGGGACAATTCTCCAAGATAGGACACCACCCAACAACAGCCCTGTCGGGTAACTGGGCGGAGCGGCCTTCCTTCCCACTTCTGTCCTCCCACATGGTGAATGCATATGTGAGAATATTTCCAAAAAGCTTCAAGAAATAGACATAACACCTAGAGCAGAACACAAGAGAAGCAGCTGGGTAAGAAGAGAAAATGAGCCCTTTCTGGACTGGGCCCTTGGATGCACCAGGTGTGACTACTCTGTGGCAGTTTGTGTCCATGGCGTGGGGAGGACCTGCTACACCCAGGGTCACAGAGCTCAAAGGCAGCAGGGCTGGGAGGGGACATGTCACCTTTCTGAAACCAGAGGCCAGCCCTCCCCAGCCAGTAAGGACACCGAGTCTGCCTCTCAGAACAGGGTCGCTGCGGCCTGTGTGAGGCGCGAGGCCCACTTGTTAGAACTGAACAATTCACTAGCAGGAAGAAAGAAGAATCCTTCAGGTCTAAGTTGTTCTTTCACTAATATTCTTAAATCTTGGGTGACTGCTGGCCCTTCTGCCACTGGTAGAGGGCTTGCCTAGCGCATGTGAGGCCCTGGGTTCAGTTCTTGGTGCCACCAAAAAAAAAAAAAAAAAAAATCAGATGATACAAATGACATCATTACTTGGACACTTAATAGATCAATGCTGCATGCAGTTCTCATGACTCTGAAGTGTTCTGTCACTTGAATAATACTAAAAACACCTCCAAAGCTTTCCAAAAGTCTTGGTAAACAGACACGGAGGAGTTAGTAGTGAAGACAGGTGTCTTCGTTAGGAGGTGGAACCCATAAGCAAATTCCTCGATGATCAGACCCCCTGAGATTGCTTTTTCCAACCGGAAAAATACAAGAACTCAAGACACCCTTGAACATGCAGTCATCTTTCTAACAGGGGAGAGGAAACTGTCCGATGTGAACAAATGGCCCAGCGGACAGGAAACTGGAGTCAGCAAACAACACTTCACTTCTGCAAACCAGGCTGAACTGCGTGAGCTCAACAGGCCCTGAACCATCTGGAAACACAGGAAAACTGCCTGGCAACCCTCCTGGAGTGGCGTGACCCTTCCAAAGGGGCCAGCTAAGAACAAACCCATCCATGTTTTAAAACCAAAGAAGAAGCTCCAGGTGATTTTCAACTGCCTTTTCTTCTATCTACTAAATGCGCTGAAGGTGAACCAGGTTTGGGGCTCAAACCCAGAGACATGTTTTAGGAATGTCTAGTTTATCTTAAAATGAAAATAACAATAGGGGCTGGGGATGTGGCTCAAGCGGTAGCGCGCTCGCTTGGCATGCGTGCGGCCCAGGTTCGATCCTCAGCACCACATACAAACAAAGATGTTGTGTCCGCCGAGAACTAAAAAATAAATATTAAAAATTCTCTCTCTCTCTCTCTCTCTCTTTAAATAATAATAATAATAATAATAATAATAATAATAAACCTGCCTCCAAAACCTTACACCCATGTTTGTTCTTCTGGCTTTTTCTACTTGACTTAAAATATAAACTCCATAAAATGTCAGAGGATCAATAGGCAAAATAGAGAAACGGCCTACTTTTGAAAGGGCTTTTCAAAAAATCTTGGATGCCAATCTTTAAAACTTTCCTCTCCTGAATCCAAAACAAATACATCGGTGATATAAGAATTACTTTTTGACTTAAGGGATGATCATTAGTGCCACGGGAATGCTCAACTCAACCTCTGAGTACCCTGAAAGTAGAAATGGAGGAGGGAAAAAAACCAAGAGATCTTTTTTCTTTTATTTTTCTCTTATGGGGCTGGGAATGGAACCCAGGGCCCCACTTACGCTAAGTAAGCACTTTACCACTGATCTACAGCCCCGGGTCCCCAAGAGGATGTTATCTTTAAGTTTCCGTTCACAAGGAACAAAATTTCCAATCTATGTAGCATTCCCCAGATTCCATATCTGTTACTCCTTAAATAATCTTAAAACATTTTTTCTCTAAAAGTGGGTCACCTCAGGAATCTGAGGACATTCTCTAACCTCTCTACAAACTGACGTAACCAGTCTTGGAAATATCATGGTATGTGAATCAGTATGGAGGACACTAACACTAGAAACTTACTGAAAACCATGGAAGTCCTTCAGTTGCCCAAAGAAAACTTACATAATTAGGTCTTGGGGGCTTTGTTCCTGTTTTCTTTTGCTGGAAGTTGCAATACATACTGTCATTAGAATACAGGGTATTTCATTATCAGTGATACCCTGAGGAAAGAGCAGCAGTAGACTTAAGACAGAAGATCTGGGTTCCAGACCTAGCTATGCCAATTCCTGTGTGACCTTCATCAAGTTACTGAACATCTCTGTGCCTCACTTACTATCTGTAAAATGAGAACCACCACCTTCCTGTTGGTTGTTGGGAGAGTCAAATAAAATAATAATTTTTGTGGCAGACACTCTGAAAACTATAAAGCAGAGTGTGGTCTGTTTTTGTTTTTATTCCTCCTTATAGTTATGGCTCTGCTGCCTGTACAGCCAGGAGTAACCTTGATAATCAAAGCCCTTAGGATTTAGAAATCATTTTGTCATATTTTTGGGCAGAAGTTTATTGTTTGTTTGTTTGGGTACCAGGGATTGAACCAAGGGGCACTTAACCACTGAGCCACATCCCCAGCCTTTCTGTTTTTTATTTTGAGACAGGGTATCAGTAAGTTGCTGAAGCTGGTCTCGAACTTCGGACCCTTCTGCCTCAGCCTCCTGAGCTACTAGATTGCACTCAACCACCAAGTCACGTCCCCAACTCAGAAATTGTAACTATTAATGTTTTCAGCAATTTTTTTTTTCCTTAACTGAAAAGTAAGATCTGGAGTGGAACTCCAGGGGCAAAAATTTGATTACAAGTGGTATATGATTCACATATCCCACCTAGGATCACTCCTTTCTCTCTACCAAAGAAAGATTATGAATACTGCATTCAGACTTTTAAAATCTCACGGCCTCAGGTGTGAGAAGCAAGTAAGCCGAATAGGAAGTCCCTAGGAGGCTGAGTTCCAAAGGAGCAGCAACTTATTTGGGGTTAGAACCTGAAGTCCAGGAAATATAATAAACATGTGGATAGCCAAAATTAGCTTTGAAAAATTCTTTCACTAACTCTCTATGACCTGAGCCAATGGAAACTCAAAACCAAAGTTTAATTTTGGGGAGTTGTTTCTCTTTGCTTTTCAACTATGACCTTCTTTTTCCTGGGCTGCAGAGGGCAAGGTCCAATTGAGGAAGGAAGGATGGCAAGAAGGCTCAAATTTGTGACAGACAAATGGTACATAACAAGTCTCCACTTTCACAGCAAAGGAAAAACATTTCTGTCTAAACCCCCTTAGGCTGGGGGTTGGGTGACTAAAATAATCTAGCAAAAGACAAATCACAGTGATTATATTTATTAGATTCCAAGCTAGGCTCTGCTTCACTGTGTGACTTTAGGCAAAGTTCCTAACCTCTCTGTGTCTGGTATTCTCTTCAACAAAATGAGGCTCATAAGCACACAGATACTGGGAGGATTAATAAAATAAATACACAGGAGACTCTGAACAATGCCTGGCACATGACAAGCACGAGATGCCCGTTTGCTACTCTCATTATCGTCATACCCTGGTGGCAACACGGAAGCCCCTGAACACTTCCCATGAGTGAAATCGCTCACTGACAGAAAGCAACAAGCAAGGTCCTCGCCTCTTACTTTTAATTTGCCCTCTGACGTCTCGGTCCTCCCCCGAGTGCTCTTCTTCGTAATGTGACTGAAGCTGATAGAAAGACTGCAGGTCCTTCAGGCACAGAGGGCAGAGGAAGCCCTCCCTCACTTCCCCTGGGTCGTCCAGAGAAGCCATGGCCGTGCCCCTCTCAACTCCAGGAAGGCAGAAGTCTCATGCCAACAGGTGGCGTGATTCCTTCCAAGGGACCAGGGCTCCTGCAGCATTAGCTTAACCAAGCAGCACATGGGTGACAGGGACGCATCCTGGCCCTGGATGAGGCTTCCTCTGTGGAGCAGGAGGTGCCCTAAGAGGAAAGAAGAGGGGAAAAGCTAAGTCAGGCAAATTAGCAGCAATCAAGAGGGTGTTTTTTTTTTTTGTTCTCTTCACAGTTCAACAAGGGTACTTCATGTTTGTTCTGCACAAATTTACAAAAAGAAACTGTTTCTCAAATCCTAAAACCAAGTCACAAAACCCAAGATATGAGATCACAGGACGCTAGGAACTCAATAAAGGGGGAAGTGGATTTCCAATGATAAGCAGAGCTGACACCAAGGCCCTTCTCTTAAAACTCATTCCAAATGGTCCCACCTCATCAATTCTAGGCCACTGTAGCCACTGAGGAAATGTCTTAAGTACTTATCAACAAGCTTTCATTTAACCCTTTTTCCTTGATAATTTATTTAACCACAGATATTGAGCTCCATACTCCAAGGCACACATGTTCAGAATGCCAAGATGAAAAAGATACAGTATCTGCCACAAAGAAACAAAAACAAGCAGGTGCAGTGGCAGAGCCTGTAATCAGGGTGACTTGGGACATTGAAGCAGGAAGATTACAAATTCAAGGTCAGCTGCAACAACTTAGCAAGACCCTGTCTCCAAATTTAAAAAGTAGCCTGTCATCCCAGCAGCTTGGGAGGCTGAGGCAGGAGGATTGGGAATTCAAAGCCAGCCTCAGCAACTTGGCAAGGGCCTAAGCAACTCAGCGAGACGCTGTCTATAAATAAAATATAAAAAGGGCTCAGGATGTGGCTCAGTGGTAAAGCGTCCTGGGTTCGCTCTCCCACACCAAAACCAAAACCAAAACCCAAACCCACAAAAATCTCAGCCTTAGCTTGAGGAAGAACATTAGAAGTCGAGTGATGAAAAAGAAAGACCAGCCAAGCACAGCATGTGTGCCTGTAGTTCCAGCCAGTTAGGGAGCTGAGGCAGGAGAATTGCAAACCCAGGAATTTAGGGCAGCCTGGGAAACACAGAAACACCCTGTCCCTTAAGGGGGAGGAAAAAAAAAAAAAAAAAAGGAGGAAGAGGAAGAGCAGAATGGGGAGGGGAAGGAGAAAACTTATTTTTTGATTTTTATTTGCAGAACACTGTCTCCAATGAGCATCCTACATTTAATACCAGCAAGTAGCATCTGGACAGCAAGGTTAATGTTCTCACTATTTCAAAAATAAGAGGATGTGGTGCTCCAACAGATCAGGGCTTAATAAGTTACATTTTTTTTTAATTTATTGGGTCATAGCAAAGTCACTTTCAATGATCACCTCAGAAACACTCCCAGCCACAAAGAGAATTCAAACAGAACCATTTCATAAAGCTGAAAACTCTCTGGTCCAAGAACCTGGAGCCCTAAACCACAATACAGAGGAAGGAATATGTGTGACCCTCCTATAGATGACTGTAGAGGGCCATGGAGGAGGGGACTGCATGGATCCTCAAAGCTGAAGGGTGGCAGGAGCTCAGAATAGGACAGACACACACACACATACACACACACACACACACACACACACACACACACACACCAGGTCCCTATTCTTTCCTTCTGGTTAAAAACCCTAGTGACTACATACAGGGTTTTTAAGAGCAGTCCAGGTCTAACCTGTTCCCTCCCCAGGTGGTGAAACACCAGATGCCCGAGCTACTGACAGCTCCTTCCTTCCCACGCCATGAGCAATCATCCCTAACAACCACAAAGCCAACGCCAAGGGCACTCCACCCTGGCCCTCCACCCGGGCCACATCCACACCTTTCACAGCCCAGCCCAAACCTCTCTTCCTCAAAGTAACGCCTCTAACTCAAGGGACGGACCCATCAGGGGGGTGCACCTCTCCTTCCCAGCATTTACCTCGACTTTACGATCAGATGTAAACTGACTGAATAACACAAGCCTGAAAAATCTATGGAGGCTAGGTTTTTCCCCCAGGGGCACAGCGCAGGGCCTGGCCCCTGCACGACAAAGCAGAATGCATCTTCACGAGGGGATGCATAAATCAACCCTAAAATCATGCAACTGCCTATGCACCCCAGAGAAATTGTCCAAAGCCACCAAAGACCGCAGAGGCAAGCCCCTTATATCCTAAATTACGTAAAATGCAAATGCAAGGCGCGGAGGAGCCAGATGCGGGAGACTGAGGCAAGAGGATGCGCAAGTTCAAGGTCAGCCTGGGCAACGGGACAACGGGGCGAGAGACCCTGTCTCCAGATAATAAATAATAATAATAATAATAATAATAATAATAATAATAGATGAATAAAAAGAGCTGGGGAATGCAGCTCCGTGGTAGAGCGCCCCTGGGTTCGATCCCTGCTAAAGCATTAATAATAATAATAATAATAATAATAATAAAACTTTCCTCTCCTGCAACTTCATGTCCTGCGCCAGCGTCCCCCTGTCCCCACAGCCCCAGCCCCGGGCGCCAGGACTCACGGGCGCACACCACCTGAAGCCCCGAGCTCCACACGACCGCGCATCCACACGTCGCCTCCACACACACGTCGCGGAACACTCACGGTCGTGGGGCAGACGCGACAACGCCACGCACCGCCGAGGTGCCACCCCAACGCCTCGGCCGCATCCCGCCACCGGAGAACCACGCCGACCGCTCGGGGGACGGCCACCCCCGCCCCCGGCACCCCTGCACAAGCCCGGGAACCCGCACCGCCGCCCCGAGCCCCGCCATCCCCCCGGCGGGACTCACGGCCCGAAAACCACGGCGCCCGCCGCGGACGTCACACCCACCGCCACCGCAGACCCCGCACACCCGCGCTGCCCGGCCCGTCTCCGTTCCCCAGCCGAGCCCACCCCCGCCCGCAAGCCGAGCCCAGCCCCTTCAGTACCCCGCCGGGCTCTCGCAGGCACCCTAGGCCCGTCTTGTTCCCAGGCCCGGGCTCTGGGCCTCGGAGGTCCCCCCTCACAGAATCCCGGCCGCCATCTCCATCGGCTGCTCGGCGCTCGGCAAGCGCGCCTGCGGCGGCGCCCCAACCGGAAGTCAGGCTGGGACACGCCGGTAGAGCGCCGAGCGCTCGAAGGGGGCGGAGACAAAGCGGCTCGGCAGCGCGGGAGTCGCTGGCTTCTGCGCAGGCGCCGACCCAACGTGGGCGTGGGGAGGAATTGGACTCGCGGATCAGACGTTCCCGGTTCACACCGGCGACGCCTTAAAGCCAGCCGGTGCCCTCCCCTCGGTTGTCCAGATGGGGAAACGGAGACCCGTGGTACTTTGGGTCTTCACCGATGAGTGGAAAGAATTGGGTCGCCAAGGAGTCTTTAGCCCCCAACTTCACCCCAAGTAAATTCAATGGAGAGAAAGTCCCTGAGACCTAGGGACAGTAGGATGTCGCCAGACCTGGCGTAGAGCCACGTGCGAATGAAGACCTGGAATGAGGAGAACGGGAGGTGGGAGGTGCCCAGTGAACGTGTCCAAATGTAAGGGACATCTGCAGCATTTATAAATGACAAGGCGACTTGACCCCCCTGCAGTGCTGAGGAGGAACTGGGTTGGCAGGATCCCTTGTGGTCGCCCTTTTGTGTTTTGGAACAGATGCAAATGGCCCTGGGTCCCCATAACCAGGACTTTGGGACTGAGAAGACCCTGTTGGATATCTGGGACCACACAGAGCTCAGTCATATAGATTGCAGAAGCAGTACAGCCAGGACCATGTTTGGGGCCCAGGAAATGAACATTTAATTAAACCACCATGATTTTTACCTGTCATTTGATCGTTTGCCAAATCCAATTTATTTGCTTAAAAAAAAAAAAAAAAAAGTCACCATTTCATTTGCTCCGAAAAGCAGCAGCCATGTAGACTGTAGTTTGTGAATCTGGAATATCTTGATGTATGGGTCACTGCTGTTCTTTTGATAGTTTAAAGAATTATAGTGGCCCCCAGCAGCTCTGGAGGTGGAGGCAGGAGGATCGCAAGTTCAAAGCCACCCTCAGCAAAAAACAAGGTGCTAAGCAACTCAGTGAGACCCTGTCTCTAAATAAAATACAAAATAGGGCTGGGGATGTGGCTCAGTGGTCAAGAGTCCCCAAGTTCAATCCCTAGTACTACAAAGAAAAAGAATTATAGTGGCAAAGACCTGCCTGTATGCTCTACCATTTATCAAAAGCACTGTCATTATTTAATCCTTTGGGAAACTTGATTAATAGTTCCATTTTAATGATGATGATGACAATATTTACTAAGTGACGTGCACATGCTGGATATTGTTCTACGTATACCCGGCCCCAAAGGTATAGTTATGGGAAAGAGTGTGAGTCCTTTGGTAAACCTGAAAAAGTTCATTCACAGCTAGGTGTGGTGCCACACACCTCTTATCCCAGTGACTCAGGAGGCTGAAGTGGGAGGATTGCACGTTTGAAGGCAGCCTCAGCAATTTAGTGAGGGCTTGAGCAACTTTGTACGACACTTCTCAAAATAAAAAATTTAAAAAGGAGGCCGGGCGTGGTGGCGCACGCCTGTGATCCCAGCAGTTCGGAAGGCTGAGGCAGGAGGATTATGAGTTCAAAGCCAGCCTCAGCAATTTAGCGAGGCCCTAAGCAATTCAGCAAGACCCTGTCTCTAAATAAAATATAAAAAGGGCTGGGGATGGGGCTCAGTGGTTAACCACCCCGGGTTCAATCTCCAGTAGCAGAAGAAAAAAGGAAAGTCAGAGAAGATTGGAAAAGGAGCAGAAAGCAAAACTGGGCCAAGGTCCCCAAGCCATGTCTTCTTCCAAAATTTCATATACCTGTTTGCTCTTCTGGAAGACTCAGCGAGTCAGGGGTGGGGAGGCACCTGGAGGGCCCAAATAATTCCTGCCTGGGGAGTTATGTGCCCCAGTCCAGAGTCTGAGGCAAGTTTACCCTTCATCAGAGTTGGGGGTCCCCTGGCTCCAGTTCTGACGGTGTCTCAAGGTAAGCAGAGGACGTAATGACCCAAGTCAGCCACCAGGTGGCGCCATCTGGCCATATAAACCATGCAAACAGCCCAAAGTTTGGAAAGTCACTCAGAGCCGCCACATTGTCACTTTTGCATCTTTCTAGCCTCCTGTTGACCAAACCAAGTCACAAGACCAGCCTGGATTCAAACATGTTAACGTAATCACCTCTTTTAAATATGACCCTGTCTCCAAATATGGTCACCTTCTGAGGTTCCTGAGGGTCAGATTCCAACCTGAGAATTTGGAGGAGAACCCAGCTCAGCCCCTAGCAGAGACCAGAGTGGGCCATTTATGTGCTCTGTCACAGACAGATGTGAGTAATAACCATTTTGCACAGAAGGAAGCTGAGACTCAGAGGGTAGGTGGCTTTGAACCCAGGACAGAAGCCTTGATCTCTCTGCAGGGTAGACCTTCTGTCATTCTCTCTGCAATGGAGGCGGGTTCTCCATAGAAAAGGAGACATAGAAAGGGAGGTGCTCCTCTATTTTGGAGTGAACCCAGGGGTACTCAGCCACTGAGCCATATCCCCAGCCCTATTTTGTATTTTATTTAGAGACAGGGTCTCACTGAGTTTCATGTTGCCTTGTTTTTGCTGAGGCTGGCTTTGAACTCGAGATTCTCCTGCCTCAGCCTCCTGTGCCGCTAGGATTACGGGCATGCGCCACTGTGCCCAGCTCCAAAGCTGCTTTTTTGTTTAAGGTAGAAGTTGTACCACTTCCTGCCTCCCCACCTTTGCAAAAGCCCTTCCTCTGCCTGGAGTTTCCTCCCCTCTTCTCCAACTCCCTATTTCAAGGGACCACACTCCCTGACCCTTCCCGCACAGAAGAGGTACCTTTGTGAGTCCCCGATGGCTAATATGTATTTCCCAAATCCGTCACCTAACTAGACTGAACTTGTCCAAGAAGGGTGCTGGGTTGTGCCAGCCACAGTGAGAACCTGAGCAAGTTATTGAACTTCTCCGTGCATCCATTTTCTCACCTGTAAAATGGGACAATAAGGATCCTCCTGAGGATTGTGCACGGATTAAATGAGATAATACATGCAAAGCACATAGAATCGTGCCTGGCACATAGTAAACACTCAATAAACGTGAGCTAAGCTCATTTTCGTCATTGCCCGGACCCTGTGCATTTTTTTTTTTTTTTATTCGTGCGCTGCCTAGCACCTGCTGAATGTGTGAACTGATGAGTTATGAATGACCTTCACCTTCATTAGGAAAAGACCAAACATGGGGACCCATAAGACTTCAGCTAGGGAAAAAAATAAATATCACCAAGTACATTAAGCATTTTAATTAAAACCTCCTCCACGTCCCCACCGCCCCCGCGCTGTCTGGCCACTGCCAGCCGCTCTTATTTTCGCTTGGGCCTGGGTGGCAGGTTTGAGGATCAGAATTTGGGGCACCGTCGTCTGTCTGCGTCCTGCGCCCATGTGCCAGACCTAGAGGCCTCCCACGTCTGCTTTAAATAGCATCCTCTGGTTAACTGTTAATAAGAAGCTTGGAGCAACGCTTGCTCCTTATATAAGCTGCCCAAACTCCTGCGCTTTAGGGGAGAAGCCAGCCCAGGAGCAAAGCCCACCCAGGGGCAGCGACTCCTTCGGCCAGCAGGGGGCGCTCGACAGGCGCTTTCCCCCGCGGGCGGCTCAGAGCCGCTCCGCAGCGCCCCGCCCCGCCCTGGGGCAACTGGAAAAGATGGTCCCATCTTCTCCCACCGATCTGGAACGCAGCAGGGACGTGGGGACTTTTAGGGACCCTCTCTCTCCCCCAGGTGATTCTGCGGCCCCAGACAGAGAGAGGCTCAGCTTTCCTTACCTTGATGCCGGCTGGGAATGGAGCTCAGTGGGTAAAGTGGTTTCCCAGCTGGTGCCAAGGCTGTGGGTTAGAGTCCCAGTATTGGTAAAAATAAAAAAAAAAAAAAATTTAAAAAAAAGCTATATATGGGCTCAGACATTTAGTGAGGCTCTGAGCAATTCAGCAAGACCCTTGTCTCAAAATATAAAAAGGGCTGGGGATGTGGCCCAGTGGCTCTGCACCCTGGGGTTCAATGCTTGGTACCAAATGAATGAATAAATAAGTAAATAAAATTAAAACTACAGCTGAGGGCTGGAGATATAGCTCAGCAGTAGACAGCTTGCACAATGCCCTGGGTTTGAGGCTCAGCAGAAACACACACACACACACACACACACACACACTCCAACTTAAATTTTGTTTGTTACTGGAAATTGAACCCAGAGGCACTTTACCACTGAGCCACATCCCCAGCCCTATTTATTTATTTTTGAGACAAGTTCTCACTAAGTTGTTTAGGACCCCAATACATTGCTGAGGCTGGCCTCGAACTGGCGATCCTCCTGCCTCAGCCTCCCCAGTGGTTGTGGTAACAGGCATGTGCCACCACACCCAGCAACAGCCTAGTTTTTTTTTGACAGGTAATGGCAGTCATACAGTACAAATTGGAAAGGTAGGCAAGGTGATTTAGAGAAAAGAGAGTGCCCCTTTTATATTTCTTCTCCAGGTGCTAAGGTCTTCTCCATGGCAACCACCAATTCTGTGTGTCCTCCCAGAAATAGTCTGTACATGTGCAGATAAATGCAAGAAACGTTTTGTGCACCTACTAAGTGTAGGGGAGAGGGAATGCAGGATGGAGAGCCATCTAGGATGGCTTTGTTGCCAGCTGGGGATATTTGGCTGTGTCTCTGTACTAAATGCAAACGTTTTACTTCCTGGGGACCAGGCATGGTTCCGTGATTTCTGTCTGTGTTCCCTCATCCGCCTCCCACCACGAGTTAGTTGGGGGCCTCGGAGAAGCAGACACCAATTTAAGATTAGATGTGCAACTGATTTATTGAAGAAAATACCCGTGAATGAAAACGGGAAGAAGTTGAGTAAGGTCAACAGATTCAGCAGAGAAAAAATACAAGAAGCAAAGTTAAGTTTGAAAGTCAGACAACTTTTTTTTTTTTTTTTTTTTCAGTGTAACTATGTCCCATGCAATAGGTCCCATGAGTATGTCTACAGTCATGCAATGGGCAACAATGATATGCCACATATACCAGGGAGATCCCATAAGCGTATAATGGTGCCTGGCAGGCCCAGTGATTCTAGAGGCTGAGGCAGGAGGATCGCAAGTTGGAGGCCAGCCTCAACAACTTAGCAAGTTCCTCAGCAACTTAGTGAAACCCTGTCTCAAAATAAAATGGGCTGGGGATGTGGCTCAGTGGTTAAGCACCTCTAGAGCCCTGAGGGTGAAGGGCAGATGGCCATGTGGTTAACAGTGCTTGACCTCCCACCTGGGCTCCCTTCCTTGTCCTTGAGGCCATTGACCTGGCTCCCCAGGTACCACGCTGCGCAGAAGAACTCTGGTCCCTGCCCAGAAGCCACAGCAGAATGGCAGCCCTGATGAGGGCAAGCTACGCCTGCAGCCGCGTGGAGCCAGCTCCAAGTTGAGCCAAGGCCACTGACCTGTCAACCTGCAATGGCCAGGCCTGGGCACAGTACTTACACTGGCTGCAGAAGCCC
The DNA here is from genome assembly GCF_048772815.1 of Callospermophilus lateralis. NCBI lineage: Eukaryota > Metazoa > Chordata > Mammalia > Rodentia > Sciuridae > Callospermophilus > Callospermophilus lateralis. Next base: position 3,818,910 of record NC_135324.1, read on the forward strand.
AGGGCGCCCAACAAGGCAGCCCCAGCCCACAACCGACCTCCCGCTTCCTAACCTGCTTGGAGAACGTGGAAGTCGGCTTGAGAATTGACCAATAGCGTTGTAGGTTCCAAGCCCTAATTAGCATAAGTTTCGACCAATAGCGTTAGCCCATTTGCAAACCCTAATTTGCATAAGTTTGGACCAATGGCAGTGAGCCCAGCGGTATATAAACCCCTAGCCAAGGATCCTCCGAGGTGGTGGGTTTTCTTTTGTGGGGTTTTGTGTAGAATTTTTTTCAATAATTCCTAGTTGTACTTGCTTGTGTAGCTTTGGGTTTTATATTTTGAAAGTTTGTCAGGTAATGAATCCAGAAAGAAAGAAGGGGGTGGTGAGCTGTTGGGGGTCTGCTTCAACACTTAGCCTGCTAGCAGGAGCAGGGAACATGTTATATCTCAAAATTTTGGTTTTATCTTGTACCTCGCAAACGGAGCACCCCCGGCCAGGGTTAGTGGTGTACAACTGTAATCTGTGGAGGATCCCAAATTGGTAGACCAGCCTGGGCAAGCTAACCAAGACCTTGCTTTAAAATAATAATAATAATAATAATTAATAATAGCTGGTGATGTAGTTCATGGCTTAAAGCACCCCTGGATTCAATCCCCAGTCAAAAAAGTGTCATGAGGGATACCCACACATTAATTCTTCAGCTTTGGTCCCCTTTCAGAAAGAAATTAGGTTAAATTACCAGTTTCAAACTGGCAACTGTGGGTGCCTCTTCCCGGGGAGGCTGAACTTCAGGTAGCTGTACATAAAATAATTTTGTGGGGGTGGCAGTACTGAGGATTGAACCCCGGAGTAGCTAACCATTGAGCTGCATCCCCAGCCCTTTTTATATTTTATTTTGAAACAGGGTCTGCAGACTCAGCCTTCCAAGCTGCTAGTATTACAGTCTTGAGCCACAGCACCCAGCTCCTGTTTATTTTTTTATTCTGACAGGATCTGCCTATATCGCCCAGGCTGACCTCAAACTTGCAATCCTCCCACCTCAGCCTCCTGAGGTGCTGGGATTATAGGTGTGTGCTGCCATCCCCACCTGGTTAAGACAACATCTATTGAGTGCCTACTGGACCCTGTGCTAGTTCCTACAGCTGTAAAGCAGATAAAATATGTGTTTGCTGAATGTTGGAGCCAGAAGGAGTTAAATTAAACACCTAGAAGAACTTCTAAGTACGACAAGTTAGTATTTCAGAAGTGGAGGGTGGGCCAGGCACAAAGGCAAACACATATAATCCCAGGAGTCAGGAGGCCGAGGCAGGAGGATCTCGAGTTCAAAGCAAGCCTCAGCAAAAGCGAGGCACTAAGCAACTCAGTGAGACCCTGTATCTAAATAAAATGCAAAATAGGGCTGGGGAGGGGGCTCAGTGGTTGAGTGCCCCTGGGTTCAATCTCCAGGAGAAGGAGAAGGGAGGATGGGGGGGTGGGGATTGAGGAAAACTGCTCTCTCTTAACAGGAAGAGAAACTGGCTCAGAAAGCATTTCAATGACAGAGAACTGCACTACATTCTGAGCCACACTCGCTGGGTTCTTGAGCAAGAGATGTATTTTTCCAGACAACATTTGGTGTGTCTAAGAAGAACCCCATGAAATTTTACAGCGTTTTTCTGAAGAGGCAGATGACCGGTGGTTACATTCTGGGGCTCAGCAGGCCCCCGGCTTGGCAGGATGGGGACAGAAAATCTGATAAGAAATAAATGAGACGGTGCCAATGTTTCTCCTTTGCCAATAAAAGTTATGCTGCAATTTGAAATTGGCTGTGGGTCTGCAGAAGGTTCGAGAAGGTGCTGGGATGAGGAAAATTCTCTTCTGTGACAAATCCTGTAGGCTGAGTCCCCGGGCAGGAGGGGTGGCCAGGGAACCCACAGCTCAGCTGTGACCTCTCTCATCTGCAGCGGGTGCTGGAGTTGGGACCCCTTAGCAGTTGATCTCATGGGGTGCCTCAAATGCAGGACTCCAGGATAGTTTGAAAGGTGGCAATTTTGGAATTTGTGGTATCAGAATTCCCTGGAGGACTTTTTTTTCGGGGGATACTGGGGATTGAACCCAGGGGTGCTCAACCACTGAGCCATATCCCCCAGCCCTCTTAATATTTTATTTAGAGATAGGGTCTCAAAGAGTTATTTAGGGCCTTACTAAATTGCTGAGGCTGTTCTCTATAATTTGAGATCCTCCTGCCTCAGCCTCCCAAGTTGCGAGGCTCACAGGCATGTACCACTGCTCCCAACAGATATGTTGCTCCTGATGAACCTTTAAGGCTCAAAAAGACTGGGGTCTACCCTGCAGCTCAGAGAGGCAGCACCTGATGCGATGTGGGAGGAGGTTGGAGGGCTTCCTGGAGGAGGAGGCGCCTGTATTGCATTGGGAACTACAAGTAGAGTTTGGATCAGGACTGCAAGCAGTGGCGGCACACCTGTAATCCCAGCCACTGGGGAGGCTGAGGCAGGAGGATCGCAAATTGGAGGCCAGCCTGGGCAATTGAGCCAGACCCTGTCTCAAATTTTAAAAAATAAAAATGAGGTGGAGATGCAGCTCAGAGGCAAAACGCCTCCCTGGGTACAAGTACCAGTACCAAAAAAGATGGGTTTTGTTGTTATTGTTTTGAGTAGTGAGACCCAGATCCTAATCCCTGCTACGTTCCTGACTCTTCTGATCCATAAAACAGGAATCCACCCTCTTGTGGCCACTAAGAGGAGCAAACAGTAAGGAGCCGGTTTAAGGCATCTTAGGAAAAGAGGCTGGGGATTGAGGGAAGGGGCGGGGGTGGCCCAGTGCCAGTCCCGGGAGGTCCGGCTCTGTCGCAGAGTCGCTGCTTTGTGCTGACAACCATGTGCTCCCAAGTGCGATGTTCCCTGAGTCATCAGGCCCAGACATAGGGGCACCGTGGGCCCCTGCCCGCCCCCCATCGGGTCCTTTAGCTCTAATGAGAGCCGGTCTCTGCCCAGGCTGACGGCAGTCCCGGTCTCCCTCTGTCCCCAGCAGGCGCTAATGAGGTGTTTGGACAGCTCCGGAGGTCACGGAACCCAGGGCCCTGGGGGAGGGATAATGAACTGGAGACTCATCGCCAGCGAGGAGATCAGACAGCGGGACACCCTGACCCCTCTGGAGGGTTTTTGCAAAACCCACGAACATCTCTTGCAGTGGCCAGAGTCCCCTGTGGCTCCATCTACCCCCAAAACCACTAGTCACTGACTATATCTGCTTTGTAGCGGGACGCTGAGACAGAGGGGTGGTTGTTCGAGGCCACACGGCTCATCGGTGAACTGGTTAGACCTGGTTGGCTGGATTTAGAGCTGATTAACTTCAAAACTCACACTTTCAGCCAGCTAACTCTACATGCACATATACATGACCATAACTTTGGAGGTAATTTCAGGTTGTGATAACCCTGAGTATCCAAGAAACATCCTGCTGAGTGGGAGGACCATACACCCGTTGCCATTCAAGACATCACAGGTCAATGGGAGGCGAACATGCTCCCTGGTGGTCAGTACTGCGAAGAGAGGGCTGGAAACCCAGATGATCAGGACATCCTAGACAGTCATGTTGAGCCACCTCTTGGGTGTTTTTAAGGATGAATGGACCCTGAAGGGCATTTCCACCAGACAAAATGGTCAGGGGCAAAGGCATCAGTTAAAAACAAAAACAAAAACTGCAAGTTTGAAAATGGTGAACCACTAAAGGAAGTGACCACCAAGGATAGAGAACAAACCAGGAAGTTGCAGAGGTTGAAAATATCAGGTTTATAACAGTTAGGATGGATTTGGGCTGCAAGTAACAGATACCCAAGTCCATTCCATTATCTCACATAGCAAGATGAGGTGGCTCAATTCCCTACGGCTTCATGACATTGACAAGGATTTTTATCTGTTTCTGCTTTTCCAGCCGTTTAACTTTGATCCCTGGTGTGTGCCCTTATGGTTACAAAGGGGCTGCCAAAGTACCATTCATCAATTTGAAACTTGATGTCCTAAATTTTCCTCTTTCAGCAACACCTTTCAGAAATAAGGAAAGTTATTCCCAATAACCTTACTGACCACTCAGCATATCAAAACCAGGGTCTTGAGACCCAAGTTCATTCCCTACTTCTGCTACCATGTAAAATCTGTACTAGCTACAGATCTCTGAACAAGAAAGCACCCCTGATCTTTGCCACAGGCTATGCCCACCAGCATTTGCAGCAAGTTCTAGTAACTCATCCTTCAGCGCCTTTCATCCAACTTCTTTTTGCTTCAGAATTCAATGTTTTAAGAAATAAAAGGACGAAGTCCAAAGCCTTATTGAAAAAAGCATAGGAAAACCCTCTCACCACCCCACAGCGGTGCTTCACTTACTGAGCGCATCCAGGGGTTTATATAGCACTGGGTCCACGGCTATTGGTCCAAATTTATGCTAATTAGGGCTTGTACTAACGCTATTGGTTAGCCCTGCCTCCCGTTGAGATTTGCCTTACTACGATTGGTGGCTTGAAGTCTTCGGGTTGCGCATGCTCAGTGCGGTGTCTGGCTCTGCTGAGCGCTCTCCTGTAAGGCGCATCTCCCCTGTGTGCATGGCGTGGTGACAAATGAGATTGGCTTGTCCAGTTCACCTTGGTGGTGGCCCAGGGCCCCTCAGGCCTGCATGGTGGGCTCCATGTGGCCATGAGGCTGTGCTGGCCACCCACCCTCCAACCCCCTCAGGCTACCAGGCCACCTCTCTGCCACTCCGCGGTGGCTTCTCCCCATGATCAATGTAGGCCTGCTGCATGGCCTGCAGCCAGGGAGCCATGTCAGTGTGACAAAGAATGACACAGACACCCCTAAAACAGATCCCTGGCAAGAGAATTTAATTCTAATGACCGGCTTCCACCCATCAATGTCACCCCTTTGGAGACGCATTGCTGCTTGATAACTGAACAAATCCAGGAAGAAATGGTAGGGGAGTAGCTTTGGAGGAGGCAGCTAACAGTATCTGCCACAAGTTCTAAGCATGAAAAAAAAAAAAAATCCTTCATTATGAAAGCAATAAAGAGCTATTAGGGTTTTTGTTGTTACTGTTTCAGTACCTGGAATTCAAGTCAGGGGTGCTTTACCAGCTATTTATTATTATTATTATTATTATTATTATTATTATTATTATTATTATTATTATTTTGAAACAGAGTATCTCTAAATTGCTGATGCTGGCCTCCAACTTGCGATCCTCCTGCCTCAGCCTCCCCAGTGACTGGAATTGCAGGCATGCACCACTATGCCTGCGTCATTAAGGATTTAAGTAAGGATATAAACAGAGACCGTGTTTTGAAAAGATCACCCTCACCTCCAAAAAAAAAAGGATAGTCAAAAGACAGAGCAAACTGTGACAAAATAGCAAGAATAGACCAGGTAACAAGTGCTCAGTGGTATACAGCTCTTATCTAGCATGAAGGAGACCCTGAGTTCAATTCTAGCACCACAAAAAGGAAAGAAAAAATAGACCAGTGTTGGGATGGTGAGAGTGAAAGAGGAAAGATGAGCTATGTATTTCTAGCAATCATAGTGTTAATTTCCAGGAGATTTTTTTTTCTTATTCTCTGTTCCATTTCTATATCATTTTATGCTAGTTTTACAGATGCTGTAATTTATCTTCTGTCTCTGAGGATACCCACTAATGGGTGTTTTCTCGTTCGACTTTAACATCTATTTCTGTTTTCAGAATTATCTCGTTTTTCCTCTGGGCTCATTGTTTATTTTTCTGTTTCTTCATTTTGATGTCTTTGTTTTTTAAGTTGCCAATTTTCTTGAAATGTTTAGATTGTCCTTGTTTAGATTGGTCCATTTAGGAAGAAGGAGAGCCAGTTAGGTATGATCAATCCGCTCTGTTCAACCAGAAATCTCCAGAGATGTTTAATAGAATCAAAAACCAAAAAAAAGTTCCCATAACCGCGTGCACGCCTGTAATCCAGCGGCTCAGGAGGCTGAGACAGGAGGATTGTCAGTTCAAGGCCAGCCTCAGCAATTTAGCAAGGTCCTAAGCAACTCAGCAAGACTCTCTCTCAAACTAAAATATTAAAAGGGGCCCAGGATGTGGCTTACTGGTCACACACCCCTGCGTTCAATCCCCAGGGCAAAAAAAAACAAAAAAATTATTGAGGACCCTAAAGAACTTTCCGTTAATAAGTGCTCAATAAACACTAACTGTTATCATTCCAGTCCTGCGACGCTTAGCATGGTGGATTCCTACCGAGAAATGCCTCATTCGATGGTTTTGTCACTGTGCAGACATCACAGAATGTGCCTACCCAAACTATGATGTCACTAATTTTAGGGGACCCCAGCTGTATACGCAGCCCCTGCATTTACAGAAGTATCAGTTTACAGTGTGGCTGTTATTAGCTCAATGCATGATACCCAATAGGGGTTGTCTCTTTTCTTCCTAGGCTTGGGCACCCCCTCAGAAAGGATCTTGAACCTTCCAAGAATGGCCCAGGGCTTCTTGCCCCCTTGGGCTGCTGCACCTGAGCCCTCCCCAGGGAGATTCAAGCCACAGGCCCACAGCAGACATGTCTGTTTGAATGCCAGGCACGTGGGACAGGGTGTACCTGCGACATCTCTGGACGCTTTCTTCTCTAGCAGCTGGTGATTAGGAAGTCACACTCCGTAATGGACAGGGTCTAATCAACCTTCCAATAATTACCAGCCCCAGAACGTGGCCGCAATTCAGGAAAGATGATCCCGGAAGATAAAAGCCACTTAAATCTTGGCATGGACCACAGGTCCCCTTGGTAACCTGTAACTCTCAGCCCCGTTTAGCCAAGGAGCTAATTGAGGCACTCGGCTCGTCGGCCGCTGATTGAGATGGCTTCTAATTGTTGACATCCTTCAGGTAAAAAGTCCCACATGTTCTCAGCCCACCCAAGAGGCCCTGGAGCAGGAACTGAGACTCTCAGAAAACCAGTCCTCTGATTGCACTTAATTAATCCAAATAAGGTTGGCAGAAAGAATTAATTAAAGAACATGTCAGAGGAAGTAGTGACATTGAGATGTTTCACAAGCAAGGCAGGCTGGATGTGAGAGGTGAGTCCGTGAAGAAGTCACCTGCTTTTGCAAAACTGCCCCAGCAAGAGAGAGAGAGTAGATCAAGATAAAAGATCTCCAGGATCTGGGATGTTACAGAACCAGGGTACACCTTGAGCTGATCACATCATCTTTCTGAGCTAGGCTTATTTCTCACTTGTAAAGTAGACAGTACTAGTCAGCTTTCAGTCACTGGAAGAAAACACCTGAGATAACGAACTTATAAGAAAAAAAGGTTTATTCGAACTTGCCGTTTTGCAGATTTCAGTCCACAATGGATTGGCCCCTCTGTAAGTAGTAAGTAAGAAAACAGAGAGCCATTTGGTGTCCTTTAGGGTATTTTTAAAAGGTAGGATACTTGGGCAGATGTTACAGTGGGTTTCAACATAAGCTCTAAGCTCCATGGCCATCCTTGGGACCAGTTTTTGACAAACCTGCAGGTACCTTCCACCCCAGAACTTGGTGTAAGCATTTGGATTTGCCCCACCACCTCCCTGGGGGGCTCAGAATCAGACAGATGGTCTCAAATCCTACTTTTCATGCATTCGGTTGTTTACTGAGCACTTACTTTGTGCGAGACCCTGCCCTAAGTCCTGTCATGCAGGAGAGTATGGAGGCCGTGAGTTTGGTGAGAGTGGAGCCATTCACAAAAAGTCACTCCAGCAAATCGCAGCAGAGGTCACAGGTACCTCACTCTGTCCGCTCAGGTGTCACCTGGGTGGTCGATGCCCAAGGTAAGGCTGAGATTCTTCACCTAAGGGACTTTGCGAGGCTGGCTCCCAGGACAATCTGGAAGCGCCAGAGGGTCCCTATTCCCAGGAGGAGATTGCAAGCCCCCAGGGATGGAAATGGGGAGAGCAAGTGGCAGTTTTCTCATCCTATCAAGTGAGACAACTCCAAAGCCTGTTCTTTAGTCCCCTGAGGATCCTCCAACAAGATGGAGCCCCCGATGCCCTCAGAAATAACCTGCTCACTCATGGATTCCGCTTTCCTTGTGGAAAGCAGAATTCCAGTACTTTCCAGCTCTATTGCTAAGAAACCCCAAAGCACAAGGAACCCCAGGAAATCCGACGGGGAAACGAAAATCCAACTGATCTCAAGTTTGCAACAGCCCTTCAACAAATATTTATTGACCATCTACTTTGTTCCAGGCTCTGATCCGTGGAGGCAAACTGCATGTGAGCAGGAAAAGATTTTAGGAAGGAGCTCCGTGTGGAGAGGAAAGGGAGGAGGTATCTGTGTTTGGCAAAATCTGGTCACAGGCCCCGAAACCTCAGTGACTTCACAAAATGCAAATTTATTTCTTGCATCTAAGAAAGTCTGATGGTAGCCAGTGACCCAGGCCTGTGATCCTATTGACTTGGGAGGCTGAGGCAGGAGGATCGCAAGTTCAAGGCCAGTCTCAGCAGTTGATGGAGGCCCTATGCAACTCTGTGAGACCCTGTCTCAAAATAAAAAATAAAAAAGGCTGGGGGTGTGGCTCAGTGGTTAAAGCGCCCCTGGGTTCAATCTTGGGCCCCAAAATACATAGATAAATAAATAAACAAAAATAAAAGTCACAGGTGTCCAGGAACTTCTAAACCCTAAGATGGGGAATTTTATTTAATTTTATTTTTCTTTCTTTCTTTTTTTTTTGAACTGGGAATTGAACCCAGAGGCACTTTACCCCTGAACTACATCCCCAGTCCTTTTTAATTTTTTTTTTTTTTAATTTTGAGACAGGTTCTTGCTAAATTGCCAAGGCTGACCTTGAACTTGTAATCCTCCAGCCTCAGCCTCCCCGGTTACTGGGATTACAAGTGTGCACTACTGTGTCTCACTAGGCTGGAGGAATTGTGGAGGTTAGCTTAAGTAAAAGGTTACACTGACAAGTTACTTAAATTTGCTGTTCCTTCCTCCCCCATTAGTAAGATGGAATTATTAATAGTTATTTCAGTGTCTTTTGTGGGGACAGACACTGGAGATTGATCTCAGGGGCACTCCACTGCTGAATCAGCCCTTTTTATTTTCTTATTTTGAGACAGGGTCTCCCTAAGTGGCCAAGGGTCTAAGTGGCTGAGGCTGGCCTCGACCTCGAGATCCTCCAGCCTCAGCCTCCACAGCTGCTGGGATTACCAGGTGTGCCCCCACGGAGCCCAGCCCATGAGAATGATAGACCTGAGCCACACCACGAGGCTCCTCTCCCTTTTCCCATCAGGAAACTCAAGTCAGGACCCTGAACTGGCCTCTCAATCCCAGAGATCCACCTCAGCCAGCTGTGTCTGGGGCCGGCCTTGGGTCCTTTCTCCCTATCCACCTCCCACATGTGTCCAGCGATGAGGACAGAAGAGAGAACTTTTGACTTTCCGGGGGTCCCCCAGGCCATCGGCAGCAGAACTGGGGAACGCTAGTCCCGCCCCCTGATTTTCAGTGCCCCTCTGGATGCCCAAGAGAAACCCCGTGTCAGCTGGAACAGAGTGACCACCACAGAGCTCTGGGATCAGGACGCACGTTTTATTATCACTTGGGTGACTATCATGGACAAGGAGAAGGTGCCTAAGGGGGAGTTATATACAAGCCACAGCTTCCAGGTCTGTGATGGAACATTCCCACGCAGGGCCATTGTCCCCCCAGGGAGTTTCCATTAAGTCTCTTTCCATCTACAAAAGGATGCTCAGGAAGGGAAAGGAGATCCTGGGTCCCCTGGGGGACAGGGACAGGGACTTGGGAGTGTGTTATACAGGAGCCTCAGGTTGGTGGCTGGGGACCTAAGGAGGAGGGGAAAGCAGGGACTGGGATGGAGTGGTCACTCAAATATCCTTAGATCCCCAAATTGGATTTTCCAGGAAATTAGGGCTCACTCCTCCAGGGGCTCCCTGGCCCGGGATGCCCGACGCTCGGGGTGGGGCCACTTCTCCTGGATCCCCTGTCCCCTGCTCAGGTCACTCAGGAGCCCCAAAAGGAGGCCTGATGGGGCACAGGCTCCCTGGGGCGCACAGGGGCCTCCCAGCGCCCTCTTGCCGGGATGCTGGCGCCTCTCAACCATCGGGGTCCCCTCTCCTGCATCTTCTTCCTGCTCCTCTTCCCAGCTCCCCTGGACCTGGGGGTCCACCAGCCTTCTGCCTGGGTGCTGCCTCTTGGTGACAGCGGACCCCAGCCACGGGGAGCGCCGGCCGGGGTGCTGCCTCTTGTGCTGCTGGGTCACATCTAGAGGCCACGAAGCCTCATCCTCGCGTCGCCCCGGGTGCTGGCGTTTGTGGGGCCCCACAGCTCCGCCTTCCTCCTCCTCCTCTTCCACTCCCTCCTCTGCCTCCTCTTCCCTTTTGCCCGGATGTTGACGCTTGGAGAGCGAATCAGGTTGAAGGGACTCTGGGGAAAGAAAGAGGCCATCAGGGTCCCCCCCCCACCTTACCATCGCAAGAGGCAGACCTCCCTGGATGCCCACCCCAGCCTTCCTCTTGGAGGCCAAGGCAGATTTCTTGCAGCACCTACTCAGAGATTTTGCACCTGCCTCTCAGGCCCCAGAGACGTCCCAGCTCTGCCACTTCCTGGCCTAAGTGACCAGAAGTGACTCAATCTCTCTCAGCCTCGGTTTTCTTCTGTTATAAAATGGGAATAACAGCTGGGCAGGGTGGTTGCATGCCTGTCATCCCAGCGACTAGGGAGGCTGAGGGAGGAGGATCGGAGTTCGAGGCCAGCCTCAGCAACTTAGCAAGGCCCTTAATAACTTTAGGAGACCCTGTCTCAAAATAAAAACTTAGAGAAGGGCTGGCCAGGTAGCTCAGTGGGAAGGAGCCCCTGGGTTCAATCCCAGGAATAATTTAATAATAATAATAATAATAATACTGTCGTCTCCAGTCTCTGCCAAAGGAGTGACAATAGGATTCCTGAGGGCTCAAGTCATCCTCCCTCCATTCCATGTCCCTGTCCCCCAGTCCTTCCAGCTGCTCAGTTCACCTCCAGCGGCCACCAACAGCCCCGCCCACTCACCCGAGGGCTGGCCCAGGTCCCCTCGCAGCCTCTGGATGTCATCCTGGAGAAGAAGGAACCGTTCAGCCTGGCGCAGGAGGTCGTCCAGACCGGGGTGCTCCGCCGCCATCTCGGCCTCTTGCTGGGCGGCTTGGGGCTGAGCGCGGCCTCCCGGGGAACCGGTCAGGGTCAAGGTCAGAGCCAGGGTGAGCAGCAGCCAAGGGCCCGGCATGGCGGCGGCTGGAGGGTCAGTGGACAGAGAGGAGTGGAGTGAGCGCGCCTGCCCCATCTCTCCCTCTGCTTCCCCCAGAACAAATCGCTCAGGATTCGGCCCCCCTTCCCGGTGAGTGGCAAGACCCCAGGGTCACCAGGTATGGGGAATCTGCCACCTGTAACCACTTTAGCCCTTAGATATGCTTGGCCACTCCGCCTGGTGCCTGTGTGAGCCAGGAGACCGTGGGGACCCTATTGTCACTGCCACCTCTCAACCTCACGGGAAAGCTGGGGAAGCCAGAGCTGGGACTGACCAAGCCGGCCATGTCCCCGCCCAGGCTGCCGCGCTGCTGGCCCGACGGACAGCGGGATGCTAAGGATCGCGTCGCTGCGAACATTGTCCCCAAGGTCCCATGGCCACACTCTAATGCTAATTCTCCATCGCCAACTTTCTTGATCGAATACGAGGCTTCCTTGTGATTTTATTTTATTTTATTTTATTGGCTGGGGATGGACCCAGGGAGTTGCGCCAAAGCTAGGCGAGCGCCCTGTCCCTGGCCACCAGCCCCGGGGCCTGGGATTCTATGTGGAGCGCTGAAATTCCGATTCCAAGGCTCCGCTTCTCCTCGCCACGCTGAGCTGCGTCTGGACCAGGAATCCAACGCCCTGATTCATTCCAAAGCGAGCGGTTCGGTTTCCAACGTGAGGTTCGGATCCGAACTCCCCGGCTCTCCCGCGGACCCGCCCCGCCCCTGGATCCCCTGGAGCCAACCTAAAGCTGCGATCCCGGCGGGGACAGCATGCACGCTGGGCTCCGATCGCCCCGGGTGCCGGGGACCTGGCGCGCACCGCAGCGGCAGGATGCGCCCCGTGCGCCCGGGGCTGGGGCTCCCGTCGGGTCCCGGGGCCGGCGATCGTGCGCTCCTTTCCCAGTGCTCCGGGAAAGGACGCCACTTGGCAAGGGATCGGAGGGGCTCACCTGCCTGGTGAGGGCTCCGCGGGGGTGGGTCCGGGATCCTGGGCCGCGGGGTCCGCTGTCCGCAGGTCGCCAAGTCCCTGCAAGCGCCGCTAGGACCCGGGGCACCACCGGCGGCGCGCTCCTCGGTGGGGACGCTGCTTATATGGGCGCGAGGCTGCGGCGCCGATGAGGTCAGCGGGGAGGGGTCGCAGTCGCCCGGGAGGGGGTGCTGACGGCAGCGAGCCCCCGCGGGACCCCGCCTGTCCCCTCCTCCGGAAATCTGGGGCGCGGGTGGGAGGGGCAGCGAGGAGTCACAGGATGAGGGGGCTGTCGTGGGGTCGCGTCTGCACCTAGCTCTGCAGGAGCTGGAGGCAAAGAAAGAGGCAGAGACTCAGAGGCATCCAGGAAAGAGCAGGAGGTGGCCGCAAGGCAGAGACTCGTAAGGAGATCCAGAAACAGGAGGCGACACACACACACACACACACACACACAGACACACAGACACCCATCAAAGAGACAGAGAGACAGAGTCAAGGCGGGTGGCAGGAGAGAGGGGGTGATGGACAAGAAGAACCTAGTCTCTGATCTTGACCCAGTCACCTCTGGCCAAGGCCTCCCCTTCTCTGGGCCTCAGTTTTCTCAATCTGCAAAATGGGAGAGGGAAGGGTAAGTTTTCAGAACTCGGGAAAACAGGTGGCAGCTTTCAGGCGACTCCCAGCTCATGGGACAGTTTTGTTTGACACCTACAGTGTTCTGGAAATATCTGAGTAATCTGAGATTTTTTTAAACCAGGAGAGTTTAGGGGGGAATTCTGGATTTATGGGTTTTCTTAAAAACCACTTGAGCAGAGTCTGGTGGCACATGCCTATAATCCCAGCGGCTGGGGAGGCTGAGACAGGAGGATGGCGAGTTCAAAGCCAGCCTCAGCAATGGCGAGGTGCTAAGCGACTCAGTGAGACCCAGTCTCTAAATAAAATTCAAAATAGGGCTGGGGATGGGGCTCAGTGGTTGAGGGCCCCCAATTCAATCCCTGCTACACCTCCCCCCCCAAATAAAAATCCCAGCACTCTGGAGGCTGAGGCAGGAGGATCATGAGTTCAAAGTTAGCCTCAGCAAAAGCAAGTTGCTAAGCAACTCAGTGAGATCCCCGTCTCTAAATACAATACAAAATAGGGCTAGAGGTGTGGCTCAGTGCCCCTGAGTTCAATCCCTGGTACCCTACCCTCAACACCACCCCCCAAAAAAATCTCTTGAAAAAAGAGTGAGCCCACATTTGCTACTAGCAGCAGCCAGAGAGAGCGGAAGTTGGCTGACCCTGGTCACCACACTCCCCACCACTCCCTGACGTCTCCCAGTGTGATGTGTGATCCCTGAAGAAAGACTTTAGAGTCTGCAACTCCGGGTCCAGAAGTCGCGTGGAGGCCAACCCAATGAAGCAAAGGAGAGAAGGGGATGCTGGGAGGAGAAAGATCTAGATGCGAAGGCGCTTGTCCTCAGTCAGTCCCCAAAGTCCAAGCCTTCCCATGGCATTTTAAGAGAGAACACTGTCATCTAGCCCTGGGCACCGCTTCCGGGTACTGGGCTTCTGCACCATGGTGCCCAGCCCACTTCTCATTTTTACCTTGAGGACAGTAAGTTCTGCAGACCTCAGCTTGCCAACTGTCAGCACACAGTAGGTCTCCAGGTCAGATGGCTGGCTCTGGGAAGATGGCCAACCTGGAGCCTCAGTCTGATCTCCCTACTGGACTCCAGGATTTGAAGAATTGCCCCCTTAGCTAAGAATTAAATCAGACGGACCTGTCATCTTTCACTTGCAAAGGTGAAGGTAGATATTAATACCGCCCCCTGTGGACAGCACTCTGAAAATGCACCCTATAGGTATCTTCCACAAGACGATCCAACTTTCAGAAATTTTTGTGCACAGACTGCGCCCTGCGCAGGAGGGTAATTCAAGTGCAGCCTGGGCTTCTAGAAGCCAGAATTGCAAACAGCCTAAATATCTGTCCATCAAAGAGAGAGAGCTGCTAAGTCAACTAACTGGAGCTCACCCCAAACTATGGGGCTTTAGGGTGCCTTTCAAAGAATGAGTCAAATCCATAGGAAGTATTATGGAATAAGAGCAGAGTGGAGGACAATGTGTACATAGTGCTACTATTTGTGGGATGCACCGGGAATAGACCATTATGAGAAGGATCTGGGGAGCAGGTGGTGGGTGGGATTGGGGGGTGACATGGGAGACTGCTTTTGCCTTTGGCTTTCGGTTCCCAGTGTGTATTTGATTTATTTATTTTTTTCCCTCTGTGCAGCCTTGCCCATCCACAAACAGCTCCAGAAACCAAGACAACAATCACAGCAACCAAAGTCGCCTCTCAATCTCCAAGGGAGGCCTGAGGGTGTTTGGAGAGCAACGCAGCCCAGTGGAGGGCCAGATGGGGGGGAACATCGCCCCCTGGTGGCCCCTGCGTGTCTTTTCTTCTGTCGGGGATTTGAGTGGCTCACTGGAGGGACAGTAGGTGGGTGGCTGGGGAGAAGTCACCGGGGGTCCCCTGCAGCCCAAGGAGCCAGAGTGGCGGTGCCCTTAGTCTTGACTCCCTAGGACCTTGCAGATTTAGGACAGACAACCCCTCCCAAGGTCAGTAAGCCACCCCAGGGGAGTGTCCCTTTCCTATGCAAATGAGCCCGCCCAGAGCTCAAATCCAGAGATCAACTAATTTTTTTTTCTGCACCCAGGATCGAACCCAGGGGTGCTTAACCACTGAGCCCCATCCCCAGCCCTTTTCACATTTTATTGAGATACAAGGTCTCATTGAGTTGCTGAGGACCTGGCTAAATTGCTGAGCCTGGCTTTGAACTTGCAATCCTCCTGCAGGAGGGAAGCCAGAGCTCTCCCACTGAGCTGCCCCCAGCCCCTGCCAAAGCTGAGAATCTAATCATCATGTTGCATTTATCTTTCCAGTTTGCTCCTTTGTTCTCGGCTAATGCAAATGTGCTCGATTCCGAAGACTGCGGTTACTGATCAGATTCATGCTCTGTTTTTTGAAAATGAATAATGGGATAATTTAATGGGGGGATATACATGCTATTACTGACTCCCAGCCCCCCACCCCAACACACACACACACACACACACAACCTCTAGCAGAGATGTTTTGAGTGGGTGGAGGGGTCTTCTGATTCTCCTCTAATTCCTCTTTTTTTTTTTTTCCTATCTCCAAGTCTCTTTGTTTCTGATTCATAGATATTTTAGACTCTTTATCAACTGTGAGCTACAGAAAGGCGTGAAGCAAGCAACCCATCCGATTTATCTTTTGATTTTTGTTCATGGTAGTTTTGTTGGGTTGCTTTGTTTTGGGTACTGGACATTGAATCCAGGGTGCTGAACCACTGAGCCCCATCCTTAGCCCTTTTTTAAAAATATTTTATTTAAAGACAGGGTCTCGCTGAATTGCTTAGGGCCTTGCGAAGTTGCTGAAGCTGGCCTCCACCCTGTGATCCTCCTGTCTCAGCCTCCCGAGTTGCTGGGATGGCCGGCGGGCACCACCATATCCAGCCTAACAGGGAATCTTGAAGATACTTTGTGTTCAACCCACAGAGCTTAGCATCCATTGGGTGCTGAGAAGATGACAAACATTATCCAGGATCAACAGATCAGGATTTGAGGATGGAACCCATACCTAAGTTCCCTGAACACCCAGGAATTGCTGTGCCTGTTTAAGGAACACAAGGCTCAGAGAGGGGAAGGGACTTGTTCAAAGTCACACAGCCAGGAAATAGAGGAACTTGGATTTGAACCCGGATCTGTGTTATTTCAAGCCTTCCCCTGCTCAATTCCACTACAAGGCAAAACGGAAGAAAACAGCTAAGGTGTGAAGAGCCTTTACTGTTCCTTTTACAAAATTATCTTTAGTGTTTGGGTGATGTCCTCTCACAAAAGAAACTTTTGAATAGAAATTCTTGCCTGGGTTCAGTCCCCCAAATTCCCAAGAATCCAGAAATTCTTGCCTGTCATCCCAGCAGCTGGGGAGGCTGAGGCAGGAGGATCGCGAGTTCAAAGCCAGTCTCAGCAAAAGTGAGGCCCTAAGCAACTCAGTGAGACCCTGTCTCTAAATAAAATACAAAATAGGGCTGGGGCTGGGGCTCCGTGGTCGAGTGCTCCTGAGTTCAACCCCTGGCATTCCCCTTACCCCCAAAAAAAGGAAAGAAAGAAAGAAATTCTTGGGAAGGAATGGATAACTCCAGAATATGAGGTCCCTAAGGTCCATAATGGGGGAGTGAGCTGGTCTTTGCATCTTCTTGAGAAGACAAATGCTCATTTTGAATAAGGCAGCAATTCTTGGGCTGGGTGGGGCGGGGATGGGTGGGTTGGTGGCAGCAGGTAGACATGTGGCTGCCAGGAAGCTGGTGATCGCAGGCAGATCAGACACCTCGTCATCCGGAAGGTCTGCCAGAGATAAGGGGCCCCCCACCCTGGCCGCCACTTGTCTCATTATGGAAGAAAAATGAGCCCAACTTCCGATTGGCTCAGCCACTTATGTATATTTATCTTGCTGTCAGCCACCGAGGCTCTCGCCCCAGGTTCTGGGCTAATTAAAACTTGTCCTCGAAATATGTGGAGGCCACACCCTGAGTATTGATGAAGCAGGTATGACTATGTTCGTCACACTGGGTCAGGTGTCAGGGTGGCAGGATCCAGAGGAGAGGAGACCAGCGGTGTGGGGGCTTGGGGGGGGGACATTTGTGTGGCAGCCACAACAGCACAAGGAACAGATGTTTGAAAGTCCCTGTTGTGTGGCTGGACACCTATAGGACCCTTCATTTGGTCTTAGGACTCTCTCTTGGTCTCTCCTCCTGAGTAACAAATCCCTCTTCTCAGCTAAGTTAGCTCAAGTTGAGTTCTGTTCTTGGCAATCCTCAGGGATGCAGGAGGCCAGGCCGCTTCCCCTGTGGTGGGACCTTGAGAGAGTCGTGGGTTCGAATCCTGGCTGCGATTTCAAGGGGAAAAATAAGAGATCGAGATAGTGAAGGGGTTGGAAGAGGCATGCTGGGGACTGGGAAGGGTGAGAGAGAGAATTTGGTGAAATGAACACCAAGGACAATAAGAGGAAATGGAGCCCTCCTCAGGGAGCCAAAGATGTACCAGGAATATTCTCTACATCGTCACAAATATGTCTCACAAGGAACTTGGGGGAAAAAATCATTTCCATTTGTATAGGGGGCTATTCTTTATGTCTGGGCTGTTTCCATCCCCCTTTCTTCTTAGGGTAGGCCCCCAAACAGTTGCTCAAAGTGTTTTCTGTGATTCTAAATAATAATTCTAATACTTATTATTATTAGGTTAGTAATACTAATAATTAATAATTATTAAATAATTCTAAAAAGTAAATGGCGTAAGTATTTGTTTGTTAGTCAGTGTTCTGTCACTGTGACAAAATACCTGAGATAACCCACTTATGAAGAGGAAAGGTTTGTCGGGTGTTGGCGGCGCACGTCTGAAATCCCAGCAGCTCAGGAGGCTGAGGCTGGAGGATCGTGAGTTCAAAGCCAGCCTCAGGAACTTAGCAAGGCCCTAAGCAACTTAGGGAGACCCTGTCTCTAAGTAAAAAAAAAAAAAAAAAAAAAATTGAAAGGGCTGAGGGTGTGATAAAGCACCTCTGGGTTTAATCCCCAGTACCAAAAAATAAATAAAAATTTAAAAAGAGGAAAGGTTTATTTTAAAGGTTCATGATTCACAGCTCTCGGTCCAAGGTAGTTTGGCCTTATTGCTTTAGGCCTGTGTCAGGCCGGCACATCAGGATGGACGTACATGGAGGAGGCCCGTCCACCTCATGGTAACTAGGACACAAAGAGAGAGAGACAGGAAGAGGCCAGTGTCCCCTGTCAGGGGACCCTTCCTTCTAAAGGTTGTACCACCTCCCAGGACCACAACAGGTGCCACCAAACCTTGAACTCATGGCTTTTGAGAGAACTTTCAGATCCAAACTATAGCCCAGTTATTCCCATTTTATAGGAGAAACCTGAGACCCAGAAGATGAGTCAACTTGCCAAGGATCAGGTGAAAGACCTAGGATCTGACCGTTTCTTTTTTTTTTTTTTTTTTTTAGAGTGAGAGAGAGTGAGAAAGAGGGAGAGAGAGAGAGAATTTTAATATTTATTTTTTAGTACTTGGCGGACACAACATCTTTGTCTGTATGTGGTGCTGAGGATCGAACCCGGGCCGCACGCATGCCAGGCGAGCGTGCTACCGCTTGAGCCACATCCCCAGCCCCCTGACCGTTTCTTATACCAGGAATTGAACTCAGGGGCCCTCAACCACGGAGCCCCCTCCCCAGCCCGATTTTGTGTTTTATTTAGAGACAGGGTCTCCCTGAGTTGCTCAGGGCCTCTCTTTGGCTGAGGCTGGCTTGGAGCTCGCGATCCTCCTGCCTTGGCCTCCCCGGGGCTTGAGAGTCAGCCTAGGGACTGTACTTCAGGTGGCTGAATGAATGGGCATGTGAATCAAGGAACGAGTGAGTGAGACACAAAGGAACTAGTGTCCTGTGCCCCCAAGAGAGAGCTCACAGGGTAGATGGAAGAGAAGATAAAAATAGCCGAAACCACTAGAGAACCATTATGTGCCAAGACACATAGCCCTCATGACGTGGCGCGATGTCTCCATGGACAGGTGATGACCACTCAAGTTTCAAGGAAGAGGTGACGCCAGTTGGGGTCCTAAAGGATGGTGACTGTTGGAAAATCTGGAGAGGAGGGCATAGGGCATGCAGGAGGGGGTTACTGTGTGCAGGTGGAGGGGTGAAGCTGGCCCAGGTCATTACACTCCCTCCCTCCCTGCAGACCCCTCCGAGCCTCATTATCGCCTCTTCCTCCATCAGCACCTGGGCAAGAGTTACCTGTGGACATGAATCTAGGGCAGGAGCACCACAGGGAGACATCACCAGGAACGACTGCTCTGAACTCTGGCCCACAGCGGGGACAGAGCCACCCACCCCAAGCATCCGGGGTCTGGCCGTATCCAAGGCTGCCACTGGGCACCTCACCAGCGCTCGCTGGCTACCCTGGCGGCCCAGTGAGCGACAGCCAATGGGTTATCTTTTATTGGTTTTGAAGCCAGAGAGCCATTAAGGACGGTCACGAAGGATGATCCGACAGGCAAGGGCTTCTGAGGAGGGGAGGAGAGCTGCGGGAAAGACCGGAATGTGGCAGACCTCATGTCCACTGCCAGACCCACCCCCGGCTAGCTCACTCTGTTGGACAGGCCGGTGTGGCCCAGCACTCCTGCAATCCCAGCCACTCTGGAGCCTGAGGCAGGAGGATTGCAGGTTCAGGGTCAGCAACGGAATGAGACCCTGACTCAAAAGAAAATCAAAAGGGCTGGGAGGGAGATCAGCGGTAGAGCGACCTGGGGTTCAATCCCTAGTACCCCATGCACACCCCAGAAGGGAAAACGGCGGGCACTCCTGTCACTTCTCAGAGTCTCAGGTTCCTCATGGGTACAACAAGAATAGTAAAACGTAGCTCCCAGGAGTTTGTGGGGACCTAGGGGCTGTGCCTGCTGGTGAGGAGCTTGCCTGGGACAGAGCAGGTCCTTGGTAAATGACAGCTCTTCTTTCCTCACTTCTCCCTATTGGACAGTTATCATTAGCAACAAATATAACTGATTTTTTTTTTTAATTAAAAACAATAGCCAGGCGCGGTGGCACACGCCTGTCATCCCAGCAGCTCGGGAGGCTGAGGCAGGAGGATGACGAGTTGGAGGCCAGCCTCAGCCAAAGCAAGGCCCTAAGCAGCTCAGTGAGACCCTGTCTCTAAATAAAATGCAAAATAGGGCTGGGGTCGGGGCTCAGAGGTTGAGTGACCCTGAGTTCAATCTCTAGTAATAATAATAATAATAATAATAATAATAATAGCTTCTCTCTCTCTTGTCCCGCCCTCTGGTCCCCTTCTCAGATTCCCATTGGCCAATCCAACAGGAAGTGAGGGGCCAAGGTAGCCATTATTAAAGGCTGACTTCCCGTAGGAGGGTCAGAGGAAGAGAAATCAGGCATAAGGGGGGTTTGGGGGACCCCCTTGATCACAAACTGGAAGCTGCCCTCCAAAGAACCCGCCCCGGGGCCCTCCATTCCCGCAGCACAGGCCCTGTCCAGGGCGATGGCAGCCACTGAGTTTCATAAGGCACACCCAGGAGGGCCCTGGTGACAAAGATCATGACGGTTGAGGCCTTAGTAGGGACTCAGCCTGAGGGTGGGGACGGGACATGGAGTCTAGGGGGACGGGAGCGGCCGGATGTGCGACAGCATGCGGGCGCCCCCATGATGGATGAGCCACCTGAGCCCAAGAGCTGGGGAAATGAAAAGAAATTAAAAAGGAAAAAAGTTTAATAAATTCTGATGAGAGTCCTGCAGACAGATCCACCCACCCTCCCACCCTGTCACCGAGAGTCATTTGAAAATTCATATTCAGAGAAGTCACAGATAGAGTCACAGAGCTGTTGGGGTGGCAGGAGGCTGGGCTTCAAGGGCCCTTTGCTGAGGCACAGTTTTCCCTTCTGGGCTTGGGGGGAGGGTCGGAGCTGAGCTGGACTGAGCAGGTCCCAGGCCCCTGGCTGGTCCACGGTGGGGACAGAAGCCAGGGGTCACCATCTCCCGGAATGCCGACTTGAAGCACCCAAGGAACTCACGGGGCCACTGAAGGACTCTCTTCTCCCTGCCTTTGTCCCATTCTCCCATCAGGCTGGACAGAGGGGGAGGGCGAGGGTCCAGATGAGAAACCCAGGGCCCGGCATATAGTAAATGCTCATTAAAGTCACCAGCGGTCCCTAGGATGGGTAGGAGTGACCAGGAGCTCCGAGCAGTGGGCAGGAGGTGATTCTGGACCCAGGGGAGGTGAGCAGAAGGATGTATTCCCCAGCGGCTCAGGAGGCTGAGGCAGGAGGATGGCAAGTTGGAGGCCAGCCTCGGCAACTTAGGGAGGCCTTGAGCACCTCAGCGAGACCCTGTCTCTAAATAAAACAGAAAAAGAGCCGGGGAGGCGGCTCCGTGGTTAAAGGTCCCTGGATTCAATCCCCAGTCCCAAAACAAACAGAAAACAGTAACAATAATAACAAACTAATAAAAGAGAATGCTGAGCTTACCTGACCTCTGTCACCCCCAACGCGTCCCAAGGCCTTCTGCTTGGGTTCCAGTTTCGGCGGAGGCCTTTGAAGACGTTTCTTTTCTTCCTTAGTCTTTACAATTTTTTTTTTTTTTTTTTTGGGTCTCTGGGTCTATTATTCTCAGATTTAATTAATGTTCCACTTGACTAATAAAACATAATGAAAACAACTTGGATGGTCTGGAGGTGGGAGCTGGGGTAAGCGCACATCTTAGAGAGGAGGGGAGAGGCTTGGGGGGCCGCCAGGCTCGGGGAGGCGGCTGGTGTGAACTGGGTGAGTCCCCAGCTGGGGCTCAGTTTCCCCCGTGGGAGAGACGCAGCAGCGTGAGCCCCCTCCTGTCTCTGAGCCTCTGCTTTCCTGACTCTTGAAAAAACTCCACCTTCTTCATGGTCTCCCAATACTCAGGGTCACTTAGGCATGGAGCTTACCAGGAGGCAGAGAGCACCCAGGCAAAAATAAGGCCTTGTGTATGGAAATAAGGACTGTAGCCGGGCGCCGTGGTGCATGCCTGTAATCCCAGCGGGTCTGGAGGCTGAGGCAGGAGGATCACAAGGTGGAGGCCAGCCTCAGCTACTTAGTAAGGCCCTCAGCAACTCAGTGAGACCTTGTCTCTAATATATATATATATATATATATATAACAAAGGGCTGGAGATGTGGCTCAGTGGTTAAGCGCCCCTGGGTTCAATTTCTGGTACCAAAAAATTAAATTAAATTAGATTTTAAAAAAAGAAAGAAAATACAGACTTGGATCCATTTCTGGATGGAAGCGCAGGGATCTGAATTTTGCTGTGGCTGCTCTAAGTGCTTTTGGCTGAACTCAGACAAAGTTTGGAAAATCAGGATTAAGACATAAGATGCCGTCTCACTATGTTGCCCAAGCTGGCCTTGAACTCCTGAGTTAAGCTGTCCTCCCTTCTGAGCCTCCAGGGTGGCTCAGAGTAGCAACCAGGCCAGAGAGGTTGTCTAGGGACCATTTTAGGATGTCGAATGGGTAGAAGAGCTGAAAGTTATTGCAGTCCTTCAGTCTCCTACGCTGTCTGGGTGCTTAACAAGAACATGAATTACTTATGTGCGTGAGTGTGCGTTGCAGGTGGGGGTCCTGGGGATCGGACCCAGGACCTTGCACACGCTAGGCAAGCCCTTGACCACTGAGCGACAGCCCCGGCCCTTTTCATTTTATTTGGAGACAGGGTTTCACAAAGTTGGTGAGGCTGGCCTCAAACTTGCGATCCTCCTGCCTCAGCCTCCCAAGTAGCTGGGATCGCAGGCGTGGGCTACCATGCCCGATTTACTTTAATATTTTTTTTTAATATTTATTTTATTTCTTAGTTTTAGGTGGACACAGTATCTTTATTTTACATTTATGTGGTTCTGAGGATCGAACCCAGTGCCTCATGCATGCTAGGTGAGCACGGTACCACTGAGCCACAACTCCAGCCCCAGCCCCTACTTTAATAGTTTTTAAAACATGTTTAATTCTATAGCAATCTGTTGTGTAGCAATCTGTTAAATGACTAAAATAACTTTCTTGAAACTTTGGATATTAGAGTGTTCTCTTCCTAAGACTTTTCAAAATTAATTTCTAACTGGTGCATTCTAATTATGCATAAAAGTGGGATTCATTGTGACTATCTTGGCACATGCATCTTCCTGAGACATTTTAATTAAGAGCGGGTAGGGCAGAGTCTAATTTCATATAACCTGGGAGGCTGTGCCTCGGCTTCCTCCGGCATGCTTATTAAATTCAGATCCCAGCAGGACGCAGTGGGGCACGCCTGTCATTCCAGTGGTCAGGAGGCTGAGGCTAGAGGATCGCAAGTTGGAGGCCAGCCTCAGCAACTTATCGAGGTCCTGAGCAACTTATCATGACCTTGTCACAAGACGAAAAAATTAAAGGGCCTGGGGATGTGGCTCAGTGGTTAAGCACCCCTGGATGCAATCTCTGGTACAAAATTAATGAATGAATTGATTGATGCGTTAAATATATGGCGCCACCCCAGGCCTCCTGAATCTGCACCTCTGTTATTGATTGGGTTGCAGGTGGTCTATGCCCCTCCCAGAAGAAAGAATCTGAAGGAAAATTCTGCCCCCAGGGCTGGAGCAGGTGTCTGCACCTCCTGGTCAGTGATCACCATGTCCCCTTCCTTTCTGATCCTGTCCCAGTTCTCAGTTCCAGTCTCTGCACGTGGGAACTTGGAAAGACCCAGGGATGAGTTAAAAGTGCACGGAGGTCCTGAGATGGGTGGTGACCTCCCTAAAGAAGCCACCCAGCAAGAGCTGTCTCGTGCCTGTATTCCACAGGTGGAGGGCCGGCCAAACGTGGGCTGACCTTGGGTTCCGTCCCCAGCACCCCAAGGAAACAAAGAAAACCATAGCATCCAGCCTTGAAATCAGACAAGCCCAGATTTCTTTTGTGGTTGTTCTGGGGATTGAACCCAGGGGCACTCTACCAGAGTTGTACCCCCAGACCTTTTTATTGTTCTTTTATTATTATTATTTTGAACCGGGCTCTTGCTAATTTGCTGAGGCTGGCCTCGAACTTGCAATCCTCCTGCCTCAGCCTCCTCCTCAGTCTCTGGGATTACAGGCGTGGCGCCACCGTGCCTTGGCTGACGAACCCAGATTTTGCAAAAAAGAAGCAAAATCTTCCTTGTTCGCCTGTGTGACCTTGGTCAAGGACCTTTGCCCCCCACACCACAGCCTAGCGGGTCCATTTATAAAATGGAGATACTCAACCCTGCACCAGGGAGTTGAAGTAAAATAAAGTAAGTATGTAGAGGGACCTGGCACCACCAATACCTGGCTCGGGTAATTCGGAGATCCTGAAAGCTGCTATTTTTAGCAACCTCACCCTTTTCCACATCATTATCCCTGAGTCAAGGGCTCACCTGTAATCCCAGCAACTCAGGAGGCTGAGGCAGGAGGATCTCAAATTCAAGGTCAGACTGAGCAATTTAGCAAGAGCCTGTCTCAAAATAAAAATAAAAATAAAATAAAATAAAAAAGGGCTGTGGGTGAATATCCTTATCACTGAAAGGCCACACAGGGCAGGGGCCAAGGTCACACCACTGAGGTCCAAGTCCACTTCTATCTGACTCCATGAGTAGGCTCTGGGCTGAGCTTCGGTTTCCCCAACTGGGAAAGGATCCCTGAAGACTGGTCAGTGAATCGGAATGAACTTGACCTAGTTACAGGACTTCTCTGGGCTTTGATGGCCCCCCTTGGAAAGTGGGGGGTCGAGTAAAGTGACCCCGGCGCTGATTTCCCAGGGTGACCTCAGTGGTTATCTGGAAAGCTGTTGGGACCCTCTGCAAGCCCTAGATGACGGCTGCTGTCATTGTCAACAGCCTGGCCGCTGCGCTCCCATCCCCAGTCCCTCTGGAAAGCCCAGATAAAAGCTGTCTCCCTAATGAATGTACCTCTCCGCCAAGCACGGCTGTCACCACCGGGCTGTGACGCTCGAGGACCTGGCGACAGCTCCGGCTCTATACAATTAAGCAAGTCGGTGGGGCTGGAAGCGGACACGTCAGTGCCTGGGTATTGATTTCCTGGTGGGACCTCAGCCCGGACCCCCACAGGGGCCTCTGCTGAAATGGGAGGCCGCGCCGTGGAGTCCGGCTCTAGGAGAGAGGCCCGGGTGTCCGAGGAGCCTGAGCTGAAACGTGTCCCCTCCCTCCCCAGCGGCCACCTATGCGTCCATCTTTCAGGATAATATTGGTTAAGACACAAAAAACTAACAATGTTCATTTTGAGAGCATCATTCAAGGTCTAACTGGAGCTGCATGGTGACCCATTTTACAGACCAGGGAAACTGAGTCTCAGAGAGGTAGAGCTCTTGGCCCAAGGTCACACAGCTGAGGTTCAAGTCTGGTTCTGTCTGACCCCAGGAGTCAGCGCTGGGCCGGGCCTCAGTTATTGGGTTCTAATAGCTAACGCTTCCCACTATGCACGTGTAGCATTTGAAAAACACGAATTACATTAATTATATTGATATGAATAATAATATTAATAAATTGTATTAATTCATAGCTGTTCCTAATGCTGGAACTTTCCAAATCCCCAGATGGGGAAACTGAGGCGTAAGGAATTGAAAGAACTTGCCTGTCCGCCTGCTTGCCCGTCCCCCCAGGTCCCCTCTGATGGACTGTCATTCCCCCAGCTGCTGTGAGTGCTGCTGATAAAGAATACAGATGCCCCTTTCTGCTGAGAATTGTCCCTGGTCCCTTGGGGCCACCTCACCCCAACTGTCCTCTCAACAGGGGACAACCCTCAAACAATGGCCATCTGAAATATGGATACAAAAAAAGGCTGGCCCAGCCAGGCACACGGTGCACGCCTGTAATCCCAGCAGCTTGGGAGGCTGAGGCAGGAGGATCGTGAGTTGGAGGCCAGCCTCAGCAGTTTAGCGAGGCCCAGAGCAACTTAGTGAGGACCTGTCTCAGAATTAAAAAAAAAAAAAAAAAAAAAAAAATTAAGAGACACAGAGATGGAGATGGAGATGGCCACGTGCTGTTGGGCTCAGAGGTTCCCAGGATTCATCCCTAAGCCCAGGAGAGTGCTGCCCACTCTTCTAGGAAAGCCAGAAGGGCGATATGTGGGACGACTCTGGGGAGCTGGGATCCTCCAAGCCTTCCCTTTGCCCCCAGAAATGGACTCTCAGTAGAAGAACCCCCAGGCTGAGTTCTCCCGCCTCCTGGTTCTGGGGTGGGTCCAGGTTTGGCCAATCAGAATGCTCCACCTTAGCCACACGTGTGCTGATTGGCTCAGGGATAGGCACATGACTCAAGTCCATCCAATGAGCTTCAAGGTCAGCTCTATTGGAAATCTGGGAACTGAGTTTCCATTCATCCTCAATATCAGAGATGTCTCCTTTGACCCCCTGAACAGAAATACCAGTGCCCCAGCCCCATCCCTTGTTTGGTTTTATTTTTCTGCACCGCACCTATCGCTATGGACGCTGTTTCTTCCTCTGGACAAGATTGTTATTATTAGACTGAATAGAAGCAGCAATGGTCATTTTACTGTTCTCTCCCGAGTGGATTTGGTTGAGTGGATTTGGCAAGGTGGTTCTTGCTCAGGATCACTCCTCTTGTTGCAACCCAAAAGCTTTAGTTCAAAGGCTTCTTTACTCACATACCTGGAGGTCATTTCTTTACTCACATACCTGGTGGTCACCTGAGACCACAGGTGAAGGTGTTGACTGGAAAAACTACCCGGGATCTATCCATATGGCCTAATAATGTATTAGTCAGCTCTGTGCTACTGTAATAAAATACCTGAGATAATCAACTTAAAAAGATAAAAGGTTTGTTTTCGCTCACAGCTTCAGAGGTTTGCATCCAGGATTGATTGGCCCCATCTCTTTGGGCCTGTGGTGATAATAATGGCAAGAGCTCACTGGAGAAATGTCTGCTCACCTCATGGTGGCCGAGAAGTAAAAGAGACAGGAAGAGACAAGGAGCCCAATATCTCTTTCAAAGACATTTCCCCAATGACGTCGCTTCTTTCCATTAGTCCCACTTTCCAAAGGATTCACCACCTCCCAGTAGCAGCACAGGCTGGTGGCCAAACCTTAGGTCCTTTTTAAAGGGACACTTGTCCTAGCTGTGGCACTTGAGCTTCCTCACAGCATGGAGGCTGAGCTCCCAGAGCTAGTGTCCCCAGAGAAACAGGTGGAGGCTGTGCATGTTGGGTGACTGAGGCTCGTAAGTCACATAGCACTCCTTGTGCCACAGTCACATGGCCACCCTGATTCTGGGGAACAAAGCAGAGATCCTACCTCTCCAGGGAGGGCAATTGGTGTCACCTTGCATGAAGAGAACGTGGAGTGGGAGATGTCTCTGTGGACACCTTTGAACTTACAGTGCACAAATGTCTCTTGGGGCTAGGAGTAAACAGGATTGTGGGTGTTATGGTCTGCATGGTTGAGACCATCAAGAGGGTTTGCAGGAGAAATGATGGGGTTATGAGAGCCTCAACCCAATCAGTGAATGAACCCCCGATGGGATTAACCGGGACTGGAGGCAGGCGGGGGAGGCTGGAGGAGGTGGGCGTGCCAACTGTAAAGTGCTGTGCACACCTGCACCGGGTTGTCTTGATTGATTTAGGGAGAAGGCTTGAAGGGGCCAGGAAGTTGTTTAGAAGATGGGAAGACAAGAAGTGGGAAGGGGTGGGAGCCCCTCCCTGTCGCCCTGGGAGAAGCTTCCGGAAATTATCACAAAAGGGAGGGGGACTCTGGTGGGTGAGGGGTCTGGAGCTATAGGATATGAGCGCAGGAGGACGGTGCTGCCATCCTGCCCCTCAAGTGCCTGTCGCGCAGGGCAGGCAGAGCTCCTCCAAGTCAACCCCACGCTTCTCACCTTAAGGCCTCCGTGGCCCCTTGGTGGCCTCTCTGTCTCCTCTGTCCACCTCCACAGTGGCCAAAGTGGCCTTATAAAGGTAAAGCTAATCCTGTCCCTCTTGGCTGCAGGCTGGTTCCTGGTGGCTCAAATTAAGATGCACGTGGCCATTGTCCTGCATCTGGCCTTCTGCAGTTGCTGAGGCTGGCCTCCAACTCACGATCCTCCTGCCTCAGCCTCCTGAGCAGCTGGGATTTCAGGCATGCACCACCACATCCAGGCGCTAATTTCTTTTTGAATGAATGCGTTCAGGCTGCAAGTATTTAGGCAAGGCATATCGGAGGTCTGGGTCAGAATGGACACTTTAATTAAAAAAAAAAAAAACTCAGTTACATTTAATAAGCAAAACAAAAGGAGATAATCACCATCAAACAGATGTGATAGCAAGCACCTGTATCCCAGCTATTGCAGAGGCTAGGGCCTGGCTCCAGAATTTCCCTCTCTATAAACCTTCGCTGCCCCTCCTCGGGCCACCCCTAGTTGTGTCTCACGCTGGGTCAGGCACCGGGCCACCCCTAGTTGTGTCTCACGCTGGGTCAGGCACCGTTCCCAGCCGCTCCTGGGCCCTTCTGCTTCCTGACTCTTCCCCAGCCAAGATCCTGGCAGAGGAACCTCCCCGGCCCTTTAGACCCAGGTCAACTTTGCAGCTCTGCTTCCCTCTGGTGGTAAAAATCAGTATTGCACAAACCTGGTGCTTGAACCCAGGGGCACTCCACCACGGAGCCCCATCCCCAGCCCTATTTTGCATTTTATTTAGAGACAGGGTCTCCCTTCTCCCCCCAGGAAGTGTTCCCAGTCGTAAGTCCCCCATTTTACAAAGAATATAAGAAGGTGGGGGGAGCTACTCTGTCACCAGCAGGTGACTCTTCTTTTTTCTTTTTTTCTTTGGTACTGGGGATGGAGCCCAGGGGTGCTCAACCACTGAGCCACATCCCCAGCCCTTATTTTAATTTTGAGACA
The DNA here is from genome assembly GCF_048772815.1 of Callospermophilus lateralis. Taxonomy (NCBI): domain Eukaryota; kingdom Metazoa; phylum Chordata; class Mammalia; order Rodentia; family Sciuridae; genus Callospermophilus; species Callospermophilus lateralis. The sequence goes on from NC_135324.1 coordinate 3,847,604, forward strand.
GCATCTTGCTCCGTTGCTGAGAGTTCTGATAAATTGTGGAGGCTGGCCTCGAAACTGTGATCCTCCTGTCTCAGCCTCCAGTCACTGGGATTATAAGTGTGCACCACAGCATCCTGCTCCTCTGTTGGGTCTTAAGTGACTAAGGCAGTGAGGAGAGCTGGTGAGGCAGCGAGAAAGGAAAGAGATGGTGAAGGGAAGGTCCTGTGGTGACTGAGGAGGCTGAGGCAGGAGGATCGAAAGTTTGAGGCCAGCCTCCACCACCTGTCCAGACCTTACCTCAAAATAAATAGTAGAAAGGGATAGGTGGAGCACCACCCCTGGGTTCCATCCCCAGTGTCCAAGGAGGAGGAGGAGGAGAAGGAAGAGGAAGAGGAGGAGGAAGAGGAGAAAGAAAAGAGAAATTTAAAAATAGAGGAAAAAGAAAGGTTTCTAGGGTTTTTGTTTTGTTTTGTTTTTTGTACCAGGGATTGAACTCAGAGGCACTCAATCACTGAGCCCCATCCCCAGCTCTATTTTGCATTTTATTTAGAGACAGGGTCTGACTGACTTGCTTAGCACCTCATCATTGCTGAGGCTGGCTTTGAACTCTTGATCCTCCTGCCTCAGCCTCCTGAGCTGCTGGGATGACAGGCGTGCGCCATCGCGATGGCTTAGGTTTCCTCTCTTACCACCGAGTTGCCTTCCCCAGAACCCCCCATGGTCACCGGTTCACTTCTTCAATTTCCCCTCCTCTCTCTATGTCCATCCTAGTTTGAGACTTAAAAGATGGGGAAGGGCTTTCTTGAAGATGCAGATCTAGGTATGGCCACCAGGTGTCGCCGGAGAGCCAGAAATCGCCCGAACCCTGTGGCTAGGTAGTGGCCTCAGAACCCCAAACGGGACCATTTGAATGGTGGAGAAGCAGTTCTAGAACCTTGATTTGGCAACTCCGTGAATACCACCTCCAGGCCTTGCAAAGGGGAGGGAGACCCCGGTATCTCCTTTCCTGTCAGTTAATGCTAGTTGTTATTTGTTGAGCACCTACTTGGTCCGCACGTTAGGTGACATGCATTGAACTGCGACCAGGATAGGTTTCATGCTGTATCAGAGAAGTCTGGAAGCTGAAAACATCTACAAACAAAAGGATAAGGTAAATTCCAGGTTGTGTTACAGGTCGATGTACCTTGGCTGGCCCCAGCGATGGTCCCCGTGCCTGTGTGGCTCCGGGGCCCTGGGAGATGCTTGTCGCCCACGTTCAGACCCAGCCAGGTGACACTCTGCGGCTCCGCAGCTGCTTTGTGGCAGGGACCAGCAGGCTGGCTGTGACAGTGGACCTAACCAGGAAACCCCTCCCTGACAGGAGTGGAGTCCAAGCCAAGGTCACCACAGCTGTCCAGAGTCACCTTCTACCTGGAGGTGTCCTCTTTCCGGGCCAAACACCCCTGTTCCTTGCATTATCTCTGCAAGCCAGAGGCATTGTGCCCTCAAGGTAATCTGTTCTGGTCCTTGACTCATGAGCTTGGGGAGAGAGCTGAACAGGACAGATCCCTTATTATATGAGCAAACTGGGACACTGGTCCTTTGGCTGTCTTAAGGACATCGTAAGGGACTGCTGAGCACTCAGGTGGGGAACCCCAGCCCACCCCAGAGCCTGGCCACAGCCCAAAATCCCTATTCAGTCACCTGAGCTTTATTAGTCACCACTGTGGTGAGATGTAGTGGTGGCCAAGACAGATGCTGCTGTCCCCTGCTTTTCTATACTCCTGGTCCCACAGAAGGGACCAGGACTCCTCTGATACAGCATGAAACTTATCCTGGTCACACTTCAAAGATGAAGTGTCCCAGCATCTGCTGACCAGAAAGGGACTGGACCCTGTGTCTTGCATCATTTTGCATTGCTGTAACAGAATACCAGAGACTGGGAAACTTATGAAGCATGGAGATCTATTTCTGACAGTTCTGGAGGCCAGGAACTCCAAGGTTGGGGGCGGAGCCTGTATCTGGTGGGGGCTATATCTGGTCTATGGGCTCCTTGCAGGATGGAGGTCACTGGACTCTGTCTCTCTCATCTCAGCAAACCCAAGAGAGAGAGGAGGCTCAGAGAGCAGGAAGCTCCACCCCCGAGGTCAGCAGAGCCGCACATGCGCACATAAGAGGGTTTCCTATAGCTCAGACGTGGCCCTCGCAGGGCCTGGCCTGGTCGTGCTCCAGAGGAGCACCCGAAGGGCCAGGAACAGAGAGAAAAATCAGCTGAGAAGAATGTCACCAGCAAGCAGTAAATGTGTGGCTCACAGAGTATCGAAGAGGGGGGAAGAAAAGACCAGAGTTGGGGTGGGGGGTTTGTCTCCAGAGTCGCCTCTCCCCAGTTTTATACACAAGTCATACTGAAGCCAGGCGCGGTTGCACAAGCCTGTTATCCCAGCGACTCAGGAGGCTGAGGCAGGAGGATTGCAAATTCAAAGGCCAGCTTCCGAAACATACTGAGGCCCTAAGCAACTTGGTGAGACCCTGACTCAAAAACATATATGTAAAAAAAAGGCCGGGGATGTGGCTTGTGGTTAAGTGCCCTGGGTCCAATCCCCAGTACCTAAAAATAAAAAAAAAAATAAAAATCTCTTCTCAAGTCCAACCCATTTTATTTTCTCCTGCCACCCGCTGTCCCAATTATCGCACAGAACCCAGCCCCCCATGCCTGCTAGGCAAACGCTCTACCCCTGAGCCACATCTCCAGCCCCAACTTATCTTCATGTCACCTGAGGTACCCTTCCAGGCCTAGCTTATTTTTTTTAATTGGGAAAACACATTCTAGGGTGTTCTCTTACCTGGGATTAAGCAGAAGCTCCCTTTTAGAAGGAATAAACAGCTTTTCATTCAATGTCAGCCCATTCTGGGAGCATGGCCTATGTATGATGTACCAGGTGGACAGAAGAAACCAGCAGGCCCTGCCCCCAGGGAAGGGACATGGCCGGTGCAGAGAGATCTGCTGACCGCATTTCACTTTTTTTTTCTCTCTCTCGGGCGTTCAGAAAAATCGCGGGTGGGCAAACAATTTGTCCCAGACACAGGACACTTCTGAGAAGGGGAGGAGGCGCTATTAATAATTGCTTGGGGACAACAGCTCTCACGGCAAGTGGGTGACCTTAGTAGTTGTGAGAAGCTGGGGCCCAGGCAACTATTTCAAAAGGGAAGTACCCAGTGTCCTGTAGCCTGAAGGGACTGTCAGACCCTGTAGAGAAATGGCCAGGTGTGGAAGGTCAAAGCGAGTTCTCCGCAGCTGCCCCTTGCTGTTTCTGGTCGCAGGCAGGTAAATCTGCCTCTCTCTGAGCCCCAGGATGCTCATCTGTACCTCTGAAGGTGCGTAGGGTACCAGGGATGTGGCTCAGTGGTACAGCACTTGTCTAGCATGTGTGAGACCCTGGTGACATGGCTCTGTGGCTGCCAAGCTGCGTGAACCCGCCATACAGGGGTGGCTGGCCTGAGTAGTGAGTCCAACAGTCGCCCTGAGAAGCCAGGTTAGGGTCCAGGCAACCCTAGCTGAAGACCTCTACCTCTCCCTTCTTGATTTGCATGAGGGTGGAGCCTAGAGAGTTGACCAATGGCGCTAGTACGCTTCCAAGCCCTAATTAGCATAAAATTGGACCAATAGCGCTAGTGCGTTTCCAAGCCCTAATTAGCATAAAATTGGACCAATAGCGTTAGTGCGTTTCCAAGCCCTAATTAGCATAAAATTGGACCAATAGCGCTAGTGCGTTTCCAAGCCCTAATTAGCATAAAATTGGACCAATAGCGTGACTCCAAACCCTAATTAGCATAAAATGGAACCAATCGCATTGGTCATTTTTCAAACCCTAATTAGCATAGTTTGAGACCGATATTAGTCCTTTTTCTGAGAACCACACTCCATGCAGCGCTCTAGATCCGCAGCACCTCGACACCCCCAAGATGTGCAATTCAGTCTTAAGTCCCTCGCGTCACCTAAACAGGGAGAAAAGAGAAGTAAGGTAAATCTGAATGGGATTCAGGGCTAACAAGAGCATTATTACTTTCCCAAACCCTCATTAGCATAAGGTTAGACCAGCAGCCCCATGCTAGAACATTCCATGGGAGAAAACTGGCTGTCACCCTGTTGCACAGGACACCTTGATTCCTGGTTCTTTTTCTAGAACTTGTTCTCACTCATCCTGAAGTGTGGATTTCGTTCTGAAAAATTCACACAGGAATTGGGAAAGAAATGGATGGTGAGCGGCTGGGGGCTGCCCCACAGGAGGGCATGGTGTACCCATGACAGAGGCGACAGTTCCCAGCCTCATGCAGACCCCACCCACCAGCGGAATAGGAGAACGTGGCCCTGCGTGCCAGTCGCATCTAAAAACTTTATTCTCAGGATCTCTAAGACCCAGTGCACTTACTGTTGGGTCTTTTTCGTGGGGGGTGGATACTGAGAATTGAATCCACGGTTTTACTGAGTCCAGGACTTACGAAATGACACTGGATTCTGACTTCTAAAACAACGATAATACAGTTTCTCGGTCTCCCGTGCCTCCTGTGGGGTTTAGATAGTCCTTGGGGACAGGGATATTGTACTTATCTTATGCTAATGAGGGTTTGGAAAAAGTACCAATGCTATTGGTCCAAATTTATGCCAAGTTTTGGAAACTAACACTATTGGTCAATTCTCAAGTCCCAATTTGGTTCCTGTCTGCCCCACTTCTATCTTCTTGCCCCAGGTCAGGAAGCAGGGGCTTGAGGTCTTGGTTTGGTCTGTAGCGCTGCGTGGACCGGGCTTCTGCAGCAGGTGTCCATGCAGTGTCCATATCTGGTGGCCACAGGATGAAAGGTGGCCAGCCTTGGTTGGTAGTGTTTCACATCGGTGGTGCCCTGTGGTGGTTCCAGGCAGCAAGGCGCTCCCAACTACTCGGGGCCACTGTTCCACGACTTTGCTGCCACTTCTCAGCAGGGACCCATAGGTCTGCTGCCAGTGCATAGCCACAGACCCTTGTCACTACCACTGAGTCACATCCTCATATCTTCCTTTTCTTTTGATATTGGAAATTGACTGCAGGGGTGCTTCACCACAGAGCCACATCCCTGTCTATTTTAATGTTTTATTTGAAGACAAGGTCTCCCTAAGTGGTTGAGGCTGACCTCCAACTTGCAATCCTCCTGCCTCAGCCTCCTGAGTCGCTGGGATTACAGAAATAGCCCACCGTATCCTGTGGGCTAATGCATTTTACTTATTTATTTATTACTTGTAGTTGGATACAATACCTCTATTTCGTTTATTTATTTTTATGTGATGCTGAGGATCGAACCCAGGGCCCTGCACGAAGCGGCAGCCTTGGAGCAGCGGAATGGTGGCCCTGGGTGGGCAGCAGCGACTTGCAAGCACATATTGTCCCAGGACAGCAACCTCCTGCTTCCTGACCTGCAGGAAGGAAATAGAAGTGGGGTATCTCTGAATGGAAGTCTTGAGTTGAGAACTGACCAATAGCGTTACTAGGATTCCAAACCCTAATTAGCATGAGTTTGGACCAATAGGAATGACCCAAGTGCTATATAAACCTTTAGCTGGGGATGTGGGTGCAAGAATATTGGTGTGGGTTTCTCACCTGTGGGTGGAGAGTTTGGGTCTTGGTTTGTGAATTTCATATTTCAAAGGCTCTGGTTAAGAATCTTGAGAGAAGGTGGTGAGTTGCTGGAACATTTGAGGGTTTAGGGTTAGGGTTAGTTTTTAAGAGCTGCCATGTTTTTTGAATATTTGTCTTAAACACTATTGACTTCACTGAGCTTGATTCTTAGCACCTCTTGTTTAAAAAAGAGTATAGGTGTTTGAAGATTAAAAGGGTTGGAAAGTTGTCTTAGGTAAATAATAACCTAAGCAGAGGTATGAATGGACAGAGGAGGCGGGTTACAGAGGCTGTTAGAAGTTTGGTGGTGAAGGCCGGGTTGAGGCTAGCTCAGTGATTTAGTGCTTTTCTAGCATCTGTGAAACCCCATGTTCCATTCCCAGCACTGTCCAAAAATAAAAAATAAAATAAAATAAAAAAGCTAGGGCCAGGTGCAATGGCACATGCCTGTAATCCCAGTGACTCAGGAGGCTGAGGCAGGAAGATTGTAAATGGGAGGCCAGCCTCAGCAATTTGGATAGACCCTGTGTCAAAAATGAAAAGGGCTGGGTATGTAGCTCAATAGTGATGGACAGGCACCCCTGGGTTCAATACCTGGTAGCAAAGAATAATAGTATAATAGCCAAATTAGGCTGGGGGGCCATTTGAGGTTCTAGGCCGTGGTGGTGGAGGTGGAAATGGTGGTGGAGGTGATAAGCCAGATGCATGAGTTTGTGAAGGTAGATGAGAAATTTCCAGCCCCAAATGAGGTATTATATCCTGTATCCAGTAGGGATTGGGTCCAGGACCCTCCTAGGATATCAAAATCCCTGATGCTCACGTCCCTTATATAAAAGGGCACAGTCTTTGTATAGAACCCATCCAGCTGTGTGTGTGTGTGTGTGTGTGTGTGTGTGTGTGTGTGTTGGTACCAGGGACTGAACCCAGGGCTGCTTTACCACTGAGCCACATCCCCAGTCCTTTGTATATTTTGAGTCAGGGTTACCCTAAATTCCTGAGGGCCTCACGAAATTGCTGAGGCTGGCCTCGAACTTGCAATCCTCCTGCCTCAGCCTCTCATGTCCCTGGGATTACAGGCACACGCCACGGTGCCTGGCCTCCTAGATACTTTAAATCCTCCCTAGTTGAGCTGTAACACCCAATGCAATATCAGTGCTCTGTTGGCAGCTGTTACACTACATGTTTTAGGGCAAGAATGGCAAGGCAAAGAGAATCTGTACATGTTCAATACAGACACTTTTTTTTTTTTTCTGGAATATTCTCTGTCGTTGGTGACATCCCCCAAAGTGGAACCCTCAGGACAGCCCCGCTTGCAGGAGTGAGAGGGCCCTCCCCAGGCTCCTCAGCCCCCCTCCTGGATCCTGGCTTTGCTCCTCTCCACTGAGAGAAAACAGGAATCAAAACTTTCCCAACTGACCTCCGCTTGGGTTGCGTTTCTGTCTAATCTGCCTCCAGCCCAGGGGCAGGGGTGAGCACAGAGGCCTAAAAATACCCTGAGCTGCCAGGTTGGCTCACATCAACCCCTCGCCAGCAGGACACCTGTCCCTCGGGCTTCCCTCCCTCCCTCCTGGGAACTTTCATTCCCCTCAATCAGAGGCCGGGGGTGGGATGCGGAGGGACAGTCTGAGATCCAGGGTGCAAAGATGAGCGCTTTCTCCGGGGTCATCTTTCATGGCCTCCCGTGTGTACAGCTGGGGACACCCCGATCCCAAGAAGACAGGTTTTCTTATTATCCTGCCTGCCTTTCCCCTCTCCCCCAACAGCCTTCAAAACCCTGATCTCGCCCTGCGTGGTGGAGCACGCCTGTAATCCCAGCAGTTTGGGAGGCTGAGACAGGAGGATCACAGTTTGGAGGCCAGCCTCAGCAGCACCGAGGCACTAAGCAACTCAGTGAGACCCCGTCTCTAAATAAAATACAAAATAGGGCTGGGGAGGGGGCTCAGTGGTTGAGCACACCTAGGTTCAACCCCCAGTACAAAAAAAAAAAAAAAAAAAGCCCTTATTTCTCTCCCACACACACAGAAACAAACTTCCAAAGAGAATAAAGCCAGAAGACTCCTGGTTGGGCATCCCAAGTCCTGGCTCTTGTCACCAGGGGTGGTGGTGGCCATTCGCTTCCCCGTGGCCTGTTTCTTCCTTTGTGAAACTAAGGGATGTGAGATGGGGTCGGATCTTTTCAAAGGGTGTTCTTTGGGGTTCTACATGGATGTGAGGGGGTGGCAGGAAAGCTGGAGGTGGGGAGTCTCTGAAGGTGATCTCTCCCAGTCACCTAAAGCTTGTCTGCTTTGGTCTGAGTTCTAGGAATCATTGTAAGCTTTTACGTGAAGCTGAACACGGTGGTGCATTCCTGTAATCCAAGTGACTAGGGAGGCTGGGGCAGGAGGCCAGCCTCAGCAATTTAGAGAGGCCCTAAGCAACTTAGTGAGACCCTATCTCAAAATAAAAAATAAAGAAGGACAAAGGAGGACCTGTGTATCTATTGAGAAGGCTTGAAAACCACCCTTTCAGGGGGTGAAGTGTCCCTTGGGGCCCCATGATCTGTGATAAGCTATGTCTGCTATCATAACCCAGTTTAATTTCTTTCTTTTTAAATTTTTTTTTTTTTTTTTTTTTGCTACCAGGGATTGAACCCAGGGGCACTTAACCACTGAGCCACATCCCCAGCCTTTTTTTTATATTTTATTTTGAGACAAGGTCTCCCTCACTTGCTCAGGGACTCAAATTGTGAGATTGGCTCAAGATCCTCCTGCCTCAGCCTCCTGAGCTGCTGGGACTACAGGTGTGCGCCACCATGCCCAGCCCCAGTTTGCTTCTGATGACACATCCATCCTGAATGGTTGCTGTTCTCCACTGTTCTACCTCATCCCCCGTCATTTGCCTATGACTCTTGCTCTCTCCTGCTCACTTCTGGTCACTTGGCTCATCCTTTAAGCCACTGGTTAGGCACCCTCTATTCCTGGAAGTCTTCCAAACCCTCAGACATGCACAAAGGTCTCTTAAGAGTTGTCACAGATTTAAGCTCTTTGTTAGCACTTAGTTCCTCTGCAATTGCCTACACACCTGTCCGTCTGTCATCAGAGAGTATCTGAAGTTTAATCCCAGTCCTGCTATTTCCCAGCTGTGTGAGCCTGGGCAAGTGACCTAAGGTCTCTGTGCCTCAGTCTCTATGTACCTAAAATAGTATCAGCAAATGAAAAAATGTTTGCTATGTGCCTGTTCCTGTCTTATGTACTTTAACACATTGAATCTACACAACATTCCTGTGACAGTGGTACAAAACCATTCACTTGAAAAGAGGGGAGCAAAAAACAACCCCAAGGCACAGAGAGACTTAATAATTTGCCCAAGGTCACACAGCTTGTAAGAAACAGGTCAGAATTCAAACCATACAGTTCAACTACCTTGGTTTCTTGGGGTATTCTTTTTCTGTTGGTCTATGGTGATTTAAACCTAGGGGTTTAAAATAAAATAGGAATGGGGCATATTTCTATGATTTTTAAAAATTATTACATTCTCTCATTTACCATCATAGGACCATAGCATATCAGAGCTGAGTAGGATGTGTTAAATAAATATAATAATCATAAAAACTATCAGTTTTATATAATAATGTATGTTTTATATAATAATAATATGTTATATATCAGTCATGAGCTAATGTATTTTTTTTTGCATATACTTATTTTTAATTCTTCCTTCCTTCCTTCCTCCCTTCTTTCTTTCTTTTTTTTTCAACCAGAGATTGAACTCAGGTCACTTGACCACGGAGCCCCATCCCCAGCCCTTTTTTTTTTTTTATTTAGAGACAACGTCTCACTGAGTTGCTTAGGGCCTCACTAAATTGTTGAGGTTGGCTTTGATCTTACGATCCTCAAGCCTCAGCCTCCTGCATCACGGAGATTATAGACATGCTCGATATTAATTTTTGTGAGCAGTTTTAGTTTCGTTTCATAGTAAAACTGAGCAGAAAGAAGAAATTCCCCACATTCTTCTTGCTCCCAGACCATAAACCACCTCCCCTTCTGTCCCACAGTCCCCTGGAGTGGCCCACCTGTTACAGGAATGAGCCTACACCAGGAAGTCAAAATCCCCCAGAGTCCAGAGTGAACACTTAATGTAGTATCTTCTATGAAGCCAAGTTTCACATCAAAACTTGTTTCTGGGCTGGGGTTGTGGCTCAGGGGTAGAACACTTGTCTGGCTCTTATGAGGCACTGGGTTTGATCTCAGCACCACATATAAATAAATACGGGTATTGTGTCCCTCTATAAATACATATATATATATATATATATATATATATATATATATATATATATATCCCCTTTGGTTTCAGAAGGAATAGAAGTTTTACCATGCATTCAGGAAGCAAGAAGTGGACAGGTGAAACTCATAGGAGATTTTTAGGGTGATAGACCTATTCCAAATAATACAATTATCGTGAACATGTGTCAGGGTATATTTATTAGACCTGGACAAGGAGCTGGGCGCAGAAGCCCTGTCTTTCATCTCAGCTGCTCAGAAGGCTGAGGCAGGAGAATCTCTGAAGCCTAGGATAAAAGACCAACCTGGGCCACATAGTAAAACCCTTACCCCTTAAGAAAAAAAAATATCTAAAACCCCAAGGCAACCAAGGCCCAGCCAAGCCAATCAACACGCAGAACTCACCCTCACAAAACCAATCCTAGACACTGTATTGAAGCCCTACTGTGAATCTTCGCGAGTCTTGTGGTTTATATAGCCCCTGGTTCACTGCTATTGGTCCAAACTTATGCTAATTAGGGTTTGGAAATGTACTGACACTATTGGTCCAAAGTTTTGGCAACCTACTAAGGCTATTGGTCAGATCTGGAGTCCTGACTTCCATTCAGTTCTGCTCCCATTCCGTTTCCTCCTGGCAGGTCAGGAAGCGAGAGGTTGAGTCCTTTGGATGGTCTTTGGCATTATGTGTGTATGTGTGTATGGTCCTTGGGGGAATATCTGAACTTTAGTTTTCTCATCTGAAAAGCAGTGATAATAGTACCTATCCCAAAGTATCATTTTAAAGCTTAAACGTAAAAAGATAACTCACTTCAAAAATGCACTAGCCCACAGGGTGCAGGGGCTTGCATCTGTAACCCCAGCAGCTCAGGAGGCTGAGGCAGGAGGATTGCAAGTGGGAAGTCAGCCTCAGTAACTTAGGGAGACCTTGTTTCAAAATAAACATTAAAATGGTTGGGGATGTGGCTCGGTGGTGAAATAAGCCCGAGTTCCCTCTCCAGTACCAAAAATAAAGAAAAGAAAAATATGCGGAGGTAGCTCAGTGGTAGTGCCACGGCTGGAGGCCAGAAGCTATGGTAGGGAGTGGAGTAGGGGCCATGGCCATGTGGGTTGGAGCGCCTGGCTGCGTGGATCCTGCCACACAGGCACCTCAGGCCTGAGGCACGGCGAACCAGCACCTAGGCCGGCCAAAGAGCGCCAACCTGTCATCCCTGGGCCCCAGCCCTGTGCAATGTTTAGACGCCTGCTGCAGAAGCCGGGTCCACGCAGCGCTACAGACCAAACCAAGATCTCAAGCTCCTGCTTCCGGACCTGGGCCACACAGAGGGAGTGGGGCAGCTCGGAAACGAGGTCGTGACTTGAGAGTTGACCAATAGCTGAGCACGATTCCCAAAATTTGGACCAATAGCGTTAGCAGGATTCCAAACCCTAATTAGCATAAGTTTGGACCAATAGCAGGGAGCCAGGGCCTATATAAACCCCTACTCGGAGGTGCTTGGGTGGGTAGGGCAGGTTTTTGGGAGATTGAGTTTTGTGATGGAAGAACTTGCCTTGCTTTTTGCTTTTGGTCTTCTATGAAAACATGATCTCCAAGCAAGAGCTCAAGTCCTGGTAGAATTCAGTCTTGGAACCTTAACCCAAGATCAGAAGTGGAGAATTTTGCTTCACTTGAGTTATCCCATGTTCTAAAGAGAGTTGCAAGACTGGTAGGTGTAGCTGGCCAAATACCTGCATATTTAGACAGCATTGCCTGCGGGACACAGTGACATAGTTGTGACATCGCTGGTATGCAGAAGTGATCTGGTTTGTACAGATTGTCACCTGCCTGTAAAATGCAAAATCTACTGTTGTGGCTGTTCGTCCAAACTCACTGTAATTAGGGTTTGCAAAAAGCACCAGTACGATTGGATTGGTTCGGACTTGTGCTAATTAGAGTTTGGAAACCTACTAACGCTATTGGTCCACATTTTTGGAATCTTACTCATCTAGCCCCACTCCTATGTGTGGCCCCTGGAGTAGTCCTCTGTAGCAGGCGTCCGTAGAGTGCCCAAGTGACAGGTTGGCGCTCCTTGGCTTGCCTGGGCGCAGGTTCGCCATGCCTCAGGCCTGCAGTGGCTGTATGGCGGGCTCCAGGCATCCAGATGCTCCAACGCACTCTGGCCACTGCTGCCCCGCTCCATAGCTCTGCTGCCACTTCTCAGCAGGGACAAGTAGATCAGTTGCCTGACTTGGGAGGGGGAGAGCCCTCCTTTTACTGCCTTCAAAATTTTGTCTTTGCCAGAAGGTCATATACTTGGAATCATGAACATGGCCTTTTCAAATTGGCTTCCTTCATAATATCCATTCAAGTCTCCTCCGCGTCTTTTCTTGGAGCTGATTTCTTTTTTGGTGCTGAATAATAAATATTCCATTGTCTGAATGCACCACCCTTTATTCTTCTCTAAGCTCTCTGGGTCAAAGTTCTGGCAATTCATGGGGTTGTTCTAAGTATCTGTGCAGGTTTTTCTGTGGAAACAGGTTCTCAACTCCTTTGGGTATGTGATGAGGAGTGCATTTGATGATCGAATGATCAGAGAAGGTTTCTTTTTGAAAGAACTTGCCCAGCGGCCTTCCCAAGTGGCTGGGTCATTTTGCATTCCCACCAGCAATGAACAACAGTTCCTGCAGCTCTCTATCCATGTTGCTATTTGGTATTGCCCGTGTTGGGTTTTGGTCATTGTGATAGGTACATAGGAGTTGTCTTGTTATAATTTGCAATTCCACAATGACATGATGCAGAACATGTTTTTGTCAGTTTATTTTCTATCTGACCTTCCCTGGGGAGGTCACTCTTCTTTGGTGACATATTTGCATGGCTCAGTCTGCTGCAGAAATCCCTTTCTGGAAACCCCACCAGCCTTCCTCATCAGCTAGGGGAAAATGGAAGTGGGGCAGGCCTAGGCTGGGACACATCAACCAATAGCATTTGTTTTTATTTTTTATTTTTTAGTTATTGGCGGACACAACATCTTTCTTTGTATGTGGTGCTGAGGATCGAACCCGGGCCGCACGCATGCCAGGAGAGCGCGCTACCGCTTGAGCCACATCCCCAGCCCCAACCAATAGCATTTGTACGTTTCCAAAACCAAATTAGCATAATTTTGGAGCAACCGTGGAGTGCTTTCAAGTACTCTCTGTGCATCAATGCAGCTCCAGAGCCTCCACCAAATACATGCAATTCAATTATTACAATCTCTCATTTCCCCTAAGCAGGGAGAAAATGGAAGGCAAATCTGGACAGGGCTAATAGGATTATTAGTTTTCCAAACCCAAATCGGAGTTGGAACCAACAGCTATGATAAAAGTGGTACATAAAGCCCCAGAGTAGCTCTCTCAATGGGAGAAAATCAGCTCTGCAGCTCCCCACTCGCATTTGAGGTTCAAATGTTTCTTATTTATTTCTTCATTTGGTACCAGGGATTGAACTCAGGGGCACTCGACCACTGAGCCCCCTCCCCAGCCCTATTTTGTGTTTTATTTAGAGTCAGGGTCTCACTGAGTTGCTTAGGGCCTCGCTATTGCTGAGGCTGGCTTTGAACTCTCAATTCTCCTGCCTCAGCCTCCCGAGCTGCTGGGATGACAGGCATTCACCACCACGCCCGGCTTGTTTTTTTAATAAATCTGTGACACTCTCTCATTTTTACCCAAGAATTTCATTCTTCAAATTCAGAACCAGGAATGAATGAATGAAGAGCTGCCCAAGTTCTCAGCTTCAGAGTCTTAGAACCTTATGCACATCCCACTGATCAGAATTCAGTGACTCCTTGGCTGCCAACAGTCTCTCCAAACTTCAGTTTCAAGGTCGCCTTTGACATTTTGTTCATTCAGCATTGAGGCTTATTGGGGCGGGGGGGCTACTAAAACTTGATTTCCCAGCTTGTAGTGACATGTGGGGTCTGTGTGAAGTTGCAGGCCTCTTCCTGCCCAAGTGTTGCAGCTGTTAACATCTGGCCACACCCTCCAGCACTGCAGGTCTCATGGGCCACACTACCTCCTGTTGCAGCTCTAGGCTATGATCCACATTCTCCAGCCTTGGGCCAGCAAATGGCAGGCCACGCCCCCCAATGTCGTAGCTCACCCAACAATTTTCTCCTGAAGCTGTAGTTTTGGAATAAAGCTAAATTTTCCCCTGCAACATGCAAGTAAGAGCCCGCATAAAGCTATAGGGATCTCATAACTGAAAACTAACTACTACAGCTCTCAGGAGTAGCTCCCTCCAACAACCTAACGCTAAGTTCTTTTTTCAGGGTTCTTCCTGAATTGAAAAAATAAAACCTACACAAAGAATGAAGAATTAAGTCCAGCACGGTGGCTCATGCTTGTAATCCCAGCAGCTCGGGAGGCTGAGACAGGAGGATTGCAAGTTCAAAGCCAACCTCAGCAACAGCGAGGCACAAGCAACTCAGTAAGACCCTGTCTCTAATAAAATACAAAATAGGGCTGGGGATGGGGCTCTGTGGTTGTAGGGGGTTTATATAGACCAGAAACAGAGAGAACGTCCTAGGAGCACAGGTGGCTGAGACCCTGCCCTTCCTATGGTTACCTTTCCTACATACATCAATCTCCTTCCAATAAGTCGCTCTTTTTTTCCTGGAAGCCTGTCGCTTTGCATTTCTACCACTTGAAAACAAAATAGACCAACATAGCTGAGATTATGATCCCCAGCGCTCCCACCTTGAGCCCCAGTAAGGCCACTGTTGGGGTTCTATTCCTCTCCTGTTGACTGGCAGGGTCCTCAGTCCATTGGCTCTGATTCCCATGGAGGACACTGGTCTTTAGGTTATGAATAGGCCATCTGTGTTCCTGTCCCCATCTACCCTTCTGGGCCTCCTGGGACATGTACATGGCCTACTTGTCTCAGGTGAAGGTCAGGTCAGTGGCAGGAAGCTGTGGTTTATGGGTATCAGCAGGAACAAGGGGAGGGGCTTGAACCACATTAGGTTCCCCTCTGAGGTCCTGGGGGGAGGCTGACGAGTCTTGTCTATGCCAACAGAAAAAGAGTGCTCTTGATCCATTTCTTTTCTCAAAAAAAAAGTTGTTTAATATCTTTTTAGATGTAGATGGGCACAATCTCTTTATTTATTTTTTTGTGGTGCTGAGGATGAGACCCAGTGCCTCACACATGCCAGGCAAGGACTCTACCACTGAGCTATAGTCCCAGCCCATGTCAAAAATTTTGAATGAGCCGGGCGTGATGGTGCACACCTGTCACCCCAGCGACTCAAGAGACTGAGGCAGGAGGATCACGGGTTCAAAGCCAGCCTAGGGAATTCAGCAAAGGCTTAAGCAGCTCAGTGAGACCCTGTCTCTAAATAAAATACAAAATAGGGCTGGGGATGGGGCTCAGTGGACGAGTGCCCTTGGGTACCGAAAAAAAAAAAAAAAAAAAGATGATACTGGGATTGGATGCAAGGGCACTGGACCTCTGAGCCCCATCCCCAGCCCCTTTTCATATTTATTTAGAGACAGGGTCTCACTGAGTTGCTTAGCTCCTTGCCATTGCTGAGGCTGGCTTTGAACTCGAGATCCTCCTGCCTCAGCCTCCCGAGCTGCTGGGATGACAGGTATTTGCCACCGCACCCAGCTACTAAAATTTTTTTTAATGAGATATAAATTGCATACAGTACTGCTGTGGGTATAGCTCAGTGGTAGAATGCTTGCCCAGCACCTCTGAGGCCTTTGGCTGGATTCCCAGCATGCCACCCCCCACAACCCCCCATAAAAGGATTTGTGTACTTTATATAATTTTTTCCCCAGTGCTAGAAATGGAAGCCAGGGACTAGTAAGTGCTCTACTACCAAGCCGCATCCCCTGTCCAAAGTGCACAAATTTTATTTTTAAAATTAATCATCTATTTTACAGTACAGGAGATGGAACTCAGGGGCGCTCTACCACTGAGCTACAAACCCTGGCCTTTTTGATGTTTTTTATTTTTATTTTTATTTTCAAATTTTGAGACAGGGTCTCAATAAGATGCCTTATCCTCCTGCCTCAGCCTCCTGAGTAGTTGGGTTTCCGGGTGTAGGTGTGTATCAGCACACCAGCATGCACATGTATTTAAGATGCATTTCTATGTACACACTGGGCTGTATAACCACGATGCACCTCAACACACAGAGCATTTTCAGCACCCAAGACTTCTTTGGACCCTTTCCAGTCACCCCTTACTAATCTGATCTACCTTCATCTTCCTGGTAGTTTGGTGTTGTTGTGATGGTACTGGGGACTAAGCCCAGGGGTGCTTAATCACTGAGCCACATCTCTAGCCCTTTTTATGTTTTATTTTGAGACAGGTCCTGGCTAAGTTGCTGAGGCTGGCCTCAAATTTGTGATCTTCCTGCCTGAACCTCCTGAGCTGCTGGGATTATAGGTCTGTGCCATCAAACCTGGTTCTCATTTGTGAGTTCTGCCTGTCCTTGAACTTCATGGAATCACATGTTATGTCTAGTTTCTCCCACTCAAAAAAATATTGAGGGTCCCCCCCCCTTTTTTTTTCAATTATGGAGAATGGATCCAGGGCCTCCTGAGGGCTAGGTAAGTGCTCTATCACTGAGTACATCACCACCCTTATTTTATTTAGACAGTCTTGCTAAGTTGCCCAGGCTGGTCTGGAAATTGTGATCTTCCTGCCTCAGTCTCCTGAGTAGCTGGCATTACAAGTGTGTGCTGCCAAATCTAATATTGTCCCCAATACTCTTGATCTGCATGATACTCTTGCAACAATAGGTATCCACGTCCTTTACATGAATATATTCACTTACTGCTTGTAGTTTACCTCTGAGGTAAGTACAAATAAAAGAACCCGGGTACAAAGCATTGAAGTAACTTACTTAAGACCTAGATGTGGAGTGGCAGAGTTATTGGAAGACAAATCATCCATTCCAATTCATACCTGTGCCTGAGAGTCAGGAGGTCTCATCTGCTCAGTGCTGTGACACAGGCCTGTAATTTCTGTGAATCAGGAGGCTGAGGCAGGAGGATCACAAGTTGGAGGCCAGCCTCAGCAAAATGGCGAGACCCTGTCTCAAAAAATAAGAGGGGTTGGGTGTGTGGCTCCGTGGTACAGCCTGCATGGGTTCAATCAGGTTATATTTCTTTTAATAAGAATAAAATTATCATTTGTGCATTTATTAATTTCAAAAATATTTATGGAGCCCCTAAAGGTATAATGAAGGGTCAGTGGATTCAGAATGGCAGAGATAAAGTTCCTGCACTCAAGGAGTTCACTGTCCAGAGAAGAAGGAAGAGATTTAGGGGAAGTTTCATGCATATGGGGATAAGAAAACAGAAGTTCAGGATGTTTTGAAAGTGCATCATGGGAGAAGCTGACCTTTGCTGTGAGGTGAGGGAAGACTTCCCCAATGAAATGACATTTAAGCTGAGAACCAAAAGGTCACCTCTGTTGGAGAGAAAGTTGTACAGACCCAGGAAACAGCTGAAGCAAAGGCCCTGAGGTGAGAGAGATAAACTAGTAAAATAATTAGAAATTAGAAGTCACTTAGCATATGATGATTTGTTACCTAACAGTTATTTGTCTTGCTGACATGGAAATAAATTCTTTGGGTCTGGGTACTGGGGATTGAACCCAGGGGTTCTTTACCACTGAGCCACATCCCCAGCCCTTTTTAATTTTTTATTTTGAGACAGGGTCTTGCTAAGTTGCTTAGGGCTTTGCTAAGCTGCTGAGGCTGGCCTCGAACTTTTGATCCTCCTGCCTCAGACTCCTGAGTCACTGGGTTCTCTATATCATGGTCAGTAGAAGTAACAGTCTTTTTTTGGTCACTCTAAATCTTAACTAGTTTCTACTGAATTTTAATTTTGTGAAGCTACATTTCTCCCTCCTTCCTTTCTTTCTGCCTGCCTTTTTTCCTGCAGTGCTAGGGTTGGAACCCCAGAGCCTCACACACACCACAAAAGCACTCAGCTATCAAGTTATGTCCCGGAAGACTTTGAAGCCGATCTGGAAGGGGACCGAGAGTTTGCCCCATTTCTAGATGATGATAATACTGCTGGTCCCGGAACCACATTGTGGTGTTTTTTTTTTTGTTTTTTTTTTTGAGACAAGGTCTTGCTGAGTTGCTTAGGGCCTTGCTTGGTTGCTGAGGCTGGCCTCAAACTTGCAATCCTCTTGCTTCAACCTCCTGAATAGTGGGAATTACAGGCATGTGCCTCCACACTCGGCTTAGAGACCATGCTGGGAATAGTGAAGTTTTACATCAGAAGATTGAAAAAAGGCCTTAATTTCTTTCACTATTTTAAACTATTTTGTGGGGGCTGGGGATGTGCCTCAAGTGGTACCGCGCTCGCCTGGCATGCATGCGGCCCAGGTTCGATCCTCAGCACCACATACAAAGAAAGATGTTGTGTCCGCCGAAAACTAAAAAATAAATATTAAAATTCTCTCTCTCTCTTTAAAAAATAAATAAATAAATAAACTATTTTGTGGGATTGGGGTGGGGCTGCTGGGGATTGAATCCAGGACCTTTTGCATGTCAAGAAGGTACTCTACCACTGAGCTACATTGCCAGCTTCTGTAATTTATTTTAAAAATGATAATGTAGGAGCCAGGGATGTATCTCAGTAGTAGAGGACTTGCCCAGCATTGAATTCCTAGCAGCATACACACATAAAAAAATTACATTGCAGTTTTTAATGTACGATAAAAAAGAAATTGATTTGAAAATTTAGTTTTTATCATAGGTGGGATAATAGAGTTGCAACTGAAATCTTTTTCTAGTGTTTTCTACGTTAGGGAGAGTGAAATGAAAGTCAAGACATTTTACAAGTTATACTTTTATTTCATTTATTTATTTTTATGTAGTGCCGAGGATCGAACCCAGTGCTGCCCATGTGCTAGGCAAGTGCTCTAACCACTGAGCTACAACTCCAGCCCCAGTAATCTATTTTTTGTAAGCATCGTTACTTAGTTTTTCTTCAAAGAATTTTCTTTTTTGGCCATATTGGTGATTGAACCTAGGAGTGCTCTATCACTGAGTCCCCACCCCCTTTAGTTTTTATATTGACACAGGGTCCCTCTACGTTGCTGAGGTTGGCCTCAAACTTACAATCTTCCTAACTAACTCAGCCTCCTGAGGAGCTAGGATTATAGGGGCGCATCACCAAACCCAAGAATTTTTCTCCCCCCCTGAGAATGTCTTACTCTGAGATTTTTGAGATCATTATGCATGTTTAATTTTTTTTTTTTTTTTGGTACACGGAATTCTTTTTGTGCATCATTTGATTTAATCATCAGATTTACTTAAAGCATCATACCCAGCCAGTACAAAGCTAACCAACTGAGAGATTTGAAAGTCGAATTTTGGCTGGTATTTTACAATCTGTATCCTTTATTAATATTGTCATAACAAAGAGGACTGCATACTCTTTGTAATTGAATTTTTGCTGGCATGATAGTTCCAATTCAATTTTCTCATCTCATGCTTAACAATAGCTTTTTTTTTTCTTTTTCCTTTTTGTACCAGGGGCACTAACCACTGAGCAACATCCTCAGCCCTTTTTATTTTTATTTTTGAGACAAGGTCTCACTAAGTTACTTAGGGCCTTGCTAAGTTGCTGAGGCTGGCCTTGAGTTGCTCTTCCTGGCATCACAAACTGGGATGATAAGGATGTCCCACCATGCCTTATAATCTCTCTTCCCAGAGAAGAGAGATTATACATTCATTTTTCTTTTCTTTTTTTTTTAAATTTTAATATTTATTTTTTAGTTTTCGGTGGACACAACATCTTTGTTTGTATATGGTACTGGGGATCGAACCCGGGCCTCCCGCATGTCAGGCGAGCGCGCTACTGCTGGAGCCACATCCCCAGCCCTTCATTTTTCTTTACAATAGATGTTTTGTGCTTTGTATAATTTTGTATGATTAAAATCCTTAAAAATGTTTGCTTTTTATTTCTGGTTTTCTTCATGCTCTGTAATTATTTTGAGATTAATCAACAAAGTTTATGTGAGTACATCATTCTTTTTATTGCTAAATGTATTCTATCCTGTGGACATACCACTATTTATTTATTCATTCATCAGATTTTGAACATTTGTGTTAGTTTTTGTTGCAAATAAAGCTCATGTTGAACATATATTTTTTCTTATTATTGTTTCCTTTTTCTTGTTAAAAATTCAGACTGTAGTGTCCAAGTCACAGGGTAGGTGAACATTTAATTTATTCGTTTGCTTTTTGGTACTGGGGATTGAATCCAGGGGTGCTTTACCCGCTGAGAGTCTTGTTAAGTTGCTAAGGCTGACCTCCAACTTGTGAATCTCCTGTCTCAGCCTCGGGAGTCACTGAGATTACAGGTGTGTGCCCCCATGCCTGCCCAATTTTTAGGAGAAACTGCTAAACTGTGAACAAAACAGTTGTTCCTTTTTGTTTTTCCACTAGCAGTGTATGTGAGTTTCCAATTCTACACCCCTGCCAGTACTTAGTCTGGTCCATCTTTAATTTAGCCCTTTAAATTTTTTTTTAAAAAAATTTTGTTTTAGTAGTAGATGGACACAATGTCTTTATTTTGTTAATTTACTTTTATGCGGTGCTGAGGGTTGAACCCATTGCCTCACATGTGTTAAGCAAACTACTAACTCACTACCACTGAGCCACAACCCCAGCCCAGCCCTTTAAATTTACTGCTATCTTTCTAAGGTTTCAATTACATTTCCCTTGGGATTCTTGATGTTGAACATTAAACAAAATAATTTTTTATTATTTTTAATATATTTTTTTTTAGTTGTAGGTGGACATATCTTTTTTTCATTTTTATGTGGTGCTGAGGATGGAACCCAGTGCCTCAGCATATTTTTGTTTTAATTAGTTATTATACATGACAGTAGAATGCATTTATGCACTTTGTATGCTAATACATAGATAAGATATAATTTCTCATTTTTCTGAATGTATACATTGTAGAATCACATTGGTCATGCAGTCACATATATACATAAAGTAATAATGTCTGTTTCATTCTTCTATCTTTCCTATCCCCACATCCCCTCCCCTCCCCTCACTTCCATCTACCTAATCTAAGATAAGGCTATTCTTCTCTAGTGCCCCCTGCTTTATTTAAACAAAAGAATTTTATTGTTGCATTATAGTTATACATAATAGTGGGACATGTTGTTACATATTTAAAATGCACATAACATCATTTGGTTAATTTCATTGAGCATTTTTTCTTGTTTTTTTCTTAACCAGTAAATCTTTGTTGAATATCTTTTCCTATTTTTAAAATTTAAAATTTTTTTTTTAGTTGTAGTTGGACACAATACCTTTATTTTTATGTGGTGCTGAGGATCGAACCCAGGGCCCGGCGCATGCTAGGCGAGCACTACCGCTGAGCCACAATGCCAGCCCCAAATGTCTTTTCCTATTAAAAAAAAAAGAGTTTAGCAATCTTTATCACTAACCATAATTATTATATGAGGCTAAGTGGCTCATATCAAGCATTAGATACCTGCATCTAAAATAAAGAGCAATTTTACCATTTCTTACTTTAGTCCAAAGTATTTCTTTGACAGAATCTGTTAACATTTTAATTACTATAATGGGTTTTGTATATCAACCCGAGTAACAAAATGTACTTTTGGTGATGTTTGTTTTCTGCATAAATATTCTAATTTGATGATACCAAATTTTGCCAAATAATGTTCCAGTTTTCATATGCTTAAAATTAATTAGTAAATGTCTGAAGGCTAAATATTGCCTCACCCAAATCAGAACAATTTAGATAATGTTTTCAAAACAGCATGGGCATACTCCCCGCCCTGCCCCCCCTCATGTATTTTTGGTAAGGAGGTGTGGTACCAATGACCTAGACCCCCAACCTGAATTTCCCATGTTTAAAATCTATGTGCCCCTCCTCCCCCACCTTTTTTCAGTACTGAGGACTAATCCCAGGGGTGTTTTAATTTTGAGCTACATCCCCCGCCCTTTCATTAACTGGTTTATTTGAGACAAGGTGTTGCTAACTTGCCCAGGCTGGCCTCAAATTTGTAGTCCTCTTGCTTCTAGCCTCTCAGGTAGCTAGGATGACAGGTGTGGGTCACCGGGCCAGGCTCTGGATTCATTTTCTTAATAGTGTTCTTCCAGGAGCAAAACTTCATTTTGAAGAAGCTCAATCTGTCAATCATTTCATTTATGGTTCATGCTTTTTGTTTGCCAGAAAAAAATTTGCCTATCTCGAAGCCACAGACTTTTTCTGTGTTTTCTTCTAAAAAAATTAATAGTCTTAGCTTTTACATTTAGATTGATCAATCTTTTCGGGTCACTTTTCTCAGGGGTGTCCTTCCTTGCTTCTGGAATCTATAAATGAATCTCCCACGACCTTCAACTTGGAGTCAATCTTGCTACCTACCTTCACTCCTTCACCATTCGTCCATAAGCCTGTCCATTTTACTTGCTAAATAGAGTTCTTCTCTACTGTCGCCCTCCTCTCTTGCCTTGATGACATACCCTGTGGCTGGCTAATTGGCCTCCCTGCCCCAACTCTGAGACTATTTAACCCTCCACTGCTGAGCAATCAAAAGAGAGTTAACGGATCAAGTTACACTCCCTGTGACCATGCTGGAAAAATCCTCAAAGGGTTCCTCAAACTCTCAAAATCCCAAATCACTTACTTCTTCCTACACTCAATCTGCTCCACATTGCGGGGGTGGGGGTGGGGGTTGGGGGGCATCTTTCACCGCCCCTTCTGGCAATGTTGATACTGTCCACTCTCCCACCAAGTTAGCCCTTCCCGTTCGGCTTTTGGATTGTAGCTCCATCCTTCTCGACTAGTCTCCCCCATAAAGGTTCTTCCAGCACCACGGATCTCTCAGAGGATTTACCAATTTCAAATTTAATTTTGTCTGATTCCCCCATGCACGTTTTCCTTCTCCATTGGCTCTCAAGACTTCAGGAGGCCAAGGACTCCCTGACGCCCGCACACTGTACTCCCAGCTCCTCTAACATGGAAGAAACCTCAATACCTAAATGATGAGCTAAAAAAAAAAAAAAAGAATTGGGGGAAATTGGGAATAATAAAAGGAGGGGCTGGGCTGGGGTTGTGGCTCAGGGGTAGAGCACCTGCCTAGCACACAGAAGCACTGGGTTCGATCCTGGGCAACACCTACAGATAAATAAAATAAAATAAAAAAATCAAAGGACGGGCTGGTGCTGGCTGCTTGCGATTTCTTCAGCAGTTAAGTTCTTATATCTGATGTAAAATTACAGCCTTTGCCCTTTTCCCAGCAGCCCGCTAGGCGGAAGGAAGGCCTTCGCGACTAAGGTAGGGAGCAGAAGCGCGGGAGCCGGAGCGTCACCCAATAATCCGCGCAAAACTGCGCTGCTCAAGGGCGTCGTTCCCCAGAAATGGGGTTCTCCCTCAGGAGCTCGGTTCCCGCAGCTTTAGGTCGGGAGACGCTCACCTGGAACCGCTCCGCGACACACCTGCGGCCACCCAGCGGAGTCGGCCAGGCACCGCGTGGGTGGGCGGACCAGGGTGGGTGGGGCGTCGGCTTATATAGCCCTCGGCTCCGCCCCCTCGCGGCGTGCGCGCGCCTCCGCGCAGGCGCCGTCGGCCGGGGGCGGAGGTTGTGGGCGGCGGCGGTGGTGGCGGTGGCGCGCGCGCTCTCGCTCCCTCGCGCCGGTTCGCGCTCCCGCGCCGGGGTGAAGGCGGCAGCGGCGGCGGCGGCAGCGGCGCGGGGGGAGGGCCGGGAGGGGGGTGGTTGGGGGGGATGGACCCGGCGCGGCGGCTGCAGCGGCAGGAGCCGGCGCTTGGGCTCGAGCGACGGCGCTGGCGGAGACGCCGGCTGCTCCTCCCCTCCCCGCCGGTGAGTGAGCGCCCACATCGCGGCCGCGGTTCCCTCACGGGCGGCCCCTCGGCCGTGTGGGGGCAAGAGTGCGGTGCGGGAGCGGGGCCCGGTGCCGCCGCTGCCGCTGCGGGCCCGGCCTCCCGCTCGCGGCCTGGCGCGGCTCAGACCCTCGGTCGCCCCGGTTCGCGCCGAAGCCCCGGGCCTAGGGCTCGACCCCTGGGCCTCTTTTCGGTCCCCGGCTCGGTGTCCTGTCAGGTCGACCCCGGGGCTCCCTCGCCCACCCCTCCCCGCACCCCCTTCCTGAGCCCCGGGGCTGAGGTGAGGCAGGGGCCGAGAGGACTGGGGCCGAGGCCCGAGGACGGAGCGGTCGGGAGCCGGCTCCCGTGGGGGCGGGGGTCTGAGGTCCTCGGAGCCCCGGGTCGCCTTGGTCCTCAGAAGTTGGCCACCAGGGCTCAGGCCGTTGCCACCTGAAACCAGTTCTGTGCCTTTTGTTTTGATTTGGAACTTGTTTTGTCGGGGAGGAGGGAGCCCGTCGTCCTGGGGAGCACGGGGTGGTGCGAGGTGGGGTGTGGGTCCCGGCTGGTTGGGTTTGGCCCCAGGGTGCCCTTTGTGAACCCCTTTTTTAGAAAGAGGGAAGGGGACGAAGAAGTGAGTCACACCTCCCCCCTAAAGGCCAGAGATCCCTCTGTGGCTTGCAAATCCCTGCTTTTGCAGCCTAAGGGAAGGTGTGTGTGCTGGTGGTCCAGGGGCTGGCTGGATTCATCCCTTAACAGCATGGATGGTGAGGATCCCCCATGTGATTCTGTGGCCAAGTTCCTCTGGAGGCATTTGGCCACTTGAGCAATCTGTCCAATTCTCTTTTGCTTTGGTGACACATTCTACCTGAGGCTTGGTAGATCCTAGCTTGTGCTTGCAGGCTGCCCCCATCCTGACTTGTTAGAGAAGAGAAAGCAGATCCTGCCTCCCATCCAAAGTGATTCTAGAAGTCTGACTTACAGGTCAGAGGTACCTGTGCCCTAAGCATCTTTATGATTTTTTTTTTTTTTTTTTTTTTTTTTTTTTTTAAGTTTACTGATTAAAAAAAAAAAAAAAAAAAAGCTAAACCATTCCAGGTCTTGAAAAAACAGTAGGCTACTTTAAAATAAAACCAAAGTTGGATTTGTACATACCTTCTGTCCAGTCTCTTAAATTTTTGGAAGTGATTGCTCAAGCCAAACCCTTATCTTTTTTGAAGGACCTGTGAATAGTAATTATCCCAAAGCCTGAAGGAAAGAATCTTGTAAAATGTTAATGACATAAAATTCCTCCAGGAGGTGGGTACATTTTTTTCCCTCCATTTGTATAGATCAGAAGATTGAGACTCAAATTGTGAGAAGGTGGTAGTTTTACTAGTGTCATGTAACAAACAATGCTTATAGGTGGGATTTGAACTCAACAGTACCTGGTCCTGCACCAACAGAGTTGGCTTGTATTATTTTTTTTTTGAAATCACACACCCACTCTCTGGCTAGTATAGAAAGATTAAAAAGCTGCTCTGGTCTGTGGGCGGTAACCTTTTAATTTTCTAAAGAGTTTTCAACTGCTTACAGAATAGATGCTGATCAGCAGCATAGGAGAAATTTGGATATCAAAAATTCATTAGCAAGTGTGATCTGGATCTGCTATAATTATGAGCATTTATTAAGATGTGGCATGGTGTTGATGCTATGTACTATGTTTAGGAGATGTGATTTCTTAAGTATTGGCATCTTAAGATAAACAGGAGCCCAGTCAGCTGACAATGGTTTGGCACCTTGCACTAATTCAGAGGACCTTTCATGAGCAACTTTGTAGTCTACAATTTCCTGAAGAATCCCAGTGTCCTGGACTAGCTGGTGACCAACATTATTACTTTATTTCTCTCTCTACTAGAATATTTCCCATTTTCTTTAAGAGTTTGTTCACAGCCTAAAACCTATGATAATTAAAGACTTAATATAATATGTGGTGACACATTATACCTTAGGCTTGGTAGAAGTTTAAACTTCTTGGGTCCATAAGCCATTTATTAATTTTTTTCATCAAATATTTATTGAATCCTTACTTTGTTCCAGAATTTTTTTCTAAGAATTGCTTCAGGATGGGAACAAAACAGACAAGGGCCTCTGCCCTCACTGTGCTTTATTCTGTGTCTCTGAGAGAATGAGGAATAGAAAAGCAAATAGAGAAGACCACCTCAGATAATAATATGGCCAGCAACCAGTACTTTTGTGAAAGTCAAAAAAGTAAATATTTTAGGCTTGGTGGGCCATACAACTTCTGTTGCAGCTGTTCAATTTTGAGTGCAGAGGCAGCCGAGGCAGTAGAAAAATTAGCATGCCTATTTTCCAATTAAATTTGGACAACAAAATTTGAATTTCATATAATTTTCACATCATGAAATATTCATGTAAAACAATCTACCCCAACCTCTTAAATATGTAAAACTATTCTTAGCTTACAGGCCATTCAAACACATGGAACAAGCTGATTTGGCCTGCATGTAAGTCTGGCCTTTTATAGAAAAAGTTTACTGACCCCTGATAGAAGCTATGAAGGAAATTAAACAAGCCTATGTGACTAGTGAGTGACTGGGGGGCGGGTGGGGAAGGGTTGCTAAGTGAGGGAGGCCTCATAGGCAGAGGGGTGTGAGTGGTCCTCTGAAAGATGGAATAGCTTTTCTACCTGTAGAAATGAATTCCTGTGTTCCCCAGTATTGAGCTCCTCCCCACATAATAGTCATTCTTGCCTTTTATTTTGTTGCTTTCCTCTTATTGGATTTTAAATTCTGTTCTTTTCTAGAATTCAGGACTTGAAAGAGATCTTCTCACCCAGTTCTTCTTTCCTAAAATGTTCTTTGTGATTTTTCAGTCTCTGAACACCTTTTATGACACAAAATTCATTTTAGACTTAATTGTTAGATTATTTTTCTTGTAGGATTTGACTTTTCTGTCTCAAGTAAGCCTGCAGTAGAGTGGTGCTTCATTCCAGGATTAGGTCCTCAAATTAGTGCATGGGGCAAGGCAAAAATCACTTAAGGTGAAAACTGTACTTGAAAATTTCTTAAATTGCTCAAATAGCGGGCGTGTTTTTGTGTTTATAACTGTATAAAGCGTTTACTTTGTTTTGTTTGTTTTTTTTTTGTGGTTTTGTTTGGTACTAGAGATTGAACCCACTGAACTATATCCCCCATTCTTGCTATTTTAACTAAGAGTCTTGTTAAGTTGCATAGAGTCTCACTGAGTTTCTGAGGCTCCCTTTGAAACTGTGATCCTCCTGTCTCAGCCTCCCAAGTTGCTGGGATTACAGCCCTGCACCACTGCACCCAGCTCCTGTATAGTTTTTATGCACACTGAAGCCTGAGAGAGAGAGACTGCACTTTACCAAAGGAAGGAACAAGGGGAATTAGTTACTAGATATCTAGGCCTACAAACTATTTGCTCTTCAGAGAGTGGGGGATAGAGAAGAATTCTAATATGTTCCTGCTTGCATGCAGCATCAAATTCTCTTTTTACATTAAACCTTTACTACATTAATGTTTATAGATGTGCTGTGAATCTTAAACAAGCTAATATATATAGGAAAGGATGTGGCACATACTGTGTGCTAGGCCTGTTTGCAGGATTTGAATCTAGATTTTTGCTTTATTGGGTTCACATATGCACCATCCTTTGAAAAGTTGTGGAGAAGAACTTGGCCACCTGCTTCCTATCTGTTCATATTGGCATTTCCTGTTGTAGCTGTAATGAACAGCTGTCACTTTCTTTGTCCTTGAATGTGGGCACATTTCTCCAGAGGTCAGCTTGTAAGTTAAATGGGTATATGATGTAACCATTTTTTAGCCACGTGACCCTTAAAGTGTTTGAACACTGCTATTATGCCTCTCATTTAAGGCTTTATTTTTCCGGGTTAAATTTTTGAATTAAATCTCTTTTAACTTTTTCTTATCTCCCTTCTGGTTGTCCTTATGAGTGTACCTGTTTATCTTCTTTTTTACTTTGGTACCCTGCAGTACATTTTAAGGTACAAACTCAAGTTTTCTTTCTTCCTTGAAGCCTTCCTTCACAACTCTTTTCCTCCACTGTGTTTCTAATATGCTTTTAACTATACTTCTCATTTACTGTTTTCTTATTTCTGTATCTTTCATGAGTATTTGTCTACTCACAGTGAGACTGCAAAGCAGAGATCATATTTCAGCATCATTTGTGTCCTAGGTGCACTAAGTGAAATTATAAGTATATAGTCCATCATGAGTATTTCATTTTAAAAAATAAACATTAAGAACAAATGTTTTTAGAACAGTGTTAGATTTACAGAAATGTTATGAAGATTACCAGTGAGAATTCCTGTCTACCTTGCACCCAGTTTGCCCCTTTTTAAAAACATATCAATGTGGTTCATTTATCACAATGAACCAGTTTTGATGCATTATTACTAAGTCCATGCTTTATTCATATTTCTAGTTTTTCCCTAATGTCCTTTTTCTATTCTAGGATCCCATCCCATCCAGAATACGTTTTTTCAATCATATTTCTTTAATTCCTCTTGATTGTGAAAGTTTCCCAGACTTTCCTTGGCACTGTGGGTCCCTCTTACCCCCAGTACTAGAGATTGAACTCAGATTGCTCTGCCACTGAACTACACCCTCTGTTCTTTTTATTTTGTATTTTGAGACAGGGTATTGGCAAGTTGCTGAGGCTGTCCTTGAATTTAAGATCCTCCTTAAATTCAGCCTCCTAGGTGTGCACCACCATCCCTAGCTTCTACAAAAATTTTGTTGTTCAGATTGTTCTATCTTTGGCCACTTGTCCTTTCTTTGTGACATACCCAGTCATTGTGTGTGTGTTTTGGGTTACTCTCTTATCAGTGTAAGATGCTTCCGGGTTCATCTTGCATATTCTCTGCTCCAGTCCTATAATCAGTCATTTCTCCAAGGAGTCCTGATTGATTTTATCGGAGAGTGGTATTAGAAGGCAAGGCTCTGGGTGTTGGGTGTGCTTGTTGCTACCAGAGTGTAATTGCTTCTAGGCTCTCTTCAGGTGACAAATGAAGGAGATATGTGTGTGAGTATTCACCTTTTAATTTCATATATCTATAGATATTTGTGTATGTTACTATCTAGATTGATATGAAGCTAAGCATGAGTTCATGATGTCTCCAACTCTTAATTGCCACATGGATAATTCACCTCTGACTTCACGGTGAGAAACCTGGCTCGCACTGTCCATCCACTGGCTTAATTCTTCAGTTCCGGTGTTCACCTACTGTGGAGTCTGTACACCTGTGGGAAACGACTTTCTCAGCTATAATAATACAGTGCCCGTGAATAGTTCCTTTTGCCTTTGGTCTCACAGACACTGCTCATTTTCAGCCTTTCTTTCTTTCCTTTTTTTTTTTTTTATAGTTGTTGATCAGTCTTTACTTTATTAATTTTTATGCAGTGCTGAGAATTCAACCCTGTGCCTCACACATACCAGGCAAGTGTACTACTGCTGAGCCCCAGTGCCTCCAGCCTTCTTAGGTCAGCATTTGTTCTTCTTGCTCCTTTCTGAGTCTGTGTCATGTAGTTGTGAAAGATTTTTGATTTTGTGTGTGTGTGTGTGTGTGTGTGTGTGTGTGGAGGGGGATGGTGGTGGTGGTACTGAGAATTAAATCCAGGGGCACTCTACCTCTGGACTACATCCTCAGCCCTTTTTATTTTGGGATGGAGTCTGGTTAAGTTGCCCAGGCTGGCCTGGAACTTGCCATTCTGCTGTCCCAAGCTCCGGAGTTGCTGGATGGCCTGCATCGTCATGCCTGACTGACTGAGATGCTTCTGTCCGGTTCTGTGCTCCATGCTGAGATGCCCATACTTTCTAATTCCTTAAGAATTTGCATTCATTTAGGTTTACTCTCTGTGCTATCAAGTTCTGTAACTTTTGATAGACTTTCAGTAGCTCACATTCACCATTACAGAGTAGATTTACAACACTGAAAAGATTTGTGTCACACCTGTTTGCTTCTCCCACAACAGCTGTTGGCAGCCACTCGCTGATCTGTTTATTATCTCCATACTTTTGCCTTTTCTAGAATAACTATGTTAAAAATTTTAAGTGTTTTCCTTCCTTCTTTCTTTCTTTTTTAAACTAGGAAAGCATTTTTTCAAGTAGTGGGAAATACAGATACTAATATTTGGAGTTGAGTATGGTGGCCATGCCTGTCATCCCAGGACTCAGGAGGCTGAGGCAGGAGGATAACAGGTTGATGGCCCTATTCCTATCTCAAAATAAAGGTCTAGGAATGTAATTCAGTGTAAATTGCCCCTGGGTTCAATTCCCAGTACCTTTAAAAAAAAAAAAAAAAAAAAAAAACAAACCTGCCTTGAACATTGTTGTGTACTTTTTTGTTTGAACATATGCTGTCAATTCTCCTGCACATGTAACCTGTGTATTTCTTAGGATAAATTTGTTGTCATATAAAGTGGAATGTTATCCAGTGCTTTTACTTGGGGTAAAATGCTGGAAGATTGCTACTTCTCCCTGACATGGTATTCAGTAAATACTGAATTCACGTAGTTTTCTTGTTGTCCTGACTCCATTGTATAGAATGGAGAATTTTGGTTCAGATGAGGTAACAGTAGGTAGACTTCCTCTGGAATTCTGTCACAGAAACATCCTGAATTATGTATCACTCAGTTTTCTCTCTGAAAATAGCAAATGATCTCTCACAAGAAGTTGTAAATAAGATCTACTGGTGAAGCTGGGTGTGGTGGCACATGCCTGTGATCCCAGCTACTCAGGCTACCACAGGAGGATCATAAGTTTGAGTTGCCAACTAGGGCAGGCCTTTTTTTTTTTAAATTATTTTTTTTAGTTGTCAGTGGACTTTATTTATTTATATGTGGTGCTGAGAATCGAACCCAGTGCCTCACACATGCCAGGTAAGTGCTCTACCACTCAGCCCCAGCCCCAGCCCAACCAGCACAGTTTAAAGAAACCCTGTCTCAAAAAAATCTAAGAGGCTTGGGATGTAAGTTCAGTGGTAAAAGTTCCTGAGTTCAGTCCCCAGTACCAGGAAGCAAAAGAAAAGAAAAGAAAAAAAAAGATTGTTAATGGTCTTAAGGAATCTCACTGTATGAATTGTATTTCCCATTATGTATTCAGAGGGATAGTAGGCAGGATTCCCATCCTGTAATCTATTTGGCATCAGGGATATTGTATTACAGTGATTTTATTCTCACTAACCACATTTCCCCTGGGGTTTGAACTCTAATAGAGTAGTGTCAAATATTGTTGTTTTTCTTTTCCTTTTTCAGCCTCTGACCCTGAAGCTTCATTTTGAAGCTTTTGCTTTGACAAATTCATTTTCTTCAGGAAGACTTGGCAAAAGTTTTCTCCTCTTGCCAGTTTGGGGCATCCTGACCAATTCATTGAAACTTAATGTTGTTTTTCAGACTTTAAAACAGGGAACATTCTTTGCTATCCTTGTAACTCATTTCTAAGTGACTTCTGGGTTCCCTGGAGACACTGAAAACTAGGTAAATTATATATTGACCACCATCACACTTTCTCTAAAGGAATTTCTCTGTAGACAACCCCTTCAATTTTTTTCTTTTCTTTTTCTTTTTTTTATCTTGTTTTTTAGATGAGAGTCTCACTTTAGTTCCCAGGCAGGCCTCCAACCCAAGATCCTCCTGCCTCAGTTTCCCCAGTAGCTGGGATCACAGGCATGTGCCATCATGCCCAGTTCTGTAGGCAGTCCCTTCAGAGGCATGTCAGACCACTGTCTGTATAATAGAATGTGGGGATGGCTAAAGAAGATTTTAGTTTTAATTTTATTTCTTCAAAAGACAAGTAGCTAGCTTGTACCTTAGAGCTTTTTTTTTAAGGTGCTGCAGCAATTCAGCCCAGGCCCTTGAGCATGCTGGGCAAGTGCTAGAGCACTGAGCGACATCCCCAGCTCATAGAGCTCCTCCTTCTTAAAAAAAGGAATGATATTGATTCTGATTTATAGCAAAGTGTGATGGTAAATGAGTTCCGTTAATCACAATATTTTGAATTTTGGAAGATGGGCATGTTGGCAGGTAGTTTATTGTAATTTTTTTTCTTTTTGCAGTACTTGGAATTGAGCTACCACTGACCCAGATCTGTAGCCCTTTTTATTTTATTTTGAAACAGGGCTTTGCTAAATTGCCCAGACTTGTGATCCTCCTGCCTCAGCCCCCTGAGTTGCTGGGATTACAAGTGTGCTTCACCGCAGTTGGTTTGTGAAAATTCTTCATAGTGCTATTTTTTGTAATGGTGTCTCATTATAATAAAAATCTGTGTGTGTGTGTGTGTGTGTGTGTGTGTGTATGTGTATTTGTTTATCATTTCCAGGACTCTTCATTCTTTTGGATAGTTTCAGGTTTCTGTGTGATATCACTTTATTTTTATGTGGTGCTCAAAATTGAACCCAGTGCCTCACATGTTCTAGGCGAGCACTCTACCACTGAGCCACAACCCCAGCCCAGAGGACTTCTTGTAATGCAGGTTTGCTGGCGATGAATCCTTTTAGCTTGCATTTCTGAAGGCGTCTTTAATTTGCCTTCGTTTGTAGGCGCTGTGTTCACTGGGTATAGAATTCTAAGTTGATTTATTCTTTTAGTACTTTAAAGATGTTGATCTGCATCTGGTCTTCATGGTTTCTGAGGAGAAGTCTGCCGTCACTGGGTTTACTCTGTTATCCTCTGTGTGTGATTGTTTTCCTTGGGCTACTTTTATTTTCCTTTCAAAGATTTTTTTTTTTTTGTAGTTAAATGCACATGATGTAAAATCTGTTATCTTAACCGTTTTCAAGTGTACAGTTCATTGGCATGAAGTACACTCTTAATGTTGTAGCCATCCTTACTATCCATTTCCAGAACTCTTTCATCTTGCAGAGTTAAAACTTGGTACCTAGTAAATTCTAATACCCAATTCCCATGTCTCAGCTCCTGGCACCTACCTGTGAATGTGACTACTCTTAAGTACTTCATATAAGTGGAATCAGAGAGTGTTTGTCTTTTTGTGACAAAATTGTTTCATTACATAATGTACTCAGGGTTCATTCATGTTGTGGCATGTATAAAAATTTTGTTCCTTTTAAGACTGAATAATATTCCATTATATGTATATTCCACATGTACACATATGTATATTCCACATATACATTTGCTTATCCATTCATATCCATTCATTCAGGATGAATGCTTGTGTTGCTTCCTTATTTTAGCTGTTAGGAGTAATGCTTCTATGAACATGAGTGTGCAAGTATCTCTTAAAGACCCTGCTTTCAGTCTTTGGGTATGTAACCAGAGTGGAATTGTTGGATCATGTAATAATTCTGTGTGTGTGCGCGTGTGCACGCATGTGCATACATATGTATTTTCTTTTTCTGTTTTGATTCTGGGGATTGAATTACATTTAATTTTTTTTGAGAAACTGCAATATAGTTTTCCCACAGAGATTGTACCACTGTACCTTCCCACCAATAGTTCACAAGGCTTCCGGTTTCTTCACATCCTCACCAGCACACACACATGTATGTATTTTATAGTAACCATCCTAATTGTTATGAGGTGGTTGTGATTTGCATTATAATTCTGATTTGCATTTCTCTGTTGGAGGTTTTGAGCATCTTTTTATGTATTTATTGGCTATTCTTGTATCTTCTGTGTTAGAAATGTCAATTCAGGTCCTGTGTGTGTGTGTTTGTGTGTGTGTATTTTTTTTTCCCAGTGATGGCAATTGAACCCCAGGCCTCACACGTGCTAGATTCTTATTCTCCCACTGATTAACATCCAGCCTGTTTTTCTGTTTTTGAGTCAAATTGTTTGCTTTTTGTTGTCATTGTTGAGTTTTAAGGGTTCTTTGGATATAAATCACTTTTTACATATACGATTTTGAAATAATTTCTCCAGTTCCATTTTCTTATGACTCCTTTTAAGATTTTTTCCTTGTCTCTGATTTTAAGTAATTTGATTTTCATGTGCTTTGGTGGAGTTTTAGCTCTCCTATGCACATGTTTTATTTTGACCTTGGTGTGTGTTGAGCTTTTTGAATCTGTGATCTTACAGTTTTCATCAAATTTGGAAAATCTTTGGTTACTATTTCTCTCATTCCAGTTCCACATCTCCTGCTGGAGATCATCCCATAGCTCAAGGGTGCTCTGCTCTTTTTCTCCTGTCCTGTGGTTTTCTCAGTTTCATTTTGCTTAGTTTCTCTTGCTGTGTCTTTACATTCACTTCTCCTCTTCTGTGTTAACCCCATGCACTGTATTTAACTTCAGCCTACTAGGCATGTTCTGCAATCTGGAGTTTTCTAAAAGTGCAGTGATGTGGTAGATATCAAGAAATTAACGGAATTTGTTGCCAAAATAGAACAGATTTCTAGTTCTATACGATTTCCAATAAAGGTGCCCCAAACCACTCTGTGTGTTAAATTATCTTTGATGTCCCTCAGTTTCCACGTTGTTTCTCTGCCAAACCTACATATGTATTTATTGGCATGATTAGGCTACATTTTCTGCTGACATAGTCATTCCCATTAATATTTGTTCGCTGTTTATTTTTAAAGTACCAGAATGCTTGGTCTGCTTGGCAGACTACCTACATGTACCTATGCTTGTTTGTTTGTGGGATACAACTATCATCTTGCTATAAAAAACATGAAACAGATTTTCATATTTTATTTACCATCCTGCTTATTTGTTAGTAACCAGAGAGTTGGATTACCTTCTGAAATATTCCTTTGGTTGTTGCTGTCATTGATAACCCCAGTGCCAGCTGACTTGGCTCTTTGTATTGCCGCTGTGATCTTTTAATGTTGGCTAATATTAAGTTGAAAAATTTTGCAGCCTGAAAATTGGTGATTGTTTATCAGCCAGTTATTTGCATTCAGTAGAATTTCTTTCTCCTTCTCTTGCCCCTCTGTCCCAGCAGGTGTTCCCCTCTGGAGAAGACACACCCACAGTTAGTACTTCCTTCAGATGTTGACACTTGGTGAACAGCTGCTCTTGGTCACAAGATTTAGAAGACAGAGTCTATCCTCCCAGATTGGATCTCTTTTTGTATGGATCTTCTATTTCTATGTCTTTTTTAAAAAGAACTTTTTTGGGAAACATTTTTGATTACAACTGTTCATCCTCATCTATGCAAAGAAAGGAAAGATATTGCTGGGATTTTGAGGAGGTATGTCTTTTTTTCTTCTGCAAAAATCACATCAGTGAGGCACTGACAGAAGTACAAAATAATGACCCAGCCATGACACCTTCCTGTCTTTCAGTCACTGTGACAATTTCCTTTCTCCCATTTTCATTTTTTTTCTGTAGCTAAACAAGAACTTTTTGACCATATACACTATATTAGCTCATTTCTTAACATTCTTGCTGAATGTTATTCAACACTGGATTAGATTAGACTTAGAAGTAACAGGAAGCAGTTTGAATCTTAATTCCTTAAGTTGAGATTCTGACTTTGATGAACTTTATTCTCATTCTGCATAAACCTCAATGGTTTGGGCAAAAGTAGTATCTACAGCATAATAGAAGGATATATGATTTTATGGTTTGGTTCAGTTTCATTTGCATAATTTGCATGAGGAAGTATGATAATGTTGATTGTGAACTAAAAATTGAGAGTCTTCAGACTTCAGTTTTGACATTATTACTGTCATGCTTTGAGAATTCAATTCTATTTTTGTTTTCTAACCTCTAAAATGGGCAAATTGTTACTTGTTTTATGTGTCTCGTAGGGTTGTTAAGAATCAAGTGAGGGGCTGGGGTTGTGGATCAGCAGTAGAGTGCTCGCCTAGCATGGGCGAGGCCCTGGATTCGATTCTTAGCACCACATAAAAATAAGTGAATTAATTAAAGATATTGTATATATTAAAAAAGAATTAAGTGAGAAAATGTCATCAATAGGAAGGATCGTTGCTGCATTGTGGAGCTGTAGGCCTGTCTGTTCTTTTCACACAAAGCCTCAGCTTTCTTCCTGTCGGCTTTCTGATGGTATAAGCCTGCTGCAGTCATGAAGCAGACTGCTGCTAAATCTCCATTCTTAATCATGGGTGCTCAGAAGTTCTTCTAGTGCTTAAGTTTTTACCGAATAGGTGCTCAAGTGTACTGTAGTTTGAACAGTGGATTTGTTGAATGTGATGTTAAGAAAAGGCACCTTCTTAGTAAGGAACCATTTATGAAGGTCTAGCAGACATTGCTTTGAAGAGGAAACTCATTTGTTTATTATTTTATGTATTTGACAACTGTTGAATGGTTATTGTGTTCTGGGTACTGACAAAAATCTTTGCTTCTGTAGAGCTTATATTCTATGTTACATGGGGACATAGAGTAAACAAGATCAAGATTAAATGTAAAAATGCAGCTTGTAAACTTTTTTAGAAATGTCTTTATTTATTTGTTTTTCGGTGGTGCTGAGAATCTAACCCAGGCGAGGCAGGCGCTCTACCTCTGAGCCCCAGCCCCAACCCGAAACATTTTTTTTTGAGTCCTGCTAAGTTGCTGAAGCTGGCCTTGAACTTGTGATTTTTCTGTCTCAGCCTCCTGAGTCATTGGGATTAAAAACTGCCACCATCCCTGGCAGTTTTAAAATTTATGATGACAAGGTCTAGTGAGAAAAGTAAGAGCAGGAAAAGGTTCTGTTGGGGGAATCAAGAGATCATAGGTGGCACAGGCCTCACAGATGACATTTGAGTAAAGGTTTAGCAGAGGTGAGGAAGTGAGTCACACAGATAAAGAGCCCTCTGGAAAAGGCGAATGGCAAGTGCCAAGGCCCTGAGGCTGAAATGTGGCTGAAGGATGACTAGAGTGGGTGAGGGTGGCTGCTTTCTTTTGTGGTGCCATATTGAAGGGCTTTTAAAACTTTAGCATGCATGTGAATTACCTTGGAGATCCTCATTTAATTCAGATTCCGATTTCGTATGTCTGAGGTGAAGGGGAGTGCATTTCCAATAAGCTCCCAGGTGCTGCTGAGGCTGCTGTTGCTTTGTGGGGCTTGAGCTTTTACCCTGAGTAAATGGGAAGTCTTTAGAGGTTTGGGGTAATCGGGTGACATGGTCTGATTTCCATTTTGTCATCATCCCTCCTATGACTGCTGTGTTGGTGGTCATCTAACTGGTGGTTAGATGCAAAGCAAAAGCAGGAGGACCACTTAGGAGTTTGTTATAATTGAAAGAAAAAAATGACAGTTTGCGCCAGGGGTTGCTCAGTGGCACACGCCTGTCATCCCAGCAGCTCAGGAGGCTGAGGAAGGAGGATTGCGAGTTCAAATCCATCCTCAGCAACAGCGAGGCGCTAACCAACTCAAGGAGACCCCGTCTCTAGATAAAATACAAAATAGGGCTGGGGATGGAGCTCAGTAGTTAAAGTGCCCCTTGTTTAATCCTTGGTCCTCCCCCTCCCCCCTCCCCCAAAGGAAAAAAAAAAACTTCAGGTTGCACTAGAACGTAGCAGTGGCTGGTGACAAAACAGTCTGAGTTGATAGTTTTCAAGTGTAGTCAACAGGTTTCACGGGTAGATTGAATAGGTACTGTAAAAGAAAGTGGAGTTGGGGCAGATCTTGGAGTATGTAGTTGCCACTTGTTGAGATGGGAAAGACTGAAAGAAAAACAGTTTGAGGGAAGAGGTCTTTATGGAAATGAATGGTAAAGATGGCAGATGGCTGCACAACATTATGAGTGGACTTGACAAGACTGCACTTTAAACTTAGCAATGGTTAAGATAATAGATTTTACATCATGCACGTTTAACCACAAAAGAAATTTTGAAAGGAAGTAAAAGTAGCCTGAGGACAACCACCACAGGCCATGTGCAGAGTTAGAGACCGTCTTTCAAGACTAGTCTCTTAAAGATGTACAGGGGACAAGTTCTCTTCAAAGAATGTTAGAGTTTATAATTTTACACTATATAATACAGAGTATCATGTAGAAGGTGGAAAGCCAGGTATGTGGTGCACACCTGTAATCCCAGCTACTGGGGAGGCAGAGGCAGGAAATTCAAGGGAGTCTGGGCTACTTGGGGAGAACTGTCTCAAAATTAAAAATGAAAAGGGCTGGGGTTGTAGCTTAATGATACACCGGGTTCAATCCCCAGGACTGTTTAAAAAAGAAAAATAGTGGAAGGTGGCAGGGATTTGTGTATTAGAACTAGGTTTAGGGGCTGGAGATAGAGCTCAGTTGGTAGAGCGCTTGCCTCGCACGCACAAGACCTTGGGTTCAATCCCCAGCACCACAAAAAAAAGAAAGAAAAAAAAAAAGAAAAACAACTAGATTTAGTTTCCAGTTACTGCTGTTTGCTGTGTGCAGTGGGAAATTTATGAGATTTAATTTTCCCTTCTGCTCTTGGGGACAATATCTACGTCCCAGGGTTTTGTACACTCCGTATAATTTATGCTAACTTAATGCCTGGCACGTAGACGACATAAAATTAATGCCAATTCTTTTTGGTAGCAACTATTCGGACAGCATTGCTTACATTTTTCTCTTTTTCTGTTTATACATTGCAGCAAGGTAAGCTGGGAGGTTGGTTATATCAGCAAATCTGCTGTGTCTTTGAGCTTTATAAACATAAACTAGAAGTTGCTGCTTGTGTTTCTTTTGCACCATGACCAGTTCTTCAGCTGTCCAGCACCCTGCCAGGTGTCCAGCAATTCCATTTAGTTCTGACACTGTCTGCCTGTAGTTGGTCTCAGATCTCACAAGTTAAAGGGCTGAGTCCCACAAAACTGCCCCAACTTTATATGCCAGTAACTAGTCCCTGGCCACCCACACTTCTGTCCACCTTGGTTGCAGATTTAGGGGTTCCCATGACTTTCCCTGAGGTTCATAATTGACTAGAAGGACTCCTAGAACTCTGGGAAACACTTCACTTACATTTACTGATTTATTATCAAGGGTATAACTCAGGAAAAGAGAGCCTGGGCAGGGCATGGGTGGGATGCAGCGCTTCTATGTGCCCCCCCACCCTTGTGTTCCCCAGCCCAGAAGCTCTCCAGACCCCTTCATTAGTCATCTCCAGGTCCTCTCCCTTCTCCAGGGGTTAAAGGTTCAGGGCAACTGTCCAGTCTCAGGATAGCTCTCCTGGCACCACCTCCTGTTCTGAAGCTATCTGGAGTCCACCCAGAGTCACCTCATTAGTGTGAACTCTGTGGTCAGAAGGAACCTGAATAACAAGGTGGTTCTATCACTGATGAAATACCAAGGGTTTTTAGGAGCTGTGTGCCAGGAACCCAAGGGGGAAAACCAAATTTTTCTTAAACCACACTACTGTTACTTAAAACTGGATCTTGCTTTTAGGCCAGAGGGCTGGGGGGAGAACTTCAGTGTTGAATTTCTGTAGGCCATTGATAGGTCCTTTATTTGGTCATGGCGCCACTGCTTGGATTCTTGGTGTAATGTAAATAACATTTGTCTTTGAGATCCTTAGAAGAAAGGTGTCAGTGAAACAGCTAAATGCCATGTTCTTGAGGAGTCTTTATCAAATTCCAGTATCCAGCATTGTTTCTTTTTGCTTAGACTTTTGTCCTCAGATGGCTGTACTCTAATCCTGTGACGGAGCTGATTCTGCAGTGTGATGTGACAAAAACAGATCACTTTTCTGACAGGAACGAGGCTCATTTTTCTTTAACTATTGGGTCATGAAATTTGGGTTGAAATCCCTTTTGATGGTCTTAATCTTTTCTTTTCTGTGATACTAGGGATTGAACCTAGGGCCTTCAGCTGGGATTACAGGCGTGAACCACCATGCCTGGCTCTTAATCTCTTTCATGGTAAACAGTATGTGAATTTCCATAGTCAAAAGAGGAGAAAGATGAATTCTTTGGAATTTCTAAAGTCTTTTCTGCTGGTACAGGTCCCTCTTCCTCCATCTGCCTGTTCTAATATGCTAAGTGAGAGAGATGGACATTGTCTTGTTCAAATACAGGAGATTCCTTAGAATGTAAGCCTTAAATTAATATTTTAATCTGTGTGTGTGTGTGTGTGTGTGTGTGTGTGTGTGTGTTACTGGGAATCAGTCCCAGGGCCTTGTGTATGCTAGGGAGGTGCTGTATCACTTGGCTGTATCTCTCCCCCCGTACCCCGCCCCCACTTTTTAATATTATTTTAGTTGTCAATGGACCTTTATTTTATTTATTTATATGTGGTGCTGAGGATGGAACCCAGTGCCGTACACATGCTAGGCAAATGCTTTACCAACGAGCTCCAACCCCAGCCCCCGCCCCCAACCCTTTTAATATTTGAGACAGGGTCTTGTTGAGATGCCCAGGCTGTCCTGGAACTTGTGATGATCCTCCTGAGTAATAGGATTAGAGGCATGTGCTACACTCCCTGGCTTTAAAAGTTTTAAAATATCCAGTGTACAAGAGCAAGCTCTAGTCTCACCTAGTACCTAGCAAAGTTCTTGGCATTTATTAGGCATTCAATAAATATTTTGCTCTGCTAAGAGTTTCAAGTGTCTCCTCTAGTCTCTGTATGGTACCAGCTACCTGTGTGACCCAATGGAAATCCATTTCTTATTTCAAAAATCACTAGAATCCTGTTTTACTCTGATTCAGTGACTCAGATCATTCTTATTCTTATTTTTAAAAATTGTGCCTTTCCTGTGGCCTTTAAGTCACTCTGTTGAAAACAAGCAAGTGCAGAGTCATCATCAGATAGGTTGACTTGGGAAGTGTTGTGAAATTACTTACCCTGTGTGGCCTGTTATTAGCTTAGCTCTTTGTTCTTTCTTTGCTCTTGAGGAATAGCTTTACATTTTCTATCTGTACCAGTTTCAGGCCAGATATTTAGAAAACAAGTAGATTTCTTAGCATCTGCCCAGAGAGGATAGAGTGGGAGCTTCAGAGGCTGAATTTTTTCCTCTAATTATTTATACCCTTAAACAGTACCATGTGCAGATGGTTCATGGCCATGAGAAGACTATTATTTGAAAAAAGCTTTTCTTAAGACAGGTTTAGAAAAATCTGGCCAGCTGAGCAAAACTTTTCACATTTTTCAAGTATTTTCCTATGTTTTTACATTTCATATTTGACAGTGATTGTAAGTATTTTGAAGAAGTATAGCATTATGATTGTCCAATGTTGAATCTGGTTTTATTTCACATTTGCTTGATTTTTTTCTCTATTACTTAGAGAATTAGCATGCTCTCTCAAATATTCTGAAATACAGTTGTTTTGTTTCCACCTTGCAAAAATAACTTTTCCTCTATGTTTTGGTAGTTAGGATTTTCATTGCTGCACCCTAAAAAGAGACAACCATTAAAAAGAGGAGGAGAGGACCCCTTCCCCAGATTATTTAATGCCTTTAGACTTAAAATTGATGTCTCTGTTGACAGTCTCATTGTTAACATTCTTCTAGGTCTAATATCCGCTAGTTCAATGAAAGCTGCGTACTATACTTTTTTTTCTGGTATCGTGGAGAGCAGTTAAAGTTCCTCCTCCTGAAGGCTCAGTTGAGTCTGCTGAAACAAATGGACAGTAGGCAGATTGACCGGTGAACAGCGTGCACGTGCAGTGTGCAGAGGAGCCACCCAATAAAGGGATAGATAGCTGATGGGGGAGGCTGATGGGTACCCTCATCTTCATAGAGGAGAGGTAGCTGCGCTATTTTAGAGGGTAGGTCATGGTTTTTGGATACCGAATGAGCCTGCATGACTTGGGATCAAGTTCCTCTGGACTGTAGGTGTGGTGTTTGAATTTTAGTCTCCTATTCTGTGGTCTGACTTTAACCTTTCTCATTCTCTCTCTCTCTCTCTCTCTCTCACTAGGGATTGAACCCAGGGGCTCTTTTTTTTTTTTAATTTTTTTTTTAAAGAGAGAATTTTTAATATTTATTTTTTTTTTAGTTTTCGGCGGACACAACTTCTTTGTTTGTACGTGGTGCTGAGGATCGCATGCCAGGCGAGCGCGCTACCGCTTGAGCCACATCCCCAGCCCGAACCCAGGGGCTCTTAACCCCTGAGCCGCTTTCTTAGCCCTTTTCATTTTTTCAAATTTTGAGATTGGGTCTCGCCAAGTTGCTCAGGCTGGCTTTGACCTTGCCTGTGGGAATACAGGCTTGTGCCACCACACTCAGTTGAAAACTGCATATTTTGTGGTATTGTTTCCTGAGCCCAACTGAGGTGTGGAGGCAAAGGAGGGTTAGGAAGCCTCATCAGGGATGCAGCTTTAGACCTGCCATTGAGGGAGTATTTACTGAATGCCATC
This sequence comes from Callospermophilus lateralis, assembly GCF_048772815.1. NCBI lineage: Eukaryota > Metazoa > Chordata > Mammalia > Rodentia > Sciuridae > Callospermophilus > Callospermophilus lateralis. The sequence goes on from NC_135324.1 coordinate 3,889,541, forward strand.
CCTGCTCAGTATTGGTAGGAAGTTGGGATTCGGCATGTCACTAGTCTTCAAGAACCTTACATTCCAGCAAGGAAAGAGGAAACTATCAAGAATAACCATTAGAGGCCACATGGTTTGTATGACGGAAATGCAAAAAAAGGAGACCAGGTGAATACTGAGGTGGTTAGAGAGGTGTTGATCTGTGGCCTGTATTTACATTTGTTCAAACATATGTTGGAGAAAGGGAATGACATCGTAGGTATGAAAAACAGCATGAACGACAGCACGGAGACAGACTAATCTTACACCGTGTGTTTCTGCATCTACAAAACGAGCCTAACACATCCTTGACCTTTTGAAGATATGAGTAAGGTCAGTTTAAGATCTGAACTGAGAAGGAGAGTGGAAGCAAAGGACATGAGGAGGGCTGGCTTTCTTTCTTTCTTATAGAATGAATTTTCTCATTCTTTGATTTTTTTTTTTTTTAATTCATAGGTGGGCTTATGCAGATGAGGACAGTGGAAGTGTCAAGATGTTCTAATCCTGAAATTGTGTGAAGGAAATATAAAAAAAAATTGTGTCATGCTGAGAATATATATTTGTAAAAATGCTGTGAAGAAAAATTGCTGTCTCAGTTAGGTGTGGAGGTGCACCCCTGCAGTCCCAGCTAGGTGAGGGGTCCTGTAGTCCAGGAATTCAAGGCCAGCCTCAGCAATACGGCCAGACCCCACTACAAAACAGAAGCAGAAGACTTCAGAAAAGGAAATGATTGCTCTCTTAAGACATCTGTTTTTTCAAAAGTCTTTCAAGTTTCAAACTGGAACTTCAAAAAAAAAAATCAGCATGTGACAAACTACTTTATGATAATTTGTCAGTTAATAGTCAATAAAACCAGTATGTGCACTTTATGTGTTTATTGCAGATAATGCTAATGTATTGAATTTCTGTCTTTCCTGTATGTGGGAGCCAAGAATTCTGTCTGTAGCAAATAGTGAAACTACAGAATACAGCTGTGGCCTCGGTATACCATTAGGAAGCAGATGAAAGGCAGAAGACTCTGAAGCATAGAGTGTATTTATTTCATAATCTAAATTTAGAAATCGGTGGGGTAAAGGTCAGGCTAGGATGTGAAGTCATCCAGAATAGTGAGTGCATTCCAATTTGATCTGCATCTCCTATTCTGCTGTTGATTAAGAGCAGTGAGTGTCCTTAAAATGTGGTGTGTGGTAGCTGTGATCTCTTATATAAGCTTTGTATGGCTGACTCCCAAATCTGCATCTTTTGCCTACCATCCTACTGCCTGCTGGATAGCTCTCTCCCCTCTCCCTCTCTCCCTTTCTCTCTCTCCCTCTCCCTCCCTTTCTCTTTCTGTTTTATCTCCCATCTCTGCCTTCCCATGTACTTCTGCCTCCTCAGGTTTTGCTTATCTTCTTCAATGCCTCCTCATTCACTTAAACAGTACACAAAATTTGGAATCATCTTTGATTTCTTCCTCTTTTTTTAACTTCTCAAATATTTTTTACTGAGACTTTAGAATGTTTCTTTGTTCACACATTTACTTTGCTTTATTCTGACTTATCTGTTGAGCCCCTTTTATGTATGAGGCACTGTACAGGATACTAGGAATGTAGTGAAAAATAAGACATTATTTCCTTGTAGAGTTTACAGTCTGAGCTTTCTTCCTTTATTTTCACCCCTATTGGGTACTGGGGTAGCCATCCTTATTGCACCTAGTTATAAAAATAATATATGCTTATTTTAAGAAGTGCAAGAATAACAGAAATGTATAGCATTGCAGGATGCTTTAGCAAAACTATAGAAGGAAGCCCAAGGTGGCACTGTAATAGTTTTTAGAGGGAGCATGAACCTGAGAACTTCTTTTGCATTCACCGTTAGTTCTGGGTGAAAATAAACTCATGTTTTATAAACAAGAACACAACATTTTAGCTAATATCTAATTTCAGTATATTTTCATCAATCCTAAAAGAAACCCTGTATGCATTGAATAGTCATTTCCCATTTTCTCTTACCCTAGTCTTGGGTAAACACTAATCTTTTTTTCTTTTTCTGGGATTTGCCTGCTCTGGATACATCATACTTCGGAATCATGCATTGTGAAGTCTTCTGTTATTGGCTTTTTTCCATTTGTATATTTTTAAGATTTATCCATTTTGTAGTATGCATCAGGATTTTTTTTTTGTTGTTGTTGCCAAATAATATTCCATTCTGTGCATATGCCACATTTTGTCTATACATTTATCAGTTGATCTACATTTAGTTTGATTCCACTTTTTGGTTGTTAGGAATAATGCTGCTGTGAACACTTAGGTCCAAGTTTCCAGGCACACACATGTCCCCAGCAGTGGAATTGCTGAGTCTTAGGGAGTCTCTTGTTGAGCATTGTGAGCATCTGCCAGACTGCCAAAGTGCTTGGGCCACTGTACCTTTACCTTTGTTATATTTTGATTTAACTATTCTAGTGGATGTGAAATGGGTGTGGTTTTCATTTGCATTTCCCTAAAGACTAGCAGAGTGAGCAGTTTTTAAAGGATTATATTGGCCATTTGCATATTTTTGGAGAAATGTTTATTCAGATTCTTTTTATTAAATTGGGTCTTCCTAATTATCTTTTTCTTTTAATTTTTTATTTTTGTAGTTGGACACAGTACCTCTATTTTATTTCTTTATTTTTATGTGGTGCTAAGGATTGAATCCAGCACCTTGCTTACATGACTACATATAGGTGGTTGGAAAAACTGTTTGAATTCTAGATAGTCTACACATTCCTAGTTCAATAGATTAAAGTTTTTACAAAATGATTTATTTTCTTTTTGATATAAAAGTAGTAACATGTTACTGCTGGCCTACTTGGGAGAAGGATCGCAAGTTCAAGTTCAGCCTGGGCAACTTAGACCCTGTCTCAAAATAAAAAACATAAAGGGCTGGAGATGTAGCTCAGTTGTAGGGTGCCCCTGGGTTCAATCCCCAGTACTGTGCTAAAAAACCAAAATTAAATAAGTAAAGTAATAATATATTTGTTATAGAAAATTTAGGAAAGCCTGGGTGTGGTGGCACATGCCTGTAATCCTAGCAGCTCAGGAGGCTGAGGCAGGAGGATTTCGAGTTCAAAGCCAACTTCAGCAAAGGTGAGGTGCTAAGCAACTCAGTGAGACCCTGTCTCTAATAAAATACACAACAGGGCTGGGGATGGGGCTCAGTGGTTGAGTGCCCCTGAGTTCAGTCTCCAGTATCCCCCACCCCGTGCCCCCCCCCAGAAAAGAAAGAAAATATTGGAAAAGGCTCGGATAAATATTAATCAGTCTCAGGTGCAGACTACTGCCTTTATACATATATTTGATGTGGATGGTAGTGTGCATACTGCTTTTTTTTTAACCTGTTCCTTCTTAATGAAGAGTTGTTGATCACTGAAGGTAAATGGGTGGGAAATGTTCAGCTGTTTAGCATATGTATTTTTAAGATTATTAGGTAGTCATCAATTAAATCAACTATTGGTGATTATTTTCTGCTTTGTTTTATGTCAACAAGTGTTTTTATTAATGCCTCAGACATTGTTATTTTCAGTTGTCATTAGTGATTGATAAATTAAAAATCACGCAGTTTTACTGGCACAGGGAGGTAAACTGCCCTGTATCCTCAAATCATGGGTGCTAGACTATGGTGTGCTTGTGATTAATGGAAAGTTCCTTTTTCAGGCAAGCAATGGGAGGAAGACAGTGTCAAATTACTTTTGAGCAAAACAGTTAAAAGGTATTGCATCTATGTATTGTTTTTCAAAACATTGCTACAGTGACCAGGAACTGTGACTTTGACACATCACCTTTTTCTCCTTATCAAAGGTTTAAATGTATTAGAGTAGAATATTGAAAATATTGCATGCAGGTTTTATGGCAAAATGAGGGAAATGAAACTATGGAGAAATCAGGACCTTAATAGAAATTAGCCATGGACTACAAGATTGTTTTGTTCTTAGATTACTTCTATATTTATTTGCCTCAGGTTATTTTTCTGTCAGTTTACCATCTACCATGTTTGTGTAAGTCATATTATTGCTTTGACAGTTGGGAAGAAATAAAAAGTTTTTGCAGATATTCATATCTTTAAGTTTGTTTAAGATTGTTTCTAAGATCATCAATTACTTATGTAAAATGTCATTAAAACTAGTAGAAGAACCCATGAATTTGACCTATGCCTATTAATAAGAAAGTCTGTCTTTCCCATCAGGCAAAGCATGGTAGTGCATTGTTTTTGTGTTTTAATCCTTTTTTTTTTTCTTAAGTCTCTTCATCTCCATACATACTTGTGTTAAAATCTGAGGACATTGAAAAAATGTTTTTGATCCTGAGTACTCAGAACATTTCCTTTTTTTTTTTTTCTCTAGGTATTTAGTGTGTTGGTGTCAATGTCCAAGTAACCACTTGCCATCTGTTTATACTATACCATGAGTAGTAATGTCCCCATCTTCATTTCTGATTTTAGTGATTTGAGTTCTTTTTTCTTGATCTGTTTGGTGAATGATTTATCAATTTCATTCATTTTTTCCAGGTACCATCTCTCTCTCTCTCTCTCTCTCTCTTTTTTTTAAAGAGAGAGAGAGAGAGAGAGAAATTTTAATATTTATTTTTTAGTTTTTGCCGGACACAGCATCTTTGTTTGTATGTGGTGCTGAGGATCGAACCCGGGCCGCACACATGCCAGGCGAGCGCGCTACCGCTTGAGCCACATCCCCAGCCTCAGAACATTTCCTTTTTATATGAAAAAAATAAATGTCAAATGAGAGCTTGCATTAGAACTGATCTGTAAGTCCTGTAATTCTCTGATTGATTCTCATTTTCCAGTGTCTTAAAGCTGTTTAATAGTTTGCTGAGATGTCTTGGAGGATGGCATTCCAAAACTTGTAGTGTTGCCATGTGCAGCTTGTCCCCGTGGAGAGAGGTGGCTCTGGTAGTGGAGAGGGTGAAGTTCTGGCTTTTTCACTTGCTGGCTGTGTGGCCTTTAGATGTCACTTAGGCCTCATTTTCCCCATCTGTAAGATGTGAAATAACAGCAGAGACCTCAGGGTTGTTGTGAGGATCAGTTGAGATAATGTGTTAAGAGGCACAGAGAACTACAAGGTGCTGTTGAATGCAGGGTGGGGCTGTGAAGAGAGGTCCCATCTAGGGAAACTAGTTTCCTATTCACGTGCAGTTTGGTTTCATGTGAAGTTGGGTGCCAGCATCACCTAGAACACTCCACTCCCATCATTCAGAGGAGCTTCCTTGTACAATACCCTTGTATTGTAACATCTGCCTTTTGGCAACCAATAATCTATTCTCTATCTCTGTAGTTTTGTTATTTTGAGGATATTTAGGTAGGTGGAATCAGAAAGTATAAACATTTTGAGATTGGCACTTTTTGTTGTTGTTGTTGTTATTGTATCCAACATCAAACTAAAACTAACGGCCTCAAAGAGGCCAGGCAAAGTACTCAGCCCCGCCGAGCTGCCTCTCCACTTCTGAAACTGGCTTTCACTAAGCATCATGCCCTCAGGATCTATTTAAGTTGTTACATACATCAGTATCAGTAATTCCTCCCTTTTTTTGCTGAGTAGAGTTCTATGGTGTGGATGTGCCAGTTTGTTTGAACACTTACCTACTGTGGAACATTGAATCATTTACAGTGGTGGATATTACCGGTAATGCCACTATGAACATTTTGCACAGGGTTTTTATGTGAACATACATTTTCATTTCTGTGGGAGTGGTGCCCGAGATCCTAATTGCTACCATGTATGGCAACTGAGTATCTAATTTTATAAGAAACTGCCACACTTCACTGGATCAGCTGTATCCTTTTACACCCCTGCTATCAATATGAGACCACCAATATTCTTTTATTCCTTGTTCATTCTTTTTCTATGTGTAAGTGGTATTAATGACAGAAAATTTAAGAAAAATTTATGTAGGAAAAATCATAAAATGAAAGCTCTGGGCATTGACATTATTTTCATATGTAGTTATTCTCAGAAGAATAAAGTTAGTTGTTCTAGCTTGTTTGCTGTGGCAGTGTTTCGTTGACCTTGTTTGAAGAGACAACTTTGATGAATGAGGTAAGCGGGAAGATGAAGAGACGGTTTCTTTCTCTTTAGTTGTCATTTCTCTAGAGATTTATTTTTTCCTAAATTGTTAGTAATGGTGACACTACAGCTTCTGTTTATAATAGGATCTTAAGGTTTTTTATTCCTTTTTACATTGTCATGAATTCCAACAGCCACCGTTTTTATGTGTTAGAATTGTTGAGATAGCATTGAAAAAACTTTGTTTACCATCAAAATAGGCAATTCCCCTGAGCAACTATATCCATACTCGGGCTTTAGAATAGCGCTGTGAAATAGCAAGGGGTTTTTTTAGGCCACGGAAGCTATCCAAGAATTTTGTGAATAAGGCTGCGAATTGACCTTGCCAGAACTCATGGGGAAGATGTCCGTCTTGTTTTGTGTGGTGGAACAGGGTTTTCATCCAAACATTGCCCTGATTTCTTCTCCTTTTCCCACTGAGCTCCCCCCCAACCCTTTTAACTTATTTTTTAAGTGTCTGAAGATTTTAATTTCTTTAAATGTTATTTTTTGGTCGACTTACATTACAGGATAAGTTGAAGAGGTTCAGATTTCAAGACAAATGGGGGTTTTGACTTTACGTGGCGACTTGACAAGGAGATAATAAAAAATACTCGTTATTATGTTATGAAGACTACAGTCAAACAGATTGAGATTGCTTTATTTTTAGATTATTCAGTGAAGTTTGAGTTTTTGATAATTTCTTCATGTAAGTAGGACACAATCAAATGAAGGCCTATAGTAAATAAATTTCATATGGCAGTTAAAGGGATCCTGTTCAAGGAATCAAAACATGATCCTCACTAGGATCACGGCGAGGGAGCATGGCCTGGTGTTGAACGTTTCGTGTTTGCTGGCAGTCACCTTCTGGAATGCTGTGAACTGAGCTCAGGGACACTCACACCACCAGGGAGCTCCAGCTCGGCCCCTAGCAGCTGAGCTTTAGTGTAGGCTATCTGGACCATGTTGGAGGATTCTTGGGCATAGTACATTTTTATTGAGCCACCTAGACACTGAGGATAAAACACGGAGCCAAAACCGATGTGATACCTTGTCCTGTAGGATCTAGTAGAGCAGACAGAAATGAGCTGTATTCTCTTGTTAGATGGTTTATAATTTTCTTAACTTTTTCTTCCATTTTTAAAAATGGTTGGTAGCATTGCATAGTAAAAATCTGCCATCTTTACCACTTCCGTGTGCTGTTCCGTGGTGTTAAATACACTCATAACATTATCCAGCCATCACCACCGTCCCCACGTGTTGCTCTCTTGGGTCTTGGAAAACTGAAACCCTAAATCCATTAAACAGTGACTCCCATCCTCTCTTCCTCTAGTCCTGGACAACTGCCATTCTGCTTTCTTGTCTATGATTTTAACTGTTCTCAGCATCTCGTGTTAGTGGAGTTTTAGACAATGTTTGTGTGAGTGGCTTAGTTTACGAAGTGTGTTGCAGAATTCTCTTTCCTTGGGCTGGGGTTGTGGCTCAGTGGTAGAGCATTCGCCTAGCATGCGCAAGGCCCTGGGTTTGATCCTCAGCACCACAGAAAATAAATGAACGGAATAAAGGTATTGTGTCCAACTACAACTAAGAAATAAATATTAAAAAAAAAAAAGAATTCTCTTTCCTTTATCAATGGACTGCATCCCATTGTTTATACCACATTCTGTTCACCCTTTCATCCATTGATGGACATTTGAGTTGCTAATATTTTATCTATTGTGAATAATTTTGGTATGGACATGCAGACTCTGCTTTCAATTCTTTGGGGGTATATTCCTGGAAGTAGAATTGTTGGATCATATGCTAATTCTATTTTAAATCTCTTGAGAAACTGTCATACTATTTTTAACAGTGGCTCTACCAGTTTATATTCTGATCAACAGGTTACAAAGGTCCTAATTTCTCCACATACTTGACAAGTTATTTTCTGTTTATTTATTTGTCTTTTATGGTATTTGTAATTGTGTAAGATGGTAGCTGTTTTATACTTGAATGAAAGCATATGTGAATACTTTCTTATTCTTTTGATTCTTAAAAAAATGAAAATACAGGGCTGGGGGTTAGTTTAGTGATAGACGGGTGTGTTCCTAGCATGAGCTGGGGATCCCTCGCACCAGAAAAAGAAAGGGTTACACTTGTTCCTATCTGTCTGTGAGGCCTTGATTCCAGGCTCCTCCCCCATGTCAAAATCTGCATATGGGGGCTGGGATTGTGGCTCAGCGGTAGAGCGCTGGCCTAGCACATGAGGGACCTGGGTTCGATCCTCAGCACAACATAAAAATAAAGGCATTATGTTGTGTCCATCTACCCCTAATAAATAAATAAATAAATATTTTAAAAAATCTGCATATGCTCAAGTACCTTATATAAAATGGCACAGTATTAAAACTTACATATACCTTTATTAATTTAATTCATCTCTGGATTGTATACAATACCTAATAAAATGTAAATATTATGTAAATAGTAGTTGTACTGTATTGTGAAAGGAATAGTGACAAGAAAAATGTCTGTAGGGATTCCTGCAGACTGTGAACTTTGGACTGTTCTCCTTTGGACGCTTTGCTCTGAGGCTGGTTGGGTCTGCAGATGTGGACCTGCAGGTGTGAAGGGCCAGCTATCCATGGAGTTTTTGTTGTTCTGTCTCTCATAATTGAGTTGCTTGCGTGCTTGCTGAGCGTAGGGTTGTTTAATGGGGTTTATATAAGTCTTTTTACTTTGTGGAAGTTTGAGGCCACTCAAATGACAGCTTTATTTTTCTTTCCTCAAAAGCTAAAACCAGGCTTACAGGAAGGAAGGGAACATACGCTGGAGCCAAAGGCTGGTGCCACATAGGCCTGTGGGGCGTGCGTGCTCGGAAGCTTTGCAATTGGTTGTCCTGGATCTGTCAGAACATATTTGGATGGCTCTTGCTCTGTGTGCACTGATTTATTTATATTCTTCTGAGTAGTGATCCTGGGAGTGAATGCACTATGAGTATTGTTTGAAAAACTAGTCTCAATTGCTCAGGGGGGAACAGAAACACCAGTGTCAAACAGATCTGAAGTCCACTAGTTTCATCTTCTGTGAATGTTGTCCAGTAATTAAGCCTTTGGAACAAATGCCAATGTTGTGGAGACAAGTTATTTCACAGAAAAGACTCTGATAGGAAGACAGAATGTGAAATTAAATATTAGGTCTTAGGTCTGGGCTTCAAAATACATACTATTATTTTTAAAGCTAGGGTCTCCCACCTGCTAAAACATGTGCTTTACCACTGAGGTACACCCCCAGCCTTAAATGTGGAAGAAACTCTCCTCTTTCCAGGATCAGTAAAGCCTAGCGGGGAAAGGTAGCATTCTTTTATAATTTCTGTTGACTTAGTTAAAATAGTGTACTGTGTTATCTCTAAAACAGTCGGATATTAGGAGAAAGGATAGACAAAAGAATAGGGCATTTCATATTTGAGCAGAGTATGTAGAACGTGAGTTCATGAGGTAGTAATCCGTCCACATTTTTTAGACTTGGTTCAAGATTTTGTGACTATCTTCAAGAAAGGCAGTTGTGTAAATAAAAGTATGTTAATAGAATTTACAGTCTTGCCTTAAATGTAATTCTTTATAATGGAGGTGCACACACACACATATACTTGGAGTCCACAAAAATGCATAATATTTATCTATACATCTATATAAACATATATGGAGAGAGAGAGAGAGAGAAATGGGTAGGGGCAGGGGCATTGTGTAGGAGTAGAGTTTTGCAGTTATTTGAAGGAAGAAGGCCAAGAAGTAGAGCATGTATGCAATGCAGTGTTTTTAATGACCGGCCATAGATGCTAAGCAGGGACTTCTTTTAGGAAAGGATTGAATAGAATAGAAATGAAGTTGTCTTTCTGTGAATAGCCACTCTGTTCAACAAATGGTGCATAGAGATTCGTGTACACAACAAAACCTCAACCCTTTCCTAACACTGCACATAGAGACTAACCTCAAATGAATGAAGTAGACCTAGAGCTAACCCCAGAAACTTGTAGTAGAAAATACAGAAGAAAATCTTAATGACCTTGGACTAGGCAAAGAATTCTGAAGACCCAGAATGCATGGAGAGAAAGAGAGAGAGAGAGAGAGAGAGAGAGAGAATGAATAAATATGAATATGAATGTGTGTGTGTATCACTGAATTGTGTTTGGTCAAAATTAAAAACTTCTGGTCTTTGAAAGGCACCATTAACAAAATGAAAAGTCTCCTTCAACTTGTGCATGTACCTGGAGAGGATGTGTGTCCAGAATATATAACTTGTACAATTCAAGAATAAGAAGACAGATAGATTCCCCATTAAAAAGAGGTCAAAAAAACTTTAATAGAAAGCTCATCAGAGAATATAAGTGGATGTCAAATAAGCACCCGAAAAGTCTTCAACATCATAAGTCATTAAGGATATTAAATTTAAATCATAATAAGATACTTCTATGTACTCTCTGGAATGGCTGTAATTAAAAGAATTGGTTGACATTTGTCAAGAATGAGGATCATCTTCTGGAATTCTCATACATAGCTGGTGGGAAGGTTAAATGGAAGACAGCTGGGCAGTTTCATTAAAATTTCAGTGTAGCTGGTGTGGTGGTGCATGTCCCTAATCCCAGGCTGAGGCCCGAGGATTGGAAGTTCAAGGGCAGCTTCAGCAATTTAGTGAGCAACTTAGACCTCGTCTCAAAATAAAATATAAAAAGACCTGGGGACGTAGCTCAGTAGTAAATTACCCTTGGGTTAAATCCAGTTCCCACCTCCCAAACTTAAATATAAACCTGCCATATGACCCATCCAGTCCATGTCTAAGTATTTATCCAAGAGAAGAAACCAAAGCATATGTCCAAAGACTTGTACACAAATGTTCATAGTAGCTTTGTTAATAGCCCCAAATAGCCTACATGTCCATCAATAAGTGTATGGATAAATTTTGATGTATCTATACAGTAAAATACTACTTAGTTATAAAAAGAAAAGAATAGTACTCTCAGTATCATGTTTGCATTTTGACATTTAAGCTTAAAGAAGGAAGCCAGACTTAAGAAAAGTATACATTATGATGTCACTTAGTTAAAGTCTAGAAAATGCAAACTAATCTGTAATGTTAGTAAATAGATGATTAATCATTTCAGGGGATGATGGTAGAATTGGTCTGGGTTCCTGAGGGGCTTGAGGAAACTTTTGGGAGGCTTGAAAATGTTCATTTTATGATCATGTATGTAAGTTCACCAAATTACATATGTTAAACAGGTACAAAACTGTAAAAGAACCAGCAGGGTGGTAGAATCATGCTTTCAAATATAATGCTTATTATCATGTAATAAATTTATCTTCAGATTTCTTACTTATTAGTGTTTTTTCTGTTACAGTTTTAGTTTCTTGCAGATGTTATGTTTTTAATTCTAGCAAAGTTGGATAGAGTTTGGTGCCTTTGGATAATGTTGCTACAAACCAAGTTAATAGGGTAAAAATGCTTGTTTGGATAAATACTAAGGTTTTGGAACTAAAATTCTGACATTTTATATTTTAAATGACAGTTGTGTTTTGCAGTAATAATGTTTTGAACATTTAGATGTCCCACCACATTTACCAATGACAACTTTGTTCCTGTTTGCCTGAACATTCTTGGGGACTGACCTCCACAGTTCACTGAACGTGTAAATATTATGTTAAATTAAAAAGTGAATTAATTGCCTGAATTTAAATTTATCGTGGTGAAGGTCTTAGAAGTTAAAATATCATAAAAATTATGGAAATAGAATGGTTATGCTGTATGTTAGAAACTTACAATACTTTATTGGCTTGTAGTTTCCTGGTCATCCTGTCTAGGTATTTCTTTTTCTTTTCTTTTTTAATATTTATTTTTTAGAAGTAGTTGGACACAATATCTTTATTTTATTTATTTTTATGTGGTGCTGAGGATCGAATCCAGGGCCTCGCACATGCTAGACAAGCACTCTACCACTGAGCCCCAGCCCCAGCCCTGTCTAGGTATTTCTAATATACTCACTTTTTTCTATGGTTGGGAGAGATGCTGGGAGAGGGTGAGGGTCATTGTTACAAGAAAAAGAGACAGCTTTGTGCTTCCGTATTTTTCCCCTTTTTTCTTTCCTTCCTATTATTGCTACTATTAGTTCTAGGAACCGTGGGAATATGTTCTGTGCGTTCTCTGATTTAATTTTCACAACTTGAGAAAGTGCATCTTGTTGCCATTTTACCAACGAGGAAACTGAGGCTTGGCATCTAAGACCTTGCCCAGAGATACATAGCTCATAAGCAATTTTAGTAATTGTCTTACTTGGAAGCTTAAGTTCTTAGCCACTTTGTTTAAGTTTTTTGTTTGTTAATAAATCAGCCATTTCCAGGACTTAATAAAAAAGTTCTCTCAAATGTTCATTGGTCCTGGAGAAGATAAAGGTGCATAAATACCCTAACCTCTTATTGGAGAATTGCTGGACACTGTTCAGTGAAACACACACACATTTTTGAAGTGTTTTTCTTGGTTAGGAGAAACTAGACAACACAGTAGATTTCTAAGTCCATTGTGAGCATATGACTTAAACAAAAATAATAATAATCAGGAATAAGTAGAAGATTTAAATAAATTACAGCCTATGAAATGAATCTCTGAATTTTCAAATACTGGCTGGTGTACTTGACCCTCTTTGGCACTTTAATGCCAAATTCTCGTGTTTGCTTTTTTGTTCATTCCTAAGACACTTGTTCAGCATCTTTTTGAGCCGAGGCGCTGTGCCTGTGTGCTCTCTGTAGTCACAGCTTTTGTGACGCTCTCTCTGGTCACGTTGAGAGTGTAGTCAACACAAAGAAGTTTAATAAAATGATACTCATGACTGAAGAGAGAACATTCTTCAAAGCAGTGAATGTCTACTGGGCTCGATTACATCTTCCTCATTTCTGTCTCAGTTCTTGGGTTTCTTATCTGGGCACTTCATCAGTGGCGTTTTGTAAAACAGAGGTCAAGAGAAGGAGTGGAGAGTGAAAGGCTGGGGTGGGAAAAGCTGTGGCTAAATCAGGAATACCTTAGGCGGCTGGAGAAATGTCGCCCTTTATAAAGCAGAAGCATTAGAAGAAATAATGACTTCGAGAATAGAATTGTTGAATAAATTTTCAGTGTAGCAAAGCATAAAGTATGTGTTACCCTTGAAACCATCTCATATGACCTATACAGTGAAGGAGAAAACATAAATTGAAAACTTTTCCAAAATCTGAAAAACATGGCTGTTTTAATTCTGTAACTTCACATTTATTCATTTACTCAACACATATTTAAGGTCAGCTCTAGGGCTGTTTGTACAGAATTTCACATACTGAAGGTATGTTGAAGTGTAACATTTATTACTAGTATTCTTTTTCCTGTTTCAAATGACAAATGGTGAGTGCTTGATGACACAAGAAATTTGAAATTAGGATTTTTATTTTTTTATTTTTTTGGTACCAGGGATTGAACTCGGGATGCTTTAATCGCTGAGCCACATCCCCAGCCCTTTTTATTTTTTACTTTGAGAAAGGAGTCTCACTAGGTTTCTGAGGCTGGCCTTCAACTTTTGATGATCCTCCTGCCTCAGCCTCCTGAGTAGCTGGGATTACAGGCATGCACCACCATGCCAGGTTGGTTAGCATTATATATTTTTTTAATGTCTCCTGGCTCTTATGTGGAAGACAAACTACTTGACTGAAATTAAGATTTTTAAGAGACAAACTCTTCAAGGTTTAAAATGTAAATTCTACAGGAAAATATGTAGAATCTATTTTGGCCTTTCCTGTATTTTCGTTGATTTTTAATAGGAATTGTCTTTAGTTGGCTCAGTTATTTATTCTTTTCCTTAATTCCTGTGCTAATCAAGGTTATCAGGAATTTCATTTTTATAGTCCTTTTGTTGGAAGGCTCTTGTAAAACAGTATGATAACACTCACATTGTCTCAAAGCATTGGTTGATATGTGTAACGATAAAAGATGAAAAGCAGCTTTAGACCTATATGTGTGTGTGTGTGTGTATCAAGTTTCTTGTACATTTGCTTGGGGGGAGTAAGGACTACTGCAGGGGAAATCTTGCAGGTATTTATTCTTAGTTTGAAACGAAAACAGCCCCCCCCCCCTTTTGGTTGTACTTACAAATATTTGGAAGACACCTCTCTTTTTTTCCTGGCCCCTTACGTATGTCACAGATTGTCCCAGAGAAGGAGTTACTTTGAGGGTTAAGAGCTTCTCTTTTTCCCTAGTTCAGGACTTAAGTCAGAAAGCTCAAATAAAGAATTCAATTCTGTCAGCTGTCTTCTTAGAGACAATTTTGGGTTACAGATCAAAAGATGGAGGTCCTTACAGGAGCATGGGCAGGAAGCCTGAGGCCCAGGAAGAGGGACCTGAGAGGTTGTGGAAACCCTCAGAAATGGTGAGAGGAGGGAGGGGGCAGGGAGGACCAGGCAAACCTTCTAATGCAAACCCTGGATTTAATTTGTAGATTTCTGAAAATGAAGGTTAAAAGTAAAAAGTCTTTAAAAACGTGTATTGCTGGAATTTTTTCCATATACATAGGATTTGTAGGCTTCAAACATTTTAATTGTTTCCCCTCCACATTCTTCATGATTATTCTTGAATCTTCATTTACTCCTAAAATCATGACAGTGTTGTTTCCGTTTAGAGTATTATTTTTCTAGATTTTGTAGATTTCTCATAAATACCTTTTAAGAGAGTTCCTGTCTGTTCTTAATATGTTGAGACTATCATAGTTCAATGTTGAGTTTAGTTATTTGATCATAAATTATGATAAAATAATTTATCATATCATGAGGGAGTTATTTTATCATAAATTCATGTTGGATTTAGTTGATGCTTTTTTTGCGTTGTCGTGATCCTTCGATTTTTTTATTTAGCCTGTTAATGTGGTGAGTTACAGTGATTGATTTTGGAATGTTGAAAAAGTCCTACGTCTTTGAGGTAAACCCTGCTTGGCTTTCATTTACTGTCTTATTTTTTAATATAGTGGCAGTGTTTGGTTTGCTAATAATTCATTAAGTTTTTTGCATATTAGTTCATTAAACTATTAGTGTGTAGTTTTCTTAATTTTTTTATCTTGTGTTGATGTTACAGTAATATTGGCTGCACAAAATGAGTTGGGAAATGGTCCCACCTCTTTCCTGAAAGACACTGTGTAGAATTGCTGTTTCTTCTTTAAATGATTGATAGAATTAATCAGTAAAAGCACCTGGGGTCTGGAGTTTTCCTCTTTGGAAGGCTTGGAACAATAAATTCACTTTGTTTTATTTAGATATGTATTTTTCCCATGGTGTTTGTAGTTTGTGTCATCTTTTAAAGAATCAGTGTATTTCACTATTTAGGGTCAGAGAGGTGTTTACGGTATATGTGTGTGTGTGTGTGTGTGTGTGTCTGTCTGTCTGTCTGTCTTTGATACCAAAGACTGAACCCAGGGGTGTTCATCCACCGATCCACATCTCTAGCCTGTTTTATTTTTTGAGACAGGGCCTCGCTACATAACTGAGTTTGGCTTTGGATTCATGATCCTCCTGCCTCAGCCTCCTTAGTGGCTGGTATTACAGGTGTGTGCCATTGCACCTGGCTTATTGTCTTTTTGATTTTCGTTGTATCTTTGCTACTGTTCCGTCTCTTTGATTCTTGATACTGATAATCTATATCTATGTATTGTCTATTTCTTGGTTGGCCTGACTAGAAGTTTATTATTTTTCAAAAATTAACTTTTGCTGTCATCAAATTGTCTCCATTTTGTTTCTGTTGTCAGTTTTATTCATTATGCTTAAATTTTTATTATTTCCTTCCTTCTGTTTGATATAGGTTTAATTTATTCTCCCCAGTTTCCTAAGGTAGAAACTTTGGTTATTGATTTCAGATCTCCTTTCCTAATATATATGTTTAAAACTACAAATTCTCCTTTAATCCTTGTTTTGGATGCATTGCATAAATTTGGTATGTTCTGTTTTCATTTTCTTGCAACTATTTTAAAACTTTTCTTTAGACTTTCTCTCTTTTTTTTTAGTTGTAGATGGACATGATACCTTTATTTTATTTATTTTTATGTGGTACTGAGGATCGAACCCAGGGCCTCATATTTGTGAGGCGAGCGCTCTACCACTGAGCCCCAGCCCCAGCCCTAGATTTCCTCTTGTAACTATGAGTTATATAGAAGTATATTGTTTAATATTCAAATATTTGGCGGGGAGGGCTTCTGCAGTAACTTTTGCTGTTGGTTTTGGTTCAATTCCATTATGGTCTAAGAATATACTCTGTATCACATCTATTTTTTGAATTTTAAGGGTCATTTTTATTGATCTAAATCTGGCATGTCTTTGTGAATATTCCATGTGTACTTGAAGAGAATGTATATTCAACTGTTGTTACATGGTATGCTCTACAAACGTCACCTAGGTTAAATTGGGTGATAGTGCTCAACTGTTGAGGCCACCTGTATCCTTTCTGATTTTTTTTCAGTCTCAGTTTCCCACCACTCATGTCTGTCTGTCCCCATCACTACATGTATAATATATTGTTCATCCATTCTTGTCACTAATCCTTTGTATTTGTTGACTGTTACCATCTAGAAGCCCATTTAAAAAAAATGTTCATCAGGCAAAACTAAGTTTATGAGGTTCATTGTCTTAAGGAAGACACCATCTTCACTGAGTCCAAGCTGTATTTCAAGGTGTGAAATAAAGGGTTGGGGATGTAGCCTAGTGGGGAATGTTTGCCTAGCAAGGGCTAGCTCTTTCCTGATTTTCTGTCCATTTGTTTTATCAGTTACTAAGAGACAAGCCTTGGAAGTCTGCCCCAGGAATTGTGGACTTGTCTTACCAGATCTTTCCGTTTTTTTTGTGTGTGTGTGTGTGTGGTTTTTTTTTTTAATATTTTTTAGTTGTCAGTGGACCTTTATTTTACTTATTTTTATGAGGTACTGAGAATCGAACCCAGTGCCTCACACATGCTATGCAGTGGCTCTGCCACTGAGCCACAGCTCCAGCCTAAGATCCTTCCAGTTTTTGCCTCGCGTAGTTTGAATCTTTGGTTTCAGGTTCATAAGTTTGAATCTTTTGTTTAGAACTTGGGTTACTCAGCTTCACAGTACTATAACAAATACCTGAGGTAAATCAGCTTATAAAGAGAAAAGTCTTATTTTGGAAATCAGTCCTTGATCAGTTGGCCTTGTTGCTTTAAAGCTTTAGCAACATAGCACACCATGGTCAGCCACCTCAGGGCAGAGCACAGGTACTCAGCTTCAGGTCCTGCTGTGAAAAGGAAAAAGAGGAAGAGACTGGAGTCCAAAGGTCCCCTTTGAGGGCATGCCCCTAGGAACCTGGAACTTCCCGTTAGGCCTCATCTCATAAAGTTTCCACACACACGTGTCCCCACACCCCCCAATATCATAAACTGAGAACCAAGCCTTGGGGGACACTCAAGATCCAGACAAGAGCAGGACTGTTCCATCTGTTTGGACAAGTGACTCCTTCATCATGGTGTTATGCCCCTCTTACTCTTTGCATTTCTTCTGAAATCTTTGCAATTAATTTGGCTATACCAGCTTTCTTTTGATCAGTGTTTGTGTGCTATATTTTTCTCCTTTTTTTTTTCTACCTAAATCTTTACATTTAGTGGGCTTCTTGTACTTCACCTGACCTTTCTTGTCTATCCATCCCGACAGTCTGGTTTTTCACTGGTTTGTTTAGTCTGCTCACACTTAACAGTGATTATTAACATAGGTAGATGGAAACCTACCTCCTGCTCATCTTGTTGTTGGTGTTGCACTCGTTTCTTTTTTCTTTCACATTTTCTGGTGCAAACTGAACTTTAAAAAAATTCTATCTTCTCTTCCCTTATTATTGACATTCTTTTTAAAAAAGTGTTTTAGCGGTTGGTTGCCTTAGGGTTTACAGGATATATTCTTAAACAAACTTTGAGTTTACCTTCCAGCAGTGTTTTACCCTCTCACATGTGGAGTGTGGCTGTAGTGTTCCCAGTTCTTTCCTCTTCCCTCACCTCCTGGTTGTTGGACATCCCTACCTTGCTTTATAGGCACCGGTACATTGCTCCTGCTTTCAGTAGCTGTCATTTAGAGCACTTCAAAATCTGAAAAATAACAAATGATGCTTTCCCTCCATTGATTCTTCTTTGGTGGAGCCCTGCTCTAGCCTCCCGGCTCCTGCCTGATGAGCTTGCTCTAGTCCTCCTGCAGGGGAGGATTTGCTGACAGTAGGTTCTTGGTTCTCCTTTGTTGGGGAAGCGTTTGTATTTCTGCTTCCTCCTGAGGGGTATTTCCACTGGGTGTGGAATATGGGGTGGGCAGTTGTTTTCTTTCTGCACTTGAAATTCCTCAGTCCATGGCTCACTTGTGAAGTTTCTAAGGGGACTTTGTGGGCTTCGTCACCGTTCCTGTGTATGTAAGACATTTTCCCTTCTCTAGCTGCCTTTAGGATTTTTCTCTTTGCCTTTGATGACTTGAACATGATGTCTGGTCTTTTGTTTTTTGGGTATTTATCCTGTTCAATGTTTTCAGAGTTTCTAAATTTGGAGTTTACTAATTTTGTGAAGCTCTTGGCCATTTGGATATTTCTTTCGTTCCGTTCTCTCCTGAACCTCTAAGTATGTGTTTATTTTCCCATAGCTTTTGGATGTCCTCCAAGTAGGAAAATTTGTCTTCCCCTTGAGTCCTCAGCTTGGATTATTTTTACTAGACTGTTTTGAAGTTCACTGGATCTTTTTTCCAGTTGTTTCAGTCTGCTCTTTCCGTGTCTATATAATTATCTATGGAAGGCATGTGTGATCTGTTACTGTGTTCTTATTTCTACCGTGTCCACCCCACTCTTTCTTATGATTTCTGTTTCTGTTTGAAATTACCCGTCTGGTCTCATGTGCTGTCTGCCTTTTCCATTAGAGTCTTTGATTATCCATCATGCTTTAAATTCCTGATGGCGTCAGAACTTGTCATGTGTGACTCTGGCTCTGCTGATTACCTTGTCTCTTCAGGGTGTTTTTACTACTGCCTTTAGAAGGCTTCATAATGTTTCTGTCGAAAGGTGTATGGTTTGTATGCAACAGGAGAAACTGAGGTTGCCATTTAAAATCGATACATTTGACCCTGTTTCCTTTAGGGTGGGGATTCTCCTAGTCCTTTAGGGTGGGGATTTGTGTTGATCTATTCAGGGATTCTTCTGTGTTTGATGTTTATTATCACTATGGTTACTGGAGTTGACATTTGTTGTTGCCATGGGGACCAGAGGCTTCAGATTTCCCTAGTAATACCTTGTTCCTTGTCTCTGAGTTTTCCTGGTAGGCTGTTTCTCAGAGGGGGTCGGTGTCTTGCACTCTCCCACTGTCTCCCATTGTTCAAGATTGTTCCTGGTAGTGAGAGTGACAGGAGCTCTGTGACTTCTTATTAAGCATCAGATTTGTGGGAGCACTGGGTCTTGGGGTGTGGCCTTCACAACACCCCGTGCCCCTCACCTGCTTTCTTTTCCCCTAATGGCAGTTCACTAGGTGCCCTCAGCCTGTCTCTGCAGCCTTCCTCGCACACTGAGGTGGGTGTACCTTCAGGGAGAGAGTGGACGTGGGTGAAGATAAGGTGTGGGCCTCCTTCTCCTTCCTTGTGCTCTAGTGGAATTCTCCCAGCGCAGGTGCTGGCCCTGGTTAATCTCTTCCTGCGGATTAACCGTTTTGTTCCACGGGGAGATGGAGGAGATGGGGAAGTGCGGCTGGAATGGTCTTGACATTGGCTGCTCTTCCTTCCCCATGCTCCGCAGGGCTGGAGAGAAGCTTTCTCCCTCCTGTCCCCTGCCTCAGAGAGCCTTTTCAGGTTTCTGGAGGAAAAGTCCACAAAGGATGGGCCCTCCCCGCCCCTCCCCCCCATTGCAGCCCCAGGGCTGACTCAGATGCCAGCCACATTTAGTCTGCAGCAGTTTGTCCAGGTCTCTGGTTCTTCTTCCTAACTGCAATGGGATGGATGCCTGGATACTCCTAGGACTGTTTCCTTTAGTCAGAGAGGAAGCTCTTAGGTGTCTTTTCAGCCTCAGCTGTTGTCCCTTCCCTGCTGAAAAGGCTAAGACGGAAGAAAATAGGAAAAAAAGAAAACAGAGAGAAAAATGTGCCTCCTGCCCCAGGCTGAGCCTTAGAGATCCACCTTGTGGCCAGAGAGCGCACGCCATCCTTTCAGCCTCTCAGACATCTGTGAGACTCGCCCCAGGGTTCAGCATATGGTCAATTTTTGTAAATGATCTCATTGTGCTTCAAAGCGCATTTATTCTACAGTTGTTGGATGCTGTGTTTTATGTTAATGTCTATTTAGGTCCAGTTTATTGATCATGATCTATTAATTACTGAGAATTGTTTAAAAACTTTCCCATGACTGTGGAGTTTAAAATTTGTCTTTGTAAATCTCTAAGTGTTGCTTTGTATAATTAGAGTGATGTTATTACATACATAAGTAATTTGAAATGATATTTTCCTGATGAATTATACCTTGAATTCTCTGAATTATCTCTCTCTTGCTCTTTGAGTATTATAGCTAGAACAGCTTTCTTTTAGTTTGTATGATTTTTTTCCTATACTTTTTACTCTTTGCTATTTTCTCTGGTTATATTTTAAGCATTATCCTTGTTCTTTTCATTTAGTATAATTTTTGTCTTTTGGACCAGTTGCATTTAATTGGTCTATTTGAATTTGTCTGACATATTGTTATGTTTTATGCATTTTACTTGTTCTATGATCTTGCTTTTTCTCCTAATATTTATTTGGATGTGAGAAAAATTTGAGTATTTAAATTCTGTTTTTCCTTTCTATTAGTGTAGTAATAATCGGTCACCTTCAGGATGAAATAGAGCACATATATTCAGTATGTACTGACTTTTGAAAACTATGGTAATATATATTAATTTCATTTTATATATCTCTCTTGATGTCAGAAGCAGTATCTTTCTCTCTGGGTTGGGAAAAGTTAAGCTGGATAATTTTTTAGTGTAAACTAACTATGTGCTGACAGATGGAAAAAGCCTCTGTCACTTAAAAATAAAAAAAGAAAAACCTACAAGAAGGTATAAAAGGATTGGATTGATTTATAAATCATCTCTGAAAAGAAAAAAATTTTGACAGCATGAAAATACACCATGAATAAGAAACACTGGTCATAAGAGGATGTTTACTAAGGACTTTAGGAAAAGGGATTTCAAAGAAATCTAAGGGAAGATAGATAAGCTTTCTTAGGTAATTAAAAATTTTCCATTTCATCCTGGCTTGTGAGAGGTGAGAGAACAGAAAAATGAAATTTTACAGTTGTGAACTCTTGGGCCAGGAGGGGGAAATGGTGGAGAAATATTAAAACAAGCAACACACCGGCATGATCGTTGAGCTCCTGTAAGTCTCAGGAACTCGGTCCGTCTGTAAGACTGGGTGGGGGGAAAAGCCCTCACCAGGCACAGGGAGCCCAGAAGGTTTGCTAAAGAGAACAGTTGCGGGGGTTTTGAGCTAGTGAAGTCTGCCTGGTGTTTTTACTGTTGAAGTCAGACGCAGGAGTCCCTACTGGATGGTTGCTTTGCTAAGTAAATCTCTATCTGATAAGTACGAATATCATTGTGTATAACATGATCAGTTTTATCTGATCTTTTAAAAACTTGGATCAGGGTGATGCGGGAGCTCCTATTGGCTCCTCTGTACCTTTTGTGTGTTGACTCCTTTGCATTTGCCTTCTAATCACCCACTCCCAGCCATATCTCTGGGTTCAGCTCATCCTCATCACCTTTTTCTAAGTTGTTATTAATTCCCTTACCTAATTTCTCTGTTTATGATCTTTCCCTCTTCTTGCATCTCTCCCATGCCATCGGATTATTAGTCCTAAAACACCCTTATAGCCTCAAAATCTTATAGCAGCTCTTGATTGTCTATGATATTAAGTAAAGTTTTTCATCACTAGACTTCTTTTGGCCTTAAGAGTCTCCGCTGTGAATTGGGGGTAGTGACCTTACTCCTCTGGCAGGGTGTGTGAGGGCTGGAGGTAAGGCGCTTGTCACGTTGGTGCATTTTATTGCCTGACATATGCAGGCTCTCAGATAATTATTCCGACATTTAAAGCCCTCCTTTAACTTTTCAGCCTTACCCATTGAATTTTATTTCCTCTACTATAAACTGGGCACCCCCAGTAGGGCCTGTGGCTTCTCCACTGGTCCCAGACATGCTGTGTGTTTCACATTCAGGCTGTCCCCGACACATCCAGTCCTAACTGATCTTCCGACTTCTGATGATAATCGCTCTCCTCCCCACACTTCAGCACCGAACTGTGCTGTAAGAAACTAGTTTACTAAGAAGTTCCAATTTTGGTGCCCTTTGATTCTTACTTGAACATGTAAGGTTTTTTTTTTTTTTTTTAATATTCTTTTTTTAAATGTAGGTTTTTAAAATTGCCTTGGAATAAAAATTACAGATACAGTGTTAGAAGCTGCTTGAAAAAAATATCTTTGAGTTGTGTTTTTGTATACTTGTTTTGTATTGCATGTTACTTTAAGGCTAGAACTAGTAGAATGTCCATTTCTTGTACAGTTATGATAGTGTAAAAATATTCAGTGCAAACTACAATATTGGTCACTTTTTCTTTTTTAAGTGCTCACCGATTAATATCTTTTTTCCAAAATCTTTTTTTTGGGGGGGGGGGATGGGGGGATACCAGTGGCACTTTCTTACTGAGCCACATCCCCAGCCCTTTTTATTTTTTGTTTGGAGACAGAGTCTTGCCAAGTTGCTAAGGGCCTCAAATTGAGTTGCTGAGTCTGGCCTCAAATTTATGAGCCTCCTGTCTTAGCCTCCTGGGTCACTGAGATGTATAGGCATGAACTACTGTGCCCCCTGAAAAATCTTTTTTTCTTGATTATATTTTTGAAAAATTAGAAAATACTGAGAAGCGCTAGCAAAAAATTACCCTACTTCTTTTTACTAGTACAAGATAAGGACCATTAACATTTTTGTTGTATATTCTTTAATTTTTTTTCTGTAATAGGTAAGTTTCCTCCTCTGAGTTTCTCACTTTGTAATTCTTCCTGCTTTACTGTGTGCATGTATGAATATGTAAAAACAAATCCCAATCCCAATATGTACAACTATAATGCCTCAATAAAAAATACGGAAAAAAATATAATTCTTAATGCTTGTTTTTCAGCTTTTCCTGACAGGATTCCTGTACACCCTGGAAGTGCTTGAGGAAGAGTGATGAAGGCAAGTATTGAGTCTGTTGTAGTCAGTGCAGTTCACTTGGAAAGGAAAACTAGAGTAAAAAGACAAAGGTCATTGGGTGTGTAATGGGGGGTGGTTGGTGGAGCACCCTCCAAAACATTTGTAACGACCTTTTCACTTATATTGTTTCAGAGTAACTTGTTTCCTGTTAACTAACAGCTTGTTATGTTTTTAGTAAAACTGTGGTGGAAAGATTAATTGTTGGACATTCTGAGAGTTTAACAAAATTATCTGAAGAGCCTGGTCAAGGGTAGCTGCCATTATCTTGTCCCTTCCCAACTTTCACTCCTTCCTCTTCACCCCTTTCTCTCGAGTTGCTTTGTTTCCTTTCCCCCTTTTCCACTTCCTGTGGTTTACTTAAAAGAACTTCATTTTTTAGAAAGTCTGTGTCAATCAAGGAGGAGCCAACATTTCCTGTTTCCCTCTTCTTAAAACTACACTTGGCTTTGCACAGTTGAACTTGAGCCGGGATCTAATACAGATAATTCGGGAGTTTTATGAACTCAGAAGAAAATAGGGAAGCACTCAGAAACTTTGAGGTTATTGAATTTCTTTCATGCTTGCATTCTTACAATATCAGCAGTTCTATAGCCATAATTATTACACTGTTATCATCGCATGTGGTTCTGCTAATAACATTTGACTTTCCTTAATATTTGGCGTACATTGAAAGGGTCCCTAAAGGCTTTTTGTATTTTGTATAGAAAATTTAAGAAACCTTCAAAACTGTGGCCATGTTTCTTGTTGGTGCTGATAGCACAACAGTAATGCAGATTATAGCTACAAGTCTAAGTACCAGATGACATTTTATAATCAGAGTTATAGGTTGTTTTTCCAAATTTTTATCTGGTAACTTAATGCTTAGAGCTCACTAAAGTACGTTAGTAACATTAAGATAAGTCATGCCTTCGGAAATCCTGAAATCCATCATGCTCTGTGACCTAATCCTTGCAGCTGGGAAAAGAGCCTTGGTTAGAAGCCTTAGCTCTGCAAGACTCAGCTTAGAAATTGACACCACTTTCAGGTTTTCCCAGAGAATGCTAATATTTCCTTTTCATCAGTCATCATTGCAGATTATTTGAAAATAAATAATAGACACATGCTAGTGATGAAATCTCAGACAAAATTAGTGACATTTAAAATGTACCATATTGTCCGTGTTTTAAATAGGAGAGAAACAGATGGTCACTTGATTAGTTTATAACACTGCCCAAAGAAAGATTTGTTGGATAATAATTTCCTAATACCTATATATATGAGACAAATAGGTCATTTAGTTTTTCAGCTAACCTTGACATTCTTTTATTCATGGTTTCCTTTAATCTCAGGGGATAAATTTACTGTATACATTTTACTTAACAGTAACAACAAAAAAATGAGTTCTCATATTAGCTAATGAAGCGCAAATAAGGGAGAACTAGGCCACCTCTTCACTGTCAGCCTGCAGCTCTGACGTCCTGCCGTGTTTTCAGAGTCTAGGTGGCCACTGTGCAGAGATTAGTTGGTGTCCACTGTTACTGCCTTATCTTGGCTCCACAGCCTTTTCCTCTCAGGAGATTACAAATAATTCAATAACTATTAGTCTGCCAGACAAACTCCCAAGGAAGGGGAAGATAATTAAATACATACATTATGGGCAAAACTTTTGCCCAAAAGGAGCCCACCCAAAAAACTGCACCAGAGCCCAGGATATTCATTAATCTAATTAAGAGTTAAGGGGTTCTTTCTGGGCTGTCCCAGAGGGACAGAGAAAAGGCAAATAGGCAATCAGGGAAAGGATCAGAGGCCACAGGAGGATGGCAAGATTTCAGTGGCACCTCAAAGAATTTGAGCGAAAGGCAGTGAAATTTCCTATTATTGCTGTTCTGCATTTGCTTTTTTTTTTTTAAGATGCAAAGAATTTTATGGTATTTAGAAAGCAGGAAGGTACAGGTGAGAGACCAGTGTCTGTAACGCTGTCGCCCTGTTTGTCCTCCTGAGAGGTAAAAAGTCAGGATGAGGAAGTGGGCATGAATGAACAGGGACAGTGGAGTCCCCGTGACAGTGTCCATGCAATAGGCCAAGAAGGTCTTTTTGAGTAGTCACTAGGAAGAAACCTCTAGAGAGTTTGAATTCATTCGCAGCAAGCCCTGACAGGAGCCTTTACAGCTCCTAGAGAGCCACTTGGGGAAAAGGTGTCTGCGCGTCCCCAAAATGTGATCCGCACACTGCTTCATTGGTATGACTTAGTACCTGGGAATGTAGACAGCTTAAAAGACTTCTAAACCAAAGGTTGAGAGAAAATCTGGGTATAAAGAACCTCCTGTATCATGTTTTGGCCTCACCAGCAGCTTCTGTGAGTTTATGCAATTGTATATTTTTACAAACTCAATAAAAAAAATAAACACTTTCTACTAAGGAGAAATCTCATCCCTCCCCCCAATCCCCTTCAGCATGTGATCTCAGTAACCATGACAATGATGCTGACTTGACCTCTCTTGGTTTCTGCTTCCTTTTAACTTCCTGCATCTAACACTGGTGTATGGTTGCTGTTTGACCTCTCCTTTTCTGTCCTTCCATCACGCCTAGTTACTGTGTGACGTCTTTGCCTTTGAATTTGTGTAGATACACAGGACGCCTCTGTCAGGCATGGTACTGTTGAGAAGGGGATTGTCTTTGAGTCTCCTTTCTTGAAAGCTGCTACTGGGCAAAGCTCTAGTCTCTCTGAAGACTGTTTCTGTCTGGCCTGTTTGTCCACACGGTGCCAGAAAGGTCGTTTGTGCTTCAGCAGAGACTTCAGCCTATAAGATTTTTATTCCTGTTGTCCTCTCAAAAGAGCAAGCCTGTCACCTCTGATTACCAGTGAGCTTGATGAATGAATGGTAACAACAGATTCCTGTATTCCATTGCAATCCACGGATCTTAGACTTGGATATTCACTTCTCACTATTTTTCTTTGAATTTACTGAGTTTCAGCATGTGGATAATTAACTGTAGTTTTGAATGACAGGAATTATATTGTTGCATCCAGAATAAGCTTTGGACAGCTTTTATCTTAATCTCCTAAACAGCCACTGTTCTGTCAGCTACTACTGTGTCTATTCCAAGATGGTGAATCTGCTGTGGGATTCTTCACATATGGAAACATTTTTTTAAAATGTTGCTGTTTTCATTTCCTGTGTATTTGTTCTGGGCTTTTTCCCCCCTTCTAGAAAATAGTCATTATTCACTATCTAGAAAACTATCTTTTAATCTTTTGATTAAAGATTGCTTGATGATAGTGCCTATTTGTTTGGTTAATGGCATGTTTTTCTTTAACACTGGAGTTTCTGCATGAACTTATGATATAAGGTTCTTTTCTTTTTCTTTCTTTCTTTCTTTTTTTCTTAACATTAGATAGGCATGAAGCCTCCGTCTCACAGCTGCATGCATAGTCGCTGTTGAAGCAAATGCCTACCTAATCTGACAGTCTTGGTGTGTTTAAAATTTTTTGAGTTTGCAAATAAGCTTATTAAGTCTCCTGATGGAGCCTTCGGGCAGTGAACAGTTATATGAGGACCCTGATCCTGGAGGCAAATCCCAAGATGCAGAGGCCAGAAAGCAGACAGAATCTGAACAAAAGTTATCTAAAATGACCCACAATGCTTTGGAGAACATTAATGTGATTGGCCAAGGCTTGAAGCATCTCTTCCAGCACCAGCGCAGGAGGTCATCAGTGTCTCCACATGATGTGCAGCAGATTCAGACTGATCCAGAACCCGAGGTGGATCTGGAGAGCCAGAACGCATGTGCTGAGATTGACGGTGTCCCCACCCACCCCACAGCTCTGAATCGGGTTCTGCAGCAGATCCGAGTGCCACCCAAGATGAAGAGAGGAACGAGCTTGCACAGTAGGCGGGGCAAGCCAGAGGCCCCGAAAGGAAGTCCGCAGATCAACAGGAAGTCCGGCCAGGAGATGACCGCTGTTCTACAGACAGGCCGACCCAGGTCTTCCTCCACGACCGATGCTCCCACCAGCTCCGCCATGATGGAGATCGCTTGTGCGGCTGCGGCGTGTCTCCCGGGAGATGAGGCATCCGTGGAGCGGGTGAGTCCTCCAGGCTTCCTTTTTCTTGTAGCCTTGGGTGTGTGTGCACAGCCTTAAGACAGGTGTTGGTTGATTTTCTGGCGTATCCATTGTGTGGAAAGCCTCCTCCTGGTGTCTCAGTGTGCTTGACTTTGGGTTAGTGGAAATAGACGTAGGGCAGCAAGACGGGATGTCTAATTGGAAACTGCGCTTGGATGGGTTTTTGAAATGGGGTAAGCTTTCATCAGTCATTCACTAGTACTTATTAATACCTGCTGTGTACAAGGTGATGGTCCAGGTAGTCAGGGGACAGCAGGAGACACAACAAAGGTTTCTGCCCTGCAACTTGCTTTGTATTTAGGGGAGACAGCGCACCCCAGGGGGAGGAGGTGGATTCTGTGATCAGCACTGTGGGGGAGAAATAGAACAAGAGGAGAGATGAGGACTGTGGGCCTCACTGAGAAGGGGACACTTGAGGGAAGACCTGCACTCGTGCTCCAGGCAGGTGAACCAGCCCAAGGGTGGGACTGCTTGAGTTGTCAAGGAATAGTGAGGAGGCTGGTGTGGGAGAGCCCAGTGTGTGGATGTGCAGTCATAAGAGAGGAGGCCAGGGGGGTCACAGGTAGGGCTTTGTAGGGTTAGTGAGGCCTATGTATGCCTAGTGAGATGGGGAGCCATTGAGGACTCTGAGCATGAGAGGGTGTGGTCTGACTCATATTTCTAAAGGCATCTCTCTGGTTTCATTGTGGACAGACTGCAGCAGGTCAGGGCGGGAGCCAGGAGAGCAGTAAGGGGTCTGAGATATACTTGGCAAGAGATGGCATGACTGGAACCAGAGTTTTAGAGCAGTTGGGACTGTGGATGTAGCACAGTGATCCAGTGCTTTCCAGCATGTGCAAGGTCCTGGGTTTAGACCACAGCACTCCCCCACCCTCCAAAATGGCAGGTAGAGAGATGACAGCAGAAGAAATCATAGGGTGACAGATTTTTGAAGTTCCTGAATAGGATTTCCCTAAAGCCAATTGATGAACAGTGTACGACTAAGAGTGGAAGCCAGGTTGATCATGCATGGTGATTCTGAATTTTACATGCTCTTTTGTTAATTTTTTTTTTAAATAAAACACAGAGGGATCAAAAGGTTTGTCCCCAGTGTTCATTTGTTCATATGTTCAATCCATAAGTACTTATTGTTTGGCCCAGGATTGTTTGAGGTCAGAGATTTGCAGACCTTCCTTTAAATAGTAAATGTTTTCAACTCTGCAGGCCATGTACTCTCCGTGCAGCAGCCCGGCTGTGTGCTGTCGGGTGTGTGAATGAGCCTGCCTGGCTTAGCAGTGGATTTTACCTGGGCTTACGGGCCATGCTTGCTGGCTCCTGTGTTAGGTACTCAACATGTGAATGAGTAAAACAGATAAAAATCTTTGCCTTTTATGGAGTTTACTGTGTAGAAGGGGAAGATTAATAAAACATGTAAGTAAAATACAGAGTATGAGAATTGTAAAGAAAGAGGAGAACTGTAAAGTAGAATGACCAGGTTGAATGTCACTGAGAGTGCCATCCATGACCAAGACCCGAAGGATGTGAGGGAGCAAACCAAGCCACTCAGGTGTCTGGGGAAAGAGCATGCCAGGCAGAAGGAAGGGCACATGAGCATCTCCCAGAGGCCTGCACTATAAAGAAATGGTATTGAAATTGTTTTTGTCTCAGCACTAAAATGAGAGGATGATACTGCACCTCAAGATCATAAGTCAGGCCACGTGCACTGGTACATGCCTGTAATCTCAGCAGCTCAGGAGGCTGAGGCAGGAGAATTGCAAATTCGAGGCCCAACCTCAGCAATTTAGCAAAGCCCTAATAAGCAACTTACCAAGACCCTGTCTCAAAATAAAAAATGCACAGTACTGAAAACAGACGAACAAAGACCCAAAAGTCATGTGTGTGCCAGATGAGTAAGGAGCACCACTTGGGACAGTTCTTACTAAGAGGAATTTGATCCATAAATGGTATTTAAACCTCTCGTGGTTTGAGCATTAAGACTTTTCACTTCATATGCTTATCTATCTATCTGTAGCTGTCATCATGTTAAGTTGTCACCCTTCCTCTCAGGGTAATTTGTTCCTTTTTTCAGTCTCTACAAGTACATGCATGATAACACAAATATTTATACTGTTCACACAGATTTCTGCCCTGTCAGTTTCATTAAATTTCTTTATAACAAAGACTTTATTCTACCAATAACTGTCTCTTCAGTATTTGTAGTTTGGAGATTAGCAATTTGGGGATGAGAGATTTCTGTCATGTTGTTATTCTCAGAGACCTTACCATCTTGTTAAGGAGGCAGGAATTACATAAAGTGGCAGTTTGAGAAGCAGTGTGATATAATGTAACGAAGCTCAGAAGTCAGGGGCTTGTGGTTTTAGGTTCCAGTTACTTCTGTAATTAAGTATCCATGTGACCTTAAGGAAATTAAACTCTCTAGGTTTCATTTCCTTCAGTTTCAAGATGAAGTCATTTCAGTAAATAATATTTAATGTTGTTTCTCATCTGAAAATACTATTAAATTAAACTTGCTGTATTTCCCATTTTTTTCATGGCATGCACAGAAAGTTAAAATCCAGACAGTAGTAAGCAGGGAGAACTGATGGTCCAGGGCTGTGCCAGCCCACCTGGAGAACTGAGTTAACCAGTGCCTGCAACATACATAGTCCATTCTCAGCCACTAAAAAGCTTCAGTAGAGAACAGTATGTATCAGATGTTATTGAAATTAAGATGATAGAAGGCCCAAGAAGAGCTCAGTCTAGGGCTGTGTAGAAAGGTGCACTGGACAGCATGTCAGATGACAGATCTTCAGTTCAGATCTTTCCAGTCAGTACAAATCTTTCCCATTATATAATGACACATTATAAGCAAATAATTAGGCTTCAAAAATAGTTGAGATGCAAACAACAACATAACACCCCAGTTGTGAGTTTCTGGAGAGCTAGGACCATACATGGCAATTAGTTGTGTGTCTCCCCCACATAGAGAACCCTGGGGTCTACAGTTGACAAGGGTTAGCCAGACACTTAGGGGAAACAATAAGAGATAAGTGAGGAAAATATATAATTATATATAGCTTATTTTTCAAATTTCAGTTTAGGGAAGAGGTTTTTTAGTTAGGAATATGAGTGTGAAACTAAATTTGGATGATTTGACTGAAAATAGGAAATACTGAGATTTTTTTTGAGGGATTACATGTTAAAAAATATATTAGCTGGGCACAGAGGCGCACTTCTGTAATCCTGGTGACTTGGAAGACTGAGGCATGAGGATCTCAAGTTCAAGACCAGTTTCAGCCACTTAAAGAGACCTTGTCTCAAAAATGAAATAGGCTGGGGTTGGGGATGTGGCTCAAGCGGTATCGCGCTCGCCTGGCATGCGTGCAGCCCGGGTTCAAACCTCAGCACCACATACAAACAAAGATGTTGTGTCTGCCGAAAACTAAAAAATAAATATTAAAAAATTCTCTCTCTCTCTCTCTCATACACACACACACATCAAATTTTTAAAAAATAACTGCTTAAGATGGAAATTTACTATGTTGAAGACAGAATAAAATGGGAAAAACCCATCTAAGGTACTAGAAAACTTTACTGAGAAGTAATTGTCATGTAGCCTAGAATCTGTCTACTTATAAAACATATACTCAATTGTTCATTTCTGTGGGAGAAGTCATTCTGAATTTCAGTGTTAGAAATGGTTTGTAGATTTCTAGTTTAGTCCAGAAGGTACATTCCTCCAAAACCTAGTTGAAATATTGTAACTATGCCACAATTGCAGTAGTAACTACATAGTAAAACAGTATAAATTGATGCTATTTAAGTGGCTCCTTTTTGTGGGGAGGGTTACTGGCGATGAGTCCAAGGGCACTGTACCATTTAGCTACATTCCCAACTGCCCCCCCACTTTAAGGCAGGGCCTTACTAAATAGCTGAGGCTGGCCTTGAACTTTTGATCCTCTTGCCTCAACCTCCCAAGGTACCTGGATTCAGGCATGCACTATTAAAAAAATACTTCTTATTTTATAAAATAGTAAGAATGAATGCAATTTTTTTGTCATAAATTTTGAGATAGAATAGATTTAGAAGGAAAAATGAGACAGTAGATGCAAACTTGATCTTCTAAAGGGAAGCTTGGAAGTGACTTTTTAAAAAAAAGACAGCACTTTAGACCTCACTACATTATTTTCCTCTTCATAGGCAAATTTAGAAAAGCAAATTTATCTTTAATAGGCTACAATTAGGGACTTGTTTTGGATAACTTAAAAGATGGACAAAGAAAAAGAATTTTTTGTAGTGTGTGGCTAGTAACTGGAGTATAAAGAGGATGGGACTGAAAGGTAGATGTGTGTGTTCAGATAAAGAAATTTCTGTGATTAAATTACTTGAGCTATGAGCAAAATCAGAAAGCGAGCTGTACTTCTAAGAGGATAAGGTGTCAAGAAAAAAGATAATTCCTGTTGCTGACCACCAGATGGTGCCCTAGGCCAAGCACTGGTAGGTGGAAGTGAGGGGTGACCGTCCTGACTGGACATTAATTGTGGATGATATTTTGAGAAGTAACCTATACAGGAGGTCATTAGAATAAAGGCTAAGTGACTAAGATAAGGTAGGTGTTCTTGTAAATATCGAATTGGTTACTGAGGAAATAGAATAGATAATAGAAAAGCACATAGGATTTAATGTCAGAACAAAGAAATCAAAGGTTAAAAACAAAAAATTTTAGTCACAAGATTTGCTTGGGAGAACCGGTAAGAAAATAGTGTTGGTTTTCCATGAAATAGTCAAAAAATTGTGTTGATGAAACCCAATAGAGAGCTCACTTTTTTACTTACTTAGTGTCAGTGGAGTTACCAACACTGTTGAGGGAATCTCTTACAGGCAGTTGATAATAACAAGGGACTGGAAAAGTGGCTTGAATTAGAAATGAAAATATTTTGGCTTTTTAATTGTTCTTTCCAAAGCTTGATTGTCATAGCAGGTGACTTATATAGGTTTATTGACCCTTGGAGCCAGAAGTGTATGATTACATCCTGCCCCCTCCCCCCAACAATTTTTGATTATCCTTAATGATCTATTTCAAGGTTAAATATGGTGGTTTAATGAGTGGAAGTGAAGATACAGATGTGGTGTTCTTGACCTTGATAAATTTGTTATATAAAGTTTAACAGGGATGGTTCTTTAAATGTTTTCAAACTTGAGTTGCATTCCTTCTGTTCAGAAGCAGCAGATTTTATGTTGAAGACTCAACATAATAAAAGTAGAGTTCACTTTTTTTAAATGAAATCTAACCTACTTTCCTTTGTCCTACAGAACAGGCACAGGCTTTAGGGTAATCAGACCCATAAAGGAAAATAGCAGGCGACCCACTTTCTGCCTCCCCATCTGTACCCCAGGGAGTTGGGTACTTTATTAGTATCTTTGAATCTTAAGAGTCAGGAGGAGAATTTCGCCACCCAATGTCCAAAACACAGATGCATGGTCCTCCTTCATAGACTCAGACAAAGGGACAGATCAAGATCATATCACGTTATATAAGGTATTGCTGGAACAGATTGGTTTTTCTTCTGAAATGACAGTACAGCATTTTATCTCAAAGAAAGATAGGCAACTTTGGCAAGTTAACACAAAATTGAACTTAGTTAAGTATTTGTTTAGAGTTGACTAATGACTTGTTTTGATATTACATCATCATGACCTGATCCTCTTGGTCATATAAGCAGAGTAGATTTTACTTTTGAACTTTGATATTTCAGGGTCATACTTTATACACATTATTCATTAATTTGTGTCTCTCATTTTGGAAATAAACTTTGAAAACATTTAAGTAGAATTCTAGGTAGAATCATTTTATTAATTTTTTTTTTTTTTTTTTTTTTTTGGTACTGAGGATAGAACCCAGGGGTACTTTACCACTGAACTACATCCCCTGTTCTTTTTTATTTTTTATTTTATGACAGGGACTTGCTAAGTTGCTGAGACTGTTCTTGAACTTCCCATTCTCCTGCCTCAGCCTTCTGAATTGCTGGGATTATAGGTGTGTTCCACTGTGCTCAACAGAATCATTTTACAATAAGTAGATGTTTAATTTTAAAAATCTGATGGAAGATCTTTTTGTAATAAAAATTAGCAAAGGGGGCTGGGGTTGTTGTGGCTTAGTGGTAGAGCTCTTAGCATGTGTGAGGCGCTGGGTTCGATCCTCAGCACCACACAAAAGTAAATAAATAAAATAAAGGTATTGTGAAAAAAACTTAAAAAAAAAAGCAGGGGCATATTTGGTGTAGATGTAGTACAAAAATATTCACATCTCCAACTAAAGATCAAGTCAAATATTTAAGGACTGATCAAATGCATCTTATTGTATCATAGTAACATCTTACTGGTCATCCTAGCGATTTGGAAGGCTAAGGCAGGGTGGCAGGTTGGAGGCTAGCTTTAGTAATTTAGCAAGATCTGTCTCAAAATAAAAAGCACTGGGGATCTAGTTCAGTGGTAAAATGCTGCTGGGTTCAGTTCCCAGCACTGCCCCGTCCCCACCCATCCCCCCAAAATTCTTACTGGGATTAGAAGCCATAGCTCAGATTTCAAAATTGTAATAATGTGGAAACCCAGAATTTAACAACCTTGGGTTGCAAAATGAAGTCCCTTGCAACACTTCTGACTTTTAGTCAATAGGTCACTGGCTGTTGCCAAGTGATGAGCTAAGAGCCATATACTGTTGCGTCTTCAAACCCTAATTGGACTCCTCACTTTACGGAGTGTGAAAACCTGCCAGAGGTCACACAGCTATTATGAGTAATGCCAGGACCACGTCCCTGGACTCCTCCACATCCCCATTCAGCGTTCTTACTTCTTTACCCTAATGGATATGTCAGAAAGCGGAAAGTATCAATTCTATCAAACAGGGGACAGGAAAAGGGAAAAATAAGGTTTTTCCTTTTTTTCAAAAATTAGTTACTAGATCAGCTTGATTGAACAAAGGCAGAAATCTAAGGGCAATGGCAGAGTGATTTTATCACTACCCCTTTTTTGGTTTCTAATGTTATTATTTTTGAACACTCATCTTTTTCAGATGGGTAGCAATAAAAATAAAATAGTGTAATGATTCCCTGGTTATATTTAATAGTTTATTAAAATATGGGCAATAAGATTCTGTACTTTAGTATGTTTAAATGAAATAATAATGAACAAGTAATTTACAATGTCTAATAAAGCAACGTTTTTATTTAGTGAGGTGGACAGTTCAATAACCAGTCTTCATGGAGCTCTTTCTGCATTTTGAGATTGAGCTGGGGTGGAAAAGAAAGCCCATAGTTTTTATTTGTTCTAATTAGTTACACATGACAGCAGAATGCATTTCTGTTCATTGTTACACAAGTGGAGCACAACTTTGTACGTGATGCAGAGTTGTACCATATGTGCAGTAATACACGTATCTAGCCCACACCTCCTCCCCTTTGCCCTTTCTAAAGTTCCTCCATTCCTCCCATGCCCCCTGCTCCCTAATCACCATTATGAGTCTGCATCCTCATATCAAAGAAACCATTCAACCTTTGGTTTTTTGGGATTGGCCTACTTTATTTGGCATGATATTCTCCAGTGCCATCCATTTACCTGCAAATGCCATAATTTTATTCTTAAGAAAGCCCATTATTAAGGTCTCACATGAACCGTAGTATAATGTTGGAGAATTAAGAAAGGTAAATGAAGGAAAGAACCATCCCTCTGTTATCTTCTTGCCTTAAGTCACCGAGAAATCAGCCTTGGAAATACTGAATTTTGATGAATCATGCAGTCATTGAGACTCTTTTTCCATATCATTGGTAGTATTTTTCTTTTTTTGTAAACAAATGATCAAGTCTTAGGGAAAATGTTCAGCTTGCCTGGGACCATGGCTGAGCCTAGTCATTTGCTGGTTCTGCCATCTCACGGCTAGTGTTTCTCATGCATTTAAGTGTGGGGAGTATAAGCTGGAGTTAGAAAGCGTTGGTGGTTACAAAAGGAACTAGTTTGCCAAAGAATTGGTAGCCTGCCAACTAATTTTCCTAAGTCATAAAAAAAAAAAAAGTTGGTCTTCATGAACTGAAGCAGGTTTGAGGCCTGATAATGAACTCTTACAGTAGAAATTTAGATAAAAAGGTAGATTTTCATTGCTTTCCCCGAATGATCATGATGCAGTTGCTGGAAGTCACCCCTGTCTCACTTCCAAACAGTGCTTATAAGTAGCAAGTGAGTGGTGGTTGGTTGGTTTGCCTTGGCTCACACTGTTACTAGTGGGTAATCTGGTTCTTCGTAGCAGTGAATATGTTTTATTCTGCCTCCTATCCCACCCCCGCCATGTTGCTGACCATCTGGAAGTTAGATAAGAGGGAGGGAACACCATCCTAAGGAAGTTCCACTTTTCCTTTGGAGCCTTTCATTGCCACAAAATCTTAGGTGGGGAGGAATTGCTCCATCGACTTAGTTGTGTGATGTTCTCCTCAAGGGGCTGTGGGGTCTCTTAGTGTCTCCCAGAGCAGCCCATTCTGTTCCTGACATCTAGCATCTTAAGCTGGGTCTTTTTTTTTTTTTTTTTTTTTTGGTACTGGGGATCAGACCCAGGGCTGCTTTACCAATGATCCCCATCCCCAGCCACCACCAACCCCTTTTTTTGAGAAAGAGTCTTGCTGAGTTGCTGTTGTAGGTATGAATTATCTTTGTAGTGCATCTCTCCTGGATAGTCCGTTTGGCAGGCTAATAATTCCTAGTGCTTGTGATATATTGTTTTCAACTTAACAAATATCTGTTGATCCAAGCATTTCTAAGTGGTGGGGACATAAGAGTGAATCCTCACTGCAGACAGATATACTGTGAAGTATTACCATAAGAAATTGAAATGAGGTTGGAATGAGGGGACATGTTCTGTTCACACAGTTGGTCAGAAGTTTGTACTGGATTCTGTGGGTCTTACCACGAATAATCCAGCAGCCAGCTGCAAGGCCTGGTGTAGACAGCTCAAGGGGAAGGCCAACTTAAAAACAGCTTAAAACATCTCTTAGGGTAAGAGACACTGCGGTTCTTGGAGCCTGAAGTATTTGGATCTTCCCTGGCTTCTAACAGAAAACTTCACATCAAGTAGATTCTTGTAGTCACATTAAAGTTCGTGGTTTCAGCAGTTCACTAAGAACCCCTGAGTCTATGAAAAGTACAGAGTGCTTCACCAGTGTTTATCTTACCTTTGTGTGGGGGCCACGCTAATATTCTCTGAATGGCCAATTTAGGGAATGTGCTGATTCAGTGAATGCTGGAAAATCATTTCACATCACAATTTTGAGTGCTAAGTTATATTGATCTGTCAACTCGCCCAGCCCTTCATTATTCTTAAACTGTGATATCTGACACAGAATGCGTTGGCCAGATCTGGGTGCAAGGGTGACAGATAGAAGCTGAGCTGAGCCATGACTCTAAAGAACTGTGTGCCTCTTTTTAAGAAGCCAATCAGGTGCTTTTGCTTTTTAATCACTGCTCTGTTTTTTAACCATCAAAAATTTGTCTTTATTAATTTATGATCTCTGAAAATCAAGGATCTTTTTTCTCCTTTTTCTCCCCTTCACCTCTTTCCTCCCCCCTCTTTTTTTTCTTCTCTCTCTCTCTTCCCTTTCCTCTCCCTCCCATCATCCTTTGCTCTTCCCCAACTCAATAGAAACCGTAGCCTCTCATAAGTCACAGTGTGGATGACAGTCTCTAGAAGCCTCAAAGGAAGAATTATTCTTAGCATTTATTTCTTTTAGGATAATAATAGTAAATATTGCTTCCCCATTATACTTTGAGAGCTGGTGGTTTCCTGATCTTTAAAAAGTTCATACAGGTTTTTTAAAAAAATAGTGTTCTAAAGAACTGACGCTTTCTTCTTAGAAAGAATTTGATCCCACAACGTAGAGTCAAAATTTTTAACATTTGAATATTGTTTTTTTTTGTCTTGAGGATGAATTTTTTTATATGGAAATTCCCATATTTAATTTTTGAGCTAGAGCCTTGATCAGTTGTTGGTTCCCTGGAACTTGGGAAAGCTGTTTTTAAGAAACTTCAGTAATCATGAATTCTGGAGGCCCTCTGCTGGTACATTCTGGTGCTGCTGAGAGTGTTCTGTGATGAACTTGCCAGTAGTTCTGCAGTGTTAGTTTAAAAGCAATTTCTTAAAAAAAAAAGAAACAAAACAGTTTTATTGGTTAATGTTAATATGATCACAAAAAATCTTGCTTTTAATTACTAACCAGAGTATGAGTGAGACCAATTCTTAACAAATGTTGGTCTAAATCCAGAACTTCGAAGTTAGTAAATAACTTGAGGGCTCTCAGTAAGTTGTTTGGGTTCTAAGTAGTAGAAAGTTGACAGTTTGCCTTGGAAACCTGATTCAAGTGTGTTTACTTTTTAAAGATTCTAGATATGGCAGCTTTCCAAAGCTTTTTATTCTTCAATTTTTTTTTTTTTTTTTTTTTTTGTCCTGAGGATCAACTCTAGAAGTGCTTTACCACCAAGCTGCATCCTCAGCATATTCTATTTTTTATTTTGAGACAGGGTCTCACTTAAGTTGCTTAGGGACTCACAAGTCATTGAGATTATAGGCATGTGCCACCACACTGGCTCATTCTTCCATTCTTTGCTTTCTTTTTAGAATATGACTTATGACAACATGAGTATTTTTTTAAAAAACTCCAAGCATTTCCTGTATCCTTGTTAAAGCATTTGGATAGAATGAATAAATATATATATATATATAATATTCGATTGACCTTTATTTATTTATTTCTATGTGGTGCTGAGGATCAAACCCAGAGCCTCACACATGCCAGGCAAGCATTCTGCCACTGAGCTTCAACCCCAGCCCCTAGGACAGAATTTTTGATATGACCTAAATGTTAATATCTTGAAAAGCTAATTCTAGGTAAGAATATT
The DNA here is from genome assembly GCF_048772815.1 of Callospermophilus lateralis. NCBI lineage: Eukaryota > Metazoa > Chordata > Mammalia > Rodentia > Sciuridae > Callospermophilus > Callospermophilus lateralis. The sequence goes on from NC_135324.1 coordinate 3,927,913, forward strand.
ATATTTTAAATATTAATTGAAATGGACTATATCTTCTTTTCATTTCCACTGCATAATATTCTGAGGAATCCAGCTTAGACCTTTAAATGTAGATAAATCCAATCAAAGCAGGTTTAATTCTTGGTTTAGAGGGATAATGAAAGATCTCTTCACAAGTCTCCATCCTCTGGGTGGGGATGTGTGTGCACATGATTATAAATTATTAAAAGCCTCGTTGTACAGTGTGAGCTTAAAGGAGAGCAGAATAATCTTTTACTTTAAGTTGCTGTGAACTTTTACCAAGAAAATCGTTTTATTATTTTGACATTTTGGAAGATTATATGAGTGCTATTTATTTCTCATGCTAAATGTTTACTTGTGCATGGTGGATGGTGCACTGATGATGAATATTTAATGTTTACTGAGGATCCTTAGTCATACATGTGACCCCTGTGACCTGATATTCCAAAACATAAAGGAAAGGGCATTATCTATTCATTTAAACTAATGGCTTCTAAATTATGTTGTTCATCTGCTTCTTTGAGCATGTGTCTGTTTAGTTATAAATTATACATGTGTAATCGTTCCTGCATACTATGTACATCACATAACACAGAAATAGAAATAAAAGTATAAATGGAAATTGTAATGTTTTCTTCCCGTAACCCATTGATTGCAATATACTCTTGGGTGTGTATTTAGACCAAGATAAAAGGAGTACCTTCTCCCTGAGGAATTTTTGGATAATATAAAAATCATTTATGTTTGACTTAGGATATGACAGTAACACAAGAACAGATTTTACATCAGAACTGTTTAAGTTGAGGTGATCTGCACTGGAGAGGTTACCAGCTCAAAGATCAGCAAGCAGAGGCCAGGGAGCCAGCCAGCCTCAACTCAGAGTTGGACAAAGCCAGATTCCTTTGAGTTTCTGTGACTGTGGGATTCACAGGATGAGTATAACACTGTTGGAGAGTCAGGCTGTGGATGAAGGTCTGCCTCAGGAGTGTGCTGGGAAATTGACTTCTTCATTCAGACCTGCTCAGAACTCCTAGAGTCTTGTTTAGAAATTTGATGGCCTCAGATCTTCAAGCCATGTCTACATAGGAAAAAGTTTTAATGCTTCTTACAAACATGCAGCCTGACCACGTAGGATGATAAATACATAAGTATAGTTCAGCATTAGGCTTTGTCACTTAACCTGCTTCATGATGCATGGCAGGAGGGAGACTCAGGAGCAGATTTAGAATGGATGATTGCAGTGTATATCATCCCAGATGATACATAAATAAGTTCTAACATACGCAGGTTCTGTTTCATTAAGAATAATCTGCAGTTCATCTTTTTAAGCTCAAATTGTTATCACCTTAAAAACAAAAACTTGAGCACACTCCTCCCCACCTTCTTTCTTTTTCTAGCCCCTTCCCTGCCACCCATGGGCAGTTGTTTTGTGAAACCCGGCAGGCCAGGTGAACCAGTTATAAATGTATAGGTTTCCAGGGTAAGTTCTGGAAGTGGGGCTCTTAAAAGGAGACTCCAGGCACCAGCAGAGGACTGCTGCGGGCCTTGGGTGCACCCTCCCGTGCTGTAGAGGACTGGCTGGAGTTTCTCCATTGGTGTGTTTCCTCTTTGCTGGTTTAGGTAATGACCTGTTCTTTCTTATTATTAACACAGAGACATGAAGCTCTTCTACATCAGTGATATCAGAGTATCAGATCCTTAAGAATCAACAAAACTTGAGATTTTCTTTTTTTTAATGGATAGGTCGTCCTTCCTTTAGAAGGTTTGTGAAGAGATCGCCATCTCTGCAGCCCTGCAGTGATCATAAAATAGAGCTGGGCTGGGGCTCAGTGGCAGAGCATGTGCCCAGTATGCATGAGGCCCTGGCTCAATCCTCAGCGCCATGTGAAAATAAGTAAATAAAATAAACATATTGTATCCATTGATGACTAAGAATGAATGAATAAAATAGAAGCAGTTATTGGAATAGAGCAAGTGGATTAGAGGAGGGAATGGAATGAGATGGATCAAATTATGGGCACACACAAATGTGGCATGATGATCACTACTGTTAGGTGCAATTATAATACGCCAGTTACACGGTGTGTGTTCTGTTCAAAATGAACCGCCTAAAAGTGGGGGGGGGGGGAAGAGTCCTGATTCTAATCTGCTTCTGAGCATTTCTATAAGGAGCATCACAGTGGAGTAGTGCATCAGAGTTGCTGAAGGCGACCTCCTGTGACGCTCTGAGAAAGGTGTTGGCTAGACCGCCAGTGAAAGGGAAGCTTGTTTTTGTCTTAAAAACTTTCCAACAGTTGGCCTGGGACTGAAGCTCAGTGTAGAGCGCTTGCCTTGCGCATGTGAGGCACTGGGTTTGATCCTCAGCACCACAGAAAGATAAATAAATTAAATAAAGGTATTGTGTTCATCTGCAACTAAAAATATTAAAACAAAACTTTCCAACAAGTATGTTTTTAACAATTGTAGATTGTTCTAGGCCAAAGAGCAACACCCAAGGTTTTGTATTCCTTGGAACCTGTTGTCCTTTATATGATGCAAACAGAAACAACCCCCCAAAACTGAAAAAGACTACCCAACTTTGTTATGTCAATGTGATTCTTTATGACAACCATTTCTTTTCTTTCTTTCTTTTTTTTTTTTTGGACAAGTCATATCTTTAAAAAACTTCCTTCCATTTTCCATAGTCCCTGTGTGTCATGGGCTGTCTCACATCATTTGTTATGCCAGGCAGAATTGACTCTTGTGAAATGGAGAGGGTTGGCCTGGAGGGCATAAGGCCCAGCGGGGACTGAAGTTCCTCTAAGTGAAGGGGGAATGGAGGCTGTTTCTTTTGTCAGCTTGGTGAGATCGGGAAGTAAGGTTTTATGATCAGATTATAGCTCAGCTACGTATGGAGGCCAGAGTATAAATTACCTACTGTGGATCGATATACTAGTTATGATGTGTGTCCCTTATTTTTTGCTTATGATTCTATATGCCTTTTTGTTGTATTAAGGTCCAGAGATCTGTGTATTGGTACAGATATCTAAGACAACTTGGACTTTTAAATTTTTCATTACTATGAGTATTTATATTTCTAGTGTTTTTCTAAATAAATCAATAAAATAAAATTCTCGTTTTATTGATTTATTTAGTGTTATTTAAGTATAACCCTTTTCCACATCTGTCTTTAATGCATAGCACTCATTTTTTTTTTTTTTACTATTTTGGTGGTATTCATTTAAAAATGAGGTTAAAAAAATAAAGAATCAAATATCCTTGAACCTGGCCTGAGGTTTTATAATGATGCACCTGTAAAAGGCTTTGATGTTAATTGTAGAACATGCCATTCTTTTTTGTATGATTTTGAATATTTTAAGCATGTATTTTTTATTAAGTACTGTCTTTTTCTCCTTCCTTTAAGATTTATTCCCTGGTGATTTTTTTCCTTTCTGTCAGTTTGTGTCTGTGTTATTCACTGTCTCTGGCTTCACAATTCTGTATTGTCCTAGCACCATTTTAAAACCACAGCTGGAAGCTCTGAAAAGCCTTCTGACAAAGGAAGACTGAATTGTGACCTTAGACTATTGACAAGGCTTAGACCATAGGAACAAATGACAGTGAGAAATGAATGTCTCAGATCCGCAGCCTCGTCCTCAGTCTCTAAGTGAATTGTTGAAAACAAGAATTTAAAAATCGTATTTCCTTTTCAATAGTAGGAAACATTAATAGTGTGAAACATTCTATGTGCCTGTGAATCATCCCTGCTTCTGGGATTGCTGTTGAAAAATCTGGTGCTTTTCTCATCCTTGATCCTCTTAGTATCGCCTCTTTTACTCCCTGGAATTTAAAAAGTCTTCCTCTATTGTCCTGAGGTTTGATAATGATGTACCTCCTTGTGGGTCTTTGGGGCATTTGTGAGGCGAGGCACTTGCAGGTCCCCTTTGATCTGGAAACATTTGTTTTAGAAAACTTCCTTGTTAGACTTTGTGATTCCATATTTTAAATGTTTTATTTTGTAATATTTTGTTCACATAAAAATAAATGTGTGTGAGCCGTGACCCAGTGATGAACTACCTGTGAACTGCCACACAACTTAGGAATGGGAACATTGCTGACAGCACCACTCTGCTGCATTTGTGATTTTCCTACTGTCGTAAACTTTGTGTTTCATGACCCTGACTTTGGGAAAAAAAGAATAAATAATTACGTATGTTTTGGGCACTAAACAAACTATTGTTTGGGGGCTTTGTAAAATGGTCTTATAGTTAATATAGTATTTTAGGGTTTGCTTTTTATGCAAAGAAATGTTCCTAAGATTGATCCATGTCATTGCACATAGCTGTAGTTTGTTTATATTGTTTATTTAATTCCTTCCTACACCTATATTTCTTTTCTCTTTTTGATAGTCAGAGGTTATGCCCCTGACTTACCCTTTAGTGTTTTTTTTTTAAGAAAATTTTGTTTTCTGTTCTAATTTCTGAGACTTCCCATAAAACTTATTTTCCAGTATTTTTACTAAATATACTGCAATCATTTTAAATTTCCTGAGTGATTTTTCTTCTTGTTGTTATCTGCTTATTTTTTGCACCAGCATCTTGTTATTTTATGGGTTTGTTTTGTTTTGTGTCTGAGGCTATCTCTTGTTTCTTTTTCCGCCCTCCTCTGGAGATGTTAGTCTCTCTCTTTTTTTTTTTTTTATGTTAGAGACTTAGTTCTGAGATAGCTGGTTAACTCTAACTTTCTCCTCACATTTGAGCAACATTAACATAGTAGGGAATTCTCTTTGTGAGGGCTAATATAGGTTGATAGATTTTACTGAAGAGCATTACAAAGGAAAGAGCCCAGTTTGTTGCAAGGCCTCCCAATCATCAGTATTTGCGGGTTTTTTTCTCTAGTCGATTTTTCTAGAGAAATTGTTGAGACCTTTGCCTTTGGGTGGATGGCATTGGGGTGATAAGCCTGGCTGGCTGTTCTGGAGACCAGGGGGAGAGGACTGCAATTTGCATCTATTGGTTTAATCCTACAGCTCCTCAGGATAATCCCTCATCCCAGCCTGGTGTCAAGTCCCTCTGGTTTATTGTTTCAGTCCCACTAGATTTAAAAAAAAAAAAAAAAAAAAAAAAAAAGTGGACGCTCACCGTCATGTGTTAGGAGAATGATCTGTTGGTGTAACGTTCATTATAAATACTTTTGGCCAGTCCTCCTGTTCCCAGGCCCACCTCAGGGCCCTGCTTTTAGAGCAGCCCTGGTACCTCTGAATCCCCACCTCAGGACCGTAGTGTGGCTCTGAATTGGCTGCTGCTTGCTCATTCCCCTCCACCTTCTACCTGCACAGCCCTCTCCTTTGTCTTTCCGACTACAGTGATGCTCAAACTCAGTGTGCTCTCACCATGCTCTGGGGGTTGCAAGCGATTGTGAAGGGAACCCCCTGAGAGAAGAATCCCAGACAGAGTCATCTCACTTAATGTTGTAGGTTTTTAAAAAATGAAATTCTTAATCCTTTTTAAAATGCCAAGTATGAGAAATGGAATTTAGATGAAGACTAAGAAGTTGATTGTTTTTAAAGAATTATTTTTAACATTATGTGACTAAAAGGACCAAGATATTGCAAAGAACAAATCAGAAAGGAGTAGGTTTTAGTTCATTTATGAGAGTTCTTGACAATGTCTTTTTTTTTTTTTTTCCTGAATCTATAAAGCTCTGCATTGCTGTGTCAAAACTCTGCACGTCTATGTAGAGAAAACACCCATTTACTACTTAGAGAAGATTATTTTTCTGGGAAAAGATCTCTTATTGTTGCAGGATGGGGGATTGAATCCAGAACCTTCTACTTGCTGGGCAAGCACTCTACACGTGAAATATATCCCCGGCCTTTTTATTTGACTTTGGAGAGAGTCTTGCTAAGTTTACCCAGGCTGGCTTTGACTTTGAGATCTTCCTGTCTCGGCTTCCCAAGTGTGTGCCACCACACCCTGCTGAAAAAGACCTGTTGTTGACTCGGGCATGGTGGTGCACACCTGTAATCCCAGCAGCTTGGGAGGCTGAGGTAGGAGAACCGCAAGTTCAAAGCCAGCCTCTGCAATTTAGTGAGGCCCTGTCTCATAAAATGGAACTAGGGATTTGGCTCAAAGGTTAAGGGTCCCTGAGTTCAATCCTGGTACAAAAACAAACAAAAAAACCCAACTTGTGCAAGAATAAGAGAGAGAGAGTTAAGGAAACAAAATTTAAAGTGCAAGTCATGGAGCATACCTGGAAATAGACAGAAATGCAATGAATATCCCTTTTTTACTCTCACAAAAAACATTTAACATAAAACTTAACCATCATAAACATTAAGTGTCCAGTGTTGTAATGTTAAGTGTATTCACATTATTGTAAAACAGATCTCCAGAACTTTTTCACCTTCAAGTCTGAAACTCTAAAGTGATCATAAAACTCCCCCTTACCCTCTCCTCCAGCCCATGCTAACTACCATTCACCTTTCTCTGACTGCCTACTTTAGATACCTCAAATGCATTCACTTGATGCCTCAGGTGAGCTAGGATGTGGGAGGCTGGTCCATACTTCTATTCACACGTCAAGGAAGTGGCCCTGGTACAGTGAAGCAGTGGAGGAAAAATGTCTTTTTTTCTACCCACCTGAGGTCAGTAATAAGAGAGGGAAAAATGGAATAATAAGAGAAAAGAATGCAGATTTATAAGTTTTATCTGACATGGGGACCCTCATAAGGAAATGAAAACCCGTAGAAAATGATTCAACTTGTGTATTTTTTACTTGTTTTTTATTAAGACATTGCTAGTTGTAGAGAAATAGGATAGATAGAGTATGATGTGAGAGTGATAAACTAGAGGAAGCTCAGCAAGGCCTGTTTCTTGAGATTCATTCTGGGACCCTTCATCTTCAGAGAGAAGGCTGTTTCTTCTATAACGTATGGGGACTCACGTTGGGTTTTAGGACGTGCTTCAGTGGAAGGTCAGAAGAGTCCTTAGGTTTTAAGACCAGCTTCAGTGGAGAAGGGTGGAAGGAGGTTGGAGAGGTCTTCCTGCTTGGTGGTTTGGTGGTTTTCTGAAATGCCACTGTGGCGTGTTGGGATAGTGTGTTCTGATCCCATTGGGCAGTGGTTCAGTGCTGTGTTGTGTTGAGGGAGGTATGAACAGCCACACCAAATGCCATGTATTTCCCTGTTCTTTTGGCTTGGATATCATCTTGGTTTCACAGTGGTCTGAGTGTCGTAGCTGATTCTGTCGTCTGTATTTTGTTTTGAGCTCCCCTCTCTAGAGGAAGGAGGGCCTGTAGCTGTAGCTTCCTAGTCATCATCTCTCACTCTACCTCGCAGAACTTTTTAAAGCACAAAATTTTGCCAGATAACTTATTTCTTTCTTTATTTTTTGGGGGGTGAGTTCCAGGGATTGAACTTGGGCACACAACCACTGAGCCACATCCCCAGCTCTGTTTTGTCTTTTATTCTGAGACAGGGTCTCACTGAGTTGCTTAGGCCCTCACTGTTGCTGAGGCTGGCTTTGAACTCAAGATCCTCCTGCCTCAGCCTGCTGAATGGCTGGGATTACAGGCATGTGCCACCATATCTGGAAAGATAATTTATTTCCTTGTATAATATTTGTAAGTAAAAGAGAATGAACACTTTGAATTTGAGTATGGTATTTGATTTTGTACTTTGTGTACAAACGAAACTAAATCTAAAGCATTGATATCCCAGCTTTGTTGATAGAATCTTTTCCAGTGGGGTAAAGAAATAAGGAAATAGTAATATTAATTCTATAAGACAAGACTATTTTCTTTTAAGGACTTCCCAGCATTCTACAAATACTTATTGAATGTCTTGTATGTGTAAGTCACTGTGCAGTTGAGATGAGAAAAAAGAAAAAAAAAAAGGCAGTTCTTCAAAGTGCTGAGTGTGTGTGTGCGCACCCGTGAGTGCAGCTGGGGATCGAACCCAGGGCCTCCTGCATGCTAGACAAATGCTTCACCACTGAGCTACACCACCAGTTCTTTTTAATTTTTGTTTCTTTTGAGTGGGGTCTTGCTAAGTTTCCCCGGGCATAACTTGTAGTCCAGCTTCCTGAATAGTTGGGGTTATGTAGCAAATGCAGTAGCACAAGAACTCACTGCACATGGATCAGGTTTCCAGAGACTGTGTTGCGAGTTAAGTAACAGAAATGACAAGGAGCTGAAAAGGTTGGGCTTGTTGCTAGAGAAAATGAATCGGGACTGGACCTTGAGTGTGGGTCCTATGTTAGTGTCTGCCCTGGAGAAAGACTCGTCTGTGCAAAGCAAGCATGCACAGGCAGTGCTGTTTGTATTAGCAGAAATGTGGAAATAATCTAAAGTTCATCAAGAGAGTGGCTACATAAACTATTCTGTCTACACCACGAAATACTTTGCAGCATTTAAAAAATATGTATGTAAAGCAAATAGTGTAGACTACGTATGTGTTGAAAGAAAAATTTTAAATAATTGAAATTTTATGGTTTAAGCATTTTATAATTTAATTGACAGCATTGTACATATTTATCTTGTACATCATGATGCAAAATAGACATTATGGAATAGCTAAAGTGAATCCTCTCAAATAGTTATCATTTTTGTAAGAACATTTAAAATTTACTCTTAGTATTTTTAGTAATGCAACGATACATTGTTCGTTAATTTTAGTTACCATGTTGTATAACAGATCCCTTGAACTTAATTCCTCTTATCTAACTGAAATTTTGTTCCTGTGACCAATATTTCTGCAACTCCACCCCTCTTACAAATGAGGTTGCAGATAGTATATTGACTTTAGTTGGTTTATAAAACAAATCAAACTCACCTACAAATAATACCCTATAATTTTATGCATATACAATTATACAAATTCATAGTAAACAAAGGATATTTTGATAACAGTGGTTATAGTAACTAAGCTTTTATTATTTATTTATATGATTAAAACTAAACAAAAAAGCCCAAATGGAAATTTACGAAAATTCTAGTGGTGGTTATTTCTACATAATTATTATGAATAAATTTAATCTCATTTATATTCAGTGTATTTTCTTAATTCTTATAAGGACATATCTTACTGGAAAGTGTTAAATGATAAAGAATCATTTACAAATGGAAAATAAATGACAAAAAGCTAATAAAAATAATCCTTGCAATGGAAAAGAAGAGCAAATGGAACAAATTTTGCAAATAAGGGGAGATGGATGAGGGAGAGAGAAAGAAATTCAGAGTGTCAAAAATTGTTTAAGTTGTATAAAACCTTTGAACGCTTCTTTGTATTATTAAGCCATTCATTTAAATATACCAGTTTGGGCTGAGGATTTAGCTCAGTTGGTAGAGGGCTTGCCTTGCATGCATAAGGCTCTGGGTTCAATCCCCAGCACCAAAAATAAATAAATAAAATAAAATATGCAGGTTTGATTCTGCTGGGTTTCTGTCCCAAAGGAACCTACAGTTCTGATGATCAGATGTAGGCAGCAAATTACAACAGAGTGTAGTAAGAAAGAATCGATGGGTCAAGTCAGGAAAGGTGTTGGTGAGGCTGATAGAGAAGGAACAGACACCTGAGCTGAGGTTTTGGAGTTTAGGTCAAAGTAGTGGGAAGTGTCTATTGCAAGGAAGTGGAGACCAGCTCTTGAACTCCCTGTAGATATTTTTAGGGCCTGGATTTGATAGTTGTTAAATATTTCATATATATAACCCTGCTGTTCTTTGCCACATATAACAATAATCATGTCAGTCATCTGGCACTCAGTAGGCACATAGTAAACACTAATGGAATGAATGGTTAGTCACGCTGAAAGGTGAAATACCAATGTACTAAATTTACTTGGAGAACAATGCTAATAGTCAAGGAGACTAGCATTCCCTAAATACATGGAAGAATATATAGAGGAAATGAGAAGAGGAACAGAACTGACTTTAAAAGATCTGAGAAACAGCTTTGTCTGAGAGTACAAAGGAGAGTTCTAAGAAACTTCTTAAAAAGATAACCGAAGAGCCAGGCTTAGTGGTGTTCGCCTGTAATCCAGCAGCTCCAGAGGCTGAGGTGGGAGGATTGCAAGTTTGAGGTCAGCCTGGGCAAAGATAAGATGTGTAAAAGGAGTCAGACACAAGAGGTTCTTTGTGAATTTTAAGTATGTGGTTACCTCTAGGGGACAGGAGAGAGCAGTGAGAAGTTTAGGAACTCTCTGGAACTGGAGATATTCTGTATTTTCATATGGAAATAAATGTTCTACATCTTCACATGTTTGTTTATGTATAGCAGTACATATGTGTGTGTACCTAGCTGTGAATTTGTATGTTCGTGTGAGTTTGTTTCATTTACTGAATGAAATATTCATCCGTGGTGATATTACATAGCAGTAACAACCTATTTACAATATGTGGATTGCAAAGATGATGAGCAAAAGAAGCATTTATTTGTACATATATACACAAGCGCGCGCGAACAGATTCATTGATGAACTTTTAAGGTGGGCACTTACATAATTTCAAGAAATGGTCTTCATAGAGAATCTAATAAGAGAAAATGGGTTTAAAGTAAGGGTGTATTTAGAAAAGTAATGCCTTGACCATAAAACCTTCATGAGAGATGAATCACAGGGGGATGTGGCTATTCCAGCTCTGAAAAGCACCTTTGTAGGCTGGCTAGGCAAGGACCTTGTTCAGTGAGTGAGTCACCTGGATGCAAAGGAACTGGAAGAAAGAGCCTTATGAGTCTCCCTCGCCCACCATTACTTCCTTCCATGCATTTGCTGAAGGTAATGTGTACCTTAAGTGTGAGGGAGAAAGAAATAGAGAGCCCACCTCATTACTTTTATGAAAGGAAACAGACAATTTAGTGTACTTGGAAGAGCCACGTCCAGATCTCCAAGGTGAAGACTTTGGCGAGTTTGGCTGCTCTTTAAATCAACCATTGAAGTTGTTTATGGAATTAGGTCCTCAAACCTTTTGATCATCAACTTCTTTTAACTTCTTACTACTTAATATTAAGGACATTGCTTTCAGGGCTATTTGTATTGAAAGTTGCTTGGGCTTTGGTAAATAATTACCTAAATCAATTAAATTCCAAGTAGATAAAATGTTATATGTATGTTACCTATTGGGATTGCCAAAAGAAATCAGTTTTTGTAAAATAAAAATCTACCATTTAAGGGGGCCCAAATCACCACAGGGAACCCTAAAGTTGACAGAATTATTGAGTCTTCTTTTTGGAAATAGTTGTTCCTCCTTGCTTTAAGGGTGGACTCTAATGAAAACATAATTTCTGAATGAGGGAGCCTGTCCCATTAATAATTGTTAATGGTGACCTGTTTCCATCTGGGCAGTTTGTAGAAAGGCAGTTTACAAATGTGTACAGTTTTGAAAGGAAAAATAACTGAATGTTGTTAGTGTTTACATTCCCATCCTATAACCAGGACATGCTGCCTTGTTAGTGTGGAAGGACTTTCTACTGACCGGTCCTTTCACACCTCTGTGGTTTGACTTGTGTTTCTCCACTGCCCATAATGGTCTCGCTCTTTCTTACCTCGCAGAATTCCTACCTAAATTTAAAGACTCTAAGACTTCTGCTGTTCCAAACAACATTCATCTTTCCTTCCTTGTGCTATAAATGACCCCACTAAGTTTTGGGGAGGGAGGTATGGAGGAATCCGTCCAGGGGTGCTTTACCACTGAGCCACATCCCCAGTCCTTTTTATTTTTTATTTTGAGTTAGGGCCTTGCTAAGTTGCTGAGGCTGGCCTACAACTTTTAACCCTCTTGCCTCAGCTTCTCCAGTCACTGGGAATACCACTGTGCCCTACCACACCTGGCCTTCCCTACCAATTATCACTGCTAATATACCATTTATATGTTGTGTGACAGCTTAAGTTTTCTGTTTCCTTTCTAGGCTGTGACCTCTGTCATGAAGGGGGTGCTTCATTCCATACTTACCCTTATTTGGTATCCTAAATGCTTGTTCTGAACTGACAGTGTATTGCATAATCAAAAGGCTATGAAGTTCTTATAATTTTAATGATTAATTAGAGTTGCTGCTGCACAGTTACATCTTCTAGATTATCACAGGAAGCTGGTCAAAACCTACAGTGATGTTTGATCAATAAAATTTATTTAAGATAACTTTGTTTCAAGACTGGGCACCAAAAAGATAAGAGAGGGAATTTCAATCGTATTATTTCAGGTGGAAAGAAACTAACTTGTCTTAAAGTGTAGTAAACTCACTCATAACTGAATGTGTAAAAGTTTAATCTTTAAAAATGTAATGATTAGGGTTGGGGCTGTAGCTCAGTGGCAAAGTGCTTGCCTAGCATGTGTGAGGCACAGGGTTCTATCCTCAGCCCCACATAAAAATTAACAAATGAAATAAAGGCATTCAGTCCAACTACAAAAAAATTTTTAAAAAAGGAATGATTATTCAGTTTACCAAAAAAATCCCATGATTGTCTTAAATAGCATTCTTAGTGCATTTAAAATTATTAAAAATAGGAGGAAGTCTGATGTAATAGAAATGCATTGTAGTGAGAGTTGGGCATTTTGAGTACTAGACCCAGCTCTAATAGTGATTTGGGGCAAGCTTGAAACCTCTTTGAACTTGAGTTTCCTTCTCTGTAAAAGTATAGAGTGTATTAGTTGACCTTCAAAAGTATAAAACTTTAATATTAATTTATTTTTAAAACGCGTTTGTATAGGATTTTGAGAATTGATTTACTCAAGGGGAGGTACAAGTATTTTGAATAAAAAAAGCAGCTAAATTAGGGTGATTATTTGGATTTCCTAAGTATTCACCCAAAATATTCATGATATGTGTGCCTTCATATTCACGTTTTATATATATGTACAGGTAATATATATAAAATATCCATTACCTATACATATATAGTTACAAAACACTTATATTTTGATAAAAAAAAATAAATCACAGAACAGAATAATCTATATATTTTAAAAAAGCATACATTTAGAGGGCTGGGATGGTGGCTCAGTGGTAGAGTGCTTGCCTGGGATGCATGGGGCACTGGGTTCGCTCCCCAGCACCACATTAAAAAAAAAAATTGAATCAAACAAATAAAATAAAGGTATTGAGTCCATCTTCAATTAAAAAAATACATTTATACATGTATAGCCAAAGATCCAGGAAATATCAATTTTAATTAATTAATATTAATTAAAAATATTTATTGTTTTAATTAATAAAATAATATTTATTTTCAGTGTGGGGTTCAACATGGTATTTCAAAAAGAATAATTTTTTTCTTTCTAGAATGATAATGAAGAAAAACCTAAAAGACTTTCGACAAACCCACAGTAACACACAGACCATATGCCACTTTGGACGCAGGTTATTTGACGAGTAGGGGAAATTCGCTGGGATCCGGGGCCAAAATATCAGACAAGCATTTTTCTGTTTCCCAGTTTTACTAAGTGTTACTGATGTTGAAAAGTGAAGACAAGACTGACAGCGGCTGCCGTTCACCTCCCCATTAGTCACGGCTAGAGCAGGGTTCTAAGATGGGGTCTGTGGGCCACTTGGAGTTGTATCTAAAATACTGTGTCCATCCGTGCCCTTCATACTTATCCAGGAACTGAGTCCATAGCCTCTAACTAATTCACACAGAATGTATGATTCAGAAAAGATTAAGAAACCGTGGATGGTTCTGGTCTGTTCCCACACAAATTATAAAGCATTGTGGATTTTTGGTCACAGGCTGTTAAAAATGACATTGTTTGGGTCCTGGAGAATGATTGCAAGACTGTTGACTTTTCTCCGGGTTATATATTTCTATGCTTCCTGCTATTATTTTTGAGCCTTTTTTTTCTTTTTCATTTTAATTAATTAATTAATTAGTTATTTTTGGTACCAGGGACTGAATCCAGTGGTGCCTAACCATTGAGCCACATCCCCACCCCTTTTTATTTTGAGACAGGGCCTCACTAAGTTGTTGAGGCTGGCCTTGAACTTGTCATCCTCCTGCCTCAGCCTCCTGAGCTACTGGGATTAGACTTGTGCCACCCACCTTAACCTTTGTTCTTAGTCTTATTTTTTCATACAAAAAACCACCACACTCCCCCAAACAGACCAGATTTTAAAATTGTGATTTTTTTTCCCCTAACAGCTTAGTTTATTGAAGATCTTTTCTGTTTTTCATTTTTTTAAACGAGGGCTGAATTATAGTCATACACAAATGAGTTTTAACAGGATTCATTGCATCTAGGCATTGAGACTTTTATCTTAATGGGCAAAAAAGAAGTAAGTTCCCACTAGAATACAGATGCCATATTTTTAATCCAAAAGTCCTGGAACTTTAAGGATTTATACCCTTTTCAGTTCGTGATTGATGTGTTCCTGGGTCTGTAGTCTTTTGACATTTTTCCTGCTTCCTGTTCTCTCATTAGTTTGATAGTATCTTATAGCAGTGATAGTTACCTAGGAACACCTCATTCCTAAGACAGCGTATTCTTTAATCAGGAATTTCATTATTACTACGTCAGCATCTCATTAATCCTGCCTGCTTTCCCAGGAGATTTCAGAGTACTTTGTTTCATTTTCTGCAGGTCAAAAATGACATTGGTACTCTTATCATCTATAAACAAAAATGAACTCAAGAACCTCTGTCAATCTCCTTTCCATTTAGAATTAAATTTCTCTCAGTTTAAATATTAGGTTACATTGCATACTGTGCACCTTAGACATGAAGGAAATTTTACTTTTGGCAGTAGTTGATCTAAAAGTTGTTTTAAGCTTTGAAAGTTTACAAAAGGTAATTTGTTTTACCAAAAGTCACCTTGTTTAAGGTTTTTAAGAGTGAAAGTTTGACATATACATTTCTAGAGTGTTTTCTAAGCCGTGGCATCCTGATGGTTGGAAATGGGTGCATCTTTGCTGTTCCTAAGATGGTATGAAATATATGTGTCGTTTTTTAGGTGAATTTAGAAAACTGTGCGTCATATTTATTTATTTGCTCACTATCACTGGAGGCCAGTGGCATGTGACAGGGGTGTAATTGAGAACAGCGTTGCACAGCGGACCATTGTGTTTCACTTTTCTTGCCTGAAGAAGAAATTAATAGTACTGTCTGGAGTTCTCAAGGTGTCTGGGTTTTGGAGATTCCTGCTTTGCTTATTGGGAGAGTTAGGATATTGATACGAATTTCTCAGGGCTATTTTAAGAAACCAGTGGGAGTGGCTGGGGTTTTGGCCCAGCCGGAGAGCTCTAGAACATGTGGGGCCCTGGGTCTGATCCTCAGCACCACGTATAAAAAAGAAATAAAATAAAGGTATTGTGTTCACCTACAACTAAAAACATTTTTTTTTAAAGAAATCCGTGCAATTATAGGCGTGAAAGTCCTCACAGTGATGCACGTAGTAGGTTCATTCCAACAAGGGCTGGAAGCGCATAGTGGGGTCCTGCTCCCTGGAAGCTGAGAGGCCCTGGAGCAGGTGACGATGGGCCACCAGGTTTTCCTAGTTGGTTACTAAATTCCTTCACAAACACTGAACGATGTGGAGAGGAGCACCCGGGGTGGGAAATTTCCTGAAAATGCAACTTTATCATCCTCCCAGTGGTTGGCTGGGAGCCGGCTCCGAGGAGGGAGGAGCCTGAGCAGTGATGGCAGGGACCTGGATCACTGGCACTGCCCCCGCGACGGTCCTTTCCCACCGCCTCGCCCGCGTGCATCCGGGCTCTCTGAGTTGTTCCTTTTGTGGGTGATTTAAAAAAAAAAAAAAATTACTTTGTTCCAAGGAGAGAGGGCAATCGCTTCAAGAGGCACCTCAGCATGTTTCCCTTGGGCCGCAGTTGCAGTCACCGTCCCTGTCACCGTCGGGGTATGCTGGAGAGGCACCTGACATTCCTGGCCGGGCAGCGCCCTCCCTGTGAATAAGGGAAAAGGCTCGCGCGGTGCCAGACGGCCGCCCGCCCGCCCCCGCCTGGGAGGGGTTTCCTAGAGCAGGGCCGGCTCCTCTTCCCCACTGTCCACCCCGCGGGTCACCTGGGCTGCAGGTCCAGGAAGGGGCAGCGGAGCGGGCGGTGGTCGCCTCCTGCTGGAGGCCAGGCTCTGTCCCCCAGCGCCACTCCCCGTCCACACCCGCCGATCGGGAGGGCCGTCCCGCCCCCAGCGAGTCTCAGGTGGCACCCGGCCGGCGCATCCTCGCCTAGTGGTCTGGTGGGAAGGGAAGGGGTGGTCCTTGCGGCTGGACCCCTCGCGGCTGACTCACAGGAAGTGCTGGGAGAGCCCTGCAGCCGGCGCCGCTCCAGGACCGCCCCGCCCGAGCCTGTTCCCACGTCGGCTGTGCCCTATCTGCCGGCAGAACAATGAAGTGCCTCCAAGTTTGCCAGGACTCCTAGGGCCATGCCTGGGACTCCTGGGACCGCCGTCACCATGCTCTGCCGGCGACTTTCCCCAGAAGCTGGGTTTTAAAAAGCCCTTCCTCGGTGGATCGCTTTGTCTGAAGATCCTGGGGTGACCATGGTTCAGCGCTTCAGCCTCCGGAGGCAGCTCTCCAAGGTGGGTCGCGGTGGGGCGAGTCCGAGTCGGGAGCTCTCACCGGCCGGCAGGGCTCCTTTCTCCCCGTCTGGTCCGTCTGTCTGTCAAGCCTGCCTTCCTCTAGTGCTAAGGAGGGGCCGGGAGGAAGCGCTGCCTTTTGTTCTTTCATCTGACAGACACAAAGCTCCAAGGCTGACTGCACTGGCAACCCAGGATGGGGTTTTAGGGAACACTGTAGCTGTCATTTGTGGATTGGGATGAAGTTGTACTCTGCTCCCCAGATAGAATTTCCAGAAGAGTGTGGGTGAGGGAGAGAATTGTAGGTCAAAAACACGATTTAATTAGCAATAAATCTACCAGTTTATGGACCCAGAGGAGAGGACCTTCTTGGTGTGCAGAATCAGGGCTGTCATACAGATCTCACCAACAAACCAGGGAAATGATCACAAAAGAGTTCCATGAGCAAGACCCTCAGGAAAATGTTAAAATGAGGGCCCTGTGGAGTGTTGCATACTTAATGAAGAAGTGTATAAAAAGCAATTACCAAGACACTCACCAGGCAGTTTTTACGGAGTTCTAATTGAAAAGCAGGTTTTGCGTGTGCTCCTTTGGGGTAAAAGTTCTTTTAATCCGGTAAAAATCAAACTTCAAATAAAAAAATAAAAATGGCAGTCACTCATTGGAAGAGGGGATGGTGATTTTATGAATGGGCTGTGGTCATGGCCACTCTCCTCTATCCAAGATTGAGTCCTTGCCTTAGTTCCAAAAGGAACCTATGTGGAAAGAGATGTGGAAAGAGATGAGCTTTATTTCATAACCCCTGATGTTCCTTAAAACCTCTGTTTTAAAGATGTAGGACTCGATGACTAAATTCTGTCATAGTTCATTCTCTGCAAACAGAAGCCTAAATAGTAAATCAGTATTCATTCTTTACTTACTTGACTCTTGGTCAGAATTAAGTCCTGAAATGTGCTGATCTGAGGGGCAAGCCTTTAGCTCTTTGCAGGTGACCCCAGTGGAGAGTGTATGCACTGAAGCAAAAAGGAGCAAAGTGCCTGTCACCATCCCCATGTCAAATTGCCGAACTTCTCCTGGACCTCAAAGCCTAACAGCGACTTATATATTTATCTTCCCTGCTATGCCAGGTCCAGGGGAGTGGGCTGGGAAGCCCCCAGACTTCTAAACAATGCAGAGGATCATTTTTGTGGCCCCCCCAGGTTCTCTAGCACATGTATTTTCAAATGTTCAGTACATTTAAAAAGCAGAAGCTGTTAGAGATTCTTAGGGCAGTGACATTCCTGCCCAAGAATGTCTGATAGTTGAGAGCCAGGTGACAATAGTGACTAGAAGTTACTGTATTCTAGGTGTTTTCCTAACAGTACTCCTCTCCCAAATATTCTTTTAACTGTGCTCTTTTCCATTTGTGACTCTACGTGTGACTGTGATTTATAGAAAGGAGGCTTGTGTGTGGAAGGAGAACAGGAGCACATTCTCCCTATAATACAAAGAAATAAAAGGTACATTATATAAAACACACTAAAAGAAAGTAACTCATTTAATTATTTTCTTTAAAACTCCCTCCCCTATTTTAACATGATTTATGGGTCCAAAATAGACGGTTGGGACCAAATCTAAGGAATTTGTTTTCTGTCAAGTGCCCTTGACATCTGATATGTTCAGTAGTGAACTGAAAAATACTTAGAATTGCTTCAACCTGTAAGGCACTTGAATACGAAGGAGAAACTGAATAGTTATGTCAGTAAGTTGTTGATATATTTGCTCAGATTTAAAAAATAAAAACTGTACTTTTATTCTGTCTTTTCAGCTAAACCCATAGGTTACCTGAGAGCAGAGAACCTGTCATACCCCATTATGTGATATTCTTAACATACATTGAGGACAAAATGCAACCGGTTTTTCACAGATCAAAACAGTTGCATAGTGACAATTTCATATGGTTCCAACGTTAATAACAAGTATTTTTGCTGATAAGAAATAATCTGCCACAAGGGCTGGGGATATAGCTAAGTTGGTGGAGTGTTTTCCTCACATGCACAAGGCCCTGGGTTCAATTCCCAGAATAATAATAATAATGATGATGTGCCACAACAAAAAGATTTTCTTAAGATGATCCCAGAATGTGTTTTGTAGTGCTAGGGATCCAGCACAGGGCCTTGCACATGCTGGGCAAGTGTTCTGCCACCGAGCCACATCCTTAGCCCAATCTCAGAGTTTTAATATCAATTTCCTATTTTAATAAAAAGAAGTATTGATGTGATCATCTTTAGATTCTGTTAGAAATTTGCTGAAAGAACTTATTTGTAAAGTCTGCAGTGACTTTTACCCACTGTCTACCTTATATGCTTTTTAACTTAACTTTGGTGTATTCATCCTTAACTTACCCTGGACATTCGCCCTGTAGTACTGAAATGATTGCTGCAGGCTGGTGGTCAAGACACAGGTGAAGTCAGAATCTTCAGTTTTTAACAGAGATGGTCACCCGTTCTCTTTGATGGACTCCTAGTACCTCTCCAAACAGCTCATCCGTTTCATTGCCTGTTCAGATTATTTTCTTCTTTGGTACCTCTCTTCTGGTACTTCAGAAAGATTCACTAAGGAAAGCTTTTTCTTCCTGCCCTCCATCTCCTGTGTGAGCCAGCCAAGATAGTCTAGAACCTGCGAGTGGGGACATTCCATTTAATTCCCCAGCAAACCTTGAGGTGGATGGTATCCACTTTGATTTGTTACTCAAGAAATTGAGTTTCAGAGAAGTCAAGTTATTCACCCACCACCATCAGGAGTTCAGACAGATCTCACTGCAGACCCGGTTCAGTTTCCCCACGCATGGGTCATTCTCACCTCCATGGTCTCTGGCGTTTCTCCACATGTTGAGTCAGGTTTACAGAAAACAGTATAATAAGTGACTTGGGCAACATCCTAGAGCAACCCTTTCCCACGGAGCTGCTATATATGCAATAGAGTTTGAACTTACCAAACTTAATAAAGTGTTTCCCTCAAAGTTGTTTTCATTGGCCAGAGAAATATCAATTTGAATTAATAAGGCCGTAGTAAATGTGAAGTGATTAAATACAAGTTGAAGTTTAACTGCATGTATTTATAAAAACCTTTAAACAGTGCTGCGTTTAAATTTTTTTTTCATAGGAGAAAAATTTTAGTCGTGAGTTTCTGTTGTAATGTTAAGAGATTAAATGCAGAGGGTTAGACATTCAGAAAGTCTTTTACTTCTTTTGCTTTGTGATCAAAGGAAAAATTTCTCTAAAATTTTTTATGGGTAAAAGGAATCAGTTGAATTCCCTCTTTTCCAGGAATTTCAAAAAAGTTAATGATAAAAGTCTTTGTGAAAAAACTTTTTAAGATGAATGATTTCAGTAAAATGCTATTTTACTTCACTTTTGAATGGTAATTATTTCCACAGTTCAAAAAGTAAAGATCTAACTGGGCAGGGTGGCACTCACTTGTAATGCCACCATGTACATTTTGAGATGTCAACAACGGGTAACGTTGTGATCTCAGCAACTTAGGAGACAGGAATCAGGTCACAAGTTCAAGGCCAGCCTCAGTAACTCAGACCTTCAGCAACTTACAGAGTGTGTCTCCCAATAAAAAAGGACTGGGAATGTAGCTCAGTGATAAGAGCCCCAGGGTTCAATCTTTAGTGCCCTGTCCCCAAAATAAAAATTGAATACCTGTGAAATCTTCTAGCCATTTCTTTTAATGCATTCTACACCCCTGCTTCCATGGGTAAGCAGCTGTTTTTGTCTGTCCCTCGGTTTATGGATACATGAACAAATGTAACATCCATTTCCTTCACTTTCTAGCATCATAGAAAAATGCTGTACTTTTAAGGTAATACTCTAAACTTCATTTTCTACACATGGATCTGAATAGGTAACTCAGTTTGGGTTTCCCATTTATTTCCGGAATAGTCAATGACAGCCATGATTCTTTTTCAGGCATTCAACATTTTTCTCATTCCATTTGAGAGTTCTTTTTGTTATGTTCAAATTTTTCATTTGGTGAGAAAACAGAGAAAATAAAAATCACACCACTGTTTCATGGGTTGGCCTGTAAAGAGAGTAATGGCTGAAAAGTAAGAGTTGGGAGATCAGCTCCTCCCATTGGCCGTTGATCTGTTGAAATCCTCTAATCTAGGCTTGTCGAGGTTATCTTTGCCCTTTCCACGTTGCTCAGTGTACTGTTGTTTGGTGTCAATCTGATATCAGCAAAACAAACTTGAGAATTAGAGAAATGTTGATAATAATTTATATTTTAATCAAACCCTGTTTTTCAGAAGTAGTTTCTTTAGAATACCCACCTGACTTCTTTTGGATTTATGACCTGTGATGATTTCTATCACCGATTTAATCTTTCTGTGACTGTGTCTTCATCAATAGAAAGAAAATAGGGGTTTCTTTCTTTCTTTTTTGTTTTTTATTTTGGGATATTTCTTATTTCCGTTTGAAGTAGATTAAATAGGGTCATTTAACAGTATTTGGTGACTAAATGGTAAATTTTATACTAAGTATGTTTTACCACAACTTAAAAAAATGTGTTGAGCCCCTTCAGTGATGGACACTATGAACATACAGTGAAATAGTGTGCTCTGTGTCATTCATAACCCCAGCTGGGTGGGTGGCGAACACCCAGAATCTCAGCACTTGGGTAGCGAATGCAGGAGGATCACAAATGCAAGACCAGCCTGTGCAACTCGGTGAGAGCCTGTCTCAAAATAAAAACAGCAAAGGGCTAAGGATGTAGCTTCAGTAGCAGAGTACCCCTGGGTTCGATCCCTAGTATTGCATATAAACAAAGGAAAATAAAACAAAACCCAAATACACATAGATAGGGAGTCAGTACTGGATGGGTGCATTTAAATAACGGAAGAACGTACAGCATTTCTTTTTGTGCTCTTTTTAATTAATTTTCGTTACTCTGTATGTTGGCTAGCTTCATACTTGGAAATGTAATGTTCTGCAATTTTATTTTACTAGCAGTTAATGTTATGTCTCCCTGTAAATCAACTTACTTTAGAGAAACTAAAATCATGTTCTAATTGTCTTGACTAGTCAAGGGCCATCACCATGATAGGACCATTCCATATGTCACAAAACCAAAATAGGAAGACTGATGACTTTCTTTTCTTACATCAAATGAGGCTCCTGTAGGATCGATTCCATATGCTCTGCCTATGGTGGTAACAGAGAATGGCCTTCCTCTGTAGACGCATTGGGAATTAATATACTAAAATAGACTTAAATTTAGGAAAGTGTGTGCTATCACTCTGAAATGCTTTTGTGATAGTGACACTGGATTAAAAATTTTAAATACTGCTAATAATAGTAAGTGATTGACCATGTAGAAGAACATGCTCCCTCTGAGAAGATAGTTGAATCACCTTGAAAGTGTGCCCCATTTTTGTTTGTTTTTGTTGTTTAAGTACACAGCTAGTTGAGTATTGTTTTTTCAAGAGCTATTGATATGTTAAATGAGTCTTATGTTAGTTTTGAAAATCAGTGAGCCAATATACTTGGAAGTGCTTTGAAAACTCTAAGGACTGTATTATTTTTGAGAACTTAAAGTGATGGTATTTTTATTATTCTGTCTTT
This sequence comes from Callospermophilus lateralis, assembly GCF_048772815.1. NCBI lineage: Eukaryota > Metazoa > Chordata > Mammalia > Rodentia > Sciuridae > Callospermophilus > Callospermophilus lateralis. Next base: position 3,950,015 of record NC_135324.1, read on the forward strand.
GTACCGGTATTATTTAAAAGACGTGACTGTTTTTAAAAACTGCTTGAGAATACACACATACTTTTTCATTTAGTCTTATGTGGAGTTTTTTGTATGCACATAAACTGTCTCTGTCTGGTAAGGTAGTGATTGCCTTTGAGGAGAGGACCTGAGAAACTTGGGTGCTAGGGAGTCTTGCAGAAGTAAAATTTCAGACTAATAATTCTGGGGGTGGGATGGGGGGCTGCAGTTTGAATCCAGGGCTTTGTTCATGCAAGGCAAGCCCTCTACCAACTGAGCTAGATCCCCAGCCCCAGACTCATAATTCTTAAGTGAAAACCATTGCCCATAGTTTACTTAGAGGTTAATGTTGAAGATGATGTTCTCTTCTTTAGAATTTTGCCACAACCATCCTCGTTAATCATATGGAAGATAACCTTTGTGTGTTACACATATATTTGTGATCTAGAATCACTAACTCTTTAACAGATTTTTTGAATGAATTTATTTTGGTTAAATTACTATTCTGAAAGCACATTTTTTTTTGAATTGTAGATAAATATAGGAACACATTTTATTTGTTTTATCTTTTTTTCCAAAGCTGCATGTAAAAGTTAATAGTATGAAATAGTTTTTTTTTTTTTTTCTTTAATCATTTTGGCTTACCTGAGAATGGGAAAAAAAGAATTTGCTCTCTTGGACACCCTGGGCTCAGTTGGACTCAGTGTCTGCTGTATGCGAGGAACTCTAACATAAGTCTACTGTCAACTATGCGGAATAAGAAGAAAGCAACACAAATAGAACTTGCCTTTGGCAGCACCAGAAATCTTAAGTTTCAGTTTGTTCCATCATTTGCTTCGTAAGAAACAGCTCACTTCACCTTTCTTCATTGGAAATGTAGTGTTTGAGAAGATTTCATCTTAAAGCCAGCTGTGTCTGAAACCCAAAGGTTTTAGAAAATACCCTGTAGCTTCTCTTCTCACCACTAATAAATTTTTTCCCCAAAAGTTTTGTCACTGAAATTAAGTAAACCATGGCTGGCTCTGTGACTTGGGACAAGTCATCTGACCCGTGAAGCTTTCTCTTCATCTGAAAAGCATTATCTAGGACACCTTAGTGATGTCTAATTTGGTGATGCTCTGTTTCGTGCTATCTCCCCATCCCACACACACACACCCCGGGGCTCCCCAAACACTCAATGACTCTCCATAGCAGACACCCAAGAAAACATACAGCTTTCTGTCGGAGGGACCTAATCTTATGTGGTGGTAGTTGGTGAAAGTAAATAAATAAATTCATGATTTTAGGGGGTGGGTTTAGTGGTTAGTTTCTAGCCAGCTCTGGATAATTGATTCTTGAGATTAGAAGGCAAACTCGGACATATGCTGACTAGACACATTCCTTCTATCTCATTCTCTCAAAAGAAAATTTGAAGTTCCCTTTTTTTCTTTTTTTCATGCTGGGGATTGAACCAGGGTTGCTTTCCTCATGAGCTACACATCCTCGGCCCTTTTTATTTCTTAATTTGAGACAGGGCCTGGCTAAGTTGCTGAGGTTGGACTTGAACTTGCAATCCTCCTGCCTCAGCCTGCCGAGTTGCAAGATGAAGTTTCTTTATGAAAACAGGCATTCTTTCAAGTGGAAATTCACCTCATATAAAACAAAATTTTCTTCCTCCGATGGTATGTTGGAACTTATATGCCTTCTGAGAGCTGGCTGCTCCGAATCTAAAGGAAAAGTTGATAATATCTGAGACTATAAAACAGATAAAAAGTTTAAAACAAGCTTTTTATTCCTGTGAAATTAATGGCAAATGACATGAATTTGGAAGGGAGAGTGCATTGGGAGGAGGTTCTTTTGAACCTGAAGGGAGCTTACAAAACCCCGGAGAGGAATTCCCATCAGAGTTCCCAACTTTCCCCATAACCCCCAGCATTTCTCAAGAATGTGACTTGGATTACAGCAGTCATCCTTTGGAAGGCGTTTGGGAAAGCCTCCCATTCTGGTGTCTAATCCCAGAGGAATCCTTGGCTTTGCAAATCACTGAGAGGTGAAGGGCAGGCAGGAAATCGTCCAGGAAGGTGGCAAGATCACCAGGTAGGGTTTGGTTGAGAAGAGCATGCCGTGTTTCATGTCTGTTCTTTTGAAGATGTTCTAATGGGAATAGCCTTCCAAAACCTAATCTGAGAGTGAGTTTCTATTTCTGTAGGGTATTAAGGTAATAGGTTCTCAAGCTGAACGTCTTCTGTGGAGGGAATGGAGTTCTGCATAACATATGGGTTGCCTCATATTGCTCCTTAACAGGAAGGCCTTAATATACTTGTCTAATGTTCTTTTGCTATTTTCTGATCATTTGAAGACGATGCATCAAAAGTTATACAAACTGTAACGTCCCCTTTTCAGTGTAGTATGTTGTACTGTGAGCATTAAAACCTAGGAAAGTAGATATAAAGATAGGCTCCTTTAACATATTCTCTCTGGACACTACAGGAAACCTGACCCAGTGGATTCAGTAGTGGTGACTGGTTATCTGTGTTTGATTCTTATGAGATCATGTTGTTGAACCCCATACTTACATAACACCCAACCACTGGGACTTTGAGAAAAATTTAAAGTATATAATATTAATTCTGTGCAGACTCTTCAAGTTGGAGAGAACTTAGAACATGCAAATGGGGGGTAGAAAGTTACATTAAAATGGGCTGGGGATAGAGCTCAGTTGGTAGAGTGCTTGCCTTCCACGCACAGGGCCCTGGGTTCCACACACACACACACAAACACAAAGGTGAACTTTTGCTTTGCTTCTAACTGCTCTCCTTTACTCCTGCCACAGTGGCTACATCCAGTCCTTGCTGTTATTAAATGTAGCACATTTGCCGCTAGTCCTTGGTCCTTGTCCTCCCCTCTGCCTGGAAAGCGTTGCCCCCAGATACCTGCATGAATCACTCTCTCCCTTCTTTCAGGTCTCAGCCCTGATGTCACCTCTTCAGGAGGTGCTGACTGACTGTTCTCTTTAAAACAACAAAAACAGTCCCCGCACACGTCTTTCCCCAACTTCTTATCTCTCAGCCCAGTTTCTTTCCTTTCCTCCTCCAGTGTGTTTTTCTTCTGTGACATAGTATATATTTTTCTTTCATTTTTTCTGTACTCCCCTCCCCTAGTGTATATATACTTTATGATAAGGAATTTTGTCTATTTTAGTTACTTCTGTATCCAGGAACATAGAACAGTATCTGGTACCAAGTAAGTGCTAAAAAATATTTGTTTCATAAATGAATTTGACAAACAGTAATTACGGAATTGGCTAGTCTTCCATTTCCTCTGCCCCATCTCCTCCCATATGAATGCCCTCCCCCCACTGCTTCTAATCCAGCTTCTATTTGCTGCATAATGAGTGGTATCATGTTTGATAAGGCCCAGGCACATGTCAGACAAGTCTGAATATCAGAAATGGCAAAAAATTAGTTATAGGTGTTTGCATTTCTAAATTCGTCTGTTTGGTGTGATGAGAAGAACCCAAAGTAGAAGTCCCGACTTATTCTGTCAGATTTTAGACAAATCAGTTTCTCTTTGCCCCAGCCCTTCTTCTTAAAATGACATAGTGCTGCTTGCCTTTACTGTCCCATAGGAGCAAGTGAGACAATGGCTGTGAATATACTTGGCATGGCATTTAAAACTCTTAAATATAGAGTAATGGTTCGACCACATTTTGTAACTGTCAGGTATTTTTAAACAGGTCACCAAAGCAAACGTGGTCAAAATTAGTTCATATTGCTTTGTCTAGGCTCATTCCAGTTTACTACTTTCTTGGTGATGCCATCCAGTGTTAAATGCCACATGTATATTGACAGTCCTCAAATGTATATTTCCAGTCTTGCTCTTCCCTTGAATTCTAGAGTGTGCGTTTATTTACCTACTTATCTCTCTTAGGATGTCTGATAGACATTGAGAACATAATATGTCCAAGACTTAATTAAGCTTCTGATATCCTCTCCTTCTTTTGGGTTTCCAGTAATGGCACCTCCGTTGTCCAAAATCTTTTGAGTCAAAATACCTCTTTCTTATTCGCAATATATATGCAGATCCTCTTGGCACCTCATCTCCAAGATGTGGCTCTTTCTCACCACCTTCATTGAGTCTCTTGTCTCCCAGCAACCATTCTTGCCCCATTAGGATTTATCCTTAACATAGGAGCCAGACTGACATGCATAGAACTTAAGATAGTGATATTACCCTTGTGACGGAAGCCCTCCAGCGCTGCCTTCTCCCTCTCAGTCCTGCGTGGCCTCTAAGGCCCTGCACATCTGTCTGTCCAGAGGACACTGTCTGCCATTCTCTGTGTGATCTCCTGGGAGTTCTACTCTAGCCTGACCCTGGCTGGTCGTCACCAGCTTGCTTCAGCAGTTGAAGTTCTAGCTGGAAGATAGCATGAAAGAAGAGAAACCCTAAGTTCTGTTGAGCTGTGGGCTGCATACAGGTCCCCAGGAGCTTGGAGAGGGAAACGTGCACTAGGGGAACTTGTGGTGGGCAGAGGGCCAGCCACAGGAGAGGGAACAAGGAGGAACCCCCGTCTGTTTTATTCTCTGCTGTCCCCCGGCACCTGTGTTGTGCACATTGTTTGTTTATGTGCTGTCCTACGTGATCAGGGAAAGCAGCCTGACCATAGTATATGTTGGCAAAGAAAAATGTGTGAAGGTGTTTGAGGGAGCCAAGCCTGGATGCTTGAATAAAGATGTTGTGGTAGTTTAGATGAGTGTTAGAAAACCAGCCATGTTCTTGAATAGAAGAAAACTTGTGGTTCAAATGGTGTACTCAGAGGTTTTTTTGTAAGACTACAGAGCCTTCCAGTAGAACTTTCATTCTTTACTTTTTTAAAATATTGTTTTTAGTTGTCGATGGGCATAATCCTTTTATTTTGTTTATTTATTTTAATGTGGTGCTGAGGCTCGAACCCAGGGCCATACATGTGCTTGGAGAGCGCTCTACCACTGAGCCCCAGCCCCAGCCCTGCCAGTAGAACTTTCTAGGGGACTAAGAATATATCTGTTTTGTGCTGGCTAGTGCTGAGGAACTGAGTTTTTAATTTTATTTAATTTTAATTAACTTTAATTTAAATAGTCCCCTGTATTTATTGGCTAACCATAATGGACAGTGTGAGAGAATCCTGGATGTATGGGGAGTGAACGGAGTAGGGTTGAGAGGACAAGTAGTAGGATTTTAGAATAATGAAGTTTTAAAAAGGAATGTAGCAGTTATTTAGAAGGAAGACTAACAGAATTTAATGAAAATGAGGTGTCAGACCAAAAGAAGGAAGGCTGTAGATTGGCATTTGTAGCCAAAATTCTTGAGTAATAAGGAATCAATTGTTAAGGAAATAGATTTGGGGTGAGCTGAAGGGTAATTTTTGGCAATGTAGTATACCCCAGAGTTTGAGTTTGATTATATTCTGTCTTTGGTGAAGGTAGAATGGCTAAATAGAGAGATTTTTGTGTATGGAAATAGAGAATTTGGGATTTCGTAATGGTGACATTAGCTTACGGACAGTAGTTGAACTCTCTTGATTTAAAATTTATTCATTTTTTTCTAATTTGTTATACCTGACAGCAGAATGCATTACAATTCATATTACACACATACAGAGCACAATTTTTCGTGTCTCTGGTTGCACACAGTCGAGTCACACCATTCGTGTCTGCACACATGCACTTAGGGTGGGGGTGTGCATCTCCTTCCACTGTCTTCCTTACCCCCCGCCCTTTCCCTTTCCCTCTCCCCCCTTCAGTAGTCGAACTCTTGATGGAAGGGTTTTGAGCACAATGGATGAAGGTGGCGATTAATGTCACATGGCAAAGAGGAAGTAGGAATAAAGACTGGTTGAATGTAGTTGCCACAGGTTCAGTAAAGGAAGATCGTCTTTTAAGTCATTCATTTTACCACTGAGGAAAGTGACCCTCAGAGGTGTGGAATGAGATGCTCATGTTCCCACATCTTATGAACATCAAATTGAGATCTGGAACCTAAATTCTGTGCTGACCGATGTGATTTACCATTTTTCCTACTATGTTGGCAAAGCATTAAGTCTTAGAAGTAAGATTTCAGTAGAGCAGGATGGACACTAGGTAATGTCCTAGTGATGAGAAGGGGGAGTGTGGGTGGGGACGTGGAGTAGCTACTGTGGGCACCCCTTCAAGGAGTCTGGAAGCGAAAAAGAAGGCTGGAACAGCAGGAGGCAGCGAAAGCCAATCAGAATTGTTTCAATAGCAGAAATAACATTGAATAAACTTTCCCAGCGTGACAGCAAGGAATAAAAGTGACACATGGTATCGTCTCCTCTAATACTGCCAGGAAGATGAAGTGCTTAATTCAAGATCCTAGTGAAGCCAGAAGTGGAAAAGGGTCATGCTCTACTGCACTTTGTTCACGTGTCTTCAAGATGCCGGTTGTTGGTGTGCCTGGCATTTTACTTGGAAAGACACAACTTCATGCTTCCTGTTTTTGATTTGGCCGTCAAGGTCACTTGATCTGCTGAGGTCTAAAAGACTTCAAGAGGCAAATCTTTAGCACAAACATTTTGAGTGTATTCTTTGATTAATTACTAAATTACCACTTTGAGAATATTTACCATGATACTAAAGTACCAACTGTTGTGTAAATGAAACGTCCAATAAATGGTACTCATTTCCTTCTTTAAAATAGGATGTCAAATGGGAAAGAGAGTCTTGATGACGCAGTGAATGCAGGTGACAAGGGTACAACCTGGAGAAAGAGAATTTCAGATTGTTAAGGACTCGGAAGACTTTTATATTATAATTTTATTAGAAAAAATATCTTCAGATTAAATTCCTTGGCTTTAACCCTGTGGGGAGATTAAATGTTTAAATATAAGAGATGGTTTTGCAACAGTGTCTGGGTGTCTTAGGAGGGAAATGTAACCAGGGGGTTTGGAAATCACACATTGGTGTTGTGTTTCTGAACCTCCTCATTGCTGAGAGCACATGCGCACTCTTGGTTGATTTGCTGCTGCCAGGGAGCCTCTGTATGTCATGCCGGAGGACAGGGCGCTTCTGCTTGCAGTCACTGAATTCTGAATGAACCGGCAAATCAAGGTAGAGTTGTTTGAGGTCAGAGTCTCGGATGATCCACCACCACACACACACACACACACACACACACACACACACACACACACAAGAACCAAAAAAAAACAAAACCCAGTTTGGATGGACCTAGCCTCTATTAATTGTTTCTTTCAAGAGAGTATTTTACCTTGGGAGAATAGTGTACTTCCAGCAATTATGCTGCCCTACAGGAATTTATGAAATCCAGTCTATACTTATGGCAGGAAAGGAAAAAGCATCATGAGCCTTTTTTTTTTTTTTTAAGCAGTGAGGAAACAACAGCACAAATAACAATTGATTAGTAATCCTGCCTCTTGCTGGGCATCTCCTCCAAGATTCTAGTTTTAGCAAATGCACACAAGCATTTAAGTGACTTAAAAAGTAGGTCACGAAAGCCAGGATCATGGCACACACCTGTGATCCCAGTGACTCAGAGGCTGAGGCAGGAGGATTGAAAGTTCAAGACCAACCTCAGCAACTTAGAGACCTTGTCCCAAAATAAAAAATAAAAAGTGCTGGGGAATCCTGTCTCTTGCCTTCCCATTTCATATTCTTTTGGCCTTAATGTTAAAAGGAAAATTGTGCTCTGGGTTTAAATTTTTTTTTTTTTTTAATGTGTACCCTGGTCTATTCATATACTGTAGGAAATGGACTGCTATCTGGGAATTTTCAGAATTCTAAACGCTGTGGTTTGCTTTGTAGAACCTTTCAGCGTAGAAGAATGTGTCTTGTTTACTTTCTGCTTGCTAAGCATGTATGACTGGCATGAGGCCTCTAGCCCTGCTGCCCACATTGTCTGTGCAGAAGAACCAGCAGTTTGTTAGAGAGGAACAAAGAGAAGCAAGGAAAATAATTTTCCTTTGGCCGGAAGATACCACTGGAGCCTCAATGGCCAGAGTTCAGGCCCAAACCAAAGCAGAGGGCAATCAATAGAGAGCAGTGTGTGCTGTGGGAGGGCGGCGCAGGGGCTGGGCTGGATCGCCAGGCATGCGGGCTAAGGGTTCCCATTGGCCAGCGGGGCTTCACCCTTGTGTTCCCAGTTAGGTCTGAGCAGGACACATTCTGGCATTCTCCTCTAGCCCAGGGTTGCTGAGGAATCTTGTTTTCAGTTCAGTTTGTTTTTGTTGTTGACTTCAAAACGCCAAGCCTCTTGGTTCCCATCAAGGGACAGCCAGAGGATATGATGTAACAAAGTAAGAGCTCCAGAAAAATGCGAGCCCATTGGTCTGTGGTGCTGAATTCTTTTCTTCTAACCTATCTAGTTTTAGGACAGTCAAGAGGTCTTGTTCTGCAATAAGAAAAGCCCAAGGATGTTGTGTTTTGAGGGGAAAGTACGGACGTCCTCCCTCAGCCATACCCAGGAGCTTCCTGGAAACTAAATTGCCTGCACCGAAGTGAGTCTGGCAACTTACTTATTTTTGAAAATGGAGGGTCACCATGTTGCGGAGGCTGGCCTCCATCTTGAGGCCTAGCCTCCTGAGTAGCTGGAATTACAGGTGTGTGCCACCATCCTGGACTTGGTGACCTGCCCCCCCCCTCCCATTTTTAATACCTTCGATTTATTTATTTATTTATCTATCTATTTATTCATCTATCTATCTTTCTATCTATTTATGTGGTGCTGAGGATTGAACCCAGGGCCCTGCGTGTACTAGGTGAGCTCTCTACTGCTGAGCCACAATCCCAGCCCCTGGTGACCTACTTTTAAGTCGCTTTAATGTTTTCTTCCATTTGCTAAAACTGGAACCTTGGAGGAGAGCTCGAGATGGCCCTTCTCTGTCGTTGCTTCATGAAGAACTGTCGCTGGGCTTGTTTTCATGTTCTCAGAATAGCTTTGGATCTTCAACTCACATTATTCCCTGGAAGATCACTGTGAATTTCTGTACCACGCTGGTGTTTTGTGCTATTTTTTTCCTCAGGGAAGGGAAGATTTCCTTTACAGAAGTAGCCGTGATTTATTGGTCACCTGTTGTATTACAGATGTTGTACTCAGCACTTGGTGCCCAAGATCTCATTCAATCCTCTTAGCAGTTATGAGAATTAAGGTTCACATTGAGATTTAGAGAAGTTACACTTAGAGAAGATTGTACCATTTAAAAATTGTTTTTAAATTCTTTTTAGTTAAGATTGTACCATTATCTAAATAGTCTTTCCCTTTTTTATGGTTTCATATCATATTCCAGCTGCTGGCATAGTTCCCGGCACATGGCAGTCACTATTGATTGAATATGTGTCTGACTTCATGGTGACATGCTTTTCCCTAATGCCAAGCAGCCTTGAATACTCCTGAGCATCCAGTACTTTGCAACTTCTGTCTGGTTTAGCTGTTTTCTCTGGCCCTTCTTTTTTTTGCCCCCCTCCTCCCTGTTCTGTTCATTTTTGAGGTGTTCATAATCGTTGGGGCTCTTGTTGTAGACCCTCGCTCACTCTATACATTTCCCCCAGGCAGTATCTAAGAGATGTCATTTACCATTCACGTGTGCAAGATGCCCGCATCGAGATCGCTAGCCACGGTCTGTCTCACAAGCTGAGCTTTGTTTGTTCTACATATTTTACCATTTATCCAAGTCGTCAACAAACATTTATTGAAGATCAACTCCACATCATTCTGCAAACTGTCGCAGTGAAGAAGATGCCCGGGGTTTCTGTGCTGAAGAAGCTGGTGGGGACCAAAGAAGAGAGTGGATTGGGTTACTGTGACAGAGAGCCGTCAGGGAAAGACTCTATGATGAAGTGATGTTTGAGTTAAAATCTGAAGGTGAGCTGTGCTCAGAGGGTCGACAGGTACAGCAGGTCCCTCATGCCAAGACCCACCCAGTCGAGGGGCCGTGATTGGTGAGAGCAGTTGATGACAGAATACTCCTCCTGCGGGGTTGGGGCTCCGAGAGGTAGTTCAATTCATCTTAAAATTCAATAAGAACACCTTCCAGGGCTTCAGTAGGGAGTAGCATGATCTGACTGAAGCATATTTTGGAAAGATGAGGACTGGAGGGAGACGATGACGCTCTGCGGTAGGGTGGCGACAGTAGAGAGGAGGAGAAGCAGACATGTTTGTGTGAGGAGCTTGACAGGGTTTGCAACAGATTAAATGTGGCAATCAGGGGACACAGACACTTGGCTGTGTGGCATCTCTTCTAGGGTGCCTCTGACTACATCCGTCTTCCCTCCCTTTCTTCCCCCAAACAACACACTTTACTATTTTTCTTTTTTAATATTTTTTAGATGTACTTGGACACATACCTTTATTTTATGTATTATGTGGTGCTGAGGATGGAACCCAGGACCTCACACGTGCTAGGCAAGTGCTCTACCACTCAGCAGCAGCCCTCCATTTTTGTTGTTGAGTATGATCAGGAATGTCCCCAAAAGCCGGGTGTCAAGGCCCAGTCCCCAGCTCGGTGCTGTTGGGAGGGGAGCCTAGCAGGAGGCGTCAGGTTGCTGGGCAACTACTCACAGGGGCTTGTGAGGTCCTGGTCTCTTGTCCTTCCCCCTCTTGCCCCTGACCCTGGGGTGAGTGTATCTGCTCTGCCGTGTGCTCCCATCCTGAAGAGCCGCCTCACCTAGTGTCCCATCCTGATCACTGTGGCCGACTTCCACCTGGTCCCCTCGTCTCCCACACCCTCCCCCTGGCTGATCCACCATAGATTCTGCAGATGGCTTTCATAACGGCATTTTCTCTGCTGACGATTCTCCACTGACTCCCCGAGGATAGTCCTGAAACCCCCTAATGTGATCTTTCGCCCGCCCTTCCTATGATCTGGTCGTGTCCCCTCCCCACACATGCCTCCGCCTTGCCCTCAGTGAGTGGTGGGAGCTGTTTCTGCATTCAGTCTTCTTCCTGCTCCCTCTGTCACCGCCCACTCTCCACCCTCCACTCCAACAACAAGCAAGCGGGCAAAGTTTCCAGTGTCCTCTGGGTCTCGGTCCAGGTGTTGTTCTGACCCGGGAGTTCTGGTTGTGTCCTTTGTGTTCCCCTGGCACTTCCTTACCCCCATGGTACTGTGGCACTATTTGGAATGGCGTGCGTTTTCCACTAGACTAAAACTTCTTGAAGCCAGAGATGGTCTATTCCATGTTCATCAGTGCACCTCTGACATCCAGGGGCCTCATTTATGAAATATTTCATGAAGGTGAGCTGTTAAGAACGGGAGTGTGATCCTACAACACTCAGGACATGTTGGGCATTCGAGCACTGACATGTTTATAGGAAGAATTTCAGTATACATAGGCCATAATCCGATACCTCTGGAGCAAATGACCAACTGGTCAGTGCCCTGAACAGTGTTATTCTTGGAAATGACCCATGAGTCTTTTTGACATGACCCCAGCAGTGTTTATGTAACTGTAGAAACCGCTATGTTTATGCTTATATTTTTCCTTCTCCAGGCCTAGAGTCAGGATGTTCCTTCAAGAAGCCTCGGTTCCCTTTAGTGGGAGATAGATTTAGGGAGCATTCGGAGCACTGAGCATGCCCGTGGCCACTGTGTTGTGCTAACAGGACAACTGAGAGCAGTGCTTCTCTTCCCTGTGTTAATTTGCCAACTTGATGTTGATTGGACTTTTTTTCCATCTCACTTTTCACATTCAGGTTTTTTTTTTTTTTTTTTTTTTTTAATTTCCAGCAAACCTCCTTTTGGACATTTGATTTGTTCACAGGCTGTTGCTTTCGCAAATACAGCTGGGGTAGTTGGCTTATGCCAGAGTCTTTGAGTTCACTTGCGAGTGGCTTTGCTAGACTCTATGATATTTCTGTCTCAGGAGGTAGTAGTATTTTACATTCCCACCAACAGTTTCTGGGAGTGCCTCTTATGTAGAGGACGTTATAACTTGGTGTCTTAATATAATTTTAATTTGTATGTTTTATTGTGAGCTTTGAGATCTTCTCATGTTTAAAGGCCACTTGTATTCACTTCTTTTTATGTCTGTGCGTTCTTGTCTATTCCTATTGCCACCAGCCTAGTTCAGACAATTATACTGGGTTTTTAACTGCTCGCACTAGGTCCAGGTTTGCTTTCCACACACCTGCCCTGCCCATGCACCACCTAGATCTTTCTAAACTCTGTCTCCCATAGTCCGTCTCCTGCCATGTAGAACCCAGCTCAGCAGCTCCCTCTTTATTCAGACTGCATTCGAGCCCAGCTTGGGGTGGGGCCTTTGATAACTTGGCCCAGCCACGCCCCCCAGTTGCTCCTTGCTCCTTAGTGCTCCAGAGGTGATTGCTTTGTTTTATACTCCAAGTTTTTCTTCCAGCCTGGACCATTTTATTCTTTTCCCTTCCCAGTCCTGCTCCCCTACAGTCTCCTTATCCAAATTTTATGCATTCTTAACCCAGTACCAAATGCTGCCACCTTGTAGTGCCTCACATATTCTCTTTTAAAAGATCAGCTTAATCTTCCCCAGGCAATGCCCGTATAATTTTTTTCCCCATCTCTTCAGTTTTTCTTAGAGTAGCAGTTATGACTGTTTAGGGGACCACACATTTAACTTGAGCTTCAGCCTGACCGTGCTCAGCCTTTTCTTCACGTGTGCAGATCGCACTGGCAAAGGCTGTGCCTGTCCCTGAACCCAAATTTAGATTGTGCCTCCTGAGTGAGATGTGAGGAAATTCTCACTCTCCAGACACTCTGGGTGGATGAAGTTGTAGAGTTAAAATTCACAGCTCAGGAGAGTTTTGATGATGTTTTAAATATTGTATCAGACCTATTTTCTGAATGCCCCAGTAAATACATCTTCAGTTTGAATTTTTGCTCTTTGGTTTTAATTGGACCCAAGATAATTACAGAATCCCTGAGAGCCCCAAATAGCTATCAATCTCAGAGAAAATTGTTTGCTTGCCAAGGACAACATGTTCCCCTTTAATAATAATAAAGGGAAATAAAAGTTCCATTTTGTACCAAAAAATGCAGGGCAAAGCTGGCCACTTGAATTTATGACATGTGACAAAATGAAAAATTGAGAGTATCTCGGCTGAAATAATCCTTTGCTTATTGTAACTTTGTACGGATATCCTAAATTACTAAAGGAAAAAGCTAAAGAAAATATTCTGCTGATTTTGATCCCAAGCAGGTTCATGATGAGTAACAAAGAGCATTTAAAAAATATTTTTGTCCCTTGCTCCGTCTCTTGCAGTCCACGCAGCCTCGTCCCGTGAGAAAGAAGTGAGCTTTAATTATTCTTGGTTAACTTTTATCCCCAACTAAGAGTAAAAATGTAGAACATCCAAGATTCATATCGTTTCTTACACAGGTTCCAGTGTAAGAACCTCGTGGAGGAGATGTAACCTGAGTTACTTTAGTTTTTCCACATTTTTTATTGGTGCATCACAGTTGTACATAGTGGTGGGATTTGTGACTCCATATTTGTACCTGCACACGACACAGCAGGATCATTGGGCCAATGTCACCGTCACCCCCTTCCCCGTCCCCCTGGTCCTTTTCCTCCACTCTGCTCATCTCCCTTCCATTTTCATGAGGTCTCCACCCCCACCCCATACCCCTTTTCCTTTTCCCTCTCTACTTCCACACCACACAGGAGAGAAAACATGGCCACCCTTGGCTTACTGGGTCTGGCTCATTTTGCTTAACATAATGTTCTCAAGCTCCGTCCATTTTCCTACGAATGACATAATTTAATTTTTTTATGACTGGATACAACCCCATTGTGTATATATTTCCTTCTTTTTGTATCCTTTCGTCTGCTGAGGGCCCCCATGCTGCTGGCTCCACAGCTTGGCTGTTGTGAATCGTGCTCCTGTAAACAGGGCTGTGCAGACACCAGAATAAACTGGGCGCAGCCCTGAAGACGATTATGTAATCCACCCCTTGATTTTATAGATGAGCAAGTCCTGCCTCCATGGAATGTGAGAAGAAAAATACTTTGAACTAAATAAATACCAGTGTCATATTTTATCTTCATTTTCTCTTGAAGGCTGTATTGATTTCACGTGGGACTCTGGTGTACAGCTTAGATCTTTGTTTTTCTTTACAATTGAGTCTTCAAACTATTTTTGAGTTAGACAAAGAATGAATGGTTTTAATTTCTCAGGGCAGAGGACAATAGGAGAGGGAAACAAACACATCTGATCAGTGGGATTTACAGTAAGTGAAAACAAAGTCCCTAGATCTAGTTGCTGAGGTCGTTTCTACTAGGCACTCCTCTCTCAGGGACACCTTAAGGTGCTTATGTCTAGGTAGGTGGACATTAGTAAAAAACAACTTTCAGAAGTTGTTTGGATTTGGGGTCTTGTTTTGTTTTGCAATGAAACATCATACAGGATTAGAAGGGAGACCTGTGGCCTCCTATCCATTGTAACACACCTCAAGTAAACTGAAATATATGTTTATTTGAGCCAAGGAATGATTATTTGCTTTACAAAAGATTTTTTCGCTTTGAATAGCGCATTCAGGAGCTCGCTCATGCGTGCTGCGTCACGGGTGAACCTTAAAAACAGAAAGCAGATGCAAAGGGTCACACGTTAGGTGATTCTCTTTATATGAAACACCCAGGACCAGTCCACAGAGACAGAGAGTCCATAGAGGGTGTGTGGGCAGGGAGGCATGGGGAGGAGGGGTGTGGCTAAGGGATAAAAATGTATCAAAGTTGACAGTGATGAGGGTTGCCCAGTTGTGACTCTGCACAAAACCACTGGGGCTGTCTACAAAAGCACTTATAAGATCTATTTAAATAGTGAACATTGTTACATGCCCTAAACCACTTGAGTTTTCCTAACCGTGGTGGGCACGTGTCAATCACGTGTTACATGCCAGGCTTCCTGCTGAATAAAGTCTGCGTTTCCTTGCACGAGGGTTCAGTTACTGCGTAGCTTTTTCAGCAACAGGATCACGTTGTGCATCCTCTGTTCGTGCTGGCACAGAGCTTCACAAACAGCATGTTCAAAATATTGGAATGACTGTATGTGGATGAAAGCATCAGTGTCGTGCTCAGAAGCGGGCGTCCAGCCCTGGCCCCTGGCACATCAGGATGCTCCCTGGTCTGTTCTTAGGCCCGCCGAGCTGTGCACTGCCTGTTCTCCTTTGCTCCTTATTTCAGTCGTTGGCACAGCCCATCTTCACTGTCAGCCTTTAGGTTTACTCCTGATGGTGGTGGTGGGGGTTAACCCTTATGCAGATTTTCTAAGCTCACTAGTCCATGTTTGGCTTTGACTGGGCTTGAACCCTAGTCCAACAAAATGCCTCAGAATCTCCTGCAGCGGTGGACCAACTAGTCTCCGTGATTGCTTCCTTGCACCTCTCTCTCCTTCCCTTCTTTCCTCCCTCCCTCCCACAAATGCCTGGTTTCTTCCTATTTTTACATACTTGAATTAAGGTAATTAGTTGAAGGTTGACCAAAGTCACAAAGAATAGAATTCAGCTTCACAATCTGAACCCCCTGGAATCCTGAGGGCCATCTGACCTGGAGAGACCGTCTATTTCTCTTCAAGTTCTCAGCCAACTGGAAGACAGCTGTCTTTCAATCTGTGCTGCTAATTACCAGATTATGAGAATTAGATTTTATTCACCACTTATAGTTATTCTAAACTTAACAGGCATCTTTTTAGATATAATTTATTAAAAGGGTTTAGAGTCAGGGGCTGGGGTAGTGGCTCAGTGGTAGAGCACTTGCCTAGCAAGTGTGAGGCACTGGGTTTCATCCTCAGCACCACATAAAAATGAATAAATAAAATAAAGATAATGACCATTTTCTACCCTGAAAATGAGTCACTCCGGATTCCATGAATTGATTCCGCTACTGAATAAAGCCTGCTGATCTAAAAGTAAACAAACAAAGGTAATGTTTCCATCTATAACTAAAAAAATACACTTAATCCAGTAGAGCGTGCGCCTAGCATGTGTGGGGACCTGGGATCAATCCTCAGCACCACCTAAAAATAAATAAATAAAATAAAGGTATTGTGTCCAACTACAACTAAAAAATAAAAATAAAACAGATTGAGTCAAATAAACTTTTCTTCTAAAATCTTAGAAACTATTACTGTATTGATTGCAATCTGCTTGATTGTATCACACTTCTTCACCTATCTAATATATCATTATTATTTTTATTATTATTATTATTATTAGGAAGTGAGAAGTTATATCATTGTTTTCATAATGAAAATGAAAGGAGATGCTTAAATATATGGTAGCAGTGGGGAAACTGCTATGGCCCTGTGTGGAATATCAGCAGATGGATAAAGGAAAGCTTTGGTTCCATTTAAGACTATGATAGTCTTGTAGTCTGAAGAGAGCATGTGTTGTCATTTTTATTTTGAGACTTAGCAAATCATGAAGTTGTCTTGCTTTTCAGTGACCAGCAGTAGAAGCTCAGTAGTGATGCTTTCCAGATGTGGAAACACAATGGAGATATAAACATATAATAGAAGGAAAAAAGCAATCCAATTTTAAAAGAATTTGTTAGCCCGATATGGTTGCACATGCCTATAATCCCAGCGGCTGGGAGGCTGAGGCAGGAAGATCACAAGTTAGAGGCCAGCCTAAGCAACTTAGTGAGGCCCTAAGCACCTCAGCAAGACCCTGTCTCTAAACAAAATATATAAAAGGCTGGGGATGGGGCTCAGGGGTTAAGTGCCCCTGGGTTCAATCCCCAGTTAAAAAAAACAAATGAAAAAGTGTGGGGGGGATTAATTAGTTTTTATGTTAGAAACAAGGCAAATAGAGCATTAGATTTTGTTTTGTCTACCAGGAAGAATTTGACTTGAACTTCAGGTCAGATTTTAGCAAGTCCTGTAATACCATAGTCTAAGTTTATAAATTATTTGTCCACTTCATTTTACATAGTTCATGTCTTCTTATCCTCATTTTAATGTCTTACTGTAAAACATCCTTTTTAAATTTTTTATTCTCAAAACTGAGGTTCAGTCTCATAAACTCAAGTATTCTGGGCAAGTGCTCTGCCACTGTCAATCATCTTTAAAATCTGTATTTTAGAAGCAGACAAGGAAAGCTTAATTACTAAGGCAGAAATTGTATTAAGATCTTCATAAGGTACAAGTTGATTCCTAGAAAACAAATTCTTGTATATTTGTCAGTGTAAATAGCTGGGGCTGGTTGGATTTGTTGTTAAACCTACTAGTGGTCCAGAATTTCAGTGGGTTAATAATATTTCTCTGTGTTGCTGCATCAGGAAACGGCCTTCTCTGACTCACACACACCTACCTACCTACTCCCCCACTTTTAGTGCTTCTGGGCGCAATTGAAGCGCCTCCTGCACACTGAGCATGCGTCCCTACTACTGACCTCCACTTCCAACCCTTTTATCTTGTCTCAACTTATATTCCTCCTCTATAATTCTGCAGTATTTTGTGTTTATCTGTATCAGACTACTTTACTTTTTCCTTCTATAATAATAATAATGTCCTCATTATGATATCGTAGACATGCATTTGCTACCTGTTGCTGTGTATTATAATATCTGTCTCTGCCATTAAACTATAAACTCTTAGAGGCCAAGGATGTTACTGTATTCTGAGCATACCTATCGTATCACAATTCTCAGTAACTGTTTTAAGGAGTGAAAGTTTTGGTAGGCATGGTGGAGGGGGGTGCTTATTAATCCAGCTCCTCAGAAGGCTGAGGCAGGAGGATCACAAGTTCGAGACCATCCTAGGCAGCTTAGTGAGATCCTGTCTCAAAAAAAGGGCTGGAGGGGGCTGGGGATGTGGCTAAAGTGGTAGTGCGCTCGCCTGGCATGCGTGCGGCCCGGGTTTGATCCTCAGCACCACATACAAACAAAGATGTTGTGTCCGCCGAAAACTAAAAAATATTAAAATTCTCCCTCCCTCTCCCTCTCTCTCTCTCTTAAAAAAAAGGGGGGGGGCTGGAGGAATTATATAGCTCAGTGGCAGAATACCCTGGGTTAAATCCCCCGCCACACATACACACACACACACACACACACACACACAGAGACTTAATCTCATTCTACCAGGGATTTGACTCTTTCATCTATTAGTGGAGTCACTTCTTTACCTAAGAATCCAGTGGTGAAATTACTTTGGAGTGTAGGTTAGTGGTAGAGGGGGTGCTTCGCATACACAAGGCCCTGAATTTAGTTCCCAACACTAAAATGAGAAAGGAGACAGACACAGACACACACAGGAATATTATTTCTGAAATCTTTAAGTGAAGTTGTTGAGAAAGCATGCAATGTAAGAACAAAAATCTCAAAAATGGCATTAAATTTTCACAAGTGTAAGAATTGAGACAGTGATTTTAGGGGTTGATGTGTGTCAAGTCAGTTGAGCTTAGAGCTGGTTATGGAAGAGTAATGTGACGAGCAGTGGGGTACCTAGTATTTTCAAGAAGTAAATTTGTTTTAACTTTGTTTTTTTTTTTTTTTTTTTTTGGTAACCACTTAAACCACACAACCTACATTCACGCCAGCACTGCTCACAGTCATCAAGATGGACGCAGCCCAGGTGTCCATTGCCATTATGTCATGTAGATGAAATGGACTATGACTTTATCATTTTGTTTTGGACTGAGGATTGAACCCAGAAGTACTTTACACTGTCCTCTGCCTTCTTATTTTTTGTTTTGAAAGTCTTGCCCAGTTGCATAGGACATTGCCGAGGTCGACCTCAAACTTTTGATCCTCCTGCCTCAGTCTGCCCAAATGTGGGGCTTTCAGGTGTGCTCCACCACACCTGGTTTATTACCTCGTCTTAACAGGAAGTAAGTCCTGGCACATGCTGCGAATGCATGGACCAGGAGGACACCAGGCTAAGTGGAACAGCAGTTGGCACACTAAACATGTCTACGTTCACCTCAGTTTTTCTGTATTCAGCTGTACGACTATTAAGCTAAGCATCTCTTTAGACATTCATTTGCCATCTCCAGCTCTGATCTGGCACCACAAAGTTCATTCTTGCCTATGCCTTTGGCTTATCTCTGTGTGGAGAAGGGACTGTGCCTGGTCTGAGTTCCTCCATTTTATCAAGCAGGAGTTTGCCCTGCGCTGCTGCATCTTGAGTGCAAGTGCTCAGGCAGAATAAGGTGGTAGCCCAGTAACCACCAATGCGTTAGGCACACAGAGTTTATCAGAGTATAATCTCTGGCTACGCAGCACAATCATAAGGCACAAAATGATAAATACCTTAATCATGCTAATAAAAAATGACCACCTGTGAGCTTACCAAATTAAATCAGAGGCACACGGATGCATGGGCGTATCAGTCCTATATCAGAGAAATCAGGCTTTTTAATTGACCAAGGTCACCAGACCAAAAAATGATGCAAACCCCTCACCAGAAGCACACGAGCAGAAGGGCACCTGAGACAGGTACAGCAGCAGGCCATGGATCTGTCAGCAGACCACCTGGTGTCCCCACGCTTTAGCCCAGCTCCATCTCCCTACTGACAGGGTCCACTTGGAAATTGCCACTATCGGGACCCTTGCCCTGAATAACTCCAGACCTTGGACAGGGGCTGGCTGGGTTTCTACCCTATCATGGACCGGCTTGCTCATCTTAGTGTCAGATAGGGGCATGTTTCCCTGGTTATTCAAAATAATGCTATTCCAGATCTCATCCTGTGGGAAAATGGTTTTAATTTTTCTTCTAGTTCTCCTCCCAGGTATTTCCAAGGCCTCTCCCTGGTTGCATTGAGTCTGCAGGGTTCCCCAAAGTCATTACAGGAGAGAAGCAGGGGCCGTCTCTGCAGGAGCGGCATGGGATGCAGTGGGTGGACACGGGCTCGTACTGGATGCATCAGCCCCAGTGTGGGGGCAGGACTGGGTTTGTGTAGCTGGACAGCCTGAGGGGGTGAGCAGGGCATGCGCCACAGGAGGAGAGGGCTGCAGCGGTGGAAGACTGGTCACACAGGGAGGGAGGGGGTTGACAAGCTACGTGTATTAGTGTATTGGGGACAAGGGAGCCAAGTTTCTCTCTGTGATAAGAGAATGGAGTTTCTAATATGCAAAGGAAGAAACCTATACTGAACCCGTGGTATTGGTGGTATTCAAATTTTTTTTAAATATTTTAAGCTATTTAAATAATTTAAAAATCATTTTTCAATACTAGAATAAAATAGAGCTTAACATAGCTTAAAAGAAAGGAATATAAGTTTATAAATGGAACCAAATATTATGTACATACCCTTAAAATTGTTGCCAAAGTTTGCTGAGCTTTGAAAAGAACCATATGGCTTACAAGCCAATCCCAGAAGCTTCAGGGAAAACTGATTTCTGAATTTTCTGCTTTATAAATTGAATGTTATAAAATCTAAAATTAAATCTTCTGGATTGGCCTCCCATAGACAAAAATTCTTTTAAGCACATAATAGAACTTTAAAAAAAAATAAAAAAGGACAGGAAGAACCTAGATCTCTAGACCGTGAGGAACTCATGGATGAAGGTGGATTCGTTTCAGCCCTGAGCTTCCTGGTGTCCAGAGCTAAAGGTCACACACGGGATATTAACTTTGGGTTCATGGATTTCCTAGAATTACATAAAAAATTTATGTGTGTGTACTATTTTTTTTTCCTGGAGCAGGAATATTTTTATATCAACTTCACAAATGAATAGGTATTTTAAAGAGGAGTCGGTAACAGAGTCTGAGTTCATTTTTAGAAATCCCTCTGCAGCCACGTTAACTGAGCACGAATTGCAGAATTAAATGTAGAGTTTAGATGAGTATTCAGATATGTCAGGAATCAGCATTTTATTGAATGCCTTTTACATGCCTAGAAGAAAAAAGGGTGCGCTCATGCAGTGGTCTATTTCAATATCTCAACAGTGACGCAAAGTCACTCTTCCTTTTGTTCTGGTGAGGAAACAAACTGAAATTGAAGACCCCACCCAACATTTCCAAGCTAACAGGAGGCCATGTGAGGCGCCTGGGTGCCTTCTGCTCCTCCAGACTGTTCTCTCCAGCCTTGTACCTGCTGTATTTGGGGCATTGTGCCAGTTGCTGGTGACATAAAATCAATCACAGCAGAACCTTGCCCCCCAGCCCTCAAAAAAATTAGGAGAAGGAATGTAGAGAATTACAAAACTAGGATGACTTGCTCTAATTTTAAAATTAGTGATCGTGTACTTAATTTTGCTTCACCTTCTTTTTCTCAGTTGTCAATGGATACAGTGCCTTTATTTGATTTTTATGTGGTGCTGAGGATGGAACTCAGTGCCTTCCACATGCAAGACGGAGTGCTCGACATGGAGCCACAAGCCCAGCCCCTCACCTCTTTAAAAAGTGCCAGCAGTGCTGGAACTAGGGTGCAGCCCGGGGCGGAAGCTCTTGCAGTTCCGTCCCCAGCACTGCAACAAATAAGTTAAGAAGAATAAGAAAGCCCGCAGTGTTTTTTGGGATTCCCTTACTTAAGCCTCCCCAGGCTGAATGGAAAAACATCTACTACACATATGCACAGTGAGGCGGAGGATCCGGGTGAACGGGCTCAGTCAGTCCACTAGCAGGATCAAAGCTTTAGAACCAGGTTTGGTGACACTTGATATACTGCACAGTATTTGTTGAGTGGGCCTGTTTCCAAAAAATGTGAATAGTTTTTGAAGGGAGGGAGGGAGGAAGAAGAGTCCGGCCATGTCTAGTTACTCTTCTGCAGCTCTCCTTTTGGTAGCACTTTGTGTCACTGGAACAGGGCAGGTGGGAGCTGGGGAGACCAAAACCCTTAGGATCCAGAATGTCTGGCAACGTTGCCCTAGGGGCCGCGCTCCATGGCTGTAGACGCACAGTGTTTCCCATCAGGGCTTTTGCTCTGAAGGCAAGGATTCTTGTGAGAACAACTAGGCTTAGAAAAGTCCAGAGCTCAGCCCAGTCCTGTGGCTGAGAAAGCCGTTGGTGTTTGACTATGCATCCTCGAGAGAAGGAACGGGGTGGTTGAGGACATGACAACAAAATGTTTTGTAATCTCCTCATACAAGCCACAGAGACAAAGAGTGAGTTTCAAAAAATCTGAATGCATGTTTAAAACTATAAGGAAATTTTTCTGTTTTTAATGGTGGTGGTGGTGATGAGGGTGGTGGTTTATTTGGGGGTTTTGTGCACTTGAATAAAAGAATCTTCCTACTGGATTGCAATACCTGCAGCAATGGTAGCTGGTACCTTGAAATCTATTTTAATTTTGTAGGGCATACGCTCATGCATTGCACATTTCCTAAGAAATTTTACTCTTTATTTTTTTTAAATATTTAATTTTTAGTAATACCTTTGTTTTATTTATGTATTTTATGTGGTGCTGAGGATCAAACCCAGGGCCTTGCATGTGCCAGGCGAGCGCTCTACCGCTGAGCCACAGCCCCAGCCCTACTCTCTTTATTATTGTGGAATACTGGACTTTCTGAAATGTGAGTTTTCTCCTTTTGTGGAGTAATGAAGATTCTTTCTGCAGTCTAAATGACTAACCAAAGTTATCATAATTAAAAGCCCAGGTAGGCTTTAGAAGCTGGAAAACCTAGTTTCTAATTCTTTATTACCTATCAGTTATGTTAACTTGTGCAAGTTTCTTATCCTCCCAGCTTATCCAGTTGAGGGAAGTAGTAATACATCAGGGACTGATAAAATCATATCAACTATACATAAATTCTTTTTATATGGTAATATATACGAAGATTATGTATCAAATATGTGTGATTGGCAACCTTGATGATGATAAGGAAAAATACGTACATACTTGTATGTTTATTTTCTTTACAAATGTTGAAGATAAAATTTTTAAATACTGATTTTTTTCTGGGTATAATGGTACACACCTGTAATCCCAGCTACTCAGAAGTCTAAAGCAGGAGGATCCCAAGTTCAAGGTCAGCCTCAGCAACTTATTCCCTGGCTCAAGTGTTATAAAAAAATTAGAAGAGGTGGGGGTGTAGCTCAGTGGTAGAGCACTTGCCTAGTATGAGCAAGGCCCTGGGTTCAGTTCACAGTGCAGAGGGACAGGGGACCAAAAAAAAAAAACAAAAAAAACTGGATTTCCTAAAAACTCTTGCTCAGCCTCTGAAATTGCTAGCAAAACTTTTTGATCTCTAAACACCCATGTGGTGCCAGCATTAAAGTTACAATATGAAATTGTAAGGTTCATGTCTTATCAGCAGTGTAAGCATTCATTTGCATCTGATTTTGGTCCATGGAACACAGTATTGGTCAATATCTGAAAACTTGGATGATTTCAAAGATTCTTTTAGTACTTTTTGGAGTTTTTGGTCTCTGTAAGAGGCTTTTACTGTGGACATCTTCATTAGATATTATTATTAATATAGTTGTTCTTTAAAAATAAGTGCAACTTGGCAAATCTCCCAAAAATGCAAGAAAAGCTTTGATTTACATTTTGTAAAACAGTGAAGACATTTTTTAAAACTCAAATTGGAAATAAATTAATAAATGGCAAGAAGATTGTTTTTCTTGGAGTTCATAAACTAAACCCAAGAAGGCCTTTCATCCTCGGTTAACTTTAGTTTTTCCAAGTATGAGTCAAATGTTGTTTCTTCTCTGATCCCTCCACTCCCCTCCCCCAGCTCTTTTTCCCCTTTTCAGGCCTGAGGATCCAACCCAGGACCTCACATGTGCTAAGCAATCCGTCTCCCTCTATCTCCGAGCTACATCTGCAACCCAAGATTTTTTCCTTTAGCAGAAAAGAGCTTCTTGCAGGCACGTTAGCCTGTTGGGCAGTTTTTACACGCAGGCTGTAACATGCATAGGACTAACCCCCTTGGCCCTCAGCTATGCAGTGAAGAAATAATTCTGAGTAACTCTGAGCCCACCGGGACGCCTGGCTCAGAGTGGGCAGCCCACTGTTACTCAAGAAACGCCATGGGAGTTGGAAAGAGGAAGAGAAATTCCACAAAGGGTGCCCCGAGAGAGCTCCACAAGGGCTAAGGCAGCTGGGCTTTCAAGGCCAGAGGGGTGTAGGTGGATAGCAGGATGGAGAAGGGTGAGCTGGAGGGTGACAGACGCTTGGGAGGTGACAAACACCATGTGAGTGTCATACATTGGTGACAAGCCTCTGCTATTGATGAGCAGCTGTCACAGTGTGGTTCAAAAGAGTGGAACAAAAATGAAACTGGCAAGGTCGTCCGCTTTCTTTGGGACGTACAGGTTAAGATCTAGAATCAAGCATGTCCCTGGCATTTGACTTGTCCTCTGAGGCAGTCCCCTGTGGGGACCCAAGAAGCCAGCTGGAAGCACATTGGAAGGTGAGCAGATGACTCGCCTTCCCTCGGCCTCCATCTTCTTTAAAAATGAACACAACAGTAAATAAGTTGCAGAGTATTCGAAGTTTGAAGGAAGTAATGTGTATAAAGCACCTGGCACATAAATGACCTCTGCTCTTCTAGTGGGGATTGGTAGGAGTTTTAATAAAATCACTGTTCAGAGTGAGGAGGCCTTTCTTTATCCCATGGTACATAGTAGTAAAATAGTTTTATAAATATTTCTAATTCTTATTCCACTCACACATAGTCTGCCTCGCTATTTGTGTTATGCGGCGACAGCTGTCTTCTTGCTTCACGATTTAAGATTTTGCACATAGAGGAGCATCTGCTTATCTCCCAGATTTAGCAAAGCACCATGGAGTTCAGTGGCGCTTTCCTGAAGAAGTCTCTTATGAGAACATTGAATTCTTTCCTCATCCCAGTCCCCTAGAATTCCCAGCTCATTGCGAAGTTCAAAGTTGTACAGATTACAGTATCTCCTAAGACTTGATTTAGCCAAGGAAGGAGCTCAAACATGAGGGAACCAGGGCTTGGTGGGACTTGGCTGTATAGGTAGTTGGTGTCCAAACTAGTATTGGATCTATTTTCTTCTCTTCAAGGCTAGGACTCTTTTTAAAAATGTTCCATTCTCCTCGAATCAACTAGCTACAGCTCTGCATTAAAGCTTGTTGATCTTAAGAGTTGGTGGCTGGGGAAAGAGCAAGTCCTACTAGGAAATGCTTCATAAAGGATTTTTTTTTTTTTAGTAGTGTTTTGAAATATAATGTACCTGTCATCATCCATTGAAAGTATACATCCATGCTTTTAGTGCGCCTACAGAGTTGTACAATCATGAACAGTGAATTTTAGAACATTTCTGTGACCCCCAAAAAGAAACCCCATATTCTTTACCCATCACTGGCCTCTCTGTCCCCCTTAGCTGTAGACAACTGCTAACCTGGTTTCTATACACATTTGCCTGTTCTGGACGTTTAGGTAAATGGAATCATGGGTGGATCACACCTTATTCATCCATTTATCAGTTGATGGACATTTATTTCTACTCTTTGGCTGTCACAGTTAATGCTGCTGTGAATGTGTGGATGTAGGTCTTGTGCAACCCCATGCTTTTGCTTCCCTTGGGTCTGCACTTGGAACTCTGGATCCCATGGTGACTCTTCCTTCCCAGTGGAATCCTTTGTGAGGGCCTGTCTGTCTTTTGTTGCAGCCATCCTAGTGTCACGTGGTAGCATCACCTCCTAGGGTGGGGATGGGGGTGGGGGTGGAACCCATTCCTCACCTGCCAGGCTAGTGCTCTACCCCTGAGCTATACCCTCAGCCTCACACTTTGACTTTGATTTACTTTCCTTGGTGGTTAATGATGAGGTTGATCATCTTTTTAAGTGTTTCTTGGCCATTTCTGTATCGTATTTAGAGAAATATCCATTCAGGCCCTTTTCCCATTTTTTAATTGGATTGTCTTTTGAATATCGAGTTGTAACAGGTCTGTATATATCTTGTCTCTAAGTCCCTTATCAGATATAAAATTCACAAGATTTAGTCCCCATTCTGTGGGCATCTGTTCATTTTCCAAAGTATTGTTTTTGAGAAATCAAAATTTTAATTTCATCTTATGTGCTTTTTCTTTTATCGTTTATGTTCTTAGTATCATATCCAAGAAGCCATTGCCTAATGCAAGGTCCCAAAGACATTCATGTTTTTTTCTCAGAGTTTTAATGTTGGCTCTAATGTTAAGTCTGGTCAGTTTGGGTCTGTAGTGTGAGGCGGGATCCAGCCTCATTCTTCTGCATGTTGGTAGCAAGTTGTTCCAGCATCATATTTTGAAAAGACTGTCATTCTTTCCCCCATAAGTTGTCTTGACAAGAGAGGTGACTCTTAAGCATTATTTTTAAGGGAGAGATGTTAATGAGAACATTCTAGTAGGCTTCTGAGTAAGTGATGTGAAGAGAGTGAGGTCAGGATGAGATCTTTAGGCCAAAAGAGGCGTTTGCCAATCGCTGATGGTGGAAGCCACAAGTCGTAGATGAGGCATCTTCCAAAGAGGAGTGGAATGTGGCACGAGAGAGTGAAGCTCTAGTGGAAGAGGTGAGTGGAGTGTCAGGAGTCCGTGGTTCCAGTCCTAACCCACCGCAGGCACATGGCCTTGAGCAAGCCCCGGGCCTCGAGAGCAGCAGCTGACATTTCCCTAGGCCCTGCAGATGAGGATCATGCACAAGCCTCAGCCCCTCTTTTTGGTAAAATGAAGATGATATGGAATTAATTACTTCAGAAGCCTTTTGTAGATTCATACACATAGGAGGGATTACTGTGCCTGAAACTTGGAAATGACAGCCGGCCCCCCCTGCATCCACGCCTCTGGATCCAACCAACTGTGGATTAAAAATACTCAGGGAAAAACCATTCTATCAGTACTGAACAGTACAGACTTTTCTTTTTTCTTCTTGTTATTGTTTCCTAACAATACAGTGTGGCAGTTAATTACATAGCACTTCTGTTTTGTCAGGTGTTACAGGTGATCTAGAGATGATTTAAAACGTGGATGGGAGGATGTGCATAGGTTCTGTGCAGATGCTGTGCTGTTTATAAAAGGGACTTAAGCAGCCATGGATTTTGGCATCCAAGGAGGGTGTTAGAACCAGTTCCCCTGGGATGCCAACGGGGACTGTATTCCGTGACTGGTGGTGGCAGTGACTGACAGATACACATGTCTACTCCCTTTGATAATAAACGAGTGTTCCATGGTTATAAAAGTTGTACCATTTCCAGTCAATAGAGCAATGATTCTAATCCAGTTCTGTCTGATTTCTTTTCTTTTCTTTTTTTTTTTTTTTTAAAGAGAGAGAGATTTTTTTTTAATATTTATTTTTAGTTTTCGGTGGACACAACATCTTTTTATTTTATTTTTATGTGGTGCTGAGGATAGAACCCAGCGCCACGCGCATGCCAGGCGAGCGCGCTACCGTTGGAGCCACTCCCCAGCCCTCTGCTGATTTCTTTATGTCACCATGACTTTGACTTGAAAGACAGTTTGTCCTGGTGGGTAGAGAGCCAGGAGGGAATGGGATATTAGCAAAGAGATTAAAATTATTAGACACATAAGATCTATGGCATGGCGGGGGATGTCACTCAGTGGTACAGCACCTGCCTGATATGCCCAGGCCCTGAGTTTGATCTCCAGCTCCACCCAGAAAAAAAAAAAATTGTAATTCTAGAAGGGTGATGTGTCCTGAGAGTGGTGACCTCAGAGGTCAGGTGGAATGGTGTCACGTGGTCATGAGGTCAAAGGTATGTCCCATCCCATTGATTAGCCTGTAAATCCCAGAAGAGCGGGGTGTTCTGGAGCCCAGTCATACAGTGGTTTACCCGTGTGCGCTGGAGTCATTGAGACTTCTGTCTCGGAGTCTTCAACTGAGAGGGAAGAGGAAGACCCATAAGGTAATGAGCGCACAGTGGGGAGCCCAGGTGAGTACTGGAGACTGAGGACAGCCTTGGTCTGTCCTGTGCCCTTGCATTTTTGACAACTGGTGCAAAGTTCATTCTTTATTTCTTTATTTGTCACTCTGCTCCCCTCTGGAGAGGGGAGGCTCTGAGCTAAGAGGAGGTCGTGTTGGGGATCGTATGGTCATACTCTTTGAAGACCCTTCTCACCCTGCCAATAAAAGGCCTGTGGTGGATTTGCAGGAGTCATGGATCTAAGCACCTCTTCAGCACTCATGCTGAAGCCCTGGTCTTGGGGCCCTTGTGCATTTCTTTTTCCACGTGTATTTTTTAAATCGATTCAGCCTGGGAGTAATTTTTTATTGATACTCTTCATTTTCCTTTTTAGTTAACTTAGATACGTACATGTACACAGTGTATGTGGGTCTCTGCATACTTCTCCCTGAGGTTGGGAGTTCTCTTGAGCTGAGAACCAGTATTTGGGAATGTAAGCCTCGTGGTCATATAGGAAAAGAGTGTGTGCAAGAAAAGAGCTCGGAGTCGGGACGGTGGCACACACCTGTCATCCCAGGAGCTTGGGGGCTGAGATGGGAGGATTGAGAGTTCCAAGCCAGCCTCAGCAAAAGTGAGGCCCTAAGCAACTCAGGGAGACCCTGTCTCTAAATAAAATACAAAATAGGGCTGGGGATGGGGCTCAGTGGTTGAGGGCCCCTGGGTTCAATCCTCATTAGCCCCTACCGCCCTCCTAAAAAAAAAAAAAGCACACATCAATATTTCTTCCTTGGTCTGTCCTGCGCCCTTGCGTTTTTGACAACCAGTACAAAGTTCATTCTTTATTTCTTTATTTGTCACTCTGCTGCTGCTGGGCTAAGTTATCAAGCATTTGGATATGCTTCTTTTTGATGTCTAGCTGTCGGAGATGTCGTCACCTGGCACAGAGGACACAGAGAACTTTGAACTCTAATTTTCATCAGCAAACTTTGAATATCTGCATAGAAATCCTTGTTGATTGGTGTCTAGGAGAACAGATCTGAGATACAAGCACGGAATAGGGAAGTCCACTATATCCATTGAACCCTGTTCAGTTTGAAGCCATCCTAAGCACTGAGGATGAGATAAAGAAGTCTTGGATCACAGAGACCTGAGCTGTTTTCATTTACACTGCTCTGCTTCTCAGAAAAGGTAGGGCTGAGAGGAAGAAAGGACAGTTGAGTTGAGAAATATTATTTGAGAGGAAGCAGATACCGCGTGCTAATTTTGCATGTGCACGCATGCGTTTACCTGTGTGTCTAACGTGATTAGTGCAGTGTGATTCTTATACTAGGTTACCTCTCTCCTGTGGATTTTAAGATCAGGAGATCTCAAATTAGTCTCCATAGGTTTCCAAAATCCTTCCTTTGTTCGTTTCCTTATGCAACAGGACACTGAACCTGTTTGGAGTGAAGGGAAATTAAAATGGTGTGTGTTTGTGGGGTGTGTTCTTAGTCTCTTCCTACATGGAGGTTATGAGCTGATTGGCAAACCACTCACTAATGAGCACATGCTTGTGCTGTGTGCAAACCAAGTTCAGTTAAAACCTGGGTGCAGTCCCTGTCATTGGACAACATTATGCAGAGGGACATATTATCTGTCCCTCAAACTGTCTCTCTCCCAGTATCAAGTCAGATTGCCAGAAAGCTACCCCCCTAACCTCTCTTCCTTTGGCTCACATAGAAACTCAATTCAGTGAACTGTGATTTTATTATAAGCCCCCCACTTTTTTTTTAATACAGATGTATATAAGGATCATCTATGAAGGATATTTTTCTAGCTTTTATAAAACCATTGTTAAAAAATTTAATGGTTAGTTTTTTTAACATATAAGTTTGTGTACAAGTTTCTTCCTTCAGATATGCTGATTAATTCTTAAGTGGTTTTTTAAGAGCTAATGAATGAAAAAAATACAAGAAAACTATCATGTCTCCATTTTTGCTTTGGTTGTCAGAAAAATCAAGTGTCCAATTACAGTAACTAACGTTATTTGAAATTTTTGGTTCAGTTATCTGTCTCCCTATCTTCCAATACCTGTATCTTTATTCTTCAATTGTAATTTTTTATTAAGTTTTCAAAAATAATATAAATTGTACTAGTCATTTTAAATCATTTTTGGAGGTAGGTTATGAATTAGTAACTGGTATTGCAACAGAATTGTGCAGTGATATATGGAGAGTCGCTGCAGGCCTTAGTGTGTTAATGCAGCACCTGAGCAGAGATGGACCTTTTGAAACATACAGCGTTAGGACTAAGGAACCACATGTGAAAGCTGAAAACTTTATTTTAAGAAACTATAGTTCTGGAGTTTATTATATAGTTTTTCCTGCCCTGAAATATATCAATTTCACACCAAAACATTCCCAGTTTATGGGCTTAGGCCCTTGGTGACAGCAAAATGCTGTGAGTGATCGAGTCCACACGTCCCATATGTACCTTCAGTCAGTGATTGTTGAACCTGTAATCTCTGACATCTGGCAGTTGTATATCTTTAACTTTTTCATATCACTGGATGTTATATGATATTAGAAAATTACCCTAGTTGTGATAATGAATGATACTATAGTTATTTAAGAAAATGACCTTCAAGTTTGGAAATACATGCTGAAATATTTTGGTGTGTCTCCGGCGGTGGGACTGCTCTAATAAAATACTGTAGCAGAAATTTTTTTTCTCAGTTCTCCGTGTTTTGGATCCTGGGAAGTCCAAGGTGACAGTACCAGCAGATTCACTGTCTGATGAGGGGCTGTCCCTCATACATGATGCCTCATTGCTTTTTGTGTTCATGTGGCAGAAAGGGAAGAGAGTTCATTGAACTTTTTAAAGTGCAGTTATCCTCTGACTTGATCACTTCCCCAAGCCCCCCTCCACTTAATAATCAAACATTAGGTGTAAATTCCAGTGTGTCACTTGGGGAGGGAGTCGTCAACATGTAGAGTGCACCAGTGTGTAGTGTCAGGTGTGACTCACTTCTGCTGGTTGAGCTGTGCATGTCTGTGCGATTAGCTAAACCACTGTCAGAATTTTATTCTTTTATTCAGAATATTATTCTTCCAGCATTTGAGTCTTAGCAACTTATATACTTATAATCTTTTTTCAAGGAAAACAAAAATAAAGGGAATAACATACAAACACTCAAGGACTGATACCGAGCCCTTTCAAACTTAGCGTTTTTGCTTTAGATAGGGTTTATGTTTGTATATTATTCCTCAACCTGCTCCCCGTCTCTAGAGACAACTACTGTCCTGAATTTAGTGGTTTCATTAACACATATGTGTTTATAGTTATTACATATACGAATCATGTGTCACTTAGCAACAGGGATACAGTCTAAAAACTGCAACTTTGTCATTGTGTGAGCATCACAACGTGTACTCACACAAACTAGCCTGCAGTGCACCCAGGTTTTGTGCTGAACAGTTTGTGGGTCCTAGGCCACAGTCCTGAGCAGAGCGTTACTGTATTGAAGACTATAAACTTGCTGTGAGTATTTTTATATCTAAACATAGAAATCATAGAATGCAAATACACCGTAAAAAAATCAAAATGGCACATGGGCCTGGAGGTTGCTGTGGGTGAGTCAGTGGGTGGTGAGTGACCGAGAAGGCTGGGGACATTCTGTACACGGCTGCAGACTTTGTCATCACTGCATACTTAGGTGGCCCTACACTTCTTAACATTTTTTCTTCAGTATTCAAATTGACCTTAGCATATAATGACTGTATAAATATTTTAATATTTTAGATTTCTGATTCTTTTATATACTTAGTTCAAAACACAAACTCATGGTCTGGGGGTACAGCAGGCGTGGGGGCCCTGGGTTTGACTCCCAACACCACAAAGAAAAAAAAAAATCCCACATTTTATAGCTGGACAAAAATATTTTTGTTTCTGGACACTCTTATAGGTCTTTCCTATTGTTAAGATATTTATTTTAAAACTTTTTTGTTAAAAACTAAGGCATAGGGCTGGGTTGTAGCTCAGTGTTAGAGCACTTGCCTGGCACGTGTGAGGCTCTGGGTTCAATCCTCAGCACCTCATAGAAAAATAAATATAAAGTCATCTGCAACTAAAAGTATTAAAAACAAAACAAAACTAAGGCACAAACATTAGCCTAGGCCTGGATAGGGTTGGGATCATCAGTATCCCTATCTTCCACATTTTGCCTCACTAGAAGATCTAGGGGCGGTAACGCTCACAGAGCAAGATGCAAGATGGTTTTCTGGAATACCTCCTGAAGGTCTCCCTGAGGCTATGTTATAGTTAACTTAAAAAAAAAAAAGGTAGAAGTATGCCCTGACAATTAAAAAAAAAAAAAAATAGCATAGAGACTACATAAACTGATATCATAGTCATTTATTCTCAGGTAGCATGTGCTGTACCTAATTGTGGGTGCTCTATTTTTATACAAGTGGTACTGCAGTAGTTTTGTTAGTACCCGCATCACCATGAACCCATCTGAAGTGTGTTTCGCCATAGCACCTCAGTCAGATCAGTGTCACTAGGCAAGGGCAAGTGACCTCACCTCCATTATAATCTTAGGGGGTGACTGATGTGTATGCAGTCCTTTGTTAACTAAAATGTCTTTTTATGTAAACATGACCATCCGCGTATCTATAATAATATATAGTGTGTGGTTACAGTACATAATATATACGTGGTTGTACTACAAAAATAATATATAGTACATGGTTTTCAATTGTTTATAGAGTATTCTTTACCATTTTATATAAATCTCTCAATGTATATAAAGCATTCAACTTTGTTTTTCACGCATCATGGTCTTGAAATTTAATTACATTGATACGTACAGCTCTGCTTTATTTATTGTAACTATTATGCATTGTTCTCTTTTATGAATAAGCCACAGTTCTGGACTAAGAATCATGTTAGGGGTACACAGGCTGTTTTCAGCAGTATGGTCTCCTGATGGCGACACTGAGAGCTAGTTTCGTCTTTGTACCTAGGGATGGAATCGCAGGGTTGCGTGCATAGTCATCCTCAGTTAACCACACGCTGCCAGGCTGCCATCCCTCGTGACTGTACCAGTGTAAACTCTCATCACTAGTGTCTGACAGTTCCTGCTGACTCATCTTCACGAACACTTCCAATATTGTCCTCCCTGAAGGTGTGAAATGGTATCCACACAGTTAGCTGCTTCTTAGTGATTTGCTTCTGTTGGGCAAAGCTTATAAAAGCCAGAGGAGCTGATTGACATCTCTCGATTTTTCCCTTAGGAAAAATGAGTGTTTAATTACACAAACAGATTCGCAGACTATTCCGAATGAAATGCTGCTTGCTGGTGAAATGCTGTATTTTCAAGGGCGTAATAACCCTTCTTTTGGGAATTCTATACAAGAATAGCTTGGAGGGAAATTTTTCCCATAGGATGTTTTCACTTTCCAGTTTTATCCTGTCCTTGCACTTGTCTCCCTGATTCTCTTAGCTCTTTGACTGATGGTCGGGCAGTCAGGGCATGAGAGAACGAGATGTCAGAACCCTTCTCAGCACATTATACCTGACGGCAGAGTGACCCTCCATCGACTGAGTGAGTGTCCTCTACGGTTTTCACTGCTGTCGTTTCCATTACTCCAGTGCTTGAATGGAATCTGTTTTTGGGGGGGCCAAGATAAGAAAGCAGAGACTAGTCTGCCATGGAACTGGTCACAGCTATCTTAGAGTTAGATCTGGTGACCTTCCTGCAGAAAAGATATAAAGAATGGGTTATTTCACGTGCACTGCATGATGGCTTCTTGAGTCAGGTCGTTGCCTGTTGCTGTGTAACAACCAAGACGTAAAACTGAGTGGGTAAGGTTCTAGTTCTGCAGCTGACACGCTCACCCAGTGTCTTCCACTGCATTCAGCTAGAGCACCTGGCAGTCAGCAGCAGTTTGAGGACTCTGAAAGGTAGACTGGGAAAGAAGATTTTGAAGTCCTTCTGAACCAGGGTTGAATTTTTCATTTTCTCCTCTTTCTCATTCCCAGGCCTAAACTCAACACAGCATAAAGCCCAGAAGTGGGCATTAATATAGATACAGAGAACTCTAGGAGAAATCCTAAGTTCTGGCTGAAGGAACGGGAAAGAATTATTATAATACTCAGAGGAAAGTACAGGAATTATTGTTTATTGATTTTTTTTCTGTTTGCTTTCTTGCACTGTGAAACTCAAGTAATCCTATCATGGCAGTGGGCTGAATCTAGCAGGATCCTAAATTTCCCAGGGCAGGAAACTATTGTCTGTGATCAGTGCAGCTGTGATCCTAAGAGGTGGAATGAACCCCAGTTGCTTCCCCCCGCACACATCCCCTCCCCTTATCCTGCTTGCCTCCAAACAGGGGCAATCATAGATTCTGTGGCGACAGCAGCATAAATAAAATCCCAGCTTTCTGCCTAGGTAATGAGGAAGGGCAGCCCCAGTACTAGAAATTACTGGGGAAGCTTTATGAGAGGGACCTACTTGGGAAGTAAAGTCCTTAAATTTCATTATGAACTCCTGGGCTTACCTGTGCCTTGTGATGCAGAAGTGTGACCCTGAAATCACAAAGCTAGACTCTGACAAATGAGATATGGCCTAAACCCCGCCAGGCCCCATGCTGGCCGCAGGGTGTTGTGCACATGTGGGGCGCAGATCCCAACGGCCCTGCAGAGACTTTGAAAACTTAACTGATAGTAGAACTGCAGTCTACAGAAGATTGGTCACAAGTGCTAGCCAGAGGACAAGTAGGTTGATTAATGCACATTGAGGTAGAAATACCAACATTCTCTATGGGAGTTTAAGATGATCTAGAAATCTCATAACAATAATCAAAATGTTCAGGATACAATTTAAAAATATTACTTAGCCTATGGAGGGGGGTAGGGAAATTGACTCACATGGAAAAACCAATGCCAAGAGAACACGGACGTAATTGGCTTATCGGACAGAGGCTAGCACCACTGTTATAAAATGTTCCAACAAGTAAGGGCGAAACTCCTGAAATGAACAGAAAGAATGGAAACTCTCAGGAAAGACATAAAGAACTAAATAGGAATTTTTCAACTGAAAAAATATAACTGAAAAGCATTCACTGGGGGAGATCAGCAATAGAGTGAAGATGGTGGAGAGAGTGGGTGAGCATGAAGACAGACGAGGAGAGACTCTCTAGTCTGGGAGAAAACTTGAGGGGGAAGGGAGAAACTTGGACTTGCGAGACAGTGACAGAAGGTATAACATCCCAGCCCTCATAGCTGCAGAGAGGAGAAATAGTAGTATGGGAAATTGACTTGAAGAAATAATGCCTGGAAGCTTCCAACTGGAGATTCAAGAAGTCCTAAACAGGATAAAGACCAAGAAACCCCACACAGACATACAAAACTAAAATCATAGCAACACTGAAACTAAAGGTGAATATTTGAAAGCAGAGAAGGGCAACAACCCTCCAGATGACTGCAGATTTCTCATCAGAAGTTGTTAGGGCCAGGAGGAGTGAAATTAAAATGTGATGTGCTGGGGGGGGGGGGGTGGAAGTGTCAACTCACAATTTTATATCCAGCAAAAATACCCTTCATCAATGGGGTTGAAGCCGAGACCTTCTCAGATGAGCAAAACTAAAAGGAAGTTGTTGGAAGTGAAAGAAAATTTGGAGCATCTCCAGTGAAGAGACGACAACAGAAATGATTGATATCTGCTTAAATATAATATACAGTACTCTCGTTCTTCCCTCAAAATAATTATAACATTAGAGAATGGTAGTTTCAGTGTATTTAGAAATGACACATAGAGAGGAATGTGAAAGAACCTGTGATCGTGGTCAAGTTGAGGTAGTGAAATATCGACTCTAAGTAGCTGTGAAATGCAATACATAAATATCGCGATACCTAGGGCAGCTACTTAGTAAAACTGTACAAAAAGTCAGAAACAAATATTCAATGAAATACTAAAAATGTTCAAATAACCCAAAAGAAGTCAGGAAAGGAAAAGGAAATAATGAAAAGAAAAACAGAATAGAAAACAGTTAAATGGAAGTGCTTACTATATGAAGTCCAAACATATCAGTAGTGTCCACTAACTACAAGTGGTGTGAGCTAAGAATGGAGCTACATGCCTGAGTCGCAGCTACCTGGAAGGCTGCAGGGGGAGTTCAGGGCCAGCCTGGGCAATGTAGTGGGACCCTGTCTTTAAAAAAGAAAAAAAAAAAAAAAATGGTTATAAGCACACGAGTAAATGATAGAGGTTATCAGAATGAATTTGGGGGAAAAATCTGATTCTGTTTGTTTTAAAAGACCCACTTCAGATAGATAATACACATAAGATGACAAAGATAAAAAAGTTATACCATAGAAACACTAATCAAAAGAAGACTGGAGTATCTTCTGCTAATATCTAAGTAGACTTCAGAGTAAAGAAAATCAGCAGGCATAAAGGCACGACATTAGGATAAAAGGACCAGTCGTACCAAGACACATAACAGTGACAGCTTCCTACTTTGAAAACTTGTCCGCAAACTAGAATAGAAGGAAACTCTTGAACTTGTTAAATGCATCTAACAACAACAACAATATAAAAAAGATTATCGCTAACTTCATACTTAATGTTTTCATTCTTTGGCGGAATAGGGTAGGACTGTCTTGTCTGACCATTTCTACTCAGCACTGTTCACCATTGTCCTGTTCAGCATCAGTTAGTGCCAGTACAATAAGGCAGGGGAAAGAAGTAAAAGGCATACAGATGGGAAAGGAAGAAGTGAGGCTGCCCCGATTTCCAGGTTACCTAATTGTCCGTGTAGAAAACCAAGGAGTTCATCAGAATCTCCTAGAACGACTAGATGAGTTTAGCAGGTTTGCAAGATTAAGTGCCGATGCACAGAAAACAAATTTCTGTATTCTTATAATTAATAATTGGAACCCCCTCCCCCAAAGTACCATTTATAAAAGCAACAAGAGAAAAATATTTAGGTATAAATTGAAAAATCATGTGTGGATCTGTGTGTAGAAATTGTAAAACACTGATGAAGTAAGTTAAAGAAGACCTAAATAAATAGAGAGATAGTGAATGAATGAATGAATAGATAGATAGGTTATATTCAGGAACTGGAAGAGTCAGCGTAGTTAAGATATCATTTTTACCCAGTTGATCTACATATTTAACAAAATTCCAATGAGAAATCTCACCAGGACTTTTTGTAGCTACAGACAAGGGTATTCTCAAATGTACATGGAAAGGCAAAAGAACTAGAATAGTCAAACCATGTTGGAAAAGAAGAATAAAGTCAAGGGAATAATCATTCTGCCTAGGTTTTCAGACTCACTGTAAAACCTTCTCACCTGCTAGCAGTTTGTCCCCTTCCTTCCCCCCGCCCCCTCTTCCCCCGTCCTTCCCTCCATCCCTCTTTCCCTGCCCTCCCTTCCCTCTTTTTTCCTCCCCTCCCCATCCCCTTTCTCTCTGTTGTTGAGACAGGGTCTCTATGTTGCTCAGGATGGCCTTGGACTCCTGGACTGAACCAGGCCTCCAGCCTCAGCCTCCCCAATGGCTGGAACTGTAGGTGCGCACCAATGCACCCAGCTAATGCTAGCGGTTTCTTTTCTTTGCTGACTCAGAACTGAGCTGTGGCTTTTGGCCAGAGACCTTGTTTCACCTGCTGTTATCACCCTCTACGTGGCTAGCTAGGCTTTCTGGAAGCAGGGCGGCTGGGTTCTTTGGAGTGTTGAAGAACAGCCCACAGTTTCCAGGTGCTCCCCAGGTCTCTGTAGGCATCATTCTTGATAATGCCCGATTTGCTCTGGTAGTCACACGACCAAGAGAAGAGTCCCGTGGGAAGGGGACTGCGCCAGGCTTCTCCACTGGAGTTTGAACTCCCTGGGGACCTGGAGATCACTGCCTCACGGATGGTGAGTGCAGGACTGCCTGTTATTGCAAAAAGATGGAAACCATGGTTTTTTAAACCTAGTGAAAATATATTTTTCTGAAAGCTTTGATGATTATAAACACCTTTATAAAGATTTTTAGTTATACTAAAAAAGTGAAACCTCCCTGACTTCGTTCTTTGTGTGCCTGATCTGTTTCCCCCAAAATTCTTCCCACCATTTATTTGATTCTCACTCTAAGGAAAGGGTTTCCAAAACGAGCTCTCAGAGCATTGACACAGTCTCAGAATTAACTCTGGGGTTGGAAAGAAGCCTTACTGGTCACACAGTCAGATACCATCCAAAGAGGCAATTTGTCCCAAAACAGTCACCAGGATTTACATGGTGAAGGCTCAAGGCAGGAAAACCAAACCAGAAACTTCTCTGCAAACCAAGCACATGGTATAGATGGAGGAATTTGGGGGTTTTGTTCAATTCTTCATTCGTTTGTCTTTAAGCAGTGGTGACCTAAGAGACCAGATTGGTGTGACGTGGATGGAATCTTGTCATAACAAGATTTCTAGGAGGGGACCGCAGAGCAAAGTGGGAAAGACTCAGTTGGGGCTGGAGAAGGCGGAGTCCAGATGCCCAGCAGCACAGCTGCGTCCTCCGCTCCCTCTCAGAGCTCTGGGCGTCCCGTGGCAGGGAGGTGTCCAATTGAACAGTGGTTCTTAGCATTCCCAGGAGGCTCTGGATATTAGAATTTCTGATGAAGGTGTGTAACTTGAAAAAAGCAGAGTCAACGTAATTCTCGCTTTCAGAATGCAAACTACAAAAAGCAAAGTACAACGAAATATTCCAGGCTGCAGGAGCATGCAGAGGATGAGGCAGGGCTGTTGAGGATGTGAGTTTTTTTAAGATGTCAAGAAACGGTGGCGTGCCAAACAGATGGTCTCGGCGACAGTCACCAGAGAGCAAACACCGGTTCATCTTATGTGGAGCTCTAAGTGCCCCCCAAAGCAGTGTCTGGCCCATAGGTTAGCCCCCATTGAATAAATTTAATCCAGAACCACTCCCTTCAGAAAGCTTCGTGTTGGACTTTGAGGAGGGTAAGAGGGAGCTGTGCAGTGTCATGCTTTCAGTAGTCCCCCACCTCTCCACGGGTGGGCTCTGGGAACACCTGTTCACTTTGGTCTGAAGTCTGCAGCTGTGGAGCACTGGGTCTTATCTGCCTGCACAGATTTCTGTGATTGTCAAATGCCCCCTTCTGTTTTTGTCCTCGTTCACAAGAGAAAGCAAAATGCTGGTTCATATCTCCTGCCTTTGGCAGTGCATTAAAACCCATCACCAGGAAAATTTTGTGTTGCCTTCACAGACTTCTGTTGCCTTTGTGGTAAAATATTACTGAGAGAGAAGCTCAGGCCGGATGCAGTGGTGTGCACATGTAGTTCCAGCTTCTCCCGAGTCTGAGGCAGGAGGATTGCAAGTTTGAGGTTAGCCTGGGCAATTTAGCAAGACCTTGTCTGAAAATAAAAAGGGTGGGCGTTTCGCTGTGTGGTAAAGTGCTTGCCTAGTGTGTGTGTGAGGTCCTGGGTTCACTTCCCCAGACCACAGAAAGCAAGCTCAGAACTCAAAAAAAGTATGCGATTGTTCCTTTTCCATGGGTAATAACCATCTCTCTGGGCACCGTTCCCAGTGCATTCTGACTGAGGAATCAAAATTTCCTTTGATAGTCTGGTTATAACACAAAAGTCCATTGTGAAGTAGATGACTCTTTCAGAAAACTCTATAAAGTGACCTAAAGCAAAATTTAAGAATGTGAGAAGCTGATAACCTGGTATTTTAAAGCTACTTTATCTGAAACTACTCAGTAACCATTTTTTTCTGTTTGGGGATGTTTTGGTTTCTTAGACTTAAAAAAGTTCAGTGCTGCAGCAGGTGGTGTATCTCAGAGGTGGATGATACGCTTAGCGCGCGCACACACACACACACACACACACACACACACACAGAAATTAGATGCCATGTTATGTCTTTAATGAAGGCAGGTTCTGCCTTCCGTAACTGGAATTGTTTGTTCTCGGCTGTGTCTCCAGAGCCTAGAGCAGTGGCCTCACATGTGGGAATGAACAGCTCAGCTTAAGTTCTACCTCTTTGTTTTCTGCTCTTCACCAGTCCACAGTGGTATACGTCCTCTCTCTGATTGGTTGAGACAGTGCCTTGCTGTGCTGCCCAGGCTGACCTTGAACTCCCCATCTGAAGGGGTTCCTGCTGCCTTGGCTCCTGAGTAGCTGGGAGGGACTGCGGGTGTGCGCCACCACGCCTGGCACTTTCCTCATTTTCCGATCTTTGGTGGCTCTGTCTCCACTGATTCCTATAAAGACCTAACTCTGTGATAGACAAGGGTGTGACTAGATAAGAGTCAGAGTGTTGCTGTGTCTTCAGATCTCAGCCCCACTACTCAGCCAGGTGACTCTGGGCAAGTCACCACCTCTCTGTTTTTCCACTGTTTTGCCTGTCACATGGTAATGGTGGTTGAGCATCTGGAATACAGTGTTCATGGAGGGAGATGAAACCGGGAAGGTAGACCAGGACTCATCATCAGGATCCTTTAGTGACATACCTCAGTGTTTGGATCTAAGTAATGAGAGTTTTCCAAAAGAATTTTTTTTCTTCAAACAGCATCATGACATAAGTCTCAGTTTATTAAACAACAACTTCCTTCAGTGCAAGCTCATACTGAACCATGGGCCGTTCTTAGGTCTGCCTTCCCGTTGGTGCAGGCATGTGGTTTTTGTTTTGTACCATTGCCCTATATTTTCTTCTTTTTCTAGCTAACTTTTATTTGCTAAAACTCTACAGGTCACTTTTGTCTAGAATAGACCTTTCATGATATCAGGGAGACCATAAAACGTAAAAGAGTGTCTGTATTGTCCTGTTTTCTCTTGGTGGAAATTCTTCTGCGGCTCCCTTCCTGCTCTAGATCTGCTAGTGTTCCTCTCCTTTGGGGGAAGTGTTTCTGAGGTGCTTGGATCCATTCTTGATGTACTAGAAACAGGTGCTGGGTGTGAGATCTGCCTTTGGGGTGTGTGGGAATGCGCTTTCAGCACACCTTCATTCCTGGCATACGTCCATCACCAGAAATGTATTTTCAGAATATTCTCCCTTCTTCACAGGAAAGTCACAGAGAAGATTTGGGGCTCCTCAACTAGGTCACAGTGTCCAGGAGCAGAAGGCCACACCTCCCTCCTCCCCGGTCAGAATCAGCGTATTGTTTGTGATACAAATCCAATTAACCAACGGCCTTCACATCTCCCACTTCCTGTTCATTTCCCCCAGGCACAAATTGGTCCAAGGAGAAAAGTTTTTTTTTTTTTTTTTTTTTCCTACCTTTTAATATTTTGAGCTGCTTAGGTTTGAGATTCAAAGTGGTTTTGTTGTTCATTGCTTAACTGGGCTGAAGATTATCTCATGTGACGGCAGAGATCTCTTGTTTTGGAATTGCCAATACTTTCTAGAACGGCCATTCTGTACAGCTGCCAACATGCCCTGGGTCCTCCTGCTTCATATTACAGTGATACTGCTTTGTCAGGGTGGAATCCAGCCTCACAGGGCTGCAGTCAGTCTCTGCTGACCTCATGCCACAGCACAGCATGTTCAAATCTGGGAGAAACCTGAGGGTTATTCGGCATAATCCTCTTCCTTCTCCCTCACAAGCATGGAACCCTCACTCTCCTCGGAAACCGTATGTTGTATATGTGTGTGTATCTGTCTTTTTCTTTTTAAAACCCTCTTCCTATCCTTCTACAGCTTTTAGCGGGGGCTGCTTGATAGACTGACAGAAAATGACCCAGGCTGCTGGAACTCGGCGTTTTCAGCAGCAGATCTCAGCCAGGTGCATGAGCTATTTTAAGACAGTAAGGTCGAGCTGATGGAGCATGCTGTGGTCTGATTCCTCATTGTTCATTTTTCTCACTGCTGTTGGAGCAGAATGCAAAGGGCACTCTGGCCGTATGGGCATGCTCAGACCATGCTGGAGTGTCCTGATCCCCTGGGACACGGGCTGCACAGTGCAGAATAAATGCCACCCTCACTTTCTCAGGCGAGGAGCTCCCAGAAAATAAGTGTTTCCTTCAGTGAATAGCAGAGTGTCCTCTGCCTTTGGCAGTTTGGGAGAGGCTAGGGTTAAACTGGACAGTGCCAGGCATGCATAACAAATAAGAATTTGGGTTGAAGCCCCTTGAAAATATTTCTCCCTTTTCTTTTTTATGTTTTCTAAAAAGGTTCTTATCACTCAGCCTCTTGTTTTCAAAGTATTTCCCCCAAGGACTTGATGGTTTTGTGAATTTTAAAGCAGCATGCACAAATCTCAGTGCTAAATTTGTGTCTTCAGATCAGCCGAGCAGGCCTGAGACACAGCTGGATGGGAAGATGATCCGGCTTTACCCAACACCCAGGGCTCATGTTTCACCCACGCCCAGGAGAGGCTTTGCCGGGGGCTTGATCTTACC
Organism: Callospermophilus lateralis; assembly: GCF_048772815.1. Lineage (NCBI taxonomy): Eukaryota > Metazoa > Chordata > Mammalia > Rodentia > Sciuridae > Callospermophilus > Callospermophilus lateralis. The sequence continues at coordinate 3,992,091 of NC_135324.1, forward strand.
TTGATTTTTCAGTTGGTTCTATAAATGATACATAGGTACTAAGAGATTATCTGCTAAATAAACAGATTCTTTATAGTTTTTCAAAGTTAGTGAACATTAATACTGTTTGTCGTTGAGCAGTCGGATTTGAGATCTAGATTTGTCACTGTGATGTTTGATATTGAATTACTCTCTTAGGCCTTCTGCTTGATCATTTAAATGCCAACTCTGTTAACAGATTTGTGCCTCAGCTCTGTATCCTGTTTTTTCTGAATCTTGGATTCAAGAACCCTGGCACATCTCTGTTGGCTCTGAAGTTAGAAAGGTCAGTTTACTCCTCTTGTGTTATTAAGAGTGCTTCCTCAGGGTGGATGCGATGGTCGGAAGGAAAGATTGAGAGGCAATCCCGTGAACACTTAAGAGAAGTCATCTTTTTCTTTTTCTTCATTAGTGACACTGGGGAACGGGGACCATAATATATAACTTAATCCCTTTAAAAAATCTTTTTGTGGTACTGGGCATTGAACCCGGGGACACTGTCCCTGAGTGCCATCTCCAGCCTGTCCTTTCTTCCCTCCTTCCTTCTTTCCTTTGTATTTATTTATTGGTTTTAGGGACTTAACCCAGGGGTGCTTTACCACCAAGCTACATCCCCAGACAATTTTGTTTTTTATTTTGAGATAGGGTCTCAGTAAGTTGCTTAGCCTACCTTGCTAAGTAGCTGAGGCCAGCTTTGAACTTGACTCCTCCTGCCTCAAGTTTTAGTGTATCCAGTGATTGCATTAACTTTCCAGAGTAGAGAGTTTTCTAAAGCTGAGTGAACAATTTTAGGTTAAACTGGTTCCTTGCTTCAAACAAACAATCAACTCAGGTAAATTATTCTCGTTGAAATGATGATAACAATGTTCCAAAATGAGGTACTTGCCTCCCGCATCTGAAATTCTTCATGTGACGACCTCCATACACCAAACTGCTCTAAATGGGAATGACATCCCACCTTCTTGCATTGAGGGTGCAACAAGCTTTGTGAACATTCTAAAGAACAGAGTAACATTTTGAAGGTAGACTTGAGGGGAAAATGTAGCCGGCTCAAGGAAGTAAAAGAAGTGTTTTAAACAGGATTCTGTGGAACTCACTGTATTTGTTGAACTCATCTGTTTTTTAATATAAAAGATTATAATATTCCTTGATATCCAATTCTAAAAATGAATAATTTTCGTTATCCATTCTCAGTAATCCTGCAGGTGCACACATCTTTATGTTTATGTTAAAGCCATTTGTATAATACCGACATTCTGGAGCATTCCTTGAGTATTATCAGAGTTTTCTATACAAATGCTTAAAGTGTAAGGTGGCAATTTAGGACATACATGTGTAATCACTTTGTCGAATATTGATGCTCTGCTTTCAAAATAAATTAATCTGGGCCGGGATTGTGGCGCAGTGGTAGACCGCTTGCCTAGCATGTTTGAGGCACTGGGTTCGAATCTCAGCACTGCATATAAATAAATGAAATAAAGGTCCATCAACATCTAAAAATTATTTTTAAAAAAAGTTAATCTACATTGGACTGTTACTGTATTAACGTGAACTTTTAGAAGACACAAAAGAAAAAAGAAAAATTCTTTCTTCACATGTAGACCTTCAGACTACAGCTTGACCCCAATCCCGTCATTCCATGGGTCTCCTGATGCCACTTAAAGATCAGATCCCATAAGAACAATGCAATTGTTCCACATGATTTTGTAGAAATTTTTAAATTTTTTTAAGCTGTAGTTGGACACAATATTTCTATTTTATTTACTTATTTTTATGTGGCGCTAAGGTTGAACCCAGTGCCTAGGCGAGCACACTACCGCTCAGCCCCAGCCCCTGTTTTATAGAAGTTTCAACTGTATATGGTTCAAAAGAAATAGCTAGAGCAGTGATTTGGGTGGTGGTGACTAGTACACAGCACTGGGGGAGGAAAGGACCATTTTCGGTTGGTGTTCCCTATTCAAGGTGCCTCTCATCTGCTCTTGAAAATCAGTGAGCACTGGTGCAGGGTGCCCTCCTATAATCTCAGCAACTTAATAAGACACTAAGCAACTTATGCCCTGCCTCAAAATTTTAAAATTATAATTTTTTTTTTAAAGGGCTAGGGTGCAGCCCAATGGTTAAGCATCCCTGGGTTCAATCACTGGCACAAAAATAAAAATAAAGTCAGTGAGCTAATGAGAGTGTATATGTCCCTTAAGAATGCTAGAGAGAACAAAGGTCAAGAACTGAGACTTAGGGGCTGGGGCTGCGGCTCAATGCTTGAGCACTTGCCTCGCATATGTGAGCCACTGGGTTTGATCCTTAGCACCACATAAAAATAAGTGAATAAAATAGATTGTGTCCATCTACAACTAAAAAAATTTAAAAAAAAAAGAACTGTGACTTAAAGCTTAAAAACACTTGTCACCGATTATTTTAATTCATACCAGAAATTATTAAACGTCAGGTGCAGTATATCCTGTCTGAACTTGAAGGTTGCAAGCCAGTAATTTGTTCATTCAACAAATAATTACTGAGGATTTGCTGTATCTGGGGTTTAGGGTTCAGATGGGCTTGGAGTTTATCTTAACAAAACAGGCGAAGCCTCTGCCTCCCACAGCTTACATCCTAGTTAGGAGGAAATAAGTGACTAGGCACCTGCCTCACATACGTCTGATCCCCAGCACCTCAAAGTAAGAAGGAAGAAAGAAAATTTGTCACATTCTGGTTGGGAGAGATGACAACAAGACCTGAACCTAGTAAGTGAGCCACGCCGCGTGTTAGAGGAGACCAGGCTGAGAAGGCAGGGGAGCAGCTGAGGGACTGGGGACAGACACCCTTTTCAATGGGGAAAGTTTGAGCCTTGTCAAAGGCTTGAAAAGTGAGCAGGTGAGTCATTCAAGGAGGAGCGACCCTCCAGGCAGACGTTCAGCCAGAGCCAAGACAGGAGTGTCCCCAGTGTACAAAAGGAACAGGGATGAGGTTGCTGTGACCAAAGAACCAAGGGAAGGGATGACAGGGAGCAGGGTGGCTCAGTAGCCACTGCCGTGGAACAAACCACCCCAAGGTCCAGTCGCTTAAGACGACTTTTATCTGCTTACAACTCTGCGAGTCCGACAGTTGGGCCAGGCTCAGCCAGGTGACTGTCCTGCTGGTCCTGTCCTGGGTAGATGTGGTGTTGGGGCTGTGGTGTCTAACGCGGCCTCCCTTCCCCACAGCTAGCTGTTGGCGCTAATGTCACTGGGCCTCTTCCTCCATGAGCAGCTGAGGGACACATTGTCCTGAGCTGAAGTGGAAGTGGGCCGAAGGGCTTGGCCAGCAAGAGCGGCCACCCCAACATAGCAAGCACTGCCCAGGCCTCTGCTGCGTCACAGTGGCTCACATTTCATTTGGCCAAAGCAATCTATGGTCAAGCCAGTGTCCCATCCCAGGAGGGACAGATAGATTCTACCTCTTGATGAAAGGAATGGGAGAGTGAGAATTATAAGGAGTTACTAGGTTGGATGAATCTGGCTCTCACCCTGCACACCGACGGCCAGGTGTAGCATGCCCTTGAAGGCCATCTTTACGGGCGCACTTTGTCTTTGACTGTAAAAGATTCATTGAAGAATTTTAAGCAGGGGTGTGACATCATTTGACCTGGGTTTTTAAAAGATGGAATACCAAGAACAGATTGTATAGGAGCAGGGTGGAGCACGGGAGCCATGTTGGTGACCAAAGAGAAGGCTGGCAGAGCTCCAGGAGAGTGGGGGACGGGGAGGGGCTGGGGTCTGCGGGAGCTTTGACGGCAATGCCAACAGAATATCCTGGTGAATTGGATATAAGATATTAAAGAGAGAAATAGGTGAATCACAAGGGATTTAACCTCAGCAGCTGGACAGATGGTCTGTCACTAACTGCAGCAGAAGTCTGCTTGTGGGCAGGTGTGGTGGGCAAGGGAAATTCCCTTTGAGAGCACCCAAGTGGGAATGTCAAACGGACGGTGGCAGTGAATCCAGAGGCTGCTGGGAGATGCTCAGGAGACCAAGGAGAGAGGCCTGGGCGGAAAGTATGGCTTAAGGAGGTGTCTCGTTACATGAGGTGTGGTGGTGGAGTGAGTGAATGAGCGCAGACAGAGCCCCCGTCCCTCCAGTTGGAGCAGAGGAGGCGCAAGAGGGAAGAGTGTGGTGGGCTAGACACGCAGCGTGGGAGCTCTTCCCAGGAGCCACGGGGCGGCATCGGCTGTGTCAAATATAAAGACAACCAAGAACTCGTCTTTGGAATTGTCAGGGGAGAAGAGGTGTCTCCAAGGGACGGACTAAGGAGCGCCCAGAGAAGAGGGGGACTTTGACTCAGGACCAGCCAGATTCTTGGCATTGAAGGAAAGAATTTTATTGAGCACCTGCCAGTCAGAGGCCTAGACAGAGTGTATTTGAGAAGGCAGATAGAAGTTGAAGGGAGATTGGAAGACAGTCTCCAGAGGGACGCCTTTGTGGGTAGAGCAAGCAACACGCGCTCAGGGAACAAGTGGGCCAGCTCCACAGGAGGAGGCAGCAGCCCCGTGGTGTGGCCTGTGACAGGGACAGTGCTGGGGTCCAGGCGAGATGTGGAGCAGGTGGAGCTGCAGGCTTCCCACCAGTTTCCCTGCGCCCCTCGTGTTTCAGGGGCACAGGTCAGGGCGGGGGGGCAGAAGCATGTGGCCGGGGAGTTGCAGTTGTTCTTGGGGGTTTCCTGTATTTCAGTGGCTCAGGGGCGTGTCCTTTGAGAACTGAGTCTCTCTATTCCCAAATTGTTATCTGGCAGCCACCTCAACATGGACTAATCAGAGAAAAGCCACTTGACCATGTTTGAGAATAGGAAGAAAGGAATTTGGAAACGATGAGTTCAGACAATTTTTATGGGCTTTCCTGAAATCAAGAGCAGAGAAATGGGGCAGTGCCTAGCGTAGGAAATGGAACCAGGATGGCAGACCTGACCCTCCTAGGCTAAGGAGGTCATGCATCAGAAAGGAAAGCTGATCCATTTCTTTCATTTATTTAATAACTGAAATGGCACTAATGTGCAGGTGCTATTTGAAGTGCTTTACAAATATGAGCTTATTTAGTGTAAAAACAAATGACTGATATAATGTGGTAGGTGCTGTTGGGGTTCAAGAATGCATAGCTCAGGGATTCATCATCTCAGGTAGAAAATGGCAAAATTGACAAAAATAACCAAATGTAAGATGTTATATACCATAAAAATTACACATGTAGAAATTTAGAGAAGGATGGAAGGAAGGATACCTTCGGTTGGAAATAACTTCTGCTCAGTACTGATCCGAGACAGGAGGAAAAACATTTTCTCTTCAGAAAAGACAGAGAAAGGGTTGGGGCTGTGGCTCAGTGGTGGAGCACTTGCCTAGCACATGTGAGGGCCTGCGGGGTTGGGGGACTTATTAGCTTTCAGCAAATAAATGTTTAAAAAAAACAGAGAGAGAGAAAGAGGCTCAGAAATTATTCCTCTGTTCGCATAACTGTCCTGAGCATGCTTGCAGTCCCAGCCCCCGTATGTAAGGGCGAGAAGGAGAAGGGAGGGTGGCAGAAGTGGGTGGGCGGGAGCTTCATGTGCATCTCAGCACCCACAGTGCAGCGTCCCCACCAGTCAGATGTACCTAGAGCCTGTTTTTGAATGTAAAATCCATTTGCCAAACCACCCAGGACTAGTTTTCAGATACTTAAAATAAGAAATTTTGACATGTGTAATCCCAGGAAACATGGTTAGAATGTGTGCGTTAGTCTCATTTGCTTTTCTTCCTTCCTTGCTTCCTTCCTTCCTTCCTTCCTTCCTTCCTTCCTTTCTTCCTTTCTTTTTTCTTTTTTTGGTAGTTGTAGACAGACAGCATGCCTTTATTTTATTTGTTTATTTTTACATGGTGCTGAGGATGGAACCCAGGGCCTCACACATGCTAGGCCAGCGCTCTGCTGCTGAGCTACAGCCCAGCCCCTCCTTTGCTTTTAGTAAAAAGCGTAGTGCTTGCTTGCAACCAGAGAATAAGTAGAAAATGCAAATTGTTTGGGCTGATTCTTGGAGGGAAGATAGTATTTGTGTTCTTAGTGGAAATCTGTGAGGAAAACTCTTCAGAGGCTGGGCTCGGTGGCACACACCTCCAAACCCAGTGAGATCGCGGGTTCCAGACCAGCCTCCACAGCTAAGGGAGACCCTGCCTCAGAATTTTAAAAGGCTGGCAATGAGGCTCACTGGTTCAGCACCCTGGGTTCAGTTTCCAGAGACATGACAATTAAAGTTTATAGGGAGTTATTTCTGGGAGTGGAGCGGTCTCATTTTGTTGCTGTTTCATTTTTTGTTTCAATTCCACCGACACCTCACGCAGATCATCTGTTATCTGACCACCTTTTATTTGCACCCTGATTGCAACTTCATAAAAGATTTCCTTTTTAGGGGTCCAGAGGTGCTGACAGAAGAGGAAATATTTATGATCAAATTACACATCAAAAGATGGTCACACTTACCCATAATTTGCTGGGTGTGTTTGGACACTTCCCTCCAATCCCAGTGAGGCAGAAGATCATAAGTTTGAGGCCAGCCTGGGCAAGTTAGCAAGACCCTACAAAATTCAAAAGAAAGGGGCTGGTGCTGGGGCTCAGTGGTGGAGCGCTTGACTAGCACATGTGAAACACTGGGTAGGATCCTCAGCACCACATCAAAAGAAATGAATAAAGGTATTGTGTCTGTTTACAACTAAACAAAACCAAAAAAAAGTTTTACTTTTTTTTGTTTGTTTTTGTTTGTTTTTAAGGAAAAGACAAGTATGTGGCTCGGTCCCCAGACCCCTCTCCCAAAAGTTTACCCACAATTTAAGGAATGCAAATGATAAGTAAAAATAAGGTCTCACTTTAATTATCAGATTCATGAAAATACAAAAGTTTGATACGTGGTAAAGCTGGCAGTATTCTGGCACTGTTGGTAGTAGTGCAAATTGCCATAATCTTTTGGAAGAGCAAGTTGGTCGTTTCTATACAACTCTAAAACAGTTACTCTCTGAAACACGGCTAGAAATTTACAGTCAGTATACCCACAGAAATTCCCCAAAAGAGATAGAAGTATGGGAGTGGATTGTAGCTTCGTGGTAAAGTGCATGTGGAGGGTGGGGCCCGGGGTGCAGTCCCCAGCACCCCCCTCAACACACAGACACACGCACATGGAAAAGTTTCAGTATTGTCTATGATTTTAAAATGGGCCAGATGCAGTGTCACAAGCCTGTAATCCCAGCAATTCAGGAGGCTGGCAAGAGGATCAGAAGGTCAGCTTGGGCAACTTAGTAAGGCCCTAAGCAACTTAGTGACCCTATCCCAAATAAAAATTAAAAGGGCCAGAGGGGTGGCTCAGAGGTAAAGCACTCTGATGTTCATTCCCCAGTACCAAAAAAAAAAAAAAGAATGAAAAATAAAATGGGAAGAATTTGTTTCGGTGCCCCAGGGAAGTTCAGTAACAGCTCTCTTTAACATTCCCCTAACCCTTCTCTCAAAAGTGGTGCTGTCTTCCTCCCCTAATGGAGAACTGTGTTCCATGTTGTCCTGTTTTACAATTATCGAATGAGTTCACAGGAAGTCTCCCCTGCCACCCCCAGAAATAAAGGCTTTTATTTATTCTGTTAATAGCTGCCATTGGGGACGAGGTGTTCTGAATGGAAGATCCAATGCTCTTGAGATGATCCTCATGCAAGAACTGTTAGGAACAGAGTGGGCAATATAGGAAGCGGTTAAGGGTATGTTTGTTTGTTTGTTTGTTTTAATTTTTAAAAAATTAAGAAGGCTAAGCCAGCTTGGTGGTGCAAGTCAGCGACTCAGGAGGCTGATGCAGGAGGATCTTAAGTTCAAGGCCAGTCTGGGCAATTTAGTGAGACCATGTCTCAAAATAAAAAGGGCTGGGGATGTAGCACAGGGGCACATTCAGTCCCCCGTGTCACACACAAATAAAAAAGGTAAAGTCTACAAGGATTAAAGGGTCAGTGTGTGAGAATAAAATGGGAAGTAGGTGGTCTACGGGAAGTTTACCATGATGTTACTTCAGATGATTCTTCAATTTCTAGAAGCTCACTTTTCTTTTGGAAGAACAGAACCAGGTCAAAAAATTAAGAAAGCACCAAAGGAAGGCAGAATTTTATTATGCATTTCCTAAACTAACGCTGCCTTTACATTTTACATGGTCACACTGACATTTATCCTGCACACATTTTATCAAATATATTTTGCCAAGTTTTATGAGTCTTTAATGAAACAATCCCATTTTTGCCTGTTTATCTTACGTTTGCCCAAAGCATGCTGCAGCAAATTGCTTAGTCACTTGGTTCATTGCTCTTCTCCGCTGAATTAATTATATGCCAGATTACCTCTGAGGTTTGGAACCAAGTAGGGGTGGGGGGTTGAATCAAACCTACTGCAGGACTTGTACTTGGCAGCTGTTGATGCCTCCAAAAAGTCAGCAGATCTGAAGAACTCTTCTCAGTTGCTTTCAGGTATGAAACAAGATTAGAGTGAGGCAGACCTTGTTGGTTCTCACTGATCAAGTGGTTGTGGCTCTGACCAATCAGAGTGAGCATATTCCCCCTGGAGGCAAGGACTGAAGATTGCATTTTCCCTAGGGCCTCATTTACTCTCCAGTGAGGTGTGATATTAATGAGAGATGCAGCTGGAGGAACCTGGCTTCTCTAGTTCCAGCCCTGCCACAGCTAGATAGTAACTTGGGGAAATCAGTTAGCATGCCTGAGCTTTTATTTTCTCATATGCAAGATAAGGTCCTGTTTACTAGATGACCTCTCATGAGCTCTAGATTTTAGGGTGTTCAAATGAACATCATGTCTATGAATATACATGAACACAAAAGAAAAGATTGTTTAAATGAAGTGATACATGTTTTAAGATTTTTCTTAAAGATGGACACAATATCTTTATTTATTTTACTTATTTTTTATGTGGTGCTGAGGATCGAACCCAGTACCTCACAAGTGCGAGGCAGCGCTCTACCGCTGAGCTGTAGTCCCAGCCCCGAAGTGATACATTTTTGGATGGCTCTTAGATACTTGAGTCATAAACTTCACGCATTCTCTGGTCTTGATGTCCTCTACAAAGAGTTTCCTCATTTGATTCAGTTATCTTCTTGATCAGTCCTGACCTGCTTGTGTGCATAATTGGTGCCTCTTTAAGGATGAGCAGGATTACTGTGCTGGTGGACGAGAAGTACTCTGAAGATGGGGTATCTGGATTTCCACAGTGCATTGAACAATTTTTTATGATATCTTCAGGGAAAATAATTTACGATTATTCATAACTGAATGAGTGAAAGAATGAATGAAAAGATTAGTGATTTGGAGGAAATGTCAACCTAGAACAAGGTCTCTGATGATTTGCTTCAAGATAGTCGCTGTCCTGGTCAAACTCTTCATTGATTCCTTTACTAAAGATATTGTCATGCTTAATTGAAGTTGAAGATGTCAAGCATCTGAAAAGAACAATTAAACAAGGCAGTATCGCACACTAAAAGTAATTTAGGGAGAAAGAGAAAGAACTTCCTCATATAGCCACCAAAGAATAAATCATCAAGGTAACATTAAAAGGTTCTGAACAGTGACCACAGTCAGATTCCCTCATTAGGTTATTCGCTCCTGTCTAGGCGGTTCTCTTGGTGAACAGTCTGCCTTCATGGAACACGGAGACCCTGACCCAGTGCAGACTAAAAGTTGTCTAAGCAACATCAGCTCAGAAGCAAGTGCCCAAGATTCTGTTCTGTGGATAGCAGTGGCTGAGGGCACAGCTCTTTCCACGACTCTCTTCTTTTTTTTCCCATGCAGTTTTCCACTGGGTTTGTAGCTCAGACCCCTGAAGCTCAGAACACAGTGGGAGAGTTATAGGGGACCCAGACTGGCCGGCAGAGCCTTCAGCAGAGTGGAACAAAAACTATAGCTAATAATATAGATGGGATTGATTTATTACAAAAACTGATAACATCAGGATGGGATGGAGTAAAGTTCTCTATTATTTTGTAAGAATTTAAAATCTTTTACCCTTGGGTAAAAACAGCAAAGGTATTGATAAAACTCCAGGTCCATCCAATAACATCATATGTGTGTGTGCATAATTTCTGATATATAAACATTTTGTACAAACTTATCCAAGGGAAAAAAATGAATCTGATTAAGAAATGTGGACCACACCAAGAAAACCTAATTGTTTTGAGCATATATTATTTCTAGCAATTCCTTTTAGTAGTGTAAATTTTTTTTTGTGAACTTCCAAGGACACATTGGGAAATCCCAAAAGCATTAGGTATAAAAGTTACCCTGAGAGGCTGGGGTATGGCTCAGTGGTGGAGCGCTGGCCCAGCACGTGGGAGGCACTGGGTTCAATCCTCAGCACCACATAAAAATAAACAAACAAAGTTTTAAAAAAAAGGAGGGGGGAGCTGGGGTTGTGGCTCAGTGACAGAGCGGTTGCCTGGCATATGTGAGACACTGGGTTCGATTCTCAGCACCGTGTATAAATAAATGGACAAAATAAAGGCCCATTTAAAAAAAAAAAAGAAATCTAAAAAAAAAAAAAAAAAGTTAAAACAAGATCAGCAACAGAAAAAAAATAATAAGAAGAAGAAAACCAGAGTCAGCAAAGTTGAACTGGCGTTTACTTTGGAGTCAAGGAGACGGTGGCAGTGAGAGCAGCCTGTTGTGGGGACTTCTCTGGCTACCCTGTTTACTTGGTTCTCTCCAACAACCATTGATGTCTCCGTAGAACTCCTAAACCTGCTGAAGGGTGACCTTTTAAATGATAAAATCATGACATTCATATAAATAGACAGTGAACATTTGTCATGCAAAGATTCCTCTCTATCAGCAAAGGCACCTCTCCAGAGCAGCTGTCCTCCATATGGTGGCTCATCCCACCAGGGCACCCTGGGTCTATGCTACCTGTGTCAACACATGCCACAGTGGTCTCAGTGGCAAGGAAAGAAAGGATAAAAGCGCCTCACATTAGCAATTGCAATGCTTTGTGTCCATGGCATACTTACTTTTCTTTCATAACCCATTGGTCAGAACTAGTCACATGACCTGCCTAACTGCAGGGGCTCTGGGAAATGTAGTCCTGCATGTCTAGTAAGGGACAGAGCACTGAGACACCTATGAGCAGTAGCAGTTTTACTTAGAGTTATAATAAACATTAACCTTTAAAAAGATTAAATGTTGTGCTTACCCCAGGAAAGTACATGCCTGTCCCCACCCCACCGTTTTTGAGACAGGGTCTCACAAGTTGCCCAGGCCTGGCTCAGACTTGTCACCCTCCTGCCACAGCCTCCCAAATATCTGGGATTACAGATGTACGCCACTGCACCTAGCCCACAAAGTAATTTTCCAGGGCGGGGGGGATCGGGGAGAACCAGAGATTCGACTCAAGGCTGCTTGAGCATGGAACCCCATCCCCAGCCCTAGTTTGTATTTTTAGAGACAGAGTCTCACTGAGTTGCTTAGGGCCTCACTGTTGCAGAGGGTGGCTTTGAACTCGTGATCCTCCTGCCTCAGCCTCGAGAGCCACTGGGGCTACAAGCGTACACCACCATGCCCAGCTTTACAAAATGATTTTTGAGAGAAGTAGGAAAAAAAAAAATAGGGATTCTCTTACAGGAGCCTTCAAATTAAAATCACAAGAACTGTTGATTTTTTTAACAACAGAAAATACTTTGGGGCATTTTACCACTGAGCCACATTCCCAGTCCTTTTATTTTTTATTTTGTAACAGGGTCTCTTCAAGTTGCTGAGGGTCTTCCAAACTTGCTGAGGCTGGCCTCAAATAAGCTATCCTCCTGCCTCAGCCTCCTGAGTCACTGGGATTACAGTTGTGTGCCACCTAGTCCAGCTACAGTGTCTAGTTTTGATGATGGTAGTACTAGATTGGGGTTTTTGTTGAAATAAATATTTACCCAGTAAGCGTTTACAATCTAAGTTTTAGGTAAAGACAAAACTTCCATTAAGCCATAAATTATTCATTAATTTGTTCTGGAAACTCAAGGTCAGAATTTTGTGCCTTTAGAGATAGAAGAATAATTTGGGGAACCATTGCTTTTCATAACAAGTATTTTTCCCTTTGTAGTGAGTTAGATTCTCATACTGAGTTTTCTGTTTCTTACCCAATTTTCTTACTCTTACTTAATTTTCATTTAAATGATTTTATGAACCTGAAATGAGAAGTAAGAGAAGACACCTTTGGCCTGGAAGTCTGTCCTGGAGATATCCTGATTCTTGGTCAGAACATGGGTGGATGGCTTTTTCTTTGTAGTTTTTGAACCAAGCTACCTAAATGGTATTATGTTATATAGAACATTTTAAATACTTGATGCATTTGGAACCCATCCTTATCTAATGTAAACCAGAAGACAAATGGGGGTGTGGAATACGTGCCCTGCAGCTTTAAATCAACCAGTGGAAGCTTTGTCTTTTATAAATGATGCTCCCGGCTGGAGGAGAGAGGCAGACACTGTCTGTGATCTCGTTCCCAGAGTCAAACTGTTCATTTGCATGAGCAGCTCCCGCAAACTGTGCCTGCGCACTCACTCTCACACACACACTCACACACAGATGCCTGTTGGCAGAGGCTGTCTGTTCCCTCAGCACAGCCCTCCCCTGCGCCCAGATGTAGAGAGCTCCAGGAGCTGATGGAGGAGGCAGAAGGCCACGGTGGGCGCTGCGGAGGGCTGTCCCCGCCTGCTCTGTGAAAGGCGCTTCTGAGAGACTGTGAAGGTGAGAGGCCAGGGATCCACTGGAAGCTTCACTGTCGCGGTCTTGTTGGGGGGGGGTGCGTTCCCAATAGTAGCTGCCCTCATTTACAGCGTCATTCTCGGAGCTTGTGCAGCAGTGACAGACTATGCCACAGCCCCTCTGCAGTCTGGAGGCTGGAACAAATGGAAGGAGCTTCTAGCCAGGAGACGCTGGGATTTGTTGTCACCACCCGAGCTTGCTGGCAGTGCACCATGCAGGGCGAGCAGAGTCCGCAGACTGCCTGACGGGCTTGGGTAAGATCCGTGTGTGCTGATGTCTTGCTTGCTTGCTTTTTAACTTGTATATATCGGCTTCATAGAATTTGCATGTTAATAATAACCAAGACAGTGTGCAGAATTGGGTTTGATGGGAAAAGATGACCGAGAGAGCCAGAAAGGATGACGCTATTTCTGCACGTTCAAGTTGTGACCTTCAGAGAGTCATCAAGTTCTCTCGATGTCATGGACAGGCAGAAGCTAGGAGTTTCCAAGGCAAAGAATGCTGGCGAGCAGGGGCCTTTTCTCCTCTGTAGAGTCTTAATTACCCTTTTCCCAGCTTTGCCTCTGGCCTGAGGTGGCGAAGGAAAAGCAGCTCCCGCCTCCTTCTTCTCGCATTGGCATTGCCCCTGCAGCAGCGTAGGCTGGAGCCCGGGCACCAGGGAGGCAGCGGGATGGGAGGCTCCCATTTGGGGAGTGCTGCTTGCTGGTGTGTGGGGTGGGGGGCGCATTGCCATGGCTCTAGGGTGTCGGGTGGTTGTCATGGGTCTGTCTTTTCCCTCTGCTGTAATTGAACCCCTCTTGTGTTCTCCTTTGTATCTTTTTCTTTGCCAGACCCAGTTCTGTCACTGGGAGACCTGTTTCTGTTGCTGTGGGTACATAACAGCCTTCAGGAGGGGAAAGATGGTTGTAGAAAATAGCCCTGAAATATTTATAGACTCCAGGGAAGATGGGGAGGATTTTTTTTTTTTTTAACAATCTGGGTTTTGCTCTTAGCAGAACTAGGAGTCTGAATTTTGGAAACTGTGCCAAATGCTTTATTGCAAGTTACAGAAATGCCTTTCTGCAGTGAAATCCTTCCAGAATCACCTGCTCTGGTCTGCTTTAAGTGGGGTCCTGTTTCTTGGGTCTTGGTGACCAGGAGGTTGGCTCTTCCTGATCCTGACGTAGGCAAGCGTTTCTGAAAGGTGCGTGACCATGACTGTGCCAATAACTCCCCTCCGATCGGGCCCTTGGCCCTCCAGAGCTGGGTGGGGTGGGCTCCGTGTGGGGTGGGCTCCGAGAGCTCCTTTGACACCTGACTCTGCTGACTCACTGGTTACGTAAGCTGGTCCCCAAGCCCTGGGTGTACTCCAGCACCCGCCAGGTTAGGAGGCCCGAGGCCCCTCCTGCGCACTCTCAGATCCCTGTCTGCTTCCATAAGCCTTTTTGGTAACATGGTCTTAACCTTTCACCAAGTAAATTCTAAGAAGCAGCCAATAAATGACTCCTTTCTCCTTGTCTTTCTGAATGGCCGCATTCTTTATTTTCATCTTCACTGTGATAGAATCCCAGATTCCTTCTCTTGGCACATGAAGCCCACAGTAATAAAGCTTTTCCTCATTTGCAGCTGCTTGAAGGAACCGCTTCCTCTTCTGTCTCTGAGGGCTCCGTTCAGAGCCGCCCCTCCCCCTCTGTGCTCTTTCCTCATCCCACGCTTCTTCCTGGGGCATTATAGCTGTACATAATGGTGGGACTCGATGTCGCATGTGCCTACAGTGAAGGTGCTATTGAAAGAAGCCCTCTGTTACCGCCCGACCTGCAGTAGATCCCCCCTTACATCACTGGTTTCTTACAGCACTCTCTCCTTTATAGTCATTTCCACAGTTTATTGTTTGGTTATTGCTTTTTCTGCCACTTTGTGCCACTCAGCCGTGAGCCTCATGGAGCCAGAGGCTTGGTTTGTCCGTCATCACACACCCAGCACCTAGCAAATGGCTGGCAGCGCAGGGAAGAAAGGACAAGTAGGCACTGATGTGGGCAGAGGGATGAGCACCGGCACCTGACTGTGGCCAGTGCGGCTCAGAAGGGGAAGTAAGTGGATCATAAAGACGAAGCTCTATGGCTGGGGTGCGTCCATCCCCAGCACTACCAAAAAAAAAAAAAAGAAGAAGAAGCAGCAGCCGGGGAGAGAGAGAGAGAGAGAGAGAGAGAGAGAGAGAGATAGATCCAGGGCCCAACCATGTGGGGTTTCCTAGACCTTGTTCAGATCCTTGTTCTTTATTTTAAACCTTGTAGGAAGCTACTTCCTAAAAGAGTTCAAGCACTGAGTGACTTAGGACCCTTATTCCCCCTCCAGCTTCAGAGAGAACCTAAGTGGATGCAGGTAGAGCAGTCCACCTGAGTGGCCAGAAGAGAGAGCATGAGGATGCCACCACTTTAGAGAGGTAGCAGTAGAGATGGAATTTGGAGAGCAAAAGGGATAATTTGCTGTTGAAATGACCATGGATAGAATGCAGATTTCAAGAATATGTTTGGGGCTTTGGTTTGACGTAAGATGAGAGTTAGAAGAAGGATTACGTTGACTGGTTTTGAACGTGCAGATTTTGATATAATCAGGCAGCCTATTGGATCTGTAAGTTTAGATTCCAGTGGAGCCTTACTGTTACCATGGGGAAACCTTCAGTAATGTCCCTGGAATAAAGTCCAGTATGTAGTTCAGACCCATGGTGGCACACACCTGTCATCCCAGCGACTCTAGAGGCTGAGGAGGAAGAGGATCTCAAGTTCAAGGCCAGCCTCAGCAATTTAGCAAGACCCTGCCTCAAAATGAAAAGTAAGAATGACTGGGGTTGTAGCTCAGCAGCAGAGCACCCCTGGATCCACTCTCAAGTACAACAAAAGCAAGGGGCTCTAGGGACGTAGCTCAGTGGCAGAACAAGTATGAGAAGAAAAAATAAGAAATGAAAAGAAGAAAGACAGAAAAAGAAAAACCTCTATTAGATAGGTTTTTATTTTGTTTTGTTCTGTAAACATTTGCTGTTGACCTAAGTCTCAGAATTTGTCTTAGTATTTGAGGCAATTTTGTTTTGGCAGTTTTGCCTCAAACGTTGGCCTGATATAAAAATAATTCTTCAGAGAAATATTGATATACCCTTACTTTGACTTCTCTACAACCTAATGGTAGCAGGTACTTTTGGGGCTTTAGATTTCAAGCCTTCACTAAAGACCACGTGTGTCATTTAATCCTCCAAGAAAGGTACAGTTATCTTCACATTAAAAAGAGAAAATGGATTCAGAGATGTAAAAGTCCAGGTAAGGAAGTTTTAGAATTGGATTCAGACTCCAGCTGTCCTTGACTCTGAATCCATACCCTTTCCACCTGCTGTCATGCTCTCCAAGATCACTACTTCTGATTTTATCATTGGCCTTCTTTACCATTTCCTTAAAATCACCTTGGTTTGCTTTTTTTTTTTTTTTTAAAGTTGTTGATACACCTTTATTTTTTGTTTATTTATATGTGGTGCTGAGGGTGGAACCCAGGGCCTCAGACATGCTAGGCAAGTGCTCTGCTGCTGAGCCCCAGCCCCTCTTGGTTTGCTTTTTAAGGGAAATAATTGAATGTGAATGTAAGAGACACTGGAAGGTTATTGATAGTCTCATAAAAGCCAAAGTAACACTGGGAAAATGCAATTTACAACTGTATGGAGGAAATTACTGAGAATCTGTTCATTTCAGCAGATGTTTACTTAACAGCTATGTACTAGGTACTGGGGACACTAAGTTAGAAAGAAAAAAAATGAGAAATCTACCCTTGGAACATTCACAGACTGTGACGTTAGGCAGACTGGAAAAGGAGGCAGTTGAGGTAATCCTGTGACCATGGTAGAGGAGACCTGGAATGGGTGTCAGGAGAAGAATTGACAGGCAGCGTTTATACAAGTACCGTCAGCAGACCTGGAATCTCCTTAATAAGAGAAAAGAACGGGAACATGATTTTACCTACAGTTATTTGGAGGGGAAAAGGTTATAACAGGTTTATAGGAAGTGGTGCTCCCTTATGATCCCAGTGACAGGGGAGGCTGAGGCAGGAGGGACTGCAAATTCAAGGCCAGCCTCAGCAACTTAGCAAGACTCTGTCTCAAAGAGTTGGGAACGTAGCTTAGTGGTAGAGGGCCCCTACGTTCAACCTCCAACACCAGGAAGGAAAAAAATAAAAAAGACTAGCCCATTTGGAGGATTAGCGGGAGGGGAAGGAGATGCTCAGAGACACACAGATTGGGTTTGTCATAGGAGGAGCAGGCAGAGATGCATGTGGGTAGCTATTAGAGCGCTGGGAATTTAAGCCTGGAAACTGTATCAAGGAGTCTCAACTGATATTTGAGCAACTACTAAGTACCACACACAGTTTTAGTTATTAAACAAAAGTGAACAAAACACACAGATATCTCCCTCTGTGGACCTTACATTCTAGATTCTGATGATACATTGTAATATCAAATGTTTTTTAAAAAATCACAGATTGCACTTGGGCTTTTTCAGATTTTGTCATTACTTTAGTGTTTTGTTTTATCAAAATTACTTGAAGTAATTAAGATCAAGGTAACACTGAGAAATCTTTTGATTAAGGACTTTTGAGTTGTAAAGGTACTATGTTTGTAGCAAGAAGTAACTAACTCACTGGTGTCAGTGACACATAGGTGACACTCATGGGTGTCAGTTTTGCAGATAGATTGGTGTGTGCTGTGAAAGCCTGTTTGTGTCATCTTCTCCTCTCAGTTAGCACATAGTGCTGTGTGTTGGTGGTGGTGGTTGGGTTGGTTTGGGGTTTTGGTGCTAGGGATTGAACCCAGGGCCTTGTGCGTCCTAGGCAAGTGCACTCCCACGGCCACGTCTCCAACCCTTTTTTACATTTTTGTTTTGAGACAGGATCTTACTAAGTTGCCCAGGCTGACCTCAAACTTAAAAATCCTCTTTTCTCAGCCTCCTGAGTAGCTGGGATTACAAAGTGTGCCACTGCACCTGACGTCAGAACATAATTTTTAGTTTTAACCCATGTTAACAGATTCGTGTGCTTCAGAATAATCATACACTTCAATCTGAATGTGAAAATGATTTTTTAACATCAGAGCCAGGGTGTCTCTATTCTTTTGAAACATAAGTTAAAAATTCTAGAGTTTGAAGGAAACTTGGGTCATCTGTTCCAGCTCTCCGTCAGTGTCCTGTGGCATTCTTAGCGTGCAGCAGGAATCTTCTTGGATGCTTCTAGTGGCACAGGCAAGCTAATGAGCCCCACCGCACCCACCCCGTGTGGTAAACACTGTGCCTGTGCGAGTCTTCAGTATGTCACCTGCTTTTTCTATTAGTTGTCGTGGAGAGACTTAAGTCTGTTAGTCATCTGTAAGATACATTTTTGAGTTGGAAGACCTAGTAGGTTTCTTCCTAGCTCAGAGTCTGTACTTTAAAATAGCACCTGGCAAACCAACGTGGTATTGTCTGCCTACATCCTCACTAGTACTAGCAGAAGTACTAGAATATCATTTTATTTATTTTCTATCTCCATGTCTGGCGTACACCCTGTACACAGGGGGATTTTTTTTTTTTTTTAATTAGAAAGTACATGTGCTCAGGCTTATGGATCCATTAAGTCCAGACAGCAGCCTGAAGTCCACCCGGCAGTGCTGGCCCTTGGTGAGGCCTGTCTCACGCACACCCAGAAGCCCGCCCTCGTGTGAGAAGGCAGTTCCCAGCGCTGGCCCTGGCTCTAATGGGTACTTTGCATTTGGGTTGGAAGAATTGGGCTGGATAAGATTTTAATAATTTAAACTGGTATTCAATCCAGTCAGTAATTTTTCCTTGGCAGCCTTGGAAGAACCATTTATTGGAAGTTTTTTTTTTTTTTTTCCTGCAAAAACTAGATACCACTTGCAGAATGCAGGCTCAGTGCTACATGAGCTGTGAGGTCTAGCAAGGCTGGGTTGAGCAGGAGGGGCCAACAAGTGTTTATACCAAACAGACACTCACTGGGGCTCCTCTGTATACCCGGCATGGTGCTAGCTTCACAGTGGCGAAGATAATCCGTGTCCTCAGAAACCCAAGTCAAAATAGAGGCAAGACACCCAAGCAACCGTTTCAATATAATGTGGTCAAAACAGTGATGGAGATGTGTGTCTGGGCATGTGGGAAGATAAAGGGAAGGCTCTCCGGTCACCTGGGAGAGGGACGTTGTCAGGGAAGGTTTTCCTGGAAGAAGTTACACTTCACTGAGCCTTGAGGGCTGACCAAGGCACTGTGTGGACAGGGCTGGGGGAGCGAGACAGCAGCACCTCAGAAGAACCAGACCACAGACCACACACACACACACACACACACACACACACACACACAGCTGCTTTGTCATTTGGCTAAGGCATGTGATGAGATCTTTAGCTATAAAGCGAACACACGAACCAGGTGTGGGGGTGCACACCTGCACAGTGACTCAGGAGGCTGATGTTGGAGGATCATGAGTTCGAGGCCAGTCAGGGCGACTTATGGAGAGCCTGTCTCAAAATAAGACAAAAAATTGTTGGGGATCTAGTTCAGGGTCAAGCACCTACTATGTGTGAGGTCCTGGGTTCAATCCCTAAAAAGTCTTTCTTAAATTTTTTTAAAAACTAACTCACAGGTCTAGCTGGAATCTGGGAAGAGGAACATGTCCTCTGCTCTTCACCAATATGCAGTGTCACCGTGACATGATCCTAAACTTCGCTCTTTATGAAAGACGGACTTGAAAAGTGCTGTTAGTAGGAAAGAGAAAGGGGCTGGGGCGGCTGTCAGTAGTGATGTTACGTTCAGAAGTGACCAGGGTCGTTGTCACCAGGACTGTTTGTGTATCACTGACTTTTTAAACTTTTAGAAATTAAGTCATAAACATAAGTCATTTTCATAAAATGAAACTTTGTTTCATTTTCTCCTTTTCTAAGCGAAATTGTATCCAGAACACTCACATGAGCTAGGTGGAGGGGAGTCCAGCAGGAGCCCTGCTGGCTTAGATGGTCCACTTTTCTCTGTTGACCCAGATACTTCTCCATGCAGCAAGGTTCCCTGTGACCAGAGTTCTATATAAAAATGTGAAAAAGTGATTTCTGGATCTTTTAGGAAACATCACAGGGGCTGGGGTTGTGGCTCAGCAGTAGAGCACTCACCCAGCACGTGTGAGGCGCTGGGTTTGATCTCAGCACCACATTAAAAATACATAAATAAAACAAAGATATTGTGTCCAACTACGACTTTAAAAATTTTTTTAAAAAGAAACATCACAGTCTACGCAAGACTTATTTATCAAGTGAATGAAAGTTTTTGTGACAATTGAATAAATCTCTGTTTTTGGACGTTAAGCAGAATCTTGATTTTTGCTTCAAGTGGAAAAGTCTGGAATGTTTAGGGAAAAGCTTTCTGTCTGGAGGCTAATAGAACTTAGTCTGCTTTTATTTTCTACTAATCCCCTCCTTTTGAGATCACCGCCTGTTCACAGTGCAGTACCAGCTCAGCAAACTAAAGTCTCAATTGCACACAAGAGAACGTTCTCAGCAAATTGCTCTGATCAGTGACAGGGACAGATATGCCACCCTACAGTGCAACAGTGGAGACGGGCAAACACAGTGACCACGAGGAAGAAGGAGATTCTGCCAGGTGTGGTGGCGCACGCCTGTGATCCTGTCACCAGAGGAGATCCAAGATCTCCCGGAGAGGGGGACCTCAACTCAGGACAAGTGAGGTCCTTGAAAAACATTATAGAAATGAGTTTAAGGACGCGTCAGTCAGTGGTGTGGACGTGTGTATTAGGAAAGCAGAGATGCCTTCAAGGGAGAATGTGGAATGCTGTCTCGGGACACACACTCTGGGGGTCTCAGGCTCTTCTTGTAAAGGAAGCTTGGTGAAGGGTGGTCATGGGAAGGCATGTGGAAATGATATCGGTCTCAGAAATTATTTAGTGTGTGGAACATGAGATTTCCTGAAAAGAGCTGATATCCATTGAGGACAGTGATGTGAAGTCGGGGATTTCTTCATCTTTCATACTTATGAGTCTGTACTTGGGTTTTGGGTCATGAACCTACCAGCCAGGTTAAGTGATGGAAGAAGGTCAGCTTTTTTTTTTTTCCTGTGTGTGTGGGGGGGTGGGGGGCCAAAGAACAAAAGCATCACAACAGCTTAGTTTGGTGATCATATTTTCCCAGCCCCTGGGTCCTGCGGATTCAACCAGTGCATGCTAGGCAAGCGCCTGACCCTGAGATTACACCCCAAGTCCTCTTTATTGTGAGGCCAGGTCTCACTAAGTGGCCCAGGCTGGCCTCAAACTTGGGTTCCTTCTGCCTCAGCCTCCTTAGAAGCTAATATCACAGTCATGTGCCCCACACCAGTGGTTTAATGATCTTAACCGGCTTTATTATAATAGCATTTTTTTAAATTTTTAGTTGTAGATGGACACAATACCTTTATTTTTATTTTTTATTTGTTTTTATTTTTATGTGGTGCTGAGGATTGAACCCAGGACCTCGCACATGCTCGGCAAGAGCCAGCCCTGGCCCTGGAAACTTCCTTCTTAAGCCAATTGAAAGTGGCCTGTTTGGGAAATTGGGTTGTCACCTCCAATCCTGATGAAAGGTCAGACAGCAGTTTAGTCTCAGCCTGGTGACACGGAACTTTAGCATGAGTGACTCCATTTTGATTTCTAGCCTGGTCTGTTGGGCCTGTTGCAGGAACCTGACCCTAGACAGTCCCCTCCTGTGACTGCACTGAGTGTGTTGGGTGTGATCCGTTTTTGTTGTCGTCATTGTTGCTGCTGGTGTTGTTTTGGTGGTGGCTGAGGTCAAACACAGGACCTGCCACCTCCCAGACAGTCACTTCCCTGCAGAGCCACATCCCCAGCCCCTGATTGGACATGTTTAATATCTTTTCAAAAAATCTCATGAAAAGATACGGGAGACGGGCTCCAAGAGAACAAGCAGGGGACCAGAGAGAGACACGGTCTGGTAAGGCCTGGTGTGAGCCCAGGCCCTTGGCTGTGGCCAGTGCTGCTTCCACCACCTTTCCTTGACCATGACTGTCCACCTGGGCCCTGTCGTGCGCTGACCCTTCTGTCCACCTAGAGGAAGCAGGCTACAGTAAGAGGTGCTCTGTGTGCAGCTGCAATGGTTCCGCTCTGCCCTGGATGAGCTGCTTAAAATTTCTCTTGGGTCTTTTTTAATTTATTCTGTAACCAATTCATTCATATCGGTTAATAGGTCATTTAAGCCTGGCAAATGAGTTCTGGACAGTAAGAGTCAAAAATGCAGAGGAGGCGACACTGTGTACTGGTTATGGCCGCAGAGCAGAATGGTGGCTGCCCGAGTCCCGTGGCCGCTCTTAGGACACAGGATAATCAGAGATGCACACCCTCAGGAGACCATCAGAAAAGACCTGAGTAGGGGGCACTGTCACTGTCCTCCCCTTCCCTGCGATCACTGGAGGTGGGAGGCACTTGGCAGTGAGGTTGTTTGTAAACTAGAGGCAACAGTGTGCCTTGTAGGCTGGGGAGGGTTCAGCCAGCCAGCCAGGTGCGAGCCACAGCGCTGTGGAGAGGGGACTGTCCTGCTCCCAGGGTAGGGCTGAGTGAAGGGGCTCCTGGTAAAACCTGTATCTTTCTTGTTCTGCCTGAAGTGAGACAGAGCTTGGAAGGGAGTTTATATGTGAATCTTTAAAAAGAATACTCACACGTTACAAAAATAGCAATGTAATGTGCTCTGCGCACGTACAGTTCTGACACTTTGATGTTTATCGACTCATCTCCTCTTCACACATCTTCTGAAGCCAGCATTATCTGCACTTACAGTGGAATGGTTCAGAAGTCAAGTGACTTACCCAGTTGTGCAGCTAGTGGTGATGTCAGGATTGGAACCTGAGCGCTTCGTGCCAAAGTCCACGCGTGACACTGCCACACCACAGGCAGCCCGCTCAGTCACCTTCTTTTCAGATTTGTGACTTTTCATATATTTTTAAGAAAATCCTGGGTCTGAATCTCAGAAGTAGAGCCCTTGCCTAACGAGTAAGGCCCTGGGTTCCACTTCTACCAACCAACACACACACACACAATCCTCCCCTTCTTTTTAGTACAGGCTTTGAAATGTTTTTGATTTTTGCTTTTCACATTTAGAACTTGATTGTCAGGTTGGGGTGAGTTAGCGATCTAAAAAAAAAAAAAAAAAAAAAAAAAACTTTTCATTTGATGACGTTGTAACTCAAAACTAAGTTGGAACCAGTGTTCCCGTCTGGAGCGTGTGGCAGGTTCTAGTTTTGAAGAGGAGGAGAAGTGGAGAAGTGGTGTGGGACTGGTAGGAAAGGGAGGGTGAGATGGAGACAGGGAAGAGTGGGCGCAGAGGAGGAGGGAACCCGAGTCCCAGGCACAAGAGGCAGTCTCTTCCCCTTCTGAACCAGGTCCTTAAGGAGCAAGTCCGCGCTCCAGGCGGGAACACCGCTACTTTAATAATCAGACAACATATAAATTAACATTTGCCGCAATGTCAGAAAACCTTAAGAGAAAAATAGAGCATACAAGCTATCACAATGACTTTTAATAAACTAATTGCTTATTAAAAGTGGTCCCATTTGACATGAAATAATTAAATTGCAGATATAGAATCTCCACAAAGTAACTAAGGAAACCAACTGGGCTGTCTTTAATGTGACTCTGTCCTACTTGGGCTGCTGGGAGCCACAGGTGACCTCCCTCACACAGCCTGCAGCACACAAGGTCCTCGCTGCCAAGGAAAACTAACCGGTAACAAGGAACCTGGAGCCAGGAGCCACTGGTTACTCAATGTCCCCTCCCAACTGTGGCAGGTCCAGCAACTCAGTGAGACCCTGTCTCAATAAAATGTAGAAAAGGGCTGGGGATGGGGCTTCGTGGTTAAGCGTCTCTGAGTTCAGCCCCTGGTACCACAAAAAAACAAGAGGATGCCTCTCCAGGCTAAACTGATGGTTGACATTTCGTGAGTGTTTTAGAGTTTGTGTGTTATTATCATGAAAGTATAGCAGGGTAACCTCTGTGTAGTTATTTCTAGCCGATTGCTGCAAAGGCAGATTTTTAATGGGGACCAGAGAAAAAGGATATGATTTTAGTCTGTCTCCATGATGGTGAATTTGTAATTTGATGTGTACTGTTAATTCTCATCACCTTGAGATGGTTGTTGCATTATTCACTCTGTCAGTGCTCAGCAGAGAGCAGATTCTAAGGCCTTTCTCTTTGTGCCCTGCTCTAATTCACCACCACAACCCACGCACTGGGACACCATTTTTTTTTGGGTGGCGGGGGGGCTAGGGATTGAATCCAGGAGCACTGTACCACTGAGCAATAGCCCTGCTCCATTTTTTATTTTGAGACAGGGTCTCACTAAATTGAGGCTGGCCTCATACTAGTAATCTTCCGCCTCAGCATCCCCGAGCCTCCTGCGGCCCTGGGAGTGTAGGTAGGTGTGTACGCCACTTGAAGGATTTTTTGTTTTGTTTTTGTTTTTTCCCAAATTTGAAAGACCTGACCCCTCCCCAACTTTGGCTAAGTGCTTTTTTTAAGTTTTTAAATCTGAGCAATTTTTTTTGTTGTTTTTTTTTTTCCTTGAGTTCCTTTGAATGGTTCTCACCCATTTGAAAGAATAGAGTGTGAGCTTTGGAGCACCTGCCTAACAAAAACTTTTACTAGCTAAAGCTTTAATAATGTGAGTTTCTGAAGACCTGACCTTAGTCCTTGATCTGTTGGTTCCTTACCTCCATCTGCCCCAGCCCCTGGGGGTTCCTGTTGTTGTGACCAAGTTCATCCCCAGCACCTGTGATTTGGTAACAGTCACCTTTGGCACTTTCAGCAGAGCCTTCCCGTTCACCTCTGCTCATCTCTAGCTGCCAATTCAATGTCCTTATTAGAGTAGAAAATGATCTCCTTACCCTCTACACCACGTAGATAAAAAGACACCAAGACACCGGGAAGCTGGCAGCACACACCTATAATCCCAGCCCCCAGGAGGCTGAGGCAGGAGGATTGCAAGTCAAGACCACCTCAGCAATTTAGCAAGACCCTGTCTCAAAATAAAAATATAAAGGGGGCTAAGAGTGTAGCTCAGTGGTAGAACAGCCCTGTGTTAAACCCCCTGTACCTCAAAACTAAAAGAACAAAATAAAAAGGAGTGGGAATGTAGCTCAGTGGTAGAGTGCTCGCCTAGTATGTACAAGGCTCTGGGTTCAGTTCCCCCACTGCTGGGAGGAAATAAGAAAAAGAAGAAGACATTATAATTAAAGTTTAATATTTGTATATATACACCATGCTACCCCACTCCAGGCCGTGCTGGGGATGGAACCCAGGGCTTCTGCACACTGGGCCAGTTCTCTTCTGCTGACCTGCCTTCCAGTCCTGACACACCCGTTGTTTCCAGCATTTTCAGATAGCCCTAGTGTGTAAGCACGGGTCAGAGTGACAGTGATGTCCAAACACTGCAGTGGTTTTCCTACCATTAAGTTGAAAAGTAGATGTACCCTGTCGTACACTAATGTGCTTCTGAACAAAACTCTGCATGCAGAATATGAATTAATTCATGCCTTAACCCATTTAGGGAGCTTTGCTATTTAAAGAGACTGTGATGCGTTCCCTAGCAAAAAAATACTCCCAGTTTACAGCCTGTGCAGGTCTTTTTTTTTTCCTAGACTGTGTCTGTGTGGCTGAGCAGAGTGTGGCAGTACCCAGGATCAGGGCAGGCTGGTGAGGGCATGGGTCGGCTCTCTGTGCTGGGAGCAGAGAGCCGGTGAAGTTCAGCAGGCTTTGGGCCATTCATTCTGACCCGGTAGTCCTCTCGGGCTCCTTCTAACATGCACCTCTTGCTTTTGTGCGCAGATCGAGCGGTTGGAAGTAAGCAGCCTCGCCCAGACGTCCAGTGCGGTGGCCTCCAGCGCCGATGGCAGCAT
This sequence comes from Callospermophilus lateralis, assembly GCF_048772815.1. Classification (NCBI taxonomy): domain Eukaryota; kingdom Metazoa; phylum Chordata; class Mammalia; order Rodentia; family Sciuridae; genus Callospermophilus; species Callospermophilus lateralis. The sequence goes on from NC_135324.1 coordinate 4,017,810, forward strand.
CCACACAGAGTCTGTGGATGGCATTCCAGACCCTCAGCGCACGAAGGCTGCCATTGCTCACCTGCAGCAGAAGATCCTGAAGCTCACGGAGCAGATCAAGATCGCGCAGACGGCCCGGGACGACAACGTGGCCGAGTACTTGAAGTTGGCCAACAGCGCCGACAAGCAGCAGGCGGCCCGCATCAAGCAGGTCTTCGAGAAGAAGAACCAGAAGTCGGCCCAGACCATCCTCCAGCTGCAGAAGAAGCTCGAGCACTACCACCGGAAGCTCCGGGAAGTGGAGCAGAATGGGATCCCCCGGCAGCCCAAGGATGTCTTCAGGGACATGCACCAGGGTCTGAAGGACGTGGGCGCAAAGGTGACTGGCTTCAGCGAAGGAGTGGTGGACAGCGTCAAAGGGGGACTTTCCAGCTTCTCCCAGGCCACCCATTCGGCAGCAGGAGCCGTGGTCTCGAAACCCAGGGAGATCGCGTCGCTGATTCGGAACAAATTTGGCAGTGCCGACAACATCCCCAACCTGAAGGACTCTCTAGAGGAGGGGCAAGTGGACGAGGCGGGGAAGGCTCTGGGGGTGATTTCGAACTTCCAGTCAAGCCCAAAATATGGTAGCGAGGAAGATTGTTCTAGTGCCACTTCAGGCTCAGTGGGAGCCAACAGCACCACGGGGGGCCTCGCTGTAGGAGCTTCCAGCTCCAAAACCAATACCTTGGACATGCAGAGCTCAGGATTTGATGCACTACTCCACGAGATCCAGGAGATCCGGGAAACCCAGGCCAGACTGGAGGAATCCTTTGAGACCCTCAAGGAACATTATCAGAGGGACTATTCCCTAATAATGCAGACCTTGCAGGAGGAACGGTATAGGTGAGTCACGGGAGATTAAAATCCTGTATCGTTTTGGGGTGGCCCCTTCCCTTGCTTTGTCTTCCTCTAGAGTGCCCAGAGCAGTTAGGTGTGTCATATGACATCTGAATTAGGTTCAGAGCCAGTGCAGGTCAGTGAGTCCCGAGACCACATGCTGATGAAGCAGTTAGCCAGGTGCCGGAGTCACAGTCTTCCATTCCTGTTTAAGACTTCAGAGTGGAGCCCACACTCCCCGGGGCAGTCCGTCTGTTTACTTGTTATCCCAGAATCATACTCGGTCCTCAAAGGTCCATTGAATTCAAAAGCTCTTAGTTGTCAGAACTCAAAAATACAAGCCAGCCAGAGAACCTGTGGGTGTTTGGCCTTACACATTATCGGGGCAATTGGTTAGAAAGATCACACTGAAAACAGACCAGATAAGTTTCTGTGGCTTTTATTATGAATTGGCAGATGTTTGAAGGGGAGGAGACTTAGACGTGCAATGGCTCTACAGTGGGGCGTCCCAGAGGACTGAACGCCTTGAGGCATCATTGGTGCTAAAGGTAGACGCCTGTTTCTTCCCCATGGCCCCACCACCAGGCCAGGGACTGACGCCAGGGTCACATGGTAGACACACATGCTGCCACTGAGCTGTGCCTCAAGCGTGGCATCTTTGGGGGGTTTTATATTATACTAGGTATTTATATTAGGTCACTCTCAGCTTCTGCAAATGTCTGTCCTTTTCCCTTCTTTTCTTCACATGCAGAAAGAAAGAATGTCCCCCCAAGTCCTCATTTAGATCCTCCCAGGCCACCTCATGATGCAGGTTGAGGATCGGCCTTGGGGGAGCCACAGACCTTCAGCTCAGCCAAGGACCTGGGTTTTGGTCTGTTACGGGGACTAACTCAAGGAACCGTCAGTACTTCTGCTATAAAACCAGACGTTAAACAAACCATCTCCTAGGGTCCCTTTCACCTCTTAAAAATAAAAGTGATGTTTTTTAAGTTTACTTTTATGAAATAATCTTTGGGCCTGAAATAAATTGTTGGCTTATGTCAGTGGCTCTGAGAGTGAAAGCCACAAGCTGTTTCAGACGGTAACAGTGCGTCAACCCTGCCTCTGTCATGCACTCTTCTTCAATTCCAACTTAAGACTTCAAGGGAGAAGAAAAGTGTGTAGAGGAAAGAAAGTTCTAAACATGAACACTGATTGCTATTTTCATTTCAGTGCTTCACGTGTGCTTTATACACTGAGGACTTATGTGTAAAGTAGTGAGCAATCTCATCACTCGGGGGAACTCTGGAACACTCGGACCCAAGTCCCAGGTTCAGGTCCAGTCTGGTTGCTTACTAACTCTGAACACCAGCAAGTTTCCTAATATCTCTAGGTCTTGGTTTCCTCATCTCTAACATAGAAATAATAACAACGATCCTGCGCAAGGTTATTGTGACATTTAAATGAAATTCTGCGAAACACGTTGCTCAACACCTGACCCACAGCGTTCATGATGTCAGCCAGGAACTGCTGCCACCCAGCCCCTGCCTGGCATTGCTCAGCCATTGGCTTAACAAACACTGCCTGCTTTGACTCCTGTTCTGAATGGAGAGCACAACATTGCAGTGTTCAGACTCCTCCGATTCATCTAGAGCTTGTTGTCTTCGAATCCCATGTGGGTCAGAAAATCAGAGAAAATACCCCACATTTTCCAGGGCCTACCTTGTATCCATTTAAAATAAATCAGACAAGAACAGCACTTGAGCCTCCTCATTGTCACCTCACGTACGAGGTATGAGCAGTGCTTTTACTGCATTGCACTTTGGGTTCTCTGTAGAAGGTAAATGACTAGTTTTGTTTTGTTTTTAATTCTCTTTAGTTGTAGTTGGACACAATGCCTTTATTTAATTTATTTATTTTTATGTATTTATGTGGTGCTGAGGATCGAACCCAGCACCTCGCACGTGCTAGGTGAAGCTCTACCACTGAGCCAGGACCCCAGCCCCACATGTGTCTTTTTCTATTATTACTAGATTTATTTATTTGTTTGTTTGTTTGTTTATTTAGTGTCTCTGACAGTGAATATATTTGCTGACTTTGTTGATCTTTGAGTAGTTTCACATAAGTGAGATCCTCCCCCCACACACACACTGAAGCCTATTTTAAGCACCAAAACTTTCCACATTTTAGGCTTTTGGAGAGTCTCTCTGCCTCCTTTTGACAAAATACACTGAACCTAATTTAACGAAAATAGCTTAGAACGGCAGCTTCCTGCCCAGAGGGACTCACTCGGAGCTAGTGGGCTTCGTCTACAGAAGATGGGAGATGGTCCTAGGCTTCTGAGTTCATCTGTCTACTTGGACAGTTTGTGTCTTCCCTTCCCATTTCTCCTTCGCTCTTGGCTGCCGCAGCACCCCTCTCCCTCCCCGGATCCCCCCCCCTTTTTATTTTTTCCTCTTCTTTGGGTGTTGGGGATCAAAGCTAGGGCCTTGCTCATGTTAGGCCACCACAGAGCTGCACTCCAGCCTGCTGGCCCAGTGTCTGCTCTGTCGCATGCCCTCCTTTTGTCTAGGAAGGAGGTAGGCTGAGGGTGACTTTGGCTCTTCTGTGACCAACACCATTGGATGCACATTTGGCCATCTAGGTACTCCAGATTTCTTTGCCTTTTTTTTTTTTTTTTTCCAGTTCTGAGACTGGAATTTGGGTCTCTGACAGGCTGCATCCTCTCCCACTAAGCTACATCCCTAGCCCATAGATCCATTTAAAATTTTTTTTCTATGCTGTAATTTTGTTTGTTTGTTTGGGGGTTTTGTTTTGTTTTTTGTATATAACTAATATCTGGGACCGGGGCTGTAGCTCAGCAGCAAAGTGCTTGCCTAGCATGCGTGAGGCACTGGGGTCCATCCTCAGCACCCCATAAAAATAAACAAATAAAATAAAGCCATTCTGTCCATCTACAACTACAAAAAAAAAAAAATTAAAAAAAAAAAACTGATATCTGAGTTGACAAGGGAGGCCATGCACAGTGTTGCTGCTTGTTGTTTGGTGAGAACAGTGGTGACACTGTCGCTAATAACATTACCAAAACCCCGGGTCTGCATGATGCCAGGTATTGGTTTTTTTGGTTTGGTTTAAACCCCTGGGTGCTGGCCTCGAATTTGGGATTCTCCTGCCTCAGGCTCCCAAGTCCCCAGGACTATAGGCATGTCCACCTCTCTGGCCTACAAGCTTTAGACGCAAAGATCCATCCTCACAACAGTCCTGCGTGTGCATTGTACTGATTCCAGTTACACACGAGAAACTTCAGGCCTAATATCAGCCATGGGTCACCTGGTAGTGAGTAGTGAAGCCGCACTTTAAGCCCAGTTTTTCCTGACTCTGACTGCAGTGTTATTTTTAAGGCAGGACAGGTTGTTTCGGGCTCAACCCTGAACTCTGTGTAGTTGAAAGACTCGCCATGGGTATTGGTCTCTTCCAGGACAAATGTGTGTTGACTAAAAGTTGAGTCGCTGTTCTAAACATATTACTTAAAATTCTGTGAAGTGTGCAAGCTCCGAGAAGGTTTTCAAGGCAGCGTAGCAGTGCAGGGGATCGACCCCCACACCCCAGGGCTGAGAAGTAGCTCAGGAAGAGCAGCTGCCTGATGCACAGAGGGCCCCAGGCTCCATCCCCAGGCCACAAAAGAAGATGAAGAAGAAAAAATGCCTACTCCAGTCACTATTCCCCTTTTCTACATCCTTCCTCAGTGTGCCTCCATTACTCTGTACGTCACTGGTGGCGCCAGGCAAGATGACTGCCAAGACCATCTGCTTGACTCTCAAGTACTCAGAAGCATCGAGGCCTGTGGAGGACCATGTGCGTGGTGTGTGTGTGTGTGTGTGTGTGTGGTCTCCCCACATGATTTGTGATTCTTAGACACCACGTGCACTTAGGCCAGGAAGCCATAGCAGAGCTTGGCCTGGGACCACCTCAGCCCTTCTGGCCAGGGCCAGGCTCTTAGTCTGCGAGCTTTGCTCTGTCTTTCAGAAACGCGAGAGAGGGCACGCTGGACGGAGGTGGGAGACAAGGTTTGGGGTGATGAGGTCCGTGCTGACTCCAGGTTGTTCCCGTCCAGCCAGTCCCTTTGTCCCTGTGAAGCGCTGTCTCATGCTGATTAGTGGCATCTGGGTTTGTAGTCCTTCGAAGGTGAAAGGGACCTCAAATATCTATTTTCGTCTAATTTAAGACGAGTACAGTGAAACCCAGAAACATAAAGTGACTCACTGGGTCACACCGTAACACTGCTTCACGGGTACTTAATTTGCTGCTAAAATCTGAGGACCAGGTGTGTTCCCGCAGGGGTGTGGCGTAACTAATAGAGTGCCCGAAGGAAAGGGTCCAGGCTCAGCCGTGGCAAAATGCACTAAAAATAAGAGCTGGGGGACGCCAGGGCTTTCCTGAGGGGATCCACGGTTCCTGCCATCCGGGGCAGTGCCATGGACAGTCAGGCTGGAAACCCTCCGGTGCTCACAAGCAGCAGTGTCATTTTGAAAGCTTGTATTTTAAGGGGATTGTTGTTCCTTGGAAATCAGCTTCTGAGAGTGTGTGTATTAAGCCCAGGGATATTTTAAACTGCTCTGAGTCACAAAAGCAAGAATTTGGAAGAAAGCAGTCACCACGAGCGGTCATCACACGCAGTAGAACAAGTGGGAACCGTGCTAGCCTAGCCAAGCACAGGCCAGAGGAGTTGGACGCAAGAGAGGAGGTGGTGGTCAAACGTGATTTCACATGACTTTGGCATCATGGGACGTAAACCAGAGATATGTAGTTATATGGCTATTTTAGCCCCTTTTATTTAAAGTGTTAGTGCCTGTCAACTGAAAATGGATCTGAGAGTCAGTAAAGAATACGTTGTAAGCTAGATTTAGGTAATAAGTTTGAAATAGAAACAGAGAATATGAAATATTGAAAAAAAATCCCTAAGACAGGCACTTGTCATGCGTGGGGGACACACGGGTAATCCCAGCCACTCAGGAGGTCAAGGCAGCAGGAGGGTCACAAATTCAAGGCAAGCCTGGGCTCTTAAGGAGACCGTGTCTCAAAAATCTAAATAAGGGAGACATTCTTTTGAAGGGTAGAACCTCATAAAGAGACTTGTAGGTTAGCTCTTCCCAACTTAGCCCCTAAAGAGCTAAAAGAGGAGGGAGGAGGGAGAAGATAAATTTGTAACCCCCACTAATTCATTGGGCTGGACAGGCTTGAACTGACTTGCTGGTTCTGACACCACCTGAGTCTGTGTGGCCTTGGGTGGATCATATAATTCATCTGAGCCTCGGTGAACAAACAAGGTGATGATATTGTTGTACAAGATTGTGGAGCTTGTTAAATGAGATCATATGTATGGAAGCGTCTAGTAGGTACTGGCTTTGAGCAGGAACGCGGGGGCTGGAGCTTGTCTGATGGAATCCTGTGTGGTGTGTAAGAAGCCCTGGATCCAATCCCCAGCACCAGAAAACGGGTGGGAAAATAGAGTAGGAGCTCAGTAAATGCCTCCTCCCGTGCCTTGTTTACTGGGGAAATACAAAATCTGGGGCTGGGGATGCAGCTCCGAGGCAGGGTGCTTACTAGAGACGAAGGTTCCAGGTAGGAAGCTGCAGTGTGCTCCGAGGTGCCTGGGGGTGTTGGCCGGGACCTGGTTCTTCCTGTTTGTCTCGGTACCTGCTCCACAAGTTGCTTCCGCCACTTGCCCCAGTGACCTGTTGCCCAACTAGGGAAGCACCAGAGGCTCTCAGGGTGGCACCAGACCCCGAGCCACACCCAGACAGGACTGTGTGAGAGGCTGGCTTGTTCCCAGCGGTGCCCTCACCCACTTTCTCATTCATCAGGAATCCAACCCAGAAGTGCCCTGGCCTAGCTTTGATCAAGGAAGGTGGCTGCTGGGTTGACCAATCCAGTGACCAGAACACTTTTGCAGGATCACTATTCATCTATGGATTGTTGTTCGCCAACCAAATCTAGATGGTGTCGTCCTTAGTGGATCAGGTTTTGCTTTTAGTATGGGTCTCATCTGCCCAAATACACTATGACCTATTTTCTTTAAAAAGTGAAATGTTAATAAGTCTTTTTTTCTTTGCTAATAGTTAAGCTCAGGCCACTTTTAGGTATCCTTCATTTGGGTTGTGATGAATTAGGATCCCTGACTAAAAATCCTCAAAATGAGGTTAGTAATCTCGTGCTAGTTTTATTCCTGACGGAGCTGCGTGACCAGCATGTGCCAGCCAAGATCGCAGGAAGGTCACAGCCCACCCCATCACACCTTGCAGGTCCAGAGAACAGGGGTCCCATCCCGAAGGTGGAGTTCTTGGTTTTGAAAACTAACCTGTGGATGGCCGCGCACAATCATCTCCCTTCTCTTCCCCCCGCTGCGTTTTGGTTTGTCGTTAATATTTAATGAGAAGATGGAGATGTTCTTCCTCTGAACTCCCAAGGTACCTGGTGTCTCCGTTTTAGAATCGGACAGATGGTAACCGCCCACCGGCCAGTGACCAAGGGACAGGGGCAGACTCAGCGGTGGAGGTGCTGGGAGGGGGCAGGAGCGCAGGGTGGTGTTTTCTTTGCTGTTGGGTTTTGCATTTGATCAATAGGATTAATAGGAAAGCAAATCCAGACCCAGGCCTGAGCCCAGGGTTCAGATCTTGACTGGGCCTCACTCGCTCACCCGGAGTCGCTGGTCTTTCTGGGCCTCCTGTTTCTCTCTTATAAAAGTAAAGTGCCTCCCACGGAGGAGGGCGGAGGGCAAGGACTGGAGTAGAAGCAGCTTCATAAACGCGCGTTCCTCCGAGGCAGACGCTGCACATGAAAAGACCTGGGCAGGGAGGGTGGGTATCACGGTGGTTACTGGGGCTGGCGTTTTGATGTCTTGGTGCTTGACGATTGAGTGCATTGGGCTGGACCCCAATTCCTCCCCCACACGCACTCCTCCCCCCAGAGCTCCACCTGTGTGTATTGGGCCCTCTGCTAGCCTCCTTGCAGGCCAGAGCTTCCCGGGTGGGTGACACAACCACACAGGGGCTGGTTCCAGCCACACGTGACCAGGCTGGGCTTCCCACAATGTGTGCTTGTGGAAGGAGCTGGGGAGCCGCCTTCCAGGCCAGTGGACAGCGAGGGAAGGTGTTTGTAAGGACAGGCAGTGAGGTCCTGAGCCAGCCCAGGTCTGCATTCCAAGACACAGGGCATCTCGCCAAGCTCTTTGTTCATCATCTTTTACAAAAGCCCCCGCCAGGCCTGGTGGCCCCCTCTGCTTCCTCCCTGGTGTTTCCTGCCGATTGGGGGTGCTCAGGAAGGGGGGCCAGCCCAGCCGTCTGGGGGCTGTAATGGGTGTCGTCCGCACTGTAACAGCTGAAGGCCGCATTCCCGTAGCATGCGGGAGGCACTGGGTTCCGTCCTCAGCACCACATAAGAAAAATACAGGTACTGTGTCAGCCTACAGCTAAAACATGAATGTAAAAAAAAAAAAGAAAGCCCACAATCCCCAGGTAATCCTTTCAACTTGAAGAAGGAACTAGCTGCTGGTGGTTGTCAGTTGGTGCACTAAGGAGGACGGATCCTCTGTGACCACAACCATCGTGGGTCCTGCTTCCCTGGGGTCCCACCGCTCTGTTACCACCTTGGCGAGTCTCGTAACCTGTTTGTTTCATTTGCTGGGAAGTTGAGCTCACTCCACTTACCCCAGCCCTGCTCTGCTATTTAACTACTGGCTAATAATAGACACCACTCCCCACTTGGGAAGGCGCTCGCTTCAGGAGATCTTGCCGTTAATTTACGGAGCATTTGTGAGTAAATGGCTCCATCTCTGAAGGACTGTATTTTCCACAAGGGCGTGGGGAGAATTAACAGTGGCCACTCAGCTCTTTCCCGGACACTCTTAAAGATCAGGGTAGAATTGACTTGAGACCCCTGTGTCTCTCTTACACACACACACACACACACACCATGAGAGGAACACAGGTAAGACAGTTTCATCCAGATGAAGGACTTTGGCTTGGGCCCAGAGAGGGCGACTTGTTGAATTGTATGGCCAGCCCAGGCCAGGGGACGGCAGGGACCAGGTGTCAGCCTGTGCGTTGCCTTCGACAGAGCAAGCTATGAGAAGGGCTTCTTGCACTTGGAAGGACAGAGATGTGTCCACCAGACCCAATTGTGTCATGTCACGGAAAAAAAAAAAAAAAAGACAAAAATATGCTGAAAACCGTGAAAATTCCAAAACACATAAAATTGAGATCATGGAGATATAAAAAGAAATGGAGGCTGTGAGAAGGAAGTCAGAAGTGGAGACAGCGGACCCAGAGAGCATTGGAGACCAACAGGCAGCCTCCTTGAAGGACCTCACTAGGGACAGTGGGGAGAGAGCCTGGAGGATGGCCCTCAGCCCAGGCCTGCAGGGGCCCTGGGGAGCAGACCAGGGCAAAACGGAGGACCCTGCCCTGCCCGGGAGCAGGGAGTGTGCAGGGCAGGTCACCGCCCAAGGTACAGGGCCTTCTGGGGATGGCTTGTGAGGGCATTCCTTCACAACCAGGTCACTCTGCGTGGATCCCCACTGGAGACCAGGAAAGTGACCAGTTTCCCCTGTCCCCTTTCTGCCTTTCACATTAGTTAGCCACCTCCTAATCTCACCACCGGGAAGGAGAAGTCCTTCTAGGCACCCACTGGTGTTTCTCCAACAATTCCAAAAGAGAAAAATGAGACCGGACGTCACAGCTGCCCTATGGAATAGGGATTTCCTCTTTGCTGAGGAACAGGTCCCCTGCTGGTGAGATGCAGAGCTGGAGCAGATTCTCCACCTGGTGCTAATAGAAACAGGAGTGGACAGAGTCAAGACCAGGAGGCTTTGGATACGACATGGGCAAAGCAAACCCGCTCTGAGAATGGCTTCCAGACCTTTGACTCATTACTGACCTCTCTGTAAGGTTCAAGGGTCTTGGAAACAAGTGCTGAAAACTTTTGTTTTTAAGTGCTTTCTAATCCATATATATTCATCACCAGTCATCATTTCCATGCTACCAAATAAATCCAGATATTTCACCCCCATTCTGCAGATGATACATTATCACTATTTCATGTATTTCCCTACCTCCTTTAGAGTTGTTGAAATTAATGTTGTGAAGAGAAACATAGTGACAGCACTTAATGTTCAAAAGATAAAAAATGGCTCCTTAACTAGAAAGAATCTTCAGAGTCTAGGAGTCAGAAAAGATCTGAATAATCCTAGCTGCTCAGGAGGCTGAGGCAGGAGGATCCCCAGTTCCAGGTCAGCCTGGGCAACTAGCGCATCCCTGTCCCAGGACGGGAGAGGACAGGGAAGGAAGTCAGTAGCAGAGTCTTGTCTAGATGCCGGAGACCTGGGATCAGTCCCCAGGACCACCACAAAAAGGACCCGGGAATCGACTTAGATCTCCTTCAATAAACAGTATTTCCACAATATCCCTGGCAGGCCGTCTCCCCTGGAATTCCTCCAGTAGCAAGGTCTCATTTTCTTTAAGATAGTTTTTTCTTATTGTCTTAGACACAGGTATTAGTTGTTCTTTCTAAAACTGAACTAAAATCGACTTTTAATTCTGACCCTCAGTCCCTAGGAGCCACTACTTCACCTACGTGACTTTTGATATCTGAATTCGTCAAGGTGTAGTGACTTCCTGTCCTCACAGAATGAACATCTAGTAAGGTGGTGCCTTTTGGTGTTTCAGTTGTGGGACCTTTATGTCATTCATTTATTTATATGTGCCGCCGAGAATCGAACCCAGGGCCTCCCACATGGGAGGCAAGCGCTCTACAGCTCAGCCCCAGCCTCTGTAATGTCTTGATTAAACACACTCGTGTGGTTCCAGACCCTCCTGCCTCAGCCTCCCGAGTCATGTCAAGGTCGTCTTAAAGCTGGACATGGTGGCACACACCTGTAATCCCAGTGACTCGGGAGGCTGAAGCAGGAAGATCACAAATTCAAGGCCAGCCTCAGCAACCAGGTGACACCCTGTCTCAAAAAAACAGGGGCTAGGGGTGCAGCTTGGGGGTAAAGCACCCTACACCGTCCTGAACCCACGCTGCTGACTGCTTTGATCTCTTGCTCATGCTCTTTGGGGACAAGCTGCCTTCTGTTGTGTTGTCTTTATCTGGGGTGTGGACACAGGGGCCAGGTGGCTAACGCCAAGGCCAAGGCCAAGGCCGTGCTCACCAGCTGCTACCAGAGAACACCCGGGGCCTGGATGCTGGGAGCTGCCCTTGCTGGGGGGACAGAGGTTTCGCTGCACCTTATAGAAGGTCTGGTGAGAAGACGAGGGAACCAGGAGTGCCTCCTGCCCCTGAGCCGTCTGCAGTGGGAAGGCCCCGTGGGGTGAAGTGAGTCTTGGCTTCTCCCCGGGACACGCCTGGAGTGGGATCCTGGGCCTCGGGGACTCTGCTTAACTCTCTGAGGAGCCAGCAAACCCTTCCAAAGCAGCGGCACCATTCTACGATCCCCCAGCAGCAGGTGGGGGCCCGGCTTCTCCGCGTCCTCGCCAGCACTTTCTGACTGTAGGTCTGGGGTCTCTTCGGTGCCCCCTCTTCCTCCCTCAGCCCCACCTGGGGCAGGCTGCAGGCCATCGGGTCAGCTAGAGCCTCAGCTCCCTCTGGCCAGGGCCTGGGTGGCTGCCAGGCTGACTTTTACAGGGAGCGGTTGGTCTGCGCCTGCTGGCCATTTTCAAGATGACATCACCATGTGCCGTTGAAGACCCTGGGCCCTAGGGGCTGGGGAGGGCTGAGCGGCAGGTCTTGGCTGCCTCGCCACCACACGCCCTGGCTTCCGTCCCTCGAACCAGAAACACATTTTTAAAACCTTGGGTTTTAAAAGTCAAGCAGATGGAGATCCCTGCCCCCGGCTGGGTGTCCTCTGGCGCTTCTCGGAGCCTTGATTCCTCCCCTGTACAGTGGAAGAGGTGGACGGGCGTCTTCCACAGCGGCCCTAACAGGCCTGCAAGACCGCACAGGTTGAGGGCCAAGAGGTTCGGGCAGCAGCCCAGGGAGTACGTGCCAGAGATGGCCCAGGGGGCTGCTATGATCAGCCTATAGCCGGTGGCCACTCACACAGCCGCTGTCCCACCTCCCAGCGCCCTGAGGCTTAGCATGAAAAGAGCCCTGTAGGCAGACAGCCTCCCCGTGAGCATAGAGACCTGCACATTTTGGGGGGTGGAGGGGGCTTTTGTTTTGTTTTGTTTGGGTGCCCAGGGCCTCACACCTGTCCACCGCTAAGCGACAGCCCCAGCAAGACCCGCACGCGGAACCCCACCTCCAGAAAGTCTGCAGCCCCCTCTGGTGGGAAAGGACACTGAAGAAATTTGTCAAATGCTGAAAACGCACACGACGTTGGGCTAAGATAGGACACTCACCAGAGGACAGCGTGTGGTGGCAGGGAGCTCGCGGGGCATCTGTATGCAAGCAGGCCTCAGGGGCAGCAGGTCGAGGAGGACATCACCCTAGGTGACAGGAAGGTGATAGGACACAGGAAAGCAGGACAGAGGCTCCTACCAAGGGTAGAGGACATCTAAGTTCAGTAACACAGCCAGCAGGGTTGGATTGTGACCTTCAGTGGTTTGACTCCTGGTTTCTTAGAGAAGGACTGAGTTCAGGACGCAGCCATTATTATCTAATTATTAAAGGGCAGACAGTTGGTGATGCTGCAGCATGAAACCATAAAACAGCCGTCCTTTGTATTCCTCGAAGGTTGCGTACTGCAGGTGTCATCAAAAACAAGGGGACAGGAGCCAGGGTCGGGGCTCAGTGGTAGAGTGCTTGCCTCGCCTGTGTGAGACACTGGGTTCATGTCTCGGCACCACATATAAAGAAAGGAAGAAAGTAAAGCCCATCAACATGTAGAAGACTTTTTAAAGGGGGCGAGTCTGGGACGCCTGTGCTTGTTTAGCTGGAAGTCCCCCCACGTTCATAGGCAGAGCCCTGCGCTGCCTTGGTGGCAGATGCTGCCCTGTGGGGTGAGCCCCCCACTGCCCCCTGACCAACACGGTGGATTCCATCCTAGTCACCAGAAACTGGGGACGCATTTCTTCTTCCCTTTCTCTCATCATTTTCCAGTGTCTTTAAGTGGTTCTCAGTCCTACCCACGTAGCCCCTTGGCTCCTGGGCCTCCGCACACAGCCCACCCCACTCTGTACTCTTTACCCTGCTGGATAACTGGTTTTCTTCTGTGAGCACCATGTGACCCCCCCCACTCTATAATCTGCGTTGTGACCTGTTCACTGTCTGTTCCACAATCTGCCCAGCCCCAGCCCTTTTTATTATGTTTTATTGTGAGAAGGGCCTCACTGAGTTGCCTAGGGCTTCGCTGAGTTGCTGAGGCTGGCCTCAAACTTGCAATCCTCCTGCCTCAGCCTCCCAAGGCGCTGGGATGACAGGTGTGCGTCTCCACGCCCGGCTCTGCCCACCTTGTGGGATGTGACATCATCACTGTTCTAGTGACTGTGCATTGCTGCCTGCAGCCCTTGACCATGTTCTTTTCCCACCTAGAATCTCTGTCCTAATCCTGTGGGTTCTTAGACTCCCTACCCAGGTTCCGTCCTCGTGTGGAGGGACCCTTCTTGTGTGCTCCTAGGTGCTGGGGATGAGCATGGGCAAAGTCACCCCGACTCCCAGGGGACCTGCCCATCTCCATCCTCCCTGGGCCTCGCTGAGCTCCTCCACTCTGGCCTATTGCCTATCCCTCACACGTGCTAAGGCGCTTCCGTCCTGGGAACTTCTGCACAGTGCCCTCCCCTCCACACCTCCACTCCCTTCACTCCCAGGCTTCGCAGTCACTCAGCGTCACCCCCATTGCTGAACAGGAAGGAAGCCTCCCGACCGCCCAGCCCCACGGGCCTCCAGCCAGTCTGCCCCGTCACCCGCTGGTCTTGCTTTTCCTCCTGGGCAGGCGCTGTCCAGCTTCCCACAGGGTTCCCGCCCTTCACACATCATGCCATGGCGCATCGCTGGTGGTGGGCCGGCCTTAGGCCCTGAGTGGCGGACCCACAGGTGGTGAGCGGCTGTGCTGGGGCAGGCGCTAGTGGCTGCTGGCAGGTCCTCTTCCACTCAGGTGCTGCCCATCTTCTGGTGAGGGTTCTTACGGGGTTCCAGGCGTGCTCCTCCCATGTGCTGCTCCGCCTCAGGTCCAGGCTGTGCCCACCCTGGCTACTGATGGCCGTAATGCTGTGCGCCGAGAAAACCCTAGAAAGCCGTGCTGCTGTGTGACTTGGCCTGTGACAAGCTGAGGCCAAGAGCTGCACCCGGCATGCCCTGATGCCCCGGGCCACTTGGTTTCTTAGGGGTTTATTTTCTTCCTTTGCAGAATGGATGGGGATTGGATGTAAATTATTTGCTGCAGGATGCATAAAACTCTCCCTCTCTGCCCCTGTCAGGTGTGAACGGTTGGAAGAGCAGCTAAATGACCTGACAGAACTGCACCAGAACGAAATCTTGAACTTGAAGCAGGAATTGGCCAGCATGGAAGAGAAGATCGCGTACCAGTCCTACGAGCGGGCGCGGGACATCCAGGTGAGCACCAGCCAGGAGGGCGGGACGGGACAGGGGCGGCAGCCGCAGCCACAGCCACAGCGTGGAGAGCAGCTCCTGCCGCCGCAGTGTACCCGCCCTTCCGGGCCAGGCGTCCCTCGGGTCTGGGCCATTTGGGGTGCAGACTGCTCAGGGTCGTGGAAGTGTGCCTGGGCTCCCAGGAGGCTCTGCATGGGAGACCAGAGCCTTCCGTCTGTCGGTTGCTGCTCTGTCACGTGCAAGGGCCACCTGGCCTGGCTTCTGCACCCTGAGAGGGAGGGCCTTGTCCTAGCTGCCAGGACCAGAGCTCCTGCAGGCACGTGCCACACAGCTGGGCAGAAGCCCCTGAGGCAGGTGTTGGAGGTGAAGAGCTGCTGTATTCCGTGGAGAAACAGAAGATTTTTTTATTTTTCCTGATTTCTGTAGAGAGTATTTCCCAGGGAACGAGATGCCACATGATGAAAACCTCTTCAAAGAAGCTTGTCTAGAGAAGGGAGGTGGCCTGGGAAACTGGGGTACGCCACCTCAGGGCCCAAGAATGTCCCCACAAGTTGCCTAGCTGCCCTTTTCTCCAGGGCCTGGAATTCTATTTGCATTTTAGGGTTTTTTTCCCCTCAAGGTGGTCTGGCTGGGCAGATCTGCTCCACCTCTAGCTGGCTTCAGCCTAAAGCTGCCCGAGCCTCACAGGCAAATCAAGAGCCATCGGAGCAAGGCCAGAGCAGGCCACGTGTCACACACCTGTAATCCCAGGGACTCAGGAGGCTGGGACAGGAGGTCACAAGTTTGAAGTCAGCTTCAGCAACTTAATGAGGCCCCATCTTATAATAAAAAGGACCTGAAATGTAGCGGAGTGGTAAAGCATCTCTGGGTTCAATCCCTAGTGCCAAAAAGAGAAGAAAAGGAACCAAGATCAGAAAAGCCCAAGGCTCCAACTTTGGAAGGTGTGCCTCCATGGCTAGGGAAATGGATCCTGTCCCCTGGATGCTTGGCAGATCATGAACACTCGGGGTAAAGGTCTTGGTCTTGAGGACAACAGATCACTTTAACGTTTGTCTAGCATGTGACACAGAGATCAACCCAGAAGGGCTGTGTGACGCCATCAGGGCAGGTCACAGTTCCTCTGTGCTGAACTCAGGCACTGACTTGATTCAGAAACCAGGTGGCCTTGGGTGGCCCTGGGAGGCTGAGGTAAGAGGATCCATCACAAGCTCAAGGCCAGCCTCACCCACTTAGCAAGATCCTGTCTCAGAAGAGAAGAGAAAGGGCTGGGGGCGAGCCTCAGGTGGACGCCCTCTAGTTCAGTCCCCAGTACCAGAAAAGAAGGGGCGGGGTCTTGCCTAGTTCCTAAGGCCTGCCTCCAACTTGAGATCCTCCTGCCTCAGCCTCCCGAGTCCGAGTCACTGAGTTTACAGCTGAGTTAATAATGCTTCAAAGAGAGCCTGCATTTGAGGTCTTGCCATTACAATGCTGCAGACCATATTAAGGCAAGCATGGCCACTTTCCAGGGGGCCGTGGAGGGAGGGATGGCCACTGGGCGGGGAGCTGGGCCTTTTCTCCCGGGCTGTGGCGTGTTTCCCGTGGCCGGCACAGCCCAGGATGCATGGGCTGGCCCAGGGGCGTCGCACTCCTGCGTGGGGCAGCACTAACATCCCTGTTTGGCCCTCAGGAGGCGCTGGAGGCCTGCCAGACCCGCATCTCCAAGATGGAGCTGCAGCAGCAGCAGCAGCAGGTGGTGCAGCTAGAGGGGCTGGAGAGCGCCACGGCGCGGAACCTGCTGGGCAAGCTCATCAACATCCTGCTCGCCGTCATGGCCGTGCTCCTGGTCTTCGTGTCCACGGTGGCCAACTGCGTGGTCCCCCTCATGAAGACGCGCAACAGGACGTTCAGCACTTTATTCCTCGTGGTCCTGGTGGCCTTCCTCTGGAAGCACTGGGACGCCCTCCTGGGCTACATGGAGCGCTTCTTCTCGTCCCCCAGGTGATGCTGGGCCACGCCCTCGCGAGCGCACACGGCGGGCGAGCGGGAGGGACAGCTCACCTGCTCGAGTCGCCCCCACAGCAAGAGTCGAGTGAATCTGTTTACATTTAGAATAATGTTTTTTTCTTCAAGAGACGCAATTGCAATAGTATTTTTTAGATTTTATCCAAGAAGTTTTTTGGGCGAAAATCTTGGATCATTTTTATGTAGCATGATTTTCCTTGGGATGCAAATCCTCCCCGTCCTTTAACACAGCCACCACCGGAGCGCCCAAGGCATCTCAGCTGCGGCCTGAAGGACTCACTAACCCACTAAAAAGATGCGACACCCAGTTGGCAGAAAGACCGACAGCCCCTCGCCCGCCCCGGGGCGCCACCTCCCGCCCACCCGCCCGCCCGGGGACTCTACTGTGAAACCTGCCACATTCCATGTGTGAGTTTTTGGATTCAGGGTGGCGTCTCCTCGTCCGTGGAAGAGCACGTGGACCTCCCTGGCGTTGTCACCCAGTTGGCCATTCACGCTCACCCTGGAGCCCGGTCACTCCTGAACCTGGTCCCCTCACGTTGCTGGGAGACAGAAGTGAGAGCCTGTGCCACAGGGTCACCGCACAGTCCTCCTGCAGTGTTGAGAAGCAGCCCCGGAGATCCTTGAAACCCGTCATGTTCAGCAAAATCCCTTGGCCGCACTTTTAAGGTTTTTTGTTTTTTTTTTTTTTTAAATATGTGTGTGTGCGCGTGTGTGCGCGTGTGTGTGTGCATAGTTACCACCTTAAAAATAAAACACCCGAACAGCATACTTGAAGAATGTAATACTCCAACTCTCAGTGCTTCCTTATGGTTTCTAATAGGATTTTTTATTATTGTTATTATTATTATTGGGTTTTTTTGGAAGGGGGTTGGGAGGGTCTTTTATTTTTCCTTTGAAATAAAGAAGTGATGTTTTTAAATGGAGACGTGTGGCTATTTAAATGTGCTGCTCCCTCTTGTCCTGACACAGCATGAGAAGGGGACTCGCTGGGAACAAGGCCCTGTCTTGACACGCACCCTCAACGCCCCGCTGTGGTGGCTGCTTCGTGGGGTCCTGCCAACCCCACTCCACCCCTCCCCGGCTCAGCGAGGTGGGGAGTCCAGGTGCGCAGGGGCAGGGAGGCCGTGTCCCCAGAGCGCGTGCTAGAGCGGGGACTGTTTGGCCCCAGGAAATACTCACTCAGTGACCTTGAGCTGGGGCTGTCAGGAAAAATGGAGAGTCACAGCGATTCCTTGTGTTTCCTTAATTTATTGTCACACCCCCGATGGCCGAAACCAAAGTGATGTGCGTCCTCTGTCTGCTCCTCGCCCGGCTCCCTGGATTGCAAAGCTTTATTCTGCCTGCCTCGGAGGACCTGCTGAAGGATTCCACGCAGCAGCCAGTGGCCGTCAGGTTAGGAGGACCCACGTCTCGGGTGTCACTGTCGCCGGCTTCCTGTTCATCAAGACTGACGTCTTTGCGAACTGTGCTCAGTGGACTTTTGGAGACAGTTTAGGAAAACGAGCTGCGCCGCCCTCCCCACCCCGCCCGCGGCCATCACCCTCGTGGGACCTGGACTCGGAGCTCGCCTGGAGAGCCTGGTTCGTCTTTGCGCAGTGTGGGTCCCCGAGGCCATTCCCTCTCGTCCTCCGTCTGTGCGCCCAGGTGCTGCTCGGGGCCTGGGCCACGCCCTGGAGAGCAGAGCCCGCTTTGCCTGTCCCCACGCCAGGAGCTGCTTCTGGAACCAGGTCTGCGTTGCCCTGTCTGCGGGAAAGGATGGCGTGGGGGACCACTCTGGCCTTCTTTTGTGGCCAGGCGGCCTGCCCGGTCAGCTGGCTGTCTCCAGGACCCCTTGATATTATAACTCAGGTACCAGTCGCACCCCAACCCCAGATGATTGTAGTGCGCCTCCCTCACCATGAGCCCCCAGCGCAGGGACCACAGGGGTGATTTTTCTTTTTTAAGAAATAGAAACCATCAGAACCAATTCACATTCATGCCAAAAACAAATCGTCCCCAAGCCTAGACCCTTAACATGTCACCTTTGCCTGAAACACTGCAGCGACTTGAGCAGGAGTGCCAAAGGACACCACGACCTTGACAGACTGCTGTAGCTTCATTGCTCAGAGAAGAGAGCCTTACAGAGTTCATCAAAAAGAAACATTCAGAAATGCCCTCGCGGAAACCCAGGAGTTTTTCTGACAAACTTGGAGTCTCCGGCTGCTTAGTGGCTCCAGAGATCTGCACTGTGATCCGAGGGTTGACGTTGTTCCCATTTGCCTTTGGGACGGTTCCTATCGAGGGAAGGTCTTCACCTCTGGAAGGCCCAGAGCTGCCCCGGACAGACCCGCTCCCCTTCCACCGCAGTTCAGGGCAGGTGCGATTGTGCCTTCCTGTCCCCTGTGTCCTGACCGCTCACCAAGCCCTCCCACCATCCTGTGCATCCCGCGCGCCCGGCAGCCACCCATGTTTTGGTGCCCACCTGTGCTCCACGCTGACCACCCCTGTTGCCTTCGAGTTTCCTCGCTGGGTGGCCGTTCCTAGGTCCCCTTGTCTGTCCCAATCCCTTCTAGAACCTCACCCTTAACTGTTCTCTATAGAACTCGCGCTCACTTCAGTGACTCCGCGTGCGTTTTCTTTGAAATGGAGCATTCCTGAGTTCTGTGTCCCTGCTGGGCCTGGCCTGGGTGGGTGAGGCTGGCTGCCTTCGCCTGGGTGACTCGGTTCAGGTTGTGGGATGACCACGATTTCCCCCCGTGTGTCACCATCCAAGGGCTGTGGGCTCCAGTCTCCATCACCCGTTACCCTCTGTGCATCCTAGCGAGGAAGGCTTTCTAGGAACCCCCCCCCCCCCCGGCTCCTTAAGATTCAAAAAGAGGGTGAATTTTATCTGGGCCACTGACTTGGGTCCTCCCACTCACTCCCTTGTCCCTCTTTGGGTCCAAATCTGGTGCCAAGCAGAACCCAGGGGTGCAGCCTTCCTCGCCAGCCATGTCCTCCCAGTGAGCTCATTTCCACGTGGTTCCCACTGCATTTGGTTGTGTTTCCAATTTCACGTCCCTTCGAGGTACAGTAGGAAGGGAGGGAATGCCGAATTCTATGCATCTAAAACCAAACCAAACCCGCAGTCCCCAAGGCCAAGCCCCTGCCCTCCCGCCCACAGGAAACCTGGGGATTTGAATGTGGCTCTAAGAGTGGACATTTGCGCTGTGTGTCGTGTTTGCCAGGTGACACCCTCAGTAGGGATGGACTACTAGACTGACTGTAAGTGTGTTTTCTCCAAGTGTGTAAGAATAAAAACTCACTTGCACGAACTGAAAAGTTACAGAAATGACACTTGTGAACGCGTGAACTTTAACACTGTAGTTGATAGATCTTAAGCTGCTAATGTGTTGAGAGAGATTTATGTTGTGTGTGGCCACTGCTGATGGGCAGCAGGACTTTTACTGTACATACAAATGGAAATAAAGACCTCAGCTATTAGCCTGGTGGTTGGACTTGGGTTTGTTTCAGCCTTTCAGGTGTCCGGCAGCAGGTGCGCCAATCTGAACACTTTCCACTAGTGTAAATGTTGAAAAGAGAGAGAGAGAGAGAGAGAGAGAGTGTGTGTGTGTGTGTGTGTGTGATTTTGTGTGTGTTGCTGGACTGACATGCACAGATAGGCAGGTTGTACATTGTGCAATTGGAAGGGGCTTCATATGTAGGCCACACGGTCAACATCCCAACCATGCCGTGAGTAATAGGCACACAGAGAAGCCCCAAAAGTAGAGAGTGTATAATCTCAGAGTCTGCTTTATTTTCACCCGCTAAAAACTTTAAAGAGCCTGGCCCCATGGTACACCCCCGTAAGCTCAGCTACAAGGAGGCTGAGGCAGGAGGATTGCAAGGTAGAGGCCAACCTCAGCCATTTAGCAAGACCCCATCTCTAAATAAGGATTGGGGATGTAGCTCAGAGGTTGAGCACCCCAGGGTTCAATCCCGAGTACTAAAAAAAAACCAAGACTACTAACAGGTACAGTAAGCCATGATGAAAACATGAATTAAAATAACCGCTCCACCTCAAAAGAAGGTCGTGAGGGTTAAATGAAACCACCGTGTTCAGCCCAGCACCTGGCCAGAGGGAAATGCTTCACAGTGATCCCAGTTATTAATGTCTATAGACTAAGGATTCCCTGAGAACAAGCACCGTGTCACTCAGCTGACGTCAGGACATACCACAAATGCCATTCTGCCCCAGCTCAGGCCCAGGAGTCAGAATTTGGGCCGGCCCTGGTCTTGGAGTTGGTTTGGGGAGCCAGAAAATAAGCAAATCATGTCAGAGAATGCCCGCAGGTAGGCAGCCGCAGAACACCCAGGCCGAATTGGATTAGATAATATGTTGACTAATATATTGACTTTTACTCCTAATTTCTTTTCTTTTTTTTTTTTTTTTTTTTTTTTATCAATACCAGGGATTAGACCCAGGGGCACTTAACCGCTGAGCCACATCCCCAGCTCTGTTTTTCTTTTTCATTTAGAAACAGTCTTGCTGAGTTGCTTAGGGCCTCCCTAAGTTGCTGAGTCTGGCCTCAAACTTGCAATCCTCCTGCCTGAGCCTCCCGAGACCCTGGGATTACAGGCATGTGCCTCCACTCCTGGCTGAGGTGGTATAATTTCCATTTTGCAGGTGGAAAGCAAAAGCTGGAGTAGGTGGTTTGGATTTTTTCCTATAGACACACCATTTCATTAGTAAATGGCAAAGTCGGGACTTGAACTTGGCTGAATTTGACTCTCCAACTCTTGCTATTTCTGCTGTTCCATTTTGCTGGATAAGGAAGTAAGTTGCGGGGGCTGAAGGTCCAGCTTAGTGGTCGACCACTTGCAGAATGAGTACCAGGCCCTTTTTTGACCTTGAGAAGGTCAGTCGGCTACTTTTTCTGGACTCTCCGTGTCCTGGCTGTAAACTCACCATAGTTCTCCTCCAACAATAAAGTATTGGTCCCCTCGGTGAATAGCCATGCACACTTGAAGGGCTCCCCATCAGACGGGACAGGTGGCCATCTGTAGTTGACAACTAGGCGGACCCCACCAGGATCGGGGGAGCCAGAAGGGAGTTGGGGAGGGATTTGAGGCAAAGGTACGAATGTCCATACGATGCTGAGTACATTGGTGTTCCCACTGCATAAAACATTCCATGATCTAAAAAAACAACCATAGTGTTGACCTTTGCCACATGAACTAGAACCTTAAGACAATAATGGGCAAACTCCCCTCTCTATTCTTCACGAAATTTGTGAGTTGTGTTCAACTGGTCAAAACTCAGAACCCATCAAGATGTCTCTGGAGCTGGGCACGAGGGAGCACGCCCGTAATCCCAGACTCAGGAGGCTGAGGTAAGGGAGGAGGATTGTAAATTGGAGGCCAGCCAGCAACTTAGCAATGCCCTAAGCAACTTAGCAAGATTTGAACTACCTTATGGCTCCATATCCTTTAAGACCCTTTAAGCCAGGCGCGATGGTGCATACCTGTAATCCCAACAGCTTGGGAGGCTGAGGCAGGAGGATCGTGAGTTTGAGGCCAACCTCAGCAACTTAGGGAGGCCCTAAGGCACTCAGTGAGACCCTGTCTCTAAATAAAATACCAAACAGCCCCTAGATGATTAATTTTCATAGAGTGTGTCGCTTGTGAAAGCTGAAGCTTGGGGCTAGGGGTGTAGCTCAGGGGTAGAGCACCTTCCTGGCACATGTGAGGTCCTGGGTCCCATCCCCAGGACCACAAAAAGGAAAGAGGACAGAAGGACAGGAGGAAAGAAAAAAGAATGGGTGCCTGATCCAAGTCAGCCCATCCGACTCCTGCAACTCTTGCTCCCTGTCTTGGGAGCTAGGAGGTCATCTTCCTGCCTGAAGGCACTGGGTCGGGGGGAGGCCAGGCCAGAACAGGGGAGTCAGGTTCCCCACAAACCAGTCCAGCTCCTGGCAGCAGCCCTGGATGAAGTACTGGGGATTGAACCCAGGGTCGCGTCACCACGGAGCCACCTCCCACCTCTCCAGCCCTTTTTATTTTTTATTTTGAGACAGGATCTTTCCAAGTTGTTTAGGGCCTCACTAAGTTGCCGAGGCTGGTCTCCAACTTGCAATCCTCCTTCCTCAGCCTCCCAAGTCGCAGGAATTACAGGCGTGTGCCACCGCGCCAGTTATCTCCATTGCCAAAGCTAGTTTGAGTCGGGCTTTGTCACTCGCCTCCAGGTGACCTGTCTGATGGAGGAGTATAAGGGACCACCCTTCCCTCCCAGGACCATGCCTCCCCTAACTTGAGCCACGCTGTCTGCCTGGGAGCCTCTGCGTTCTCCGTCTAGTGCTGTAGAACCTGGGACCAGAGAGAGGTCATGGCCAGTGCTTGGCCCTTGCAAAAGGTCCCCAGGCAAGTGAGAGGGTGAGCAGTAGCACACACCACAGCACTGGGGCTATGGCAGCTCCCCTGTGGCCACCACACATATGCCCCACCATGTGAGGGGGAAAAAAGAAAAAAACCAGCCCACTGGTAAATAATCCCCTTTTCAGCCTAACCTAGTTCAGGCCAGGAACGTGAGTCTACATGTGTCTCCTACAAACTTCTTCTTGCTGGGCACGGTGGCACATGCCTGTAATCCTGACAATTTGGGAGGCTGAGACAGGAGGACTGCAAGTTGGAGGCCAGACTCGGCAATTTATCAAGGCCCCAAGCAACTTGTCAAGACTCTGTCTCAAAATAAAAAATAAAAAGGGCTGGGGATGGGGCTCAGTGGTTAAGTGTCCCTGGGTTCAATCCCCAGTCCCCCCCCAAAAAAAAAGGAAAGAAAGAAATCCTCAGGGGACAGTTGGTGACATGTGAGTAAGGAATAAGTATTGCACCATGGTCAGATCTCCTGATTTTGAGAATTCTGCAGTGACTGAGCCATAGAATGTCCTTATTCTTGGGAAATCCTGTGAAAGGTTTAGGGTTCAAGGGGCGTGGCCTCTGCACCTCTCCCTCCAGGGTTTGGAGACAGGCGTGAACACGCAGGCGGATGTGGGGAGCAGAGTGTTAAAACCTGGTGCATCTGAATAGAGGAGGGGACCCAGGACTCTGGGTTCTGTTCTCACTAGTGTCCTGTCCATGTTGAAATGATGGCCAAGGGAAAGAAAACCTGGTCTCTGTCGCCGTCTAGTGGCCATTTCGGGGAGCGCACCCTGCGCGTCCCGACCTCAAACCCTGCGCCCAATTGGACTGGGCTGGGGGCGGCTCTCAGCAGCCACCTGCCGGTGGGAGCCTCCCGCCCTGGGCGTCCCTCCGGCTGCGGGTTCGAGTCCCCCTCGTGCCGAGGTCCGGCTGCCCGTGTGAACCGCTACGAGCCCACGTCTCATGCAAACCGGGCGAAGTCGCCTTCACAGGAGCCACAGTGTGCCAGTGTCAACCCTGACGCTTTGTGCAACCGGGGAAACTGAGGCCCCAAAGCCTCCCTGACTCCGTCTTTCCTCTGCAAACAGCCGGCCCATCCCCCTCCCCCTGATCCTCCCTGGATGAGACTCAAATCCCGCAACTCCCCTAAAGTCTGGGCTCCCTAATGTCACCTCCGATCTCACCTCCCGAACCCCGCGCCCTGCCACCCACCAAGTACATCCTCGCTCCAGGGCTTCCTCTTGGTCCTGGGTTCCCGCCTGGTGTCCCCGCCCCGGGAGCCAACAGCCCCCTCCCCCGCCCCGTCCCCCTTCTATGCAAACGAACAGTCACTAGCCGCCAGGGACTCCCAGTTCTCTGGTGTCCCCGCGTGTCCTCAATGACAGCTGACAGCGCGCGTGCTTGCGCAAGGGCGGGAATGTTTGTCCCTAAATCCTTGAGTGCCCCGCTTTGCTCCCAGGGGACCATCCGCGAGGGAGCGTGGTCCCCGAGGCGCTCAAGAGTCCAAGGGTGTCCAATGAGGGTGGGGAAGGCTAAAGGTGGCCCTGCCCTCTGGGGACAGCGTGCCTACGTCATGCTCGACCAGAAAAGGAGCGCGGGAGACCCGGCCACTACCCTGCGGAGCGGAGCGCGGGCTCCGGGAGCTCAGGGAGCTGGAGCGTCCCCGGAACCGGGAACCCGAGGCTGAGGACCCGCAGCCGGTGCTCCGCCCGCTGGCTGTCGTCCCGCTTCCAAGCGAGGAGCGGGACGCGCTGGCGGGGGACTTTGGTGACCGCATGTGGCGTGCCACCCGCCACCAGCCCTCGGGAGCCGCCCTGGGACGCGGGATCCGACCCCACTCGGACCTTGCAGAGGCTCCCAGGCGGCAGGGGGCGGGGCGTCGGGACAGTGGGCGGGGCGGGGCATCGAGGCACGGGGCGGGAGGGGGCGGGGCGTCTAGACCATGGGCGGGGAGGGGCGGGGCGCCGTTGTGGTGGGCGGGGCGGGCGTAGAGACGGGGGCGGGGCGGGGCGTCTACACAATGGGAGGGGAGGGGCGGGGCGTCGAGGCACTGGGTGGGCGGGGCGGGGCTTCGAGACAATGGGCGGGGCGGGTGGGCGGCGAGGTACTGGGCGGGCGTGGAGGGGCGGGGCGTCGAGGCAATGGGCGGGGCCGGCGGGCGCGCGAACAATCGTCTGGCTCGCGATCTCCGCCCAGCGGTCCCCACCCGGTTTCCGGCCTCCCTCGGCCTGGGCGGGCGGCCAGAGGGTCTGGGAGCCTGGACCCTGGCTCGGGTGCCCTCCCTGGGTCGTCCCTGGCCACGCGGCGTCCCCCACACCCGCTGTCCTGGCGACACGGGCGCCTGGTGCAGGAACTGGTGCGGCACGGGCTGGTCAGCGCCGGGACCGGCGGGGGCGTCTCCAAAACTTCTCTGTTTTGGGGCCGAAGTGCCATTGACATGGAGGGACACGGACAGGCCTCAAATTTGAAGTCTGGTGAAGTTTTACACCTGAGGCCCTGGACGCCCTTGCCAAGGTCCCCAGAAGATGCCCTGGTGTCCCTTGGCCAGTCCATCCCTGTCCCCAGCCCCAGCCTCTAGCAACCAGATCAGTCACTTGTCAACCAGATCAGTCACTTGTCCTTAGGATGGTAAAGGGTGTGGGTATCACGTGGAGGCTCTGACTCTGGGAGACATGGCCCACCCGGCTGGGCTCCTCCACACCTGGGTCTTGTCGTGGTGTGGTAGGGGACGCCTCCATTGCAAGGGTCATGTCTCCAGCTTATGAATACCCTGAGACCCACCTTCAGGTACAGGTTGTTTATGAATCTGTGCTTTCATTTTCACACCTCGCTACAGGATTGTTGGATTGTATAAGTCTATGTGGGATTTTTTTTTCTTATTTTTCTATTTTTTTTTTATACAGGAATTGAACCCAGGGGTGCTCTACCACTGAGTGACATGCCCAGCCTTTTTTAAAAAATTATTGTTTTAATTTTTTAAGATTTATTTCTTTGAAACAGGATCTTGCTAAGTTGCTGAGGCTGGCCTCCGATGGGCAATCAATCCTCCTGCCTTAGTCTCCCAAATTGCTGGGATTACAGGCAGGCGTCACTAGGAACCCAGAGACCCCCACATGCTGGACAAGCTGCTCCATTCCTGAGCTTCGCCCCCAGCCGTATGTTTGACTTTAGAAAAAGAAAAGAAACTGATCACCGGTTTTCCAGAGTGACAATACCAGTCAGCCCATGTCCCTGCAGCAGCCCTGTATAGGAGTCCGGTCCTCCCACATCCTGCCCAGTACCTGGTGTTCCTCATATTAATTTCAGGGGCTGGGGAGTTGCCTCAAGAGTCTGCCAGATGGAAAGGCAAGCGCCTTCCCCGCCAGCAGGGGGCAGTGCTGCACGCCTGTAATCCCAGCAACTCAGGAGGCGGAGGCTGGAGGATCACAAGTTCAAGGCCAGCTTCTGCCATTGAGGGAGACAGTGTCTCAAAACAAAAAAAAAAAGAAAAACTAAGAAAGACGGACGATGTAGCTGAGTGTTAGAGTGACTGTAGGTTCCACCCCTATTACCCAAAATATATTTGTTAATTTAAAAAATTAAAAGGCCAGTGTCCAGAGAACCACCCCCCAGCCCCATGACTGAGCAGGCGCCAATCTTCCTGTGCTCCCAGGAGGGAGGCCTCTGCGTTGAGTCCCCAAGTCAACAGTGAGGGCGCTGAGTCTTGAGCTGCCTCCTGCTGGCCTGACACCCAGCCTCCCTCCCCAACAAGGAGCCTCAGGAAGAATCCCAGGAAGTCAGGTGCAGAGGCCTGCTGGGGCCCCACAGGCTCCCCAAGATTCTGATGCAGGAAGGGCCTGGTGTCTGCCCTCAGCAGATCTTTCTGGGGCACCTACTATGTGCCAGGCCCTGTCTCCTGACGGCCAGGAGCCCGCGGGAGCAGGAGCGGGTGGTGACCTCCATAGGCTCCCCAGGACTGTGGGAAGGACAGGCCACGGGGGCAGGCTGGCACTGGGGACACCACGGACTTGGCTCGGGGTAGCCAGGGAGCAGGGAGCCAGCCGCGGGGTTCTAGAAGGATCCATCAGAGGAGAGAGGAGGCTGGGAGAAGGTTCTAGAAGGATCCATCAGAGGAGAGAGGAGGCTGGGAGAAGGTTCTAGAAGGATCCATCAGAGGAGAGAGGAGGCTGGGGGAAGAGGACACCCAGGCCCTGGCACGGGGGTGGGCAGGCCTGTCCTGGTCCACACCAGGGCCTGCCACCAAGAGCGGGGATTCTGTTGCTGGGGGAGAGGGTTGAGGAAAAAAATTCTTTGGGGTCCAGTAGAGGCCCTTTGGGGACCTCTAGGTTAGGAGGGTCCAGACTCTACCTGCCCTTTATATCCACTGAGCCCCAGCCCCAGCCCTTTTTTTACATTTTAGAGACAGGGTCTCACTAAGTGGCTGAGGCTGGCCTCCACAAATTGCGATCCTCCTGCCTCAGCCTCCCCAGTTGCTGGGATTCACGGGGCATGTGCAAGGCCCCCTTGTTGGTTGCACCTGGATATTCTAATCATCGCCCTTGCCACAGCCTAGGCCTGGGCCCTAATGGCCTGTGGCAGGTTCCTCCAAATTTCTTTCCTGGATACTGATCTCTGGGCTGCACTGGGTCAAGTGCAAAGCTGGGACCACAGGAGCATGGATGAGGGTCGGGAACTGCACCCAGGAGCCGGCTCCGAGCGATGCACCAAGGCCGGACGGGAGCTGGAAGGTTCCATATGGTGCAGAGCCGGCCGGACGCCCTCCCAGCTGGAGTGTGATGTTGTTTTTGTTTTTGGGGCGAAGCCGGCAGGCAGGCGAGACAATGGGATGGATTTTTTTCCCTCCTTGTAAGCAGTTTCTCATCTGGACCCAGGGCCGCTTCCCACCTCGGCTTCCTTCCGGCCTCTGGAGGAGCCGCAGAGGGGGAGGACGTGGGCCGGGAGGGAAGGAGCCCCGGCACCGCGACCTGGGAAAACCGAAGGGCGGGGCCTCCAGGGCTCAAAACTCCTGGCTGTGTGACCTTAGGCAGTGAGTGTGCCTCTCTGATCCTGTTTTCTTCTTTGCAAAATGAGACTGATCACAGCACTCGGTAGCAGCCACAGCACAAGCCAAGGGCCGGCCTGGCTCAGCAGAGGCAGGAGCTGGGGGTGAGTGCCCAGGCAGTGGCCCGTCCTGGTTGGGAACCTCCAGGACCCCAGGAGGCTGGGAGCAGAGCCCCTGCCCATAAATCCTACCCCACCAGCTCCCCGCGGGTGCTAAAAATAGCTCACCCCCCACTTCTCCCAGCCGATTCCCAACCGGGTAGGGCAGATGGCCCTGCAAAAGGAAGTGAATTATGGGCAGAGGGGACTCCAAGCCGCTATAAATCCTGCTCTGGCTGAAGCACTTAAGAGGCTCCTAGGAGCCACCTCACTTCACCTCTCTGGCCCTCCCCGGCCACACGAGGCCCAGCCTTAGGTGGGAACCAGAGGGTCAAGCTCAGGCCTGGGCTTCCTAGGTCCGAATCGGTGCATGCCTATCATCCCAGCTGCTCAGGAGGCTGAGGCAGGAGGATCGAGAGTTCAAGGCCAGCCTCAGCAACTTAGACCCTGACTCAAAATATATTTTTCCAAAGGGTTCCGCTGAGCCTGCCTGTCCCCCTCACCTGCCAAATGAGCTGAGAGTCTGTTCCTCTAGGGCTTTAGGGAGGCCACCAGTGAGGGGCTGGGCCAAGGCAGACTGAGTGTCCCCTCATTAAGCCTCTGGGACTCCCTGAACCCCCATCGGCCAAGCTCGCAGCTGCCCCTTGGCCTCTGGTCCCTCTTGGAAGTCCACATCTCCAGCCCGCGGCTGAATGTATTAATTTATTGATCTGGTTTTGGTAGCAGGGGTTGAACCCAGAGGCGCTCAACCACTGAGCCCCATCTCCAGCCCTTTTTATATTTTATCTTGAGACAGAGTCAAGCTGAATTGCGGAGGCTGGCCTCGAATGTGCGATCCTCCTGCCTCAGCCTCCCGAGTCGCTGGGAGTATCGGCAGGTGCCAAACTCAAACCTCTCCATTCAGAGGCCACTCCCCTGTGATGAGCCTGGGGGGTTCAACCTGCCTGGTTCTGCCTTCCCTTGACCCAATGTCCAGGGGGGCGTCCCTCGGGGGCCAGGCCTCCTGGTGTGGCCCTTCCAACCCCAGGTGCTTCCTGGAGGAGGGCAGCGGCTCTGGAAGAGGCGGAAGTGAGACTGGAGGATCAGGGGTGGGGTGACACGGGTCCAGGGAGGAAGTGAGAGCGCCCGGCCACCTCCTGCCTCTGACACATGTGCCCGCGGCTGCCCTGGCCCTTACCTCAGAGGGGTGCTCCCAGGGGGGCTCCCAACCCCAGCTGTGCCATCCTGGGGGACCCAGGAGCCCCAGGGGGTGGCACAGGGAGAAACAGGGTCCCTTAGCAGCTGGAGGGACCTTTCCAGCCCCAGAGACCCAGGGACTTTTTGGTTTTTGGTACCAGAGGTTGAACTCGCGGGGCACTTAATCCCTGAGCCCCATCCCCAGCCCTTTTTTAGATTTTATTTAGAGGCAGGGTCTCACTGAGTGGCTGAGGCTGGCCTCCAACTTTCAATCCTCCTGCCTCAGCCTCCCGAACTGCTGGGATGACAGGCGTGAGCCCTAGAGCCCCAGAGCCCATCTTTGACCTTAGTCTGACCCTGAAGATAAGAGATGGAACTCAAACCAGAAGCCTGGGCCCTGGACACCAGCCCCACACCCTGGCGGTCACCTCCAGGCCTCTCTTTGGTGCTGTATAAAATGGGGCCAGGGAGACTCTGCTCACGTGAGGAGCCATTGTGATAAGCGCAGTCGCAGCCCGTGGAGGGGCCCAGATTGGTGTCCCCACCTCCTGACAGGCCCCAGGTGCAGAGGACAATGGCCAGGCGGCCCATCTGCGCTGACCTCAGCGGCTTCCGTGCCCCCCCACCCCCGGCTGCCGGTGGCCCAGGAGGGTCCCCGCATCCCCTTCCTCTCCTTCCTGCCGCCCTGGGTGGTGGCCGGGCCCTTCCTGTTTCCGGGACCTGGAAATAGCTCTCCTGGATGGACGGCTGGGCAGACGGCCGGCCTCCACCTTCGTCCCCTGAGAGGGGCTGTGGGTCACTCACAGTTGCCACCAACAGCCTGCGACAGAGCCCCGCCTGTGCCATTGACTCCTGTGGCCTGGACAAGCCAGCCAACTGCCCGAGCCTCAGCTCTTCTATCTGTAAAGTGGGGATCCTAGAAAGGGCCGCCCGGTCGGCTGCTGAGGTCCACCTGGACCCTCGGCAGGCTCTCCACAGGGCCCGCCCTCTGGAAGCTCCTAAGCATCAGCTGCTCTTATGCCACCAGGTCTTTCCACCTGTGGGTGACGGCCTTCTGCCGTGTGACCAGGAAGCACTGGGGTGACAAGGCTCCTGTCAACCAGAGGAGCAGCTTCTGCCCATTATGCAGATGGACACATCGATGCTCCCGGGAGAAGGCTGTGCCAAGTCCCCACAGGGAGGAGAGGGCAGCGCTGGGTTCGAACCCAGGTCCCTCTGGCCCCGCAGCCTCCCGTGTTCTGCACTGTGACGTGGGGGACGTGGGCGTACCCCTAAAGGGCCCAGACCTCCCTGCTGGCTGGCACGGGAGCCTGGATGGTGGGGGTCAGGCGGCCCTGGGAGGGCACAGGGGCCTAGGGAGAAGGTGGGCGGGGAGCCCAGGGCTGTGCTGGCCCTGACCGCAGGCCTGGGGACTTCTGGGCCTTTTCCACTCAGGTCCCCAGTAAGGACGGGAAGTCGCGGGGGAAGTCCAGGCCGAGGGGTGGCTCATCCCCAGACACTGCTCTGGAGTAAGGAGGACGGTGTCACTCAAAGTCCCTGAAGTACCCCTTCCAGGTTCCCCAGTGGAAGGGACCCTTAGCCAGGGAAATCCAGGCCACGCTGCCCAAGGGCAGAGCCAGACCAGCCAAGGCTACAGCTGGACCATCCAGGAGCAGAGGAGAACACCTGAGGCCAGAGGCTGGACCATCTAAGGTCAGAGGTTAGACCATCCAGGGTTCCTGGCTAGACCTTCCAGGATTCAAGGCTAGACCTTCCAGGGTTCGAGGCTAGACCATCCAGGGTTCAAGGCTAGATCATCCAGGGTTCAAGGCTAGACCTTCCAGGATTCAAGGCTAGACCATCCAGGGTTCAAGGCTAGACCATCCAGGGTTCCAGGCTAGACCTTCCAGGGTTCGAGGCTAGACCATCCAGTGTTCGAGGCTAGACCATCCAGGGTTCCAGGCTAGACCTTCCAGGGTTCGAGGCTAGACCTTCCAGGGTTCAAGGCTAGACCTTCCAGGGTTCGAGGCTAGACCATCCAGGGTTCCAGGCTAGACCATACAGTGTTCGAGGCTAGACCATCCAGGGTTCAAGGCTAGACCTTCCAGGGTTCAAGGCTAGACCTTCCAGGGTTCAAGGCTAGACCATCCAGGGTTCGAGGCTAGACCATCCAGTGTTCGAGGCTAGACCATCCAGGGTTCCAGGCTAGACCTTCCAGTGTTACAGGCTAGACCATCCAAGACCAGTGAAGCCCAAGACCAGAAGATTCCCCATCGGGAGCCTCCACCTTTCTCCACCTGCCCAACTTCTCCGCATTCTGCAGATGTCAGCTCAAGAGTCCCTGAGGACCACGGGTTCAAAGTCCAGCAGTGAGAAACTTCTAGAACGACCCCGTTTCACCCCTCATGGTCCTTTGCAGTGATGTAATGATGGGAGTCATTTAAGACTGTATCCCCTGAGGCAGGCTGAGGCCAGGGCCCGTGCCTCTGTGGGACCACTCTGCTATCCCCAGTCCCTGGCACACAGTAGGTGCTCAGCTAAGGCTGCACAAGGCGGGAGGGGGAGGGACAGAGGAAGAGCTGTGCTTGGCGCTCGGCCCTCCATCGTGGCTTAGCTTGGGTGTGGAGGCCGGGGGAGAAGCAGGACCCTCTGGACTGGGTTCCGAGGGATACATAGGAGTTCACCAAGGAAACCAGGGAGGACGGGAAGAACGACTGGGGGGTCCCTTTTTTTTGGGTACTGGGGACTAAACCTAAGGGTGCTCCACCTCTAAGCTGCATCCCCAGCCATTTTTATTTTTTATTTTGAGACAGGGTCTCCCTAAGCTGCTTAGGGGGAACTCTTGCTGAGTTGCAGAGGCTGGCCTCCAACTTGCGATCCTCCTGCCTCAGCCTCCCAAGCCACCAGGATTACGGACACGCGCCACCAGGCCGGGCTGTCATTCTTTCTCATCTGCAGGGAGGACGGGGCTGCGGAGGTCCCTGGAGGTCCTCGGGTCTCGGGGAGCCATCCAGGACAGCCCCAGCCCCGGCTCATGGTGCAGCACTCCCAGGAAGCAGCCCATTTGACAGAAAAGGAAACTGAGGCCCAGAGGGGCATGTCCCTAGGTGTCGACTCAGCATGGGCTGGAACAGACCTGGCCAGACAGGCAGGGTTTGAGCCAGGCCTGCCTCAGTTTACCCATCCATCCAGTGGGGTTCTCAGGACAGATCTTGGAGCGCCACCCGCAGGACCCGGGTGCCATCAGCTCTGGACCTTCCTGCCTCCCTGTGGTTCCCGGGGACACAGGCAGGGCCTCCTGTCCACCCAGGGAGCGCCGCCTCCCGGCCTGGGAATGTGGGTGGGGGCCCCGGGGCAGTGGCGGCGGGCACAGAGGCCCCAGTGTGGAGCCAGGGGCCCCCTGACAGGCGCAGACCCATGAGTGGCCGTCTGAGAATGCCCTCCATTATCCGCCTCACAGAGCACAAAGGGGCCACGCGGGGGCTCGGCAGGCCAGGCGCCCGCGGTCCCCGCCCCTGACCACAGAGGGCCCCGCTCACAGCAGGAATGAGGCCCCGCCACCTCACCCCCAGGGACACAGGGGACTCGGGCTGGGCTCCTCGCCCTCCCTCCCTCCCAGCCTGGAAAGCCCCGTCCCAGCGGGTGGCATCCGGAGCAGACAGGGAAGGGGACACTCCAGAACCCAGGGGCGGAGCCAAGGACACCCCAAGGGGACAACAGCTGCCAAGATTGTGTAGGACCCCATCAGTGTGACAGGCACTGTGGCTGCAGGGTCACCCCAGCCCTCATGGCTCACCCTGGGGAGTGACGTTGGCAGTGACCACAGACCCAATGTGGAGGAGCAAGGGGAGGCAGGCAAGTAGTTAGAGGTCACTTATTGGCTGTGTGACTTCAGGCAGGCCGGTAGGCCTCTCTGAGCCTTTAGGAGAAGAAGGGAGGAAGTCAAGGCGCAGGCCTCATGTGGGTTGATATATGTCAAAGCCCTTGTTGGTGCCCGGCACAGATGGCCACATCCTCAGCGTTGGCCGCTCCAATCCTGCATTTCATGATGCGCTGGGTGCCTTGACATGTGTCCACCATTGTCACCCGGTGGGGTGACATGAATGGCAGTCCCGTCTCCCGGATATGGAAACTGAGCTCACAGAGAGGCAGTGCCACCCAGCTCAGACCCAGAACAGGGTCTGGAATTCAGGTGCCTCTACTCCAAGGCAAGGGGCAGGAGGGGACAAAGTGGTGAAGAGCTGTGCCACAGCAGGCAAGTGGTGGTGTGTCTCTGATCCTGTTTCTCCATCTGTAAAATGGATCTGATAAAAACCCGTCTCTCAGGGTTGCTTCCAGGAGGGAAGAGTTGGGTAAGGCCCCCCCAGAAGCCACAGTGACAGCTCCTAGCTCCGCCCAGGCCCCCTGGCTGGGGGCACCAAGCTGCCCTGGAGCATTCTGTTTCTAGAACCTTCCTGTGGACAAGTGTCAGGAGCATTTCCTGCAGAGAAAACCATCTCAGAGGCCGAGCCCAAGGGAGGCCAGGGCAGGAGGCCAGGGCAGGAGCCCCTCCTCGGCCCAGCGCTGGCCTCCGCTGTTGGAGGGGACCGTGCTCAGAGGCCCGGCCCCTGGCCTTGGACGCTGCAGGCCGGGACATGCCCTTCTGTGGGCCACCGCGGCCCCGTGTTCCCAAGCACTGGATGTTCCCCACATTTCTAAATTGGGGACCTTTTCCAACCCCCTGGGAGTCTGTCTTTAAATGAACTCACTTTCCAAAGACGTCTACACTCGCGGGCTGCAAATCCCAGCAGGCCGGGGGACCACGTGGCCAGAAAGCTGATGGCCCCTGCACTGAGCTGCAGACCTTCTTTCCATTAAAAAGGAACAGTGACAAGTGTGAGCGAGTCATTAAAGACTGTGTTAGCTCCAGACAGAGACCTTCCCTTGATCTGATCGCGAGTTAGAGTCTCAGGGGGACCGGCCTCAGCTCATCGTGTGCCAGGGTGGGTGAACCCGGGTTGGCTAATTCAGGGCTCATTAGCGCTGGGTCTCCCAGAACCCCTGGCTCGAGTCCCATCTGTCTCCCTGTGGTCTCTCCTGGGAGGACACCCCTGTGGCCAGGAGATGTGGCGGTGATCCTTCCTTCCTTCAATTCTACTCTGTCCAGCCAGGGAGGCTGGGAGGCTGCCACCCTGATCCATCCTGACCTGAAGGAGGTCCCAGCTAAAGGGCGGAGCACAGAATCTTCACCTTGGTAATTCCTCATCTGCTCAATGAATGAGTCTGGTGACACCCATCTTGTCACTTGGCTGTGAGGATGGATGAGATAGTGTGGGGGTTAGTCCTCAGGGGCTCGGGTTCAAGACAGAAGTTGGGACCCTGGACTTCAGTTGGAATCCTCTGGCCTCTCTCTGCTCTTGGGCTCTAACACGGGTCCTGGGGGCCATTACTCAAGGGGAAAGAAACTGGCACTTGTCCCAAACCTGGGCTTCCTGTTCATACTTCAAGACTCGCAGCTTTCCCAGGGTGCGTTATGATGACTGTCTTTGTTTTACAGTTGAGGAAACGGGAGGCTCAGAGATGGCAAGTTCTTTGCCAAAGGCCACACAGCACTTCCTACCTTCAGTTCATACAATACTCAAGCTCCCATAGTCTAACCAAGCCCCAGATATTCCCAACCTGGAGCGGCTCCTGAGTCCCAGCCTCCAACTTAGCGGGGACTTTGGTGTCCAAAGCGCCTGGAGCCATCCACGGTGTGCCAGTCTGAGAGCATTATTCTGCAAGCTCGGTGGGGGGAGCTGCAGGATGCGGCATGAGGAGCAGGAAGCAGGGAGGGGCCAGAGAGGGAGAGAGGCGTGGGGGATAGGGAGGGACAGAGATAGAGAGAGAGAGAGAGAGAGAGAGAGAGAGAGAGAGAGAGAGAGGAGGGAGGGAGGGGGGACAGAGACCCAGAAGAGTGACAGGGACAGAGGTAGAGGGGTGGACGGTGCAGGTGGGGGGTGCAGGGAGAGCTGAGAGGGCTGGGGGGAGGCCACCAAGGCAGACCCCCCCCCCCCCCGCCAGGCTTCTCAGTGGCTCCCACAAGTAGCAGGAAGTGACCCTTCCCACAGGGACATGGTGGCTATAGACCCAGCCTTTACTGCTGACCCCAGGGACACATAGGAAACCCTTCCACTTTTCTTCCTACCTGACTGCCAGGGCCACCCCCCAGAGCCAGGGCCACCAGGCGCCCTGTGGCAGCTGGGGCTCTGACGGGAGATTAGAGAGGTCAGGGCTGGTGGCCTTGGGCCTTTGGAACATAGATCTGTCCCTGATGAGCTTGCATCGGGGGCTGGCCCTTCGCTCCTGGGGCCTCTGTTTCCTAACTGCAGGTTGGAAATGCCAGTCCCAGTGTCAGAGGGTGCCCACGCCGGAGAAGCACGGGCCACACGGTGCCTGACAAGGGACAGCCCTGGGCGAGAGCAGGCACTGTGAGCCACAGCCCCAGGATGGCCCTCCAGGGCTGGGATCTCAGGATCTCAGCACTTGCCTCTGACCCCAAGGGCCACCTGGAGGTCAAAGGAGAGGGTTCCAGGGCCAGCTGGGAGGACTTAGATCCTTCTAGAGTCCTGGACATCAGAAAGGGCCTAGGAGACCCTCCCAGGGTCCCTGTGTCCCAGGACCAGCGCCTGCCCAGCCCCCGCCTGCCCCAGCAGAAATGCTCCTTCTCTGGATCTGTTTGACCCACTGTCCCTCTGTCCCTGTTGCTCACAAGTCCCTTCTGCAGGGCTGGGGTTGGGGCGGGGAATCACAGGACCCAGGGGTTGCTGTCCCCGCTCCCGCTGTGGCCTTCAGGGCGCTGGGCCTGGACAGTGCGGGGGGGGGGGGGGGACCGGGGTAGAGAGGGCGTGAGATGGGGGTGGGTTAAGCGGGGCTGTGACAGGGGGACCGGAGGGGTGGGGCTGGCGGGGACCGGGGAGCGGGGCGGGAAGTGAGAGGAGGCGACACTCCGCCCGCGGGGAGTCCGGGGTGGGGGACGGAGACGCGCGCTCGGAGCGAGAAGTGGGGACAGAGACCCAGACAGGGAGGGCGAGAAGCGCCGGCGACACGGGCCGGGAGGGAGGAGCGCGAGGAGCCGGCGACCCGGGCGAGGCGCGTCGCCGAGGTCCCGAGGAGGTCGCGGGCGGCGCGACCCTCCGACAGCCAGGGGCAGGGCGGGGCGGGGCGGGGCGGGGCGGGGCGGCCGCGCCGACGGGGGGCGTGGCGAGCGCGGGGCGTGGCGTGCGCTGGGGCGGGGCGTGGGCGGGGCGGGGCGTGGGCGTGGCCGACGCGGGCCCGCCCCCGGGCTGTGCCGCGCTGCTGAGCCGGGCCGGGGCGCCGGGGCCGGGGGCGGCTGGCGCGGGCAGGAAGCGCCTCGCGGCCCGGGCCCGCCCCCCGCCTCCTGCCGCCTCCGGGCTCCCGGCTCCCGGCCGCGCCGCGCCCCATGCACTCGCCGCGCCGCGCAGCCCGCTCACGCCTGGATGGCTCGTCGCGCCGCGGGCGGCGCACCCCTTAGCGCCCGGGCCGCCGCGGCCAGCCCCCTGCCGCCGCGCCCGCCACTCGGCGCCCCGCCGCGCCCGGTCCCCCAGAGGTGCCCGCTGTCCCGGCCGCCGCCGCCGCCGCTGCTGCTGCTGCTGCTCCTGGGGGCGGCGCGGGTCGGCGCCCTGGAGATCCAGCGCCGGTTCCCGTCGCCCACGCCCACCAACAACTTCGCCCTGGACGGCGCGGCGGGCACCGTGTACCTGGCGGCCGTGAACCGCCTGTACCAGCTGTCGGGGGCCAACCTGAGCCTGGAGGCCGAGGCGGCCGTGGGCCCGGTGGCCGACAGCCCGCTGTGTCACGCCCCGCAGCTCCCGCAGGCCTCGTGCGAGCACCCGCGGCGCCTGACGGACAACTACAACAAGATCCTGCAGCTGGACCCGGGCCAGGGCCTGGTGGTCGTGTGCGGCTCCATCTTCCAGGGCTTCTGCCAGCTGCGGCGCCGGGGCAACATCTCGGCGGTGGCCGTGCCCTTCCCGCCCGCCGCGCCGCCCGCCGAGCCGGTCACCGTGTTCCCCAGCATGCTCAACGTGGCGGCCAACCACCCCAACGCGTCCACCGTGGGGCTGGTGCTGCCGCCGGCCGCGGGCGCGGAGGGCAGCCGCCTGCTGGTGGGCGCCACGTACACGGGCTACGGCAGCGCCTACTTCCCGCGCAACCGCAGCCTGGAGGACCACCGCTTCGAGAACACGCCCGAGATCGCCATCCGCTCCCTGGACGCGCGCGGCGACCTGGCCAAGCTCTTCACCTTCGACCTCAACCCGTCCGACGACAACATCCTCAAGATCAAGCAGGGCGCCAAGGAGCAGCACAAGCTGGGCTTCGTGCGCGCCTTCCTGCACCCGCCCGACCCGCCGCCGGCCGCGCCGTCCTACGCGTACCTGGCGCTCAACAGCGAGGCGCGCGCCGGCGACAAGGAGAGCCAGGCGCGGAGCCTGCTGGCGCGCATCTGCCTGCCCCGCGGCGCCGGTGGCGACGCCAAGAAGCTCACCGAGTCCTACATCCAGTTGGGCTTGCAGTGCGCGGGCGGCGCGGGTCGCGGCGACCTCTACAGTCGCCTGGTGTCCGTGTTCCCCGCGCGCGACTTGCTCTTCGCCGTCTTTGAGCGGCCCCAGGGGACCCCCGCGGCCCGAGCGGCTCCGGCGGCGCTCTGCGCCTTCCGCTTCGCCGACGTGCAAGCCGCCATCCGCGCCGCTCGCACCGCGTGCTTCGTGGAGCCCGCGCCCGACGTGGTGGCGGTGCTGGACAGCGTGGTGCAGGGCACCGGGCCCTTCTGCGAGAGCAAACGCAACATCCAGGTACGCCCGGGCGCCGGGGGTGCGGGGAGCCACTCTGCCGGGGGAGCCTGCCAACGGGGAGCGCGCAGCGGGTCGCAGATGGGACCTTGCCGAGGCCCAGATGTGCGTGTGCGGGGATCCAGGTGTGCACTCTGGGCCGCAGGTGAATGGGCCGGGAGCCCGGGCTGCACGGGGGGATCCAGGTGTGCACCGAGGGGCGACTGCGGACGACCTTAACGGCCCCTGATGGGCAGCCCGCAGGGACTACATTGAGTGCTGGGTCACAGGTGCGCGGACCTCTCTGTACCTGCACCGGGAGGGGCCCAGGTGGCCATGGATACGCAGGCGCGCTCGCTGCAAAGAGCCAAAGGTGCCCGCACAGCCCCGTGGTGCCGGGTTGGAGGGCAGGGTCCCCGGTGCACGCCTGAGCAGAGGTACGCGCTGAGATGCCCCGGAGCCTTGGCAGACGTGGGCACCAGATGTGTGCCACCCACAAGGGGCCCGCAGGACTCAGGGCAAGACGGGCTGTGGGACGTGTGTGGCAGGGGACACTGGTATTTGGTGGAATCAATCGGTTCTCTGGGGAAGCTGCACGTTTGGCCAACAGGTCTGCTCCTGAGACTACTTTTTAATTCGCTCATTCAAGAAATGTTTAATGAACACCTAGTATGGACCAGGCATGGTGGATCAGAACACCTAGCGTGGACCAGGCAGGCATGGCAGACCAGGGTAAACAGTGCCACTCCGGGAGGAGCTCCTAAGCCCATCACGTGTCATGCTGTCTGTTTTCACAACAGTCCTCCAGTCTCATTCCCATTTTACAGATGAAAAAAGAAAATAAACCCAGGCCCAGGGAGGTTCAGTAACTTGCTCAAGAACACACAGCTGGGAACTGGCTGAGGTGGGATTTGAACTCAGGATCTCCGATCTCCTAGTGTGGAGGTTTCGTGGCTGGGGTGGGCAGATTCAGGGGACAGGACAATGGAGCCGGTGGACAGGGATTTGAGGTTTTTAGGGCTCTGGATGGGGACAGAGGGACCGGATCCAAATGTCTGAGGCTGGGCCGGGCGGTGGCCAGGAGGCCAGGTTAGGGACCTAGCGGTGTGTGTGGACATTGTGGGGATGACAGAGGGGTCTAGGGGGGCGAGTCTGGGGATCCCCGTTTTAAAAGACACCCTGAAGTCCCCCAGCACTGAACTCCTCCTCTTGGCAATTCGGGAGTCCCCTCCCCCCATCGGGGCCCTGCCCCTTCCCCTTCTCTGTGGTCCCCGGGGCTGTGTGACAAGGATGTCCCAAGATTAATTCTTCCCTGCTAGCGGCTTTGAGTAAACAGATTCCTCTGCCACTCGGCTCCCAGGGGCTGCCACCTCCCTGCTGGGCCCCCTGAAGCTAAGGGTCCCAGGGGGTGACTGGGGACACTGTCCTTGGGGGCTGCTCCCTGGCCTGGCTGGGGTCACGGCTGGCCGCGCAGGACTGGGACCCTGAAGGCCCCCACTCTCCGCCGTCTCTGGGTCCTAGGAGGCAGGAAGCCCTGTCCACTGGTGGGTCCCTCCGGCCTTGGCAGGCTCCCCCTCCCCCACTGGCAAGAAGTGTCCTGGTTCTCACGGTCCCCTGTCCCCTCCCTGGCCTGGTGCAGTGACTCACTCTACTGAGAGAGGCTGGACTTCCTACTCCCTAGGGGGCAGGGCCCCAGGGGCAGCTGACCAAGGTCCCCTCCCTACTCCAAGGCCTTCTGAGCCACCCTCTCTGTGTCTCCAGGCCTGGCTCTGGCCACAGGCCAGTGGCGCTTGACATATCCCCTAAAAGTGCCCGAGAGCCCACACTTGCGTCCCCAGCAAGGGCAGGTAGAGGTGGCCCATGACACATTTTCCAGGCCCCCCCCCCCCCCCCCCAGTTACAGGTTAAGAATTTAAACTTTGCTCCCGACTCAAATTCCACTCTGTCCTTTCCCAGCTGGGTGACCTTGGGCAAGCCACGTAATCTTCCTGAATTTCAGTTTGGATAAAAAAACAACCCTTAGGAAAACAAACTTTCTCACCAGGGGTTGTCTTAGGCCTCGGGCACGGTGGCCCACGCCTGTCATCCCAGCAGCTGGGGAGGCTGAGGCAGGAG
Organism: Callospermophilus lateralis; assembly: GCF_048772815.1. Classification (NCBI taxonomy): domain Eukaryota; kingdom Metazoa; phylum Chordata; class Mammalia; order Rodentia; family Sciuridae; genus Callospermophilus; species Callospermophilus lateralis. The sequence continues at coordinate 4,057,790 of NC_135324.1, forward strand.
GATCGCAAGTTGGAGGCCGGCCTCAGTGGGTGGCCGGGCCTCTGCAGGCACCTGCTGCTGACATTGCTGCTGCTGTCACCTCACGGGGTGTGATGAGCAGAGGCTGGGCTCACTCCTGGTCAGCACACATTGACCTCCCATGGTTTGTTCTGCAGCCCCCCCCGACGGATCCGGCCATAAAACATTCATTAAGCCCCTGCTGTATGCTGTCCCTCTGTGTCTCGGGGACCCCTGGGGAACTGAGTTTCGGCCCTCACTGACATTGCAGGGAGGTGCAGGGGGCTGTGTGCCGTGAAGGGGGGACATGGGCGGAGGGGGCTCCTGTAAGTATTTCTTGAGCACTTACTATGTGCCAGGCCCCGGGTAGACCCTGGGCTGCAGCTGGGGACACAGTGGGCCAGCCCAGCCTGAGGTGGCACCAAGGCAGAGGGGTTCCAGACAGATTCGGGTGCTGGGGTGTGGTCCCAGAGGTGGGTTTAGAGAATGGAGGGGTGGAGAGGTGGCCCGGCGAGGCTCAGCCACAGGACAGAGGCCGGTGTCCCTGCAGGACAGGTGGCAGGCTTGGCTCTGGGGCTTCCGGGGCCCAGAATCCCGTTCCTCCCAGGCCCGGGTGGCCTGGCTTTCCTGGCTGGGACTGGTCACCCGAGTGACCATCCTATTTGTCTATTTAAATCCCAAAGCCAGAGCCGGTGGGCAGCTCTATTTCCGAGGTGGCTTTTTATAGTAAAGGTGGGGACCGTCTCCACACGGACTCCAAACTGGCATGCGGTGGGTGGGCATGTGCGTGGCATCAGGAAAGGTATTTTTTGCACCAATTTAGGGGTCCAAAAATGCCAGGTGGGGGTGGCCGGGGAGAGGACTGTTCGAAATGGGCTTTATTTGGGAGCTAGGCTGGGGGCTGGGAGTGAGCTCCCCATGGTCAAGAGCAAGCAAGCAGAGACCCTTGGTGGGATTGAGGAGAAGGGTGGGGGACATGACCTTCTAACCTGAAGAGACGGACAGGGAGTGGTCACCGTCCCTTAACTCGCCGGGTGAGGAGGCATACGCCTGTCATCCCAGCAGCTCAGGAGGCTGAGGCAGGAGGATCGCAAAAGGGAGGCCAGCCTCCACAAGTTAGCGAGACCCTGTCTCAAGATAAAATAAAAAGGGTGGGGATGCTACAGCTCTGGTCCCAGACTCAAGGTGACACACTGTGCCAACACTCACGGTCCCCGCCAGCAGACTGTGCTGCTGTCCCCAGTTTTCAGGCCAGGAAGCTGAGGCCCAGAGAGGGAAGGAATTTGCCTGGAGTCACACAGCTGCTTAGTGGATGGTGCACTGACTTATGGACCCCCGAGGCCCCGCTGCCCGCCCACAGGGGTTGCTGGGTAGTCAGCTGGGAGCCGTGGGCGGGGCCGTGGAGACCAGGTGACCTCTGTGATCGGGCCTCCAGGCGGGCCTCAGGTGAGGCCACCTGGGACATCTGCAGAGGCCAAGGTCAAAAGGTCACTTTGAGTGATGAGGTGACAGGCCCTTTCAACAGGGACATCAGGGCGGGGACTTGCAAGCCAGCCAGGGCCATGCTGGACACTGGGGCTGGACTGACCCACTGCCCTGGAGCAAGATCTCGTGTCCAGGGCGGGTTGCACGGAGGACCGGTCACCACCCTCTTCCCACAGCTGAGGCCTTCTGTACCCAGGCAGGCCCAGGGGTGGGGACAGCTAGGTCTTGGGGACCTCCCCCAACCCCCCAGAGTCCAATCCACCTCCAGCTCCTGACTAGGGCCTGCCTAGCGGGTCGCTTACCCTCTCTGGGCCTCTGTTTGTCCACCTGTGAAATGGGCTTGGCACAGGGAAGAGTGGGGGTGGCCCGGGGGAGGGACACTCAGCACAGACTGTGGCCGCCAGCCCCCGCACCATCACCCTCGGCCAGGTCTGCTTTGCGGGGCCTGGTGACTGCTGGTTTCCAGGAGGATCCGAGTTAGACTGTGGGGTGGACCGGAAGCGCCCTCTGCACAGACTTGACAACCCCAGAAACCGAACGGGGCGAGGGTGAGCTCCAGTCTAGAGAAGGGGAAGTGAAGAGGCCCAGAGAGGTTCAGTGACTTGTCTGGGGTCACACAGCGAGCAAAAGGGGGGCGGCAGAGGGATGTCTGTGTGTAGAGCCTGTAGTTGTCACCTCCAGAAGGGGTGTGGCCCCGAGGGGGGGACCTGGGAAGAGCCCTGGGGAGGAGCCGGGGCTGTTCCTGAGCCCTGCAGGCAGCAGTTCTGGGGCTGGGGACAGGCCCACCCCGGGAGGATTCTTCTGAGTGCGGAGTATGGAGAGCTTGGCTTTCCTCCCTGACAGTCCCCCAAAAAGGGACAGACCGCACTTTGACCCTGCTCCTCAGGGGTCCCCAGGACGGCCAGGGGACCAGCTTCACCCGGGGCCACCAGGAGGGCTTCCTGGAGGAGGGGATGTTGGAGGGAGCCGGGGAGCCGGGACCCAGACCCTGTCCTGCGGTCCGTAGGGGCCTGGGGAGGCTCATGGGGACAGGGGGACACAGTGGGGACAGGCCCGGAGAGCCTCGGGGTGCCAGCCTCGTGGAACTGGAGCCCGGTGACCCCCGGGGTGTGTGGCCTCCATTTCCATGTTTCTGAGACCCGGGTTTGGGCCTCGATGGAACCAAACTCAGCCTCTGCCTGGGTCTCCGCCCCGAGCCGCGCTCCATGTGGCCGTCCCGCCCCGTCCACTGTCCTTTACCCTGAAACACCATAAATCACGGGCTGGCGGAGGCTGGCGGAGGCTGGCGGCCGCGGACTCCATTACCAGGCCCGGGAGGCCCCAGGGGGCCATGATCACAGCACTTTCTGCTCTGATCAGTAAATAATGGGGTGGCGGGGAGGTGGGGGGGACAGGGCGGCCTTGAAGCGGAGGCCAAGCCGCTGGCAGGGACGGCTGATAACCTTGGCACCTGGGCCCTCTCCCTGGCCTCTGCCCAGCCTCTGTGTTTGGAGGTCTGCAGAAGCTGCTGCCTCCTGATGGGCCTCCATTTCTGTATCTTCCAATCCAGGGCCTTTCCAGCTCTTAAGGAGCTGAGTGTCGGGCGGGTGGTCACTTGAGGACCAGGGCTCTGGAGCCAGCCTGTCTGCATGGGAGGTTTGGACGAGGCTGTGTGTCTCTGAACAAGTCACTGCACGTCTCTGTGCGAATGAGCGCTGCGTTGCTGTTGACGGGCCGAGCGTTGGTGGGTGCTTTTAGGGGCCTTCAGGTTGGATCCTCAGCTGTCCCCCGCCCGCCTGCCTGCCCTGGGCTGCTGGGAGGGCCTGGCTCCCCGGGAACCAGGGGAGGGGACACGGGAGACCGAGCCTCGCAGCTAATTGGGAACATTTATTGAGAGCCTCCAGGGCTCAGGGTGAAAGGCCCCTGCGAACAGGGTCCTGTCCAGCGTCCAGTGTGGCAGCTGCTCTGACAGGGACTGAACTCAGGGGCACTCGACCACAGAGCCACACCCCCAGCCCTTTTTATTTTTTTATTTTGAGACAAGGTCTGGCAAAGTTGCTGAGGCTGGCCTCGAACTCATGATCCTCCTGCCTCGGCCTCCCAAGCCGCTGGGATGACAGGTGTGCGCCACCACGCCCGGGTTTTTTTTTTTTTTTTTTCCTTATGAAATAATCTTAGATTTACAGGAAAGTTCCAACGACCATCCAGAGAGTCCCTGTGTACCCTTCCCCCAGAGTCCTCTGTGGCTAACATCTCACTTTCCCATGAAACATTTGTGCAAACTCAGAAACCAGCATCCGAACATCACCCTCAGCCACACTCCAAGTTTATTCCACAAACGTCCTCCCCCTTTTCCAGGACCTCATGTCACTTTTCGTGATCTGCAGCTTTCAAAGCTCCTTTGCGGGCCAGGTGCTGTGGCGCAGGCCTAGAATCCCGGCTACCGGGGAGGCTGAGGCAGGAGGATGGCAAGTTGGAGGCCGGCCTCAACCACGAAGTGAGACCCTGTCTCAAAATAGAAGATAAAAAGGGGCTGGAAGTGTAGCTCCGTGCCAGAGCGTCCCCGGCTTCCATCCCTTGCACAAATAAAATAAAATGGTCCCTTTGGGGCTGGGGCTGGGGCTCAGTGGTGGACAGTGGCCCTAGTGACAGACAAGGTCCTGGGTTCGATTCACAGCTCTGCAGAAAGCAAAGGAAAGAAAAAAAAATCTCCTTGGGGGCCACTGAGAAGCGGGAATCAAAGGACCCAGATTTGGGAGGCTTTGGGGGTGCAGAGCACCAAGCCCCCCGCTGGGCCTGGCACCCCCCAGCCGACCCCCTAACGCCCCAGCTAGGGAAAGGGACCGCTGGGCACAGGGCCCACAGCGGCCACAGTGCCCACCGCCCGGCCTCATCCTCTCTGAGTGCCCGGGAGTGGGGGGCTGAGGCTTGCTGGGCTCTGTGGGCAGGATGTGAGGCCCGCGGAGTCCGGCCTGGGAGCCTCTTCCTGGGGCCGGCTTCCTGGGGAGAGAAAATCAACACGATTTCAGTTGCTCAGGAAATCAATAATGTCAGCGTTTTAATGGGAGAGAGGGCAGAGCTGAGCGGAGGCCCCAGGAGGCCGCCCGCTGGAGAGGGAGGCCCATCCTGCTCGCAGGAAAGAGCTGAGGCCCGTGGCCACGGCCTTGACCCCATTTTACAGAAGAAGAAACTAAGGTTCTTAGGGGAACCCAGACAAGCTTGCTGGGGCTCCTCACGGGCCCCTCCTGATGTTGCTCGGCACACAGTAGGCATGTTTCTTTTTCTTTTTTCCTTGGATCCTCTTGCAGCTAGCGGCGTGGCTCTCAATCCCTCTGCTCTGAAAGCAAACGGCTGGATGCAGTCATTCACACTTTAGTCAAAATTAGGGTCTTTTTTATTTTTCCGCCCCCTCGTTGATAAGTAGACACCCCAGGGAGCACAGTGTCCACCCTGGATGGCCTGGACGTTTGGGAAGGACACTGGCTGCCCGAGGGAACAGCTTGGCAAAGTCTGAGGAACTGCGGAGATTGGCGTGGTGGGAGCCCAGGGCAGGGCTGAGGGAGGAACTGAGACTGAAGCCTGAGTCCTTGGCCAGAGAGGAATCACGAGGGTCCCCCCGGGTGCCAGGCTGGAGGGCGGGGGCCTGATCCTCGGGACGGTGCCCAGCTGGGCTTGTGGGCTGCAGAGGAAGGCCGGTGCTTTCAGATTGGATCTTTCTAGAACTTTGGGGGCTGCGGGGGGACTCGGGGGCCTGTGGGCTCAGTTTCCCCAGGGTCCGCGTTCAGCAGAGGCCAGACTCAGGGAGGCCGCTGGGTCCCTTCCTGGAGGCCTTTCCTGCCTGCCTGGGGGGTGGGGGGTCCCTTATCCCAACTTCCTCTTCTGATCCCCTTTGCAGCCTGCAGATCTCCCGGGGCACAGAGGCCACGCGCTTCCTCTCCCAGCACAGATCACTGGGAGCCTCCGATGGCTGACTTCTCCTTTAAAAAAAAAAAAAAAGAGAAAGAAAAAAAAAATTCTTTTTTTTTTTAAGATTTTATTTTTAGGATAAAGAAAAAAAAAAGTTGGGGAAAAGGCTTTTTAGAAAATTCCTTCGGTGCAGAATTAATGGCTTGTGAATGTCAAGGCGGGAGGGCGAGAGCCGGTTCCCAGCCTGCGCCTGCCCCTCCCCCTCCCCTGCTGTGGCCCCCAGGTCACCCCAAGCTGGGAGCAGGGCCTGGCTCGGCCCACTTCACCTCTTCCCTGCAGGGTAACGGGGTTGGGGAGTGGGTCCCAGCCTGGGGAGAGGGTGAGCACCCACTTTCCAGACACACACAGGATGAAGTCAGGCCCGGGGTGGAGGCTGAAGCGAGAGGTTGAGAAAGAGCCTTGTCTGTGGTTTTTATTTTCAACCATTTCAGTTACCCCATGGTCCGATGAGGTCCCCAAAACAGAAAATGGAAAATTCCAGAAATGAACAGTTCATCAATTTTAAATCACTGGCTGTTCTGAGGACCTGGATGAAACCTTGGGCCTGGGATGTGTGAATCACTGCTTTGTCCAGCGTGTCCACGCTGTATACACTACCCTCCTGGAAGGCACTCAGAGTGTCCACGCTGTATGCACTACCCTCCCGGTAGGCACACAGTGTGTTCATGCTGTATACACTACCCTCCCGGTAGGCACACAGCATGACCATGCTGTATATACTACCCTCCCGGTAGGCACTCAGTGCCAGACTCGGTGATCAGATGCAGTGAAAGTCACAGTGTCTTGGGGCTACTGTTCCCGTGACCGTTATCTCAGTTAATAATATTTTAGTTTAATAAGAGTCAGGGAGGTGCAGACCCTTCAGCTGTGCCCAAGAGGCTGGGACGGGCTCCTTTGAAGTGGAAATGGTAAAGTTTCTTAATAAGGAAGAGAAAAGGTGTCATGCGCCGTCAAGTTGCTAAGATCCACCGCACAATGGGGTTTTTGTGAGTGAGCACCGCGCTCCTGTCACATTTATCAGACTATTTTGGTGTCGTTGATCCATTCTTAGTCACCGTGGATCTCTTCCTGGGTTTGTGAATGACACTGTATCATAGGACACAGTCCACCCAGGGCTCCGCGCAGGTTCCTAGCTTCAGACATTCACTGGGGGACATGGAATGAGTCCCCCCCCCCATAAATGGGAGGGACAGGCTGCAGCATGGCTCTCAGGGAGCGGCCAGGACAAAGACCCCGAGGAGGCAGGACCCGGGTTCTGAGGTGCAAGGGGCAGAGATGAGGGATGACATGGTGTTCCTGTTGGTGGCGGGGACAACGGGGGATTGGACCCTGGGGATCTTGACCACTGAGCCACACTCCCCCCAGCCCTTTTTATTTATTTATTTTTAAAATTTTGAGACAGGGTCTCACGGAGTTGCTTAGGGCCTCGCTAAGTGGCTGAGGCTGGCCTCCCACTTTGTGATCCTCCTGCCTCAGCCTCCCAAGTCGCTGGGATGACAGACACGCACCACCGCGCCCGGCTGGTTTTTGCTTAAGCGTATCTGGGGACGGAAGTCGGGGCCTCATACTGGGTGGGGAGCCCACACCCCCAGCCCCCGATTATATTTAATAAAAATAATATTAGCAACAACCACATCTGAAACACAGCAGGGTCATCTAACGGTTTCCAGGAGGTTACCACGGGAGCACTGTACAAGGACCGATCTTGCTCCAGCCCCGACCTGGTGGGGTCCTAGTAGATGAGCCCATTTTATAGTCGAATAAACCGAGGCTCAGAAAAGCAAAGTGACTTACTCAGGACGCCCACAGCCGTCCTCTGGAAGATCATTTAGTCCCGGGTTTTGTCCCAGGTCACCCCAGCCCCACCCTATCTCTGGGCTCCCAGGGACACCCTGGGAGCAGCCTCAGGCATGAACACTGTGGGTTTGCCCCAGGACAGAAGGAGTCTCTACTGATTGTTTTCTTTTGGAAAATTAGCTGAGGTTTTGTGCAAAAAAAACCACAAACATCTGGGCATACCATTCGTGACTTAGGCCTGTAAAAAAAATCACACAAGAAAAGTTCCAAAAATCTCTTTCAGCCCTGCGCAGTGGCGCACGTCGGTGATCCCATTGGCTCCGGAGGCTGAGGCAGGAGGATCACGGGTTCAAAGCCAGCCTCAGCAACTTAGTGAGGCCCTGACACAGTCCCCAGCAAAGGTGGCCTGCCATTATCTTGTCACGGTGACACATGTATTATTTGAACCCAGGGGCGCTTAACCCCTGAGCCACACTCCTGGCCCTTTTTAATTTGAGACAGGGTCTCACTAAGCTGCCAAGGCTGACCTCCAACTTGAGATCCTCCTGCCTCGGCCTCCCCAGTGGCTGGACCCTCTGCAGCCTCTTAAAAGTCAGGAGGACCTTCTTCCCTTGCCATCCCCCCTGGCCTCTGCTGCCATCCCCCCCTGCGTCTCGCGTACCTGAAACATCAGTCCCTGGGTCAGCTCCAGGACCCACACCAAGGTCAAGGTCAAGGCCAGGCCTGGAGCTCGGGGACATCCAGCAGGAGCTGAGGTCTGACCTGCCACCTGCCGTCTCTCTTCCAGCTCCAGCCAGAGCAGCTGGACTGTGGCGCCGCCCACCTGCAGCACCCCCTGTCCATCCTGCAGCCCCTCAAGTCCTCGCCCGTGTTCCGGGCTCCGGGGCTCACGTCTGTGGCCGTGGCCAGCGCCAACAATTACACCGTGGTCTTCCTGGGCACCGTCAACGGCCGGCTCCTCAAGGTAGGGACAGGGTGGAATGGGGGAGGCGGGAGGCTTCCCCCCAGGGCTGGGCTGGGGAGGCCCATTGTGTACACCCGGCCTCCAGGGGTCCAGCCTCCACCTCCTTGTTCTCCCATGTACCTCACCCTTTATAAATTACAAAGAACTCATGTTTCGGGGGACACCAGGGGTGCCGAACCTCGGGACCCCACCCTCAGCCCTTTTTACTTTTTATTTTGAAATAGGATCTCGCTAAATTGCTTAGGGCTCACTTAATGGCGGAGGCTGGCCTCCAACTTGGGATCCTCCTGCCTCAGCCTCCCAGGGGGACACACAGAGAGTCCTAGAGCCTTGGATCCTGTCCCCCCACCCTCTATGACAGGCCAGTTGCTCAGGGTGGACATCGGTACCTTCCAAAGCCCTTGTTCTTGGCCGAGTCCCCAACATCCTCCCAGAGAATGTTCTAGAAACCTTAGGTGGGGGGGAGGGGGCCTGGCTGGGTTCCTGGTGGGGGGTGCTGCTGAGCTACCCCCTATGACAGCCTGGCCTGACAGCCGTGTGCCCGCAGGTCAACCTGAACGAGAGCATGCAGGTGGTGAGCAGGAAGGTGGTGACGGTGGCTTACGGGGAGCCCGTGCACCCCGTCATGCAGTTTGACCCCGCTGACCCCGGGTACCTGTATCTGATGACGTCCCACCAGGTAAGTCCCACCCGAGAGGCCCCGGGCCATGGGACGTCACCTCTGCAGGGCGGCCTGGCCTCCCCGGGTCCCCCCACCCCAGCCTCAGTTCGCCCAGCCTCCCCACAGGGAGAGGCCGGCAGCCTCCCTGAGCTGGCCTCTGCCTCCAGATGGCCCGAGTCAAGGTGGCGGCCTGCGACGTCCATGTCACCTGCGCAGCCTGCCTGGGTGCGGCCGACGCCTACTGCGGCTGGTGCGCCCTGGAGACCAGGTGAGCGGGCCGGGAGGGCACCCCCGGGGAAGGCCACCTCCCCTGGTGGCGCTGGGGACCTGACCCTGCAGTGCCACCCCAGGTGCACGCTGCAGCAGGACTGTGCCAACGCCACCCAGCCGCACTTCTGGACCAGCACCAGCGAGGGGCCCGGCCGCTGCCCGGCCATGACCGTCCTGCCCGCCGAGATCGACGTGCGCCGCGAGTACCCCGTGAGTCCCCATGTCACCCTCCAGCCTGGGGACACAGCCGGGGAGCGTCCCTGGGCCCCGCAGCCACGGCCAGAGACGGGGAGGCCCTGCCCAGGTGCCCCAGGGACTTGGAGGCACATAACGGGGAAGTGACAGGAACCCGGCTGTCCCCAGTACGTGGGCCAGCAGAGGACAAATGACTCGCTCAAGGTCACCAAGTGCAGGGGACCCGGGGCTTGAAGGACGGGGGCAGGTTCTGGAGCCGCAGGTGGAGCCAGGGGAGGACGAGGAGGGAGGCCCACCCACCTGCCTCTCCCTCCGCCAGGTCCCCACCCGATGGGGACATTTCTCCTTCCCAGAAAGAGGCCAGTGTGCAGCGTGGTGGGGACCTGGGCCCCGGAGGGTGTTCTCAGGCACCTCTGTGAGGGCTTCACCACCGAGCCACGTCCCCGGCCCTTTTTATTTTTAATTTAGAGACAGGGCCTCACTGAGTTGCTGAGGCTGGCCTCAACCCTGTGATCCTCCTGCCCCAGCCTCCAATGGCTGCTGGGATTACAGGCTTATGCCCAGGCTGGGTTGGGAGAGTCTGATGGCCCAGCCTGGGGCTGCCCAGCATTTGGGGGATCCTTGGTTCCCCCCCCCCCCGATGATTGAACGTCAGAATTCTCGTCTTCTCCCCCCACCCATCCTGGGTTCATGCATTCATGTATTATTGAGCACCTACTATGTGCCACCCCGATTCTGGACACCAATGAACAGGACCAAGTCCTGGCCCTGGAGAAACGGGAGAGAGGATGAGCAAGATAAAATGGCCACGTGCTGTTGAATACTTTGCCCAAAAGAAACAGCAGGCAGAGGATTGACGTTTTAGAGCAGGTTAGGGGGACAGGGCGGCTCGTTAGAAAGGGGACTTTTGAATAACGGGGGTGAACCAAGGAAGTGTCTGGGGAGCCGTCAGAGCAAAGGCCCTGGGGTAGGTTGAGATCCGGGACTCTGGGAGGGTGTGAAGGCCGGGAGGTCACAGAGTCAGACGATTCGGAGCCTCCTCGGCTACTGTGTTTCAGAGGGGGACCCAGCACCAGAGGGTCACAGGTCGGCTGGCCCTCTGACCTCGCGTTCCCTCCAGGGAAGGCCTTCTGTCCCTCGCTCCAGGGCCACGCAGGCAGGGCCAGACTCAGGCCCGAGGCTCGGCCCTTGGGGGGGCAGCCGAGGCCCCCCACAAACTGCGGCCCCTTCCCCAGGGCATGATCCTGCAGGTCTCGGGCAGCCTGCCCAGCCTCAGTGGCATGCAGATGGCCTGTGACTACGGAAAGGACATCCGCACAGTGGCCCGGGTCCCCGGCCCCGCCTACGGCCACCAGATCGCCTACTGCAACCTGCTGCCCAGGAGACAGTTCCCGCCCTTCCCCGCCCACCAGGGTGAGCCCCCCGGGGGGTCCTCACGGCGGTTTTGGGGGGCAGAATAGTGGGCTCTCACCTGGAGGTGACAGGGACCCTAAGGTCACAGCCTCTGGTGTGAGCCGAGACCCCTCCCCCATGTCTCTCCCTGGCTCCCCTGGTCCCCTGCAGACCACGTGACCCTGGAGATGGCCCTGAGGGTCAACGGGCGCGACATCGTCTGGGCCAACTTCACCATCTACGACTGCAGCCGCGTGGCCCAGGTGTACCCCCAGGCAGCGTGAGTCCCCAGGGAAAGGGCTGGGAAACGGGGGTCCCTGCAAACAGCCAGGGGGGGGGCTCCCGTCTCATCTACCCCAGGGCCTTTGCACTCACAGCTCCCCCAGACATTCACCATGGTTCAACTCCATCATTCAAAAGTCACCTCCTCACACGGTGTCCCCATCCCCTCCAAGACAAAGTCCTTTCCCTGGACTGGGACTGGCTCTCTGGGTCCAGTTCCTGGGGTCAGGGACAAGGAGGAGGGGTAGGGAGCCCCCGCTTCTGAGGGGTCCACTTGCCTTCCAGCTGCACCCGCTGTCTGTCGGCACCGTGGCCCTGCTTCTGGTGCACCCAGCAGCATGCCTGTGTCTCCAACCAGTCCCGCTGTGAGGCCTCGCCAAACCCTACGGTAAGCCAGGCTTGGGGGACACCCTGGTCCCCCCTGTTTCATTACCTTTTTTTTTTTTAAATGTTAATTTGTTGAGGACATTTCCGCATCGTCACATCCTTGGCATTGAATCTAACAGCTGCATGGGGCCCATATTGGGCTGATCCCCTATTGCTGGACATACCCCTTGCTTCCCCAATCCCCTACAGCTGGACACACCCATTGCTTCCTGTTTCTTTCTTTTTCGCTTTTGATTATGGCCAGGGACGATGCATACCCTTGATTCTTCTCAGAGGTGAAGTGTCTTTGTTTCTTACCATGGGTTGAATCCAGGGGTGCTTCACCACGAAGCCACACCCGTTTTGACTTTTCATTTTTAAACAGGGTCTTGCTACGTTGCCGAGGCTGGCCTCGACCTTAGGAGCCTCCTGCCTCAGCCTCCCAAGTTGCTGGGATTACAGGCGTGTGCTGCCCGGCCTGGCTCCTAGACATGAGGCTTTTGGTGTGAAAGCGTGGCCATAGCTTAGCCCCACGGCCCCACCCGAGCCCACCTGCAGTCTGAATGCCTGTCCCTGCCCGGGTCCTGGGACTGGGTCGCTGTCCAGCTTAACCGTCCGTGTTTTAGCCTCCCTGGCGGCTAAGGCATTTTGTCCCTGAGGGAGGACACCACCCAGCCACACTCCTACCCTCTTCCCCAAATCCAGACTGAGTGGGGGAGGCCCTGCCTCGGTTTCCCCAGGGGCAGTGGGGACCCAGTGGCTGGTGGTCAGGAACCAGGATCCGGAGTGAGCACCCCGTCCGTATGGGGCACATAGTAGGTGCTCACTAAAAGGCTGCTGTGTTCCTTGGGAGCTTGATGGCCCCTCTGCGTGGCTGGGACTGGGGACAGTGCTCTGTCTTCGGGGGGCGGGGATTGCGGCACGGGGAGGCCTGTCTTGCAGGATCACTGTGATCTGGCAGGAGGCGAGGCGGCCTCCACCCCAGGCCTGCTCCAGGATCTCATTGAGGCTCAATTTGGCCTTTAATTAAGTGCCAATTAGCCACAGAGGCGCCAGGCTCCTCCGGGCCGCCGGCGGGCAGCGGGCTCTGCTCTCCCCCTGGACCCTGGGGAGCTGGGGGATCCCTGGAGCCTCACCTCTTGCTACACCCCTGGGGTCCCCCTGGGAAGGAAGTGGGGTGCAGCCCGTATGAGGGCAGAGGGCTCTGGCTTTGGGGGTGCGGGGCCTGGGGCCGCCCCAGCTCTGCCCCCTGGGAGCTGTGACTGGAGCATGCTGACCCCACATCTGGGCCCACATCTGGGCTCACATCTGGCTCCCGGCCCCTGTCCCCTCCTCTGCCTCCTCAGCTCTGCCCTGGAGATAGTCAGCCGTGGCTTCCCAAGGCCCGGCCCTGTCCCATGCTACAGCAGAGGGACACCCGATGGCTTGTGCAGGGACAGGAGGGCCAGCTCTCTGGGTTGCGTGCAGGCAAGAAACCAACCCGGCTGGCTTCCGGCCCGCAGAGTTTGTTGGCTCCTCTGAGGGAGGGATCCACCTTCAGGCACAGCTGGATCCAGGAGCTCCAACAGTCTCGGGCGCCTCCCGTCTCTCTGGAGTGGGCGCCCTGCTCAGGCAGGCTCTTTCTCCTTGGTGACAAGGCAGTGTCCTTATCCCCAACCTCCCGCCTAGCCCCAGGAAACTGGAAGATCATCTTTCTCATGGAGTCTGGAGCAAGGGGGAGCCCGGGGCTCCCCTGTCCCTGGGGTGGAGAAGCAGGGCCAGGCTCCAAGACCGCAGGCTGGGGAGGGGGTCCCCCAAAGGCCAGGCCAGTCTCGGGGACACAGGGGCTGGGTGGCGCAGGCCCTGCAGGAAGCTCTACAAGAACCTGACCCGGGGCTCAGCGTGGAGGGTGACACGCAGCAGGGGGGCCCTAGGGGGGTCCCATACCATTCAGAATGGGGGCCCTCTTGGGAGGCCTCCCGCCCGGCCCCCTGCACCCCCCTGTCGGCCACCTCACCACGAGGGGGGTGGAGCCCGGGACAGACGCCGGGCCCCCGGCCAGCTGCGAAGCAGACCTGGCAGCCGCTGCGAGGCGGATTGGAAACATGTGGCCTCCCTTCTCTGAAATTCCACGGGGTTTGCACACGAGCCTGCGCGGGGCCGCAGCCGGGCCTGCCGTTCCCCTGGGGCCGGTCTGTCCCGTGGTTTTGCCTCAAAAGGCCCCATCATGCGAATGAAAACGAGGCCCAGAGAGGGACAGCAGCTTGTATGAGCACACACAGCAAACTCCATCCTCCCTCCCTCCATCGGAGGCCTGTGGTCAGCTGAGGGGCCTCCTTCCTCAGGGTCTGGCCGTGTCACTGCTGGTCCCAGAAGGTCCCAGAAGGTCAGGGTCTTGGAGTATGAGGAGGCTGGACCCCAGACTTCCAGCTCAGAGAGACCCCCGCCTGGGCTCAGGCAGGGACCATGCTGTTCCTGGTCCCTGCCTGACGCCTAGGCCCGTTCCTTCTGCTGCACAGTGGGCACAGCCTGTCCCCGGGGCCTGCACACAGCTGTCCCCAAACCACGTGCCGAAGGCCTGGCTGAGGGGCCGGGGCGGCCGACCGCCCTCCAGGGTCGGCACAGCCCCATTTTGCAGCTGGGAAAAGTGAGGCCCAGGAACCTGCCTCCATTTCCACATCTGGAAAGAGGATCCCATGAACCCCGCCTCCGGGTGGCCCTGAGCCCTCCAGGGGGCGGCCGTTCAAATGTTATGACCTCAGGGGACTTTCCTCAGGGCTCCCTGGTCCTCCAGGCAGGCGGGACCCCAGGAGGCCCGGAGGCAGCCAGGCACCTCTTTTCCAAAATGTCCCTACGTGACCCTCTCCCTGTGCTTCATCCACAGGACCCTCAGGACTGCCCCCAGATCCTGCCCTTGTCCCTGGCGCCTGTCCCCACGGGGGGCTCCCAGGACATTCTGGTGCCCCTGGCTAACGCGGCCTCCTTCCACGTAAGTAGAGGCTGGCACAGGGTAGAGGCCGGGACAGGGACAAGGTAGAGGCTGGGGATTGTTCCCTGGCACCCACGGGCTCTGGGCTTGCTCTCTAGGACCTTCTGGGTTCTGTGTGAGAAAGTCCCTGGTCGCACAGGACTGGGGGAACAGGAGGTGGCACTGAGGCCAGGCGATGGGGACAGCAGGCGGCCATCGGCTGCAGCAGGACGCTCTGGCCAGGTCCCCAAGCTGCTCCCGCGCCCCAACAGGAGCAGGGACCCAGCCCCGGCGCCTGGCGCTGCAGCCCGTGGTGGATGAGACCCATGTGTGCGCCCGCCTGTCCCCGCCCTGTCCCCAGGCTGAACTGTGACCCTGGGCACACCCATCCCTGAGGATGGGACATGGCCACCGAGCCCTGTGCCACCCCCTGCCCCGCTGTCCAGAGGGAACTGAGGCCGAGGACAGGGTCACTCGGCTCCTGCTTGCCCCGTGACCAGGCTGTCCCCCAAAATCGGGGCAGGGAGGGGACGCGGCCCTCCCTGGGCTGTCCCCCCAGCGTCCTGGGTGGAAAGCGATGACAGGTCTGGCCCCGTGCCAGCCTCCCCCTCCTGGCTCCCGGGGACGCGCCATCTGTCTCCTCCAGGGAGGAGCTGTCACACGTGGGGGCCACGTGCCAGGCATGGGGCTGAGTCAGGAGGCCTGGTGGCCGGGGCTGGAGCTGGCACCACCCACCCATCCCTGCCAGGCTGGGGACAGGGGGCACAGGGGGCGCCTGGAGGGTGAAAGGGCAGCTCTGGTGGCCTCCCGAGTGTCCCCAGGCCAGCTTCTAGAATCCCGGGGAGGGGCCTGTGCCCTGGAGAGCCCTAGGGACCCTGGCTCTGCTGTCACCAGGTCACCCTGGGCTCAGGGCAGGAGTCAAAATGAGCCTTTGGCCGCCAGCAGCCACTTCCCTACCTCCGCTTCCAGCCTGTGACCCCAGAAAGGGACCGACTGACCCTGTTCTCTGCAGGGTGTCACATCTGCCAGGGACAGGGACATAAACAGGAAGACCCGCCTGAGGCTGGCCAGGGGCTGGGCCAGCACACACAGAAACCGCTTAGCTAGTTATTGATGCCGCTGTATTTATTGAACACTTCCTGTATACCCATCACAACAAGCACATATTGGGCACCTAGAGCATGCAGACCCCTAAGATTCACCATTTCCAGTTTCTCCACCAGTGGAAGGGAAGTCCACCCCCAGTGTACAGCCAGGAAAAAATAAAGCTCAGAGAGGTAGAACAACCTGTAGGAGATCACACAGCTTCGGACATAGCAGAGGTGGCATTTGAAGACTTGCTTGGTGGCCCAAAGGGAGACAGGCTGCCCAGGCCAAGGAACAGAGAGGGCTGGGTCAGGAGAAGAGCCAGGTGGAGGCGTGGCCTTGTGGGGCAGAGGTGGGGATGCTAAGTCCAAAGACTGCCAGGTACCGCGGTGCCACCTGTCACCCCAGAGGCTTGGGAGGCTGAGGCAGGAGGATGGTGAGTTCAAAGCCAGCCTCAGCAACAGCGAGGCCCTAAGCAACTCAGTGAGACCCAGGGCAGGACCCCTAGTGTGCGTGGGCTCCTGGTCCCCCCGACATCAGACATGAAGGGGCCTCTGGGAGGTGGTGCAGCCACACCCAGACCTGAGATGGGACCGAGGCCAGCATTCAGGGGACAGTCCGGGGCGTCGTGGCGGGGTTGGAGGGGAGGGACGCTGGCTGGCTGTCCTCAGCCCCCTCCGTCCCCGTCTCCCGCAGGGGGCAGCCCTGGAGTGCAGCTTGGGGCCAGAGGACACCTTTGAGGCCACTTGGCTCAACGCCTCAGTTGTACGCTGCAACCAAGTGGCGGTAAGTGGCGCGGGCCCCCCCCAGGGGACCGGGGAGACCTTCCTCCCCACCCTACCCTCTTCTGGGTTCCCGTCCCCCTTCCCCAACAGCCCTGCCCCCCCTCGGCCTCCATGACACCCCCTCCCCCAGAAAAGGCGCAGTCGCTCACCCGCCCTCTCCCCTTCCCCCCACAGCTGCACACGACCCTGAAGACCCAGGAGTTTGCCCTCAGCCTCCAACTGAAGGGGCGGCCCTCGCAGTTCCTGGACAACCCCGAGCCCCCCATAACAGGTGGGCTCCCTGCCGGGTCTCCGCACCCATGGAGGCTCTCTCCTGAACCCCACAGTCCCCCTCTACAGAAGGCTCAGTGAGGGTCTGTTGAGCTGGTGCAAAGCCATGAGGATAGTTTTGGGGTGTAGCTGCCCCCCGATGTGATGGTGCCATCATTATTATTATTATTATTATTATTATGGTACTGGGACTTTAGGCCTTGGCCTCCCAGAGCCCATGTGGCTCAGCCCTTCCCGGCCTCCGGGAGGCCCACTGGTGGGCCTGGCTGTGAATCCCAGCTCCCCCAGGGTCCGGCTGTGTGGCTTTGGAGAAGTGACTCCCCCTCTCTGAGCACTTATCTGTAAATGGTGTTAACCAGTGGCTCTACCTGATGGGGTCAGGCAAAGGAGTGAGGAGTTCAGCCAGGCTCAGGGGTGCCAAGAACTTCGCAGGGTCCAGATCTGGGACGCAGCCCCGGCCTCTGGGTGACCCGTTCTCCCCCACTGTCCCCTGCAGTTGTGGTCTATAACTGTGCCATGGGCAGCCCCGACTGTTCCCAGTGCCTTGGCCGCGAGGACCAGGGTCACCTGTGCGTGTGGAGCGACGGCTGCCGCCTGCGGGGACCCCTGCAGCCCCTGCCCGGCTCCTGCCCCGCACCTGAGATCCGTGGGGTAAGCACACCCAGGGGGCGCTCGCACCCCAGAACCGGCCTGCGCCCAGCCTGGCTCTGCATCTCCGGGCTGGGGAGCTGGGGGGACACCCCTAGGCACGTGCATGCAAGTGACCCGTGAGCCATAGCAAGGTCAGGGAAAGCTGGGGGTCTGGTGACAATCAAGGCGCCTCCTATAACTCTTGTACCCGGTGCAAGAAAAGAAAAATCTCAGGGAAGGATTCTGATTGGCTTAGCCGAGGCCAGGTCCCGCCCCTTGTCCAATCAGCGTCTGGCTGCCATGTGGGCTCCTGGGCTGGGACACAGACCTGGGAACTGGCCTCAGGGTGCCCAGGAGGCTGCCCTAAGTGGCATCCGCGAGCTGAGTGGCCTCAGTCATGCTCAAGGCCAGGTGACCCGCAGTCCCAGCCCTCTCTGAGCCCCTGTATCCTCTAAGCAATGAATGGTGCTGGGTGGCCCTGCCTCCGGGGACAATGGGAGGGGCCATTTGTCAGTGTCCCAGCCTCAAAGCCCCTGTCACTACTGTCTCTGGTCTCCGGGCAGATCGAGCCCCTGAGTGGCCCCTTGGATGGCGGGACCCTGCTGACCATCCGCGGCAGGAACCTGGGCCGGCGGCTCAGTGACGTGGCCCACGGCGTGTGGATCGGCAGCGTGGCCTGTGAGCCGCTGGCGGACAGATACACGGTGTCCGAGGAGTGAGTGGCAGGGTCCCCAGCCCCCCCCTCGTCCCACTGTGTGTCCAGCGGTCCCGCTGTGCCTCCTGCCCGGCTCTGCTTGGGGCGCTCCTCCCTCCCTCCGGTTCCTGCTCTGCGCCGCCTCCTCCAGGAAGCCCTCGGGGCCCCCCAGGCCAGGCCAGCCCCTCTGCACACAAGCCCCGCTCTGATGAGAATGGTGGGTTTGCAGTTAAATTTGGGGGGCTCCTGGTGGGAGAGTCCCTCTAGAGAATGTTCTAGAACCGAGGAATGAGCTAGAGTTCCTCTTGGGGAGGCCTTGCAGGTAAGCCCATCAGGCGACCAGATGATCTGATCACAGTCCTCCTGGCCCCCCTCGTCCTCTCAGAGGTGCAGAATTGTGGGAACGCCTGGGGTGGGGGTGATCCCCGACAGTGGTCACTCCAGGTGGCCTCCAGAGCCTAAGAGGACTGACTGTTCATTATTTCAATGTGGACGGTGCCCAAGGCCAGGTCCAACTGAGAGTGGGAGGACACGGGGCACCGTCACATCCTCTGAGCGCACCTGTCCCCCTCCAGGATCGTGTGTGCCACGGGGCCAGCCCCAGGGGCCTTCTCAGACGTGGTGACGGTCAATGCTTCCAAGGAGGGCAGGTCTCGGGAGCGCTTCTCCTACGTGGTAAGGAGGCCACGCCCACCGTCCGCCCCCTCTGCGCTCCGCCCCCTCTGCGCTCCGCCCCCTCTGCGCTCCGCCCCCTCTGCGCTCCGCCCCCTCTGCGCTCCGCCCCCTCTGCGCTCCGCCCCCTCTGCGCTCCGCCCCCTCTGCGCTCCGCCCCCTCTGCGCTCCGCCCCCTCTGCGCTCCGCCCCCTCTGCGCTCCGCCCCCTCTGCGCTCCGCCCCCTCTGCGCTCCGCCCCCTCTGCGCTCCGCCCCCTCTGCGCTCCGCCCCCTCTGCGCTCCGCCCCCTCTGCGCCCCGGCCCCTCTGCGCCCCGGCCCCTCTGCGCCCCGGCCCCTCTGCGCCCCGCCCCATCTCTGAGCTCCGCCCCTCCGAGCTCCACCCCTCCGAGCTCCGCCCCCTGCTAGCTCCGCCCCCGCTAGCTCCGCCCCCCAGGTGCACAGAACCTGACTCCTGCCCTCCGCCTCCAGCTGCCTCTGGTCCACACCCTGGATCCTAGAATGGGCCCCAAGGCAGGGGGCACCAGGATCACCATCCATGGGAGTGACCTCCACGTGGGCTCCGAGCTCCAGGTCCTGGTGAACGACACAGACCCCTGCACGGAGCTTGTGTAAGCCCGAGAGCAGCCCTGCCCCTCCCACCAGAGCAACCCATGGGGTTGGGGGACGGGTGGGTGGGGGCGATGTCATTGTCCCAAACATCAGATGGTTGTTTGTTAGCCATGGCCCCTTAGGGAAGCCTCTCCACTTCTCTGACCTTCAGTGTCTTCTTGTAAGAACTTTTTTTTTTTTTTTTTTTGATACCAGGGATTGAACCCAGGGGTGCTTAACCACTGAGCCCTGCCCCCAGCCCTTTTTATATTTTATTTAGAGTCAGGGTCTCCCTGAGTTGCTTAGGGCCTTGCTAAGTTGCTGAGACTGGCCTCCGATTTGTGATCCTCCTGCCTCAGCCTCCTGAGCTGCTGGGATGACAGGCGTGCTTGGCGTAAACATGGTCTTTCAGTTCAGGGAGTGCATTGCCCAGCATACAGTAGGTGCTCCATAAATGGTAGCCACAATTAAAATGGTGATTGCCGGCCCAGGAGTGTGACCAGGGGTAGGGGGTGTGGTCTGGAGCCTTTTGATGGTGAGGTGGGGGAACTTCTGTCTTTATGATGCACTTACTGTGTACCATGTCTCATTGATAGACTTTTCTGAGGATGCATAAGATAAGCCCCGCCCAGGCCTCAGGGAAACAGGAAGCTCCCATGGAGACGGGATCAGAGAAAACTCAGGGCTTTGGGGTTCTGAGTGAGATCTGGGGGGGCTTCCTAAGGGCGCAGAAGACAAGGCGGGCCCCAGGCCAAGTGCATAGGGCTGGGACATTAGCAGCCCAGGCGCGTCCCCCTGCTGATGTGGCTGTCCCCCGCAGGCGCACGGAAACCAGCATCACCTGCACGGTGCCCGGGGGCGCCCAGGCGGCCCCGGTGCCCGTGTGCGTGCGCCTGGAGCGCAGGGGCTGCGTGCGCGGCAACCTCACCTTCTGGTACATGCCGAACCCCGTGATCACGGCCATCAGCCCCCGCCGCAGCCCCGTCAGGTGAGCCCCAGCCCCTGGCCCGGCCCAGCCTCCTTCCTTGGGGCCACAGGTGTGCTGAGGGGGTCTGGCTGTCCCCCACAGCGGCGGCAGGACCATCACGGTGGCTGGCGAGCGGTTCCACATGGTCCAGAACGTGTCCATGTCCGTGCACCACATTGGCCGGGAGCCCACGGTGAGGGGACCCCCCCGGGGGGCTGCGATGGCGGGTGGGCTGGGTACAGCTGGTGGCCGTGGCTGACCAGGCCTCTTCCTGCGGCATCTCTGTCTCTTTCTGTCCCCTTTCACCCCAACCCCTGTTTGTCCGGCGTCCGTCTGTCCATCCTGCATTCCTCACCTCGACCCCTGGGCCAGCTCTGCAAGGTCCTCAATGCCACCCTCATCACCTGCCCATCCCCGGGGGCCCTGAGCAATGCCTCGGCGCCCGTGGACTTCTTCATCAACGGGCGGGCCTACGCCGACGAGGTGGCGGTGGCCGAGGAGCTGGGCGACCCCGAGGAGGTGCCGCGGGGCAGCAGGTTCCGCCTGGACTACCTCCCCAACCCGCAGTTCTCCACGGCCAAGCGCGAGAAGTGGATCAAGCACCACCCCGGGGAGCCCCTCACCCTCGTCATCCACGTGAGCCCCTGGGGACCCCGGGGTGGCCGGAGGGGGCAGGCCAGGCTCAGCCAAGAGCGTTGGTCAGCGTCCCTCCTGTACCCACAGAAGGAGCAGGACAGCCTGGGACTCGAGAGCCACGAGTACCGCGTCAAGATAGGCCAGGTGGCCTGCGACATCCAGATCATTTCGGAGAGGGTCATCCACTGCTCCGTCAATGAGTCCCTGGGCGCCGCCGAGGGGCAGCTGCCCATCACGGTGAGTGGCAGAGGCGGAGCTGACTCTGGCCCCGCCCCAACCATTCCCTGAGCATCCACCAGTTTTCGTGCTCAATAGCTTAGGCCAGCAACGCAAGGCAGAGCTTCAGATCCTCCCTGGGCAGATGAGGACACGGAGGTCCAAGACCTTAGGGACCTGCTCAGTGTCAGTCATTCGCTTCAGCTGGTCCCTGAGGTGGCTGGGCTTTCGGGATCCTGGTGTCCTGCCTGGTCAAGTCTAGTCACCTGCTGTCCTGGTCCCAGATAATCAAGGACAGGAAGCAGGCCCTGTGAACTGCCCATCTTTCCCTGCTCCTCCTAGGCTCTAATAATTGTCACGGCCTCCTGTACTGACAAACATCATCTCCATTAGCTGTCAGTCTTCCCAGGAGGTAGAAATGGTTATCTTTCTATTATCACGGGGGCTCAGAGAGGTTAGGTGACTTGCCCAAGACCACACAGCATTAGCCAAAATGTAATTCCAGAAAAACTACAATCCCCTTCCCTACCTCTGTGCAGATCCAAGTAGGGAACTTCAACCAGACCCTCGCCACGTTGCAGCTGGGGGGCAGCGAGACCGCCATCATAGTGTCCATCGTTATCTGCAGCGTCCTGCTCTTGCTGTCTGTGGTTGGTAAGGAGTCCCAGGCTTGGGAAACGGGGAGGGCAGACCTGCCCCCCAGGCCCCGGCCTGTCTGAACATGGGCATTCAGGAAGGGCATCATAAAATAATGTAGGGGCTGGGGCTGGGGCTCAGTGGTGGAGCGCTGGCCTAGCCCGTGTGAGGCCCTGGGTTCGATCCTCAGCACCACATAAAAATAAACCAAGAAAATAAAGGCATTTGTCCATCTACAACTTAAAAAAATTTTTTTTTAAGTAAAATAATGTAGTCTAGAAATCGGAGCCTCATACGCTGCTGGTGGGACTGTAAAACCCTCTGTAGATGGTCAACATGTTCACTGTCACCAGGTGTGGGGATGCACACCTGCAATCCCAACCTTTGGGAGGCTGAGGCAGGAGGATTGCAAGTTGGAGGCCAGCCTCAGCAACTTAGCAAGACCCTGGCTCAAAATAAAAAAAAAAAAATAAGAAGATCTGGGGGTGCAGCTCCATGGTAGAGAGCCTCTGGGTTCATTCCCTAGTACCTTAAAAAAAATCTTAATTCAGCATAATTCTTGGTCATTGAACAAAGAATGGAAAATACTAAAGTCCAAAAAGAAAACAGAAAACACATCATTTTATCACCCGAGAGCTACCGTGATTTTAAACGCGCACATTTCTTTGTCTGAGTGCTGTCCCCTGAGGATCCTGGGGAGAAGCTCTCCTCCCCAGGCCTGGGATCTGCATACAGCAGGTGCCAATAAATGCTTTGCTGCCCGCAGCCCTGTTTGTCTTTTGTACCAAGAGCCGCCGCGCAGAGCGCTACTGGCAGAAGACGCTCCTGCAGATGGAGGAGATGGAATCGCAGATCCGCGAGGAGATCCGCAAAGGTCAGTGGGTGGCACCGGGTAAAGGCTGTCCCATGGCTGTCCCGACGGGGGGACAGGTGCACAGTCTGCTGACAGCTCCCTGCCTGTCCGCCAGGCTTCGCAGAGCTTCAGACGGACATGACGGATCTGACCAAAGAGCTGAACCGCAGCCAGGGCATCCCCTTCCTGGAATATAAGCACTTTGTGACCCGCACCTTCTTCCCCAAGGTCAGCCGGAGCCCCCCCTTGAACCTGGACAGGGCAGCTTGACCCAGGGCACGTGCATGCAGTACAGGGCCTCTTGAGCAGTGCGAAACCTGCACTCCCGTCCACGGCAGTCCTGCCAAGAGAGGGGATCTGTCCAGACAGGAACCAGCTGCCAGCCCCCATCTCCTCACTAAGGCATTTAAGCGGGTGACTTGGACTCCCAGGATTCCCTGCCAGCATTCCCTTGGTCTCCCTGTTGTCTCCTGTCCTCTGGGTGCTGCTTAACTATCCCGTGCCTCGCACATGCCTGTCATCCCAGCGGCTCAGGAGGCTGAGGCAGGAGGATCAGAGGTTGGAGGCCAGCCTCAACAACTTAGCAAAGCCCTGTGCATAAATAAAGAAAGGGCCCCCGGGTCCTCTGGGTGCTGTGATTTCTGGGCCAGTGTCCCCTGGCAGAGGCCCAGGCTGGCGCCCCTTTCTGCCCAGCGAGCCTGGCCTGGTCATCGGGGGGGCGTCCAGCCGCTGAGGACCCTGGGATGTGCCTCTGCAGTGCTCCTCCCTTTCCGAAGAGCGCTACGTGTCGCCCTCGCAGACCCTCAGTCCCCAGGGGAGTGGCTCCCCGCCGCAGGAGACCCACCCGCTGCTGGGAGCGTGGACCGTGAGTACCCCAGGTCCCCACCCGGGCGGCCCCTCCCGGGGTCCCACGGTCCCCCTCCTGCCACCCGGGGACGCCCGTCGTTGGCCTTGGGAGACGAGCAGCCTCCGCCTCCGCTGCCCCCGCAGATCCCCGAGAGCTGCCGGCCGCACATGGAGGAGGGCATCAGCCTCTTCTCGTCCCTGCTCAACAACAAGCACTTCCTCATCGTCTTCGTGCACGCCCTGGAGCAGCAGAAGGACTTTGTCGTGCGGGACAGGTCAGTGCCCGGGACATGGGGGGCCGCCGGGCTGGACTCCCCAGGTCCGATCCCCGGCTGACACCCCAGGGCCCCGCAGGTGCAGCCTGGCCTCGCTGCTGACCATCGCTCTGCACGGCAAATTGGAGTACTATACAGGCATCATGAAGGAGCTGCTGGTGGACCTCATCGACGCCTCGGCCGCCAAGAACCCCAAGCTCATGCTGCGGCGCACCGAGTCGGTGGTGGAGAAGATGCTCACCAACTGGATGTCCATCTGCATGTACAGCTGCCTGCGGGTGAGGCCGCTCGCGCCTGCGCAGGGGAGGCCGGAAGTCACGCCCCCCCGGGTCTCCAGGGACTCTCCCACCCCTTGTGCAGATATGGAAAAGGGGTGCTCAGAAGGGGCCTGGGAGCCGGGCGCGGTGGCACACACCTGTCCTTCTAGCACACACCTGTCGTCCTAGCAGCTCCGGAGGCCGAGGCAGGAGGATCGCAAATTGAAATGCAAAAGGACCTCCATTAGAACTTTTCTGCAGAACGGGAGTCCCTGGTCCTGTCTTGCCATCCGGCTGCCTTTACAAGGGCAGAGGCCACAGGGTCAGCTGGGGTTCATGGGAGAAAGGCAAAGGCTTGGACAGAGCCCAGAACCAGGCCCTTAATTGTGTTGGGTCTCCATCTGGTCTTTGGCAGAACCCAGCTGTGTGACCCTGGGTAGGTCACTGCCCTCTCTGGGCCTTGGTTACCTTTGGTTAAGCAGATCCTCTGCCCCTGGCCTCTGGAGTCCTGTGAATCCTCTCAGGGGAAGCAGGAAGCATGGGATGGGACAGACCTGGACCCTGGGGGCTGCGGGGGCTCTGGACCTAGCTCTCCTGGCCACTTTATATGGCCTCCGTCGGGTCTGTCCCTGCCCTCTGGGCCTGTTCTCTCCTCTACAAAATGGGACATCGGTGGCTCCCAGCCCTAGATCCGGAGAATTGGCTCTGGACTGAGAGCTGGCCCGCTGCCTGCAATCGTTGCCAAATCTGCTTAAAATGTACTTAACTTTTTTTCAAACACACTTACCGTTCGTACTCCAATGTCCACGTAAATGGAACAGCTGGGTCGCTGGGAAATCAGCTGGAGACTGTGGGTGGCAGCGAGTCCCTTGTTGGCCGGGTGCTCGCAATAAAATGGGGGTCCGCAGCAGGGGGGCTGCAGACAGCACGGCTTCAGGCTCTGATGGGGGCCTTTGTGAACGCCTCTGGGTCCTGTTTCCACCTCCCCTCACCCTGGGAGGTCCCCCCTGGGTAGGTAGGGCCAGCCACGGGCTCAGGACTGGGTGGATGCACGACCTAGCTGGGCCATGCTGGGCAGATGGCTTGCCCTCTCTGAGCCTCAGTAGTGTCAATGGAGCTGTGCGGGGGGGCTTGTTGGTCTCTGCAAAAGAACTTCCGGTCCATAGAGACGCTGGACAGGGGGTGTGACCCTGGGCACTGGGGTCCCAAAGGAGGTGTTGGGGAGAAGTGGGCCCCCAGGTGGGATGGGGTGAGGCCAAAATGTAGAGGCTGGGACATGGAGGGCGGCCCAGGGCCTTGACCCCTGACAGCCCTGTGCCCACCCAGGAGACGGTCGGGGAGCCATTCTTCCTGCTCCTGTGCGCCATCAAGCAGCAGATCAACAAGGGCTCCATCGACGCCATCACGGGCAAGGCCCGCTACACGCTCAACGAGGAGTGGTTGCTGCGGGAGAACATAGAGGCCAAGCCAAGGGTCAGCCTGGTGGGCGGGGCGGGGCCAAGCAGTGGGCGGGAACGTGGGCGGGGCCAAATGGTGGGTGGGGCCACGGGGTGCTGAGCCTGCTTTAGGCGGGGTTAGGCAGGGAGCGCTAGTGGGCAGGGATATATGGGCGGGGCTTGCCAGCCCTGGGCGGGGTCAAGCAGTGGGCGGGCCCAAATGGTGGGTGGGGCCACAGGGTGCTGAGCCTGCTTTAGGCTGGGTTAGGCAGGGAGCGCTAGTGGGCAGGGATATATGGGCGGGGCTTACCAGCCCTGGGCGGGGTCAAGCAGTGGGCGGGCCCAAATGGTGGGTGGGGCCACAGGGTGCTGAGCCTGCTTTAGGCGGGGTTAGGCAGGGAGCGATAGTGGGCGGGTAGTGTGGGCGGGGCTTGAGGTGGGCGGGGATATGTGGGCGGGGCTTGGCAGGTCCTGGGCGGGGCTGGTACAGGCCTCCAGTCTTTCTTTTTCATTATTTATTTTTGGCCTCCAGTCTTCACCTAGCCTTGCAGCCTCCCAGGACAGAGCCTTTCCTGCCTGGGCTCCTGTGTAGCAAGGGTGACAATCTATTGACCCCTGTCCCTTTTGCCTTGTCTGTCTCTGCAGAACCTGAACGTGTCCTTCCAAGGCTGCGGCATGGACTCGCTGAGCGTGCGAGCCATGGACACCGACACGCTGACACAAGTGAAGGAGAAGATTCTGGAAGCCTTCTGCAAGAATGTGCCCTATTCGCAGTGGCCGCGGGCCGAGGACGTGGACCTTGGTGGGCAGGAGCAGGGGTAGGGGTGGGCGCAGGGGCCTGGGTGCCTGGAGGCTTCAGCCTTGGCCAGACAGTCCCCTTCAAATGAGCACATGTGCATGATGAGTGGCCTGAGGACACCCGCGATGGCAGACTGGGATGCCAAGAGCAAGCGGCTCTGGTTGGGTGGGACGCGGGCCCTGCGGTGTGACCAAGCTTTGGACAGCAGACAAAACCCTGTGGGAGGAACTTCCCGCAGAAGGGCACCTCAGAGTGGGTTTTGAAGGGTGCATAGGAGTCTCAGTTCTGCCACAAAGAGAGGTTCCTAAAACTACGGGGCATCCCTGGTCACTCACATTGTGCCCAGTCCTGGACAGAGCGGGGCCCTCCCTTCATCCCCAGGACAGTGGGAGCCATGGGGGTTGTGTGGCCTCTGGTGCAGGTGACACCTTTTATTTCAGGAGTTGTAACATTAAGGACCCTGGGGAGTGGGGACGCTTCCTGAGCGTCTGCTTGGTGACAGCTCCTGGGTACCCTTGTTGTATACCATCTCCCCATTTTCCAGATGAGGACACAGAGGCTCAGAGAGGGGCCTGGCTTGCCTCGGGTGGCCCAGCCAGGGTGAGAGAGGCCTCTTCTTGGGTGGCCTCCCGGTGCTGGCTCCCCGCCCTGACCCTGACGGTCGGCTCCTCTGCCCCCAGAATGGTTCGCCTCGAGCACGCAGAGCTACATCCTGCGTGACCTGGACGACACCTCGGTGGTGGAGGACGGCCGCAAGAAGCTCAACACGCTGGCCCACTACAAGGTGCGGCCCCGCCCCTCCCCTGCCTCCCTCCCTGGACTCCCGGCCTCTGATTTCAGCCTCTCCCCTCCCATCAGATTCCTGAAGGGGCCTCCCTGGCCATGAGCCTGTCGGACAAGAAGGACAATACCCTGGGCCGAGGTAGGGCTGGAGGGCAGGGCCAGGCTCCTCTGACCCACTCCTCCTGGGGCCTGGGCCTTGGCAGGCCGATCGCCTGTGGGCAGCTGGAGGCCGGCCCAGGAGCACGGGATGTGGCCTGGGCAGGGGCCAGGCAGAGGGGAGCTGGCCGGCCTCTCTGGGTCTGGGGCTGTGTTCGTTCCACCGGCCCCTGTGGCGGCCCGGGCCTCGCTGCCCAGCTGCCAATTCTGGGAATCGGGGCTCCTCTGAGTCCTGGGGTCCCCTCTTGTTTATTTATCGTGTGTTTCTCCTCTCGCAGTGAAGGACTTGGACACGGAGAAGTATTTCCACTTGGTGAGTGTCCAGTCTGGACCCCGGGGAGCCTGGCCCTGGCTGGGAGTGGCCTTGGCTCTGGGCCACCCTGGGCCTCTGAGAAATGGCTCCCAGGCCTTGGGAAGAGCTGGGCTGGGCTGAGGGAGCTGGGGATGCGTCCAGGATCAGTGGACGTCAGAGGCCCATGTGCAGAGAGCCAGAGCCAGGGCCCCCCCCGCCCATGGCCATGGCCGGGCACTGACCACTGCCCACCTCCCAGGTGCTGCCCACGGATGAGCTGGCAGAACCCAAGAAGTCTCACCGACAGAGCCACCGGAAGAAGGTGCTCCCCGAGATCTACCTGACCCGCCTGCTGTCCACCAAGGTGGGCCCCGCCTCAGTGTCCCCTCCCCAGCTCCTGGGGGTCCGCTGTGCATGCTCCCCTGTCCCCCTATGGGGCAGTAGAGAAGGAAATGGGGGCCACAGGGGTCAGTGGTGTCCCTAAGGCCACATGGCTCGAGTGCCAAGGTTGGGGCTCAAATCCTGGCCCCTCCCGTTCCCAGCTGGGGACCCAGGATCTGTCACCACCCCCGGGAGGTTCCACCACGGGACCCGACTGAGGTCACGTGACTTCCCCAGGCACCAGGCACGGGCTGCCCTGGTGGCCCACGGCTCTGAGAGTGCCCCTGGCTGACCCTGGCCCCCCACCCCTACAGGGCACGCTGCAGAAGTTTCTGGATGACTTGTTCAAGGCCATTCTGAGCATCCGGGAGGACAAGCCCCCGCTGGCCGTCAAGTATTTCTTTGACTTCCTGGAAGAGCAGGCGGAGAAGAGGGGAATCTCGGACCCGGACACCCTGCACATTTGGAAGACCAACAGGTAGGCAGGCGGGGGCAGGGGGAGGGCTGTGTAGACGTCACCGTATCACTGGGGCAGAGCTGTGGCTCTGGGTCTCAGAGCCTGCCCTCTGAGGCCGCCTGCCTGGGTTCAGTGCCTACCGTGCCATAATTTTGAGCTGTGTGATCTTGGGTGAGTGACTTAACCTCTCTGTGCTCCAGTCTGCCCAGCTATAAAACTAGGGCAACAATAGTAACCCACCTTCTTTGTAAGAATTCACCCGAAAACATCCCGGGCAGTGTGTGTTCGATGCCCTCATCCTCACCCTCCTCCACCTGGGTTAGCAAACAGAATCAACTTCATCTGACAGAAGAGGACACCGAGGGTCCCCGAGGCTCCCTGCCCCCCATCATACAGCCCTGGGGATGGCAGAACCAGGCTCTACCCTCCATGTTCTGGTTCCCAGACCCAGTTTGTAGCCTTTCCTTGAAGCTGAAGGTCTCCAACCAGCAATTTATTGAAATCCTCACCCAAATGCTAATGACCCAGCAGGGTTTGAGCAGTGCCAGAAGTTTCTCAGAACTCCCAGGACCCACATGCCCCGTGTCACTGGGTGGCCCTGAGCTGCAGAGTGTCAGCAGCTCTCTGACCTTCCAGGAGGAGGCTCAGGGTGGAGGCCCCGCCCTCCCTCTCTGCTCTGCACTTCCTGCAAGGCCGGGGGCGTGGCTTGGGGCTGGGGGTGGGGCATGGGGCTGGGGGCGTGGCATGGGGCTGGGGCGGGGCATGGGGCTGGGGCGGGGCATGGGACGGGCCTGGGGTGGGGGCGGGGCCTGGGAAGGGCGGGGCCTGGGCAGGGAGGGGCCAGGGCGGGGCCTGGGCAGGGCGGGGCCTGGGCAGGGCGGGGCCTGGGCAGGGCGGGGCCTGGGCAGGGCGGGGCCTGGGCAGGGCGGGGCCTGGGCAGGGCGGGGCCTGGGCAGGGCGGGGCCTGGGCAGGGCCGGGCCTGGGCAGGGCCGGGGGAGGGGAGGCCTCTAATGAAAACCAGGCTCTGGCTGAGGCTCCAGAGCGAGAGCCAGGGCGGAGGGGGGGGACTCTGCAGGGGGCAGAGGCGGCCACAGGGTGGACCAGCCATCCCTGCAGCCTCTGCCCTGGTCCAGCCACCCCAGCTGGCCAGGGAGAGCCAAACCTCAGTTCCCAAAGGTGACATCCATCCTGGGGACTGCAGCATCCTGGAGGGACTGCCCTCCAGCCACCACTTCCCGCCCTGCCCCGCCCTTTGGTGGGCTCACGGCCACCCTGCCCCTCCCAGCCTCCCCCTGCGGTTCTGGGTGAACATTCTGAAGAACCCCCAGTTCGTCTTCGACATCGAGAAGACGGACCACATCGACGCCTGCCTCTCCGTCATCGCCCAGGCCTTCATCGACGCCTGCTCCATCTCCGACCTGCAGCTGGGCAAGGTGGGTCTTTTTTGGGGGGCGGTGGGGGGTACCTGGGGCTGAACCCAGGGGTGCTCAACCACTGAGCCCCGTCCCCAGCCATTTTTTGCGTTTCACTGAGCTACAGGGGCTGGTTGAGTTGCTTAGGGCCTCCCTAACTGTTGAGGCTGGCTTTGAAATGGCGATCCTCCTGCCTCAGCCTCCAGAGCTGCTGGGCTGACAGGCATGGGCCACCGCAGCCGGCTAGGGGGGGGTCTCTTGGTGGGTGGACACTGGGGGAGATGGACCCTCGGGAAGAACTTTCTGGAAGGTCAACCTCCAGGTCTGGAGGCTGTACGGCAAATGGTGTCACTCAGGGGAAGTCGCCCAGGAAGGGACACTCCAGGCTGAGAGCCAGGCTCTGGGCAGCCGCCCTCGAAGACCAGGAGCTATTGGAGCCACGGGGTGAGGGGCAGAGAAGCCAATCAGTGCGTGGCCCGTGGGTCACCAAGCACCTGCCTGAAGGGACAGGCTCCAGCTGGCTTTAGAGGGTAGAGGCCAGACAGAGTGGCCTTCCAGGCGGTGACCAGGAGACAGGCAAGCGCTCTGGACCCTGAGCGTCCATGACACGGCACAGTCAGACCTCCCACGGCAGGCCCCGGGCCAGGGGCGGTGGCCCTGTGTCTAGGCCACCGCAGGAGAGAGAAAATGACCTCCCTGCCCAAGTCTGTGCCCCTCCAAGGGCAGGATGCGTGTGACACGGGGCTGGGGACGTTGGAATCACGCAGCGGGAAACATCAGATCAGATGCAAGAGGCAGACCCAGGTCCCCAAGAGGGGTGTCACCAAAGCAGGCTGCGGGGTCAGGGAGAGATCAGGGCAGGGGCTTCGTGTCCAGAGCAGCCCAGGGAGGGGACCAAGGATCCCCTGGTCTGAAGCCAGCACATTGGGGACATTGGGTGCCAACCAAGACCCCTCAGTCCCCGAGGGCCCCCCTAAGGCCACTTCTGGGGCCATCAGGACAGGGGCTGCTTGGAAAGTGAGACCCAGCTGTGCATGTGGCCCTGGCTGAGACGTCCCCTGTCCCCAGGACTCTCCCACCAACAAGCTGCTGTACGCCAAGGAGATCCCCGAGTACCGCAAGGTCGTGCAGCGCTACTACAAGCAGATCCAGGACATGACGCCGCTCAGCGAGCAGGAGATGAACGCGCACCTGGCGGAGGAGTCGCGGGTGCGCAGGCGCAGGAGGGCGGGGGGGGGGGGGGGGGGCAGAAGCCTAGACCCTTGGATCGCTGCTGGGCGGGGGGCTCAGGGCATTTGGGGGGCCCCCTGGGTGTCCCCTTGTTGCCTACAATTGCTCAGCACCTTAGTCCCAGGGAAGGGGTCTGCAGAGAATTTTCTAGAAGGGAGCTGGGAAGTCTAGGCCCAGGGGCTCTTGGAAGGTGGGGGTGAGGAGCTGCGAGGTCAGCCTCCCTCTCCGGCCTCCCCCTGCAGAAATACCAGAATGAGTTCAATACCAACGTGGCCATGGCAGAGATCTATAAATACGCCAAGAGGTATCGGCCCCAGGTGAGTGTCCCCCGGTCCCTGCCCCGGTGGTACCTGCCCACGTCCATTCTGCCCACCTGACATAGAAGACGCAGGAGAACATCTCGCCTTAGGACTCACATCCGGGAACTTTGCGCTTTAGCTTGGGGTCTTTTTTTTTTTGGTGGGGGTAATTGGGGCTGAACTCAGGGGCGCTCAACCCCTGAGCCCTGTCCCCAGCCATTTTGGGGGTTTCACTGAGACACAGGGTCTGGTCGAGTTGCTTAGGGTCTCACTAACTGTTGAGGCTGGCCTCCAACCTGCGATCCTCCTGCCTCAGCCTCCCGAGCTGCAGGGATGACAGGCGTGGGCCACTGCAGCCGGCTAGGGTGGGTCTCTTGGTGGGTGGACAGAGGCGCTGTGCGCTCTGCCACCATCTAAGGCGGGGACCCCTGAGCTGGGCCACCGGCTGACCCCCTGCTGCCTCCTGCTCAGATCATGGCCGCTCTGGAGGCCAACCCCACGGCCCGCAGGACGCAGCTGCAGCACAAGTTCGAGCAGGTGGTGGCCCTGATGGAGAACAACATCTACGAGTGCTACAGCGAGGCCTGACCCCGGCCCGAGTCGGGCTGCGACACTGAGGACAGAGAAGGCTCAGGGGAAGGACGGACCAGGAAGGCCAGGCCTGGAGCCCCCAAGCCCGGCCCCAGGGACACCTCCGTGTCCCCTCCCACTGGCTCTGACTCTGGGATGGGGGCCGCTCTCTGGGAAGCTGTCCCCGTCCACCCAGCACAGTGGCCTGCCCTGCACCAGCCAGCTGCTAAGACAGGGGAGAGGAGGCTGCAGCCCCCCAAAACACTACCTCATGCAAACTGGCCCGGGGGGAGCCCCTGATGGCTTTCTGCTTTCACCACCAAAAAGCTGTCACCACGTCCCTTGGCCCCAGAGGACCCTGGCCACGCTCAGGGTCAGAGTTTTCTGGTTTTCTGTGGCTGCAGCGGCTGTTGGCAGCCAGGGCCGTGCCCACCGCCTCCAGGGAGGCGGCCAGGGTTGCCCCTCAGGCCCGGGAGGGACAGAGGAGGAGGGGACAGGAGCTGGGGGCGGGAGGGGCGAGGGTGCACCGAGTCTGTAGCTGGGCTACTCGATCTTTCTGGAAGTGTTTCTAAAGATAGCACCACTTTGGGGGGTTTTTTGGGGGTTTTTTTTTTTTTAAAGGTTTTATATATATCAAAAAAAAAATTATCACGCGCCAACTGTGAATGGCTGCCACTTGTGCAGAGGACTCGGGGAGGGTCCCCAGGGGCGCCCAACGCAACACTGGAAATGACCGTTCCAGAGACCCGGCAGGCCTGGCCCCCCCCAGGGGCCTGGGAACGTCACCCCATCTGTCCCTGCCTGATGTGACCCTGGGTGGCTGATCCAGCCCGTGGGTCCCCCTGGGAGCAGACACAGCCAATGCCCAGGACTGGCCCGAGCCCAGGGGGCGGGGGAGGGGGAGGGGAGGGCTGGAACTCTCTGGAACCTTCTTTATAATAAAAGTCTGCCGGGAACCCATGGAGGGCTTCTGCCTTTGTCCTGAGATGGCCACGTGGGGGGGGGGCGTTTGTCACTTAGTTTATGACAAAGGACGCAGAGCCAGGCGGGCCTTGTCCCTAGGAAGACAGCCTGAGCCAGGCCTGATGGGGCTTGGACCCTGGACCCGAGGTGTCACGCCTGCTGGATGCTGCTGTCCCCTGCCCCAGGGCTGGGGAACTTGTCCCCAAGGCTGGATTCTGTTCCCCTGGGCACAGGTTGCCCCTTAATTGGGAACACAAGGGGTGGGGGACAGTACCAGCCACTTGGCTCCCTGTGGGCCTAAGCAGGGGTGTCGTTCAGCCTGCACCCCCAGAGCAGGACACCCCAGGGCCACCTCCAAGTCACAGAGCCACCCACGCCACACAAGCTCTTCCCTGGAGGAGGGAAAAGTCATTTCCCACGATTCTTATGGAGAATCAGAAGTAGAACCAAAGATTCATGATCTAGAAACGAAACCCCACGAAAACCAGTTCTAGGGTCAATAAGAACAAAACCAGAGGAAGTGACCTCTAGCTTTGAAATCCGTCTCCAGTAGGGACCAGTGGCACAGGCCGACGATCCCATTGGCTTGGGAGGCTGAGGCAGGAGGGCCGCAAATTGGAGGCCAGCCTCAGCAATTTGGGGAGACCTTGTCTGAAAAAATAAAAAGGGCTGGGGATGTAGCTCAGGGGTAAAGTTCCCCTAGGCCCAATCCCCAGGACCAAAAATTAGAAATAAAAATCTAGGCCTGGGGCCATAGCTCAGTGGCAGAGCGCTCGCCTAGTATGTGTGAGGCCCTGGGTTCCATCCTCAGCACCACATTTAAATAAATAGATAAATAAAGGTATTCTGTCCACCTACAACTAAAAAAATAATTAAAAAAAAAAAAAAAGAAGGAAAAATACAGCCGGGCGTGGGTGGCACACACCTGTCATCCCAGCAGCTCGGGAGGCTGAGGCAGGAGGATCGCCAGTTCAAAGCCAGCCTCAGCCAAAGGGAGGCCCTAAGCAACTCAGGGAGACCCTGTCTCTCAATAAAAAATTTAAAAAGGGCTACAGTGTTGCTCGGGGGCTCAGCCTCCCCGAGACACAATCTCCAGCACCAAAAAAATCAATCAATAAAAATAAAAATAAAGACGTCTCCCCCCCCCCCCCCCCCCCCGTGAAGTCACTGTGGGAAGGAGCTAGTTTTTTCTCTTTCCCATTTTCTATTCTGAGCATTGATTTCTCCTTATTAAGCAACAGATTTTCTAATTTGAGTTATTGGCATATTTGATAGGTTTTTTTTCTCTCTCTCCCCCCTTTTGGGGGGAGGGTGCGATTCTAGAATAAATATCACACATTTAAAAAAAAAAAAGAAGAAGAAAAAAAAATAATAATAATGAAGCCAATCTGTCCTCATCCTGCGCCTCGCCTCCCAGGGTCACCTCGCAGGGTGGCCTCAGCTCTGCTCCTAGGGGGCTGGGGACAGGGGTCAGAATCAGGATGGGGCAAACACACCAACTGCAACCCGACTCCCCCCACCCATGCGCCCATATCTGGTGGCATCTTTGTGTCATTGAATATGCCGCAGCCTGTCTGAATGTCTGATTAGCATGCAGCTCCCTGGGAACGTGCAGAGGCGCTGTCGGGAAGTGGAGGTGGCTCACTCTGGTTTTGGGGGGTCATTTCTGAGCACAGAAGGTGGCCAGCCTCTCTGAGCCCTGTGCAGCCTCCATCTGGGGACCCAAGAGGGTCCCTGCCCTGTGGCTGAGGCTCACAGGAGGGTGGGGACCCCTGATGTGGCAGGTTCAAGGTAACACTCCAAAAGGGAAGGATCTGCGCAGAGGAGGGAGGTGGTCTGCCCGAGGTCTCACGGAGGCTGGACCTCAGGGAGGGGGACCTGGGCTGTCCCCAGCTCTGAGGCAGGGTGTCCAGAGGGGGTTTCTGCAGACAGGTATGTCCCCCAGCCTCAGGCCAACCCACAAAGGAGCAGGAGGCCCCTGGGGACCCTGCAGCAGCCAGGGGAGCCGTGGGCAGGGCTACACCCACCTTCCTGAGCCATGACATAAAAGCCAAAGCTCTTAACTGGCTTTAAGTGCCCTCCACAACGTACCCACCCTTTTTTTTCTTTTATGGTACCAGGGATGGAACCCAGGGGCCCTCGACCCCCGAGCCCCGACCCCAGCCCTATTTTGTATTTTATTGAGAGACAGGGTCTCCCTGAGCTGCTCAGGGCCTCACTAAGTGGCTGAGGCTGGCCTCCAACTTGCGATCCTCCTGCCTCAGCCTCCCGAGTCGCCGGGATGACTGGCGTGAGCCACCACGCTGGGCCACGGTACCCATCTGTGGCCCTTTGAATACCCACAGCTTGAAAATAGCAGTGACTACTTACTTGGGTCCTGAATCCGCTTCTGGGACAGGACTCGGCCATGGAGGCATGTCCCCAACCCACCAGGTGTCAGTGGGGTTGGCTCAGCCAGGGCTAGAAGGTTCCGTTCCAAGATGGCACACCCACCGGGCAGGGAACCGGGCCTGGCTGGTCAGGGATCTGGCCCCGAAGACCCGGTGCTTGTCTTCCTGTCCACATGCTGCTTGGGCTTCCTCACAAAATGGCCGCCGGCTTCCAAGATGGAGAAGCAGAATTTAAAAAAAAAACAACACAAAACGTAAAAGCTCCCGACGTCTTCAGGTGGGGGTTCAGATACGCTCACGTCCTACTTGTCCAGAGGCTGGATTTGAGGGGCAGGGACACGGACCACCCCTCCAGCAGAGAAGAATCACACGTGGGAAGCGGTCCCAGATCCCAAGACTGGGTTCGACACCCCCCTGGGCCCCCAGGACTAGGCCCAGCCCCCTCCAGACTGTGGTCTGTCACCCACCCCAGCAGAGGTCCTGTCCTGTCCTCTCCCCAGCACTGGCCAGATAAAGGGCAGGCGATTTGTGGTTGTTTAAAAGGGACCGAGCGGCCCAATCCCTCAACCTCGGCACCCATCGTCATCAAGATAAAGGAAAAAGAACATGAAGCCTTTATTGATAAATAGGTTACATTAAAATTGAATAATGGTTGATCAGAGAATAAAGATTCAGAGAAAAATCACCGTCTCTGCCCACCCTAGCCTCTACCTCTCGGCCTCCTCTACCTCCTGGCCTCTACCTCTCGGCCTCTACTTCTCGGCCTCCACCTTCTTGCTGCGTGCTTTGGAGGATGGGGACTTGGTGGGCAGCCTGGGCTTTCTCAGGCCCTCAGGGGCCTCTGTCTTCCTGGCCACAGCTGTGGGGACAGCCGTGGACCCATCACCCTTCCGAGGGACAGCAGCAGCTTTGGGTCTTGATCTCTGCCCAGGCCCCTGGCTGACCTTCTCTTTAGGGGTTTTGGCTGCCATCTTCCTTCTGGTTGGGGAGGAGACTCCATTCTTGACCTACAAGAAGCAAAGTCAGGGACAGGGAGACAGAGCTGGGTGTGCAGCTCGGAGCCCACGTGGGTAGGACGGGAGGCCAGGATGGGAGGCCAGGATGGGAGGCCAGGATGGGAGGCCCAGCTTGGAGGCTCTGGACAAGTGACCTCGTCTCCCCTCCCCTCAGCCCCTTGGCCTTGAAACAGGGAGGACCACCCCCACCAGAGGAGGAGAGCAAACTGCGGGTTGGGGGGGACAAGACCCCGGGGTCACCCAGGTGCCCACCTGCCGGTCAGCGGGCTTTGAACCCGCGTCCTTCACCTCTGAGCTTGCATTCTTCACCTTGGGTTTCCCACAAGCCTCTGCATCTAGAGCCGGTTGGGGGGGACCATCATGGGGGAGGGAAGAGTCAGGGCCTCTGGACGTGCCCTCCCCGCACGGTGGACAGACTGAGCTCGCTGCAGACCCCCACAGCGCCCAGTCCTCTGTCTCTGGGCCTCTGCACGCGATTTGCTGGGGCACCTCCTCCAGGAAGCCCTCCTGGATTCCTGCTTCAGGGACGACGGGGGACTCTGGCCTCCCTGGGCTCCCTCCTTCCCAACACCTGAGCTGCCTCCGTAACCCCATCCGCCACCCCCAGCTGTCCGTCAGGGTTCACAGGGGAGCCCCTGCCCCCCCCACGGTCCCTGTCCCCGTCCCCGTCCCTCACCTGGCTGGCGCCTCTTGCCCTTGGCTCTCCCCTTCTCACTGGTCCCGTTGGCCCTGGAAGGGGCCCGAGTGGCCTTGGCTGGCTTGGGGGGAGGCTTGGTGGCCTCAGCGCCCTTGGCCTCCCTGCGGCCTCTCTTGGGGACCCCCTGGTTGGCTAGCCCTGGCCGGGGGACGGTCCTCGCGGCCTGGCCAGAGCTGGACGCTTCCTTCTGCTCCGCGCCTGGTTTCTTGGAGCCCTTCCCAACAGCCTCCCTGGGCCTCCTGGGGACCTTGGGGACCGGCGGCTTCCTGGCCTGGACTTTCTTCTTGTACTTGGGGACCAGCTGGAGGGAGGGAGGGAGAGAGGGTGGGGTGGTACCAGAACCAGCTCGGGTGCCCCTGCCCCGCGCCCAGGAGTCCTGAGAGGGTGTGGACGCGTCATGGGGTGCGGGGACTCCTGACCTGGCCTCCTGGCCCAGCTCTGAAGCTATTGCCATCTCCAAACCCTCTCAGCACCGTGTCACCCCCCAAAAATGGAACCAGGCTCCCAATCATGCCTGACGCTGGGGACAGTGGCTCACGCCTGTCTTCCCCACTCCTCGGGAGGCTGAGGCAGGAGGATCTCAAGTTGGAGGCCAGCCTCAGCAACTTAGCGAGGCCCTAAGCAACTGAAGGAGGCCCAGACTCAAAATATAAAAAGGGCTGGGGACAGGGCTCCTCCAAGCTCAAATCATTTATAGGGTCAGCGTCCTTTTTCAGGCTTGTGTTTGTTTTTCAATTTTCATTTTGAGACGGGGCCTGGGCTGGCTGGAATCTGTGACATTCCTGCCCCAGCCTCCGGGGTCCCTGGGGCTACAGGCCTGTGCCACTTTGTGGAGCTATTTTAAGTCTTTTATCTTTTCCTCCATTATTGGGGGGTTGAACCCCGGGGCAGCTAACCACGGAGCCACATCCCCCGTCCTCCCCACTTTTCCCATTTTGAAACAGGGTTTGCCAAATTGTCGAGGCTGGCCTCCAACTTGCAATCCTCCTGCCCCAGTCTCCCGAGTCCCTGGGAGTACAGGCGTGCGCCACCGCGCCTGGTGTGTCCTTATTCTTAAAGGACAAAATTAAGTGAGGACTTACTCATATCACTTTGTAAAACGTAAATGGAGAATCATGTTATTCTTTATACTAAGGAACGTATAATGGTGGCTCATGCCTAAACTCCCAGCAACTCGGGAGGCCGAGGCAGGAGGATCGCAAGTTGGAGGCCAGCCTCAGCAACTTGGCGATTGGAAAGGGTTTTATGTACGATGGCGTCGACGACTTATTTATCCGCCTCTGTGGGGACTCAACATTATGTTTCCTGGCTCAGAATTATTATACAAACTGGAAATGTTTTTCCTCTTGTTCGTTTTATTTTCTATTTTTCTGGTTAAACTTTCTGACTGTGGCCCGTGAGCGTTTTGCAGAGGTCCAGCTTCTAAGAGAACCACCTGGACAGAGTTTTGAGGGGAGGAGCCGTCACCTACAGGACAGATGGGACAGGACACTGAATCCGGGTGCTGACACTGACCCTGATTCGGTGGGAAGGGAAACTGGAATTTTGAAGGTGAAAATTAGCTGGGTGGGTGGGTGGGGTGGGCACGCCTGTCATCCCAGCGACCCGGGAGGCTGAGGCAGGAGGATCACAAGTTGGAGGCCGGCCTCGGCAACTCAGGGAGACCCTGTCTCTAAATAAAATATAAAAAGGGCTGGGGACGGGGCTCAGGGGTGAAGCACCCCTGGGTTCAGTCCCTGGGACCAAAAACAAAAGAGTGAAAATTAAAACCCACGGCTCCCCCTTCCAGACTGGCAAGGCTGGCCTCGGGGAGTCTGACCTCGGAGACTTCAAAGTCAACGTCAAGGTCAATAAAAGTGCTAAGGGGATTGGTCAGCCAGGACCGTGGCCATGACAGGACCCCTCCAAAGAGTCCTGCTTGTGACACTGGAGGTTAAACCCAGGGGCACTTCTCCACGGGGCTACATCTCTCCACATTGTTGAGGCTGGCCTCTAACTCGCAATCCTCTGGCCTCAGCCTCCCAAGTCGCTGAGATGGCAGGCGTGTGCGTGTTCTGCTGGGCTTCGGCTGACTTTTCCAGTAGGAAGAAAAAAGAGGTTTGAGGCCAATAAAGGGGTCAGCCACTTACTAGTTCTTGAAAGCTCAGAAGAAAAAAATAACCAAGGAACTTGAGATACACAAAAATAAATCAAGCCAAGAGGCGAGAGAGAGAAGCCTCTTCCGCGCGGCTGCCCAGCTCTAAAAGCCCTTCGGCCTCCTGCCTCTGCGCAAGATGGAGGAGCTTGGGGCTCCCCAGGGCCTTCCATTTAGGGGAAGATGGAGGAAATAACTCGGGTTCACCCCGCACCCCTCAAGGCGCATGGGAGAGAGTGAAAGCCTGTGTTCCCAACCTTGCCTGGCCCCTCCCGCTCTGGGGACTTTGGGGACCACACTTCTGCTCCTAGTCGGCCTTCTGAATCTCACCGAGTTGCTCAGGGCCTCCCTGAGGTGCTGAGGCCGGCCTCCACCTTGCGATCCTCCTGCCTCAGCCTCCCGGGTCGCTGGGATGACAGGCGGGCACCACCACACCCACCCACCCAGCTAATTTTCACCTTCAAAATTCCAGTTTCCCTTCCCACCAAATCAGGGTCAGTGTCAGCACCCGATTCATTGTCCTGTCCCATCTGTCCTGTAGGTGACGGCTCCTCCCCTCAAAACACTGTTCGGGTGGTTCTGTTCGCAGCTGGACCTCTGCAAACGGGTCCAAGGGAAGAGATGAGAACATGAGGCTGCAACCCATCCCCAAGGACCAGAGGAGTCGCTGTCTGTCCCCACAAGATGGGCAAAGGCTCCAAAAGAGGCAGGTGTGTGACACTTTATCTCAAAATAAAAAAGGCTACAGATGCAGGCCAGGGGTAAAGTGCCCCTGGGTTCCACCCCCAATACCAAAAAACAGAAATGAACATCCAGCCGGGCGTGGGGGGCGCACACCTGTCATCTGGGTGACTCAGGAGGCTGAGGCAGGAGGACCGCAAGGTGGAGGCCGGCCTCAGCCACTGACTGAAGGACCAGGGATCCCATCCTCCGCTACAGTGAAGGTGCCCAGGACTCAGAGCAAATATTGCAGACACGGTCCCCAACCTCTGAAAACGTCCCCCAAAAGCAATGAAGACACATACTGCCCACAGGGTGACCGGGAGCCCAGGGGAGGTCCCTGAGAACAGCCTTCCTGGAGGCTGGACATGCAGGAGGAGCAAGCAGAGTGGATGAGAGCCGCGTGGTCTAGGACGGCAGCATGTGCAAAGGCCCTGGGGCCTCCCTTCTCCCCACTCACTTTGAAGCTGCCGGTGGCACCCCTGGCCCTGGAGTTGACCGGCCTGGTGAGCAGTCCTCTCCGCATGCCCGTGTCCAGGGCCTGCTTCAGCAGGTACTTGAAGCGCCCGGCGTCCGCCGCCGTCGGGTACTTGCTCTGGATGTAGACTTTGATGGCCACCACCGACATGCCCCGTGACATGCCCCGCGGCTGCTCCTGGGCCTTCAGCGCCTCCAGCACCATGCGGAGCATCGTGGGGTTCCGGGAGAAGACCCAGTTGTAGTTTTGGCCTGCGAGGGACGGCAGGTCCTCAGCCAGTGCACCCTGCAGTCTAACCCTCTATGCACCAGGTGCTGCAGAGCCCCATGGGTGGAGGGTCAGGGCTTTTTGAAAAAAAATAAATAAACGGGGCCAGTTGTCCAGATGTAATCACCGATGCAGAGGACGCCCGGGGGGCTCTGGGGGGACAGCCACAGGGGCGGTGTCTGCAGAACTCAGGCTGCAGGGCTCGCAGCCTGGTTTCTTTTACCCATAAGCCAGGGGGCGGGGAGGATGCATCCCACCAAAATCTGCTCGTGGGGATCTGGGGGTGTGGCCCAGTGGCAGAGCTCATGCTAAGGGGAGCCACACCCTGAACTTCATCCCCGGGGCCCAAAATAATGTGCATATGATTATGTACAATATCCCAGCGGCTCAGGAGGCTGAGGCAGGAGGATCGGGAGGTCAAAGCCAGCCTCAGCCAAAGAGAGGCCCTAAGCAACTCAGGGAGACCCTGTCTCTCAATAAAACGCAAAATAGGGCTGGGGGCGGGGGCTCAGTGACCCAGGGCCCCTGGGCTCAATCCCCAGTATTTAAAAAAAAAAAAAAAAAAAGCAGATTAATGGCGGCTAAGGGCTGGGGTTTAGAGGTGGCGATGGGGACAGACTGGCAATTGGCACAGGTTTTCTTTTTGTGGAAATGAAAATATTCTAAAAACTGAACGGACATGCACGGATGTACTCAGAGCCCTTCACTTTAAATGGGTGAATCATGCAGTTTGTGAATGATCCCCAAGTTATTCTCTTAAAATTTTAATTGTTACTTATTTTTTTTATGTACCTAGGACTGAACTCAGGGACACTCAACCCCTGAGCCCCGACCCCAGCCCTTTTTATATTTTATTAAGAGACAGGGTCTCCCTGAGTGGCTTAGGGCCTCATTAAGTCGCTGAGGCTGGCCTCCAACTTGCCAACCTCCTGCCTCAGCCTCCTCCCTCACTGGGATTCCAGGCGTGAGCCCCGGCACTCGGCATCATTTGCAAAATTTAGGACTCCCAACGGGAATCCTCTGGCTGCAAAAGATTTTTTTTAATTTGTTTTTTAAAGTGGGGGAGAGAAACGGGAATCTCACCCCAAACTCTGGACCTAGAAGCAAACCGTGGAGAGGCCTAACCCAAGGCCCCCTCTGCAGGCCTCCGGGGGGAAGGAGCCCAGGGCCCGGGGTTGCTCTGGGTGGGACGCCCGGGCTCAGCCCCCTTGGGCCTCAGTCTTCACACCTGCCCAATGGGGATGGGCACCTGCCCAGGCTCTGGGTACAGGTCCCCCGGCCACCTGGGCCTGTGTCCTCCCCCAGCCCCTCATTC
This sequence comes from Callospermophilus lateralis, assembly GCF_048772815.1. Taxonomy (NCBI): domain Eukaryota; kingdom Metazoa; phylum Chordata; class Mammalia; order Rodentia; family Sciuridae; genus Callospermophilus; species Callospermophilus lateralis. The sequence goes on from NC_135324.1 coordinate 4,099,300, forward strand.
AGCACTTATTCCATGCCTGCTGTATACCCAGGTGCCCAAAGCAAAAGCCATGCCCCCCTAAACCCGGGCTCCGTCTCTCCCAGGAACCCCGTCCCTCCCTGTAGCTACCGCGAGGTCAGGTGGCCAGGAAATCGGGGAGCCTGGCCTGCCCTCTGAGGGCCCTGCTCCGTCCCCTCCCCCTCGATGCCCGGCAGCTGTGGCTGGGCCTCCTCCCCCTGAAGCTGGCGATGGGCTGCAGCTGGGGAGACGCCATTGGCCTCTGAGGCCTCCCTGGGCCGGCCTCAGCCCCAGGCCCAGGCCTCCCTGCCTCTGCTGGGGCATGAGGTCTTTGGCCAAGTGGTCGGCTGTGGGGACACAGCTGTGGGGACAGTGCCAGGGCCAGAGTGGGACAAGGGGGGACTGGGGGGAGGGGGAAGGGCTCCCAGGAGGGGCCCCCCCCTCTTGCTTACCTGGCTTCTCGGAACCAGAAGGCCCAGATGACCTGGCAGGGGCGCTAGAGGCGGCAACACTAGTAATTCCGCTGGGAGCCATCAGACAGGGGACGCAGGCCCAGACGTGAGGACGTGGGGCCGTCGCCGCTGCCTCCTCTTATACCTTCAGCAGCCCCGCCCCCTCCAATTAACCCTGATGAGGCGTGGCCCACCCAGCACCTGATCAGGCGGGAGGGTGCAGGGCTCCCAGCAGCTCCTTTGGCCCCAGAGTCCCGGCTCTGCCACCCGCTCCTGGGTCACTTGGCTTCTCTGGAGCTCAGCCTCCACAGGGAGATGAGGACCCCAGAGCCTGAGGCTACCCCCCACGCCCTCTGCCCACCAGGGGCTGGAGACAGGGATGGGGAATTGGCAGCACCTGAGTTTGTGGGCGACCACGGAGGCCCTTCAGTGCCAGAGTGGGAGACGAGCTGCTCCAGCCTCGGCCACTGTTCCCAGGCCACCCCCGGCCTCCATTTCTCAGAAAGTTGGAGGCGGGTGGCCACAGGGGCTTACCTAGACCAGATGTCCCCTCAGGACACCTTGAAGCCAAGGCCCTTCTATTCTTATTTTATCCTAGAGACTGAACCCAGGGGCGCTTTACCACCAAGCCCCAGCCCCAGCCCTTTTTCTATTTTTATTTTGAGACAGGGTCTTGCCAAATTGTTGAGGCTGGCCTCCAACAAGTGATCCTCCTGCCTCAGCCTCCAGAGTCGCTGGGATGACAGGAGAGCACCACGTTGCCGGGTGCCAATACCTTCCTTTTGTCTTGTCTTTTGGAGGAAAAAAAAAATCAGGAAGGGGGTCAAGGAGTGGATCAGCCAAAAAATCTTTTAATCAATAAGGATCATGTCCATTGAGAGAATGGATAAGAAGCAGGAGGAGACCATTCACCCGAAAAGACGAGGGGACTCTGGGCTCATCCCCTGGTTGGCATTCGGAGCAATTCAAAGGGAGACGGTTCTCAGATACTATTTTCCCCATCAAACTGACAAAAGTTGAGACGTTGGCAAAGACGTGGGCCTGGCAGCCCCTGCCGGGGTGTAAATTGGAGCAGGGCCGCCTGGGGGAGGTGATCCGGGGGGCCCAGCAACTCCACGGCTCCCTCCTCGGGGCTCAGCTGTATTATCTGGAAAAAGGAAAAAATTTATATATTTATATGTTAGAAGTAACTTCCACCAGGCTCGCAGGGTCCTGGTTCGATTATTTCGGGCCTGGAGACTATTTTTGCCACCGTTTAAGATGACGAGGTGGATTCCAACGAGGGTGAGGTGGTGTTTCACACGGAGCAGATGACAAATATTGAAGAGTCTGTCAAAACTGACACCCAGAGACGTGTCAAAACACGCGGCAGCTGGGAGGGGGGACTGGCAGGCAGCTCGGAGAGCCGTTCCAGAACGTCTGATATAACAAAAGATGGACATGTCCCACCACCTGCCCATTCCACTTTTAGCATTCACTGAGGGACGCTTATTGTGACACTCGAGAACGTTTGCTGGCACCTCGGCAGAAATCCAAAACCATCTAAATGCCCGCGAAGAGGAGGGAGCACTAGGCACCCTGTGGAATAGTATACAGCTGTGAAAATGGATGAGCAAGAATGCAGACCGCGCTCCTGCTTGAACACAAAACGCGTGTGTGTGTGTGTGTGTGTGTGTGTGTGTGTGAAGGCACAGAAGGTCTGAAAAGATTCGCACCATCATCACAGCCACGGTCACCCCTGAAGAAGCTATAGGATTTGGAAGGTGTGGATTTGAAAGAGACTTACATTTTTTTTTCTTTTATTGCATGTGGTTTCCCTATTGCTGGAATTTTCCCAGAGGACCCTCCATTACCAGAGGTTTGCATTGAGGCAAGCTGTGTCCCTCAAAATGGTTCTAAAGTGAAAGCAGACCTCACTCTCCTGCCTAGCATCTCTCATGGCTCCCTACTGCTCTTGGGTCTTCAGTCTGGCTTCCGGCACCTTCTTTTCCCTTGAACTCCACAATTCAAGCCCACTGTGGGGTCTGGAGGTGTAGCTCGGTGGCAGTGTGTGTAGCATCTACCAGGCCCTGGGTTCGAGGAAGGAAGAGAGGGAGGAAGGCCCACGATACGGCTCTTGGGATGAGCTGTGCCCTGATACTTGGGCTTTACCCTCTGTGCTTCCTCTGTGTGTGTCAAATTCATGCAAAATAACCCCCCATTTTCCACCACTGCCCACATCCATCCTGATCTGCCATGTAATGTTCCTTAGATCTGAGCTGCAATTTGCTTTGATCAACACACTATGGTGGGAGTGATGTCATGCAGATCCCACTGCCCTATAAATAAGCCTAGGTAGCCTGCTGGAGGCTCAGAGGCCCATTGCCCAGTCACCCCTACTGTCCAGCCAATTGTTGGCTAACCAACTATTCCCCAGACAACCTTCCGGTTGACCAGATGCTTGAATGATCCCAACAGAGTTTCCCCAAGCCTGATCCACATCAGCAGAACCACCCAGGTAATCCACAGAGTTGTGAGCAATGATATGTGCTTTGCTGTTTTAAGCCATGATTTCTGGGACTGTTTGTCATGCAGCACTAGCTAACTGATACACCAAGAATTCTGGGACTGTTTGTCACGCAGCATTAGCTAACAGATACACATGGCCTAGAAAACGACCTTCACCCCTATCTAGCTTTTCTGGGATATTTCCCATGCACCTCCCCTGATCCCTAGAAGGTTGGGATGCAGCCACCCCTGGTCTGACCTCTCAGGATCTTCCACCATTCCAAGTTACAATTCTGCTTTACCTGTCCTTCACCCTTGAGCTCCGGGGCCTGGGCCTGTCGTGTTCCTTGGTGGTACCCCCAGTGCCACCCATGACACCTGGCATACAGGAGAGGCCCCATACGCCTTGCTATCCTGCTTCGGAAGTATCACAGCCCAGCTGGGCCGAGTGGAAGGAGATCCAGACCCCATCTGCTGGATCCAGTGCCAACCAGGGGCAGCCATTTCAATCCCGTTGGTGGGACATTTCCAAGAATTGAGAAATAAAAAAAAAAAAGTGACATAAACAATCTCATGAGCTTTTACAGAAGCCCCGCTCCGGGGCTGTGCCAGGAGAGATTTTTGCATGGAGGGGGAAGAAGTTCTAAAATGTGCTGCATGATCTAAAAATTCCTCAGGGGATTTGCCATTTTACAGGGAAATGGTAATCAGGAGCCTCAGACTGCGGGAGAGAGCATGGGCCATTTGATAGACTTTTTTTTTTTTTTTTTTCTTACTCTGAGGCCTGTCTGAGGTTGAACTTCAGCTGAAAACTTTGCTGCTGTCTTTGGGACCGCGGGCTCCTACCTGTGGACTTTCCTTATGGACTTTCGAAGCGGTTTTAAAGCATCACTCCAGTCCTGTATAGGATCAGGACGTTTATGATTTTTATTTCCTATTTTAGGTCAATAAATGTTAACATTTATTGACAGTGAGCCCCTGCTCCCCTTTTTTCTGAGATCCCCCACCATCATATTAACCTCTCCTCCTGTCTCTCTCCCACCACACCCCGGGGCTGTCTCTTCTGAACTTAGTTTTCATCCCTGGGGAGGGAACTCACATTTAACTGAACACCTACTACGCACGGGATCCTTTACAGCAACCATCTCATTAGTTCCTTCAGAAAGTCCTACCAAGTGGCATGATTCTCCTCTGTTTGCCTAAGGGAGCTTAGGTGTGCAGCAGTCCAGGGGCTTGCCCTGAGGCCACACAGCTGGGAAGACCGTGCACTATCTTTTTGGGGGGACAACTTGGACTGTCAGGGAGGTGTCTCTCTCTACTGGAGACCTGGAGACCTCGGTGAGACCTGTTCCCATCTGACCCCTCACTAAGTTCACCAGCACATTCTGACCTGGGACGGTTTGCTCGGATTTGGTTGAATGAATTGTATACAACAGGTGATCTAGAAGTGTCCTGGCTGCCTGGAGCCTGGGGTCCAGGTGGGGGCAACCTTCCTGCAACTGACACACCCTTCAGGTCTGGCAGTCACCCTGCAAGAGGCGGTCAGGTCCATCTAGATCCAGGGGTAAAGGGGGACATTCTCTCCACCAGGGAGAAGACAGAGAATGTTCTGGTTGGTCAGGAAGCTGTTTTCCGGGACACGAGTCATCAAAATAAGCAGACGGGGGTAGGGGACCCCTGGGATAGGACAAAAGGGGCAGTTAAAACGCGACGGCCCTGTTCACTGCCACCCCTGGCCCAACAGAGCAAGGGACCAGCCATAGGAATGTGCCTCGTGCCCCAGGGTGGGAGGGTGGCGTGGTGGATCTGATGGGCTTAGAGCCCGTCCCTCTGGGCTGATCTCGAGCAGTCTCCTCGGCCTCCCAAGATCCCCCTTTGGGTTACAGCTCCCCTGCGTTTCTTTGGGCGAATCCTCCTCGCCCGCCCTCACACTTCTGGGCTCATGTCAGGTTGACGCCATCTTGTACACTAGGGGAGATCAGGTGACCTGAGTCTGGCCAATCAGAGGTTGAACCCCCCCCACCCCAGCCACAGTGATTGGCTTAGGGGTTATCAGGTGACCCAGCCCTGGCCAATCACAGAATGAAGCTCAGCCCAGCCTCAGCGATTGGCTTAGGGTTTATCATGTGACCCGGGCCTGGCCAATCAGAGGATGAATCCTCAGCCCAGCCACAATGATTCACTTAGGGGTGATCACGTGGCCTCATCTTAGCCAATAAGCATCCTGCCGTGGACCTTAGTTGTCCTAAGGGGAAAGAGACGCCCACTTTCTGCAGAGCTCGCTGAGCTTGGAGTTCCTTGAGCTATTTCTGCTCCCCCTTGGGAACTGTCGGCCTCTGAATGAAACAGAGGAAAGAAAGAAGGAGAAACAGAGCTGATCACATCGTTGGAACCCCTGAATCCAGCTGTGCCTGCAGCCCTGGGCTTTTAATTTAAATGAACTAATAACATCTCCCTTTTGCTTCTGCCCAGTTGAGTTGCAACCCAAGGCATCCTGGCTGACATCTGGAGGGGGATAGCAAAGAGCGGCCATGATTGACGCCCCAGATGTCCCCTGCCCCACCCCTAGGGCACTGAGGTTCTTTGATCTGGGGCTCCTGCATGCTTTCTTGCCTTGGTGCCTGGATTTCTCATTGCAGCTGTTTTTCCATCCTGATGCCTTTGGGGGTGGGGTCTCCAGGAAGGCCACCTCTGAGCCTTATAGTGCCAAAGTGGGTGACCATCTGCAGCATCCAAGGGAGTATTTAAGCAGCTAAGAAAAAACTTAGATAATATAATTGCTCCTGGTTTCACAGGTCATCTGGATCTCTATGGATTTCCAAGTTAGGTTTCCCCCATTCTGAGGCTGTGCCCACCCCTCACCCCCAAAGGGGCTTGGGGCTGCTTGTCTCTGCCCATTGGGCAATCCAGCACCCCCAGGGCCAGGGATCAGGTGGAAGATGCCCAGTTTCAATCTGGGAGGACAGACAGTCCTGCAGGGGAAAAGCTTCAGAGGGAAAAAAAAAACAAAACAGCACGGCTCATGCAAAGTCTAAGAGCTGAGCTTTTAATGCCTCCGTTTGTCCTGGTCTCCGGGCGGAGCTGGAGAGAGCTGGAACTTCCAGCTTTGGTTACGTGGAAATGGAGCAGCTCATTTTTGATGTCCCAGGCTTCCGGCATAGACAGAGAATGGGCCAGCAGCTGCCTGAGACGGGCTCACCCATCAAGGGAGCTGGAAACCGGGACCCATGAACCTCCCTCAGGGAAGGGCACCAGGCTCTTCCCTACCCTTTGTCTCTAAGTTCTTCAAGCTTAGAAAATGACCCTGGGGTCTCAGCTGTCCATTAAGTTTGGCCAGGTCAGCATGGCTTCTAGAAGTTTCCGACTGGCCCTGGGCAGAGAAGCAAAGCTTCCCAAAACTCCAGAGTGTCTCCATATTCTGCATTGGGACGGGGAGGCTCTGGGCCAGGGGCGCCACACTGGAGGGGAGACCCCAGGCCTCCTTAGCTGCAGCCCCCACACCCAATGTTTTCTCAGGTCTGATGACACTATTCTGCTTTCCTGTTATTGTCTTTTCCTTGAGGCTCCTGGCCTGTCCCCAGTCCACACCTGGACCCAATGCCTGGCTAATATTAAAAAAACCGGCAAAGGGTGCGCGAAACCCCATTGTGTTGATGCCCAGTCCCCAAATGGTCCCTATCAAGCAGAAATGATCCTTGTCATAAATTAATTGTATTGATGGATGTTACCAATGACGTTCACAGCCGTGTGGACAGCCACTCAGTCTATTTACAGAGAGATTAAACACACTCACGCGCACTCACACTTGGTGTTTGCAGCAGCTGTGTGTTGGGGTCCGGGAATTGGGATTTCATTCTCGGGGGGACAAAGTGAGACCCAGTCGAGGGAGCAGTGAGTCCTGGGCCATGTGTCCCACTTCTGCGGAGGGGCAGGGTCTGGGAGGGCAGACGTATATGTTAACTCCTTCACCCACTCCTTCCTTCGTCCGTCTTGCATTTATTAAGCACCTACTATGTGCTCCGTTCGGTGCTACCTCACCGAACCCTAAGCTGGGACACCTCCCCAGAGAGCAAAAGTTCTCATGTTCCTGAAAGATGAGTTGGGGGGAAGTGGGGACAGATCCTGCTGGCCCTTTGGAGGGAGGGAGAGGGTACTGGGGGATTGAACTTAACCACTGAGCCACCTCCCCAGCCCTTTTTTTTAAAAATTGTATTTTATTTAGAGACAGGGTCTCCTGGAGTTGTTCAGGAAGGACCTTACTAAATTACGGAGGCTGGCCTCCAACTTGCGATCCTCCTGCCTCAGCCTCCCGAGCCGCTGGGATGACAGGCGTGGGCCACGGCGCCTGGCTCTCGTTAATGCTTTAAAAGCAAACAAACCCAGGGAGTCTGTGTCACCTCCTTCGACAGGCGCTGCTCCTGGGCAGGTGGCCGTGGCTGGGAGGGGACGTGGGGGGTGGGAGACTCCTACAATCTGTCGAGATCCGTTGGCCACAGGGTCCTTGGCAGGGCTTAGGCTGGGGCCACCTGGCTGGTCTCCGTCCTGGATACGGTGGTCGAGGTCTCGTCGTCACCCAGGGGGTTCTTGCCACAGCAGATGGTGGTGAGCATGCAGTTCCGGAACTGGAAGGCCAGGGGGTGGAGTCAGGGCCAGGTTGTCCCCAAAGAGTAGAGCAAAGGGGCACTGGTCAGTGAGGCCCCCTGCCCTGCTCCTGCCCCTCACGGCCTCCACTCCCCTCTCCAACCCGGCTCTCTGAAGGAAACCTGTCGAGTATAAGTTCCCCTAGGCCGTGGAGACACCCGGGATGCCACACAAAGGAACTCTGTCACCCATCTCATCCCATGGCATCCTCCGTGTACCAAGGGCATTCCGTAAAACTATCTCATTTAATTCAAGAGCGATCCTCCTGCCTCAGCCTCCCTAGCCGCTGGGATGACAGGCGCGTGCCACGGCGCCCGGCTCTCATTGATTCTTTAGAAGCAAACAAACCCTTTGGAATGCTGCCCTGTCAAGGGAGGAGGAAACTGAATGAAGCCCAGAGAGGGAACTTGAGCAGCCTGAGGTCACACAGCCTCATAACAGCCGAGCTGGCATTGGAACCCAATGTGCCTCGCTGCAGAGAACAGCTCCCCACCGTGGATTCCACAGAGAAACCCACGTTTTTTGGTACTAGATCCCTTTATCCTTTAGCCATCAGAATATGCTTGGTTCGGTTTTATGGAGACTGGGACTGGCCCGATCCCAGGCTTGGAATTGTTTGACATTAATTCGTTCATTTTGGTACCAGGGACTGAACCCAGGGGTGCTTACCCACTGAGCCCCGTCTCCAGCCTTTTCTATATTTTATTTAGAGACAGGGTCTCCCTGAGTTGCTTAGGGCCTCGCCTAAGTTGCTGAGGCTGGCCTCCAACTGGCGATCCTCCTGCCTCAGCCTCCAATTTTAAACCAGGCTCCCAGAACCCCCTGGAGCATCAGGTGAGAGTCCCACCCTGGAGCATCAGGGACCCCCAGAAGGCTTGTGAGAAATGCAGGTTCTGGGGGGGACGGGTCACCACCAGAGTGAGCTCTGAAGCCACCAGCTCTGGGGGGGACCCCGGAATCTGCATTGATCCCAAGCTCCGGGGTGGGACTGTCAGCCCCAGGTCCCTCCACCCCAGCCCGCCACCAGGACGGCCCTTGGCCCCGGTCTGTAGCTCGTGCCCCTTGGGCAGCAGCCCTGGCCCGGGGACCGTCCCCTCCCACCTGCTTGTTCATCATGATGTAGATGACGGGGTTGTAGAGGGCGGAGCTCTTGGCGAAGAAGGCGGGGATGGTCATGAGGATGGGGCCGAAGTCGGAGCCCTGGTGGGTGAAGATGTGCACGGCCACGCTGGCGTAGGGCACCCAGCAGATGAGGAAAGCGATGACCATGATGATGACCATGCGGGTCACCTCCTTTTCTGCCTTCTGGGTGGTGGCCGACTCCTGCTGCTGGGCGGCTGCCTGCAGGGACACGGGAGAGGGACAAGGGACCGGATGGCCTCGGATGACAGCGCCCCTTCCCCGCCAGCTCCCCAGCTGGGCTCAGGGTGGAAAGTTGGGGCCGCGCATGCGCGTTGGCGGGTGGGCGGGGCCGCGCATGCGCGTTGGCGGGTGGGCGGGGCCGCGCATGCGCGTTGGCGGGTGGGCGGGGCCGCGCATGCGCGTTGGCGGGTGGGCGGGGCTCCGCGGCCTCCCGGGCCTCTACCTCCTTGACCGTGAAGACCAGCTGGCCGTAGCAGAAGAAGATGATGACCAGGGGGATGGTGAAGTGCACCACGAACATGTAGATGACGAAGGACTCGTTGTTGAGCTCGGGCTTGGGCGTGTAGTAGTCGATCCCACAGGAGCACTGCATGCCTTCGGGGAGGTACCTGGGGGGGACAGGGCATGGGGACACGGGTAAGGGACACTCCAGCCCTGAGCTGTCGACACACCTGCAGCCATGGCTGCACCCTCACAGAACCCCCCTGTCGCCGTTCACCAGGCCCCTGCCCTCTGGAGGCCCCAGGTTATGCAAGGCAGAGGGGACATGGATTGCAAGTGCTCTGTGATTGCACAAATTGGAGTCTTCGGGCCAAAGATGGACGTAAATGCATTTAAGGGGTCTTTGTGCAACAACGGAAATCAAGAGGCCTGATGCCCGTGCTTGTGGCACACTCCTTTCATCCCAGCAGCTCCGGAGGCTGAGGCAGGAGGATCGCAAGTTGGAGGCCAGCCTCCGTGATTTAGTAAGGTCCTGAACAACTTAGCGAGCCCCTGCCTCTAAATAAATCCAGAGAGGCCGCTGGCTGTGACAGAGGGTGTGGGGGCCAAATTGGAGAAGATGGGCAGGAGTCGGGTGGACTTGAACCCAACCAGCCTGAGCGCTGGACCCCAGGAGGACGGAGGGAGGAGAGAAGTGAGGAGAGAGGACAGGAATTTCCCGGAACAAAGGGACACGAGGCCTCCGGGCACCTGAGTCACCTTTCTGGGTGTCTAAACCACTGTCCCCACTTCTTCTCATCTGGAGACGGTGGCCTGGAGGTCAAATGGGACTCAGTTGCCAGGGGACCCAGGGTGACCCTCTGTCTGAGGCACGCTTGGCTTTTCAAGCTGCTGAGGCCCAAGGTCGGGGGGAGGCTCCTGTGGGACGCTGGGCCAAAGAGGATTGGAACTTGGCCTTGGCTTAGTTGAGGATTATGGGGGCTCAGCCAAGATGGTGTAGGTTTGGCACCATTTGACCCAACTCTCCCACTCCTCGGGGTGGACCCAGAGGGCTTAAAATCAGCCTACAACAGTGACACAGCCACATTGGTGTCGACTGCAGCTCATTTCACATTGGCTGGGCTCTGGAACCAACCTGGGTGGCCTTCAACAGGGGAAGGGATAAAGAAACTGTGGTGTGCATACACAGTGGAATATTACTCGGCCATGAAGAAGAACGAACTCATGGCATTTGCCGGTAAATGGATACGGAGCCGGAGACTCTCATGCTAAGAACCGGAGACCAGTCCCCCCCAAAACACTAAGGGCATGAAGGGAAGGGAGGGGGATGGGAATAGGAAAGACAGTGGAATGAAGGGGACCTCACTTTCCTGTGACACTCCACATCAGGTCCAGCCATTAGCGGGTTCTGACTGGGAGACCTGCCGCTCGGTGTCATTACCTGGACCAGCCAAAGAGGGGCGGGACGGCACAGGTGGACGCCATGATCCAGGTGAAGATGACCCCCATGATCGCGTGGTTCTCCCCAAAGCGGAAGTTGCTCATGGGTTTGCACACCACCATGTACCTCTCGATGGCCAGGACCACCAAGGACCACAGGGCCACTTCGCCTGCAAGACAGTCAGCCGTCAGTCACCTGCCAGCCCGCGGCCTGTCCAGAGACGGGGAGACGGTGACCGGAAGGGCCACCCCAAGGACTCAGAGAGGGCTCAGGCATGGAGAGAAGGGGCAGGGGGCAGGGCAGGGGACCAAGGTGCCAAAGAGTGGAGTTTGATTAGATCCCAGGGGGCCACAGCAGGGAGGAGGTTGCAAAAAAAAAAAAACCCAGATGGGCAGGTGGGACAATTTTTGAAGGTCACAGGACCCTGGATCATGCTTTGTCCCAGAGAAGACGGAATGTCAGTGGGCTCCGGATGTCAGCCCTGCCCATCACCCCCAAAAAGGATCAACCCATATCTCAGCAATTTGGGAGGCTGGGGGAGGAGGATTGCAAGTTGGAGGGCCAGCCTCCGCCATTTATGGAGGCCCTAAGCAACTGAGCGAGAATCTGAGACTTAAAAAATATAAATAAATAAATGAAAAGGGCTGGGGATGTGCTAAAGCAACTCTGGGTTCGATCCCAAGTAGCCACACACCAAAAAAAAATGTCATTATGTCCAAGGTCCCTTGTCACCCCCGCCGCCCCTGCCACCTACCGCCCAGGGTGGCAAAGAAGCCCTCCACGAAGCAGCCCGTGCGCCCGAAGACGAAGTAGCCGTTGAGCGAGGTGTAGACGGTGGTGGTGAAGCCGAAGAGCACCATGAACAGGTCGGCGGTGGCCAGGTTGAGCAGGATGTAGTTGAGCGGGGACCGCAGCTTCTTGTGCTGCACGGTGACATAGAGCGTGAGGAAGTTGATGGGGAAGCCCAGGAGGATGAGCAGGAGCATGTAGGCGGCCAGGAGGGAGAACTGCCAGGGCTCGGCCAGGTAGTACTGCGGGTGCTCGAAGGGGCTGCGCACCACCCCGGTGGCATTGGAGAAGGGGACATAGAAGTCGGGGCCCTCGGTGCCATTCATGGCTGTGGATCGGACCCCAGAGGGCTGCCAGGCGCGGCCACCCGGGGCTCCCGCTGGACTGCGGGCTCTGATCCCCGCCCCCAGGCCCTTATAAAGTGACCTTCGGTCCCTAAGCCCTGGGCTGAGTCAGCGCCCTGGAGATTGGGGGGCTCCTAATCACGTTAATCCCCCGCCGCGGCCAGCCACCGGGGCCACAGGGACCCGCTAGAGGGGGCCAAGGTGACACACTGGCCGGGAAGCCTGGGGTCAGGGAGCAGCCACTGGGGATCTGAAGACCCAGAAGGGAGTGGCCCTGGCCAGGGCAGCTTGTGGGCTGAGGAGGGTCAGGGAGGGGGGTGGTCGTGAGGCAGTGGAGACCCCCGGGGACAGGGAGGCAGGCCAGGGAGCCCAGATGGGGGACATGGGCCGGGGGCTGGGGAGCAGGTCTGAGAGGGCCCCGGGCAGAGGCTTGGGCAGATCTGCAACCCAGAAAGGTGACAACGCGGGGGACAGAGACACCAAGACCCCCAGCCCACCAAGTTCATTTTGGGGGGGAAGGGACTGAATCCAACATGCTGAACCCCTGAGCCACACCCCCAACCCTTTTTATTCTATTTCGAGACAGGGCCTCTCTAAGTTGCTGAGGCTGGCCTCAGACTTGCGATCCTCCTGCCTCAGCCTCCTGAGCCACTGGGATCACAGGCACACGCCACCACGGGCCTGGCTCAGACTCTCTTTTGGCAAGATACTTGATCACCGGCCTCAGTGAGGTCACTCATCTTCTTGCTCACCCACAGCTCCTGTCTCTCTCTGGAACGCAGGCTCATTGCTGCCTAGGAGCTGGCAGTCCACACTAGTAGGTGCTCAATAAATACTGGGTGGACTGAAGACAGCGGGAGTCCTGGTATGGGACTGTGACTCTGGGGGAGGATTTGCACAGGGACAGCCCTTAAGCCTCCACTGGAAAGTCTGGGTCAGCACCCCCCCCCCCATGGCTTAGCCTCAACTGGATGCGTCACCTGTGACCGCTTAGGCTGAGCCGAGAATGTCAACGGAATGAGAGAAGGTGACAGGCTGTCCCTCCTTCCCTCCTCTCTTCCTCCTCCTCTCACTTTTGCCAAACACCCTCCAGGGTGGGGTGCCGGCTGGGCACTGGGGACCCTGAGTTGCATCCCGCGGTCTCCACCCTCCTGGTCTCGGGGGACAGCAGATGGGGCCATTTGCTCCCAGTTCCAGCGTCTTTGAGGCCAGAGGAGCCAGAGGTGGGCCTGGAGGGTGCCTGGGGGCTCCCCAGAGGGGCTGCCGGCCTCAGCTGGGCACCTGTGGGTGCTGTCCCCCTTGCTGTCATCATCATCGGGATCCTAGGGGTCCTCAGGAGCATCCCTGAGCCCCGTCGGCAGGTGCACACCGAGGCTGGCCTCCCGTGCTCCAGGGGGAGGACCTTGGGTAAAGAGAGGGACCGGGCTCAGGTGGGTGCGCATGCGCAGAGCCGGCCTTGGTTCAACGGGAGGAAGAGTCTCCGGGCCTCGGGTCTCCGGGCCTCGGTTTCCTCGTCTGTGTCCTGGGCAGCCTTGGGGGCCTGGGGGTGCCACCAGAGGAGCCTGGCCTCCCAGGGCTGCAGGACTGGGTCTTGTTACTGGGCCCAGAGGAGGGGGGTGCAGCCCCAGGCGGCCCCCCCACCTGGCTCCCGCCAAGACCATCTGATCCGTCACTGTGATTGACGCCTGTTGGGAGCTCCTTTCTCCCAGCCATATGCAAATGACTTCAGTTCGAGGAACCGCTAATGGAAATCCTAACACGTTAATAAATGTTTAGCGAGAGAGAGAGCACGCACGCTCCCAGCCATTAGCCGCGGACGGGGGAGTCTGTTGGCACAACTGTCTGGCTGCCATTCTTTGTCCCCCCCCATCGCTTCCAAAGCGCGATGCGGAGGGGGGTGGGGAGGGGCGGGGTGGGGGCAGGGAGCCTGGGGACAGGGACCTGGGGGCGGGGCTCCAGCTCTCCGGCCTGGGCCTCTGCCCCGCCCCCTTCAAGAGGGCCCCTAAGGTGTCATCGAGATGGAGTCCTGGGGGGAGGCCTTCTGCCTGACCCACAGACAACTCCTGAGGAGCCCCTGGGCCTCGGCATCTCCCTTCCCCGCTGGCTGCAAAATGGGGCCAATGGCCCCCGCCTTGCTCAGGGGCCCCCCGCCATGCTCAGTGGCCTGGCTTGGACCTTAGCAGTTGACAGTCTCCAAGGGAACCCTCTGGCTTGGGGACCTGGAGGGGAAAGGCCGGCTCAGCCCCCCCCCCCCAGACATTTCCCTGGGGCTGGGAAGTCGGGGCGGTGTGGAGGGAAGGTTCTAGAAGCTCTGGGCAGGCGCCTTTATTTCAACCTCTGCCATCTTGTTGGGAGCCAGGTATCTCATTTTCTTGTCAAGACAGATCCCCATTAAACCAGAATAAATAAACCAAAAAACCTCCCGCTCCCCTGCCCCTTCCCATATTGCCATGCCGATTAGATTAGATTTTAAGAGCGCGCCGAATGCGATGTTCCTTTCGGATCAAATTAGAAACAGGTGCACTTTTGCATAAGGAAATTAAGTTGCAGACAATACGAAGATTTGCTAAAACGCAGACACTGATGAAAATAAGTAGCCCTTTTATTTGTCATTATTGAGGCAGTCTGTTGGCCTGCGCGGTGCGCTCCTGGGCGGCCTGGGACTCGGCGGGCTGCCCCTCCACTTCCCGGGCTGCTCTCAGGTCTTTTTCTTTTTCCTTAGAAAATATAGGTGCGTCCTCTCCCCAACCCTGGTGCTATTTACAAGGCACAAAGTGCCAGAAGTAGGAATCCTGCGGTTCCGGGAGGCCCCTCCCTGGAGCACCAACTGCATCTGGGCGGCCGGGGCCCTCCTCCTTCCTCTCCGCAGGCCGCGGGTCTGCAGGGCGCTCAGGGGACCCGGGTGCGGTCAGGGGCCGGGGTCGTCGATGCGCCTGCGACAGTAGGGGCAGCAGGTGTGCTGCAGCACCAGCAGCTCGTAGTCCTCGGAGTGGAACATCTGGGCAGAGAGGGCGAGAGCCGGGTCCCAGCCCGCGCCAAGTGGGTGTCAAGGCCAGAAAGAGCTGGGTGGGCTGGGTGGGCTGGGCGGGACTGAGGCGCCCTTTTCCTGAGGGAAGTTCAAGGTGCGCCCCGCCCCTCCCACCGCGCCCTCGGTTGCCCCTCCCACCGCGCCCTCGGTTGCCCCTCCCACCGCGCCCTCGGTTGCCCCTCCCACCGCGCCCTCGGTTGCCCCTCCCACCGCGCCCTCGGTTGCCCCTCCCACCGCGCCCTCGGTTGCCCCTCCCACCGCGCCCTCGGTTGCCCCTCCCACCGCGCCCTCGGTTGCCCCGCCCACCGCGCCCTCGGTTGCCCCTCCCACCGCGCCCTCGGTTGCCCCGCCCACCGCGCCCTCGGTTGCCCCGCCCACCGCGCCCTCGGTTGCCCCGCCCACCGCGCCCTCGGTTGCCCCGCCCACCGCGCCCTCGGTTGCCCCGCCCACCGCGCCTTCTGTCCAGGGAGGTGCAGAGCGCAGGCCAGGTGACCCCCTGAGGACGGCAGGTGGCCTGCCAGTGTCCTCCCAGCTCAGGGCAGTGGCTGGTACCCCACCTGGAGGGTGCCCTCCTACCAGATGCTCCGCCTCCCCAGGGGACACTTGGGAAGTGGAAGGACAGCACAGGGAGCCCCTGGGAGCCGTGCGGGCTGGGGGCGCAGTACCTGGAAGCAGGAGGGGCACATGGTGATGGAGGCGTCGGGCAGCAGCGAGCGGAAGTACTGCCACTGCAGGGGCGGCGGCCAGCGCTTGATGAGGACGTCGCGGCGGCTCATGGAGCGTAGCACGGTCCGGTTCACGACCACGGGCACGAACTCGGAACCGCCTTGCTGTGGGGTGGGGCGCGGGGCAGGGCCCTCACTCAGCCTTGGGGACACCGTGGTCCAGGGTGGCCAGGAAGGGCCCGGGAGCTTCCCACCCCAGGTGGCCCTGGCAGCCTCAGGTGCCTCCTCGGGCCAGAGCTGCAGCCCAGCCCCACGGGGAAGTGGTCGCGTCCCTCCCCCCAACTGCCACCTCCTCCTTGGCATGTCCCCTTGGCAGCCTCTGAGGCCCCCACCTCGAAGCTCAGCTTGGCGGTGAACGGGTCTTCGCCTCCCATGGGGTCCATGGCCTCCTCCAGCCGCAGCGACTGGGAATCTGGAGGTTTCTGGTCAAGGACGGAACTGAGGCCGGGCAGGGGACAGGCACCACCCTCCTCCCAGCGTGTTCCGACTCAGGGGCGCTCAGTCAGGACTAGAGGGGCGACCAGGTCCCAGGAGGAGGGATGGAGGGGCAGGGACCAGGAGGGAACCAGCCCTGACTGCAAAGAGGGTGGCCGGGCCCTGGGCACAGGCCTGGGAGCACAGCCGCCCTGCCAGCCATCTGCTGCCTCCCCCTGCTCCCAGGTCCCAGGGGCTGCACAGGGCCACCTGCTGGGGAGAGGCCATGGGTGGGGAGGTTGGCAGGTGCTGTGACGGCTCTCAGGTCACAGGGCACAGGGCGTCGGGAGCGGGAGAGCTCCACAGACCCCTGGGCTGGCTCAGGTCAGCCTGAAGGTGTCCAGGTCCTCCCCTCTGCGAGGACAGTGGCAGAGGCTGAGGGGCTCTCGTGGGGACGACCCTGGAGGCTGCTGGTACTGAGCAGGGAGCGGGGCAGGGAGCACGGGGCTGATGGCCGATGGCAGCTGACTCTGGGGTCCTTCTCTGGCCTCTGCCCCTCACAGCATGGCTGTGCTCCGCAGAGTCGCCTGGGAGCTTGCTGAAGGCAGACTCTCAGAGCCCCCTGACCTGGTGACATGGCCACCCATGATGGCAAGACCAGGCACTGTGTGGGCCTGTTCCTGTGAGAGGCCCCTCCTGGGTCCACCCTAGGGACACAGGACCCGGCTGGGCAGGTAGCATCCCCCTTGCCCAAGGACACCTGTGGCCCCAGATTGCTCCAAGGGACTGTGCCCTGGGGTTCTGTGGTCAGGAGGAGAATCGATTCTGAGGGTGCTGGGCTGGCACCGTAGCGACCACCTCCGTCACTATGCCATGGGACAGGCAGAGCTGCCTAGAGACAAAGCTACCTGGGGACAGTACAGGCGGCAGGAGCCGCACAGCCCCCAGCCATGTGGAGGGCACCCTCTGCTCTCAGCTTCTTATTCCTCTGTTTGCTCAGCTGTCTCTGAGTTGAGGTTCCTGTCACTGGCATGTAGGAGTGACCTAACTGCCAGGCACATGGCACACACTGTAACCACCGATGCAGGAGGTTGCAGGTTTGAGGCCAGCCTGGACGACACAGTGAGACCGTGTCTCAAAACAAAAATAAGGCGGGTGCAGTGGCGCACACCTGTCATCCCAGCAGCTCAGGAGGCTGAGGCAGGAGGATCTTGAGTTCAAAGCCAGCCTCAGCAAAAGCGAGGTCCTATACAACTCAGGGAGACCCTGTCTCTAAATAAAATGCAAAACAGGGCTGGGATGGGGCTCTGTGGCCGAGTGGCCCCGAGTTCAACCCCCAGGACCGAAAATAAAGAGTAAAACCATAAAAGGGCTGGGAGTGACTGCTGCCCAGCACCCCTGGGCTCAGCCCCCAGGCTGCGAAATGGAAATACCTGACCATAACGCTGGGCTGCCGGCCACGGGGCCAGCCACTCGTCCACTAGGCATGGCTGCAGCACCTTGAGGAGCCGGGGTGCGGACAGGCCCCCAGAAAGACCAGGTGCCCCTCCCCCGTCTGGCTGTGGACCCTGGCAGCCCGCTGTCCGTCCTCACTGCTGTGGGGGACTCTCTGACCTTCCGCGGTGCTGAGGCTGGGGTCAGCAGGCTGCCACCGGCCGGCCCTCCTGCCCTGGCCCCGACTGTCACAGGATACTGGGGCTGGTCACCTCTTGCCATTTACTCTCTCGCTTGTGTCTGGGCGCCTCCAGGTCGATGAGGGCGACGGCCTCTTCGTCGGTGATGCCCTCCTCCAGGTAGAACTCCACCAGGTGCAGCACCTCTGGGGCCCGGGGGTGGGGGGTTGGTGACAGGCTCCTGGGGGCTGGGGCCAGTGCTCTCTCCAGGCCACACGTGGGCAGCCAGAGTGACCCAGCAGGCTTCTCCAGGGGCCAGAGCTGGGCCTGAGCAGCGCCTCCCCCGTAGCTGAGGGGCTCCTCAGAGGGAGGGCTTCTGGGGGTGTCCACATGGAAGAGGGGACCCGAGAGCACCTTGACTCCCAGCCTGAAGGCATGGCCCAGCCCTGCTTTGGGCACTCTGTCACGCCGGCCTGCACCGGGAGCTGGCTGGGCTGTGGGGGACCCGACGGTGGCTCTGTCAGGTGGGGTGGGGGCTCACAGGGCCCAGGTCACCAATGACGACCCTCAGAGGCCTTCGGGAGCTCTCCCCGTGTCACGTGGCCGGGCAGCAGAGGAGGGGCCATCTGTGTGGCCAGGACTTACCGTAGGACGAGGCGGAGAAGACGAAGGGCTGGCGGCAGTTGACGCAGACGTTGCCCAGGTTGTTGAGCAGGGGGTTGTTGGTGGAGCAGCGGTAGCACAGGGGGACCAGCTCCTGCCAACGCAGCACTCGGTGGCCCGGGCCGGAGCAGAGGTGGCACCCCGTACCTGCCCTGTCCCCAGCCTCGGCCCTCCAGGACCCAATGTCAAGAGGTGTGGGCAGGAGGGGGCCCCGGGGCCAGGAGCCGCATGCTGGGGACGCAGGTGACACCCTACAGGAGTAACTGGGGCCTGCCACCGGAGGCCACTGCCCAGGCCACCTCCCAGGCAGGGCTCAGCAAGGTGCTATCCTGGTGGGAAGGACAGTAAGGGCAGCCACTCCCTGCCTACGCCACCAGACACCTGTGCTGGCACGTCTGTCCCCACCACCAGCAGTGGGGAAGGTGTCACGTGTCCCCAGCTGAAGCAGGGCGGGGTGTGGAGCCCAGACTACAGCGGCCATCTTCCCACAGGACCCAGGCCCAAAGCCACAGGCCCCGGGAGGGAAGGAGCAGCCCCGCCGGGGAAGGGGCGTCCTCACCTCGCTGTCGTGGAAGGGCTTGGAGCGGATGGTCAGGCTGCCCAGCTCGATGGACTTCTGGAAGCGGGCGGGGCTCTGCAGGCCCTGCAGCCGGTCGTAGGCGTGTCGCGCCAGTTTGTAGGCGCCCAGGGCCTTGCTCTGCTTGGCCAGCGTGAAGAGCGTGTTCCTGGCAGGGGCGACGTTAAGGACGGCGGGGGCCGAGCTGGCGCCACCCTGGACACGGCCAGAACTGCGGGCACTTCCCCTGGCCCAGGGGCGACCTCTGAGCCACAGCCTCCCGCTCTCGGGGGCCATCCAGCTGGTCAGCCTCAGGTGACGGGGCTTTGTGCTGGGACCTCTGGCTGTGACCAGGCCCTGCCTACCCTCCCAGCCCCCCTGTGAGCCTCAGCTTGTCCCTGTAGCCAAGTCCCATGTCCCCGCACTCCTGTGCGGGGGTGACTGGAGGCTGGTGACTCCTCTAAGGCAGGGACTGAGCTGGGAGCCACGTCCAGGTCCCACTACACAGCACAGGACAAGGCTCAGGGCAAGCTCTGCTGACCTCGAGAACTTTCTGGAAAAGCCAGGTGCAGGGGCTGAGGCCGGCAGGCGCGGCTATCTCGCCCGCCACTCAGCAGGGCTTCGGTGGGTGGGGCACCCCTGGATTTGGGGACTTTCCCCTCAGGGGTGAATGATGGGCCTGGAGTCACGAGAGAGGCCAGCTGTCCCCAGGCCCTCTGCCAGGGGGTTCCTCACAGAAAGGCGGCAGGGATGGGTTGAGGCAAGAGTGGACTGAGGAAGGGACAGGGGACAACTGTGGCTTTCATGATGCTCAGGACTTAAAGATGTGGTCCTTCCTGGCCACACAGGCCCTGCAGGGCCCTCACTGGCCACAAGAGGAGAAGCCAACCTGTGGCGAGGCGCTCCACCAGGCCCCCCCAGGGGTCCTCCCACAGCCACCTCCCCTGGCGTCCCTGCCTTTCCTCAGTGCGTACTGGGAATGTTCACTCTGCACCTACCCTGGCCACCTGAGCATGCAAGGATGGACGTCACCTCCCCAGCAGCCTGGCACAACACACACTCTCTGAACCTTGCCGCCTGTCACCTCCCATGATAGCTGGCAGCCTTGTCACCTGGTACCTGGGGCCCTGTAGGCCTGGCTGACAAAGGCCACCCCACGGGCCCCAAGAGAGTGTGGAGGGCCTGGGCTGACGGCCTGCTGCCTCCTCCAGTCTGTCACGCCCGCTGCGGTTCGGGGGGAGGGGGGCTGGGGACAGTGTGTTGGCCAGGGACCTGGGCCGGACTGGGCCCAGAGCTCGGAAAACTAATCCTCTCCTGGCAGCGGCCACCCCGGCTGAGCCTCTCCCCAGCAAAACAGCAGCAGGAGGCGGGCGGAGAGGCTCTGCCAGGAAGGCCTCCCAAGGCCATTAGAGAGGGCGGGCGGCGGCCAGGGGACGGGAGGATACACTTTAGAGATGCCCAGGGGGGTGTCCTTGGTCAGGCTGTGCAGCAGGAACCTGGAGATGTTGAAGAGGGTTTCGGGAAGATGGAAGCTGAATGGCTCCTCCTGCAGGGAGAGCAGACGAACGTGACCTTGACCCCAACTGTGCTGGTGAACCTGACCCCAAGTGTACGGGTGAACTTGACCCCCCAAGTACGCTGGCAGTCAGGCTGAAGGCAGATGCAGGATTCTGAGGCCCTTTAGCGCGTGAGCCTCCTACTGTGTGCTGGGAGCCTCCAGCCACGGCCTCAGGCGGTCTCTCATGTGGGGGATGTCGTGGGGTGATGCCCAGGGAGGGGACCTGCCCCAGCAGAGCCGGGGTTCAAAGGCAGGGCTGAGTCCCGAGCCCAGGCCTCTCTGCCCAGCTGCGCTGCCTGAGGGGTCCTGATTCCATTTCTCTGAGCTCAACTTGTCTCCAATTAGCTCTAAAAGAGAAGGTCTTTGATGCACTTGGGGACAGGGCCACTGACACAGGCAGGTCCTTGTAGCAGAGGCGTTTAACCCTTTCTGCGCCTCCTCCTGGCCCTCTGACAGCCGCCTGAGCCATGGGGCCACCAAGCATGTACCCAGGCGCCTCTCACCGCCAATCCCGAGTCTCCTGCGCAGCCCTGATAGGTGACACTCAGCACCCATTAGTGCAATGAATGGGTCCCCTGCAAACAGATGCTGCCAGAAAGGCCCAGCAGGCCGCGGGGAATTCTCTACAAGGGGGCCTGTAAAAGGTTAAGAATGCCCTGTTCTGGAAGATTCTGGCACACTGTGTACAGACTGAGGCTGCAATTGCTAATCAAGCTGTGGCCATTGGGGATTCGGGCTGGCCAGCTCCCCGCCTCCCCCTCCCGAGCACTTAAATGGTAATAAGCCGTCACCTCTCGGAGGAGGGCACTGGGCCCTGCTCACCACAGGGCCCCCCGGGCTTCGCCCCTAATTGGTCTCAACCCGAGGGGAGGGCTCGCTTTCTCCGCCTCTGGAGCGGAGCCCAGCCCCTTCCCTTCCCTTCCCGCCATCTCTGTGGGCTCCCAGAACCCCAGAAACCCTCAGCCACTCCCTCTGCGCTGGGAGCCAGGGAGACGGCTCCTCTGGTTCTGTGGCACTGGGTGAGGAAGCGTGGAGAGTCCCAGAGAACGTGGGGGGCAGGATTAGCACCTCTCCTTGGGAGAGAAGCCATGCGCCTCGAGGACGCAATGCCCCCCTTTCCCACCGTCCCATCTGTGGCCCTGGTGACAGACCCTGGCCCCCAGCCTGGCCCAGGCTGCATGAGGACCCCTGAGAGGATCTCGTCTTGGGAAAACCAAAGATGATAAGGGAACGAGGTCCCCGCTGGGGGAGACGAACGGGGACTGTGGCAGAGCTAGCTGTGGGGCTGTCATCCTCCCAGTGACTTTCCCAGGAGGCAGGGGCTGCGGGAAGAGGTCTGTGCAGATCAGCAGGGAGCGCCCAGGGGAGGCAGGGCCTCAGGTGGCCCCTGGGCAGCAGTCTGTCCCCCACTGCCACGAGACTGCTTTAAAATGGGTTCATCGAAATAATCAGGGAAAGGCTACAGAGCACTTGGTTGGTCTCTGCAGATGAAGCCAACCCTGGTCTTACAGAGAAGGAGACTGAGGACCAGAGAGGGAGAGCAAAGCACCTGAGGACACACAGCAAGTCGGGCGCAGACCGCTGTGGACGCGGGCCTTTGTCCTTCTAGAGAAGGCCCCAGGGGCTCCGCCCTCCTACATTTTGGAGAGGTGGCCCCTGCCTGGCCACCCACTCTGCCTGGGTCATCAGAGGCTGAGCTGATCCACAGGAAGGCCCGCCCGGCTCTGCGCCGTCATCAGACGCCCCCTACCATGGCCACACATCAAGCATGAGGAACACCCAGCTCCTCCTCCCAGGGACATCAGGAGCAGGTCCTGTTGCCCCAGTGGGTCGGGTCCACCCAGAGCCTGCTGCTCCTAGGAGGCTCAGGGCGCCTTACCGTGTAGCGGTGGATGGCGTGGTAGCCGTGGTACAGCTCGGCCAGGTGCTGGTAGTGGTGGAACTTGGCCAACATGGCGTCCTTCTGGACAGGATCTGCTGCGGGCAGGAGCGGGCGCAGGGGGGGACGGGGCAGATGCGTCAGTGGCTGTCCAGAGCCACTGACCGGCCACAGCAGGGATGGCCGGTGGCGCTACCAGCATCAGCTCTTTTGAAACACTGGGCCTACCCCAGGGAGAGGGACAGCACTGTGCTTGGGGACCACACCTAGACGGTGGCCTCTCAGCTGGAAGCATCTGAGGTAGAGAGAAATGGCACCTGCCACCTGGGCTTGATGGCCCTCGCTCCAGCAGCCTCCTGGAGGGAGTGGGGAGGGGTCCCCTCCGGGGTACGTGGGCACAGAGTCAGGGAGGAACAGTGACTTGCTGCAGGTCCCTCCGTGGCCCCCGTTCCCAGTGCTGCCCCTCCTGCGTGTGGCCTTGGTCTAGGGAGATGCACCTCTACTGCCCTGTCCCCCCTTTCTGGAGTCTCCCAGTGCATCATGGGAAGTCCTGGGAAGGACGGCATCATGGACGAGGGGCCTGCGGTGCGTTACTGTAACGTGATCTCTGCTTCATCTTTTCATTTAATTAAATTTTTTGAAGCCGGGGCCAGCTGCAGGCTCCCAGGCTGTAGCAGACAGCTGTGCTGAGTTGGGGAGGGAGGGCGGGACCTGCCAGGCGTCACCCCTGCGTGGCCCTGGGACCAGCCTGCTTCTGGCCACACGAGGAGGAGATGAGACAGGAGATTGTGCCGCTGCGAGGCAGGCTTGGGGACAATGCGCCCCGTAAACAAGCCCAGGGCTTTAATTAAAATGTCCCCGCTGGTCTGATGGTATCTGGGTGCCAGGACGGAGGGACCCACCCTGGGCTATGTCGAGGCACTGCATGGACAGCATCCAGTAGTAATAGGCAGCGTCGTTGAACCTGCTCTCCACCACGGCGTTGTGCGTCAGCTGCTCCAGCACCTGGACCGCTTCCCGCTGCCTCCCGGCCTTGTGGAACGCTGCAGGGGACACAGAGCTCTGTCACCAGGGGAGGTGGGCGAGGGGGCCGGTGGAACTGCTCAGAAAGTGGGGCGCCCCACGCGCGCGCGGAGGGAGCATCTGTGGGCCTGGTTGCTGGGATGCCGCCTCTCTGGCCAGAGGCTATAAATACCCGAGGCGACATCCTGAAAAAGCACAGTGCGACGCGCTCCGTTTTGGCTGGCAAGTGGTGACAACCTACTTCAGAGAGGCATGGCAGGGAGAGAAACCCGGGGAGCCAAGTCCCAGGGCAGAGTCGGAACGAGAGACTGGCTCGTCCCTAGTGACGAGATGCTCCACTCCAGAGAGGGGCTCTGTGACTCTGAGGTGACACTCACGGGCCCCGACACTCGACGGAGCTCGGTGATTTACAAAGTGCCTTTCACCGTGCCTTAGGTCACTGGGTCACCACAGCAGACTGAGAAGGGTCGGTCAGCCTCCGTTTTAACGAGCAACAAAATGCACTTTGCCAGGTAGAAGTATAAGGGTCACGTCCAAAGTCAGAACATGGGGCCTGGTCCATCTTCGACAGAGCACTTTTTTTTTGGTACTGGGGGTTGAACTCGGGGGCACTCAGCCACTGAGTCCCCTCCCCAGCCCTATCTTGCATTTTATTTAGAGACAGGGTCTCACTGAGTTGCTCAGCACCTCGCTGTTGCGGAGGCTGGCTTTGAACTCGTGATCCTCCTGTCTCAGCCTCCTGAGCCGCTGGGATGACAGGTGTGCGCCACGGCACCTGGCCAACAGTGCATTTTGATGTCAACCTTGAAAGGTCTGTCTCCATCCTCAAAGCCAGACATTTGGGATGAGAAGCAAAATCTTCCTTAATCATGCCTACATCTGTGTACCTGGAATTTCCTGGGCACCTACTACATGGCCGACGGCTCGGGATATTGAGCGCTGCTGGTCAGGCACTTATGGCTGGGACACTTGACCACAGGTGGACACTCAGAGGACCCAATCCTCTGCCTTTAGAGAAGGAAAGGTCTGGCCTTTGTTCCGTCTCATCTCCAGGCTCCTGTCTGCGTACCAAGTTACTATGGCGATGGATTCTTGGAAGGGCGACACAGACAGATGGGTAGGTTGATGTGTTTTGCCCAAACATGCAGCTCCGTCAGCAAATGGGTGCTCTGGAGATGCTGAGGTGCTGGGGAACAGGCTGTCCTTCAGCACGGGCTCTTCTCCCCACAGGGAGCCACGGACTCTGCACTGTGACCAGAGGGGCGACTATCACCATATAGAGGTGCAGGCACATCCCTATGGATTGCCACACATCTGGCCACAGTCAGGCGCCATCCTGCCCAGGCAGCAGAGTAGCCAGGTTCCCTGGCGGGACAGATCCTGGACTAGCTGTGCCTCTGCCACTTGCTAGCCTGGTGACAGTGCAGGGCACGTTTAGCCCCTGCCTCTCTGCAGGGCTGTGGGCAGGATTCAAGGTTGGGCAGGAAAGGTACCCAGGCAGCGCCCATGCTACCTGAGTCACAGGGCTTTGTGAGGGTGACAGGGAAGACACTCTGCAGTGCCCAGTGCTCCGCTCAGTCACACAGAGGCGTGGAGGGGGACTGGACCTGCCCAAGCTCCTGCAGCAGGTTGGTGACAGGCCCAGACTCCAGGCCCCTGTCCTGACTCCTGCTCCAAAGTGTCTCTCAGCACCTGGGTTGTGGCTCTGTTTGCCTCGCATGCAAAGAAAAAGCATTTCACCCCAAACAGCCCATCCCAGGTGACACCACCTGCCTTGGGACCCGCAGCACAGGCCTGCCAGCCTGGCTGCAGCGAGTCTTGGCAGGGCCTCCTCCCGGCCCTGGGGCACCAGGCCAGCCCACGTGGCCTACCTTTCTGGGCTTCTTCGAAGCGATCGTTCTCTGCCAGCCACTGTGCGTAGGGCACGTAGATGTCGTCCTTGAACTCGGGGTGCTTCTCGCCCAGAGCGAAGGCCTGGGGGGCAGGGCACACACAGTCTTAATGAAGCAGTCCCCGCAACCCCAGGAGATGTGGCACTTGGCTGGATCAAGGATGTCATACTTTGGCAGCCTGACATCAGGGATGTCATATTTTGCCAGCTCAGAGGGGGAGAGTGCCTCCCTCCCAGCCACCCCCAGCAACACAAAAACATCTCTTTGGAAACAAAAGGCAATTAACAGCAATATGCACGCGCCCGCTCCCAGTGACAACACAGGCTGTTTCTGGACCCCAGAAGCCGCTCGGAATCGGAAACATTTTATTTTGAGGGTTTGCGTGGGCTCCTGTCGCCTGCAAACAGATTTCTTTTAATTGCAGGCGACACCTAGGGAAGCAGGACTGACATTCTCCTCGTCCCTGCTTGGTGGCTCAGAGGGGACTGGGGCTGTGCTGACGCCTGGGCCCAGACCTCCGGGCGGGCCAGGGGAGCCGGAAACGGGCACAGGGAGGAGGGGCAGGACACCAGCGAGGGCCACGTGGCCCCGAGGTCTCCAGCTCGTGCTGCTAGTGAGTTCCCCTTGAGAAGCCATCGCTGCCTCTGTCCCTGGTGCCACTTTTGCTCATCAGTGTCTTCTGTCCCCTCCTCAAGTGGAGTCACCCAGAGGGCAGGCAAGAGGCAGACTGCTCGCCCAGAAAGGGCCCTGCTGGACCCTGGGAAGCAGGCTGCTGCCACAGCTGGGGCCACCTCTCCTGCAGGGGTGCAGTGTCCCCAGAACACAGCCAGCCTGTGAGCTGGAGGGACTAGGCCTCAGGGCGGGCAGTGAGCCTCAGGTGGCCACTCTTGTGGGTCTGGCCAGTGTGCCCTTCGCCTGCCCGTCCTCCATGCCGGGGCAGGGGCTGGGGGTGGCCGGTGGGAAGGAGAAGCGCTGTCCTGGGGCGACTCTGGCACCCTGTGCCTGGAACATAGGGATGGCATTTCCCGCCAAGATGCCACCCGGCAGGTTTTAAATACCACCCAGGTGCACCTCCACGTCAGGCTGCAGGGTGGTCAGCAGCAGGCACAGGGCTGTCCTGCCAGCACTCCCAGCCCAGAGCTGCCGTCAAGAAAGAGCCTCCAAGCCGGGCCCAGGGGTGCCCACCTGTCATCCCAGCAGCTGGGGAGGCTCAGGCAGGAGGATCCCAAGTTGGAGGCCAGCCTCAGCAAAAGTAAGGCCCTGAGCAACTCAGTGAGACCCTGTCTCTAAATAAAACACAGAATAGGGCTGGGGAGGGGTTCAGGGGTCGAGGGCTCCCCCCAAAGAGCCTCAGAATGAATGAAATCTACACAGAAAGGCTCTTGAAGCTTCTCTGGCTCAGGGGACTCAAGGACACCGCTGACAGCCAGGACTGACAGCCAGTCACTGACTCACTGACAGCCAGGCCAGGCCCCCCATTAAGGGAGCACCTCTGTCTGAGACCCAGGCCCCCAAGCCCGGGCGCACTGTCCCCTCACCTCTTCCCAGCGCTGGGTGTCCACGTGCAGCTGCACCAAGGACTTGAGGTCGCCGATCTTGAGGTAGGTCTCAGCGGCGTAGCCCGGGTTGTCCAGCTTCTTGAAGTAGTGCGCGCACAGCAGCAGGGGCTCGCGCTCCGCCTTGTCCAGTTTGCGGGCGATGTCGATCAGCCTGGGGGCAGCGGGGAAGGGGCACCCTGTGGGCCGCGTGGGGACGCAGACTCTGTCCCTTCACTTTGCTGATCTGGCGCCACGGGCGCTCACCAGCTGACGTGCCCAGGTGGTGACTGAGCGAACCCTGCTAGGGACCGTCCAAAGCACCAGGAGGGTGCAGCTACTCCCACTCACAGATGGGGAGACCTGAGGTCTGGGTGGCAGGGGAGGCGCTCTGCCCCAGGCTCGGCAGCCAGGGAGCAGGAGAGTGGTCTCTCCCCCAGGGTTTCTGGAAGCCTCTCGGCCATGTGGAGGCTGGTGTGAGAGATCCCCAGGGCCTGGCCTCTAGAGGAGGAGGCCAGCAGGACCAGGTGCCGGCCACTGGAGGGGCCGCGGGAAGCGCTGCTCACTGCACCTGCCACTGTGACCAGCTCTCCCCTGCCCTTGGGAACCTGGGCTGGTGGAACGGGCCTCTTGGTTCTGGCCAGGCCGGGGTTTGGAACGGACCCAGTTCTCTGAGGGCAGGGGCCCCCGCGGGCCGTCTCCGTGGGAAGGAAGGCCCGGGATCCCGGCCTCAGAGCCACGCTCAGGAGGGTGTCAGGCTGTGCTCAGAATGATAATGGCGTCCAAAAATAACACTGCTCCGCAGAGAAGGGACACGTATTTTAGGGAAGTGGCAGAGGCAGGGCTTCGAGCTCCCCGCCCAGCAGCCGTGTCCCTGGAGGAGAGGCACCTGTTACGCCACTCCAGGAAAAGGGCCACACAGCATGCAAGTGGCTCCTTCTGGAACTCAGTAAGTGTCCCAGGGTCACATGGATCCGCAGCACTTGCCAAGGAAAGCGACATAAGGGACAACCGAGGGGAGAGGCGCGCCCCGAGAGCTGCCTGGCTTGGTCTGCACCCCCTTTTGTGGACAGGATGATTTGGGGGCCCAGCCTGTGCCTCCGCTTTCTTCTCAGACAAGAGGACGGGTGGTGGCTGCCCACCAGGGTCCCTTTGTGAGGGGGCCCCCACACCAACCTCCTGCTGGGCTCAGGGGCCACGTGGCCAGCCCTCTCCCCTCCCCAGGACCTGGCTGGCCACTGCTACCTGGGAACCAGAGTTCGGCTTCCGGACCTGGCGGCCCTCAGAGCTGAGGATCCTTCACTTCAAGTGCCCAGGCCAGTGTCCTCCGCCAGCTCTGGTGTGAGTGTACTAACGCCCACTGTCCTTGACTGGAGGACCCTGGAGCCTGCTGTGCATTGGTGTCCCACGACGTGTTTGGGTGGGAACAGTCACATACCCCTCAGTCACAAACCACCCACATCAGAGCCCGGGGCTCGGACCCACAACTCTCCAGCGGCCAGGCCCTTGGGGACCCCGTGGGTCCCTCCTTTGCTAGAAGGCCACAGAAGCGCCAACTCAAGAGCCTGGGACAGAAGCAGATGCTTGTGGTGACTGTAGCCCTGGGTGGTAGTGAGTGCCCAGGGAACAGGTGCTCTGACACTGGGCGTCTGCCTGGCCTCTGTCCCTGTCACCCTTTCCCCACTGAAGGTGGCGACTGCCTTGTCCCATCTCTGTGTCTCCCAAAGAACCGGGTCACTTCCAGGTTTGGTGTAGACATTTCCAGAAACACCGTCAGTCAAACACCACAGGTGACCAACACGACGGGTGTGCAGGGCCACCTACGTGTCGATCCAGCCGCGGTCCCCACTGATCTCGATGGCCTTGATGTGCTCCCCGGCCGAGATGTACATGTCCACGGCGGCCTTGGGCTCGTTGATGTTCCTGGCCCAGTCGGCCTGCTTGGTGATCAGCATCTTGGTCTCTTTGGGGTCCCCAGATCCGAGGAAATCCTGAGGAAGCAGGACAAACAAACACTCCGGATGAGGGCTTCCTGTGCATGTGACGTCAGGCCGCCAGCCGGGGCTCTGCTTGGCCACACGGCCATCAGGACGCAGAGGGAGCCCGGGCCTGGGGGTGAGTGTCTGGGAGAGGCCCTCCTGCCTGCCCACTGGTGACAAGGACGCAGACCCTCCATGTCCCCTCCCTTCACACTCATGGACGTTTACTGTCCCTCAGATTGCAGCTCAGGGAGACGTGAGCAGGTTCTCTCTGCTTGACATGTGGCCATTCCCACAGGGTGAGGGACCAGCTGGTCACACAGTGTCAACTATGCAGCCCAGCAGGCTTACTGATAGGATAGGTGTGAAACCACCCCCTCAGGCTGGGGCTGAGCACAGGCCCCCCCAGGGTCAACCAAACACATGCACAGCTCCTGGCCAGGCCCCTGGTTCCTCCCCGGCCACCATGACACTGGAAGTGCTAGTCGCCTGTTTTCTGATGTTTATCTCCCCTGGCTTTGCCCCCAGAGCTCTGCCTGGGACAGATAAGAGCCAAACAGCCTTTGGTGACTTGTTCCCAGCTGAATGGCAGCCGGCCCTGTGCGGAGATCAGGCCTGCAGGCGTGAGGGACTGATCCAAAGTGGACAGCTGGAGGCCCCAAGTATGGGGAAGGGGTCCCGAAGAGGAGCCTGGGGTCCTGAAGGCCCAGAGGTCAGCCTGTATCCCGTCAGGGGGCCACTGCAGGGCTGAGCCCCGCTTCCCTGAGTGAGCTCATGAGAATGTGACAGAAATGGCCTCAGGAAGCCACTTCCCTTCAGGAAAGGGTCCCTGCTGTCATTTTTAAAGGTGGGGCTTTTCCAAAAGGGGGATGGAGAGCGGTTTGTGTTAGAATCATGCACCCTGCAGAGAGGGCCCCCTCCCCCCTCCCCGTCCCTCCCCCTCCCCCTCCCCCCTCCCCCTCCTCCCTCCCCCTCCCTCCCTCCCCCTCCCCCTCCCTCCCCCTCCCCCTCCTCCCTCCCCCTCCCTCCCTCCCCCTCCCCCGTGACCAGCACCCGTCAGGGAAGCACTCAGGTATGCTGGGAACCCACTCCAACAATCAGCTTTTCTTTTTTCTTTTTTTCCATTTGCTTTCAGAGTAATTATGTAGCCTCTAAAATGACATATGAGGTCGTTGGCCTAAGACATGTCTCAGGGAGTGGGGGAAGGGCACGTCCCCCTCACAGGGCCACCTGGGCCGGCCTGTTCCCTCTGGGCACCCAGGCGGGCAGGGAAGCAGGCCTCGCTGGGCCACTCAGACACACTCTGCTCTTGGCGGCTGCTCCCACGTCTATTCCTCCTGGCACAGAGGTTGGCCAATGTGCTACCTCTCAGTTGACCGGGGTGACCAGGGGGTGGGGCAGGGGTGGTGACCAGCATCGCAGAAGAATGGAGACGCCCTTCCAGGGGACCTCAGAGGGCATGCTGTGATCTCAGGGTGGCTGAGGGAAGAAGGTCAGAGGCTAAGAGGGAGCCATAAATTTGGGGTGTCTCCCTGAGACCATCCGGCAGGGTGGCTCCCCAGCTTGGCGGCCTCCTGCAAGGCCCGGGGTCTAGCTCCCAGGGCTGGGCCTTAATTGAAGCTGAGTCTTAATGGCTCCTTCGAGGCTCAGCAAACTGGGTTTTGAAAGGCTCTTTGGGTCCCTGAGGCTAATTTACGTGTCATCCAGGGCCACGGCCAAGGCTTTGTCCTGGAGTGGACAGAAAGAGGCTGCGTGGGTGATGAATGAGACCTGGCCGTGTTCTCCTCTTGGTGACTTTGATAAGGACATACTACATAGGAGTTAAGAGCATTATAATTCCCTTTATCACCATATAAACATGTCACTTATCCGGAAAGCATACAATTTATTTGGACGTGGGAATGTAATTTAAAAATTTTCCAAAAACCAGATTGAATCTTGGGAAGCAATTTTCAAGTAAACAAAAACATGCCATGTTAATAAGTACCGTGTCCCCCGCACACCGGCCACGTCCACATTTCCTCAGATTCAGACTATTGGGCCGTGGGGGGCGGGGGTGACCTACTTAGAATTGTGACCAAAAACAGTCCCAGAGTACTCACCGTCACAGAGACGCACAGAGGGAGCTTATGAATGGGTTCCACTCCTGGGTGGGAGACTGTGGGCACAGGGACCCCGGGCAGCGGTGGGCTGGCGGGGAGGGGCCTTGAGGGGACCTACTATGTGCTCGCACTTGGCCCCTCTCTCTGCACAGTTCTCAGGGCTGAGCTGGGCGCACCTCTGCTGCCCTGTGGGGAGGACATAGAGGCCTGCCATACCAGCAGGTATGACACTGCCACCCACCCAGCGCTGGCTCACGGTCTCACTATCACATTGGGTCCCTCTGGGGTCAGCCTTCAAGGTCGACTCTAGGCCCATCTTAACCTGTGGTTGAAGGTGGCCCCTTTGGAGATGGTGGCTCTTTTGTGTTTGCGTCACCTCCTGGGCACACACTGGGACACCATAGACGGGCCCAGGCCCGGGTGGCGGGGCCTTACCTTGGCGTAGTCGAACATGCAGAGGTCGGTGTACATGTCCAGCGCCAGGTTCTCGTGCCCGCAGCGCCTGTACAGCTTGGCCGCCTCGTGGAACTTGCCCTGGTAGGAAAACACGTCGGCCAGGAACACGTCCTGGTTGGTCTCGCCGCGCTTCTTCCTCTCCTGCAAAACCACAGGCACAGGGAGTGGCCTCCACAGCCCTGGGCAGGAGGCGGCCTCACCCACAGGTGAGCCAGGTGAGCCCCGGCCTCCCACTGGACCCCAGTCCTGGCGCCTGGGCTGCTGTGCCGCCCCCCTGAGTCTGCTGGGAAGGCCTGCGACTAAGGTGACCCTCCAGACCGTGGGGTCAGGGAGGGGGACCTTTGCTGTTCAGTGGGAAATCCCTCGGGGCTGCCTTCCAGAACATTCTTCCAAGGCAACACTGGACGGCCGGGACCGTGCGCACTGCTCCCTCATGGGTGGCACCTAAGCTGCCAAGATCTCCCAAGTCCCTGGGCCTGGCTAGAGTAGCGACCCAGGACGATGACAGATGGGGGAACTGTCCCCACCTAGCACCTTCCCTCTGTTTGATTTCCAGCAAGCGCGTCCCCCTGGAGGACGAGGAGAGGGGACAGACTCCTGTGCGAGCTGCTGAGGTCTGAACAGCGGGAAGCAGCCGCTCCCCAGTGACAGGATCATTTTGGGGGAGACCTTCAGGCCACTCAGGCCTGTCACCAAATAAACTAGCTCCTAGTAGCTGGGGATGAATGAGACTGCGCCTGAGACTGGAAAGCAGGTCTCGCTGGGCCAGCCTTGCTCAGGCCTCGGCTGTCCTAAGCCACTGCCCCAGCCCAGCCAGCGGGGTCCCTGCACCCCCTGTCACCTGCGCGGTGACACCTCATCTCTCCACAAGGAGCCTCCGGAGGAAGCTGGGTTCCAGGAGCAGCACTGAAGCCCCAAAGCCACAGTGCAGGCCTTAGACAGTGTCACTAGCTCACTAGCTCCCTGGCTCACCAGGCGCCAGCAGCAGCAGCCATCTTGAAGGGGCACAGGACACCAGAGCTGGTCCCCACAGGGGCCAGCCACTTTGTGTACAAAAGTTATGTTCTGTGACTGCAGAGTGAGACCAGGCCAGTTGGTTCCCAAGGGCCAGCCCGGAGAGCAGGAGCACTGAGCAGCATGGGGATGGCTTTGGGCGACCCTTTGTCCCACAGGGACACGACCAGGTCCTGTGCCGTGCTGGGATGGGGACCCGGGGTAGAGACGGACAATTCTGGAAAAATAGGCAAAATGGGTTTGGAATCTAGCTACGCTGCTGGCTGTGGATCCCGAGAGAGGTGACAGCCTCTCTGAGCTGTCCCTGTCCCTTGCATAGGGGTGGCAGCGCCCTGCCCTACTGAGTCGTGAGGACTCCCTGGATCAGGCATGGGGACGGCTGAGCTCAACTAATGGCAGCTGTCACCGGCTCCTGGGATTGAGAGCCCCTCAGCTCTCTGCCCACTGGGCTCGCCGGTGACAGGAGTTGATTATGCTGAAGTGAATTAGAGGGACAAGACATTTGCCGGTTCCCTCCTGCTTCCATCTGGGAATTCAAATGTATCTCACATCCTCTTAGCCTCACAATAAATCTGTTCAGGAGAAAAAATATGTATGCCTTTTCACAGACAGTCAGACAGCACTGTGATACACAGAGATTAAGAAGAGTGTCTACCGCCACCCGGCAAATGGTGCTCTGAGAGCCGGCTTCCGGGCCGCGCCAGGCGAGCCGAGTGCAAAGAGGAGGAGGCCGAGAGAGGAGGCTGAGGGAGGAGGAGGCCAGCTCTCAGCAGGAGCAGCAGGTGGGCACAAAGCCCTGGGGTGCTCAGGTCTACATGCAGCCTTTCCTTGGCTGTTTCTGGGGTGGGGCACAGATGCTGCTCCTTTGGGAACCACCTCCTGCACTGGCAAGTCACCAGAGAGTGGTGACCAGCCAGCCACCACCAGAGGTGCCAACCAGGAGTGGAGGGACCATGCATCTTCTCAGCCATCCCGGGTGGTTGGGGGGGTAGTCACAGAAGGAAACCAAAGCTCAGAGAGCTTAGAAACCTATCCTCCTCATCCCACTACCAAGAGACAGCGTCCCCCTGCTCCAGGTGCTTGGTCCCTGGTGGCCACTCTGTGCCCAGAGCAAGGTGGGGTCCCAAGGCCATGGTGGGCTCAGCCTCTCCTTTACCTCAATGCTGCTGATGAGCTCCAGGTACCGCAGGTCCTGCACCCTGGCGAAGGCCTGGGGAAGAAACAGGGCACAGTCAGCCACTGGCTTGGTTTCCAAAGTGGGGGGCTGGCTGGGGGACAGCGGAGCTGTGGCAAGGGACAGGGAGAGTGAGCGTGGGTTCCTCATGGAGTGGGCCACCCAACAGGGCTCGGCTTGACCCCTAGTATTAGTCCTTACAAAGGACAGCAAAGAAGAGCTGGATGCACCTGTCATTTGGGGATCAGGTCTGCGGAGGGTCCAGGGGCCCCCCCATCCACAGGAGGAAGGAGCAGGTGGACTCGGGGCTGGGGACAGGGGGTAAGGTGTGGCCACCAGAGACCGCAGGCACCTCTCGGTGACTTGGATGGGAAGCAGGAGACAGCTCTGCTGACCCAGGGGTGCCACCCACACAGCTCCCAGAGCCCACAGCAGGGCGCAGAGGGAGGGGAGGGGAGGGACACGCAGAGAAGGAAGGAGGATGGTTTGGGGAGGAGGGGACGGGGGTGAATCACTCGCGCGTCTTACGTAAACCCCAAAAGCACAGCCCTTGCTTGGACCCACAACAAAGCTAGACTTTAACCCCTGGCTGCCCGAGGTTTCTGGGCCCAGGAGGAATGGTGCCGGCTGCACTTCTTTTGCTGCTTCTAGATTCTTCCAGGGGCTTCGAGGAAGGCCACCCAGGGTCAGGCTGGTCTTCCCGCGGCTCTGCCACCAGCTTGCTTCTTCGCACTGTCCTGTGGGAACTGGGCTGGCGCGTGCCCAGGGCAGGCAGCGACCGAGCAGAATGGCCCCGGCCACATGAGGCCCCGGCTCAGCCGCACGACGTCCTCCTCCTCAGAAGGCTTGGGGCAGTGAGCAAGTCACCAGCCTCTGGGTGCCAAGCAGATGACCACGATGTGACTTCATGTCTTCATCCAGGAGGGCTGACACCCTCACTAACTGGGCACCCAGGTGACTACGACCAGGCCTCTCCACCTCCCCAGTTCAGGGGCCCACATTGAAAAAGGGGAGGCAGGCAGAGCCAACAGGTCACTACGTCCCTGAGCGGGGGGCTGGACAAGTGCACACCGTGCAGAGAAGCCGGTCCCTGAGCATCGGTGGTGGCAGGTGGCAGGACGGGACCCTGGCGGGTGGCCTTGCTCCCTGTCTGTCTTGTTTGGACACAGGGCCTCACTCTTGGGTCCCAGGCTGGTTTGGAGCTCTGAGCCCCCAGTGATCCTCGCAGCTCAGCCTCCCCAGCTGCTGGGACACGAGCCCACGCTGCCCCACGCCCAGCAAGTGGCTTTTCTTGCAGAAGAATCTGCAGAAAGGTACGGCAGCCATTGCACCAGCAAAGGGATCCCAGGACTCCCTCTCCAAGGGTCTTTCTGGTTCTGCTGCGTGCAGTGCCCTGTGAGACTCATCTGTGTGTGAGTTCCTGCAGCCATGACGCATGCTGCAGAGTCAGGGTGCCTGGTCGGGGTGCTCAGAGTCACAAGGCCTGAGTACCCTCCGCGGAGGGAGTGGGCAGCCAGGGCCAGCCACGGCCAGCCACAGCTGCAGGCCGGGCAGAGGGCGGCTCTCCCCTGCCATCTAGTGGCCACGCTAGGCTACAGCAGGAACCCGCCTGCACAAGCCTGAGCCCCACACAGCACAGCGGGTCAGGGCTCTGGGTGAACCCCCAAGTCCAAGTCCAGGGGCAAGGTCTCACAGCGTTTCTAGACGTCACTCTGCCTGTGCCTGCATGACTGTTGGCACAATTCTGTCAACGACAACACCTAGACACACATGTCCTAAGAACAACCCTGGGCTTTAGACAGGGATTCTGTTCCCAGGGAGCGCTCACGGGACACAGGGTGGGACGTTAAGTAAACAGAGGGCCACCCTCCAGAGCCTGCCAGTCGTCCCAACACGGGCAACTTCGCGCGGGCCTGGCTCATGCTGGAGGGGTCGGGAGTACTACGGTGAGTTCTAGATGTGACGAGGTGACAATCTGGGGGCAGGTCCGGATGTCGCCCCAGCTGCAACGAACCAGCCCCTCTCAGGAAGCCTGCGCTCGCTCCACCCTTCCTGGCATTGATGGTGGAACAGAAGGAGCCCTCCAGGGAGACGGCTTCACTCCTCGGGATTCCTAAAGTCCCTCTGTGTCACCACATTCCTGACACTTACCAGATCTAAAAATACTACAGAGAACTACCCTGTCACCATCACTTCCTTTTTTTTTTTTGGTGGCCCCGGGAGGGAGCCCAGGGCCTTGCCTGTGCGCGTAGCTGCGCTCTACCACTGGGCCGCAGCCCCGGCCCCACTTCTTGGGCATGGCTGGCAGGGGCACGGCCACCTCCAACTTTAATTCCCCTTCGCAGGGCCCTGGGAAAGCCCTCTGCTCTGAGGAAGACTGGCAGGGCAGGGAGCCCTTTCCAGGCCCATGTTAGAAATGGAGGTTCAGGGCTTCTGAACCCTGCTCTGGTCCACGTCTAGAAGCATCGACTTGACAAGAGGCGGGCACCGTGGGCCTCCTTCAACACTGGCCCAGGGACAGTCTCCCACTCGACGGTGGGAGAGAAGGAGGGGAGGGAGCAGGCGGGCGGAGGGGTTGGAAGCCAGCCCTCTGCCACCTCTTGTCGTCGATGGAAATCCAACTAGGAAACACTTGTGCTCAAAGTCCACAAAGGGGCTGAACAGCTTCAGCCACTTCTGCAGCTTTAACTGACTAAACCAGGAAATGGCGCAATGAATCAAGTCCGTGAATCATGCCATGTAGGCATGTGGGAAGTGGCCGTCCTGTTGTCAGAATCCAAGTGTGACCATCCCCATCCACTGGACTTGGCCAAGAACCCAGAGAAACAGCATTGTGTCAGCAACGGCCTAATGCTGATGCTAATCAAAAAGGATCCATTTATTGAGTGTCTATTATGTGCCAGGCTCTTAGTCAGATGCTTTACAGGAGTGACAGCCAGTAAGAGTGACAGCCAGAACCTGCCTCTTCTGCGTGTGGCTTTAAGGCCTGTCCATTTGGATCTCTACCACTTTGCAAGGCTGGGGCCTAGCACCACCAGAACCTTCCAGAAAGGCAATCTCGGGAAGGTCGTTTCCTGACCAGGCTCACTGCGAGGAAATGGCTGAGCTGAGACGCAACCCAAGTCATGCTTTTGCCCCTCCGTGTCACCTGGATCCCCCTCTGCCTCCTAGGGGACCCTCCCGGGACCCAATGCCTGCTCGGGCCCACAGGAGGCTTACCTTCTTTGCAGTCTCGAACTCTAATCCTTCCAGGGCTTCCATGGCCAGCTCCCGCCAGTCTGCGTCCGTGACGCCCAGGCACGCGATCTGGTAGGCTTCCTTGAACAGCTTCCTGTCCAGGTACTGGTACATGGGAGCCGACTGCGGGGTGTCACCAAAAGGAGAAGACGAGTTTCAGAGCAACGGAAAGAGGCCGATTCCGACGCAGCCTGCTTCCAGATGTGCCTAGTTACGAACTCCTACAGAGGAGCCCCCTGGGGATCCATCAGGGTGCCCCCCCACCCCAGCCCACCTTGCACGCTCTGCTTTCCATTCTGCACCCCAACCTCAGCAGAGCCGCGTGCTCTGGGCACAGGCTCCCTGCCCATCCAGCCCAGGCCGGCCTTCCCATAAGATGTCCCCCAGCCTGGAAAGGCCTACTGGGCTGTCAAGGCCCTGCCCAAATGTCCCCTCTTCTGGAATCTTACCTGACCCCTCCACCTCCCACCCCAAGTCAGGCTCTAGTGACACGCGTGTCTTCTAGACAGAGCCCTGCACTACCTGGGTCGGGGTTCCAGAGGCTTTGGGTTTTAGGGTTACATAGTGCTTCTGGCTCTGTCCTAACAGCCCTGGGTGGGTAACCGTGGCCACTTCCTGAGACAGCCCAGGAGGCCCAGGGCTGCCTAACCCAATGCTGGAGCAGGAGGCCACCTGCGCCGGGCCCCGGGACCCCCTTGCTTTGAGCATGCGCGCAGACACGCATGCGCACACCAGAACCAGCCCCAGCCAGGCCTGACGTCGTCAATGAAGGCCCCTGTCCCTGTCCCAGGCCAGCCCCGGTGCCTCGGGGAGCTGCATCTGCCCTTCTGGGTTCCCGGGCAGGGGAGATCAATCAGCCAGGTCCTCTGTGCTAATGGTTCCCAAATGTGGAGCCTGACCACTGTTTTCTCCATTTGGGGGCCTTTATCTTTGAAATTTCCGGTCTTGATTTCTTAGCTTCAGCGTTGAAGGAGAACTTTTTCCTTTCAAGCCAGTCTGCCCTCTGGACAGACAGCAGGACACGGCTGACCCTTCCCACGGTGCCAGGCCACCCACCTCTCCTCCCTGGAGGGAGCCGCTGGGCACAGGCCGGGGGCCACATCCTCGCTGGCCGCCTTTGGGGTAAATGTGCCACCTTGGTTTGGATGCCTGGCCCAACTGAGGCTTCCAGGGGCAAAGGAGAGGGGTTCTGAGAGTGACCAAGGGCTGGGCAAGGAGGGAGCAGCAACACCTCCCTGTCTTTCCCAGCCCAGCTCCTCGGCCTTCTGGAACTTTCTGGACTCCTGGAGAGCCGTCCCCTCCTGCCGGCCCCTGCAGCCTCTGTGGGCTCAGGTTTCACCCCCTCCTGGGAGCTCGGCCGACTCCCATGCACCATGAGCTGCCTCCCTAGCCCTCTTACTGAGCACCTCGCTTCCATCTGAGTTCTGCTTTGTGGCTGGGGCTGGTTCGTGACAGCCTGTAATAAGGAGAAATGGTCACGGGAACGGAGCCAGGCAAAGCCTGAAGATGGGCATAATTAACCCCAAGCCAGGCCGGGCACAGCGACGCAGCCCACGGTCCCCGCCACTCGCAAGGCTAAGGCCGGGGCTCGCTCCAGTCCACAGACCTCAAGGCTAGCCTGAGTCACAGGGCAAGAATCCACTTCAAAAACTGGCACAGGAAAGAAAACGAGGCCCCAAACAGTGACAAGACAGTCAGCTGAGGTGGCGGGGCCAGGGCGCAAAGTCTGGGTGTTTCTTCCTCTAGGCAACAGGAGGGTTTTTTCTTTTCTTTTTTTTGATATCAGGGTTTGAACCCAGGGTTTACCACTCACCCCCCTCCCCAGCCCTTTTCTATATTTTGTTTATAGACAGGGCCTCACTGAGTTGCTTAGGGCTTTGTTAAGTTGCTGAGGCTGGCCTCCAACCTGCGATCCTCCTGCCTCAGCCTCCCGAGCTGCTGGGATGACAGGCGTGGGCCAGTGTGCCTGGTAAGAGAGCAGGCCTTCTTGCCTTGTTGACTGCCTGGTGACGCTAGAACAGGCACAGTGACAGGATCACCACGACAGACAGACAGTGAACATGCACTGGCACCATTTGAGTGGGAGTTTTAAAAACCCACTAACTGAACGGGCACCCAGAGAGGGACACTGCACCTCGCTGTTGTTTTCCAGCATGAGGTCACCCCGCCCCAGGAGCCTGCGCAGGCTCGCTACCCTACTTGGCAGCACTGACCAACCAGCTCTTGCACAAGATGATGTAAACTTCCAGAGGAAACCAAAAATCCCAAGAGCGGTTCTGGGGCTTTTTCCCCCATCTGGAGGCCTAGACCGCAGGGGGGCGGAGGCAGAGGCCACAGATAGACAGCCTTTGTCTCAGAGCCTCTCCCCAGCCTACCGTGACCTGCTGCCTCAGCAGGACGCTGGCCCAGGACTCTTAAGGTCCCAGCAGAGGAAGCCCCGGGTGGCCCCCTTGGCTCCAAGACCTGTCACCAAGCACAGCCTGTCGGGCATACTGAAGAAGAGCGGGCTCCTGGCGGGTGGGGTACACGGGTTTGGGACAGCTGATGGAGAGCAGATGGGGACATCACCAGGGCCAGGGGGCAGTCATTGCCCCTCCCCCGCCATCGCTCCCACGGGCCCCCTCCCTTCTCTCTCTCTCCACTTCCTCAGATCGGGTTCCCCACCACTTCTTGAGTAAGTGCCCAGCGGCCGCTAATAACAGACGCTGGCCCAGTCACTCTGCAGGAGCAAGTCACAAGGGCCTCACTGGCTCACAGGGAGGGGTCCAGCCTGAGAGGCAGGGAGACCCACCGAACCCAGCGGAAGGCCGTCTGAGCTACGTCCAAACAGCTCCAAAGGCACAGCTTGGTCTCGAGCGGCCTCACCTCTAGGAACTCAGACCCAGGGGCTGAGCTGGGAGAGAGAGAGACCCAGCTAGAGAGATGCCCAGTGCTCATAAGAGAAAAGAAGTGACAGTGTCCATGACCAATGGCAGGAGCCGGCAGGTGAGCTGTGAGCACCCATGTGACAGGATCAACCACAACACTGGAAGCTGGGCACGGTGGCTCGCCCCTGTGATCCCAGCAACCTGGGAGGCTGAGGCAGGAGGATCACAAGTTGGACTGAGGTCAACCTTGGCGATTTAGCAAGACTTTGTCTCCAAAATAAATAAATAAATAAAAGGACTGAGGTGGCAGCTCAGTGGAGGAGCATCCCTGGGTCCCTATGACTGTCAAAAAAAATCTGAAAGAAAAGCAATTTAAAAAACCAAACTGAGCCAGGTGCGGAGGCGGACGTCTGTAATCCCAGAAGCCTGGGAGGCTGAGGCAGGAGGATCGTGAGTTCCAAGCCAGCCTCAGCAACTTAGCAAGGTATTTAGCAACTCAGCAAGATCCTGTCTCTAAATAAAATATAAACAAGGCTGAGGATGTGGCTCAGTGGTTGAGCACCCCTGGGTTCAATCCTCAGGACCCAACAAAAGAAAAAATAAAGAACACTGAAGTTGGAAATGGGCAGGGAGCAGCAGATGTGGTCATGGAAGGACAGCACAGGGACCCTGGGATCCTGGCAGTGCTGGGGGGCAGCCTGTGGTGGCAGATCACACAACCCTATGACAGTTTGCATACTGTGAGCCTGGGGGACTGGACACAATGTAAGGACTCTCAAGTATAAGTGAGTCTATAATCATCTTAATATTCGAAAATGCTGAGAAAGTATAATTATTGACGTGGGGCCAGGTTTCCAGTAGACGACTGAGTGAAAGAGCCAGAAAACCAGTTTATAGCCAGTAACTCACTGGAAGGCATCCCCATGGCGTCTGCAATGTCTAAATATCAGGTTGAATGAGAGGATTGGCCCAGGGAGGAGTTTCAATCCCCCCACTCTTTTTTTTTTTTTTTTTTGGTACTGAGGATTGAACCCAGGGGTGTTTTATCACTGAGCCCCCTCCCCAGCCCCTTTTTATTTTTCTATTTTATTTAGAGACAGGGTCTCACTGAGTTGCTGAGGGCCTTGCTAAGTTGCTGAGGCTGGCTTTGAACTCGAGATCCTCCTGCCTCAGCCTCCTGAGCCACTGGGATTATAGTGTGCCACTGTGCCCACCTAGAAGTTCCGATCTCTGGCTCACA
Source organism: Callospermophilus lateralis (assembly GCF_048772815.1). NCBI lineage: Eukaryota > Metazoa > Chordata > Mammalia > Rodentia > Sciuridae > Callospermophilus > Callospermophilus lateralis. The sequence goes on from NC_135324.1 coordinate 4,139,990, forward strand.
GGCCACATTCAGTAGACACAAGAAGTCTAAGGTTCATCTTTAGGTGGCAATGCTTCTGAGGATAAGAGTCACAAACAATCCTTACCGCGTGTTCACAGGAAATCCTCTACTCGTAATTCTACGCGGTACGTATATTACATACGCATACAGAAAGGTCTGGACACACTCCAAAATGGTAAGAAGTGACCCTCTCTGAGGACAGATGCTGGGGTTCTAGGGTCTGTCCTTGTCTCATGACAGCTTACAGTGAGCACCATTCACTGGGGGCAGGTGTGACGAGGCGGCCACCACGTGGGCCACAGGGATGCGCTCTCCTGTCCCCCTCTGCCCTCCCCCACTGTGCCCCACACTCCAGCTCTGCTTTTCTGGTCTGGCTATTCGGAGTTCGGGGGTCCCATGCTTTCTCCCCCGCCCCCCAGGGGCCAGGCCAGGGCCAGGCTTACCTGCGGCACCTCCACGGCTGTCATGGCGAAGAGGTGGAGACAGAAGATCTTGGAGCCGTTGTAGCCGACCACGAAGCCCTGCAGCCTCTGCTGGTGCACGGGGAAGGTGCTGGCCTTGATGTTGAGGTAGCCTCCGCCCGAGAAGCACAGCATGTCCTCGCACTGCGTGTTCCAGGCCACGCTGTTGGCGTTGGGTTCCTGCAGGACAGACAGGACGGAGCCTGTGACAGTCACCCTGGGCCTTGGCACCACTCGGTGGCTCCAATCAGAGCCATTCTGAAGACTGAATCATGCTGAAAGGCACCAGGGGATGGTGGGTAGGTGGGAGGGACCAGAAAGAAAAGTGTGGTGGCTCCTCTAGGCCCTGCTGACCCCAGGGGCGCTCAACCACTGAGCCCCGTCCCCTAGAGACAGGGCCTTGCTAAGTTGCCCAGGCTGGCCTCGAACTTGTGATCCTCCTGCCTCAGCTTCCCAAGCTGCTGGGATGACAGGCGTGCACCACCCAGCATGGTGCTAGCGTTGCAATTTTCAAAAAAGCACTACTTTGGGGGAAAAATATCATTCTCCCCACGTGGTGATCACTCTAGGATTCTACCTCTTTTAAAGAACAGATACACATCTCCATACGTGAAGAGGACTGAGGGGAACATTCCAGAGGACCAGCTGTGAATGCTTCTGGGTGGGTGTTCATCCTCTCTGTTTTTTGTTTGCCTGAATTTTTTTCCCCTCCGTGACTACCTATTGTTTTTTGTAATAAGAAAAGAACAGGGAGTTCTTTTTAAAATTAGAAAATAATATATTGTCTCTGCATTTTCCAACTCACACTCTGTAAAAAACTGTCACCCTGGGAGGTGCCTCGCCCAATTAGACTGCTCCTCCACCTGGAGCCCTAGGGACCGGCAGGGACACAGACCCTGCTGCTTGGCGTCTTTTTTTTTGGGGGGGGGGGTCTGGGGTGATATTGGAGCCCGCCCTCCCACTGAGCTACACCCCAGCCCTTTTTATTTCTTTTGAGACAGGGTCTTGCCAAATTGCTGAGGCTGGCCTTCAACCTCTGATCCTCCGGCCTCAGCTTCCTGAGTCACTGAGATTACAGGTGTGCACCTCTGTACCTGACTCTGCCGAGAATGTGTTATGCCTACGCCTCTGCAATGAGCAGGGATCGCTTTTATAATGAGGGGAAAACACAGCTGGTTTTATTTGGAAAAGAGAAAGAACCAGCAGGCCAGAGATACTGGGGCTGGGCAGGCCTCCTGGAAAGGCCCGGGAACCTCCTTCCCTGGCCTCCTACCTCACAGGGGCCTGTTAAACCCCCCCCCCCCTCCCCGGAGGAGCCGTGGCTGAGCTGGGCACTGTGGCATGCTGCTTGTTCCTGTAGCAATTCTAAATTTCCAGTTTCATTTCAGAGACAAGGAGAAATCGAGGCTCAGAGAGAGTCACTGACTTGCTCAGGATCACACAGTAACGGGTATGGGCAAGAGGAAGGCAGGCCCAGGTCCGTCTGGAGACAACGGCCACCCTTTCTCTCCCCTAAACACCCTCTGCGTCTGGGATGTGAGCTGACATTAACTGGGGGTCACCTCTGTGCTTGTCGCAGCCAGGTAACCTGGCTCTCCCCATGATACGGAAAACCCCGGCACTGGGAGAGGGCCCGGTCAGGAGAGGGAACTCACTCCCTGACCACTTGCAAAGCCCCAAGGAAGCCACGAGGCCTGGGTCCAGCAGGAAGCCAGCCAGGCGCCAGCCCCGGGCCTTCTTCCTCAGTGACACAGTCCTCCCAGCCACAGGATCCATGATGTGTCAGCAGTGCCCAGCCCCAAAGGCCCAAGCAGTCGTTTCCTTGGTTCATCGGCGCCTTGTGCAACCAGGACAAGGGTGGGCTTCCACCCCGTCCTCGCTCCCCTTCAGATGACAGAACCCATGCTGTAGCTCGACTGTGCCTGAGGTCACCCACAGACCCAGGCAGCTGCCAGAGGTGGCCACAGCCCTCTGTAAGCCCATCAGAAGCCCCATCTGGACATGAGCCCAGCCAGTCGGGTTTTTTAGGATCACTTCATTTTTCCCGGTTTCTCAGGAAACCCAGGTGGGACTCGGCTGTGCGGCTGGTGGGGAAACCAAAGGTGGGAGAGGCCGGTCCAGGCCCCGCTGTCCCCAGGCCCGTGGGAGGAGCCGGGTCCCCACCTGCGCTGCTCCCCCCACAGACCAGCCTGGGCCAGCAGGGTGCACCTCCTGCAGTGGCTGGGGGGTCCGCAGCCAGCGCTCGTCCAGCAATGTCCCCACGTCACCTGGAAGAGCAGCTCCTTGGTGTGGACATCGTACACCAGGCACGTGTCGTTCTCGTCCACCACGGCCAGCTTGTTCCGGGACGCGCTCATGTCCAAACAGCGCACGGCGGTAGCCTGCTTCAGGAGGACGATGGCGAAGAGATTGTCCACAAAGATCTTCAGGATCTGGCAGAGTTTCAGAGGAAAAGGGAGAGTCGCCATGGCAACCAGGGCCTGGCACCCGGCCAGCCGCGGAGTCCCATGTGTTCTCAGAACAACTCCCCCAATGCCACCAAGGAGGCCCGCAGACAGGGGACTTGCTCAGGAAGAAGCGAAAGGGGTTGGGGGGCTTATCCTCAGGGGACCAGAGGGGGGTTCACCCAGGTGGCCGAGGGAGTGACAGGCCTGGGCCAGACCAAACGCACTTCAGTGTCCGCTCGGACAGTGTCACGGCCTTAGTCAAAGTGCAAGGTGCGGGGACACCAGTGAGTCACCAACTAAAACCCCGATCAGACACCTGGTGTGAAATCACAGTGGTGAGGCCGATGGTGACAGCCACCATTGACTGACACTCCCACCAAAAAGGTAGTATCATCCTCATTTGTAAAACTGGAGTCTCAAAGAGGGAAAGCGACTGGGCCAGGGTCACCAGTGAGCAGCTAAGGAACACCACAATCCCAGGTTGACCTGCCCCCAAGTCCACCTCGAGGGAGACTCGAGCAAGCTCTCCCCGACACCGCTGTGGTCTCGCTGCTCAACGGCTCCCACCGATTGATCTCCTGTTCTGGGACTTCTGTCCCCAGCAAAGGACCTGACAAGCCTCAGCCACAGCCATCTGCTACACAGCCTGGCTCTCAGGCTAATGCAGTTATATTTTCACTTTTAAATTGCTATGTAGCCCACGTAGAAGTGTCCTTATTTTGAGCACAGAACACACATTCGCACACTCACACGCACACACACACACACACACACACACGCGCGCACACACGCCCGCACCAGAAATCTGTCTGATTTAGTGTGACCTGCATTTCCTGCATCTATCTGTCCAGGGGGTCCCCTTTGCTTATAGCATGTGGTCATGTGCTGAGGACCGGGCACTGTCGAGGTCCCCAGCCAGGACACCCTGCATAATCCATTCCTGCCTTAATAGGGATCTGACCCAGGACCGGTCCCCGCCCCCCTCCCCCGCCATCCACTAAAGCTGCATCTCCAACAGATAATCGCCCACCTTCCGGGTGACCCCAAGCACTAATCCATCCTACGTGCAGTTCAGGGCTGGGCCTCCAACCCGGCCAGAGAGCGAGCGAGCCACATGCCTGAAGGCAGTCTCATAAAGAGGTCCCTTGCAATGTGCCAGGCAGGCCCTCTGCTGTCCTGGGAGACCATCTCGGTGGCCCAGAGGAGCGGCCTGTGGATGCTGAGCCGGAGGGGACATGAGGGAGGGCTCACCTGTCCGTTCTTCAGGCCCACCAACAGGCCTTCCCTGGCAGAAGGGCCACCGATCACCTTGATGTAGCGAATGAGAGACTCCATCTGCCACTCACGCTCCTTGACCCCCGTGAAGGTCAGGCACTGCAAGCGCTTCTCCTGGAAAGCAAACCCAGCTCCAGAGAAGTGTCCCTGCCCTCCCAGGGGGCCTCCTGCACCTGGGGAGGGAAGGTGGCCCCGCGCTCGGTGCCTCACCAACCCCACCTCGTCCTCGGGATTGGCAATGGTTAATCCCCATGTGGGGTCTCCTCCTCGGAGCCCGCCTTCACCCCTTCTTCAAAGCTGACCCCCATGGCCACAGGCAGCACCCCATACCCTATCTTTTTTATTTTATTATTTTGTGGTGCTGGGATTGAACCCAGGGCCTTGTGCATGCTGGGAAAGCGCTCTACCGCCTGAGCCATATCCCCAGCCCCACACCCTGTGTCATAATTCCTAAACAGACAAGAGGTTAAACTCCAGAAACTTCCAAAGGATTTCTTCCCTTTTTTATTTTTATGAATTCCAACATGTGAAGGTGGAAACCTAATCCACCTCAACTCGCCTTCTCTGGAAGACTTTCCAAATTTCTCTTGGTATTTGACCTCGCCACTTTTTAGATATGTTCAGGACACTTTTTTGATGAATTAACCAATCTCTCTGGAGGTAAAACTTCCTTGACTGCTGAGTTGATCCAAGTTTTTAATGTGTGGGTGCTGATCAAAAAAATCATCTTCATTTTATGGGAGGAACCAAGTTCTGTTTGAAGTCATGAGATCCAACCCCAGTCACCCAAAGTGGCCTACTACTGGGAAACAGGTCTCCCCAGAAGAGGCTGATGGGTCGACATGCCAGTAAAGTGAATGATCACAGTCACAGAGTGACGGAAAGGGAGCATCCAAAGCCTGAGATGGGGCGGGAGGGGGCTCTGGGGGGGAGCAGGGAGGGGCACCAGCCCCCCGGCTGCGGCCCACCTGGCAGAGGATGATGTGGTCCGTGCACACCACCAGCAGGTTGCAGTCGTATTTCCGGAGGATCTTCTCCTTCACCTGGTAATGCATGTCCGAGGAGTCGTCGGAATACAACTCGTAGATGAGGATCTTCTCTGGCAGCTGAATCGCTAATCGATTTTTGTAGATGGCGATCTTCTTGACAAGCTCTTTGCATTTAATACGAACTGTCAGAGACCAAAAAAAAAATGGCTCTAGTGAAAGGCTGCTAAGTAAGGTGGAGGCAGAGAAATTAAAAGCTATCACTTACTTAATGCTATTGACAATTACAGTGAGATGTTCTCATTAAAAATCTTTATGGAGGGGCTGGGGTGGTGGCTCAGTGGTAGAGCGCTTGCCTAGCATGGGCGAGGCCCTGGGTTCGATCCTCAGCACCACGTAAAAATAAATAAAAAATAAAGGTCCATCTACAACTGAAAAAATATTAAAAATAAATCTTTATGGAGTGTCTGATACATACAGTCGGCTCCGATGAGCACTGGGACCCAAAGTGGTACACAATATGATCTCGGTGACCCAAGCTTACAACCCAGGACAGGAAATAACATGTTTTGGGGTTGCTAATTGCTGAGTGTGAATCTCGACTCTTCTGCACAACACGGACGGCCCCTGATGATCGGGAACCCACCAAAGTGACCAAACTCGCCCCTGGCTACTCCCACCCACCTCCTTGACAGCAGGGGACAGTATATAGTTTCTGAGACACATTAGGCCATGCCTCAGTACAGGCCAAGTAGGAAAAATGCCCAGTTGCCCAAGTGACTTCGCTTCACCCATCACAGAACCTTCAAATATAGGTGCTCCTGGATGGGGACCACAGGAAGTCAGCCTGTATCTGCAAGAAGATGCCCAACCTGGGTCCCTACATGACGACACCCACGAGTGTGAGATAGTGTGGGTGTGAGTGCTGCTGCGGCAAGGGCTCATGTGGCCTGTTGACCCAGCAGGGCCACAGTGCGTGAGGCCCAGGCTGAGCTCATCGGCTGCCCTGTCTCTAGCAGGACTCACCCAGAGGCAAGGGGAGGCTGAACTAATAGAGTGGCCTTGACCCGAGAGGGTAGACACCCACACTGACCCACGTAGCCAACCACCTGGCTCTGGCAGGCTACAAGTCACCCTCTATTTCTCAAAAAAACCTGCAAACATTTTGTGAGTCAGAGCATATTTCTAGAGAGAGGTCATTGCTTTCCTTATAGTCTCAGGGACACCCATGTCCCCCTGGCCCCTGGCCCCAAAAGCAAGAACCGGTGTTTGCAGATGTCTTCAAAAGGCCAAGGAGAGACATTTCCTTGTCACCTCAGGGCCCTGCACCGGCTCCCTCGACCTGCCCCTGCCCCCAGTGTCTGCTCTACCTTTCTGCTCCGTGATCAGGTGCTGGATCACCACGTCGGTCATGCCGTCCCTGTAGGCGTAGCGGTCCTTGTACAGCCCGTGAACTGTGCTAAAAATGAGCTGGTAGAAGGCGATGGTACCATCCTGGCAGCCGACCACCTGCAGGAAAGGACAGCCGTCAGCTCCGCAGGGGGACAGTCCACCCTCCCAGGTCAGGAAGACACCAGGATCTGACGGCCAAGATGGCTGCCGGTCAGGGCCTCCTCAGGTAGAGGCCTGGAGAAGGGCCTCCCTCTTCTTACCACATAGTTGGAATCGGGCTTCACTTTACAGGTCCACACCCAGGAGTTCTGCTCCCCGATAGTGCCCAGCCGCACTCCGTCCTTGGTATAAAGGGACACTTGCTTGTCTGACCCCCCCAGCAAAATGTACTCCCCTTTAGTGAAGTAGCTGAGGCAGCAGGGGTCAAAGTTCAGCGACTGGTCCTTCCCGATCTGAGGAAAGAAAAGCCACACCACGGGAAGGAGGAGGTGAGGGTCCATCGTCACCACACCACCGTCAGCGGCTTGGCCCCCCGACTTGAGCAGGGGCAGCTGGGAGGATGGGGGAGGGCTGGCGGCCTCCATTATGAACACAGCCTCCCTGCCTCCAGGCCTCCCTCCTCCTCCCCCTTCACCCAGCCAAATCCTGACTCCTGGTGGCAACAGCATCTCCCTCAGGTGACCCAATTGTCCTGAAGTGTGTCTTAGCCTCGCAGCCAACCTGGGGGCGGGAGGTGGTCTCTCCCGTAGGCCCCCTCTGTGTGTGGCTCTTGACACATGCAACATGGGTACCCTCTGTCCCTGAACCTGGTTTTCTATCAGTTTTTCCCCCCCAGGATTTCACAACGCTGAGAGCACAATCCGTGACACCAGGACATTCCTGTCACCCCCAAAAGAAATCCCAGATCTGTTAGAACTCCAACTGCTCAATTCTGTCTTCTCTTCACCCCCGAATCCTCTGACCCGCTCCCGTGTGCAGTGTGACCTCCTGTAAATGGAATCCCACGATGTGTGACCCGGGTGGCGCCCATCAGTATGTCACTCCTGCTCATCACGAATGGCTGGGTCACGTGGAAACTTGATGTCTACCTTTCAGGAAATGCCACCCTTCTTCAAAGTGTGTGCTTGGAGGTTTCCACTGTCCTGTCCTAAGGATTCCCATTTCTCCATCCTAGTGGCGTAAAGTGGCATCTGGCTGTGGCTTTGGTCTTGATGTCTCTGATGGCTAGTGATGCTGGCCATCACTTCTGAGGCCTGCTGACCCCAGGTCCTTTACCCATGCTTTGGCTGGTTATGGTCTTTGATGACTGAGTCGTCACAGTTCTCTATGTAGTCTACCCACAAGCCCCACTCAGATATGTGATTCAGAAAAAAGAAATCCCTCCCTTTCTGTGTGTGTGTGAGTGTGTGTGTGTAACCTCCCTTGAGGTGCCTGCCTCAGCTTTTAGGATGAAGGTCAAACTCCTGAGCTCGACCTTGGAGATCCTTTGCTCACTCAACATGAACTTGCGACTGTCCACACGGATGGCACTCTTGGGCCACCATGTCCACACAGGTGTTATTCTTTCCATCTCTCCAGAACCAGCCAGCTGTCACCTTCCCCAGGAAACATCCCAACCTCCCCAGACTTAGACCCCCTCGCCCACGGCCCCGGCCCCGCCCAGCACCTCCCTCTCTGTTCTGGGTCACAGATCTGAGCTTCTGTCTCTCCCTGCAGCCCAAGCCTCTCTTGCCACCAGAGTTCCTCTTGCTGCCTCTGGGGAGGTCTTTTCTGGGGGGAGGACTACTTATTAACATTATTGAACTAATAATCAGTTTATCAAAGAAAATTCTAGAAACCAGTTTCTGCCTTAAACTCAATGTACAATATCTCCCTATTTCTAGTAAAAGGGAACAGCCAGTTGACTTTGTTTGATGAATGCCATTTTGAACAGATTATAATGTCCCTCAAATAGCCACATTTGCAACTTAGTTAATTCCTGTAAACTAATTTAAACTGCAATTATAAGTTTAAGAAGCGTAATTTTCATGTTTTTTTTAGGAATTTCCAACGCCTAACAACCAAAAGTTTCCTTCATACCTACACAATGTTTGTAAATCTAATAAGAAAACTGAAAAAAATCTCAACGATTATGATATGAGAGGCCGGCACCTTTCGGTAAAGGCTCGGTGCTCCTGGGGGACTGACCTTCCTCTAACTGAATCCTGAACTCTGAACCCCAAATACAACACACACCTGAAGACACTGGCGGGTAACCAAAAGCAAGTGGAAATGAAGACGTGTGCACACCCAGAAGTCAGGAATGACACTCAGGGGAGCTTCTCCCCCACCCTCCTCGCTGGGGTGCTCCACCCCTGAGCTACGTCCCCACTGCATTTTATATTGACACAGGGTCTCACTAAGTTGCCCAGGCTGGCCTCCAACTTGTGATCCTCCTGCCTCAGCCTCCTGAGTTACTGGATTCCAGGTGTGAGCCACTGTGCCTGGCTGAGCTTCTTATTAAAAATGAGGCAGGACGTTTCACAACAGAGAGGCAGAGAGATAGCCTAGGTTCTTCACAAAAACTCAGCTGAATGTCTGGAAAAGCCTGAGCTAAGGCTGAAGGCTCACAGACTCCAGCCACTGTGGGCCACTAATTCGTCAGATACACTTTCTCTGTTCTCTTCTTTACTGGGTGGAATTCCAGTTCGGTGGTCTCTAACATTTCTGTTAAGCTCATCCAGCGGATTTTTTATTTCAGTTATTGCATTTTTCAGTTCTCGAATTTCCATCGGATTATCTTTCCACATCTGTGCCTTTATTGTAAGCATATTTTCCTTTATTTCCATTATTAGTAAGCCAGGTCCTCTTATGCACTTAAAATGCCAAAAATGCACAAATTTTACATAAGCCTAAGAGACTGTGTGCCACACACTGCTGAATGAAGATGCTCTTGCATTATGTGGATGAGCTTCCAGGGCCTGGCAAACCAGCCGCCAGGTCATTAAGATAAGGGTTTGGGGAAATCAGCCATTGGACACACACACAAAAAAAATATATCTGTTATCTTAATCATTTCCTTACTCAGCTACAAAACAAGTGAGCACTTGTAAGACAGGCGTAGAGGAAATGGCCCAGGGCTGGGCTGGCCCATCTGGAACCTTCCTTGTAGCAGACACATGTGGAGGAGTAAGGATGCTCTGAAACCAAGGGCACACCCACTGGGCGTATTTCCTTCCAGGCTGAGTGTGCAACCCACACCCGCCACCTTCACACTAGCCTGGACACTTTTTTCCACTGACACGTCATCCTGTTATCAAAGTCCCTATATTTTAATGTGGAACTGAAGACTTCTTCTGAAGCAGGCCCCTGACCAGGCCCCTCAATACTATGGGATGTCACGCCCAGTGCGTGCCCCTGTCCTTCACAGCCGTGTCCCATCTGCCAGCTCATCTTCAATCCACAAGCTCTGGGGTCCGGCCGCCCTTGGCAGCTCTCCGTTCTCGCCCCTGCCTTGGCCTGAAACCATTCCCAGGATGCTTGGGAATTCCTGCTCGTCCTGCTCCCAGGGCTGCAGGATCTCCCACCTACTCCTGCGGACGTTCTGTGCTCGGGGTCCTGTTGTGGCTGTGCAGCTGTCTGGAGGGGATGTCATGTATCCCATCACACTGGGACTGTCTGCCATCGGGTGTGTCCCCACCAGGCTGTGAGCTCTTGTAGGGCACAGACGAGCGCTTACACTCCCCCATGTGGGGGCCAACCCAGAGGGGGCCATAAACACTGGGGTCTGACTGGGAGCTGGCCTCTCGTGGTGGTGGTCACACACATTTCAGACAAGGGCCCACCTCTGAGTCCCAAAAGACAGATTTTAAATTCAAACCAATCAAGACTTCAGGGTCAGGCTCCACTATGTCCCAGCTGGGTGGGATCCTGGGCATAATATTTCATTGCTCTGGACTTGGCCTGCTTATTTCTAAAAAGGAGACCTTGACGCAGCCACATCCATGTTTATAGAGCCAAGCCAGGAAACCACCGTACGTCCGCACGGCCCTACATACCTGCTTTCCACTCAGTTGGTAGAAGGAGAGTTTCTGTCCCCAGTCAGCGACAGCCAGGATGTCATTATGCTCCTCTCTAATCAACAGAAGACAAAAGAGGTTAACGGGGTCGCAGACTGCTGAGGAGCGCAGCCCCGACGGCCCAGTGAGCAACAGGAAGGAGCAAGCCCGGCCAGGTTGGCAGGACGCCCTGCTTGTGAGGCCAAGGGTGTAGTCTGGCTCAGTCCAGTGACCAGTCCACTGGGCTGAGCAGAGGGCAAGGTCGGGCCTCCTGGGGTCTGCGGCTCCCCCGCTGATGGGCTGGGACACTGCCAAGTGGCTGAGAGCAACACTAAGAAAGAGCAAGGTCACAGTCCAAGAGCACCTTTTCTTATGTACTAAAAACTAGGGGAACAGCATTTGCAGAGAGAAGCCACAGACTCTCTGGTGTTTGATAAACAGAGGCAAAACTCACTTGAGCCTCTTGAAGAGGAAAAGTTAACCCCTGGAGCCAGGTTCTCTTGCACCTTACACAGGTGCAATGGCTTCTTACTGGATTTTTTTTTCCTTCTTATTTTTTGAGACAAGGTCTCACTATGTTGCTCAGTCTGGCCTTCAATCTGCAATCCTCCTGCCTTGGCCTCCTAAGTCACTAGGATTACGGTGTACACCACCATGTGTGGCTTTGGATCTGATTATAAAAAGGGTCTTAGACTTTCAGAAGACCAAGAACTGTTCTGCAACTGCGATCTCTGGGGATCAGTGCCTTGGGGCTGGGGCTGAGGTTTCAGCTGAGTGGGGCAGTGGGCTACCTGGGAATCTAGTTCAAGAGAGAGGCATCTCCAGTCTTTAAGACCGGGTCTCCATGCACCTAAAGTGATCCCCTTTCTAATTCCAGCTTTTCGGAGCCCAGGGCCTGACAGTCACCTGGCAGTGTCATAAGATCTGTTTGAAAAACCCAGCCCAAAGTAGCAGAGTGGAAAAAGTCATAGGTATTAGGTTCAGAATAAAAGAGGGAAAACAGAAAAGTCAAGAGAGAGTGGCGTGGGCAGGAAGGGATCTGCAGGTGAGCTCTGGGCAGGCAGCGCTGAAACTCCACACAGCCCAGGACCAACCCGAGGCCACCCTTCTGCGGAGGTCCCATGTGGCTCTGGGCAGAGCTGTGTCCCTGTGAGCTGGATTGGCACCTTTCAAACTTTCCCTGCCCCACCCCAGGGACGCGGGACTCTTCACCAGGACAAAACCTCATGGGCCCTGAAGCCCTCCTAGTTCCTCTCTCCTTCCATGACCCTGGGTCCTTCTGAAGAACCTGGAGCACCTCGGATGCGGTGTGGCGAGTCCCAACCTAGGTCAGTACTGGCCAACAGGACATCTGGTGGCCGCTCTCCCACTCTGTCCTCTGGAGCTGTCCCCACAGGAAATCTCGGGGGACAAGAGAGACCACTGGGCTGCCAGACTTGGTGGCCAAGGGCTATGGGAAGTTGAGCACGTCCTCTCTGTTGGGTGTCCTTGTCCATGCAAGGAGAGGTACGGTGTGGGACAGGCCAAGAGAGGTGTCCAGGAATGGAAGAAGTGGTAACTGAATCATGGACACCCACACGGGGATGCTATGCAGATATTTTTAAAAAATCAGTTTTCAAAAGATTTTTTTCCCCTAGTACCAGGTTTTAAACCCAGGGGAGCTTGACCACTGAGCCCCATCCCCGGCCCTTTTCTATATTTTATTCAGACACAGGGTCTCGCTGAGTTGCTTAGGGCCTTGCTGAGTTGCTGAGGCTGGCCTTCAACTCACGATCCTCCTGCCTCAGCCTCCTGAGCAGGGGTGGAGGATGAGAGGGGATTACAGGCCCGTGCCACCATGCTGGGCTCAGAGGATTCTTAAGGTTACTGGGAAATGTTCCTTAGCTGAAAATCGAGAAGCAGGAAAATCTCTGCTCTTTCAAGATTCCCTCATTTCTTGGAGGATCACGTGATGGCTCACGTACAAGTGCTTGGTGGGCGCGCCCTTGCTGGGGACACTGGCCTCTGCCCTGCTCCCTGGCCCTTACAGGAGGGCCCTGGCTCCTTGGGACACTCACGAGCTGCCGTCCCGGGGAGAGTCGTCGTCTTCCTCGGGCTCCTCCTCCTCTGCCTCACTACCCTGACTACTGTACACTGTTGGCTTCAGAGTGGAAGGGATTTCCTGAAAATATCTGCTGACAATGATTTCCTCAGCGTCCTCGTCCTCTCTGTTCGTCCAAAAATTCTCCCATCGGCTGTGGACAGTAAGTGGTTGTTCACAATCACAGGGCCCAGGCTGTCACTCCTAAGCCTGTCAAGGAGCCCCTGGACCCTACCCGGAAAAGCAGGCCACCAGGTATACGCTGGGCATCCTGCTTCTCATGAATTAAAAATGGGAGCCTGAAGCCACAGAGTCATCTGTGGCCACAAAATCAAACAGCAGGAACTGTGGGGGAGGCTAATGGTTGCTGATGGCATGAGATACAGGCTGCAGGGCCGGGCCAGGCCGGATGGTCCAGGAAGCAGCACAGTAAGCCGGTGTGGGAGAGGCAGCGGAGTGGAGTGGCCTCCTGAACCAAGCAAGGGCCCACCTATGAGGTGACACTGAGCTGCTAACAGTCCAGTCCTGTGATTTACCTCTGGAGGACTCTGGGGTCGGGCTGAGGGTTTAAGGACATCACGGGATTACACAAAGAGCCTCTGAGGCTCTATTAGTCCCCCTCACGTCACCTGGGCACGGGAAGGAAGTGGGGGTGAGGTCTGATCAGGTGTCAGTGGTCCGCAGACCTCCAGATTGTAGGGACATGTTTGGACTTAATTTTAACTTTTTTGGCAAGGGCAAAAACAATAAAAAATTAAAAAATAAGGCTCGTGACTGAAAAGGCTGTGGACCAACAGGTGGGCATGTGGTCTGTCCAAGCTTGGAAAGTTCAGCCGAAGGGAAGAGAGAAACGGCCACAGGAAAGATTGTAGCAAGTAGTGCATAGGGCGATGGCCATCCTGAGTCGCTCACCCCGGGCACACTCAGACACGCGTGTGCATACACACGCACGCACGCACGCACGCACGCACACGCACCCCGTGGGCCGGCCTGCAGAGCTCAATCTGCTTGGCTTCATCTCCAGGATTCATTCCAAAACTCAAGACAGGCCCTTTGAAAATGAGATTTAAATGGAACAGAAGAGATTCCACACCAACCCGTCTAGGGGGTCAAGAAGACTTTGAAATACAGTGACGTTGGGAAGACAGAGCGAACTCTGCCCGCTCAGGTGTCTGTCCCCAAAGGAGTACAGTTGGGAGGGTACCTTGATGGGTTCCAGCAAATGGACCATATTGGGGACAGGGAGCCCCCGGGCCGCTGGATCTTGACTTTCTCCTCGCCGTTCTTGTTCCGGATGCTGATGACCCCGTTGAACATCCCCAGGGCCAGGTACTGACCGTCATTTGTCCAGCTGTGCACATGATCGACAGAGAAGGGGACAGGAACACGTGAGGAGGAGGCCTTGATTTTAAAGAAGTGTAGGGGTAGGTGCAGGCTGGGCTACCGTCCTGCTCATTCCTGACATAAAATCAGAGGTCCAGCTGAAACTCCCACCTGTTTTGAGGACAAGTGTCTTTTCCCGAGTGCCCACAGTTCTGAACAGGCCCCCATGACAGCCCTCAGCTCCTGTCTGCACTCCTGCCCCAGCCCCACCTCCTACACTCCAATCCCCTCCCAGACTCAGAGCACCCTACCAATGGACCCTGAGTCTTGGCTTGGAAGATGAAGGAACATAAAGCCTATTTTTTTTTTAAAGAGAATTTTAATATTTATTTTTTAGTTTTCAGCAGACACTACATCTTTGTTTGTACGTGGTGCTGAGGATCGAACCCGGGCCGCACGCATGCCAGGCGAGCACGCTACTGCTTGAGCCACATCCCCAGCCCCTTATAAAGCCTATTTTCAAGTGGCCCTTGACCTACCTGCAGCAGGTGACCCTGTTGCTTGATTTGTGCTTGGAAACAGACTTCTGTTCAGGAGACCACAGGCCTGGGATGCGCGGGAATACAAAGGACCAAGTGGTCAGAATACTATACAGCAATCAAAAAGGAATAAACTGTTGACCTGTAGAGCAATTTAGAAGGTCTCCAGGGTTTTCTGTTGAGTGAAAAAAGTCCATCTCAGAAGGTCATACACCAGATACCATATAGCAGAGTCCATTTTTTTTTAAGTTTTTTTTCTTAGTTGTAGGTGGGCACTATACCTTTACTTTATTTATTTATTTTTATGTGGTGCTGAGGATCAAACCCAGTGCCTCACATGTGCAAGGCCAGCTCTCTACCACTGAGCCACAACCCAGTGCCACATGATTCCATTTATGTAATATTCTTGAATGCAAAATATAGGACAAGGAACAGATTCATGGCTACCAGGGTTTGGGAATAGCAGGAGGTAAGGAGGTGCGTTGGTGATAAGCGGTATCTGTGTGGTGGTGGAACTGTTCTGTATCACAATGGTGATAATCAAAATGTGATAAAAATGACAAAAGCTAGCTGGGCGAGGTGGCACATGCCTTAAATCCCAGCGACTTGGGAGGCTGAGGCAAGAGGATCGCAAGTTTCGGTCCAGCCTCAGCAACTTAGTGAGACTCTTCAGCATCTTGGTGAGACCTTGTCTCCAAATAGAAAAATTAAAAGGACCAGGGACACAGCTCAGTGGTAAAGTGACCTGGGTTCAATTTGCAGTAGCCCCCACCAAACATAAATAAATAAATAAAAGACAGAACTCTACACACACCCTGTGCCTGGCCCAGTTTCCTGGTTTGGGTGCAAACGTTATGTAAGACGTGCCCATGGAGGAATCTGATGAAGCGTGCGTGAGACTACCCTGGACTATCTTTGCAGCTTACTGAGAATCTATAATTATTTCAAAAGAAAAAAAAAAAAAAGAAGATAGATAGATTAGTGAGACTCTAGCCAAAACTTGTCTGCAATTTAAGTCTCAAAGAAATAAACTAGGACACTGTAACCATAGGGATGGACGCTGGGCGAGTGTCTCACGCCTGTAATTCCAGCTGCTCCGGGGCCCAACGCAGGAAGGTCACAGTCTGAGGCCAGCCTGGGCAACTTATCAAGACCCTGTCTCGAAATAGAAAATAGATGGAGCCCAGCACAGAGCGTCCCAGGTTTAATCCCAGGGCTGTGAAATCTAATGAATAAATAAAATAATGATTGGTGCTGAGAATCCATCTCCTCTCCCAGGACTCCGCCACAGCACATAGCCTCGTTCTTGGGACCCTTGGCACCTAGGCTTGCTCCCTGTGGCCCCAGATGCCCTGGCTCAGTGCCCCACAGCAGGGACAGCTTCAGACAACATAAGCAAATTCTACCCTTGGCCTGAGCTGTGAAGCGTGATGACAGGGAAACGCAGTGCACAGCTGTATTTATGCAGCCAGGTGCGACGTTCAACAGGTTATTGTCCCCCTCCACCCCAGGGTGTCCTCCCCACACCTGGCCCTGCAGCATCTCCACCTAAGCACGGTCCAGCTGCTGCCCCAAGCCTGCCTGGGCCTCCAGCTGAAGGGAACCCACCCTCAGAGGGCTCACAGAGAAGGTTCCAGAAGCAACCAGCCCCCTGGGTCCACACCTTGGTTCCTCCACTCACCGCTGAGTGGCCTCCAGTGACCAGGGAACCACGCTAGGCCCCAGTTCTTTGAGCAGGGTGCGAAGGAAACTAGAACCTGACCTTGGGGGTCACCTGGAAGTCGTCTTTAACCCTCAGGACGGTGCCTGGCACGTAAGCAAGCGCTCAGCAAATATTGTTTTTACTTCAAAGTTTTTGTTTTTTTTTTCTTTTACAAATTCTGCCTTCCTCCAAGAACACAGGCTTAAGGACAGGGAGCCCGGCTTGTCTTTCTGACCCTCTCAGTAGGCACAGAGGAGCTGACCCACTTTCAGACCCATGAGAGCCCCTCTTTGTTCACACAGTGCTCCGGCACCCTCTCTCTTGTGACCCTCAGAACCATGTCAGGGGGACAGACGGGGTGGGTCACTCGTTCCTTGGGGACAAGGACCCTGAAATGCTGAGCGGGACCTGGCATCTGGCTATTCCCCGACCCACTGTCTCCTGGTGAGAGACACACAGGGAACAGAAACCCAGGGTCGGCCTTCCATGGAGATCCCACAGGCCCCTCCCTCCACGCACATCTCACTGAGCACCTCATCCGGCCAGTGCCACCCTAGTCCCTGCGTGATGTCCAGAGGGACTCAAGGCCTTCGGCCCCTCAGGAAGCAGAGTCACCCAGATAGTGGTGACAGCACCACCCTGACATGGTGAAGAACGTCACACCCACAAGGACCTGGAGGAGCACAGGTGGGTCAGCTGGAGTGTCCCTGCTGGGTGGCCACAGGAAATCAGGCCCTGCCTGAGGCCTTTGGTATCTTACCAGACTCAAGGTCATGGTCACCCACGGCCTTGGTTTCTGCACAGTTTAAGGAATAAATTCCAGCCTCCCCAGGGTGGGGGAGCACTGTGGGCTCTCGGGGTGGCTCTCGGGGTGAACGTGGGGGTCACGGATGCATTTCAGCGTGTGGGGCTCAGAGCTCCGGCTTTCCCAGACAGGGGCCAGAGGTGGGGACCTACCGAAGTCACTGGAGGAGCAGGACGCCAGCTGGTGTGTGATGGGGTTGTAGGAGACGCACTGCACCGAGTCGCTGTGCCTGCAGAGGAAACGGCTGCAGGTTGATACGCAGCCCCTGAAGACACCTGAGTGGGCCAACCAAGGCTGGGACCAGGAGCCACGGCTTTGGACTCTGCGTGACAGGCCCCCTGCAAGTGACCCACAAGCAGCATAGGGGCTGATGGCCCTGACCATGAACATGCAGGGTGTCAGGTACTGCGTAATGTCGGCCTTGCGACCCCAACTCAGGTTCCCATTCAAACATTGTTGATTTGGGCACCTGTGTCCTGGGCAGTAGCACTCACAGGAGCCAAGAGCTGGATGCAATCTGAGTGTCCATCAGCAGGTGGACACCACAAAAAACATGTGGCGCATGCGCACGTGCGCGCACACAACAGAATGTCTTAGAAGGCAAGGAAACCCTGCCCCGTGCTACAGCACAGACCCATCTCAAGGATGTGATGCTAAGTGAAGTAACTCAACTACGCAGGACAAATCCTGTGGGATTCCACTCACATGGGCACCTGGAACAGCCAAAATTAGAGACAAAAAGTAGAAAGGTATCTTCTGATGGCTGAGAGTAGGGGCAAAGGGACATTGAAGAAATGAAACTATAGAGAGACGACTTGTGCATCCGCTATCCCACGGCTGACCGAGGAGACACAGAAAATAGGTAACTGTCAGCTGGGTGCGGTGGCACACGTCTTTCATCCCAGCAGCATGGAAGGCCAAGGCAGGAGGATCATGAATTTGAGGCCAGCCTCAGCAACTTAGCAAGGCCCTAAACAACCCAGCCAGACCCTGTCTCCAAATAAAATGCAAAATAGGGCTGGGGATGAGGCTCGATGGTTAAGCACCCCGGGTTCAATCCCTGGTTACCAAAAAAAAAAAAAAAAAAATAGATGGTACATTTTAAGATGGTACCAGGATTAAAAGAAAGAAAATTGTTTGCTGAGTACTTCTTGTGGACCAGGCACTGTACTGGGCACCAGAAGACAAGAGTGAGCAACAACACAGTCTGTGGCCTCCCAGAGCTGACAGGCTGGTGGGTGAGAGTGTTCCACCAACAGAACATAAAGCTACATGAGTAAGAATTGCCAGCAGGGGACCTGCCCGGGTCTAGGAGAGTGGGAAGAATTTGCAGGGACAGGGACCTCGGAGCCGGGAACCTGCAGGGACGTGGGGGCTAGCGAGTGAGGGAATCAGGGGACAGGGCGAGGCCTGGAGCACACTGGCCCCAAGTTCCTGGCTTGTGACACTGGGGCATGGGGTCATTCCCTGAGGCAGGGCGTTGGAAGAGGCCAGGTGGGGACTGAGGGGCACCTGTGGTGGCCTAGGAACTGAACATGTTATATGTCCCCACCGGCCCAGCTGCCACCTATTGAGGACCGTTCACAGCCATTCCCACACGTAGTGACTTAGTTTCCAAGTTCATTTCAAGTTTAAAAAACAAGTTCACCTTTCCATCTTTCCTAAGAGGCTTTTCCTACAACCATGAGCAAGTCAGACTTGTCACTCTGCCACTCGAGTGGCAGGTCACTTACGTGTACTTGAGAATGCCTTCCAGTTTTGACGTCCAGATAATAACGCTCTTATCAGCCGATCCTGAGGCAAAGCGCTTGCCTAGAAGTGTTTTTAAAAAGAAAATTGTGACATTCACATTAAACCAGCATTTCCCAAAGAGCATTTCTTAGAAAACTAGTTTTTTAAGTTTTTTTTAACTGTTACCCTCTTCTCTTTTTTTTTTTTTTTTTTTAAATTTTGGTGCTAGGGATCAAACCAGGGCCCTGTGCACGCCAAACACACACTGCCCCACCAGGAGTCCTGCCCCTCCTGCTTCTCACCAGGACTGGGAGATGGCGCTCTGGGTCCCCAACCTCTCTCACCAGCATGTCCCACACAGATGATTGAGGGCCTCCAACAGGCAGGGGCCGTGGCATGTGCCTCCAATGCCATCAATTTGGGAGGCTGAGGCAGGAGGATCACCAGTTGGAGGCCAGCCTCAGCAACTATGCAACTTAGCGAGACCCTGTCTCTAAATAAAATATAAAAAGGGCTGGGGACGGGGCTCAGTGGTTAAGTGCCCCTGGGTTCCATCCCCAGTACCAAAAACAAAACAAAAAAATCTTGGAGTCATCCTGGCCTCCTCTTTCTTTACACCCCACATCCAATTTGTCAGGCAATCGTATTAGCTTTACCCTCAAAATATATTCAGAATCTGGTGACTCTCCCATTGGGCTGGGGTGTGGCTCAGTAGCAGAGCCCCTGCCTGACATGTGTGAGGCCCTAGGTTCGATCCCAGCACAAGGAAAACAAATGACCTGATTACTTCTCTCGCTTCCCTGGCCTCCACCCTGCCTTGGAGATGCTTTCCCACCCTCCTGCCCCAGCCTCCTCTCTGCAGGCTGCTCCCAACACAGCAGTGGCAGGGGGACTTCAGGGTGCAAATCGCATGGGTGCCTCCTCTGCACAGCCCACTCAGGGCCTCTCCATTTTCACTAAGCATCAAGGCCACGTTTGGCCCTTGCAGCTGCCCACGTGGTCTGGTGACCTCTCAATCCCCGCCCTGTTCCTGGTACACAGCTGCACCGGGGAGACTCTGCAGTGGCCCTTCCCTGGCTGGGTCTCTCTCCTCCAGATGCGCAGTGTACCGGGCCTTCAAGCCTTTGCTCACCTGTCCCCATACGTCGTATCCTGTCCCCAGCCCCCCCAGAATAGAAGCTCCCCTGGCCGTTTGTCTGTCCTGTTCGCTGAAGTATCTCAAGCACCTTGGACAGTGCCCAGAGCACAGATGGCCGCAAGATACGCTGCTGGATGGCCTGAGAGGACGGAAGTGCAGGCGACTGCCCTGTCCTCGCATCTGTGAGCTCCATTTTCAAAATAAATAAAGACTGGCTAAGGGGAAAATGAGCAGCTGTGACGCCATCACGGAGAGCGGGACCCAGAGCAGCCTCTCACCATCCTTAGCATAGGCCACACAGTACACCGTGTCCTTGTGTCCCTTGAGGGGCTGAACCAAGCTGCCATCCGAGGTATCATAAACCTGGGAAAAGACACAGAAGTACACATTACGCAGGGGGCACCTAGGTTCAGAATTCTTGCAGGGCTGCTCCTGAGACTTTGGCTTTTATAGTGAAAAAAAAAAATCTGTCAACGTGCTGCATGTGCATCAGATAGATCCACACCAGGAAGCCACGAAGAATGTGGCCTAGCCATGGGTGACCAGAAGTGCAGGTCCTGGGGCTATGCTCTATATGACCAGGGACACACGTGGACAGTGGAAATTCTCCACAAACTTCCCCCCTTCTTTTGTGAATCTGGATACATTAAGGCAGCCCCTCTAAATAGAGCCAACACGTAAAACCAGCCCGCTTACGACAAAGTCAAATTCTAGTGCTAGCCCTAGTCCCTGATATTAGCATCCTAGAAAGAGGTTTCCTATTGGTTTTTGTAGTTTAAAAGTCACAGACCTGAGCTGGGCGTGGTGGCACACACCTGTCATCCCATGGGCTCAGGAGGCTGAGGCAGGAGGATCGCGAGTTTAAAACCAGCCTCAGCAAAATTGAGGCCCTAAGCAACTCAGTGAGCCCCTGTCTCTAAGTAAAATACAAAACAGGGCTGGGGAGAGGGCTCAGTGGTCAAGTGTCCCTGAGTTCAATCCCTGGTACCCCCCAAAAAAGAAAAAAAAAATCATAGAACTGAATCCTGGCTTTGCAAGTCAGAGGGGGTGTTACAAAGCCCAGCTGGAATATGGATTCAGGATACTTTACAGCCTGTGGGATGCAGAGATGTAAAAAACACACCGTCTGGAAATCAGAGCAACACGGTCCAAAATGGTCAGAGGATTGGGAAGATAATCTATGAGAAGGCTCTGCGTTGTTTACCCTGGACAAAAGCAGTCTGTGGAACAATTTACCCAGGGCTTAAAGATCCTGCAGTTACTAAGCAGAGAAGGGACATCAATCAGTCTGCAGATCCGGAGACAACAGAGGACAGGAAGTGGGCTTACGTAGCAGGAAGGCAGATCACAAAGGTTTTTAGGTCAAACAGAACGACTTCTCTGAAGATTCCATTTATACGCTGGGACAGGTTCCAGGGGGAGCTAATGTCCTTTGAAAATATGAAAAAATAGGAAAGCAGCCATATGGAATTGTTTAGGTGGGCCGCTGTCGAAAAGTTGGGGTCAGGCTCTGTTGTCCCCTGGAGAGAGAGAGGACCTTCAGAATGGCTGCTTGAATTTTTTCAAGGGGACAAATATGAACTGACACCCGCCCAGTTTCAAAAGCATTTTGATTCATTGTCCTCACCGCTTTTCAAAGCAAAGGGAGAAGATGAATGGTCCCCAGGAGACACTGTTCACAGGTTCCTATCTGATGCACAGTTTACTTACCTGTTTTAAATAGCCCATTTCCTTCCCTATGAAAAAATAATGGCTGGTTTCTCTGCCCTGGCCTTTTTTTATCTCAAAAAAAAATAGCGGGGAGGGTCCAATTCCAGAGTGCTTCTAAGAGGGTGGGGAGAACTCTTAAAAAGGAAACTCAGACCAAATCCTACCAGTAATCTGTTTCCTGCAGCCAGAATCAGTTGCGTTCCATCGGGCTTAAATGCAAGGTCATAGACACTAAATCAGAGACAAGACAAAAAAGACAATTAGGAACCCAAATAATGAGGTCGGCTAATGGCCAGGAAAGCCGACTTGATTTCCATTATGAAAACACCGCTGTGTGGAGCAGGGAGAAAAATAATGGCCAAGGATTGCATTTGGTTGCGAATTCCATTCAACCACCACGCCCTGGCAGGCACTCCATCACAGTCCCCCGGCTGGCCGTCCTCTGGGACAGATGTGATTCAGAGTCAACTGTAAAGGGCACCGACTCTTCCAATGTTGTAGCCACTGTCAAGGTTGCACACCTGGGAGAAGGTGTAGAGGCTAGAGAGTGAGTCCACACTGGTATTTACTGGGTGCCTCTGTTGCTAGGCGCCAGCAGATAGGAGATGAGAGGATTAGAGGCCCTCCCTGTCCTCAAGAAAGCTACCATGGCTGATTGACACCTTCACCAAGAACTATTCATCCATTCTAATACACACACACACACACACACACACACACACACACACACATTTTAATACACCAGGGATTGAACCCAGCGTGCTCAACTACTGAGCCACATCGCCAAGCCCTTCCTATTTTTTGAGACAGGATCTTGCTAAATTGCTAAGGGCCTTGCTTGGTTGCTGGGCTGGCCTCGAATTTGCAATCCTCCTGCCTCAGCCTCCCAAATTGCTGGGATTACAGGCGTGCGCCCCTGTAGCTGACTCTGGCATACATTTTTTTCATATTTTAGCATCTCGGAGTTTGGAATATGTCTGATAATTGATGATACATCAGTTCAACTGATAGCATTTTTTTTTTTTGCTTTCTTATTGATACACAAAATAATGGTATTTTAAAATCAAGGACCTCTTTGTCAATTGTAGTAGTGCACACCTGTAATCCCAGGAACTCGGGAGGCTGAGACAGGAGGATCACAATTTAAAAGCCAGCCTCAGTAACATAGTGAGGCCCTCAGCAACTCAATGAGGCCCTGTCTCTGAATAAAAAATAAAAAGGGCTGTGGATGGGGCTCAGTGGTTAAGTGTCCTTGAGGTCAATCCCTGATATAGACAAAATAAATAAATAAAGATCCAAAGGAGAAAGACGGAGTGTTCTGATTTGGGGACAGGATTGAAGGGGCTTCATGAAGAACGTAGTCTTTGAATAAGGCAGGACTTGGTGACATGCACACAAGGCACAGCTCTCAGGCAAAGAAGACAGACCAAGCAGAGACCTGAATGTGGGGACAGAAGAATATAAATAATTGAGTTTGAGAGAACCATTGGCTACCTACAAGGCCAGGAGAGAGAGGAGGCTAAAAACCAGGCCAGAGCCCTGTTCAAAGGTTCTGGAATGGCCCTGGCAGAGGGCTTCCTTGTTCAGATGACAAGAAACGGCACAGTCAGAACTTACTGCAAAAGCTTCGTGTGGCCAACTGCCTGGCGCTTGTCAGAATCTAAAAATCCACACCCTCCGTGACAGGTCGGGGCCCTTACTACAGACAGCTCCAGGCTGGGCTCTTCTCAAACCCACAATGTCACTTCATCTTCCCAAGAACTCTGTGATGTAAGGATTATCACCCTCGGGGCTCTGGATAGTGGGTTCTGGATCCACAGATTCTATCAACCAGGGGTTGAAAGGATTCAGAAAATAAAACTGCAGTGAACACAGACTTTTTTTTCTCGTGACTATTCCCTAAATAGACTAGGACAACTGTTTCCATAACATTTGTTATTTCAGGTACTCAGTCATCCAGAGACAATCTAAAGCACAATGTGGGTTCTATGCAAATCCAATACCATTTTATATAAGGGACTAGAGCAGTTATAGATTTCAGTATCTGACAGGTGTCCTGGAACAAATTGCCCATAGATAGGGAGGGACAACTGGATTCGGTTTTGTGGATGATGACACCACAGTTCAGAGACGTCAAGTACCTCTCCCCATGTCACACAGCCAGCAAGTGAAAGGCCCAGAATACAACTTGGGTCTGCCTCTAGAACCTGGGCTTTTAACCACTGTGCTATAATGCCATCGACTCTCTTCAACTGTCACCGAGTATTGCAAATCTGTCACCCTAATGCTGTAATAAGAACAGCGGCTAACATTTGTTAACCATGTGTACTGCTGCGTGCACCAGGTATAGTTTGCTTAACTTCACAACAACCCTCTGCCTATTTTGCAGATGAGAAAACTGAGGCATAAAGAATGAACTTAAATAACCTGCCTGAAAATAAAATGCTACCAGTGGAGGCGGAGCCAGGATTCAAACCCAGGCAGTCTTCATTATCCTTAGCATTAGCCCATGCCATAGTCAACAAAATAATTAGCAATGGTTTTCATGCCTTACCAAAATTAAGAAAAGGATCATCACCTACGCAAGGCATTACTGTTCAGTTGGGGAAGTTAAAGTTTTATCTATCTCTTTATTTATTGGTACTCCGGGGCTCTATCACTGAGCTACATCCCCAGCCCTTTAGATTTTTATCTTGAGACAGGGTCTTGCTAAGTTGCTGAGGCTGGCTTTGAACCTGAGATCCTCCTGCCTCAGCCTCCCCAGTGGCTGGGATTACAACCGTGCGCCATGGCACCTGGAGTGCTGCGTGATGCTTTGATCTAGGTATACATGATAGAAAGCTGACTGACATATCCATTCCCTCAAGGAACAACTTATCACTTTTTGTAATAAGAATATTAAAAATCTAGTCTTTCAGCCATTTTGAAATATACCATACATTAGTGTTGGTATGCAGCGGAATAAGCTACGGAAACTTACTCTTCTGGTCTAGCTGAAACCTGGTGACCTTTATCAACATCTCCCCTTCCCTATCCCTCGCTGTCCCCTCCTCTGGTTACCATGAGTCCACCTTTTTGGATTCTACCATAAATGAGACCATACAGCATAGGCTCTACTGAGCCAGAAGCTTCCTTGACAGGAGGTGATAAGGGAGGTGAGCTCACATTATCTCCCTTGATTCTTTGAACATAATGGAGTAGACAGGGCAGGAGCTGGTCTATTTTTATAGATGAGGAAATGAAACTCCAGAGAGACAACTTGTCGTGTACTGTCACAGCTGACTGAGGAAGAAGCTGTAGCAAAGTAACTGTCAGCTGGGCGAGGTGGCACATGCGTATAATCCCAGTGGCTCAGGAGGCTGAGGCAGGAGGATCGCAAGTTGGAGGCCAGCCTCAGCAATTTAGCAAGGCCCTAAGCAACTCAGCCAGAGACGGTCTCTAAGTAAAATGTAAAAAAATGTCTGGGGATGTGGCTCGGTGGTTAAGCACCCCAGGTTCAATCCCCAGTACCAAAAAGGAACTGTCACACTCTTTCAGCTGAGGATCCTCTGGGTAGGAGCAAACTCAGGCCCTGGGGCCTGTAGCTTGCTCCTTGTCTGGTCTGTGGCTAACAGACCTGGGCCTCCCTTGTTTGTTATACTTTCTCTGAGTCCAGGAGAAATGTTCCTGGTGCACTTCACATTTTGAGCTGCAAGACAGTAGATTAAAAATCGGAGCAGAGGTGGGGTCAGAAAAGGGGACCTCCCACGTGGGCTCGTCCTCCACACTGATGGGGCTGGGAGGGGGTCTGCACCCCGTCCTTGTTTTGCTCTTTCTTCTCTGCCTCAGACACGTTTCACCTGAGCTCATCAGAATGATCCCTGTGTGGCCTCTTCCTTGTAAGGCATTTGGGGCTGAATTACCAAACCATCTTCCAGGGTCTCCCTTGGGCTAACCTTGAACTATCATCCTCACAAGTGTGAAAAAAATTCACATTGCTGAACTCTCTTGAAATCTTCCTTCCTAAAACATAATATAGAAGATGGATTTGCTACAGGCTAAACTTTTACTGTACGTATATTCTGTCCAATTCAGTCTGGCTCCGAGTTACAGAGTCTTCTTTATCTTCAGGGTTTCAGATATGATCCTGTCTAATTATATGCAATCTGAGGGTAACGATCATGTTTTTAGAGTGTTCATTTGTGGATCCAAAGTATGTGGCATTGTCCTAGAAACATCAGGAACGTTTCTGACCAACTGACAAAATTTTATCTTGAATCCCTTAATTACATCATGGGATCACAGAAACCCAGAATTGGAAAGGATTTTGTGGTGGTGTCTAACGCCCCCTCCAGGACAAGAATTCCCTCCAAGTGGTCATTCAAGCCTCAAATGTGGTCGGGCGGGGAGCTTGCTCACCCACTGGCCGTCTGCTCGACTGTGGGATGGCTCTCTCCCCGTGTCCCCTTTTATGAACAAAGGAGAGCTCATCAGATTCCACTGCAGAGAGACACAGGGCAAGTCCTGAGGACTGTCCTCTGCCAGCCCTGTCCCAGCCCACTGCAAAACTGAAGTCCCAAGAGGCCTCTCCAAACAATATGCAATCTAGCCCAGCCCCCTCTTATTTGCTTAGAAATCTGAGGCAAAGGATGTGGCTTTATTAAATCTCATTTGCAAATGGGATAAGAATTCACAGGCGGCTGTTCAGATGAACCAAGATGATGTGTGTGAACACAGCTGGCCGACCAGAGCTCAGTAAACACACTGGGGGACACCAGATTGGGGCGCACTGACTTAATACAGCACCATGTTGAGCTGAACCCAGATCAGCTCAGTGCAGGGTGAGAACAAGCAAGTTCATCGGGCATTTGGGAAAGAGCTCTGGGGTGGAAAACAGAGTCTGGCTGACCTCCCACGCTGACATTTGAATGTTCAGCAAGATTGGGGAGAAGAGAATGAGAAGGACCACCAGCTAACAGGAGTCACACTGGGTTTATGAGATGAAGAATAACAGACAGAGACTTCTAACTACTACGTGAAGGGTGGGGTAGGAGCCAAAGAGGAAATCAGGAGACAGTGTCTGGTTCAGCTACGGAGGGCTGATCTTTGACATGTGAGATTTTTTAATTTGATCATCTATTACTTTTTTCCAGTGGCCCCCGACCCACCCACCCGGGCTATCAGTTGGCCTATCTGGCTGCCAACGTTGGTCAACGATCACCAGACCTACAATTGATTTATTTTTTCATTCATTCATTTATTTATTTGGTTCAGGGGATTTAACCCAGGGGCACTTTACGACTGAGCTCCGGCCCTTTTTATTTTTTAATTTTGAGGCAGGGTCTCTGTAAGTTGCTGAGGCTGCCCTTGAACTTGGGATCCTCCTGCCTCCTCTGTTGCAGATCTGCTGTTCTAATAAATCGTTTCCAACCAGTGATGGGCCAAGAAGCAGCCAGCCAATCTTCACTCACTCCCTGATTCCTTCAATCACGAAATATCGATCCACCAAATAGGAACCACCAATGACCTGAGGAGGCTCTGAAATCACGTGGAAATGAAGATATAGCCATTACTTTTAAAGCGTTTATGGTCTTCTGGGATAAATAGATTTTTTTAAAAAATTACTCTTGCACTTGACAGACTCTAAGTACCACAGAGATGAAGGGAGACAATTCTGTGCCAGGGGATGAAAATAGAGCAGATCAGGCTGCATTTGGCCAGCAAATGTTTAGTTTGGCCCACATGGTGTTTTACTTTGTATTTTCCTTTTAGATGCCAACATTGAAAAATTAGGGCATTTCACATTAAAAAAACCCAGATTCCTAGCTTCTGGTAAAAACAGGAAGATCTGAGCACCCGAGGCCAAGTCCCTGTGGGGTGGTGATTGGCAGGAGCACAGCCGCAGCTGCCCCTTTCCAGTAGAGCTTGAACCCTTCAGGTGGCCACAGTCCGTGCCATCCCGGATTATTCTGGGAATAATGTTCAGTTGCCAGTTATCACCAGCTTGTGCAATGGGTACTTCCATGATAGAGGGAGAAAGAAAAAAG
Organism: Callospermophilus lateralis; assembly: GCF_048772815.1. NCBI lineage: Eukaryota > Metazoa > Chordata > Mammalia > Rodentia > Sciuridae > Callospermophilus > Callospermophilus lateralis. Next base: position 4,167,642 of record NC_135324.1, read on the forward strand.
AATTGGACTTTTTACTCAATTTCCATTAAAAGTAAAAAAAAAAAAAAAAACACCTTAATGCTGGGGATGTACCTCGGTATGCATGCTTATCAGGTATGTGGGAAGCCCTGAGTTCAGTCCCCAGCACTACAAAAAATATATATATATATATAAAGCTTAAGCCAGGCTTGGAAGTACATGCCTGTAACCTCAAGCTATTTGGGAGGCCGAGGTAGGATGATTGTAAGTTCAAGACTAGTCCAGGCAATTTAGTGAGACCCTGTCACTCACACACACAAAAAAAAAATTAAAAAGGACTTAGGAGCTGGGCATGGCAGGTGCATGCCTATAATCCCAGTGACTAGGGAAACTGGGGCAGGGGAGTAGGATCACAAGTTCAAGGCCAGCCTGGGCAACTTAGCAAGACCCTGTCTCAAAAGAAAAGAAAAGAAATGACTAGAGGTAGTCCTTTTGGTCGAGGCAAAGTATCCCTGGATTTGATCCCCAAGACTTAAATAAATAAATAAATATAATCAGATAAATACGAGAAAGATTCTGAGCTGCTGAGAACTATCCAGTCAGTCAGTGCTTGCCAAAATGTACCCCCTGGAAGATGGATTTAGGTGAGAAAAAAAAATGGAACAGGGGCATTCAATAACACTGAATCACAAGGAGAAACTCTTCCGATTCTTTTCTGGACTTCATTCTAATTAGGAGAAAATCTTGGTTCTGTGCCCATCTGAAGTATCTCTCTCTCCCCATACTTGCGAATCGAGTTTTTAGGTGTAAAGGTTCCCTAGCAACAATATCTAGCTACGACTTACAAACACGGCGGTTTCTCCCTGCTTGAAGTTGAACATTGGTCTTAAAGAAAATAATATTGATTTTTTTTTATACACGGAGCAATTAAGTCTCTGGGGAAAATATAAAATCATAGTTAGGCAAGGAGAGGGGGGTTGGCACGGTGTTGCAAGTCTGTAATCCCAGCGACTCAGGAGGCTCAGGCAGGAGGATGGCAAGTGGGAGGCCAGCCTCAACTGTAGGAGGTGCGACCTGAGCCCTGGACGGATTCTGAGCCAAGGAGAGGCCAGACCCGATCGTGTTACGTATAAAGCCGCCTCCACAGGCCACAACCCCCTGCCCCATCCCCATGCCTCAGTTTCTGCACCCACCAAGGGGGGGTGAAAACTTTGCAAGCCCCTAAGGACCTGGGTTCAGCGCGCCCTCAGCCCAGGCCGCAGGCCCGTTGCCCCTGGCAACCGCGAGGGCTCACTGGAGTGGCTCCCGCCATCCCCTCCCGGGCTCGGCCTCCCGCTCCTCCCCAACTGCCCCGCTTCTCACCACTGATCGACTTTATCTTTCCACGTCAGCACGGACCTCATCGCAGCTTTCCTCCCGCCTCGGGGCCCCTCCTACCCCCGCCTCAGCAACAGGCGCCGCTACGCGGGCCACTTCGGCTACCTGCGCTACCCCTGGCAACGCACATGCGCACAACAACACCTACGCGCGTGCGCCCGCAGAGCTCCGAGTGCGCATGTCTACAAGGAGGCGCGCGCACAGGAGCTAAAGCGCCGATGGAACCGGAACTCAGAAGGCGGGCGTGTAGCTACGGCGTACGCGATTGGTCGGCGCGGGTGAGGGGGCGGAGCGTCTTCCTTGAAGAGGGATTTGATTGGCGGAACCACAGAAATGGCGGCTGCGGTCCAAGGGGCGGTCGGAAAGCGGCTGTGGAGTGTGACAGACTTACCCTATCTTAACGCTTTGGTGGCATCCCGGTGCCTTGAATCGAAGGAAGTTTCACCTCTTACTCTGCTTCGCCCCCAGGCCGTTGCAGGTCTCGGCCTGTCGCTGCAGCTGGGCCCCGCTTGACTGGCTCAGCCTTGATGGAGACGCCGAGCCTGGGGGACAGCGGACCCGCCCCCTCGATGGCCTCCAGTGACCACCCAGTCCCAGAGCTGCAGTGTGACCTCCGGCAAGTTCTTTCCCCTTCCGAACCGCAGTTCCACCACCTGTAAAATGGGAACGGGGGGTGGACGGTCTGTGGGGCCCTCTGGTCTTTGGCAGAGGGTCGACAAAGACCTGGAGGCCCACAGGCTTAGTTAATAACTCCGGGAGAAGGTCGCTCCTCCTGTAGGACGAGCCCTGGGGTTGTCCCAGACTTTCTTTACTCCGGTGACTAGAAAGCTGGGAGGAGCAGGGAACTTTTGTGGTACGTGTAGAGAGCGCGGTGGCACACGGAGGCTGAGGGAGGAGGATCGCAAGTTGGAGGCCAGCCTCCACAATCTAGAGACTGTCTCAAAATAAAATCAGGGCTTGGGGATGTTGCTCAGTGGTAAAGCATCTCTGAGTTCAGTCCCCGAAAAAAAAGAAAGAAAAAAAGGGGGTGTACTTCGGTTGGAAACTCCTACAAATATCATGGAGGAGATGTGTTCAGTAAGCAGGGCAGCCCAAAAATGGGTTTTAAGAGAAGTAACAGAGGAAACCACAGTTCTTTGTTGCATACTTGGATATGTTGAGAGATGAGTGTAGGATGACTTGCGTACGTTTAGAAAAAAAAAATTTTAATATTTATTTTTTAGGTGTAGATGGTCACAGCATAATGCCTTTATTTTTATGTGGTGCTGAGGATCGAACCCAGGTCCCGCTGTGGTAGGCGAGCGCTCTGCCGCTGAGCCACAATCCCAGCTCTCAAAAAATTTTAATCTTGTAAATATGTTATTACAAATGAAGAAATGAGTATTGGAGAGCTTAAGTGATCTGCTCTTGGACTCACAGATTTGAGTCTTTTCCACCAGGTTTCAGTTTCCTTAACTCTTAAGTAAGCTACCATAAGATTCCTACAGCTCCCCAAAAGTATTTAACCCTAAATTACATCAGAAGACTGTGATTCTAATACTTATTGGACACTAGTTCTTTCTTAGTTTCCCCGTTTGTAGAAAAGATGTTGGATTAGATGATGTCTTTTAAAATGTATCATTTAGTGGTTAAGATACACTTTGCTGAACTTTTTCAATAACAGTGCAGGAGAGAAGTGTTAGACCAAACAGTAGGCCTGGGTTCTGGTATCAGTTCTGCTAGTAATTTAACCTTCTATCACTCGGTTTTATCAATACAATGAGAGTAAATCTTGTCCTACGTACCTCACAAGGTTATTGTGACGATGAAGAATCAAGGAGATTGGAAAATTCTTGTCAGAAACTATTTGCCTTTTAAAGGATTGCAACCTCTGATGGAAATGATAGAGGCTCTTACTCAGAAAAATGCACATCTATGTAAAATTTCCCCTGTACTTGTTTGCAGAAGAGGGGGTTCACTCACTCCTTTAAGTAGTCCTTGTGATCACTGGTTGACAGGTCAGCTATTAGTTCCTGTTCCCCAACTTAGGTCAGGTGTCATCAGAAATCTTTATAATAGCTGGGTGCGGTGGCTTGTGCCTGTAATCCCAGCAGCTGAGGAGGCTGAGGCAGGAGGATCCCGAGTTGAAAGCCAGCCTCAGCAATTTAGTGAGGCCCTAAACAACTTAGCAAGGCCCTGTCTCTAAATGAAATATTAAAAAAAAAAAAAAAAAAAAGGCTGGAGATGTGGCTCAGTGGTTAAATGCCCCTGGGTTTAATCCCTGGTGCCAAAAAGAAAACTTTAAAATAGGTGTATGCAATGATTAACCCAGAAAGTTTCTAGCAAGTAGCTTGAGCTTCTCATTGTAAAGAGCTGATCACTTGTGCTTTGTTTTTCCAGCGAGGGAGATGTGGCTGTGGGATCAGAAAGAGTGGGAGAAGATGAAAGACCAATAGCAATAAAAAGAATCAGTGAGTGTGAGCCCCTGCTACAAGAAGCCATCGCCTCTTCTCAGTTAGGTGACACCGCAGTGACCAAATGCCATAAGCCTGTCCCGTGTGGATGGGAAAGAGTCGTGAAACAAAGATTATCAGGGAAAACAGCAGGAAGATTTGATGTCTATTTTATCAGGTGAGCATGCAAGGTGGTAAATAAAGATGGTGCAGCCAAATAATTTTGTCTAGACAGGTAGAGGGGAGACATAGCAAGAATCTTGGCTTCTTGCTAATTTTGCCATCCTACCAGTGCATTCTGTTTGTTCACTGTGACTGACTGGTTAATTATATCAAGTAATTTGAGCTCAATTGCATACATTTTGTCCCTCCAATTTGGAATGACATTAATGGTGCAGTTGCATTTGAGTTATGTTTGTGTGAATTTATTTGTGCTATTACAGAGGAAACCATTTGAAAATTCCCTTTATGACTCTTTTTTTTCTTTTCAAATGAGAAATGCCCATGACAACATTAGGAAATTATCAATTAGAAATCTGAAATGTGGTTCAGTTCTTTTTTTAAAAGCCACTCATACTGATACTGGGTTTGGTAGTACACACCTGTAATCCCAGCTTCTCAGGAGACTGAGGCAGTTTGAGACCAGCCGGACAGCGTGGCAAGACCCTGTCCCAACATAGAATTTTTAGAAAGGGCTGGGGTTGAAGCTCAGTGATAGAGTGCTTATGCCTGAGGCCCTGAGTTCAGTCCTCAGTATCCCCCCCCAAAAAAAAGGCATTTATATTTGCTAGCAATAAGTTTCCTTTAATATCATTTTCTAGCCCACAAGGACTGAAATTCAGATCCAGAAGTTCACTTGCTAATTATCTTCACAAACATGGAGAGACTTCTGTTAAGCCAGAAGATTTTGATTTTACTGTACTTTCCAAAAGGGGCATCAGGTCAAGATCTAAAGACAGCAATGTTGCAGTTCTGACATCCCAACTGCAGAATGAAAATCACATTTCAACCCGGAACTTCAGGACACGAAGCCGGTGGAAGAAAGTGTTTCCTCTGCCCAGTAGTAATTCAGAGCTGCAAGATAGCAGGGGACTGCCCAGTCCTGAGTCCATTCAGGTGCTTTTGAAAGAAGATGAGGGTAGTAATGATGGTAACTCCAGGAAGGTTAGCAAGTCCAAAAGGAAGGTGACAATTTTGAAAGGAATTCCAATTAAGAAAACCAAAAGACGGTGCAGAAAGAATCTTTCAGGTTCTGTTGAAAGTAATGACAAAGGAGAATCTCTGTGTGACCAGACAGATGCTGAAAGAGAGCCTGTCGCCCAAGATGGTGAGCTGGGCAGAACTTTGTGCATCTCTGACACCAGAGTGAGCGACAAGACCCTCAGTGTGACCGATAAAGTCAAGAGCACCGTGAAAGAAAACTCACCCAATTCAGGATCAGACGATCATTCTGAACAAATAACTTCTGGCGCCCCAAACAAATTATGTTCGACCAAAGAAGCAGAACGCAACAAGAAGTGTTGGGAGACGGTTTTAGACTCAGAGGAAAACAGATCGAAAGGAGACGAGGGGGAGAGGAAGGAGCATTTGCATATGGACCTTTTAAAATGTGGCTCTGAAACAGACAGCAAATGCTCAGAAGGTAAGAGAGATTTTACTTCTGAGAAAATATTTCATGGTATTCAGTGCATTTAATGCTGTTAGCCATGGACTGAGGAGGCTCCACTTCCAGATCTTACGTTTCATGTCTGTCCATGGTTAAGACAGTCTAGACAAAGAAATAGGCTATATCTTAGACCTATTCTTCAGATCATCCTAACACCCTGTTAACTGACCTTCTTTCCATCCTCTTTCCAGCCAGTCATCTTAAAACTAGAAGGAAAACTAAAAGACTTGTAAAAAATTCTCAGAAGATTCCTCTTATACACAAACTGACAATAGCCAGTGTCTTCGCACATCTCCTGTTACTTACTACTGAAGTGCGACTTCCAATTTAATTTCGTACATACCACAGTCACTTTGTCTTCTATTATAATGTAGTGCTTCTCTAAAAGGCCTAAGGGTTCTAAATAATTCAGAAGTATAATCACATACTTCATCTATTATTCGTAATATGCTCTTAATACAGAGTTCAGAGCTGAGCTGTTTGGCTTTTATAATACCTCAGTGAATAATTGATAAAAAGGACATCTTCTGAGCAGCCCTGTATTAGTTATTCATTATGCCATTATGGTATAATGAATACCTCCCTTAAAGGAGAATAGTAATAGTACTTAATAATCCTGTGGGGGCCAAATTGGTGGAGTGGGGGCTTAGACTTGATTTCTCATCTCAAGCCCCCCATAATTCGATGTCTCCTTTGTGCCTGGGATTTCTCTACCTGTGACAGAAGATGGCCGTGTATACCTGGGAATCTCAGAGGGTCCAAGTCTGTCCTTAAGACTGAGCATCTTAAAAGAAAGCATTGGGGTTTACGTAGATTTATTACTAATATAATGGACAAATTAAATATTAAAAAGGATGACTAAGATGAAAGTATTCTATTCTGTAAGTTTGGTTCTCAGTAAGATGAAATACCCTTAGCTTACTAGGTGTCCAGAAGAATAGTAAAGATTTTCTTATTGGTTGAGCTAGAAATTGCTAAGCGAACTATGGAAACCCACAGAAAACGTTAGCAAGTAACTAACTGGTAAGAGCAGTTTCCCTTTATTTATTTACTTATTTTTCTTTTTCTTTCTACTGGGTTTGATCTACTCAAAGTAGAAGAGCAAAAAACACTAGACCAATCTGGAGACCTGGACACTTGTCCTAGTGTCCTCAGTCCCAGTTTCATTTGGGGATAGTTGCTTCATTTCTAAGCCTCCATTTCTTCATCTGAACAATATAAATAATACCCCTCCCTAGTCCCATTTTTCACATCAAGAATACTGTGAGATAAATCAAGAATGGAAAAGATGGTTTTGTGCTATTCATATGCAAGGTATTATTAACTGCAATTCAAATTCTGAGGGTATGAGTGGAGGAAGTAAGTAAATATGACTGTTAAAAATAAGAAAACTTGCCACTCACCAATAGCCATTATGCCATTTTGGTTTGTGTCTTTTATTTTTGTATTTTTATTTTTTCATTTTTGAGACAGTTCTGAGGCTAGCCTGAGCTCGCTGTCCTCCTGCCTCAGCCTCCCAAGTAACTGGATTAAAGGCTTGCCCCACCATACTCAATTGGTTTATGTCATTTTTAACCCATGATGTCCTGGCATCCTATATATAGGGACATCGTGGGTCAGTTGTCTCGCTATGTATGTGTAAACATACATATATGTTTTTATGAAATTGGGGTCATATGTAGAATCTTGCTCTTTTCATTTATAAGTTAATAGAAAATAATCATGTATTTTTAATATAAAATATAATTTTTTATATTTAAAAATATTTTATATTAAAAATATTTAAAATATATAATTTTATATTTTGATGACCACATTGAATAAATGGGTCATAATTTAAAATATTTCATACTGTTTCCAATTTTTCAATGCCCCAAGCTCTAAACAGAAATCCTAGGAAATGAGTGTGACTGTTGGCCAAGGGTCTGGACTCAGGAGCCAGACTGCCTGCCTCTGAATTGGAGTTCTGATGCTAGCTGTGTGTCACTGGACAATTGACTTAGCTTCTCTGTGCCACAATTTCCTTATCTGTAAAGTAGAGCTAAAATAGTGCCAGGTTCATAGGTCATTAGTAGGATTCAGTTAGTTAACATTTATGTAAGTACTCAGAATAATGCCTGAATTATTATTATCATTTGATCCTTGACTGTCTCTTTAAGCTAAACCATAATTTCATATTCTCTGTCCACTGTGCCTTTTCAGAAGACACCACCATCCCACGGACACAGGTCGAAAAAAGGAAGACGAGCTTGTATTTTTCCAGCAAGTATAACAGAGAAGGTATCACTTCCCCAATGAAAGCATCAGATTCTAAGTCAGTGTCGGGTGCTCGACTCTCATGCAGTGTGTCTTTTAGCTCTCAGCCCCCCACGACGCAAAGCCTTTAAGAAATGGACCCCTCCTCGGTCACCTTTTAACCTTGTCCAAGAAACACTTTTCCACGATCCCTGGAAGCTTCTCATCGCGACGATATTTCTCAATCGGACATCAGGTTGGTGGCTTCTTGTCATTTGGGTCTTAGAAGCAATGTGATCAGGAGAAAGAGCAGTGAATTGAGGCTCAGGGAGGCCTGGGTTCAAGGGCCATTTCAAGTCTGTGACCTTAGCTAAGGTCTTCCCTTTCTGCCCTCAAACTCTGCCCCCATGAGGAAGACTAGATGACATCCAGTGGCCTTTTTAGCATCAAGGGGCAGGTCAGATATTTCCTACTTCCACGTTAGGTTTGGTCATCAGTGCACATCAGCCAGTGAGCATTTCTCCACCCTGTATCCTGTATAAAACCATTTTCTTGTCATTGAATGCACCTTGCTTCCTGTGTGATTCTCCACCAGCTACCTAGTGATCTGAGTATTTAAAAAACCAATATCACACAAGGCCTGTTTCAGCGGAATTTGGACTATTTATTGGCCAAATAGTAGTGTTGGTATTTGACATTAAAAAATGGTCTCTTGTCAGTGGTTAAACAAACAAAGCCTTTGTTTGGGATTTCTAGATGAGAAACTCCCTGAACCTAAAAGAAGCCCTTCCAGTATCTTGCTCATAATCACTGGTATGTCCTTTTCCCAGGAAAAATGGCAATTCCTGTGCTTTGGGAATTTCTGGAGAAATACCCTTCGGCTGAGGTAGCAAGAACAGCAGACTGGAGAGATGTGTCGGAACTTCTGAAGCCTCTTGGTCTCTACGATCTTCGAGCCAAAACCATTATCAAGTTCTCAGGTGTGTTTCTTAGGCCCAATGGAAAAAAATAGAGCCACCTTGAACGTTGATATCTTCAGGTGCCACCCTAATAGGGCCCAAGCACTGAAGGCATTTATGAACAGCCTGCTTGCCCCAAACTGTCGTCTCCCACCCCAACCCAGGTAATAAACCTTTGTCCAGCAGCATCAGGCCACGCGGGCAGAATTAGGAAAGAAGTCAGTGGATCAGAAAGCCCTGTCCTTAAGGATGTCACCCCTGCCGAGTTAGCACAGCACAAAATATGGCTAGGAAGTCATAAAGGTGCTGCAGGAATTTGAAGGTTATCTGTCCCTTTCCGCCACACTCTCCATCTCGCCCTGTCACCACACATTTATGGAAGGTGGCTTCCTAGAAGCTGAGCTCATGTATGGGGTGTTATATTCTCAGATGAGTACCTGACAAAGCAGTGGAAGTATCCGATCGAGCTTCATGGGATTGGCAAATATGGCAACGACTCTTACAGGATTTTTTGCGTCAATGAGTGGAAGCAGGTGAGGCCCGCTCCCAGCCCTAGCCCAACCCGCACATTTGTCCCAGAAGTAAAAACGTCCACAGTTATGGCTCAAACTACTCACTGCATGCAAGTGCTGTTTAGTCCTGACCAGGTTTGTACCCAGCTCAAGGGGAGCAGGCGGCATGGGGTCATCTGCAGCAGGAAGGGGGTCATTAGACACTCCCTGAGTCCCCAAAGACCCTTGGGCATGGCTCTGACCCTGTTTCTGCCTTGCCCTGTTTATGTTCTGTCAAGAGGAGGCAGGTTGGGCTCAGAATGTTTGCTTGTTGGGTTTCTCTGGTGGTCTCAGACCGTTTTGGGTGGTAACTGGGTCCTCCTTCAGCTGCCCGTTCTGTTGGGTATACCCAGCCCTAATGCGTCCCGATGGCAGCTGGTGGGTGGCCTGGTACACTATCCTGGCAACTGGTGACTTGCCCTCAGGCATTCACCCTGCAGGGTCGGGTCAAGCTGGGCTGGAAGGACACAGTCCTATTATCTGTATTTCAGGTGTATTATTATAATGTGCTAATCCTCACCAAACCTTCCTAAGCCCATCTTACAAAAACGTATTGATGATAGCTTACCTAGGGCCCCTGTCTCCTAATGTGTCGTATTTTTTCCAGGTGCACCCCCAGGATCACAAGTTAAATAAATACCATGACTGGCTTTGGGAAAATCATGAAAAATTAAGTCTGTCTTAAAGCCCTTCGAAGTTTCCAAACTTATCTTTTGTGCACTGTTTTTCAAACAGTGGGTGTGTTTGGGGTTTTTTTTTTACAGGGGGGACTTTTATTTTTTGCAGTGCTGAGGCTGGAACTTGGGGACTTGCACACTCTAGCACCCCCGCCCCGCCTTCCCTACCCACCCCCAGCCCCCACTTCAGTTTTTACGAAGTCCATTAAAGGCAATCGAGCTACCTTTCCGGGAATATGATTTTAATTAGCCCATCTAGGAACACAATGTGTATTTTCTCAGTGTGTGGGGTACTGGTGGCCCTTTATTACTGAATGTTCTAGAACATATTTTGAGATTTTTTTAAAAAAATAAACTATTTGATATCAATCCTAAAAATGTATATGACTTTGCCAATAATGGAATGGAATGTGAAAGTGAAAAATGCTTTTCTGGGTCATCAATAATACAAAGCAGATTTCCATCAACCCAGCTAGAGGGAAGATTTGATTTTCTCTTTCTGTAGAAAATGATGTTACTGAACAATTATCTTAGGAAGAATCAAAGAGTTTGCCATTTTTGTTACAATAATAATTTATCATTACTATTTTTGGCATTGGGGATTGAACCCAGAGGTCCTTTACCACTGACCATTATCCCCAACCCTTTTAACCCTTTTTATTTTTTATTTTGAGACAGGGTCTCTAAGTTACTGAGGCTAGTCTTGAACTTGTGAACCTCCCAAGTCACTGTTATTGCAGATACTGTAATGTTATAGTTCAGATACTGAAATGTTTATCTCAGAAGGAAATTACCAGACAAAAATCCTTAATTATTAAGTCTTTTTTTTTTTTTAATTGGTACTGGGTATTGTACCCAGGGACACTTCACCACTGAGCCACATCCCCAGCCCTTTTTATATTTTATTTAGCAACAGGGTCTCACTGAGTTGCTTAGGGCCTTGCTGAGTTGCTGAGGCTAGCCTCAAACTCATGATCTTCCTGCCTCAGCCTCACAAGCCCTTAGGATTATAGGTGATTAAGATTTTCTTCCCCCTTTTTTTAATTAGTGTTATTAAGTCTTAATTGCCATTTTAAAATATAATTTGAAAATTAAATTATAACTAATTTATAAGTATAAACATCTACTTCATAATGTCCCATCACATTGTCATTTAACAAAAATTCTTGTAGCACACCCACCAGCAAAGATCCACTGCTGGCCCACATGTTACACACTGGGGTTGGGGATGTAGCTCAGTGGTAGGGAGCTCACCTCGAATGTGTGAGGCCCTGGGTTCAATCCCCAGCACCACAAAAAAGAAAAGAAGGGCTGGGGTTGTAACTCAGTATAGAGCACTTGCCTAGCATGTGGGAGGCACTGGGTTTGATTCTTAGCTCCACATATAAATAAATAAAATAAAGGTATATTGACAACTAAAAGAAAATATTACAAGAAGGGCTGGGGCTGTAGCTCAGTGATAGAGCACTTGCCTAGCATGTGTGAGGCACTGGGTTCAATTCTCGGCACTGCATGTAAATAAATTAAAGATCCGTCCCAACTTAAAAAAAATTAAAAGAAGAAAATACACAAATACACACTGGGTTCTCAGCTGGACTAATACTATATGTCTGGAAAGGTGACTGGTTGTGTTTAATGGAGGTCTTAAGAAATGAAATACAAAACAGAAAAAAGTCTTAGAGTGTATTAGACAGGTAACTAATAAAAATATTTTTATTAAAAAAAAATGATGCTAAACTCCAAAGAAACTGGGGATTGAACCCAAGGGCACTTATCTACCAAACCACATCCCCAGCATGTTTTGTATTTTAACTTAAGAGAAAGGGTCTCACTGAGTTGCTTAGGGCCTCACTAAGTTGCTGAGGCTGGCCTTGAACTTTTGAGCCTCCTGCCTCCCAGGCCACTGGGATCATAGGTATGTGCCGTCCTTCACGTGTTCTTGATAGCTCCACACTGGCTCTTAGGAATGTTAGGTCTGCTCTCACCTCCCCACACACCCCACCCGCCACACCCCAGTCCATTTTGTTAATGTGAAAGTCAGCTCATCCTTTACCTTGATTCTTTTGTAAACACCCATCTCATCTTCCAGTGTGGAGGGTGGGACCTCCAATGTTTTATTCCATTTTTATTACAGATATTGTAATAATACAGTTCAAATACTGAAATGTTTTCCTTAGAACTCACCAAATCCCCCCCCCGAAAAAAAAATACAAATCCTAAATTATGAAGTCTTAATTACCAATTGCTATTTTAAGGTTTAATTTGAAAATTAAATTGACTGGATAAAGGAAAAATGAATGAATTGTTTGGGAAACTGCCTTGTAGGGTGGTGTGTGAGCAGATCAGATGCAGTGTGTCCGTCTCCCCAACAACTGTAGGTTTTTAGAGAAGGCTGGGTTTTGACCAGAGAACACGAAAACCGGCCACACCTTCCCCTCCCCAGGACATCCTAACTCCACTGCGTACTAACCCATCACATCTGAACAGCATTCACAAAACGAAAACCCTCTGTCGGGGAAGGAGACAAAGAAGAAAAGACTGTGGAGATTCTCGCAGGAAGAGAGAATGGCAGACACAGTAATGAAGGGGAGCAGAGCTGTCTGTCCCTTTCAATGGCAGCTAAAGGTGTAGAAGGGTCTCTGAAGCCTTGGGCCACAGTCAGGGGCGGAGGGTGTGATATGCTCACCAGACTTCAGCATCAGATATGACTGCTTGCAGGCTTGATGACACATCCCGGCCTGTCCCCATGTCCCTACTGATAGCGTGAGCCATGGAGGTGAGCTCGGCAGGACCACAAAGGGCTGCCCACGCTCCAGGCTCTAGGCCGGCCTTCCCCTTTCTTGCAGGTGAGGTTGCCTGACTTAGGGACTTGTTTCCTCATCTCTGTAATGGGATAGCACCGCCTCCTTTATGTGGTTATTGTGATCATTAAGTTCACACATACAAGTGCTTTAAGGGTGCCTCCTTTTAAGAGTGCTCTTCAGGTGGCCCCAGGGAACACCACCGCGACTGCCTCTGGCATTGAGGGTCCCAGAGATGATGCAATCCAGTAAAGATGGTGCCCAGCACAGAAGCAGCACTGAAGTGGCTTTGTTTTTACCTTTTTGGGGTAAAATGTATAAATCCATCACCTAACCCCTTCAGGGAGGTAGTCCAGTAGCAGAGCACCTGCCCAGCCTGCGCAAGGCCCTGGGTTTCATCCCCAGCACACACACAAAAAAAAAATCAGTAGTTTTTAGTACATTTTCAAGGTTGTCCAATCGTCAATAATTCCAGAACTTTCTTTCCAAAGAAGCTCCAACCTGTTGCCAGTTATTCCTAGCCCGCCCCCCCATACCCTGGCAGTGATGAGTGGACATTCTGCTGGGTGGCCCTGTCCTGGGTTTCCGCATAAATAGAATCGCTCAGCACTGGCTCCCAGCCTCCAGCGCGCTGTGTTGAGGGGTGCTTCAGACATCCCGGAGCTCGCAGGGCCTGTTCTTAGGGTGAGAAAACCCGAGAAGTAAAGGCGTGGACATCTGCCCAGACCCTAGTTTGCAGGGAAGCCCGCGATTGGTTTCCTGCAAATTCAGGATCAGACCAGGACGGGCCGAGAGGAACTGAGAGGGAAGGCGGGCGGCCACGCCCCGCGCTCCTCCCACCTGGGCGCTCTGGGCCAATCAGCTCCCGGCGTCGGTTGTCATGGCAACGGGTTGTTGCTACTCTTTGCAAAGCAGCGCGCCTTTCTCGAAACCCAAGAGAGATTTTCCTAGAGCGCCGGCTCCCGCCACGAGCCAACGCCCCATGAACGCAGACGTTTTGTCACCCACCCCCGATCCCAGACGCGAGACCCTGGACTATTACTACAGGATCTACCAGACTCTGTTTCTGCAGCCGCCGCGTAAGTCCTGAGGCTGACTTCCTCCAGCATGTCGTCTGTAGGACGCCTCAGTCCCCCCACTGACGTGTGAATGTGGGGGTGAGGGTGAGGACGGACCAAGATCTCTTTGTGCCGTGTTCCTGCTGGGTGAGGGGTTTCCAGAGAGTCGGGCCCGTCGTCATGTGCATTTCTGAGATTTCCATGCTGCAGCCTGGTTAGCGGAGTCTTTGGAAGACACCTCCAAACTTCAAGGTTCTGAAGACAGTCACCGCAGGCTAAATTCTTGGCAAACCACTGCAGCTTCAGAAGGACAGAGATAAATGGATAATTACAGAATGAGAAGGGGTGAATGCGGGGTTCAGGGGTGTCCCTCAGGAGTAAGAGATCTGCTGAATGTAGGGGACATTGGAGGAACAGTTCCAAGCTGCTAGAAAAATCTTTACACCAGGCCTTAAAGGTAAAAAAGGAGTTCCCCAAGGCAGAAGGAGAAGAGCCACACACTAGCCCGGAGGACCTGGCTAGTTGGACCCAGGGGCATGGAGACAAATTCATTTTTAGTTGGTTGTCACCTAACTCCTGAGCTTGAGATCCTTGGAAGCCACCCAGATGAAATGTCTTAGAAGCATCTGGATGAATAGAACAGGAGTTGGTTTCACATCATAAATATTGGTATGGGTGTCCTTGGCACGAGGGTCATCAAAACAGGAGAGCAGAGGAGATTCTCTGAAAAAAGAAGAGAACACCGATATTTAAGGGCTGAGCAGGGAGACAGGGCCTCAAGAACAGTGGCCAGAGAGGTGACATGAGACTTAGCCAGAGATTTGAATCACAAGCCAAGAGAAGGGAAAATTTCATGAACACATTCATGTCCAGACAGACTTTCCCAGAAAAAATGGGAGCAAGCGTGTTTTCTAGATCATCCATCAGGAGGAGTAGGATCAAGGGGTAGGAGTTTCTGGGAAACCAGTTCTGGATCAATCTAAGGATGTCCTTTCTAGAAGCCACAATTAGGCATTCACAATGTCATGCAGAGAGCTCCATGTCCCCAGGGGTGTACAAAGAGAGGCAAAGTCTGCCAGGGACATTTTAGAGTCTCAGACCTGGGCAGGGAATGGACCTCTGAGGGCTTTCCTCCTCAATCCAGAGGCAACATGTTCACAGTCTGCACCTGTGACTATGTGACAGCAGCCTCTGTCACATAGGAGCCTGTCTTGCTTTCCTATTGATGGACAGAGGACCCCAAGGGACATTAGGATGCAGTTTTATGCGGAAGGTGTGGTGGGTAGGCACCGGGGTGACATTTGGACTAGAAACCATATAATAAAAAGTTCTCAGCCAGGGAGAGACTTTAGGGACTCCTCTGCCTTTCAGAGGACACTGCTAATCTGAAAACTGGAAACTCAGGTCACATACAAAGCAACTTTCATCAATTGAGCGATTCTGAAAACCACCACCACCCAGTAGGGTTGTACTTTAATTATCCCCATTTTACAGATGCAGAAAGTGAGGCCCAGAGAGGTCAAGTGACTTGCCCAAGATCATGCAGCCAGGAAGGGGCAGGGCCAGGACTTAGATCCGGGCACTCAAGTTCCCACAGGTGCTGTGGTGCCTGAGATGAGTGGATCAGATCAGACTTTCATTCTTCCAAGTTCATTCTGATATCCAATGGGAGTATCAATGCGGGGGCTGGAGGTGAAAAGGAGTTTGTTAGAGAAAGTGGGTAAAGTCTTTAGCTTGGTGCCTGCCATCGTGAGTGCCAATCACATCAAAAAAAAAATCCATCCATAAAAAGCAACTTCTCTTTGACTTTCTCCCAAGGGATCTACCAGGATAAGCTGTCAGATTTTGAGGAAAATGTCAGCAACCTGTTTGATTCCGATCCCATCATTGAGCACTGCTTCCGGCAGTTCAAGCAGAAGGACTTCCAACTGCCCGAGAGTCGCCGGAGGATCATCAACCTGCCTCAGAGACAGGAGCCAGTGCCCAGGGATCCCACCCTCCCGCCCACGCCACCCCCGCCACCCGTCCCCAGCTACAAAGCCCTAGAAAACGGTGATATCCAAGGGCAGCCCGAGGACAGGAAGACCTGGCTGAACCGCAGGCTGGTGCTCCGGAAGGAGCTGGAGTCGTTTGGTGACGTGAAGCGGTGGCTGGAGAACAAACCCAGTATCACGCCTTCAGAGGCCAAGGTGCTGCACATGATCCACAGAGAGCTTGACGCCCAGAGGGACCTCGCCTTGCGTACTTTCAAGGCAGCCATGGTGAGCTGTCCCCTGTATCAGACGACAACGGTGAAGTTGTCATTTTTCATCCCTTGGGTTGGTCACGAGGGGGATGCTTCAACCCATTTCACAGGGGAACAAACAGAGGTCCAGAAAGAGAGGTGTGTCTGTCACCCCATAACAAGTTGCCCCAAAGTGACTTAAAGCAAGAAATATTTAGCATTCAATCAGTGGTTGACATTTTTCTTATTTTTGCAGTCTCCCTGGTATTATTTGGGTTGGTTAGACTAGAAACTTCAGGGTCAATTCTTCCTATTATCATAGCCAAAGCCCAAATGTCATGGGTCTATCCCACACTTTTCTCCCAGCAACACAGAGTCTATGAATAAACACTGGACTTGGGTTAGAAATGCAGCTCTGTAGCTTACCTGCTGTGTGACCTTGGGCACATCGCTTTACCTCTCTGTGCCTGATTCCTCATCTGTAAGTAGAGAAATATCTAATTCACAGCATCCTTTATTTCTTCCCCCAAAAAAGTGTTGCCTACCTGCCTGGGGCTTGGGGCTGTGTTCATGATGGGAGAGATGTGCATATGAGGGAAATC
Source organism: Callospermophilus lateralis (assembly GCF_048772815.1). NCBI lineage: Eukaryota > Metazoa > Chordata > Mammalia > Rodentia > Sciuridae > Callospermophilus > Callospermophilus lateralis. The sequence continues at coordinate 4,184,182 of NC_135324.1, forward strand.
TTAGCGCTTCTTGTCCAAGCCTCTTGTTCCAGATGAGGAAACCGAGGCTCACACAATTTGTCTTCATGTATTCTGCAGCAAAACACAGGTGCCCTGCATCCTCCTTTGCTCTCCATCTTCTGTCCTTCTGTTGAGAGCTGCTGTCTCCCATCGGTCTTCCTGGAGATTGCGTCCCATGGGTCCATCTCATTTAAATTCTCCCCTCTGCCCCTCTCTCTTGCCTTTTCCAGGTAAAAACCGTTAAAGCCTCTCCAAAATCGGTGCCCCGTCTGCGGCTGCCCAAGCCCCCCGCACTGTCAGACATGTACTCCTTCCTGCGCAGCCACAAGGTCAAGGTCCTGGAGCTGTTTCACAAGGCAGACGGGGATTGGAAGCAGAGGATCTCCAGGGAGGAGTTCATCATGACTTTGAAGGCAGTGAGCAGCCCCCACGTCTTCTGGCTGGGCCTCGGTGGGTGGGAGGAGGCTGCACCTCCCCTCGGCCCCTCTCCCCAGGTTCTGGGTCAGCTCAGAAGTAGACACAGGGAGGGCAGGGGCTGGGGCTCCGCGGTAGAGCGCTGGCCTAGCACGTGTGAGGCCCTGGGTTCGATCCTCAGCGCCACAAATAAATAAAGTCCATTGACAATTAAAAAAAAAAAAAAAACACACCCCTGCACTAGTGTGACCTTAAAAGACCCTACACAGGGCCCGAAACTAAGCCCTTCAGACCCCAGAACTGAACCCAGACAGAGCTGGGCCTTCAGTCCCGCTTCCTGAACCTTCTAGAACCTTCTCCTGGGTATGAATCACATCCGGGTCTTGCTTCTCACTCAGAGCCTCTGTGATGGCCCAAGGTGTGGCCTTCTTGAGGACTTCTCAGTGATGCCCCCGGCCCACAGACCACCTTCTCCCCGTTTCCACTCTGACCGGCTCTGATGTAAATCGGTTATAAATAAATAAAATTAAAAGTCCAGTTCCCCAGTCGTGCCAGTCACATGTCATGGGGTCAGGAGTCCCACGTCGGGGCTGGGATGTTGCTCAGAGAGACTCTTTAATCCCCAAAAACAAAAAGGCAAAATATTAAATCCTTTAATCCCAGAGAGTCCTGATCCCCGTTTAAGGTGACTTCAGTGGACAACGACAATTATCTAAAGACACTGAGGAGCACAATTATATTTCCTTTAAAACTTCTAGAACATCCCGTATTGCTGGCAAGCATCATATCCCTCCAAAGTTGCTCGTTATCCTTAAAAGAATCAGGTGTACACTGTTTCTGGTCCTATTTTACTTCAGTTAAGGGGGCCTTAGGTGCTCTTTGTCAACAAGGATGACAGAAAGGCGAAACCATGCTTCCTACCCACCTGGTGAATGCTGTCATGGAGACTGGTACAAGGAAGGCTGGGACCCCAGGGCCTGGCTCTGTAAGACGGCGGCATGTGGCCTGGGCCTGGAAGGAGGAGAGAAGTTTGCGGGCAGAGAGCAGGGAACTGTGAAGGGCTCTGGGCTCCTGTGGCGGGGACACTGGGAGTGGCTGCAGATAAACCCCAAAGTGAGGAGTGGAGGGTGGAGCCAGACTGGCCAGGCCTTGGTTGGCAGCGCAGGGTGTCTGGACGGGAGCCTGCCAGACCGGGTGTCTCCTCTTCTCTCCCGAGGCCGGAGTCCCTCTGAGTGGCCAGGAGGTGGAGGACATCGTGATCTATCTCAGCTCTCTGGGGAAGCACAGTAGCATCACCATGGACAACCTGGCCAACAGCTACAAGCAGTGGTCGCTGAGTCGGCAGAGGAGCACCCTGCGCACTAGAAGAGAGGGTGCGTACCCCACCCGTCCTGGGAGCCAGCGTGGCGCAGGAGGCCCCAGAGTCTCCTCCATGTTTGCGGGGGGTCTCCTCACCCTCCCTGAGATCCAACTTGCAGGAGCCCTTAAAAGGGCAGCAGAAGGGCCCCTCCTATAGGTGAAGAGTTGGCACAGGACTAACCCCCGTCACACCAAGTGGGCTGCCCAGTATCCTCGCTGGTATGGGGGGAGCCCCCTCCAAGCATCCATCCCCAGTTCCCCAGTCCCAAGCTGCCTGAGCAGGGTCTCCATCTCGTCAGAGCCCAGGGAACGTGAGCATCCTCACAGTAGTCACGAGCCATCTTTGATCCCAGTGATTGGGGAGGCTGAGATAGGAGGATGGCAAGGTGGAGGCCAGGCTTGGCAATGTAGTGAGACTGTCTCAAAATTAAATAAATAAATAAATAAATAGGGCCAGGGATGTGGCTCAGGGGTAGAACCGGGGCTCAGTTTCTAGTACCACCACCAAAAAAAAAAAAAAAAAAAAAAATTTAAAAAGTAGTAGTGGCAGTGGGCAAGTAGGTGGATTTGGATGTCCCTTTGTTTTGTCTGAAGAGGCAAGAGTTTGGGCACCTGGGATCCGAGGAGGAAGTGCTAGCATTTCTAGATGCCCACCTGTCCACAGTCTCAACAGAAGGAAGTAAGGCTCAGATTTCGTGTCAGCATAAGGCAGTGAGGGCAGAATCAGGGTAAGAGCAAAGGATTTTCCCATTTATTCTCATATTGTTGAGCACCTACTATGTGCCACGCACGGTTCTAGGAACTGGGAACACAGCAGTGAACAGCTAAAGCCCTTACCTTCAACAGCTTATGAGTCAAGGGTTCCACAGGTGACCATGGCTTGAAGACAGTAGGACAGAGTCAGAGGGTGGTGGCTGGGGAAGACCTGTCCCAGAAGCAGGCACTGGAGCTGACCCAGGGATTGAGGAGCCAGCCTCAGGTCAGTCTGAGGAAAAGGCGTCCTAGGCAGATGGAACTATCAAGGCAAAGGCCCTGGGGCAGGAAAGGCTTGGAGGACAGAGGGCAATCAGGGTCGCCATGGGAAGTGAGTGAGGGGCGAGCAGCCAGGAATGGGTCAGCCAAAGCCAAGGCCATATTCTAACAGGGCCTTGTGGCCCAGTGAGAAAGGCTCTGGGCTTCAGCGCAGTGAGAAGCCAGGGGAATGAGATGGTATAGTTTGATTTTTTTGTTTTGGTTTGGTTTTTTGGTTTTTGTTTTGGTGCCAGAGATTGAACCCAAGGCACTTAACCCCGGAGCCCCACCCCCAGCCCTTTTTATTTAGAGACAGGGTCTTGCTAAGTTGCTCAGGGCCTCACTAACTTGCTGAGGCTGGCCTCCAACTTGCGATCCTCCTGCCTCAGCCTCCCAAGCTGCAGGAATGACAGGCGTGGGCCACCGCACATGGCGTGGTTTCTATTTTTTTAAAGGTCCTATTAGCCACCTGGAGGAAACAGGGCAACAGAGGATGAGAATGTTACCAGGAAGGCTGGGGAGGGTGGAGTAGGGAGATGAGGGGGCCATCAGGGGGGAAAGGAGGGACATTCGATGCGTGCCTGAGATGGTCGCCGACCAAATACGTGGCGCGGGAGCAGAGGGCTGACTTGGCTCTGCTCAGTGTCACTGGATACCTGCTTCCCTGGCCAGCAGCCTCTCAGTCCCTCCCTCCTCGTCTCTTCTCTCCGACTAGACGTGGATAAGGAGAAGAGTTGCCTCAGGAGCTCCGTCCGTAAACAAAAGGACTCCACCATTCCCAAGATGGACCTTCTGACGGTGCCCGAGGTGGACGTGGAGACAGAGGCTCGGCCCATGACCCTGGAGGAGATGGAGGAGGTGGACAGGCGGTACTACGAGAAGAAGCAGCAGTACAAGGTACCCCCCAGGCTCGGAAGGGCATGGGGACTGGGGACGGGCCAGGCTGGGTTCAAGCACCCTGCACCCTGCTGGATGGAAGAACCCTTGGAAGGGGTGTTTTCCCCTCTCTGAGCTCCCCGCCGCCCCTTACCTGTGTAATAAGAACCATACCTGCCTTGCAAACTGTGGTGAAGAAGAAGGTGGGCATGCTGCTGCACACCTGTAATCCCAGAGGCTTGGGAGGCCGAGGCAGGAGGATTGCAAGTTGGAGGCCAGCCTTGACAACTTAGCAAGACCCTAACACAGAGGTGCTTTACCACCAAGCTACATCCTTTACCCTTTTTTAAAATTTTGAGGCAGGGTCTTGCTAAGTTGCCTAGGGCCTCCCTAAGTTGCTGAGGCTGGCCTTGAACTTAGTGATCCTCCTGCCTCAGCCTCTCGAGCCATTTTTCAATAGAACTCCTCCAGAGCGTCTGTACAGTGCCCTTCCGTGCATGTTACACAACCGTGGGCTCAACTCAAGGGCTCTTCAGGGGTGACCTTGACCATGGGGGGTTCTTCTTCAAAGTCACTGTCTTTGGAACCTGAAATACAGCTGCTTTTCCATTTCCCCTCTTGGGGGCCTCTGGGGGAGGTGAAGACCACCCTCCTCCTGCCTTCGGGCCAGGAGGAAGGTCCCGGGCACAAAGACAGGGGAGCCTCCCTCTGTCCCCCCTTCATCCTCTCCGTCCAGTACTCTCACCCGGTGCACCCAGGGAAGGAGCAGGTTGACGCTCACTGCCTCCCGTCCACCATCCCCGGGGACATGCAGGGGCTCATCAACAAGGCCCGCAAGGACGTCTTTCTGGTCTACCTGCAGTGCTGCAGTCTCTGTGAGTCCTACAGCCTCCCGCTGACGGAGGACATCCTCATGAGAGGTAAGGCTCAGCGGCTGGCCCTCAGGATTGCTGCCATGTTCCCTAGGCAGGGTGAGGGTGGCGATCACCCTGGGCTTGTCCTTCTCCAGATAGAAGTCACCCCGCCAAGCCACTGTGGCCTGGGGGGGCAGGTGCTGGGCAGGAGGAGGGAGGAGAGCGGGGGTGCACGTTCCCTGATGACTTACGAAATGAGCAGGCAGGACCCTGTCTCTGTGCTTTGAAGGAACTGGGTGCAGTGGCGCACACCTGTAATCCTAGCAGTTCAGGAGGCTGAGGCAGGAGGATCGCAAGTTGGAGGCCAGCCTCGAAAAATTCAGCAAGTCCCTAAGCAACTTAGTGAAACCCTGTCTCAAAAAATAGCAAGGGCTAGGGATGTGGCTCAGTGGTAAGGCATCTCTGGATTCCAGCCCCCGTACCAACCAAAAAGGGGTGGGGGGAGGGAGGGAGAGAGAAAAGAAATCATGGGTGCCTTTTGAAAATGTTAATATTGTACATCTTCCCTTCCCTTTCTTCGAAACCTTCTTACTACTCAGCCTCCTCATCTTCCCCAAGTAACCAATATAGAGTAGAACCTCTGTTGCTTTTTCTAGAACATAAAATGTTCCCATGTTGCCATCTCAGGGCAAGCTCAGCTCAACTCTGGCAGGAAGGTGGAGACCCTGGGCCAGTATATTTTACATTCTGCCTTATCAGAGAAACTCTCCCAAGGAGATCTGTGAGACAAAGTCAAGCTCAGGAGAAAACCGCCCTAAGACTAGGTCTGATTAACCTCGTGAGTCTTGGCGGAGTCCTCCTGCTTCTCCTACGACTGCCCCCTGCGCTGTCCCAAAACAGCCAGGGCTGGCCTTTGCTGACCCTTATATACCAGCCTCTCCCTATCCATTGAGCCACACTGCCCACGCAGGGCTCTTTCCTGATCACGTACTGCAGCCAGATGCCCCATGAGCACTGAAGGGAGTTGGAGAGGGCTCAACCCTCTCTGCACTTATTTTAAATATATATTTTTAGTTGCAGATGGATACAATACCGTTATTTTACTTATTTATTTTTATGTGGTGCTGAGGATCGAACCCTGCGCCTGACGCATGCTAGGCAAGTGCTCTACCACTGAGCCACAACCCCAGCCTTGTTCACTGTTTTTTGCAATTTGTGGGTGAACCGACTATCATTTAAAAATAGAAAGTGAAATAATGTGTATAGGACAGAGATCTGACGAACTGGGGCAGTAGGATCCCCAGTCAGAGGCCAGACTGGTTCTGGGGGTGTAGCTCAGTGGTAGAGCACTCGCCCAGCAGAGAGCACGCACAAGACCCTGAGTCCAATCCCCAGCACCAAAGGTAAAAAACAAAAAAGGAGTTGTTTGCCTTAGTAAAAACAAAATTTAAAAAGACAGCTTGCATCTAAAAAAAAAAAGAAAAGAATCGCACCACAACAGCCCAGGAAACTAGAAACAGTGGCATAACAAGCAAAGCCAGGCACAGAGCTGGAGTGGGATTCCACAGCTCCTCAGCTCCCCAAGTTACAGAAACCTGGCCACCCACACGCTCTCCCACCATCAATATTTTTGGATATGTACTCAACTGTCAGAGGCAATCAGAATAATTTAGCTAAGAATATCCTGTGTCTTCTAACGTGAGAGAAAACAAACGAACAAACAGAAAAAAAGAACAACTGGTCCCCTGCCTCTTGCTCTGAGCAGCTTCCCTGCTGGGGGATTGGAGGGCAGTGGATTTACCTGCCCTCCAAGGGAGGAGCCACACGCCGCTGCCCTCTGAGAGGCACACGGGGACGGGTCACTGTGAACATGCTCCAAAGCAGAGGGTGAGGTCCAACATGCAACTAAGCCTGAAAGAGGATTCTTATTTCCTCTCCTTTTCCTTCATGTTGTCCTCCCCCTCCCCCCTGGGGCCCATCCTCCCCCTCCTCTCCCTCCTCCCCCTCCCCCTCCTCTTCCCCCTCTTCCTCCCTCTCCTTCTTTCTCTTCTTCCCAGAGATTGAACCCAGGGGCACTCAACCACTGAGCCACATCCCCAGCCCTTTTTTTATATTTTAAAATATAAAATATTTTATCCCCTGTCTCACTGAGTTGCTTAAGGCCTCTCTAAGTTGTTGAGGCTGGCCTCCAACTCATGATCCTCCTGCCTCAGCCTCCCAAGCCACTGGGATGACAGGCGTGCGCCACCACGTCCAGCTCTTTTTAAATAATTTCTTGAGGTATAACTGATATATCAAAAACCAAAACCAAAGCTTCACATACTTAGTGTATACAATTTAGTGAGTTTGGACACGTGCATATACCCATATGACCACTAACTCCAGCAAGGTAATAGACATCTGTTACCTCTAACAACGTAAAATAAAATAGATAATAAAAAGAAAAAAAGAAAGAAAACATATTTTAAGGAAAATTGTGAACATATATATATATTTTTTAAGCCTCATCTGACCCCAAAGTCTTAGCTAAGGGACCATCTTGGCCTGATGGCCCTGTCTGTCTCTCTTGCCGCTCGCAGCTCTGCTGTACCCTGGAGACAAGATTATTTTCCACAAGGGCCAGGTGCGCCCCATCCGGCAGCCCGGAGGCTTCTACTCTGACTGGAAGATGACCCCGAAAATGGCTCCCATCAAGCGCTTCAAGAAGTCTGGGGCCGAGAGGTCGGGCAGCCTTCCTTCCAGATCTGTTTCTTCTCGCCCTCGCCATGGGCCCTGCTGCCAGCCCTTGAGCCACAGGGCCTGGGTACTGGGTACTGGTACTGGGTGACTGGGTACTGGTGCTGGGTGACTGGGTACTGGTGCTGGGTGACTGAGTACTGGTACTGGGTGCCAGTGTCTACACCTCATCTAATGGGCTCACTTGGACTGGCCAGTCCCCAGTATCACCCATGTCTTCCAGTCCCGGCCTCCTCACCTCCCTTCCCCCATCCCCTCCTGAGCACAGCCTCATCCACTCACAAGGTTGAGGAGAAAGACCCCCAGGGAGGCCACTTCTCCCAGTCACAGGACACTGGGGCCTTCCCTTCTCGCCCTGCTGCTCGGGGGTGGAACCCTCATCTTTCTACCTTCGCTGCTGGCGCCTCAGCATCTCCATCTGTAAAGTGGGCACACTAGCTCCTGCCACACCCCGAGGGTTCGAGGACAGACCCCCGTCCTTACCCAGGTCGCACTCAGTCACGGTGCTGGGTGGCTTCACGCTGCCCCGAGAGGCGTCTCCGGAGCTGTAGGGAGGCCTGGTGGGGAAGAGCGAGGCGTGGGCCGGGCAGTGGTGGCCTCCAGGACCCCGACTGCCTCCCAGTCCCCAGGTGGCTGGCCCCAGTTCCTACCCAGGGGCTCAGGAAGGAAAGGGAGTTTTGTCCATTGATGGGCCCCAGGTGTCAGGGATAAGGCACAGTCCCCAGGTCAAGGAGGGACACTGGCTGTCCTTTGCTCCTTAGTTTATAAAGGATTCTGGGGGCAGGGCCGGGGGGTGGCTCAGAGGTAGAGTGAGTGGGGCTCCATTCCCAGCGCCTAGAAAATATACAACAACCACAGAAAAACATCTGGCCCCGGATGGAGACTTGCTGGGACAGAGCGCAGTGACCAGTTAGTGATGTCTGCTGGCCCAGGCTGGGAAGGGTCAGGGTTTAGCCACTTGTCCACAAAGCTGGGCTGGGCTCTGGCAGGGGCAGGCGGAGTCCGGGTGGCCAAAGGGATTGAGATTCAGCAGCTACTAACCACCACGGGTCCTCCATTCTGAGAGAGAGAATGGGACTTCCCTGTCACCCAGCAGGCCAGGGGCAAGGCCAGGTCTTGGGAGCCGAGCCCCAGCGTGTTCCCCTGGTCGCCTGCTCCCCATTAGCCCGGATGTCTCTCTCCTCACAGAATGCCTTCCTCTCTCCCCCTCTCTCCTCCATTAGGAAATTGTTCAAAACGAAGAAAATGTGCTTTACGGACTTTGAGAAATTTGCCAGGTTGGTCCCTTGCTCTGTTACCTGTGAGGTGGGAGGGCAGGCTGGCGTCCCCCAGGACAGGGGCCTGGGGCTGGGCCCCTCTGCACGGGGCCCAGGGCTCCTGGCACAGCATGGGGTCTCGGTGCCCAGGACCATAGGGACAGTGAAGTAGCACTTAGAGGGCCCCAGGCAGGCATTGCTTCTGGAAGTTTCCACGGTTCACTCATCTGAATCGTCTCCACAAGCCCACGAAGCCGCTGCTCTCAGCACATGCACATCACAGACGAGAAGACCAATGTCCACAAAGGTGGAGTCTCTTGCTCAAAGTCCTAGTTGAGGGTGGAGTGGGGACTTGAACCTCTGCCCCAGAGACTGAACCCCAAACACCACCCTGAAATAACCCTGGAAGGGGCTGGGGATGTGGCTCAAGCGGTAGCGCGCTCGCCTGGCATGCGTGCGGCCCGGGCTCGATTCTCAGCTCCACATACAAAGATGTTGTGTCCACTGATAACTAAAAAATAAATATTAAAATTCTCTCTCTCTCTCTCTCTCTCTCTCTCTCTCTCCTCTCTCACTCTCTCTTTAAAAAAAAAAAGAAAGAAAGAAAGAACCCTGGATGGGGCTGGGGGTGCGGCTCAGTAGTCGGGCCTGGGCAGCAGGAGGCCTGGGTCCCGTGCCCGACACCTCAGCACATAAATAAATCACAGAACAATCCAGAGTGTCCATGGCTGGGGTCAAGCCATATGCTTAGGGTGTGACGTTCAGGAAGGACAGCTCTGTGGGCCACTGGGTGCTCGTTGCTGACCAGACCTGGGGATCTGAGGTGCGTCACGTGGCACTCCACGTCCACCTGGCCTGTCCCCCTTGACGGCCCTCCCTGCGTCCTCTTGTTCCCCAGGAGGCTGAAGAAGAAGAGCCCCAGTGGTTCCCCCACAACTCACCCGAATTCCTTCTGGCCGGGTCACCTGCTGGATAAGCTGCGGCTCTACCTGCCCACTGTGGCCCAGGAGAACAGCCTGGCCCTCTTCAGTCATGTCCGACCCAACCACCAAGTCTACCCAGCCATCCACCACCCTAACCAATGGTGGCCCCTAAGGGACACCAGTGACATGACCCGTGTCCACTATGATTGCACCAAGGTGTACTTCATCAGCTAGTGCCCTCCACAGCCACCCGGAGCCAGCAGCCAGGACAGCCAGGGCCCTGCGCCACGGACCCAGAGTGTCAAAGAGCCAGAAAAAATAAATAATGTCAGGGGATGGCCTGGGCCAGTGTCCCAGTGGGAAAAAATGTGACATCCGCAGTCGAGGGGAGAGAGAAAGAATGTTCACGAGCTTCTGCATTATTCACTCAAATCACTTAATACAATTCCACTCTATAGGTCCGTGTGTGTGTGTGTGTGTGTGTGTGTGTGTGTGTGTGTGTGTGGTGCTGGGGATGGAATCCAGGGCCTACTAACTGAGCTCTGTCCCCAGCCCCAAAGAATGACCATCCTTAATGCTGGGCACTGCCACAGGCATGATCCATTCACAGCCAACTATTCTAGGTCGATGCAAAGCGCTGTCAACACACTTAACCACGACAGACCTGTTACACGCCTTCCCTCAGCGTGCCAAGTGTGAGTGCTAGGTTTAGTCTGGAGTCTGGGGCCTTAAGTCCAGCCGAAGCGCACTCAGACCACAGTGACCACGCAGGGACCGATAGAGGCTTGTCCCGGGAGCAGTTGCTGTCCGCACCAGGGTCAAGAGGTTGCTGTAGAGTTTGAGGACGATGCAGAGGGTCAGGCAGAGGGTGAGGAGAGCTGGCATGTCCATCCAGGTCGTCCTCAGGGTCCCCTGCCTGTGGGCATCAGTGTCGCCGGCTCTAATGTCCGTTCATTGGCTCCCATGTTTATATTAAAATCTGGGGAGCATCTGCCCACCCTTTCAATCCCTATCACTGTTCCTGGGTTTCTTGGTGACGTCTTTCATTCTAGGGTCAGGACATCTGACCTGATCTCTCTCCTCTGACTCTTATCAGGGCGGAGACAAATGACAGGGACTTCCCTCTGAGTCTTACCAGGACTGACTGTGGAAGGGGACTTGCTTTCATCAGGCTGTGCCTGGGTGACATATTGGGGGCTCTGTGGCTGGCCTGGCGAGACTGCAGGTTCGGTTTAAAATGGAGTGGCTTAGGCTAAGGCCAGAGGCCATCATGTCAGCCAGCTCTCCCTGGGACACAGGGTGCCCAGTGTTCAGAGGGGACATGTGTCCCCAGAGAGTCACGCAGTTGGCCAGAGGAGTGTTCAGGAAGACGGAGGCTGGGGACTTACAGCAGGGACATTCCTGGGGACACTGACAGCAATGACGACATGGCACCTCCCGCCTCTCCTCATGGGATGTCAGTGCACGCGGGAAGCCACAGGCAGGATGAGACCCATGTCCCCACCGCTGTTAAATGAGATGATAGCATGATCCTCAATCCTGAAGACTGAGCCATGGGGCTCCTGCTTCCAAGTCTGGGTCTTTGGAAAGTAGAGACATGTTCATGAGCCCTCCCCCGATGAACCCTGTCATGACAGGCCTCCCACGGGCAGCCACCTGCAATGTGTCCCCACGCCCCACTGAACGTCACACAGCTGCAGGGTGACATCATTCACGATGTGGGGTAGCCACAGCCATAACATCCCGACCCTACTGCCTGCCGGCTGTGTGACCCCAGACGAGACACTGCCAGTCTCTGATCTCCTCAAACTCCTCTTCACAGCCAAAAACCTCCTGGTGACATTGTCAACATGCACCGCTTTCTCCTCCCCCCACCTCTCAGTCATTAACACAATCCGGTTTAGCGTCTGTCCCCGTCTCTCTCCTGGAACAACTACTGGCAAGATCACCAAGGACATCTGCATTGTGTTTGAGTGGCAGAATCAAGGTTTTTTTTTTTTTTTCTCCTGGATTTGATTCTCACAATGATCTTAAAAACAAAAGCTACGTAAAACAAATCAAGAACAATTTTAAAGCTGGGCAGGATAGACACATGGTTAGAAGGGTGCAATTGGGAATGAGTCAAATCTCCAAACTTTGCTTTCCACATATGTGCAATGAAGAAAATAATAGAACCACCTTCTAGAATTGTGATAAGGATATGAAATCTCATGGAATGTAAGCGGCTACAGCCTCATTACTGTTTATTCCCTTGTCAATTCCTAAACAATACAATTATATAGAACTCAGATTGCATTAGTATTATAAGTCATCTAGAGATGATTTAAAATATTCAGCTAGAGGTTCTGTGCAAATACTATGCCATTTTATGGGGTGGGGTGAGATCCTGGAACCAACCCCTGCAGCTAGGGAGGACCATTCTCTTTGATTAATCATTAGGAAGTGACTGTTTTGTTCCCTCCTGGCCACTAGGAGGCGCACTTCCGGGAGAAGAAACGCGGGAGGAAATAGTCTAAAAGCTGGTTTTGGCTTCTATTTCTGGCGGAAGTAGATCCCCCTCCTAGGTCTTGGTTCAGAAAGCATTCCCAAATTTTCTATGTAGTCCGGAGGGAAGGGAAAATACATTTTCACTTCTACTCCTATATATTAATGTCCAATAAAACACAGGTGCACTGGGCATTTTTGTAGCATTATTTCTCGGATACGTCCTTACTTTCTTTGAAGGACCCGGAGCCGGAAGTGCTCACCTTTTCCCTTCCAGGACCCACAGGTTACGTCCCATCAGCCCTTGCGCGCCGTCTTCCTCTCTTTTCCTCGGCGCTGCCTTCGGAGGTGGCCGCCATTCGTATTCGGTGAGTCTTAATCGTTCGCCATCCGCATTTGGGGGGTGACCATCGGGCCCCGTCACCCCTTGGTGAGAAGGCCGCCTCCTTTGCGTGGTCGGCTTTGTGGGTATTGTCTCTGCCGGCCTCCTGGGACGTGCATGGGAACAGCCAAGCGGCCCGGTGCGGTGATGGCGCTTTGCCTCCCAGGGCCGCTTGCTCTCTTAAGGAGGCCGCCTTTGGCCAGTCGGAGCTGCGAACGGCTTGATTGATCCCTGACAGCTCATGGTGCATGTTGAGGCCAAACTACGCGGACTCTGGGGGCCGTGGAGCGACCCGAGTCCCCCAGATGACAGCTCGCGGCTGGGATCTGCGGGTCACCGCGCGCGCTGGCCAGAGTGCCCTTGTGCGCTTTTTTAATTGTCGCGCCCTAGGCCCCTTCGCTTCCATTCTGTGGCCCTGAGGGACTGTCAACAAAAAGACAACCCTTCAGGTCATTCGATCAGTCATTAACAAACTGCCGTAGTGGGTCGGGATTCCCGGAAAATGGCACTGATCCCTTACCTTCGAGGAGAGCATGGTGCTAGGGGGCACCTAGTGCGTGGGGGACAAAGTGAATTGATGGCTGTGAAAATGACAGAGAGGATTGTGGTAGAGACAGATGGGGTAGCCGGGAAGACCACCTTGGGAACAGTAACTGATACTTCTGGGTAGAATCTGGTTCACAGGTTGGCTGGTTTTGGGGGTGCAGAGTGGTTTTATGCATGGTTTTGAGGGTATCTCGGGACTGCAGCATCCTACAGGAATAGTTTTGTTGAACATTTATTTTGTGCCAGGCACTGGGCAGGCATGCAGTGTGCCAATGTCTTACGCATTTTGCAAATAAGAAAAGGGCTCACAGCTTGAAAGACTGTCTGGAGGTGGGGAGACTTTGGGGTGTGGGGGTTTGCTGTCCTATGCAAGTTAGAAGGTCTTGGGTTCAGTTTTGATTTCAGTCACCTGTTCTTGGGGTGCTCTGGGTGGCTGAGGTGACCCCTGACCTCCTGAGATCGCATCTGGAGAGTGACTAGTATTCTGCCAGCTTCGGAAACAGGAGGGAGAGCAAGCCTAGCAGAGGCACCCATTCCATTCCCAGCTTGCTCAGTAACTGGTGATTGGAAGACACTCTGCGACACCACTCAGGTCCCAGCCAAGCCCTGGGCAGGAGCCCCTCGGGAGGATTCTGCTTCATCTGGGATCTCCCTTTTCCTTTTAGGCACCATGGCTGCCCTCAGACCCCTCGTGAAGCCCAAAATCGTCAAAAAGAGGACCAAGAAGTTCATCCGGCACCAGTCAGACCGATATGTCAAAATTAAGGTACGTGGTTCTGGGGTGGGTGTGAGTGTTGGGGTGCAGGAGGGAGTTGCCGAACAGCTCGCCCATGTGTGTGGCCTCACCTGTAAGCAGCTTTTGGCAGGGGAGCTGGTTTGTGGTTGACCTGAGAGCTCTGCATAGGAACTGGGGTCTCACTGGGGCTCCTGCTGAGTAAACTGAAACTTAAATAATAACAGACCCTGGGCTGCCCCGGGGCCATTCAAGAACTTTGTATCCATGTCACGCATGAAGATTGTCCCTAGTTTTTTGGTTGTGAAAACTCATGTCCTCAGAACAGTGAGGACACCTGTGCCCTTCATCTCCCCAAAGACGCAGCCCCCCCCCACATCCCAGTCTGCTCTATTTGACCTTCCTGCTGCTTAGGAGTGAGAGTGTGGGTCTCCACTTCCAGTGGGTAAATCTAGGAATTTTTTCCCTAGAAAAGGAGGAGGAAGTCCTGTTACCCAAGGGCACCTAGTGTCTCGTATCTTGTCTTTCATTTGTTCTCCTTAAAAAGAAAGGCTGGCAGTTTGCCCAGAGACCAACCCAGCTGTGTGTTCCTTGTTTCAGCGCAACTGGCGGAAACCCAGAGGGATTGACAATCGGGTGCGGAGGAGGTTCAAGGGCCAGATCTTGATGCCCAACATTGGTTACGGGAGCAACAAGAAAACCAAGCACATGCTGCCCAGTGGCTTCCGGAAGTTCCTGGTGCACAACGTCAAGGAGCTGGAGGTGCTGCTCATGTGTAACAAGTGAGTGGGTTCCTCCTGCTGCAGGGCTCACGAGTCTGCGAGTTGGGACAGCAACTATGGATCCTCTTGGTCCTGTGGAGGGATTGCTCATCCCCTGAGGAAATGTGAGGTGGCTCCTGGTGGGAGGGACTGCTTGACACAGGGGACACTGCAGCACTCACAACCTCAGGCCTAGGGGACACCTCCATCTGTGCTGTGGCAAGAGTTATCTGGAGATGGCCACTGAGGTGGAAGAACGGCCGCCTACCTGGGTCAGGGCTTTACAGCCAGGTGCCATCTGGAGTTGAGAAAAAGGCCTGTGGGTGGAGAGAAGGGCTTGCACGAAACGGAGGGCACGTGGAGGGACACTGGTGCTAGGTTCTACCTTTTGATGAAAGGCATTTGGGCAAGCTCTGTGGGAGACTTGGGCTGCTGCAGTCAGGACCACAGCAGGGAAATGAGAGCAGTTTGTCATGGGAGGGGCCCTTGACAATTGAGGGAATTGGAGAGGCGGGGAGAGTGACTAACTGGTGCCGTCTGTGCATGTTCCCAGAGCTCTCCTTAGTGGCAGGCGATGACCATCCGGCCAGGTGGACAGCTACAACTCAGTACCCAAACACAGGGTTTTCTTTAGGCAGGGTGGGGATATTTTTAATCTCCATTTTTGGGCATTTGTCTTTAAAACTGAAGCAGGGAAGCTTATACAGCTGATTGTTGTAGCAGTAAACAGTTGGAACACAAGTGGAAAGGCGGCAGAGTGCTGGGACCGGGCATCAGTCAGCCACTCACTGACGGCTGTGTGGCCATGAGGGAGACGTACTGCACCTTAAAACAGTAGGTGCATCCACTGTGGCTATTGTGTATGCAGGTGGCAAAGACCTAAAGCATTTGAGGAAAATGAAGACAGATGAAAAGTACAGTATAGTAGACATCTCCTGAAAATGAAGCACTTAAGCGTGACTGCTTCAGGCCTGCTCTCTGCCTTCACTTCTTGCTGTTGGAGTGGTTGGGTCCTCATTCAAAGTGTGGCTCTGAGAGCCCTGAGGAATGGCGGGTTAGAACAGTGTACCAAGTGCAGCTGGTGGGCTCTGTCCTCAGTAGTCCAACTGGGGACCCTTGGCTCTATTCAGACTGTTGGATTTTGCTCTTGGTCACTTTGCAAGTCCCAAGACTCTATGGACAAAGACAAGCACCCTGAGGCTCTGGAGTTGGTGGGTCAGCCGGGGTGTGCAGGCAGTCTTTGAACCTGGAGTCTGGCTGCTTCCTCCCAGACATGTCAGTCTCTTGCTTTGTGAGCTGGGAATTCACGTCCACCACTGTGGACCCTGGTTTCCTCATGTAAAACAGGGGTGGCTCATGAGGCCATAGTGAGAACTTAGGAGACTGACTCCCACCAGGATTTGGGGGTCTGTGGGCCTCGTTCAGCACCCCTGAGTGCATTTCCCAGGTGTCTGCCGGGCTGGGCCTGCTCTTCACTCCTGTCCTTGATTCTCTTCCAGATCTTACTGTGCGGAGATTGCCCACAACGTTTCCTCCAAGAACCGCAAAGCCATCGTGGAAAGAGCGGCCCAGCTGGCCATCAGAGTCACCAATCCCAACGCCAGGCTGCGCAGTGAAGAAAATGAATAGACAGTTCACGCGCACGTTTTTTGTGTGCTTAAATAAAGCCACAAGCTGCCACCTGGCTTTTCCTGCCTTGGTTTTAGTTTTCGCTTTCTTGACTTCACTGGACAGCTTGTCACAGAGGTGGTTCTTTGGCCTGCAACCTGTGGGATCCTCCATGAATGGAAGATTCTGGATAAGGGGTTCGCCAGGGGCACTAGGCCCTTGCACAGGGAGCCCAGGGTTGCCTGGGTCAGCTGCAGTTGGGACTGGGGAAGAGGAGGAAAGGCTTGGCCTCTGGACCAAGTGGTCATGTTAGCCCCGCCCTCGGGAGAATTAAGAAACTGCAATTTTGCGTACGTGTTGGGGGGCGGGTGACCAGGGATAGAACTCTGCGGCACTTGCCCACTGAGCCACATCCCAGCCCTAATTTTTATTTAGAGACAGGGTCTGAGTTGCTTAGCATCTGCTTGCACAGGCTGGCCTCACAACATGTGGTCCTCCTGCCTTGGCTGAGATTACAGGTGTGCACCACTGCACCCCGCCTGTCAGGCACAAGCCTTACAAGATGTCCCCAAATGCACCCCAGGGTGTCACACAGATTGCTCTTGGGTGGGGTCAGCCTTGGGTACTGGAAGATGGCTTTCACTCTGCCCCTGCCCCAGCTGCTCCCTAAAGTGTGGGATCGGACTGGTGACAGGCCTCTGGTGTTGTACTGAGACTCGGTGATGAAGCCCAAAATCTTGAATTCAGTGTCCTCAACAAGGTTTGATTCTGCTTTTGCAAGACGCAGTATTTTCATGTGGTCGTGCTTACCTGGTACCTCATGAACAAGACTGAAAAATGGTTCTAGGCCGTTCGCCCCCCTCTATCCCAGCTGAGGTAGCAGGATTGGCATGCTGGTCACAAGAGACAGGCCATTGCCAGGCGTCCCAGCCACCAGGTCCAGTAGGTGAATGTGTTCTAGGTTGGTGTTGATGCACAAACTGGTCATTTTTCAGGGTTTCTTTAAATCGACTGGGGAAGGATACTGAAGACGGGGTTCAGCTTAGGGATAGGAATTGTGAAGAGAAATTGGTAGCAACTTAGGATCTATTTTTTATTAGCTTTGCATATCACAGAAAAAAGCTTTGGCCTGTTTTTATTTAAATTCAATACTAAAGTCTAGTATTGAATTTCAGATCTTCAAAACACAAACTGGTTATGCCTCAGTGGTGAAGGAAAAGTGATTCGTACTTTCCTGTTTCCCGATTGGTTACATCATTTGAAGGTAGAAATGAAACATTAGGGGCAACCCTTCAGGTCCTTGTCCTGTGTATCCTCCCTGCACAAAAAACCCTCATACTTCCGAGTTTTGGGTTCACTGCTTCTAACTGAAGGAGCATATTTTGAAATTCAGAATGAATACTTAAGTATCTGAACTGGTTTCTTTGGGGGTGAGGGTTGCCCTGGGGATGGAACCCCCAGCCTCACATGCTGGAGGAATGTCCTAGAGGACTGGCCTCAAACCTGGAATCCTCCAGCCTCAGCCTCCCCAGTTACTGGGATTACAGCCATGACCCACCTGCCACCCTATTCTTAGGACTCTTGGCCAGAGCTCTACCTTAATGGCAGCAGAGAGCCCGGATCACGGCAAGAGGAGGAGGAGGACTGGTGGGGGTGAGGAGCCAGGGACACCAGGGGAGCGGTCAGCGGGCCGGCTCTGAGCCCAGCGACTGAATGCTATGCATTTCTGAGTGCAGGTGAGTGAGGCAGGGACTCCCAGTTTGGAAGGAGCCAGAATAACTGGAGGGGTGACATGTCACTAGAAAACACTGTCCCTCTAACAGAACATCCTGAGTTAAAGGGCCCACTGTTGGCGGCCTCGCGGTTGGGGCTGGGGGCCTGTGAGTTTGGGTCCCTGGAGAAGGCACTGTAGCCCCAACCCGGGGCCTGAGAGTCCCCAGTGAGATGAAGGACAGAAGTCAGGCCCTGGTCTTGTAGGGGGGAGGCCGGGGCTTGCTGGACTCCTCTCCTGAGCAGCAGAACTAGCTGAGCTCCATCAAGTCCGTGCTGGGGGCTGAGGCAGAATCCTTCTGGATGCTCTCAAAGAGGATGGTGAGCTCGGGGTTGGTTCGGATCTGGGCCGAGAAGTCGGCCATGCTGGGGCTCTTCCCCGCCTCGGGGATGGTCAGCAGGGCGGCCACTGCCCTCATGGCGGAGCGCTTCAGCTCATCTTGCTTCTCAAACTCCTGCTTCACTGAGCCGGCTTTGACCTACAGTGGGGGAAAATGGGTGGAGCTGTCCTTTAATCCTGGCCTCACCACCCAGGAGGCAGCCTCCCTTTTGGTCCTCCCCACCTTCAAGCCAGTCCCTGTAGTGGCTTCAGGGTCGCCTGAGGCTCCAGCCTGGCATCTTGGCCTCAATCTAATCTCTCTAACCTCATTGGTCTCCTGCATCCCAGTGCTCCTTCCTTTTTTTTTTTTAAATCTTGAGACTGAGTCTCCCCAGTTGCTGAGGCTGACCTTGACCTTGCGATCCTCCTGCCTCAGCCTCTCCAGTCACTGAGATCCCAGGCCAGCACCACCACACCCAGCCACCTTGACATTACTAATTAATTCCTCGTGCTAGCCGCTTCCCCTAAACAATCCTGTAGGTCCACAGGCCTGGGTTCAATGGCTCTGCCCTCTTAAAGGGATGACCTTAGGTAACCCCTTCTTTGGGCCTCCATCCCCCATCTATAAGCAGCCTTCTCTTGACACAGCTGCTGTGAGGACTGACGGACTTCTCACTCAGGTCCGTATCTGATCAGGATTATTTTGGTTTTTTTCCAGAAAGATAAGGCTGCAGACATGAGGTCTGGCAGAACACCCGATAATCAAATATATTAATATCTCTCCCATTTAATATATGAGTATTATGAATAGTACAAGCCAGTTCAGGTTTTGTTGTTTGATTCTGGAGTGGCCTGGGGCCCCACAACATGTGAGGCAACTGCAGCACCCCCAATGCTTTTTTTCAAAGAAATGTCATTTGCAGACAGGTCTCATTAAATTGCCCAGACCGTGAACTTGGAATCCTCCTGCCTCAGCCTCCAGAGCCACTGGGTGTGCGTCACCATCCCCGCCTCTGGAACAGGTTTCCTACTCAAAAAATAGTATCTTAACAATCTGTGAGGTGAATAGAGAGCCTACATCTTGGGAGCAAATCTTTACCCCTCACACATCAGATAGAGCACTAATCTCTAGGGTATATAAAGAACTCAGAAAGCTAAGCACCAAAAAAAACAAATAATCGAACCGAATCAACAAATGGGCCAAGGACCTGAACAGACACTTCTCAGAAGAGGATATACAATCAATCAACAAATATATGAAAAAATGCTCATCATCTCTAGCAATTAGAGAAATGCAAATCAAAACCACTCCAAGATGTCATCTCACTCCAGTCAGAATGGCAGCTCTAAAGAAGACAAGCAACAATAAGTGTTGGAGAGGATGTGGGGGAAAAGGCACACTCATACATTGCTGGTGGGACTGCAAATTGGTACAGCTAATATGGAAAGCAGTATGGAGATTCCTTGGAAATCTGGGAATGGAACCACCATTTGACCCAGCTAACCCTCTCCTTGGTCTATACCCAAAGGACTTAAAAACAGCACACTACAGGGACACAGCCACATCAATGTTTATAGCAGAACAATTCACAATAGCTAAACTGTGGAGCCAACCTAGATGCTCTTCAGTGGATGATTGGATAAAAAAAAATGTGGCATATAAACATAATAGAATATTACTCAGCAATAAAAGAGAACAAAATTATGGCATTTGCAGGTAAATGGATGGCGTTGGAGAAGATAATGCTAAGTGAAGTTAGCTAATCCCCAAAAATCCAAATGGAATATTTTCTCTGATATAAGGAGGCTGATTCATAGTGGGGTACGGAGGGGGAGCATGGGAGGAATAGATGAACTCTAGATAGGGCAGAGGGGTGGGAGGGGAAGGGAGGGGGTACGGGGTTAGCAAGGATGGTGGAATGTGATAGACATCATTATCCAAAGTACACATATGAAGACATGAATTAGTGTGAATATATACAACCAGACATATGAAAATTGTGCTCTATGTATGTAACAAGAATCGTAATGCACTCTGCTGTCATATATAAATAAAATTTACATGAAAAAAATAAAACATCATCTCCAACCTTATGGATGCAAGTCTGTTTGTCCTCTTTAAGCTTCAGTATAAAAACAGCCCTTCTTTTGGTTAATTTCCACATTTTCAAAATTCACATTAGTCTTTCATTCCAGTTTTTTAGGTTTTTTTGGTGCCCGGGATTGAACCCAGGGTTACTTCACCACTAAGCCTCATCCCCCGCCCCTTTTAATACTTACTTTTGAGACAGGGTCTCACTAAGTTGCCTAGGACCTCACTAAGTTGCAGAGGCTGGCCTTGAACTTGTGATCCTCCTGCCCCAGCCTCCCAAACTGCTGGGATTACAGGCATGTGCCACCATCCTGCCTGGCCATTCCTAATCCACACCCACTGCAGGTTCCGTGAGGCCTTTCACCCCAGGTCCTCCCTGGGACCCTTGAGACACTCCAGTCCAGCAGAGCTTTGCCCTGGATCAGCAAGTCATAAGACTCTAACCCTGTTTGTCACCTAAAAATGTGAACAGAGAGTAGGGAAGCCATCGTCTCCAACCTTCTCTCCTTTATCCCTCTCAGCCCAGCACCCAGGAGATGTTTTAATGAATGAAAGAAAACACAGGTGGCTTTGAATCTGGCTCTGGGATTTCTTAGTTGTGTCATCTCGACCCACAACTTGGCCTCTGAGCCTCTGCCCCTCTGCACGTGAGATGGTCAGGACAGGAAGCTCCTGGCCCAGACGATGGGGAGGGGTGAACGATGGCCCTTTCAGTAACTGGTAACTGAATGATCTGCAGGTAACCCACCAGGTGATCCAGGCTCGGGCTGGGAAAGGGGCTTACCTTGGCGGTACAGGTGCCCCTCAGTGGCTCAATGAGCCGGTCCACCCTCTGCAGGACAGGCACAGGACACAGGGTGGCCAGCCGTGCTAGCATGATGAAGGTCAGCATCTGCCCAGAAGGAAGGAGACAGAGTGTTCTTAGTGAAATTTCTCAAGAACAAAAACAGCGGGCCCAGAAGACGAGGAAACACTCTGTACCCCAAACCTGGGGCCCAGGGTGAAACCAAGTGCCCACAAGACCCTGCCTGAGTGGCTCCCTGTCTGAGCCTCAGTTTCCTCATCTACAACATGTGACGGTGACACTAAACTTTATCCAGTACACTTGGCTGGCCTTGAGGAGGGGTGGATGAGAAGAGGTGCCAGGGGACAGTGGACTCTCAAGTTCAGATGCTCCTGGGGTCCCCAGAGTCTGTCGGTAAGTAAAGAAGCCAGAAAGGGCCTGAAGAGGAGCAGGAGCAGAAGTCCCAACCACAGCAGGGACCCAGCTCCGGCTCCTGGTATCTAGGGAGGCTGCCGGCACTTGGAGAAGGTTGGAGTGTGTCCCCTAAAGAATCATGGACTGAAAGCTCGGGCCTGGATGTGGCAGTGTTGAGAAGTAGTGTGCCTTTAAGAGGTGGGGCCTAATGGGAGGTATTTAGGTCATTGGGAGCAATTTCCTTGCAAGGGCTTCATGCAGTTAGCAGAGGACCCTGGTTAGTTCCACAGGGAGGGAGTGATAAAAAGCAGGTCAGGCCAGGCATGGGGGGCAGACTCCTGTAATCCCAGCTGCTCAGAAGGCCGAGGCTGGAAGATTCCAAGTTCAAGGCCAGCCTCAGCATCTTAAAGGAAGCCTGTCTCAAAAAAATAAAAAGGACTGGGGATGCAGCTCAGAGGGTTCAATCCCTGGGGTTCAATCCCACAGTTCCATAAAACAAAACAAAAAACAAGCTTGGGCCCTGAATCCCTCTCGTTTCCTGCTTTGCCATTTGAACTCTTAGGCACCTAACTCTGGCACTGTGAAGCCCCCAGCCATGAAGTCTCACCAGAGCCAAGGAGATACCAACACCATCCTCTGCACCTCCAGAATGGTCAGCTAATATTACTGATGGATGAAGGGATGGATGGATGGATTACAGTGCTGGGTTTTGAATCAGGGCCCCCTGCATGCTGGGCCACATGCCTCCTGAGTAGCTGGAATCACCACACACTATCATGGTCCTCACCTCTTTTTTTAAAAAAAGTTCAGGTATTTTGTATTCAGGCTCAGGTATTTTGTTATAGCAGCAGAAAACAGCCTGATACAGTGGGAATGTGGTCCAACATTACTGTATTTTTCTTTTTTTTTTTTTTTCAGTACTGGGAATTAAAGTCCTCTACCACTGAGTCACATCCCCAGTCCTTTATTTTTCATTTTGAGACAGGGTCTTGGTAAGTTGCACAGGGCCTTGCTAAATTACAGAGGCTGCCCTCGAACTTGCAATCCTCCTGCCTCAGCCTCCTGGGATACTAGGCTCTTTCTTTTTTCTTTGTCTTTCTTTTGATTTTTTTTGAATTTGTTTGGTACCAGGAATTGAACCCAGGAGTGTTTTACCACTGAGCTGCATCTCCAGTCCTTTTGTTTGGGGACAGGGCCTCACTAAGTTGCTGAGGTTGGCCTTGGGATCCTCCTGCCTTGGCCTCCTGAGTGGGGAAAAGCTGACGTGGCCCAGGGGCACCCGGCTGTCCCCTCCTCCCCTGTGGGCGGGGGGGGGGTGCTCACACCTACCCGGATGTCATAGTGGTCCTTCAGCCCGTCCTCCACGTGGTTCAGGAACTCACAGATGTCCAGCTGGCCCAGGCAGCTCTCGAGCAGCGAGTACATGCACTCGAAGGCCGCCTTCCGCACGTCCAGCCCGTCGTCCACTGTGTGCTTAAAGGGCCCCATCTCCACCTGCGGGAGGGAAGGACAACATAAGTTGGGGGGGATGTGGCCCTCAGAGGGAAGACCACCAGCCCCTCCCCGCGTTCCTGCCCTACCCCCACCCTCAGATGCTGACCCCGAATCCCAAGTCTCAGCCTGCAGCGCCCTTTCCCCAGATGGTGATCACAGTAAAAGGAAGCGTTGATTTCATCCACCACGCGGACACTGGGAGTCCTTGGTAAATGACACTTGGGGGTGTGGGGGGTGCTGGGGACTGAACCCAGGGTCTCACACACACGCTCTACAACTGAGCTACATCCCCAGCCTCACAGCTGACGTCTTCCTCCGGCTCTGCAAATGTTTGAGGAAGAAGACGCTACCGTTTACCCCATTGAAGGCTCAGAGAGGTTAATTACTTTGCCCAAGGAGACACAGTTAGCCTAAGATTAAAAATCCAGGTCATGGGTGGGATGTGGGGTTGTGGCTCAGTGGTAGAGAGCTTGCCTAGCATGATGAGGCACTGGGTTTGATCCTCAGCACCACATAAAAAAATAAACAAATTAATTAATTAATTAAATATTTTTCTTTCCTTCGCATTTTTTCTGGGCGGGGTACCAGGAATTCAACTCAGGGGCACTCGGCTACTGACCACATCCCCAGCCCTATTTGGTATTTTATTTGGAGACAGGGTCTCACTGAGTTGCTTAGCACCTCGCTTTTGCTGAGGCTGGCTTTGAACTCGTGATCCTCCTGCCTCAGCCTCCAGATGTCATAGTGGTCCTTCAGCCACTGGGATTGCAGACATATACCACTGCATCCGGCTAACTTTCTTTTTTTATTTTAACTGGAGATTGAACCCAGTGCGATTTACCATTGAAATTCATCCCCAGAATTTTTTCCTTTATTTATTTATTTTTTTTTTAGTCTGAAACAGAGTTTCACTAAGTTGCTGAGGCTGGCCTCCAACTTGGCAATCCTCCTGCCTCAGCCTCCCCACTTGCTGGGATTACAGGCGTGTGCCTCTGCTCCTGCCAAGACTCGGCTTTTAAGGGCTGCCAACGGGTTACGTAACCAGCAGCGTGGGCATGGCTCTCTTTCAGGAGGCCATGATCAGCTCTTTGGAGGCAGAAACCACAGCAGGACCACCTGAGAATCCTGTCACTCAGACTCCACTCCTGAATGTTGAGTGGCAGCCTAGAGTCACCAACATCGACCAGCAGATCATCTTTTATCCAAAATGCTGAGGACCAGCGGTGTTTGGGATTCTGGGATATTTGCACATCCATGAGTAGAATCTTCACGAAATTCACTGCTGTTCCACAGACACCTTATACACACAGCCTGAAGGCGATTTTATACACTATTTGTGGCGTCCTTGTGTTTGGACACCAGGTCAGGGGTGGAACTTTCCATTGGTGGCATCCTGTTGTTAGCACCTGAAGAGTTTTACTATTTGAAGCCTTTCAAAATTTGAATTTTTGGCCAGGCACAGTGGGCCACGCCTATCATCTCAGCAGCTCTGGAGGCTGAGGCAGGAGGACCATAAGTTGGAGGCCAGCCTCAACAACTCAGCCAGACTCCTGTCTCTAAATAAAAAGGGCTGGGGACAGGGCTCCGTGGTGAAGCACCCCAGGGGCCACATGACTAAGAAGCAGAGAGCAGGCCTCCGTCCCGGGCTCCCGGGGGACAGAACTAACAAGGCGGCCCAGCTCTGCTCGGCACCTCTCGGATCAGGTCCCGGCGGATCTTGGTCTCCTGGTAGAGCAGGGGCAGGATGTCCTGCAGCAGGTCCCGCACCAGCGAGGGCTTGTTGTGCACGGCCGAGTTGAAGAAGGCCAGGGTGGCCCTGCGGACGTTCAGATCCGGGTCCTGCAGGCTCTCCATGAACTCTCCTGCAAAGGGACAGCGAGGGGGTGGTGGGGCTAAGGGACACAGAGACAAAACCCCCTGCCCCCAGGTGACCGTGAGCTGCGCAGACCTGGCTGGAGGCGATGGAACGCAGTGAGCAACTACTTTGTGCCAGGTCTAAGCACCCTCAAAGCTCAGAAGGCAGGGCTTCCATTCCAGAACGTTCCACCGAGCTACGGGAGCCTCAGAGAGTCTGAGGTGGTCCCCTGAGCAATGACAGAACGGCTCCCAACTCTGCTCCCCAAAAATGGGAGCGGGGGAGGGGTGCTGGGGATGGAACCCCAGGGCCCTGCTGTCCATCACGGGGATGAGGTGGCCTCGGGCTGCCCTGGGCTAGAGAAGGAACATCAATCAGTCCAAGGTCAAGGGCTGTGTGGGGGACCGGGTGGGATGAAGGGTGGGGACAGCGCTCACCAATGTAGCTCTTCAGGAGGGGGTCGATGGGATGGGGCTGGTCCGAGATGAGGAACTTGACCGCGGTGATGACCATGCTTCGGGTGTGTGGCTGACCTGGGTGACAGGGACACGCAGCCTGGTCAAGGTCAGGCACTAAACGCCATCCCCACTCCAGAGACCCCCACCCCTGCATGGCTGGGGAAGTCATGTTAGGGTTCCCGCCAAAAAGACCGAATTCCCTTTGGCCTTGAGATGACATTATGTTTTTCCAGACATACTATCTCAATTCATCCTGAGGATGGTCCTATTAACAAATAAAAAATCAGATCTTAATGAAAATGGTAACTAAAGAGGAGGATTGATTTTTCTTTTCTTTTCTTTTCTTTTTTTTTTTTAACACAACAAGAAAGAAAGACTCAGAGAGGTTACGTTCATATCGAAGGCCACACAGCAGATCCAGAATTCCTGGCCAGGCTCTCCCCCACTGAGTCTGCCCTCTCCAAGGTGCGGCTGTGTTCTCCAAGGCTAGGCAGCCCGGAGGCCAAGGGGATTCCAACGGAATTCAGACCAACCTCAAGCCTGGGAAGGAAGACCTGTCTCCATTTGGTTTTGTCCCTTGCTTTCCGTGTGGGAAGGCTGAAGACAGAGGAGGAAGTAGGTTTTCCTTAACGAATGAATGAAAGGATGACATCAGGAGAGACTCTGGCATGTCTCTGAATAGTTTGCTTGGGATTCTGAAAATTGAAACTAAGAAAAACAAGGCCAGACCGGTGCCATCCCAGCCGCTTAGGAGGCTGAGGCAGGAGGATGGCGAGTTCAAACCCAGCCTCAGCAAAAAACGAGGCCCTAAGCAATTTAGTGAGACCTTGTCTCAAAATAAAAATAAAAAAAGTGCTGTGTAGCTTAGGGGTCGAGCACCTTGGCTTCAATCCCTGGTACTGCCCCCCGACACACATGCACACAAATAATAATAATGGATTATGTGACTAGGGAAGATGTAGGTAGGTTATGTGCAAATATCACACCTTTTTTTAAAAAAAATTTTTTGTAGTTGTAGATGGACAGCATGCCTTTATTTGTTGATTTTTATTTTATTTTATTTTTTAAATTTATTTATTTATTTATTTTTTAGTTATTGGCAGACACAACATCTTTGTTTGTATGTGGTGCTGAGGATCGAACCCAGGCCGCACGCATGCCAGGAGAGCGCGCTACCGCTTGAGCCACATCCCCAGCCCTATTTGTTGATTTTTATGTGGTGCTGAGGATCTGGTGATCCTCCTGCTTTTGCCTTCCAAATCACTGGGCTCACAGATGGATGGCTGGGATGAAAAGAATGGCCACCAGGCCTGGCCCTCCCCTGAATTTTCAATCCTCTGTAGATTCCTCAGGATCCCTGATAAGATACCTAATATGAGGCCAGTAATTTTCCGGACTGTATTGTTCAAGGACTAAAGACAGGGGAAGACATCTGTACATGTTCAGTACAGATGCAATTTTTTTTTACCCCCAAATATTTCCCATCCAAGGTTGGTTTAAAATACAGAGACGGTTTGGGCTGGGATTGTGGCTCAGGAGTGGAGCTCTTGCTTAGCATGTGTGAGGTCCTGGGTTCCATCCTCAGCACCCCATAAAAATAAAACAAAGGTGTTGTGTCCATCTACAGCTAAAAAAAAAAATAAATTTAAAAAATAAAAATAAGGGGCTGGGGTTGTGGCTCAGCGGTTGAGCGCTCGCCTAGCACAGGCGAGGCCCCGGGTTCGATCCTCAGCACCACATAAAAGTAAATAAATAAAATAAAGATATGGTGTCCAACGAGAGTCATTAAAACTATCTCCAAGTGTTTCAAAAAAATAAAAATAAATAAAATGCAGAGGCGGAGCCTGCAGCTGGGGAGGGCTGACTGCGCGTGCGCATCAGGAGGGGTCTGGGGAGGCCTGCGCTCTGTGTCCCTCTCTCTCCTGCAAGAGGACGCCTGGAAGTCCCAGGAAAGTCCCTCTGTGGCTCCTCGGAGTTGATCACAGAGACACTGTGACCTGGAGAAAAGGTCACCCTGTGCATCAGCTGCTTGGACACCCGGGGACCGAGGAAGGGCCAGCTCCGGGCAGGGTGGCCTCTGTCCCTTACCTGCAGCGAGCTGCTTGCGGAAGCGGGGCAGCAGGAACGGGGGGTTGACGAGGACCAGCCTGCCCACGCACTCGGCCAGCAGCCCGCGGGTGCCCTCGTCGGCGTCGGGGCAGCGCTGGAAGAGCAGCGCCCACACGTCCTCGGCGTAGGGCTTCAGGCCGTCGGGCTGCGCGGCGCCCAGGGCCTCGCGCAGCGAGTGCAGCAGCAGGTACTGTCGCCGGGGCTCGGCCTCGATCTGCGCCAGCAGGAAGGGCAGGAAGTCGGGCAGGTTGCCGGCGCCCACTCGGCCCAGCGCGAACGACGCGGCCGCCCTCACGTCCTCGCTGGGGGACCCCAGCGCGTCCAGCAGCACCGCCTTCAGCTCCCGCTGGGGACCCGGCCCGGCCACCTGGCCCACTTCTGCCAGCGACAGGAAGGCCAGCACCTTGACCCCGGTGCTCGAGTGCGGCGATCGGGCGTCGCACACCAGGCGATGGGCGGTGGCCGCCGCCTCTTGGGGACAGGCGCTGGACAGGGCGGCCACGCAGCGCGCCAGGGAGTGGAAGGCCTGCTTGGCCAGCGCTGGCCCGCCACCAGCCTCCTCCGGGTCGTAAACGGGCGCGATGAGCAGGCCGATGAGCTCTGCGTAGTCCACGCAGGGTGGCCGCGTCCCCACCAGCGCCTGCAGGAAGCCCTCGGCGGCCACCAGCACCCCCGCGGGCAGCAGGGGCGATCGCAGGAGCCGCAGCAGCTCCGCCAGCACCGGGCCGCTGACCTCGGCCACAGAGGCCGGCTGGGCCTGGGTCACCGTGGCCAGGAAGTCCACGGCCAGCTGGGCCACGTGCATGTCACTCTCGCAGACCAGCGCGGGCAGCTCGGCCAGCACCGCGCGCACGGCAGAGGGCGGGAGGTGGAGTCCTTGACTCTGCGCCAGGGCGTCCAGGGCCGCCAGGGTGGCCAGCCGCAGTGCCCGCTGGTTCTTGCGCAGGAAGGAGGCCAGAATGGGCAGCGCCTCGGCCAGGATGGGTTGCATGTCCAGGCGCAATGGGGACCTGGCCACCAGGGTCAGAGCCTTCACAGCGGGCAGCCGGGTGATCTCGTTGCGCAGGCGGTCCAGGAGGAGCAATAGGGTGGGCTCCAGGTCATCCCCAAGACGGTCACCTAGGTGGCCCACCAGGTGGCCCGTGCAGGAGATGGCCCGTTCCTTGACCTCCTGGTCCAGGTCGGTGGCGCGGAGTCGTGCCAGGGTGGCTGCGGACATCTCTCCCACGTACGGCTCAGGGTCCAGCATCCGTGGCTTGTCCAGGGGCCACAGGGTGCGCACCAGCTCCTGAAGCACCAGCAGGGCCTCGGCGGCCATCTTGTAGAAAGGGTCGGCCACGCAGGCCATCACAGGGGGCAGGAGGGTGGGCAGGTGCGGGTGGAAGGCCTCGGCGGGCTCTGTACCCAGCAGCCCCTGCAGGAAGGCCAGGGCGTCCATCCGGATGGTGGAGGAGCTGGAGCGGTCAGCAATCGAGAACACGATGCCTGCAGGTTGGGCACAGAGATCACGGGGTCATGATCGTTGACCCTGCATGGGATGGAGTAGCCACAGAGGCCTCGTCTGCAGAAGTTCCCAAGTGGCCATGGATGGGCCAGTGGCCAGGGCTGAGGGACCCAGGGCCAGGGAACTTTCTAGAAAGCAGCAAGTCAGGCCTGGAACGTTCTGCCCCCTGCCCATGAGGAGCTGAACAGGGGCTCAGCCTGAGACTGGGGCCCAGGCTCCCCACGGGGCTGAAGCCACCAACTCAGGGCCCTGGAAGAGGCCACAGGAAGACACCCACCCAGGGCCCGCCCAGCCTACCTGACATCAGTACCGGCATGTACCCTGCCAGGCTGCCAGGGAGGACGCCGGCCAGCTCGGTCAGAAGGCTGAAGCAGCTCTGCCGGGCCCTGATACTCCGATCCTTCAACTGTCGCTGCAGGGCTTTGATGACCAGGGGCACCTATGGGCAGGAGGTGGTGGGGGTCAGGGGCCACCCAGGAAACCGCCCCAGCCCACCCACTCCCACGGGGCTTGGCCCAGGTGCGTCCCCAGGGAAGATGCCCAGCGAGGACAGGATGCCTTCCTGAGAGCTGAGTGCTGGACTGATGGACACACAGACCGGCAGAGGTACGGACGATTCTGGTGTCCATGAATGTAACCAGCTCAAGGTCACCCAGGAAGTCGGCCTGCGGCTGCTGCACATCATGAGGGGGAAGCAGGAGCCTGGCTGAGCCCACGAGGGGGACCTTGGCTTCCTCTGCTAGATTCTCTTTCCCCGTGAACTTCTGAGTCCAGCTCAGATCTGCATCTCCAAGCCCAGACTCCGGGGCCTTCCGCCTGCCGGACACATCCACCTGGGCCTCTGCCATGGTTTGGCTGTGGCTGGTGACTCTCAAAGGTTCCTGTTTGGGGAGCTTGGTGTTGGGGGTGGGTGGGACCTTGAAGAGGTAGAGGTGGTGGGGTCTCTGGGGACGCTGCTTGCAGAGTGGGACCTCAGTTTTCAAGGGAGGCTGGTTATAGGGAGAGTGAGCCTGGCCCCTCTCCCTCTTCTGGCTTCCTGTTTCACCTTGGGATCTCCTCCTCAGGCCCACGTCCCAGTCATGACGCCATCTGCGAGGATGTGAGCAGCGAGGGGAGCCCTCACCAGAGCCGGAACTGTGCTGTTTGCTGTTTGGACTTTCTTTTTTTTTTTTTTTCTTTATTAAATTATTATGTATTCTCATTTGTTATCCCTGATGACAGAATACAATTCATTTCATATTGCACATAGAGAGCAATTTTTCAAATCACTGGTTGTACACAAAGTATTTTCACTGTTTGGACTTTCTATCTCTAAACCACTGAGCTAAATATACTTTTTTTTGGGGGGGGGGGCTGGGAGTTAGTACCAGGGATTGAACTCAGGGGCACACAACCACTGAGCCCCATCCCCAGCTCTATTTTGTATTTTATTTAGAGACAGGGTCTCCCTGAGTTGCTTAGCCCCTTGCTGAACTTCTTTTCTTTCGTAAGTACCCAGCCTTGAGTATTTTGTTATAGTAACGGAAACCAGACTATTAGAGCCAGCCAATGAAGACCTTGAACATAAACATATAGAAGTTTAAATATTCCCCTCCTCTCCCAATTCTTCTCCTTCCCAGGGAAAAGCACTTCTGCTTTAGCCGGAAACCTGAAAGTCACATGACACCTGCCTGTCCAATCAATCAGCGAGACCCAGTGATTCAACCCCAACCCTACTTCTCTAGGCTCTCTGTCCTACGGTTGGCACTAAGTCCATCACTGTCTCTTGCCACCTGGACAGTTGCAACGACTTCCGGTTGGCCTCCAGCCTTGACTTTGGTCTCATTACAATCCATTCCCCACCCAGCAGCCAGAGTGAGGTTTTTCAAATGCAAACTGTACCTTATTCCCCTCCCTTAGCTTTTGCCCCCTGCTAGAATAAAGCACACTCCGGAGCCAGGTGCTGTGGAGCACGCCTGTCATCCCAGGGGCTTGGGAGGCTGAGGCAGGAGGATCTCGAGTTCAAAGCCAGCCTCAGCAAAAGTGAGGCCCTAAGCAACTCAGGGAGACCCTGTCACTAGATAAAATGCAAAACGGGGCTGGGATGTGGCTCAGTGGCCGAGTGTCCCCTAATTCAATCCCTGGTACCACCCCCTCCACACACACACACAAAAACACTCCACACCACCACGGCCCAGCTGGCTGCCTAGACTGTGTGGCCCAGTGGTTAGGGACTTGATCTGCATGTTTCCCGGTGGGTCCCAGCACCTCGCACACAGGTCCGTGCACAGCACAGCAGGCGGACCGTGGGGTGGGTGGGAGGATGGGAAGGCAGATGGTGAGCAGGTGACCGGGCAGAGGCGTGACCCACCTGTCCTCGCAGCATGTGGAGGTTGCTCCCGGTCTGGGTGGGCTCCTCGACAGCCTCCAACCACCCCTTGGGGGGCCGGGTTTGCCGCAGCATCACGATATAGGCCCCGAAGACATCGGCCTTGACGTTCTCCTCCCGCTCCTTGAAGCGGCGGATGAGGGCGGGCGCCAGGGTGCAGAGGAAATCGGGCAGCAGGTCGGGCCTGGAGCCAATCAAGGCCGCTAGGCACTTGGCCGCCGCCCGGCGCACTTTCCAGCTCATGTCATCGTCGTCACTGTACTCGTCCTCGCTCTCTGGGGTGGGAACAAGACACACAGCCCTATTTTGTGTTTTCTTTAGAGACCGGGTCTCACTGAGTTGCTTAGGGCCTACGCTTTTGCTGAGGCTGGCTTTGAACTCGTGATCCTCCTGCCTCAGCCTCCCGAGATCCTCCTGCCTCAGCCTCCCGAGATCCTCCTGCCTCAGCCTCCCGAGATCCTCCTGCCTCAGCCTCCCGAGCCGCTGGGATGACAGGCACGTGCCACCGCTAATTTTTCAAGTACTTTCGACTCACAGTTGGTGGAATGCGAAGATGCAGCCTGTGAAGAGCTGAGCCTGATCCGCCCCTGTCTATGGCAGCGGGCATCCTGGGAAGGTCATGCCCACCTCCAACCCCCAGGACAGGGCATCCGCCCACCTTGTTCACTGAACTCGCTGTCCTCGGTCTCCATCTGCTCCTCGTCCTCGTCGCTGTTGTAGTTATAGTTGGGATCGTGCTTGAGGTACTGGAGGCAGAGGCTGGTCACGTTGGCCACATGAGGGTCCATCTCCTTGGGACACCTGAGGGTGGGGCCCAGGGGTGGGTCTTGGAATCTTGCCGTTGCGAAGCCAGTGTCTCAGCCCCGTTCCCCACCAAGGCTCCCCCCCCACACACCCCACTCCCTGTTCCCAGCTCTCCCTGCGGCACCTACTTCCTCAAGAAGGCCTCAAAGGCTTGGAGGCAGGACTCTCGGAGCTCGTCGTCATCCAGGTTGCAAAACTCCTCCACCAGGGGCACCAGGCGGTTCAGGTGGGCCCCTGCAGGGCCAGGCAGGTCAGCTAGGCCAGACCCTTCTCTGGGTCTCCCCAGCCCACAGCCCGGCAGCTCACCCCCACGCCTAGCAGCCCCGACCACTGCGAATTCAACTTAGAGGGTGCACAGGCGAGCAGGTGCCTGTGGGAACCCTGACTGCCACCCGTGTGCCTTGAGCAGGCCACAAGACTTCTCTGAGGCGGCCCGTACTGACTGCTTTACAGGCAGGGTGACAGCGCCCACTGGGCAGAGATTTGGCGAAGATAAATGAATCCTGCAGATCAAGAGCTTAGCCCAGGTCCTGACGGAGGAGCTTCTGTAGTCCAACCATTATTTATGGTCTTGCTTTATTTCCTGCACGAGGTTGTAAGTCCCCGGATGGGAGAAGGGGAGAGGCAGGTACTGCCCTCACAAGACCAGGCAATTGGGGACTGTGGTGGTCCCCAGGCTTTAGAGGATCCTGCTCACGGCCTCTCCATTTACCCCCTTCCTCACAGTGCAAGAAATGATGACCTGGAGACCCTCCCCAACACCCTTTCTAGCTTCTACTTTGGGAACCTGGGACCCCCAAAGTTTCCTACTCAACCAACCCTGAGCCCTTTGCCAAGTCTGTGCAGGATTCTGAGGATCACTAAGGAGTGGCTGCTGTTTGGGATGGTAAGACAGATGTGGACGTGTGGGTTGGGGCGTCCCCATTGGATCTTGCAAAGCTCCCTGGCCCTGAGACCACCCGGGGCTGGGTGGGGGGTGGTGACCACAGGTCAACAATCCACTCCCGTCTTGTTCTAGCTTGGAACGCCTATTCAACGGGTCTGAGGGCAAATTCGAAGCTGCCTGCTATAGTCAAAGGCTGCCAGAGGCGAGGCAGAGGGAGAGATGGCGCCCAGAGAGGTGCGAGGCAATTTGGGGGTGGGGAGAGGTGATGGAAATGTCCTGCATCTGGACCTTTGCATACGCGGTAGCTTCATGCATGTCTCCAAAGGTCAAAAAGCACTAAAATGCTCTAAAAGGCACCTTAGATGGTGTGGTTCGCTGGATGCACGTTATCCCCCAATAGCATTTTTTTAAAATCCAAAACCTAGCTCTCAGGTTGTTATTAAGGTAACTTGGTCACAGCAGGAGGCTAATAGTCTGGTAGCCTGACTTAGAAGGACCTGTGAACCTCTGGGCCACAGAACTGAGGGACCTAAGCCCCTTCTTTAAGGGGCTTGCACTTCCCTGGACCCTGAGCTCAAGTTTGTGCAAGTCTTGGGCTCAGGAACCCCCTCGAGCCCCGCCCCTCGAGCCCCGCCCCTCGAGCCCCGCCCCTCGAGCCCCGCCCCTCGAGCCCCGCCCCTCGAGCCCCGCCCCTCGAGCCCCGCCCCTCGAGCCCCGCCCCTCGAGCCCCGCCCCTCGAGCCCCGCCCCTCGAGCCCCGCCCCTCGAGCCCCGCCCCTCGAGCCCCGCCCCCAGACGCTTCGATCACGCCCCTTTAGCTAGCACGCTGTTCCTAGGCCCCGCCCACATCTGCCCAGGCCCCGCCCCTCTCCTAGCGCCCCGCGAAGCTCAGCGCCGCCCCCTCACCGAGGCGGTGGCCGGCCTGGCGACCGACGCTGCCCAAACACTGGATCAGGGTGCGGATGGCGGCTGGGCTGGCGGGGGCGCGCGGGCCGGGCAGCCGGTCCAGCAGGTGATCGGCGAGCTCCACGAAGAGGTCGGTGCTGCAGGCCGCCGCCAGGTGGCCGAGAGCCACGACGGCCCGTTTGCGCACGGCCAGGCGCGGGCTGCTCAGCTGGGGCAGCAGACAGTGCAGCAGGCTCGCGTGGAAGGTGCCCAGCGGCGCGCCCAGCCTGCGACGACGGCCAGAGCGGAGCGTCAGGCTGGGGGCCCCAGACACACGGTCCCCCGGTTCCCATCCTCTCCTGGCCTCCTCCCCCCAGAAAAATGGCAACCAGATGGCCCTTGGAAATAGAAAGGCGCTCTCCGAGGGCGAGGGCTGATTAGTCCAGTTATTTATTATTCTTACAGGACAGAAAGCAAAGAGAGGTCCCCTCAGGAGCAGCCCACTCTCTCTGCCCAACATCATCTGTGCCATTGTACTGGACACAGCATAAGGTGCTCAAGTCACGGGAGATTTTACCCACAGTGTGACCACGGGCCGGCCACGTGGCCTCTCAGAGCCTGTTTGATGGGGACAACCAAGCTTTCCTTTGCAGAGCTGCTGGACGGTTAAGGGCCTGGTGTTCGGCAATGCTAGCCTGCAGCTCTGAGTGTCCCCTGCCCTCACTGCCCAGGGCAGCCTCCCTCACCTGCTCAGCATGTCAGACAGGATGTCCAGGGCCTCCAGCTGCACGGCCACGTCTTCCTGCTGGGCGATGGCGCTGGTGAGCTGGCCCGTGATCTTCCGGCACACATTGGTGGCCAGCCCAGAGCCTGTGCGGGATGCATGGTGGGCAAGGTGGGCATATTTCCTTTGGGGGGAAATATGTGCTTTTCTTATAAAGGGGAGGAGATGCGGGCAGAGACCTCAGCCCTGTCAACACTGAGCTGCTAAGTAAATCGCTATGACAATGAGGTAGCTGGTCCCTCCAGTGACACCCCATTACTTCTTTAAGCAGCACATTTTAGATTTTGTTACTTGCCGCTCAAAGCATTCCTAAAGGACACAAGAGTCGTGGATTTAAATGGATCCAGTCTAAATTCTCTACCATAGTGACCACGGGTAAGTTTCTTTCCTTCCCCGTAAACTTGGGCAAAGAATAGTGCCGAGTCCTGGGGTCCCGGGTACCTGTGGCCGCAGGGGGCAGCTCTGAGAGGACCGTCTTGAGGCCGATGCCAGCGATGTCTCGGAGCTGTTCCTTGTCTGACCGCAGGTTGGCACACAGGGCATCCACAATGGTCTCCACCTGGTACTCCTTCACTTTGCCCACCAGGGGACCCAGGCTGAGCAGGGAGGGAGATGGGTCCCAAAGCCCCAGATTTAACCCAAGTCAGGCTGTGCCCCCACCCTTAATTCCCCTCAGGCTTCTTCTGGGGCCTCATGTACTGAGGAAAATGGCCGGGTTCAACTAGGGGACCCTCTGTGCGGCTAGAAAGAAAGGTGCCCTCTGGCAATCCCAGCTGCCCAGGAGGCTGAGGCAGGAAGATCTCTCAAGGTTTGAGGCCGGCCTCAACGACTTACTGGGCTCTGGGTTGACTTTTGGGAGAACCCCAGACTGAGTCACCGTCCCCCACGGAGGGTGACACTCACCACTTGACCGCCAGGTTCTGCACCTCCCCATTCTTGTCGTCCAGGAGCCGGAGGAGCATCTTGACCACTTTGCGCTCGCTGTCTTCGTCCAGCTGGATGGAGTCCTTCTGCAGCTCGGACATCAGGTCGCTGGTGGCCATGAACCTGGGGAGGAGGGACGGGGCGCGGGAGGAGGATGGCTGAGCAGCTGGGAACTGGCACAGTGTCTCCGAGTTGCCCCAGAACAGGGTGGCAGACTAGGAGTGGGTGGCCCAGGGTGGCTTAACGCTTGGGGCTCTGGGGTCGGTGGCTCCTGACTCTGTCATTTCTGCAAATATGAACTTGGACAAGTCCCTTCGCCTCTCTGAGCCTTCATTTACCTACCTGTCTGGAAAATGGGGACAAGAATGGTACCTGCCTGGCGGGGCGGCAGGTCACGCGGAGAGCCCTCCGTGTAAATGTCACTGCTACTGTAAGATGGCACATTCCGTACCTTGTGTCTCATAGCCACCACGCGGGAAGGCGGGGAGGGGGGGGGGAACAGTAGAATGTGAAACGGGGGCTTTAGGACCAAGTCAGATGACAGCAAGGGCCACCTCTACCAGAGGAGGGAGGCTGGCCCTGTCCACCCCACTTTGAGGGAATCAATGGAGGTTCTGCCCTTAGACCAAGGGACCTCGGACTGCAGCCCCCCATCGGAGGCCCCCGCAGGGGACTGTCAATCACGCCAGACCCCAGCTCTACTTTCTGAATCAGGGGGTCCAGGTTGCAGCCTGAGAACCTGCATTTCTAACAAGTTCCTGCATGATGTTCAAGGTCAAGGCCTTCCCCACGGGAGACCACCGTCCTAGGCCAGGCTGGTGGGCCCTGGGCATGTTCTGGAGGCCAGCATGTTTCGAAGGCCAGCACAGATGGCCGAACAATAGGGCCACAGACACAGCTCACTGGCTGGGCTGGGCACCAGAGTCAAGCGCTTCGTGCACCCACAGGTGGGTGGCCCAGCGCCTATGGCCTGAGGCCCTGTCCCTGGCATTTGAGATGGCAGTGGGAGTCTCAGCTGTTAGGACAGGGAGACTTGAGGCTTCAGAAGAGGACTTGAGCTCTCGGTAGTGACCAGCTTGCAAATGTCTTTTCAAACGTTTGAGAGACCCTGTCTCCAAATAAGAAGGGAGAGTCCCCCTCCCTGGTTTAATCCAAAGTACCAAAAAAAAAAAAAAAAAAAAAAAATTGAACATTTGAATTATTGCTGGGTGCAATGGCGCACACCTGTCATCCCAGTGGCTCAGGAGGCTGAGGCAGGAGGATCTCGAGTTGGAGGCCAGCCTCGGCAACTTAGTAAGGCCCTAAGTAACTCAGGGAGACCCTGTCTCTAAATAAAAAAATATAAAGGGCTGGGGAGGTGGGCTCTGGGCTGGAGGAAAGGACACAGCTGAGCTGACAGTGTTTACCTGTGGGCCAAGGTAAGGTTGAAGGAGGAGGTTTGGCTTTGAGCCAGGTCAAAAACTGAGGTGGCTACATGCATCTATAGCTCTGCTCAACTGAGGGGACATTCTGAGAAGGAAGACAAGGTCTGCAAGCTGCGTGTTTCCGCTGCAGAACACGGAAGCCCTGCTCAGTGGCATAACAACCCTGGGAATGTGCTCCCAGGAAAATCCTTCCTTCTCTACCTGTTGAACTCCTATTCAACCGTCAAGAGCCCAGTTTAAAATGCCCCAGCCTCATAGGTGACAACTCCCTGCTTCCCCCCCCCAACACACTTAAGCACAACTGGACAGGATCTTTTCAGAGTACCTTGAATCCCTCTGTTACAGTCCCCGCTGGGCTGCAAAGAAAATTTGGTCACCAGAGCAGTTCTCCCTTTTGATTTTGAACTTGGCAGAGAGCAGGGTCCCTGAGGTTCATCGCTGGGACACCAGGCTCAGCAAAGAACAGGTGTGCAGAGGGCCTGGGGCCCAGGGTAAGGGCAGGAGAGGAGGGAGGAGGAATGCTCGCCAAACAGCTGGGTGTGGAAACCCGAACTTGGAATTCAACTCTTCTACAATATGCCTCAGTGTTTCAGATACCGCTGAGTTCCCACAGATGCCCAGCTCGGAAACCAGGATCAGAGAGGGTGCAGGAACTGCCCAAGGTCACACAGTAAAGCAGGTGGAGAATCGGCTCACTGGACAGGTCTCCTGGTTCCTCAGTGGATACTGTGTTTTCCAGGAATTATTTGGAAGTTTCTGCAAGGTTTCTCCAAGTTTGAGCCATAATGAAGTGGGGACCCAGGAAAAAGAGCCTGGCACCCAATGCTGGGGGCGATGCAAGTTGGGAGTGGGACCCTCATTTGCAGTCACTGGTCCCCTCCAGGAACCAGAGGACACCGTGTGCTCCACTGCAGGGAATCCCTAGCAGCGCTCTGTTGAAACACTTGGCCACACGGGCATCTGGACAGCTGGTCAGAGGGACCCAGCCCCCTGGTATTCGGACTTTAAAAATAGACACCATTCTCATATGCTCGGGGTGGTTTTAAGTGTTCTTGAGGCCACTGGCAAGGGACAGAGTGTTGGCTGGCACGGCCAGCTCTCTGCAGACTGCACTGGAGGCCCAAGAAACCGTGGTGCAAACCCCCAGCGCTGACCATGTGACCCTGGGCAAGTCACCGCACCCCTCCAAGGCTCTGGAACACGGGACAGAGCAATCGCTACTCAACCCAGTGGCTGGGTGGACTGGAGGAGATTACCGTGGGGAGTGTAACGCAGAGCCTGGGACACAGCGAGCATTTGTTGAGCACCTACTGTATACCCCCACACACACACATAGACTCTGGGTCACCAAAAAGAAGTATAAAGTCCTTGTGGTTCAGGAGCTTAGGGGAGGTGTGCAGCCCTGTCTGCAGTCAAGAGGCATCCCCTCAAGTGGTGACAATTGAGTGGGAGCTGACAGATGAAGCGGGAGGTCAAGGAGGTGCCAAGGATTGGAGAAGGGATAGCGCATGGCTGGTTTGTGACGTGCACAGAATCACAATGGTGGCTGTCGATCAAAATCATACCTGGAGCTGACTGTCTCACAGCTCCTACCTCATTTGATCCTAAAACACCAACCCTAAGGTAGCTCTGTTACTACCCCCGTTTTGAAGAAACAGGAACTAAGGCCCAGAGCAGTTAAGGAACTTGCCCACGGTCACACAGCCAGGAAATGGTGGGAAATGGAATCTGAAGGCAAGACTGTGGTGGCTCCAAGGCCCTACTGGGGGAGGTGGGAGATGCTTGAGGGGTACTGAGGAATGGATTGCCGGACCCTAAGAGCAGGTCTCAGTCCCCTCACCGGTCAGGAACTGGATTCCGTGGGCCTGGTCAAGATCTTGCCCTATGGATTAGACTAACGTGGATGTGGACCCCAAGTTCCCCACTCCTGAGCTACATGATTGCACTAAGGCCCTTCACAAGCCTCTGAAGCTCAGTTTCCCTAGCTGTAAAAAGCGGTTAAAGTGACAGCGTGTTTAATAAGTGGGTGTGACCGCGCTGGTCTCCAAGTGCCCCCATCAGCTTGGAAGGTGCAGAATTGGCCAACTGGACCAGGGGCCCTTCTCTTTGCTGGGCCTCCGTTTCCCCCGAGACTGAGGGCTTGGCTAGAGGGTTGACTTTCTTTCTAGCTCTGTTCCCAGTGGTTCTGGGAGAGGGGGCAGGGGGTGGCTCTCCCAGAGCCTAGAAGTCCAAACCCCAACCATGACCCGGTGCCTGCCGAGGCCCTCATTGTGGCTGTGGGTGAGCCATGGGGAGGAGAGGGGATGGGGGACCCAGGGGATATGAGTGATCTGGAGAGAGAGAGAGAGAGATGGGGGGGGGGTCAGATGACTTGGAGAAGAGGCCAGAAGAGGGGATCAGGAAGAGGGGGAGGGGGAGGGGGTGTGGTCCTAAGTTTCAATGGTGGGGGGTGGCAGGCGGGGGCAGAA
Organism: Callospermophilus lateralis; assembly: GCF_048772815.1. Taxonomy (NCBI): domain Eukaryota; kingdom Metazoa; phylum Chordata; class Mammalia; order Rodentia; family Sciuridae; genus Callospermophilus; species Callospermophilus lateralis. Next base: position 4,223,466 of record NC_135324.1, read on the forward strand.
GAGGCTGGCGCTGGGAGGCCCAGGAGAGAGGCTGAAAGGGAGGCCTGGGGGCCCCCCAAGGCTGGGAGTGAAAGAAGAAAGAAGAGGCCCAGGAGGGGGGTGCGAGGGGCGGAGCTGGGGCTCGGATGCGGGGTGCACGGCGGGAAACGACTCGGGGACGCAGGGACCCAGGGACTGGGGTCCCCGAGGGTCCGATGGCCTCCAGGTGGGGGAGGGGAGCGGGGCTTGGTGGCGGGCTGCACGGTCCCCGGGAGGGTCCCCGGCCTGGGGCTGGGGGAAAGGGGGCCCCGGGTGGCCGTGGAGGCGCGACCCGGGGGCGCACCTGAAGTCCTTGTCGCTGGACGTCATCTTCTCCAGGAGGCTGGAGATGTGGAAGGCGGCGGTGCTCATGGTGGTGCGCGCCGCGGGGCCGCCGGCGGGAGCGAATATGGCGGCGCGGGCGCCCCCTCCCCCGCCCCGGCGCCGGCTGCGCTCACGGGACAGAAATAGCAGCCCCCGCCCCGCCCGCCCGCGCCGCCCGCCGGGCCCCTGGACACCGCCACCGCGGCGGCCTGCACCTCCCCAGGGATCCGGAGCTCACCCCCCCCCCACCGCCACCGCGGGGCGACACCTCCCCGGGGCGTCCCAAGGTCCCCTTGACCCCGATCGCTGCCACGGACATGGCATCCGAGCCCCTTACCCATCCCAGCTCTGCAAGTCTTTCTCGTGCTGTGCAGACTTGGCCAAGTTACTTTCCCTCTCTGAGCCCCCACTTTTCGTTATCTTGTAGACATTCAACCAGGAGAAACGGTCCACTCGGCTGGTTCGGCCCTCACCTGACCCCTTCCTTCGCCTACGCCTACCTGCCCCAGAACCACAGGATGTGGTCCAGTCACACCAAGTTCAACCCGCAGTACAAACAAAGCACTGGGGGACTGAACCCAGGGGCACTTGACCACTGAGCCACACCCCTAGCCCTTTTTTTTTTTTTTTTTTTTTCACACAAGGTCTCACTAAGTTGTGTAGGGCCTCCGTAAGTTGCTGAGGCTCACTTTGATTTTGTGATCCTCCTGCCTCAGCCTCTCAAACTGCTGGGAATAGAGGTGTATGCCTCTGTGCCCTGCTGTCTTATATATTTTTAAAAAATTTATTTGGGTGTCCTGCACTGAACCCAGGGCCTCCTGCATACTAAGGGCACCCTCTCCAATGCTGCTACACGTCCAGCCCAGTAAATGGAGACTTTAAGGTCACCTGTATACCTTTGTTTTCTACCTCTATAGATCTCTCTTCCAGCCAAGGAAGTAAACCCTCTAACCCAGAGGCACAGAGAGCGGGCAGGACACTTTCCCAGGCTCCCTTACTCCTGCATCAATTCCAAACACCCATATGATCACCCCAGGATAAGATCGCTATGGGCACACTGTATCTGTCAGGGGAAAACAGTCTGTTTCAAAGAATTGTGAATATTCTTGGTGAGAATCAAAGTAAAAACTCAGCACTGAACCTGGAGTTCAGTTAAGTTAGCTACTTAATGACAGCAGAACCAAATATAGATTGTTTTTAATAAAACTAGGCAGATGTAGATAAAGAGTTTTTCCACCCCTTGAGGCAAACCTAGGGATGCTACTGTGAGCAAAAGTCTTGCAACAAATTCACTCCACTGATTCTACCCATCACGGAAGTCTGCACAAGCTGCAAGCCTCAACAACTAAGCATTACAGGTATTTTGGTTTTTTTCTTTTAGTGCCAGAAATTGAATCAGGGGTATTTAAACACTTAGGACACCTCCAGTTCTTTTTTGTATTTTATGTAGAAACAGGGTCTCACTGAGCTCCTTAGTGCCTCACTAAGATGCTGAGACTGAGTTTGAACTCGCAATCCTCCTGCCTCAGTCTCCCCAGCCACTGGGATTACAGGTGTGCACCACCACACGGGGATGGAGTTCCACCGCCTAAGTACTAAAATACAATTCACTCAAATAGGAACAATTACTCGCACAACAAAACTAAAAACCCTCCGGTGGTTGGCAGTAGAGCTCCTTATATAGCTCTTGAGCCACTGTGATTGGTCGAAACTTATGCAAATTAGGGTTTGGAAATGTACTAATACTATTGGTCCAAACTTATGCTAATTAGGGTCTGGAAACGCTAACGCTATTGGTCAATTCTTAAGTCCTGCCGTTCATTCAAGTGGGTTGCGGCTGCAGTGCTCCCTGCAGCGGGCTATGCCCAGACCAGGCCCCTGAAGGTCAGCTCGCCTTGCGCTGGCCCCCTGTGCCTGCATGGAGGGCAGCCCAGCGTTTGCCACCTGCGCTTCAACCTATCTGGGTTGCAACTGCACTAACCCATCTGGGATGCCACTTCTTGGCAGGGACCAAGTAGACTGGCCAAAGTGTTGGTGCAGGACTTTACCATATATCTATTCTAGATAGTTTCTTAGCTGGTTATTAGTATTCCTAATAAATGTTCACATCTTAATAAGATTGCTTGTAATATGGCAAGATTGTTTTGTCACATTCTGCATTCTGTCCTGGAATCCCCTGACCTGCTCAACTATTTTATGAAATTTTGAATTTATTAAGATTTACGGGGGTGGGGGGGGGGCTGGGGGTGTGGCTCAGTGGAAGAGCGCCTGCCTAGCATGTGTGAGACCCTGGGTTCTATTCTCAGCACCACATACAAATAAATAAAATAAAAGTCCATCAACAACTAAAAACTATTTAAAAAAAAAAAAATTACCAGGGCTGGAGATGTGGCTCAAGTGGTAGCGCATTCACCTGGCATGCGTGAGGCACTGGGTTTGATTCTTAGCACAACATAAAAATAAAAATAAAGATATTATGTCCACCTAAAACTAAAAAATAAAATTAAAAAAAAAAGTTTACCATTTGTGCTGTACGCTTGTGTGAGTTTTTACAGATATGTAGTGTCATGTATTTTACCATTACAATGTCATATGGTTACTGATTTCACCATCCCTAAGACATTCCCCGTGCTCCACCTATTCACCTCTCTGACTTGTAGTGCCTCTGGCAACCAATCTCTCTCTCTCTCTCTCTCTCTCTCTCTCTCTCTTTCTGTTTGGCACTGGGAATTTAACTCAGGGGTGCTAGAACAATGAGATATATTCCAATGCATTTATAATTTTTATTTTAAGACAGGGACTCCCTAAATTGCTTAGGGCCTCACTAAGTTGTTGAGGGTGACCTCCAACCTGTGATCCTCCTGCCTCAGCCTCCCAAATTGCTTGGATTACAGGTGTGCACCACCGTGACCCACATGCATTTATGGTTTGGATATGAGGTATCCCCCAAAAGCTCATGGGTGAGACAATGCAAGAAGGTTCAGGGGAGAAATAATTGGGATTATGAGTCTTAACCCAGTCAGTGAATTAATCCCCTGATAGGATTAACAGAGCAGCCATTGAAGTGGCTAGGTGAGACTGGAGGTGGGAATTGGGGCATAGCTTTGGGGTATATATTTGTACTTGGCAAGTGGAGACCCCTCTCTCTGCTTCCTGGTCATCACGTGAGCTGCTTCCCTCCACCACACTCTTCTGCCATGATATTCAGCCTCACCTCCAGCCCCGAGGAATGCAACCAGCCTTCTATGGACTAAGACCTCTGAAACTGTGAGCCCTCAAATAAACTTTTCCTCCTCTACAATTGTTCTGGTCAGATCTTTTTGGTCATAGCCGTGAAAAAGCTCACCAAAACAGTGTTTTTACTATCACCATAATTGTGCCTTTTCCAGAATGTCATTTGGTTGAAATCACACAGAATATGGTCTTTTCAGAAACATGGATTCCTTTCATTTAGTAATATGCATTCAAGTTTCCTCCACGTCTTTTCGTGGGAACTGCAAAACAGTTGGTTTATAACAACAGCTTGCTGTGTTTTGGCAGTGGCCCCTAAACGTTGACCTGTTACAGGCTTGGTCCTTTACCTATGGCGCTATTGGAGGTGGTGGGGCCTTTAAGAGGTGGGGCCTATGGGCAGGAAGTGAGGTCATGGGGCGTGGCATCTTAACAATATTGTCTTCCAGCCCATGATCATAGGCTCTCTCTTCATTTATTTACCACTTTGATTTCTTTCATCAGAATGTATACTTTCCCACCTGCAGATCCTATCTGTGTTTCGTTATATTTATCGCTAGATATCTCTTTTTTTTAGGTAATGCTATTGCCTATCTCAATTGTTAAGGGAGAGTAGCCCTTTGCATGAGGTATGTTTTGCAGTTGTTGACACTGGGAAGTGTCAAGGTACCAGAATTGGTGTCTGCCAACAGCCTGCTTCTTAGTTAATAGACAGATGTCTTCTCCCTGTGACTTCATGACACAAAGGACAAGGGAGTTCTGGGAGGTCTCCTTTATTTGTTTAAGGCAGTTATGACACGAACACCTTCATGCAGAGCCTCCCAAACGCCCACCTCCAAATCGCATCCTACTGGGGATTCAATTTGAGGCCTAGGAATTCCAAGGGCACAAACATTCGGTCTATTACCTCAGGGTCCAATATCACTACTGTGACTCTTACCATCCCATCCAACATCCCAGAGACTTGGATGGAGAAAAAGAGAAAGAATCCTGGCACAATGGTGCATGCCTTTATTATGGTTTGTATTCTCCAACCTGTCTTTGTTTCTCACTTTCGATCTACTTCGGGTTCAGCAAACTGCAGTCCCATAGCCCAAACTCAGCCGGCTCTCTGTCCCTGGCACATTGCCATGATCATGCATGGAGTCTTTTCTAACTGCTTTCACACTGCACAGGTGAATTGCGGGCCACCTGGCCTGCAGAGCTCAAAATATTTACCTTGCGTGAAAGAAAAGGGGGCGCAGGCGCACTCCAAGGATAGAGGCATCAGCAGATTTATGATCAGGCCCCTGACAGGCTGCTCCAGGCAGAGAGAGAGAGAGAGAGAGAGAGAGAGAGAGAGAGAGAGCAGCTGTATTACCATCTACAGGCCAGAATCATGGCTGCCCATCAGGGGTGGGTTTAGGCCTAGCTACTGACAGAGCATCACCTGATTTTGCAGAAAGCAAGTTACTGTTTCTTGAGAACACAGAAGAGCAACTTTTTATCTCTCAAGGACAGAGCGGAGACCAGCAAGCCTCTATCTCCTGAGAATAAGAACAGCATTGATAAAGTGTGGGTGGGGAAAGGAAGATGGACGCAGTGTTGCCAACAGAAAAAGGATTTTTTTTTTTTTTTTCACAGAAATCATTTGTCCACTGCTGGGTCTACCAGGGCTCCACGATCCCAAGTCCCTTGGGTTAAAAGCTTGGTCTTCAACCTGGCAGGGTAGGACAGCGGCAGAGACTTTTAAGAGAGAGGGCCTATTAGATTTATTTGGTACCAGGGATTGGACTCAGGGGCGCTCAGCCACAGAGCCCCATCCCATCCCCAACCCTGTTGTGTATTTTATTTAGAGACAGGGTCTCCCTGAGCTGCTGAGGGCCTCGCTTTGGCTGAGGCTGGCTGTGAACTTGCGATCCTCCTGCCTCAGCCTCCCCAGCTCTGCTGGGATGACAGGCATGTTCCACCACACTGGGTGAGAGGTATTAGGTTGTCACTGGGGTTATTACATTCACAAGGGAATGTGGAATTCCCTCTCTCTCTCTCTCTCTCTCTCTCTCTCTCTCTCTTTCACACGTGATCAGGAGGTGAATGGGCCTCCTCCACTACATACTTCCGATATGATGTCCTGTGCTGCCCCAGATCCAAAGCAAGGGGGACCAGTAAGGGACTGAAGCCTCCTTAACCATGAGCCAAAATAAACCTTTCTCTTTTTTTAATATTTATTTTTTAGTTGTACTTGGACCCAGTACCTTTATTTTATTTATTCGTATGTGGTGCTGAGGATCAAACTCAGGGCCTCGCCTGTGCTAGGCGAGCGCTTTACCACTGAGCCACAACCCCAGCCCATAAACCTTTTTTTTTTTTTAAAGGTGACTATCTCAGGCATTTTATTACAGTAACAAAAAGCTGACTCGCACACCAGTTCTGTACTGCTATATTAGCAGATTTCTTGGGTCTATTAGACGGCTCAGGACAAAGAGTGGTCCCTCTCAGACCTGGTCATCTTAAGCGCATGTGTGTTTTCTTCTAGGCCACAAAAAGTATCAGCCCCAACTTTCCCCAGTGAATCCTACCCCTGAGCCACATAAAGAAGCCTCTATAGCCCAATCTCACATTTGTAACAAATGAAGTATTTGAACATAGAAAAAAAGATAAAGGGGATACACACACCCCTAAGTCATCAGTAGTTATTTCTAATGGTTAGAATTCCAAGAAATATTTATTTTTTTTCTTGTGTATCTGTATTTTATTCAAGTTTCTATAAGGAATTGGTGCTGTCCAGGAGTGGGAGACGTTATTAAAAAATGGAAATAACCAATTTACAAAGCCCTTTCTGTATTTCTCGTCCCTCTTCTTTCCCACACCTCCTGGGCCCCTCCCAATTTCCCTGCTTGCTCTGTCTCTGTGTCCACGACAGACTGAGAAGTCCTTCTTTTTTCTTTTTCTCTGTGTGTGAGCTGCTCTCCATGAAACCCAGGGCCTCAACCCTGAACTCGCAATCCTCCTGCCTCAGCCTCCCCAGCTGAGCCCTGCCACTGAGCTCTATCCCCAGCCCAAGAAATCCTCTTGGTGACAGGGAAAAAGTCAGGAATAGAAAGAAACTGGGTGTTTGGAGCCAGAGTCCTGCGTTCAAGAGCTGATGTCGCCCCGTGGCCCTCACCGTTGGGTGCAATGGCACCGCCTTCCCTCGCCAGGCCCCGTGGGTGGCACGCTGGGGACATCAGGGATGAGCCAAAGCAAGAGAGGAGGTGAAGAGTCAGAAATACAAGAAAGAGAAGGTTGTGGGCGTGTTTTGTAGACTTTGGAAGGAGAATTTCCCATCATCCTCCATCCCCCAGGATAAGGCACAGGACTGATGGATTCCTGCTCCCGCTGGACCCCACGTCTGCCGGAATCTGCAGAGTGTCATCTCCTGGTCCCCCATGTTGGGGGTCTGAACTCTTATCTTATCACACATTTTGGGAGTCCCAAAGGTTACTGGGAGAAGGTGGTCCATCCCCAGCCTGTGGGGAGGTCAAAGGTCAGCATGCTTCACTTGCTGGACATGGGGGACAGGAGGCAGGCAAGTTGGGGTCAGAGATGGGGGTGAAGAACTGCTTCATGAGGAGATAGAGCTAAGCGAGTCCCCTTTTTGCTGTGTGATCTTAGGCAAGTGGCTCAACCTCTCTGGGCTCCAGTTGGCTTCTCTATAAAAATGGAAACAATAGCTGGCACCCCAGGAGGCAAAGTTTTGGCATAAAGGGTGGTGCCTGAGGGTTAAATTTAATGTTAACTTAAGGGATGCCCATTTTTATGGATAGGGAAACCAAGGCCAGGCTGTCTGGCTGTTGTCTATGACCATGTCTGTCTGTCCGTCTGTCCAGTAAGCACGTGCCTGCTGAGTCAGGCGGCCTGGCCGGCGGTTTGGGAATGCAGGGAAGCCAGATGCCACGCTCATCTGCTGAGCTGGCCGGGGCAGTGAGCTGTGCCACAGAAGGCTGCCCTGTGAATCACGCATGCACGCATGCACGTGCACACACACAGGAAGGTGAGGTCACTCAGGTTAGACGTGAGCAGGGACTTCCCTGACTGCTCCGGCAGGTCTGTCATGGCCTTTGACATCTTGACGGAGAGCCAGAAAATGCCCTGCGGTTTGCATTTCTAGAAGGTTCCCTGGTGATGCAGAGACTACTGGTTTGGGGACCACACTGAGGAATAATCTAGTTCACGTCCTTTTGCATGCGTCAGGGTGGACCTCAAGATTCTTCTTAAAATATCCCCGGGGTCAGAAGACTCGTTGCTTTGCTTATCAGGGTATTTAATTTCTAGATCTGATTTGGAAGATAGGAATTTTTGTTGGTACTTGTGCCAAGTTGAAAACACAAACTCTGTGGGGCTGGGGTTGGGGCTCAGTGGTAGAGCGCTCACCTAGCATGTTTGAGGCGCTGGGTTCGATCATCAGCACCACATAAAAATAAAATAAAGGTGTTGTGTCCACCTACAACTAAAAAATAAATGTTTTAAAAAGAAGAACAATTGGAAGAGGGTCTCCCTCTCCCCCCAACAACCCATCAAATTACCAAGCCCCGCCTATTTTCCCCCTCTCTGAATCAGTGTCATCCAGTAGAAATCCATTTGGAAGCATTTTGGAAATTTGGTAGCTCCTAAAAATTCTGCAGTGAGATTTTTAATACTCTATTTTAAACTAGTAACTCGTTATGTGCAAAATATGACCTTTCGGATATATCAGGGGCACTTTACCACTGACTTACATCCCAGCCCTTTTTAAGTTTTATTTTGATACAGTCTTGCTGAGTTGCCCAGCCCAGCCTCAAACTTGGAATCCTCCTGCCTCAGCCTCCTGGGTAGCTGGGGTTACAGGCATGTGCCACTCTGCCTAGCTCAGAATATTATTTTAACAGATCATCAGTACCAAAAAGGGGATGTGCCTTCCACATACCAGGCGACTGTTCTACCACTGAGCTACAACCCCAGCCTCTGAGGCTGGCTTTGAATCGAGATCCTCCTGCCTCAGCCTCCTGAGTCACTGGGATTTCAGGTGTGCACACCATACCCGGCTCCAAAAAAATTCCCTGAGCGTTTTATGCTTTCCTTGATCTTGGACCTAACAAATACATAAACGTGGGCCAAGGCTGTAGCTCGGTGACAGAGCACTTGCCTAGCATGTGTGGGGCACTGAGTTGGAGCCTTAGCATCGCATGAAAGTAAAGAAATAAAATAAAGGCATGCTGTCCATCTAAACTACAAAAAAAAAAAAAAAAAATTTTAAAAATCAAATACATAATGAGGAAACACAAGTCATGAGAAAATGTATGGAGGCCTCTGAGATAGGTGACTCTTGAACAGAGACCTAAGACATGCTTTCTAGGCAGAGAATATTCTAAACGCCTGGAACAGCTAGTGCATAGACTGGGGTGGGGTGGGGGGGGTGGTGCTTGCCTGGAGCCATAAGGACACTCCAGTGGAGCTGGGGCAGAGTGGGGGAGGAAGTCACAGGAATCAAGGTCAGAGAGAGCCTGAGGTGTGGGGCAGGTGTCACAGGACCTTTTGAGGTTTCCTTCCGAGAGTGGGGCATCATGGGCGGGTGCTGGGCAGAGGGGAGATGTGAGCAGACCTGGATTCCAACAGGACCCTTTTTACCGTGATGAAAACAGGGGGCGGGGACGAAGTGCAGTGGTGACTGTGGAAGTCGGGGGACAGGGCTGGACTGGAGACATGTCAAAGGTGGGAGCCAATGGAATTTTCCAGAAGGGTTGGGTAAGTAGGCTATGAAAGAGCAAAGGGTCAAGGCTGATTCCAAGATCTTTGGTGTGAGCTTAGGGTCTGGCGACTCCTTTTGCAGGAAGCCCTCCTGGGACCCGGCTCCCTGGGCCTTGCCCGTCTCCCCTGCGGCCTGGGTGCTCCCCGACTGTGGTAGCTTTGGTTTCCTGTCCTGCAGCCCGGGTGACTGGTGAGGGTGTGAAAAGCAGAGGCCCGATGAGGGCAGTCCCTCCTGCCCCATTGGGTGGGGCCTGGGTTTTCCCTCTTGTGCAAGGCAAAGGGTTCTCTCCAAAATTGTCCAGCTTTAGCCCAGTTTCCTGCCCAGAGAGGGCACTGCCAGTCCCCACCTAGAGGAGTCCTGAGCCTCCTCTCCTGCCCCCTACGCCACAGCTGTCTATCAAGAGCAGTGGCACCTGGCAGTGGCCTCCAACCTGAAAAGCGGGTCAGGACACATGGCTGGGATCTGAATCAGGCTCCCTGGTGGCAGGTGGAAGGGGCACCTGAGCCACGCCCCCAGCTCCTCCCCTCCCAGAGCTTGGCCCCGCCCAGGGGCACTTGAGACACACCCCCACCCCCTCCCTTCCCAGACCTTGGCACCCCCAGGGGTCCCTGAGACACCCCCCCAGCTCCTCCCTTCCCAGATCTTGGCACCGCCCAGGGGCACCTGAGCCATGCCCCCAGCCCCTCCCTTCTCAGACCTTGGCACCACCCAGAGGTTCCTGAGCCACGCCCACAACTCCTCCCATCCCAGAGCTTAGCACCGCCCAGGAGTCCCTGAGCCATGCCCCCAGCTCCTCCCAACCCAGAGCTTGGCACCGCCCAGAGGCATCTGAGACACGCCCCCAGCTCCTCCCCTCCCAGAGCTTGGCGCCGCCCAGGGATCCCTGAGCCACGCCCCCCACCCCTCCCTGCCCAGAGCTTGGCACCGCCCAGGGGCACCTGAGCCACGCCTCCAGCTCCTCCCCTCCCAGAGCTTGGCACCGCCCAGGGGCACCTGAGCCACGCCTCCAGCTCCTCCCCTCCCAGAGCTTGGCACCGCCCAGGGGCACCTGAGCCACGCCTCCAGCTCCTCCCCTCCCAGAGCTTGGCACCGCCCAGGGGTCCCTGAGACACGCCCCCAGCTCCTCCCCTCCCAGAGCTTGGCACCGCCCAGGGGCACCTGAGCCACGCCCCCCACCCCCTCCCTTCCCAGCGCTTGGCACAGCCTAGGGCTGCACAGCTGGCCCATCCTCATCCTCCCACAGCCCAAGGGCAGGGCCATGTCCCCAGGGATGGGCCAGTCTATGGCTGCCCCCTTCTTCCCCTTCTGGGGTGTTGTGGGAAACAGTCAAGTCCCACAGGAAGACCTGGGGCCGATAGCGCTGGCAGGAAGAAATGCCACCCGGGTGAGCCAGTGGGGCCCAGGGGCAAGTCATGGTCACGGTGGCCCCGCCCCCTCCCTGTCACGGGTGCGCCTGGCCTGTCCTTCCCCTGCCCAGCCGGCATCCACACAGTCTGCTCAGAGTCGCCCTGCTGCTCGGACCAGACGAGGGACCCAGGTAAGGGGACCCGGGGCGGGGGAGCCGTGGGCGGAGGGGCTGTTGGTTTTCAAAGGGACCAGGGAGCCTGGGGCCTCCCAGGGGTGGCATCGGGTACCTCCTCGGGGGACCTGCTCTGCATGTTCCCGGCTGACTGAGAACCAGCCTGCCTGTGCCTGTCCCTGGTAGGTGACCAGCTCTTGATTCTGTCACCAGCATGCTGCAGGGCTTCAGAAAACCCCTTGACCTTGCTGTGCCTCGGTTTCCCCATCTGTCCACCTGGCGTTAGGATCCTGAAGACAGGAGGGCCAGGGTGCCTCTCCCCCAGGGTCTCAGCCTCTGCTCCCAGGACAGTGAGTCCAGACAGCTGCTCCTGCCTTGGGCCCCACCCCTCCCTCTGGGCATCATTCTTTTTTGGGGGGAGGGGGATACCAGGTTACAGTTCTGTGCTTATTATTTTCTTCTCTTTTATTTAAAAACTGCCCCCAAAGATTTAAGGATCCTAACTGGGGTGTCAGGAGTGTGTGTCATGGCAGTGGCACTGAGTGAAGCCTGGGGTGTTCTGTTTAGGGTCCAAACCAAGCAGATCTGTCAACAGGACTCCTCTCGGCTCAGAAGTTCCTAGAACTCAGACTGCCATAGCCCCAGAGGACACGTGCCACCCACACTGGGGACTCCCAGGGGCCGTGCTGGGCGGTGCCGTGCCCGCCTCCTTATTTCACTTTTGCAATCCTGTGTGTGAAGTCTCCCTCCTCCTTTTTTTTTCTTTTCTTCAAGTAGAAGCTTTACTGAGATGTGATTCACACACTGTGACATTTATCTATTTTTTCTTTCTTCTTTCTTTCTTTTTTTTTTTTTTTTTTTTTTTGAGCTAGGGATTGAACCGGAGGGTGCTTAACCCCCAAGCCACAGCCCCAGCCCTTTTTATTTTGTATTTTAGAATAGGGTCTCGCTAAGTTGCTGAGGGCCTTAGTAAGTTGCCGAGGCTGGCTTTGAACTTGTGATTCTCCTGCGTCAGCCTCATGAGTGGCTGGGATGACCTTCATGGACCCAGTTACAATTCACCCTTTAAAAATGTACAATGCAGGGGCCAGGCACAGCTCGGGAGGCTGAGACAGGAGGATCATGAGTTCAAAACCAGCCTCAGCAACTTAGTGAGGCCCTAAGAAACTTAGACCCTGTGTCTAAATAAAACACAAAATAGGGCTGGGGATGTGACTCAGTGGTAGAGGGCCCCTGAGTTCAATCCCTGGTACCAAAAAAAAAAAAAAAAAAAAAAAAAAAAAAGTACAATTCAGTGGATTTTAGTATATTCACTGTGTTGTGCAACCGGCATCTCTATCTAATTTAGAGCATTTTTATCATCCCCAAGATAAAACCCCAAATCCTTTAGCAGTCACTCCCACGTAACACTCATCTGCTTATCTCTACAGCTGTGTCCCTTCTGCATATTTCATATAAATGGAATCATACAGCATTTGGTCCTTCCAGACTAGTTTATTTGACTTAATGTCATGAGGGTTCCTTCATACGGTGGCGTGGAGCTAGTCTTCCTCTTGACGGCTGAATAATATTCCATTGTATGGTTACATCCCCTCTGGTCCATCCATCCACCAGTTGATGGGCGTGTGGTCGTTTCACCTTTTGGCTATTTTAATAGTGCTGTTGTGAGCCTTCCTGACCCTGCCTTTGTGTGGATATAGGTGTTCAGTTCCTCTTGGGCATCAACCTGGGATGGGGACTTCTGGGTCGCCTGGTAGATCTGCTTAACATCTGGGGGAACTATCAAACTATTTTACAGTCGCACCAGCCAAATGTCGAAGGGTTTTGATTTCTCCACACTGCAATCAGCCCTTGTTATGGTGTGTGTGTGTGTGTGTGTGTGTGTGTCTTACCCTGACCATGTTTGTGCGTGTGACGTGGCCTCTTGTTGTGGGTTTGATTGGCATTTCCCTGATGACTAAGGATGTGGACCATCTGTCTCTTTAGAGAGACATCCATGCGGATCCTTCCTTTTGTGTGTGTGTTTTTCTTGTTGTCCACTGTGTGTGCTGGGTGGGGGAGAGAGGCACTTAGGGCCTCGAGAAGTTGCTGAGGCTGGCCTTGAACTCGCCACCCTCCTGTCTCAGCTTCCGGAGCCGCTGAGATTACAGGTATGCGACATGGTGCCTGGCTGGGACCAATCCTAATTGGCTCTTTTTCCGGGCTAGCAACCTGCAGTTCCACCTTCTTTTCCTCTCAGCAGTTCTGTGTTCGTCGGCTTTCAGTCACTGTAATGAAATAACTGAGATAATTCACTTATAAAGAAAAAAAAGGTTATTTTTGGCTCATTTTTGGAGGTTCCGGGGCCTGATTGGTTTGGGCCTGCAGCGAGATTGTGCATCATGGCGGGAGTCCATGGTGGAACAAAATTGTCTTCCTTGTGGGGAGAAAGAAGAAGAGTCTGGGGTCCCACAGTGCACTTCAAGGGCAAAGACCTTCCACTATGCCCCACTTTTTAAAGGTCCTACCACCTCCCAGTAGTTCTGACAACCCAGTCTCTAAGGCCTGGGCCTGTGGTACATACTTGAGACCCCAGCCAGAGCAGGTTCCTGACGCACTCGGACTTAGTGTTCTGAGATCTGAGTTCCTACCCACTGTGTGGTCTTGGCCAAGTCCCTTGTCTTTTCTGGTCCTGTTTTGATGTCCTGGCTGTGACACTAACTTGGGGAAGGGAGATATTCCCTCCTTGGGGAGCCCGGGGATAACGTGGGCTTGAGGCAGGAAGTGGGAAGTAGGAGAGGTGGAAGAAGGGGTACGAATGTGTGGACGATCTTATAAAAAGAAAGAGAAGATGCTAAAGAAGCATCGCAGGCCCTGGCTGTTTCTTGAAGCTCTTGAGTGCAACGGGTTGTGATTTCTTTGGGTAAAGCGTTTTCTCCAGGCCAGGGGCCAGGGGCCAGGAGATAGCAGAGAGCCAGAAAAACATGGTGGCCACTCCCAGGGAGCTCAGAGGATCTTTTGATCCTTCAGTGCTGGGGCGGTGCTACCATGGAGCTGCCTTCCCAGCCCTTTTCAAATTTTATTTTGAGATAAAACTCTCGCTGGGTTGTCCTGACAGTCCTCAAATTTGTGATCCTCCTGCCTCAGTCTCCTGGTGCCCGCCGAACCAATTTGAACCCCAAATGTCCCTTTCTGGGAGCATTGGAAAGACCTCACTATTTCCTGCAAGATACGCACATGCTTCTCTGGGCCCTCTTACAGATCCTGTTAAATTTACTTTCCCAACTTCTTTGATGATTAAATTGATAAACTGAAGAGTTTAAGAGCCTTAGTCCCCTAGAGAGTCACCCCTACAGGAAGGACCTTGCAGAGGGCAGCCCCCATTTTCTCTGCACATGAAGAAACGGAGGTCCAGGGTGACCCACCAATGTTCAGAGAGGGGGAGGCTGGAGGCTGGCCATCCACATGGGAGACTATTGTAAAACTCAGGAGAAAGGATCTGGTGATCTGAGTGGACCACACTCGGCCTTGATCACCATTCAAATCTCCTTGAGCTACGCCTGAGCCCTAACCCCACTTTTCTGATTCCAGATCCACCAATAAAGACCCCAAAGGGGGGACTTGGGTTTGGTAAGTGCCGATATTGCAGATTCGTTAGGGCACAGTCCCAATGCCCGCTCACTCCCACCATCCTCTGGGGCTGGGTATGGCACTTCATCCCCTGCACAGAGCCAGGGAGGGAGGGTGGGAACTGCAGAGCAAGACCAGGCACAGCTCTCTTGGCTCCCCAGCCGGTTCCTGCAAGAGCTGACCCACTCCTGGGACAAGGGTGTGACTCATCCACCAGGGGAGGGCCTTCGGGGCTCAGTCACCTCTTCCTCCTCGGCCCCACCTCCTGACACACTGGCACCGGGGATTGACTTTCCAGCCCGTGAACCCTGGTGGACACACATTCAAACCTGGGGCTCCCTGGTGGCTTTGCCCAGCCCCGTACAGGATCCAGACGATACAGAGTCAGCCTGGGTCCCCGTCCTGACTAGGTCCATAATCCCATGGAGGAGACAAACCCTAGGTGTGTCCAACTCCCTGCTGAGCCCTGGGCAGTGTCCAGAAACAGTTCCTCCCTCGAGTTGGGCAACAAGATGCCCTACCTTGAAGAAGAGTCTAGAATGAGCCAGAGGTGACTAAGGTTTGGGACAGTGATGTGCTAGGAAATAGTGTGGGAGTGCCCCCTGGGCCTCCCCAGGTCCCGTTCCTCACTAGAGCTCCTTCCTGCCGGTTGTTAGCTTTGCAGGCGGTGCCCTGTGCCTCTGGGCCTTTGCATGTACTGTTCCTGGTGGCCTGTCCAGATTTAGCCCCAGTAGCCCTTCTTTCAGGAACTTTCCTTGTCTGACCCTGGTCTGATCAGGGGCCCCGGCTTCTACATCCTCCTAGTATATTTTTAAATCCTTTGGGGACAAGTTGGCAACTTATTCAACATAGTATTGCCAGTGGCAACAACTAGTAGGTGCTCAATTAATGTACAAATATAGGAGAGAGGTGTGTGCAAATGGTATTCAGTTACAAATGCTGAAAATCCTGAGTATAATGATTTAAATAAAAGGGAAGTTTATTTTTTCTCCAGTTACAAGAATACAGGCAGTTTCCAGTACTGACTAAATAGCTCGACAATGTATCTACATTTGCTCTGGGTTTTCCTCATAGTCATAAGATGGCCACTGTAGCTCCTGCCATCACATTCATGTTTAAAGAAGAAAGGGGGGGGGAATATAGCATAATTAGGCTCTTTTGCCAGGAAAAGGAAAACTCTTCTCAGAATTCCACTTCCCAATGGACAAAACCAGATCACATGGCTCTCTCCAGCTTCCAGGGAGGTTCCTCATTAGAGATTATCTCAGCCATTGAGATAATTGTTCACTTGTTGTGTGCAAAGAATTCTTTTCAAAATACAAAGGTGCCCTGACTAATAACTTAAAGTTATCAGTCACTCATAAGCTTGATATCAGTTAGGATTGTGTGTGTGTGTGTGTGTGTGTGTGTGTGTGTGTTTTCTGATACTGGGGATTGAACCCAGGGGTGCCACTGAGCTACATCCCCAGCCCCCTACTCCCTTTTTAATCATTTTAAGGTCCCATAAGTTTCTGAGATCTTGCTAAGTTGCCCAGGCTGGCCTTGAACTTGGGATCTTCCTGTCTAAGCCTCCCAAGTTGCTGGGATTACAAGCATGCACCAGAGAGCAGTTAGTTTTAATGTCTAGTGACCTTGTGGTACTTAGTTGAATTCTTCCTGAGAAAGGAGAATTTTTATTCTAGAAAAGGGTAATGGACCTTAGACCTAAGAGATAGATAAGGGATGAGCAGGCTGGGGCTAGACACCAAGGGTAACAGAAGTTCTGTTGGAGTTGGATCATATTAGCTTTGCGTCATTATATCAAAATGTCTGATATAAATCAACTTAAAAAGACAAAAAGACTTATTTGGGTTCACAGTTTTGAACATTCCAGTGCATGAGCAGTTGGCCCTGTTGCTTTGGGCCTGTGGGGAGGCAGCACATCATGGTGGGACTGTGTGATAGAACAGAACTGCCCCCCTCCTGGCCAGGGAGCAAAAGAGAGAGAGAAAGGAAGAGACCAGGGTCCTACCATCCTCATAGAAAAGGGCGTGTCTCTAAAGACCTAAAGACCTCCCATTAGGCTCCGCCTCTTAAAGGTTCCACCACCTCCAAAAACTGCCACCCTAGGGACAAAGCCTTTAATACGTGGGCTCTTGGGGGATGTTCAAGATTCTAAATTCTTGAGTCGGGCATGATGGTGCACATCGTAACTCCAGTGACGTGGTAGGCTGAGGCAAGAGGGTTGCAAGTTTGAGGCCAGCCTGGGCAAAATAAAGTATAAAAAGGATGGGGGGTGGAGTTCTGCGGTAGACCACCCAAGTTCAGCCCCCAGTATGGGAAAAAAAAAATCCAAACTACGGCACATAGAAAAGGAGACACTTATGCGAGGCCCTGGGTTCCCTCATCAACATGTGACCTAACTCTCTGTCAAGGTCCCACCATCCCAGTTTACAAATGAGGTGATTAGAGAAGTGAACTGCACTGCCAAGGTCAAGGTCAAGCCTGTGCTCAGTAGTAGGGTTGGGGCCTGATCGATTCAACCCCAAAGCACATGCTCTTGCTACACATCAAATATCGTCCTTTGGCACAGGTACCCATCTCTGGCTGGCATTTGGTTAACACTTGCTGTATACCAATGGTTGTTCCAAATGCTTTGTGTGCTTAAACTTGTGCCTTCTGCATACCGATACCATTTAATGAGTGCTGTTACTGTCACCCATTTCACAGAGGAGCCAACTGAGGCTCAGCAAGAGCATCTGGCCCAAACTTCCATGACTGCGATGGTCATTCCTACCTTGATAGCAAGGCGGGATTCCAGGCTGAGATGCAGGTCTTGTGGTAGATTCTCTAGACCAGTGGTTCTCAGTCGAGGGTGACTTTGGTCCTGGGGTTGGGGGGGGGGACACTTGGCAATGACTGGAGATTCTGTGTGTGTGTGTGTGTGTGTGTGTGTGTGTGTGGTGCTTGGGATTTTTGAACCCTAGGGTCTCACCCCTGCGAGGCAAGCACTGCCCCACTGGGTTACAACCCCAACCCCTGCAGACATTTGGAATGATCCAAATGGTGGAAGGGGTGCTGTTGGTCCCCCAGGCCCGGGAGCTGCTAAACATCCTACAGTACACGACAGTAAAGATTATCTGGCTCTAAATGTCAACGGTGCAGAGGTGAGAAGCTCTGGTCGTCATAGGGAATGAAGCTAGGAGGAGAACTAGGGTAGGAATCAGAATGTAGTCAGCATCGCTAAGCTAAGCTGCTATAACAAAGAGGCCCCAAACGCAGGGGCACAAGGAAGAGAGAAGCTTATTTCTCGTGTTCAAAGCAGTTCAAGGGTGGGCAGGTCCAGGCAGGCGGGCAGCTCTGTACATGAGGCTTAGCAGGACCCGGGTTCCCTTTGCCTCTTGGCTCAGCCATTCCCAGGGTGTTGACTGGAGCTGATTCACCACCCCAAGTCTTACATTCAGGGATGTAGCAGCTTGGCATTCGTGCATGCAAGAAGCAGGAAAGAGGAAGCTCTGATGCCAACAGGAGTCAACCTAGATGCAGCTGGAGCCAGGAAGTCCTGGTTAGGAGAGCCGGTTGTTAAATGTTCAGGAATTTGGAGAGCTAGTTGTTAAACACAACCATTAGATGATGTGAAAAAGAAAATAAGTGCTTCACATACACCACTTCTTCGTTTATTTTACTGCATTCTCAGTTGTTAGATATCTGAGCACTGCAGAAGATTCGCATCTTTTGTACCCAGGTGGTGGGATACTGTGCCATGTGCACTACTGTGCTGCTCCTCCCATGTGCTCAACCATGTCAAGGAGACGTTGCAATCACTCACAATAGAGTTTTTTTTTTTTTTAGTGCCAGGGATTGAAATTAGGAGCCACATCCCCAGCCCTCTTTTGTATTTTACTTAGAGACAGGGTCTCACTGAGTTGCTTAGCGCCTCGTTTTGCTGAGGCTGGCCTCCAACTTAGGATCCTCCTGCCTCAGACTCCCCAGCCACTGGGATACCAGGTATGCGCTGCCACAATAGAGTCTTTACACCCCTGAAATCAGTCAACCACACATCAGAGCTTGATTGTCTTGATTGTCTAAATTTAAGAAAGCCATCAAGAAAATGAGAACATTCAGATAGAAAGTTAAACTGTCCTCTTAGATCAGTGTCAAAGAAAAAATGAACCAACATTAAGACCAAGCAACCTCTTTGCCGCATCTCTGCTGAATTGGGTAGTCATCAGGCACTTATTTGAAGTCTGATTTTGCGACATTCTCATTGGCAGTTTATAGTAGTTTTTTTAATTTTATTTTTTTTTTTTAATTTTTATGAAATACCATGTTACACTGAAGGCATAGACATATGGGATTTCTGTTGGCTTCTGGTTTGTAAACTGCATGCTAAATAGTTACATCAGAAAAATTTATAACAAGCCTGTGTACACGTCTAGGTACACACTCCCCCGCCCCCAGGGCCACCACCCATTTCTCAACACACCACTGCACATACCACATCTGCGCATGTGCCGCTGGCCAGGATGTAGTCACGTGGCTACCCCCAGGTGCAAGGGATTCTGGGAAATGTAGTCTTCAGCTGGGTGAGCCTGTGCCCAGCAAAAATCAAGTCTGGCTCCAAGTTCCCCAGGGAAGCATCTGCTTGCTGGAGTTAGATGTTTGGATTTTTTTTTTTCCAGTTATGGCCTACTGTGCTGCCATCGGAAGGCCCACCTCTAGTTACCCCTCCAGAGTTCAAGAAAACACAGAATATGGTGTCCTAAAGGGACATATTTGCAAACCTCCCTCTGCACCTAAAGTGCTGCTTCTTGACCTCACCTTGACCATTTATAGTCATTTTGGTCCAAAAATAATCAGGTTCCAGCCTGACTCCATCGTGCCCTGGACCGATGTTTTCAAGTGCATTAAATAGAATTTGAACACTAGTCCCTCCAACACAAGCCACTCCATTTCTGCCCCAGTATCCTCCTCTATGGGATTTTATAAAAAACAAAGGCAACAATCTTTTGGGAAAAATGTTCTGTTGTCTGGAAATCACTTTCAAATGTGAGGAGTGATTAATCCCAATTCCTGCCCGACTGGTTTGTTATTGGGCGCAGATGGAATTCAGGACACATAAGCCCTTTGTAAAGCTAACTGCTAGAGTGATATAAGTATGTTGCATTTTTAAATAATGAACACTATTGGTTGTTTTAGTCTAACAAAAGCAATTCTGTTCTCAATTTAGAGAATAGAAGGTCATAAATAAGAAAATTAAAATACCCATAATAGCACCCAGAGAAAAATCACTATTTATTTTTTTGATATAGCTTCGAAAGTTATCAATTTATAATCATATATTTAGTTTTGGGATCCTCTTTCTATTCCTCTCAACTCTCCAACAAGATTTTTTTTTTCTTTTTGGTTCCAGGGATTGAACTCAGAGGCATTCGACCACTGAGTCTCATCCCCAGCCCTATTTTGTATTTTATTTAGAGACAGAGTCTCACTGAGTTGCTCAGGGCCTCACCATTGCTGAGGCTGGCTTTGATCTTGGGATCTTCCTGCCTCAGCCTCCCGAGCGGCTGAGATGACAGGCATTCACCACTGTACCTTGTCCCAACAAGATTATCTTGAAGCAGTTTCCAAAATCAGATATTTTATCTGAAATATTTGGCCACGTGTCAGTAAAATTAAGGATAAATGTAACACCAATATAACACATACACCAAGATAAATATCACACCTAAGAAAATGTTCTTAATGTTATCAAAAGATGATCATTATTCAAATATCCCTAATGGTATATTTATTTTTTAAAATTCTTTTGAAGTTATAAATGAACAGAATGCCTTTATTTTATTTGTTTATTTTTATGTGGTGCTGAAGATTGAACCCAGTGCCCCACGCATGCTAGGCAAGTGCTCTACCACTGAGCCAGCCACAACCCCAGCCCTATATTTCTTTTTTTTTATGAGTTGTTTTTCTTATATATTTAAATCTTAGGTATTTATCTTTTAAAAAAATATATATATATATTTGTTATAGGTGGACTCAATACCTTTATTTTATTTTTATGTGGTGCTGAGGATTGAACCCAGTGCCTCACGCATGGCAGGCGAGCATGCTACCACTGAACCCCAACCCTAGACCCTGTCTTTGTGTTATTTGTTTGCCAGGCTCTTTATATATTAAGGACATTAGCTAAAGTGAAATTAACTATCTTTGTTTATCCTCCAGAGAAAAAGCCATGGATGCTTTAGGATCCTCCTCCCACTCTCAAGAAGACAATCAAATCCACAAAGAGACAGAAGATCTGGACTGTATGTTTGCCTTCTCTGATCCTCTGGGCAAAGCCACTTGGCAAGTGGGATCCAGGAGGAGGTTGGACCGAAGAAGACCTTGCTCAGCTTATTTGATGCAGGGGCTCAAATCATAGCTGAAATGATTTTACACACACACACGTAATCGGTCCAGTCTGTCTCCCAACCCTTTGTAGCTGAGGGGACCCTTATTTATTTCCCAAAT
This sequence comes from Callospermophilus lateralis, assembly GCF_048772815.1. Classification (NCBI taxonomy): domain Eukaryota; kingdom Metazoa; phylum Chordata; class Mammalia; order Rodentia; family Sciuridae; genus Callospermophilus; species Callospermophilus lateralis. Next base: position 4,244,402 of record NC_135324.1, read on the forward strand.
CTCATGGCCTTGTTAGGTGAGATCCTTGAACCCCTGCACCTTCCATTGACCTTAGATGTCCCTCCGGACCCCTCTACCACTCCCGGGGTCCGAGTGGACCCCTGCTGGTCCCCGGGTGGGAAGGGTCAGAAGCACTCACCCCTTGCCTGTGTGTGCCTCCCAGATGGAGAGACAGATTTCCACAAGCAACATGGGAAGTCTGAACTCTTTCCCCGAAAGCAATATGAGAGAGACAAGTCCTCCTCCTCTTCATCCTCCTCCTCCTCATCGTCCTCCTCCTCCTCTTCCTCCTCCTCCTCCTCCTCCTCCTCCTCAGGTATAGCAATGGTGTTAGGGGTGGCCCTGTAGATCAATGGCAGAGCACTTGCCTAGCATGCTTGGTGGGGTGCTGAGTTCCATCTCAGTCCTGCTTAAAATAAATAAATAAATAAATCATGTATTTTTTTTTATTCACTTAAAATGCATAAAAATTGGGCTCGGGTTGTGACCCAGTGAGAGATCGCTGGCCTAGCACATGTGAGGCACTGGGTTCCATCCTCAGCACCACCTAAGATAAATAAATAATTGTCTAAAACAAAAGTATGAGAGTCACGCCTGTCATCCCAGCCGCTCGGGAGGCTGAGGCAGGAGGATCGCAAGTTCAAAGCCAGCCTCAGCAACCCTGTCTCCAAATTAAAAAAAAAAAAAAAAAAAAGACCGGCATCTGTGGTAAAGCACCTGTGGGTTCAATCCCCAGCACTGAAAAAAAGAAAGGGGTATAGGAATCAAAATAGAAATATCAATAGTGAAATAGGAGGGAAAAATCACCCTTGGGGGCTGGGGTGGTGGCTCAGTGGTGGAGCGCTTGCCTAGCATGTGTGAGGCCCTGGGTTCAATCCTCAGCGCCACATAAAAATAAATAAAATAAAGGTATTAAATACTACAAATATTTAAGAAATAAAAAGAGATGTCAGGCTCAGTGGCACCTGCCTGTCATTCCGGTGACTCGGAGGCTAACGGATCACAAGTTTGAGGACAACCTTAGCAACTTAGTGAGACCCTCAGCAACTCAGCCAGTCCCAGTCTCAAAATAGAAAGAACTGGGGTATGTAGCTCAGGGGGAAAGTGCCCCAGGTTCAAGGCTTTGTCAGAAAAGAAAAGAAAGAAAGAAAGAAAGATCGGTTAAGTGATACAGAAAAAGAGGCAGGTCTCATAACCCCCAGTCCCCAAAGCAAAACTCCTTTTCCTAAAAGAAAAAAGAAAAAGTTCTAAAAATCCCAACCTGAGGTTCTCCTACAGCTGGTTTGTGCTTGTTCCCTGAAGATAGTGGCGATGAGGACCGGCACCTCAGAGTTCCCGGGAAACGTGGACGTGGACGGAGCCCAGGGCCCGGTCACCCCCACAGGGACCGGTCACTTGGTAGGCACAGGCCTTCCCCCTTGCTCCTGTTCTTCATCTTCCTGGGGAAGTCAGAGAGAAAGATGTCACATCGTAGAATTCATTCGAGATCATAAATACTTGGTGAAAATTCCCACATACGGTTATGTAAACCACACGTGGCTCTGGAGGCTGAGGCAGAAGGATTGCGAGGTCGAGGCCAGCCTCAGCAACTTAGTGAGGCCGTATAAGCAACTCAGCTTTTCTCCCCGTTGATCCCCGGTGCTGGGGGGTCAAATCCAGGGTCTCATGCATGCACACTACCATGGGATACACCACTGAACTACACCCCAGCCCTAATAGACCCCCCAAGCCTCAGTTTCCTTATCTTTATAATGGGTAACTGCATGAGGTTCCCTCTGGAGGCTGAGAGCCCTCGTGAGGCTAAGCTGCCTCGCCTCCAAGCCCTGGGACTGTGTTAGTTTCTCTGGCTTCAGACCCATGAGAGATGGAAATGGCCCTGGGACAGTGTGTCTGGGGACAGCTGACCTAAGGGGACTGTCTCCACTCAGGTGCTGAGCACGGGGACCCTGACATTTCGAAGGATGAACTTCAGCTCTATGGAGGTGAGGGGTTGTCCAGAACCGTTGGAGAAAACAGAATCAGGAGTCCTCAGGGCTTTGGCAAACGTCGATGGGGGTGATCGTGTGCTTAAAGGGGGCATGTGGGGACACACGGGGTGTCTTCCTTTTGCTGAGACTTGTTTCTAGGAAATCTTCCCTTCCCTTCTGAGCTATGGGAGGACCTAGACAAGTCAGTCAACCTTTTCCGGGCCTCACCTTCCCAATCAGCAAAATGGGACATGATCAGTACCCCCCTGGGGATGCTGGGCTGTTTAAAAATGCTAGGCAAGTCAGGCGCCGTGGCTCACCCCTGTCATCCCAGCGGCTCTGGAGGCTGGGGCAGGAGCATTGCGAGTTCGAGGCCAGCCTCAGCAACTTAGTGAGGCTGTATAAGCAACTCAGCGAGACCCTGTCTGTAAATGAAATATAGACAGGGCTGGGGCTGGGGCTCTGGGGTGAAGGGCCCCTGGGTTCAATCCCTGGAGCTAGAGGCTTATAATCCCAGCAGCTCAGGAGGCTGGATTAGAATGATCTGCAAGTTTGAGGCCAGCCTGGGCAACCTAGGGAGGCCCCAGCCTCTGCCCCCAGAGGATCATGGGTAGTGACCCCTGGTTTTCCTTCTGTGCAGGTGGAGAAGTGATGCTCTCCGGGGAATCAGGTGAGTGTGTCCATGCAGGGACGAGGGCTCACCCGTGCCCTTCCCGAGCAAGGCCTGGGTGTCACCTCTCTCCCACTGGCCACCCACTGCCACTGTGGGTGGCTCTGAGAGACAGGACCCCAAGGCTTCTTGGGGCCCTGGAGCTCTGGCCGGGTCTCAGCAAGCAGGCAGGACTGACCACAGCCTGGGGCCAGGAGCCAGTGGAGATTAGAAAGGGGGCCTAGGCCAAAAGCAAGGCGGGGATTTGGTCAGCCATTGGCAGACAGGAAGAATCTTCTGTGGCTGGAGGATTTTGACAGGTCACCACCTCTGGCTTTCCCCAGGGTGGAGACGCCTGTGAAGGACCCCAAGCTGGCCTGGCCACTAACCTTGAGCTTCTCTATTCCAGGACTCCGAAGGCGAGGCTCAGACTCAGCAAGTGGTAAATACGCAGCTCTGGGGAGAGCAGGAGGGGTCCTGGGCTTCAGGGGGTAGGAGGGACCTCAGATGGCCTGAGAGAATGGGTCAGTCCCAGCAGGGATGTGGTCATCAGCCAGAATGTCACCATGAGGCAGGAAAGGAGCTTCTAGCACGGGGAGGATGGAACAGAACTCAGGCTGAGGCCCGTGGAGGGAGGAGGGCGAAGGCCGGCCGGCCTCTGGCTTTGTGGTTCCAATGGCTGCTCCTGCTCCTGGCTGCTGTGCGCGTCCCTCGACCCACAAGGAAGCATCCGGGAGACCAGTGCTCAGCAAGGCAGGGAAGAGAAAGCCCCCTGCCATCCTTACCAAACAGTTAGCCAGGCACGGTGGCCCACGCCTGACCTCCCAGCAGCTCAGGAGGCTGAGGCAGGAGGATCTCCAGTTCAAAGCCAGCCTCAGCAAAAAAAAAAAAAAGTGAGGCCCTAAGCAACTCAGGGAGACCCTGTCTCTAAATAAAACACAAAATAGGGCTGGGGAGGGGCTCCGTGGCCGAGTGCCCCTGAGTTCAATACCTGGTACCAAAAAAAAAAAAGTCAAACACACTTGTCTTTTATTCCCAAGGAGAAGAGGAGGCGGCCTCTGAGTTACAAAGACTGAACATAAAGAAAGACGGTAAGGAAACGCTGTTCCCAAGCCCGTGTCCCTGGCTGCTCCCAGCTGCTGTGGGGACAAAGTGACTGGTGGCCTAGGACAGTAGTGACCGTAGCCCTGCAGTGGGCAAAACCCCTGAGCCCTGAGTCACCCCAAGAAGCTGCGACAGTGATTCTGATTTGATTCAGATGTGGAAACGGAGGCTCAAGATGGGAGGGTGACTGATGTCTACCCAATGGCACGGCCTTGAGCGCTGGCCCTGTGCTATTTGTGCTGTATGTGAGGTCGCTCGGGTGCCAAGTGCCTCAAAAGGGGCTCAAAAGTGCAGGCCATGTCCGAGTTGTTTTCGAAGATGTCACACCCCAGAGGGAGAAATGGGTCTCCCCTCGCCCCTGTGTATTCGAGCACAGTCTGCCCCTTCCCTTCCCCTCCCACCCCTCTGCCCTATCTAGAGTTCTATTCCTCCCATACTCTTTCTCCCTACCCCACTATAGTCAGCCTCCTCATATCAGAGAAAACATTCGGTATTTGGTTTTTGGGGATTGGCTAACTTCACTTAGCATTATCTTCTCCAAAGCCATCCATTTACCTGCAAACGCCATGATTTTGTTCTTTTTTATTGCTGAGTAATATTCCATTGTGTATATATGCCACTTTTTTTTTTTATCCATTCATCTATTGAAGGGCATCTAGGTTGGCTCCACAGTTTAGCTATTGTGAACGGTGCTGGTATAAACATCCATGTGGCTGTGTCCCTGTAGTATGCTGTTTCTTTTTTTCCTGAGAAAATAGATTCGGGGAGAACATCTCTATCGGGAATTCATTTTGCATTGCTGAGAAATCAAGTGAGGAAGAAAGAAGAAAAAAAATGTTTGCTCATGCCCCTCACGGTCCAGGTTGTCTGTCTCCAGAGAGACCTAAGTTGGATGCTTTCTTCTTACACAGTGTCTAGTTCTGCACGATCGGCATTTTTCCCCTAAAGCGTAACTGACTTCAGAGCCAAGAATGTTCCAGAAATATTCATTTTGATTTTTTTCCCCCTAGGAGCAGGCAATTTTGGCCCTCCCCACCTTTCTTTTACTTGCTTTCAAAATGCCCTTGATGGCAGTGGTTGGCAACATCCCTGCTGTCTGGGGACACTTTCCCATCCAAGAGCCTATCATTGACCTTGAGTTGTATCCATCAGAACACAGAGGCTCAGAGAGGTCAGGACAGTTGTCCAAAGCTTCAGAGCACATCAGAGTCTGTGCTGGACATTTCCTGCAGCCTTGGCACCCGACTCAGGGAGCTGACCTTGGTCACCTTTGTAACTTTAAACATGGTGTGTGTGTGTGTGTGTGTGTGTGTGTGTGTGTGCGTGTGTTGTGGTTTGTCTTTCGGTGCTGGGGGATGGAACCCAGGGGCTTTTTAACACTAAGCGACATCCCTCGCCCTTTTTATTTTTTATGATTTCGAGAGAGGGTCTCACTAAGTTGCGAAGGTGCTGAGGCTGGCCTCCAACTTGTTGATCCTCCTGCTTCAGCCTCTTGAGTTGCTGGGGTGACAGGTGTGCACCTCCGTACCTGGATCTCATTGCACACTTTTACAATTTTGGAGGGTTGGAAATTTGGGGGGGCCCTAAGTCACCAGTGAGCCTTGGCAACTTAGCAAGACCCTGTCTATACGTAAATAAGTAGGGCCAGGGATGTAAGTCAGTGGTAGAGTGGTCCTGGGTTCAATCTCCAATACCAAGGAAAAAATAAAAAAGATCCGGGCACCGTGGCACACACCTATAATCCCAGAGGCTTGGGAGGCTGAGGCAGGAGGATCTCGAGTTCAAAAGCAGCCTCAGCAATGGTGAGGCCCTAAGCAACTCAGTGAGACCCTCTCTGTCTCTCAATAAAATGCAAAATAGGGCTGGGGATAGGGCTCCATGGTTGAGCGCCCCTGAGTTCCATCCCTGGTACCAAAAAAAAAGAGGCCACTGTGCCCACATTCAGTCCTAGCACCTCAGGAGGCCGAAGCAGGAGCATTGCCTGAGCACAGGAGTTGGAGACCAACCTGGGCAACACAGGGAGACCCCGCGTCTCCATCAATACCAACAAAATCAAGCAAGAGAGGACAGGGCTGTAGCCCAGCAGCAGAGCACAAGGTCCCTGTCCCCAGGACCACCTAAAGAGGGAGGGGAACGGGAAGGAGACCGTGATCCTATGGCTCTTCCTTTGCAGACGAGTTCTTCCACTTTGTCCTTCTGTGCTTTGCCATCGGGGCCCTGCTGGTGTGCTACCATTACTATGCGGGTGAGGAACCCTGGGAAACTGGGAGAGGGCCGCAGGGGTCGTGGGGGAGGCCAGGGTCCTGCAGACCAGTAGGCTGACCAGGCTCTCCTTTGCTGTCCTCCAGACTGGTTCATGTCCCTCGGGGTCGGCCTGCTCACCTTCGCCTCTCTGGAGACCATGGGCATCTACTTTGGGCTGGGTAAGCCCCCCGGGGAACCCCCCAAACCTCATGAGTGTGCTTGCCCATGCACGCATGGATCCACAGGGCTGGCCATCTGTGCTGACCACGGACTAGAGAGCGACCATCTCAACTTATTATTAATTATTTTTTAAAATTCCCTTATACTCCTGATTTCTTCCCAGGTGGACAGGAGGGTGGGCCTGGGCATGGACCCCTTGCCCCGGGCACAGCCCTGACTGGCCTTTCTCTCTGTTTCTGAGCAGTGTACCGTGTCCACAGCGTCCTGCAGGGCTTCATCCCCCTCTTCCAGAAGTTAATAGGTAAATTTGGGTATTTTCCCTCCTCTTCCCTGTTAGGAAAGGAGATTTGGCATCTCTAGGAAATACCCCGCCAAGGCAGGGGACTCGGTGTCAGTCCCACCTGGGGCCTGTTTAGCAGCTGTGTGGCCCCAGAAGGGCCCAGGGCCTCTCTGTGCATCCTGTTGGCTTTGCTTTCCAGGGTTCAAGAAGACCCCCTGAGGCCACGGGGACAGAGCCACGTTCTGGGAGACCACAGGAGACCATCCCAAAGCAATCAAGAGAGTTCTTTTCCTTCCATGTGGGCTGGACCTTGGCAGGAGCCCAAGCCGGGGCATCATTTGGGCAGCCCCAGAATTCCATCCAGCTGCCAGGGTGGAGGGCAGAGGGAGGGCGCGGGCCTGAGCCCTTCCCAGGCACCGGATCAGCAGGAAGTTTCTGGAATGTGATGGTTCTGGGCAGAGGGCCCAAGAGCCCAGGGGACCCTCCAGGTGGCGCTCTGTCTGGGCTTCTGGTTTCTCCCAAAATCTCAGACCAGGCTGATGCGCTCTGAGGTCCAAGAAGCCACCCTGGGGCAGAGCTCACTACCCAGAGCCATGGAGCCACCAGGCTGGGTCCCCGCCCCCCCCCCCCCCAGTGAACTTGATGCAGGTAAGAAGAAGGGGACCAACACCACAGCCCCTGGGAATCTTCCCTCAGTCCTGCTGTCCCCAAAGCCATCAATTCAAATAAACACTCTCCTCCCTGCACTGAAAGAGTCAACTAAATATTATGCCCTGGTTTCGGGAGTCCAAGAACATATTTGGTGCCCACTTTGAAGCATGCAAGGGGCGTGGCCAAGTGGAGGCGTGGCCAAGTGGAGGTGTGGCCAAGTGGAGGCGCGGCCAAGTAGGGGCGTGGTCGAGCGAGGGGAGTGGCCGAGTGAGGGGAGTGGCCGAGCAGGGGCGTGACCAATGGATGGCGTCGTCGAGTAGGGGCGTGGTCGGGTAGGGGGCGTGGTCGAGTAGAGGGCGTGGCCTGAAGGCCGTGAGCTGACTGCCTGCTAGGAACCTCCACTGTGTTAAGATGGTGGCACATGCACCAAGAGGAACACGGAGCACAAAGGAGAAACAGAAGCAGGACAACTCTGTCTTCTGTCCTCTCCTGTTGGGTTTTTGCACGGTGGGGACACAAGTCCAACCACAGTTCTCGCTGGTCAACTTCCCGCCTGGGAGGTTGTCCAAGGAAGGGCTCCCACACTCTCTCCAGATCTCAGCTGAGCCTCCCAGGGACCCAGCCCCGGCAGGACCCCGGACTTCTCGTAGCTCCTCTGCCTGGCTGGAGTTCATGGCCAGTGCCAACCTGGGGTCCGGTTACATCTCAGGCAGCAAGTGGAGCCCCAGCCCCATTGCAGTGTGTGATCTAAAAATAAAGCATTGGATCCTGAGCTCAGGAAGGCCGGCTCAGAAATGGAGGCCGCAGGGGGGAGGTTGAGTTTTAGCTTCTAGTGTCCTGGACCCTGCCGACTGGGTTTCTCCTGTGGTCCCAGGGAAGGAGGATGGGGTTGTGAGTATTTCGAGGCCATGCAAGACATCTTCCTTGGGAGGACAGGAGACAAGCTCACAGGGGCAGCAGCAGCTGTTTGTCCCCATCTCCGGACACAGATCCTGAGGTCCTTTGTCCACTCCAGAGGATCTGGGCCAGGACTGGACCTGGAAGAAGAAAATACTACCGGTGGTTGAGTCTAGAAAACGGGACAAAGCACTTGACATTGGACCTGAATTTTAACCAGGGAGACAGAGAAGGGCTGTCCATGCAAAAGGTACAGGCATGGAGGAGCGAAGGCAGATACCATGCCCACAATCCATCAAGACGTCCAGTGTGGGGCTGGGGATGTGGCTCAAGCGGTAGCACGCTCGCCTGGCATGCGTGCGGCCTGGGTTCGATCCTCAGCACCACGTACAAACAAAGATGTTGTGTCCACCGAGAACTAAAAAATAAATATTAAAAAAAAAATTCTCTCTCTCTCTCTCTCTCTCTCTCTCTCTCTCTCCCACACACACTCTCTCTCTTTGAAAAAAAAAAAAAAAAAGACGTCCAGTGTGCTCGGGCCACGCAAGGTGTGAATTGGGTGAAGATGGGTACATGCTATAGTTTGAGAAATGGACCCTTTAAGAGGCAGGGCCTTATGAGAGGTCTTTAGATCATTGGGGGCGTGCCCTTAGCATAGAGGGAGACCCGCTTCTGTCTTGATTCCTGGCAATAGGATGAGTGTTTCTTCTCTGCCATGGGCTCTCACCATGATGTGCTTTCCCCAGTATCTGCCCAAACAATTGTGCACTGGAATCTCCAAAACGTAAGGAAACGGTTCTTGATTTCATTCATTTAGGGAAAAACAACAGCAGTAGGCAAGGTGGCACACACCTGTATTCACAGCGACTCAGGAGGCTGAGGTCGGAGGATCACAAGTTGGAGGCCAGCCTCAGCAAGTGAGACCTTCTCTCAAAATAAAAAAAAATAAAATAAAATAAAAAAGGCCTGGAGATATGGCTCAGTGGTAGAGCACCCCTGCGTTCAATCCTCAGTTTCACAAAAACATAAAATGACAGCGAGCTACCCCCATATACCCACCAGGTTGGTGAAAATCAGTGTCTGATAATATCAAAGGTAACCCTGGAGAGCAGTTAGAATGAAGATCTCATGCTGGATGGGAATGTACGTTTATTTGTTCATCTACTTTTGGAAAATTGTTGAGCATTATCTAATCAAGTCAAAGATAACACAAATATTCCATGGTCCAGCAATTTTATTCTTAGGTTGGTCGCCTGGAGACGTAACTCAGCACAACATGGGTATCAACATCGACATCAGCACTGTCCAAAATAGACCCAACCTGGAAATAGCCCAGGTGGTGATGTCATCATATACTGAAATATCACACAGCAATGAAAAGGAATAAACCACATTTTCCTTGAGTAGAGCCCTATGGCTTTATATGGCTATTTTTTCAAACTCTGAGTACATCCTCGATAGTTTTAGGCATGGTATATTCCAGAACAAAATGATTCCGGTGATGCACTCAATAAAAACCATTAACATCTTGCTACTGAGCAAGTAATAGCCTAGAAAATCGGAGGATAGGAATATTTGCTTCTGGCTCAACGGAAGGTGCTATTACCGCGCATGGACACAAGAGGGCGCTAGTCATTGAGCAGCGGCGTCTGGAGGTTTCCTAGCAACGAAGGAAAACACTGAGCCGAGAGTCCACTGTTGACTCTGGCTCCTGCGCCTGCCAGGTGGGCTGGCATTGGCCTCTGTTGTCCCTGTTGGGTGTGGAGCACCGCTGACCTTTCGTATGGAAAGTAGAGCTCTTTTCCCAAATGCAAGGTCAGCTCGATGGAGCTGGGGGGGCTTTGCCTTTGGACTTGGGGAGATGTCTTCCCTTACCAATGTGAGAGACGTACCCTCAGGCCTCAGTGCCTAGGCAACTGATGGAGACTCTGTCTCCAAATAAATAAAAAGGACTGAGCATAGAGTTTAGTGGCGAAGTGCCCCTGGGTTCAATCCCCGCTATAAAGGAATGAATGAATGAATGAATGAATGAATGAGTGAGGCAAGCAAGCTGCAGCGTAGCTCAGTGACAAAGCACTTGCCTAAGATGCACGAGGCCCTGGGTTCAATCCCCAGCACTGCATCACAGAAATAAAAGCTTTAGGTAGCCGTGGAAGTTTTCAGGATTATAGACAAAACAGAAGGTTCTAAATGAATAAGCAAGTATTAGGTGAATTTGAGATCCATCATGGTGGTAGAAATAAGTACCATAAAGAATGCAGAGTTAAGGGGCCAGGGTATGGCTTGGTGGCAGAGTGCTTGCTTAGTATTGCATAAGGTCCTGGACCTAAATGGTGGCGCTATCTGGAGGTGGTGGGACCTTTAAAAGGCGGGGCTTAGGGGAAGGAAGTTAGGTCATTGTGCCCAACTCCCACTAAAAATTTAAAACAAAATGTTATGTGGGCATATGGTGGTGCACACCTGTATTCCCAGCAACTTGTGAGGCTGAGGCAGGAGGATCACTGCAACCTAGCAAGGCCCTAAACAACTCAATGAGACCCTGCCTCCAAATAAAAATAAATAGGGCTTGGGATGCAGTGCAGTGTTAAAGTGCCCCCTGGGATACAGAAAAAAAAAAATTAAATTGAGACATAATTATTCGAATAGGGCATAATGTGATCTTCAACAAAGGTAGACATTGTGCTGCGTTGGCAAAGTCTGCTTACTTCAGGAAAGTCAGAAAATATAATATTAAACATTCCATACTGCCATATATAAGGAAATAATCTCTAGGGCTTTGGAAGTTAAATTAGGATGAACATCAGAAGGAAGCATCTTTACCATTTTTTTTTTTTTTGTATTGAACCTTGACCTCATGCCTGCTAAGAATGCTCTTCCACTGATCGACCTTCCCAGTAGATAATTTACCTTTTTAAACACATTCCCAGGTAACCTTGATGCAGATGGTCCCCTGGCTACACCCTGGCCACCACCTCAGGGTACAGTCTTATGAAGTCTTTCTGGGTGTCACTGAGACCTCTCACCCAAAACAGGACGGATATTTTAAGTTGTTTCTCCAGGAGCATTTTTCTAGTTAAATTATCGGTTTGTCCTTAATTACCCATTATCTGGATGACTATGATTATCATAATCATTAATTTATTCTCTTAATTATTAAAATTATGGGGATTAAGTTCCCAATTTCAAGAGATGGAATTGTTGGGTCAGAGGCCCGCATGCTTTTTCAAGCTCAGATATATATATTGGGGCTGGGGGTGCAGCTCAGGGGTAGAGTGCTTGCCTAGTGTGTGTGAGGCCCTAGGTTCCATCCTAAGGAATGAAGGAAAAAAAAAAAAGATTTTTATAAAAGCTGGGAGTGCACACCTGTCATCTCAGTGACTCAGGAGGCCGAGTCAGGAGGATCTCCAATTCTGGACCTGAAAGACCCCAGCCCAGCAACCTTAGGCTTAGTTACAAAATTATTAGGGCACGTCACAAACCTGCAGACAATGTGTTTTTCAGATAATCAGTTAAGTGTGACTGATTGAAAAGGGAAAAACAGGATGGTTGGGAAAGAGCAGAAAAACAGATTCCAGGGCATGCCTGAATAAACAGGGGCTAATAAGCAGGAACAGAAAAATCAGAATGCTCATATGTAACTGTCATGTGGTATTGTTCCAGGAACATAAAATGAAAAATAACTTTACCCTTTAGGTAACCTATATGCTGGGTTCAAAATAGCCAATAAAAAACCTGTTGCTTACCGCGCGCGCGAAACCTGCCCCTTGACCCTATAAAAAACCTGTACCCCAAAGCCCGGTGTGCCAGCTCACCGAAGCTCCGGCTGAGGTTTCGCTGAGCACCCACAGGCGTCTGTGTCTGAATAAACCTCATGCGTTTGCAGCCAGTGCCTCGTGCGTCTTTCCTGGACAGGGAATCGGTGGGTCTTTCAGACCAACCTGGGCAATTTTAATGAGAGCCTGTCTCAAAATAAAATAAAAAGGGCTAGAGATATAGTTCAGTTATTGAGAGGCCCTGGGTTCAATCCCCCAGTACTTCAAAAATTATTAAAATTAAATATGTATAATATAAATATATATAATATATATATATATTCAAATAGCTACATCCAAGTCAATCAAACTGGACCCCAAGGGAAAAATAAGATCACCATATTTCTTATGTGGCAGCTCAGGGTGCCCTACATGATCAAGGCCACTTAATTCTTTTTTTTTTTTTTTTTTTTTTTTTTTTGTAGCTTTATTGAGGCAAAATTGAAGTACAACAAAATGCACATATTTGAAAAATGCAATTTGACCGGTTTTGACTCATTTGGAACCAATACCATTGATATAAAAAGCATTTCCAGCAGGGCGCCTTGGCTCACGCCTGTCATTCCAGCGGCTTGGGAGAATGAGGCAGGAGGATGTCGAGTTCAAGGGCAGCCTCCACAAAAAGCAAGGCACTAAGCAACTCCGGGAGACCCTGTCTCTAAATAAAATGCAAAATAGGGCTGGGGAGGGGGGGCTCAGGGGTGGAGTGCGCACCCCCCCCAGTTCAATCCCTGGTACCAAAAAAAAAAAAAAAAAAAAAAAGAATCCAGACTGGGGGGCTGGTGGGGGTGTGGTTCAGTGGTATTGCGCATGCCCAGCCTGCCCGAGGCCCCAGCACCCAGCGGCGCTGCCTCTGAAAGCAAAAGCCTGTGGTCAGGGTCTCCCAGGTGGGATGCAGTGCGCATGCGCGGGGCTCAACCTTCTGCCCTGCGGGTGGAGCTGGTGGCAGGTCCCGGGTGCAGGTCCCCCAGGGGCCAGCCCAACCCTGCGCTGCTGCGGAGGAGGCTCCCCTTAGTGTGCGCCTCCACCCGATCTGCAAGAGTCATTGTCACCCTCTCTGAAACTGGCCCTGCTGCCTGCCTCCTCCCTCCAAGTAAATAGGTGCTGCTATTCTCAGCGACGCTGGGGACAAAAATACTTTTGCTTTGGAGGAATTTTTTTTTTTTTTTTAAGTCATGCAAATAACAGGGCAGGAGGAGGCGGGTCTATTTTAGGTGACAGCCCGCCTCGCAAGTCAAGGCCCAGATGACATCTATTGAGAACTAGGTCACTGCGCCGTTTGCACGCGCAGAAGGTCCCTTGGAACCAGCCCGTGCGCACGTCACCCCCCCCCCCCGGGGACGCAGGGGCGCGCGATCCCGGGGGGGGGGGGGGGCGGAGGGGACACGGTGCATGCTGCCATCGGAAAGTGTCCCCGGCCTCCCTCGGCCGCCACCGCGCCTGCTCGCTGCCCTCACCTCCATCTCCGGAGGCGGAGCCGCCACCCGCCTCTCTCCCCCCACCTTAGGAATCCTGCCTCCGGGTGGCACTAGGATGCGGGGACTGTCCCCCGACTTCTCTCTAGGTCAGCCAATCCAGGGGGAGCATCAGTGTCGCGCAGCGGGCTCCGGCCTCTGGAGCTGGGCTGGGTTTCTCCATCCTCAGGGGACCCCCCCCACCACCACCCGGGTGCTTTGGGGAGACCCAGAAAGACTCTCCAGGGGACAGCCAGGCACGACCGAGCGACAGAGCGCCTGACATGGCAAGGACTTGAGCAGACTTTAAAGTTGGACACCCCCCCCCCCATCTCGGGGGCTGTCACCAGCTCTGTGACCTTAGGCAGGTAACGTCCCGTCTCTGATCCCTTGTTCTCTTATTAGTAAAATGGAGATGATCCAGGCGAACTCGTAGGACTGTGTTTTTCCAGTGACTAGCATGGTTGGGGTGGCTGTCACATCTAGAAAAAAAAAAAAAAAAAGGGAATTTTCAGAATCCATGGTTGATGGGGAAGATATACTGAAGTTCTCTGCATTTCAAAACTTCAGAGTCATTATTATTATTATTATTATTTTTTTGTGACACTCATAATGGCCAGCAGTTCTATGGAACTTAGCATGTGCCAGGCACTGTTCTCAGGGGCTCGCCTGGACGACCTCATTGGTCATTATAACCTTGTGAAGTTGGCCCTGTGTTTTCCCCATTTTGCAGATGAGGAAACCTAAGGTTCAGGGGTGAAATGCTTTACCCAGTGTTATCAAGTGGCAGAGCCAAGAATCCAGCCTACACAGTTAACCGTTGCACATAGTAAAACTCTAAGCAAATGTGCCTTTTAAAATTTAAAACTGATATCTTGATGCTCAGGTAATGCTAATCGGTGAGAAGGACAAGGACAAGTCTCAACATTGTGAACTTTATTTTAATTTATTATTATTATTTTTTGTACTGGGGATTGAACCCAGGGATGCTTTACCACTGAGCTACATCCCCAGCCTTTTATTTATTTATTTATTTGTTTGTTTGTTTACTTATTTTTTGAGACAGGGTCTCATTCATTTGCTTAGGGCCTTGCTAATTTCCTGAGGCTGGCCTCAAACTTGCAATCCTCCTGCCTCCGCCTCCCGAGTCACTGGAATTACAGACGTGTCCACCTTTACAGGCTGCAAAGGCTCTTAAGAGGTCACCCAGTGTCTGTGGTGTTAACAGCCACGGTTAGAGTAACAGTGTCAAGAATATACCCAAAACCTGTGAGATGTAGTTAGTGAATGTTGTTCAACTTTGTGCAGCCCGGTAGAGAAGGATTGATCTTCTCCTGTAGCTTCTCTCAGGAGGACAATGGCTCTGCTTTTACATGATGTCATCATTTGAATGTTTCTTTCTGTGAATGGTGTGTTCATATCCTCTGACTGTTTGCCCATTGGATTCTTGACGTCTTCATTATGATTTTTAGACTCTATTACAGAAACCCATGCTTCATCTGCAAATTGAATTGAAATTTTTTTCCCCAGTTTATCATGTGACCTTGATTTTGTTTAAGATATTTATTACAATGCAGAAAGTTCACTTTTACGTAAGGGAGTTTATTAGTCTTTTATGGCTTCTGTCATTTACTGTTGTACTTACTGTCATTTACTGTTGTACCCCTGTAATTAAAAAAAAAAAAAAATATATATATATATATATATATATATATATATATATATATATATATTTATATATATTTTTAAACTTTCCCATGTTTCTCTCTATGGTTGCTTGTTTTGTTTTGGTTTGGTTTGGTACTAGTAGGGATGGACCCAGGGATGCTTTATCACTGAGCTATAAAACCCCAGCCCTTTTTATTTTTTGAGTTGAGGGTCTTACCAAGTTGCTGAGGCTGGCCTCCAAATTTAGATCCTCCTGCCTCAGCCTCCTGAGTTGCTGGAATCAAAAGCATGCACTACTTTGCTCAGCAAAGAAGCTGTTTCCAAATAAGATCAGGTTCATAGGTTCTGGGGGTTGAGACTTCAACATATCTTTGGGGGAACATGATTCAACAACTCACAACAGTTGTTTCTTCAAAATTGTCTGCTTTCACCGCCACAGCACAGGGCTGGGGACGTAGCTCAGTGGTAGATCCATGGTCAAGAGTGTGTAAGGTCCAGGGTTTATCCTCAGCTCTGCAAAAAAGGGAAAATATACAATTAAAAAGATAGAAGGAGGAGGAAAAGAAGAGGCCCAGACGTGCATGGTGGCACATACCTAGAATCCCAGCCCTCCAGAAGGCTGAGGCAGGAGGATCTCAAGCTCAAGATTAGCCTGGGCAACTTAGAGAGACCCTGTCCCAAAAAAAAAAAAAAAAAAAAAAAAAAAAAAAAATTTTAACTGGTTGGGGTATAACTCAGTGGTGGATTGAACCTTCAGTACCATAAAAACAAACGAAAACCAAAAGAAAAAAAAATAGGAAGAAAGAAAAGACACAGGATGAGTTATTTTTTTTAAAAAAAATCACAATATAGAAAGACTTCTGTAGTTTAAAATTCTCCCAAGCTAGGAGTCCAGCTCATGGCAGAGTGTATACTTAGCACGTTCAAGGCCAGGGTTCTATCCCCACCCCTTCTCAATACATAAATCAATGGAAATTCTTCCAAACCATCATTACAATAAAAAACGGTCACAACAAAATCCCTAAAAATAAAACAAAACCGCTTCAGAATAAACAGGCAAGTGGCGCACAACTGTAATTCCCCCGGCTCTGGAGGCTGAGGCAGGAGGATGGAGAGTTCCAAGCCAGCCTCAGCCAAAGCGAGGCCCTAAGCAACTCAGGGAGACCCTGTCTCTCAATAAAACACAAAATAGGGCTGGGGAGGGGGCTCTGTGGTTGAGGGCCCCTGAGTCCAATCCCCAACACTAATAAGTAAATCCATCAATAAACAGGCAAAGTCTAGGCATAAAACTTGTCTGCAAATATCAACTATTAGCTAATATTAGGATCATAAAAAAAAAAAACAATTCACACCTATTGATAAGAAAAAAATTCGAATACCCAGATAGGTCAAGGTCATGAATCGATAAATCAGGAAACAGAAACACACATATGGGATCTCTTCAGTCCAAGAATTAATTAATGAAAAAGGTACAAACTTAAAACAGCGATAGAACTTTCTAGAGAGTATACTTTCTTTTTTTTCTAATAACCCAAAAGAAAGAAAAAAATTATATTTGCTGCGGGCAAAGACGTAGTGAAACTGGGCTGCGGGTGGCACTTCAATGGGTGCCCTTCGGGAGAGCACATGGACTGCAGAGATCAAGGGCCATAAAAAAAGATTGTACCAGTTGATCCAGTTATTCGAGAGAGGGCAGAAATAATCTCAAGTGTGGGAAGCCACACGGATTGGACCCTTTAACTAAGAAGCCAAACTCTCTTTTCCTATCTTATCTCATTTAATGACCTTCGCGGCCTGCAGAAGTATGTATTCTTTGCTCCTTTGACTGATAAGGAAACCCAAGTTCTGGGAGGTGAGGCCGCTGTCAAGGTCACAGAGCTCGTAAATGACAGAGCTGGGCTCTGATCCTGGTTGATCCAGTTTTGTAAGCATTATGCTTTCACCCCCCTGGGGCTGCCCGGGAGGGAGGCAGAGAACCCTGACCCTGCCTTCAATCCAGCTCACCCACCAGCCAGATGTGGGGGCGGGAGGGGGGATGCATGGAAGGATCTCGAAGGTTGGCCAAGCTCTGAGCTTTGGTGACTCTTGATGGCTGTAAATCAAGCCCAGCAAAGACAAGTACCGAAAAAGAGTGAGAAATGTTGCAGAAAATGTTAGCTTCAGGACTTGTGGCCAAGATGAAATCTTTGTTTGAGAAGATGGGTGTTTTCTTAATTAAGATCTGCTGCTTGGTATTTAAACACCTGTTTATGTATTGAACAAAAATACAGGTTTTGGGTCTGGAAATTTCCTTGTAAATTTTCTGCTTGTTTGAAGTTATATCCAAATAATGAGTTATTTTCATTATTATTATTATTATTAGGTACTGGGGATGGAACCCCCGGGGGCAATGTCCCACTGAGCTACATTTCCTGCCCCTTTTTTCTTTAAATTTTGCGAAAAGCCAGGCACAGCGGCCCTGCCTGTAATCCCAGCGACTTGGGAGGCCGAGGCAGGAGGATCGCAAGTTCGAGGCCAGCCTCAGCAATTTAGCAAGGCCCTAAGCAACTTAGTGAGAACCTATCTCTAAAAAAAAAAGTACAAAAAAGGGCTGGGGATGTAGCTCAGGGGTTGAGTGCCTGAGTTCAATCTCCTGCACCCCCCAAAAAGCAAACATACAAACAAAAACCTCGAAACTCTTCATTTCTCACTGACTTAAAATTATAGGGCCAATGTCTGCTTCTAAGGCTTGCGGATATTGCCAAGAGTCGTGTAATGATGACCAAGTTCTCGCACATCCTGAAGCTGGTCTGGGGAGTTAGTGGACTGGATTCTCTTTGGAATCCACAGGAACTTCCCAGGCTGGTGGGTGGAAGCCGGTGAGACCTTGACCTCCATTGGTCACTGGGGATCAGAAAGGCTCCTTTAGTTCACTCCATGATCTCCACTGGTGCTGGGAGAACTCATATTCCGTTTCCAGAGAGGATAGATAGCAGACACTGTGCTATCTATTGCTGTCTAAAAAAAAAAAAATCACCCCCAAATTTAGCAGCTAACACAACCAGCATTTCTTATCCTGCAGTTTATTAGGAACAGAAATCCAGGTTCAGCCAGTGATTCTGGCTTGGGGTGTCCCCTGAGGTTGGAGTCAGCAGGGACCTTAGGGTGTTTTTGCTGGGCACAGGAGCATGCACCTGTGATCCCAGCAAACATTGGAGGCTGAGGCAGGAAGATCTCAAGTTTGAGTCCAGCCTCTGTAATTTAGTTGAGACCCTGTTTCAAAGTCAAAAGGGCTGGAGGTGTATGTAGTTCAGTGGCTCAGTGCCTCTGGGTTCAACCACAGCTCAGTGTATTTTCTATAACCTTGTTTGGGGAGAGGCTTCCTAATCAATTTATTCATTTTAATTAGGTATCTATGACAGCAGAATGCATTTCGATTCGCTGTACACAATTGCAGCACAACTTTTCGTTTCTCTGGTTGTACACGATGTAGCGTCACACCATATGTACAATCATACATGTACCTAGGGTAATGATGTCCATCTCATTCCACCATCTTTCCTGCCCCCATACCCCCTCCCCTCAATAGCTCCCCTCTGCCCAAAGTTCCTCCATTTTACCCAATGCCCCCCCTATTATGGATCAGCATCCACTTATCAGAGAGAACATTCGGCCTTTGGTTTTGGGGGATTTGCTTATTTTGCTTAGCACAATGTTCTCCAACTCCATCCATTTACCTGCAAACGCCGTGATTTTGTTCTTTTTTTTTTTATCGCTGAGTAATATTTCATTGTGTATATATACCACAGTTTCTTTATCCATTCATCTATTGAAGGGCATCTAGGTTGGTTCCACAGTTTAGCTATTATGAATCGAACTGCTATAAACATGGATGTGGCTGTGTCCCTGTCGTGTGCTGATTGTAAGTCCTTTGGGTATAGACCAAGGAGTGGGATAGCTGGGTCAAATGGTGGTTCCATTCCCAGTTTTCCAAGGAATCTCCGTACTGCTTTCCAGATTGGCTGCACCAGTTTGCAGTCCCACCAGCAGCGTATGAATGTGCCTTTTCCCCCACGTCCTCGCCAACACTTATTGTTGTCTGTATTCTTGATAGCTGCCATTCTGACTGGAGTGAGAGGAAATCTTAGAGTAGTTTTGTCCTCCTCCGAGCAAGGGGGTACTCTCAGGCAGAGGGCAGACCCTAGTGGGGGGGGGTCTGTGTGCACCCAGCAGCTGGTTCCCCATTTCCCCTCCCGACGGGAACACTATCCCAACTCAAGGTGGAGATGACACTTGGAGAATTACAGCCATTGAGCAGGGCTGCACCCTGTTCCTGAGGTGGGGGAGAGCCAGGTAGGTGGGGTGAGGGTAGGGAAAAGTCTCAGAAAGAGGATTGGCAGCCAGAGGCTCCTGGGAGCTGAGGAAGAGGCCCATCAAGAGTTTCAGGACAGAGGCAGGGAGCAGCAAGTCTCAAAGGGGAGAGCCTTCAGGGGTGGGGGTGAGGAAGGTCCTGTGTGGCTAGCTGACCTCAGGCCCCTGAGACCACCCTGCCCCCAGCAGCACATGATAAGATGTTTTTCTATGGGAATCGAGGCCTCCCTGAGGCCCTGGGCATGGGCCTGTCCCCTGTCACAGGAAACCTTCTCTGGAAGACGGATTAGCTGGTGGGCCTGGCCCAAGCACACCGAGAATCACATAAGGAGATGGAAATTCAAAGTCTGACTCTAAAGCTTTGTGATGTTTCTGCGACTTGAAGCAATGACAGGCCAGGAAAAAGCAGCGAACACAATGAAATTTGGGGCATTCCTGCCTGAGGAGGTGCCAAGGAGAAGTTGTCCGCAACCAGATTTAAAGGAGGGAAAAGCATTTCCTTCAGGGGGAACAGCATGAACGAAGTCACTGAGCAGCTCTGGGTTCCACTATCTGTGAAGGCTTGGTGGGAGAAGAGGACTGCGAGATGGGAGAGAAGCACAGAGGCAGATTTCAACAGGAAGGGCCAAGTGCTGCCAAGGGCTTGGGAAACCCTCCTGGGGTGTGTCTGGGGACCACCAAGAGCAGTGTGCATTCCCATGGCTGTGCAAGGCAGACGGTTGGGGGCTTTCAGGGGTTGGGGAAGAAGTTGAGCCCAAGTTTGGATAATTTTTGGATGAATTTTGGCCCCAAAAGGCAAGAACCAGGGTAGAAAATGGAAAGGATTAAAGGTCACTTGGAAGTGCCCACATTTTTCTTCTTCTGATGTATTAGTCCATTTTCTGCTGCTACAACAAAATACCTGAAGCTGGGTACTTTATGAAGAAAAGAGGTTCATTGTACTCACGGTTGGTTGTCAGCTTCTGCTCAGCTCTGATAAGGGCCTTTAGGCAGGTGTCATGTGAGTGATCCACATGGCCAAAGAGCCACAGAGATTCAGGGGCCAGTTTTGTTCATTTAATAACAATTTTTTTTTTTTTTTTTTTTACAGTAATGAGGATTGAACTCAGGAGTATTTTACCCCTGGGCTCTATCCCCAGCCCTTTTAATTGTATTTTGAGAGAAGGTCTCTCTAAATTGCTCAGGCTGGCCTTGAACTTGTGATCATCCAGCCTCAGCCTCCCTAGTGATGGAGATTACAGGTGGGTGCTCCTACTCCTCACACAACCTGCGCTTGAAGGAACTAACCAGGGTCCCATGAGACCTAGATTAATCCCTTCTGAGGGTGTCACCTCCAGTGGCCTCATGACCTTTCACAAGGCCCCACATCTCGAGATTCCACCCCCACACCAGGGACCAAGTTTCAAGCACTTGGTCCTGGAACCCTCGGGGGACACATTCAAAGAAAATCCAGACCACAGCACCTGGTGATCTGTCCCTATAAGGCGGAAAGCAGCAGGTGGTGGTGGGGGACATTATCCTGGGCACACTGTGGCCAGGGTCTGTGCTCTTCTGTTCCACCACCTCCCAGTGGGGACAGAAGGCAACTGTCCCTCCTCCTGCTTCACCTGAGGGACAGGCTGAGAGTCATAAGGGTGAGGGGGGACTGGAATTTGGTCTCAAATCTGTCTGACTCCAGAGCTCCAGTTGGCTCCCCTGCACAAAGGAGAGGAGGGGTTTGGTTCATTAAAGAGAAGCTACGTTCTCTTTAAGAGCTGGTGACCGAGGACTGTGGTGGAGAGGGGACGTTGGGCCCCTTGATGAAGGTCTTTAGCCCTGAGGTGTGTTGGATTGAACCCAGCCAGGCCCTTTGGTTATTTTTCTAAAAAATTTTGAGATGGGAGGGGTCTCACGATTGCCTGAGGCTGGCCTTGAACTTGGAGATCCTCCTGCCTCAGCCTCCCAAGCTTCTGGGCTCCCAGGCCACCGAGCCTGGCATGTTCCAAAGCTTTGGGTGGGTAATTCACTCACTCACTCGCGTAGTTCAAAATTTAAAAATGATGGAGAGCTAGCCGGGGAAAACTGCTTTTTTCCACTCTCATACCTCATCTACCCAGTTCCCAGCCTCCCCCAGCCTGTGATCATTGTAGCATTTTATGTGACCTCCAGACGTACTTGGGAAGCCTCTGCAAGCAAATGCTGTCCTCCCTTTTTGCAGGAAGGAGCACACTGTCTACATTGTGTTTTTTTTTTTTTTTTCATTCAGCAGTATTTCTTGGACGTCTCTCCAGGTGAGGACACAGTTCATTGTTCTAACAGCTGTATGGCTATTTGTTTAGATCACAGGCAACGTGACAAGGAATAACCTGTTTATACATCATCTCCTTCACGTCCAAGTGCGTCTGTCGGATAAATTCCCATAGACAGAAATTTTTTGGACCAAAGAGACATTTGTCTCTTTAAAATTTTTTATTTATTTTTTTGTTACCGGGGATTGAATCCAGAGGGGTGCTTTACCCCTGAGCCGGCATCCCAAGCCTTTTTATTTTGGATTTTGAGACAGGGTCTCGCTAAATTGCTGAGGTTGGTCTTGAACTTGAGATCCTCCTGTGTCAGCCTCCCAAGCTGCTGGGATTACAGGTGTGTGATGACGCCTGGCTCCATGTGTCAATTTTTAACTGCTTCCCAAGAGGACTGAACCAGGCTATCCTGCAGATGGCATCACAGCTTGGGGGTGGCCAGCCCCTTACCCCATTGGGACAACATAAAGTGCCCCTTGCAGGGGGGGGTGACCCTTGGCAAGAGACCTGCTCTTGCAGACCTGTCCTCCATTCTCTCTACACCCGCCTGTTCCAGGGACACAAACTCCAACCCCGCAGAACTGCCTGCTGTCCCACAAACATCTCTCTCTGGTGCCGCCTCTGTCCTTGGCCCATCCATACTCTTCCTGCCTTCCTGCTCTGAGCTCCTCCTTCTCAAGCAGGAAAATTCCGACTGATCCTTTAGCACTTGGCTTAAGACTGGTCTCTGCGGAGGCTTTTCTGCTCAGCCATGCCAGGGCCGGTCACTCTCTTCTTCCTCCGCTGGGTGCCCTCCCAATCACCTGGAGGGCTGTTTATTTACATTGCTCTCTTTCCTAGCACCCATCCAGGGCCAGACCCACACTTCAAACTCATCTGTGACTAAAATTAAACTCACCAGAGAGGCAGGATGGCACGGAAAGGTCACAGCCTGGCTGTGACTCTAGCCTCTGTCCTGTTCTTACTTAGCCTGTCTCATCTCCTCCTGGCTCCCTAACTCCTTCCACACTGGTCTCCTGTCCCTCTTCATGGCCCTTGGCTCTAACTGCTTAGAACCACACTCTCTTTTGTGTGCCTGGTCCTGGGGATTGAACTCAGAATCCCGCCGCTGAGCTACGTCCCCAGTCCTTTTTATTTATTTACTTATTTATTTTTTAAAATAGTTTTTTAGTTGTTGATCGATGTTTATTTATATGTGGTGGTGAGAATTGAACCCAGTGCCTCACACATGCTAGGCAAGTGCTCTACCACTGAGCTTCAGCCCCCAGCTCCTTATTCATTTTTTTTAAAATTTTGAGACAGCATCTCAAAAGTTGCTGAGGCTGGCCTTGAATTTGAGATCCTCCTGCCTCAGCCTCCCAAGTTCAGTCACTGGGATTACAAGCCTGTAACCACCGTGCCTGTCTTTCTCATCCTTCGGTGCCCAGTTTAACGATCACATGAGAGGGGGGTCCTTCCTTGACTCCTGAAACCTAAAAGGCAACACCCTTTGCCCAATAATTCTGTCATCGCCCTCTTCAGTGATTTAGCACAGTCCTGATTGACAGTCATGGCGCTCTGTGGCTGTGTCTGCTGCTGATCTCCACTGCTAGACTTTAAAGCCTTGACGCGTTCACTGTCACAGGGCCAGCGCTAACACACAGGGCCTGACATACAGGCTAGGCATTACCCAAATCTTATATTTTTTATTTTTATTTTTTTTGCAGCCGGGGGGGATTAAACCGGGAGCCTCGTGCATGCTAGGTAGGCGCTCTTTCACTGAGCTACGTGCCCAGCCCTTACTCGTTTATTACAAATTCCGAGACAGGGACCCACATCTCGAGATTCCCGTGGATTCGCATTCCCTGGTGTTTCTCAGATGAAAAGCACCTGGTGCGCAACACCTGGGACAGGCCTTTCTGCGCATGTGCGGACCTATTTTAACAGCGCGGAGCGGCGGGCAGGAAGGGTACCGGCTCCCAAAATGTGCACCGAAGATGCCAGATTGCCCCCCGGGTGTCCATTCCGGCCCGCGAAGGCTCCACGGCCCCTGAGGCCACACTGGACGATCAGTTTTTAACTCTTTCCCCCCATCTGATGCGGGGGTCCACTCCTTGATTGGCAGGTGAGGCAACTTTCCCACACAGCCCGCCCGTGGCGGAGCCGCGATCCGTCATGAGAGGACGCGCCAAAGCTGGACGCTGTGCTGTGTCCAGGGCAGGTGTGGCCACCCACCCGAGGGCCTTGCGATGCTGGCCGACGGGCCGTCCTCTCCCCCTCTGGGCCTCAGGCCCCTTCCACCTGCTCTTCACGATTACCGATCGCTTCCCCCCAAGAGTCAGCCCCTCAGCAGCGCCTCTCGGCCTCCTTAGTTTTGAAATGGCGGCCGCGAGGCCACGCCCCGGAGGCGGGGCCTGAGTTCAGGCCCGACCGGTGGATCCCCGAGCCAAGAGTGAAGTCGACAGCCCGCCGGGGAGAGCTCGCGCAGAAGCGGAGAGCCGGTGGGCCCCGCAGGTCGGGAAGAAGAGCACCGAGCAGACGCCTCGCTTGCCGGGGCCGCCCGAGAGTGTCTTCCATCGCGGGCGTTCGGGCCGCCATCTTAGATGGCGGGAGTCTGAGAAGAACGAGTGTGAGGCGGGAAGGCCTTCTCGGTCGCTCTCTTTTGGGCCTCCAAAAAGGCCAGCTGACCGGGCTTTGGGGCGTGTGCCCTGAGGCCGCGGAGCGCAAGTGGGACGATGCGGGGTCTTCCCGGGGCCCCGTCCCCTGGGCTGGGGACGCGTCGAATGTGACCGCCTCCCGTTCCCTCAGCCGCCGCGGGGAGGAGGAGGAGCGGACCAGACGCCGCCGCCGCCGCCGCCGGACGGCAGGTCGCCGGGGCGGCCTGGCTCCCTCAGGTGGGCTCCGAGGCTGGGTGGTGGGTGCGGCGGGAGGCCGGCGGCGGGCTCGGGGGACGGGCCTGGGGCGGCGCTGACGGAGCGGCCCCCCGCGGCTGCCGGGTGGAGAGCCCGGGCCAGGCCGCTGTCACCCCGGGTGGCGCTGGGCGGGCGGGCGGGGGCCCCGGGGCCGGGTATCATGGCCGGCCAGCCTTGTCCCCACATCCCTCCTCAGGTTTCCTTGGGCTGGCGGAGACGTGCCAGCGCCGCCCCGGTGCCCAGTGCGCATTCCTCCTATTTTGGCAGCGGGAGACTCCGCCCGGAGCTGCCCCGTATCTTTGTTGTCACTCGGATGGGCTCACGGAGCGGGGGGGGGGACCTCGGCTGGCGCCTCCTCCCTGGGTTCCTGACCCGAGTGACACCTTTTCGGGGGCGGACGCGAGGAGTCGGGGAAGGGAGGACGAAATGGGTCAGTGCCCCGCCACAAAGGCATCCGCGCCGCGCCCTGGGCTTCTGGGCTCTGCGGGTTTTGCTAATGAGAGGTTCGGGCCGCTTCCACCGGGGCCTGGCCTCGGGGTGTCCCCCCGGCTCGGAGCGCCCGGGCTGCCCTTTGTGGGCCGCGAAGAGCCGCCCCGGATGCCTCAGTCCCGCGGCCGCCCCGGGGCTCTGCAGAGCGCGTCGCCGCTCGGACCCGGGGAGTCTGGGCACCGGGCGAGGCGGGGCGGCCGCGTTCATTCATTGTTCTCGGTCCAGGGCCTGGGTGCGCCTCTGGGGCTGCTCCTCGGGTGGGAGGAATGGGGGGGACCTCGTCTGGCTCCATGATAAGCCGTGTCCGGGCGCTAGGGGGTCACTGGGTGGAAGTGCGGGGGGATCGCCGCGCACGTCGGTCGAGCTGTGCTGTCCGCGGGGCCCGGGGTGGGCCGAGTCCGCCCGCCCGCCCTCCCTCCCTGCGCTCCCAGGGCGTGGAAACAATGCGGCGCGATAAGGCCCGGTGGACCGAGTGTCCTGGGAACTCGGAGCAGCCAGTTTTGCTTGGGGGAGTTGAAAATCGGACAGCGGAGGAGGCTCGGGCGCCCGGGGGTTTTGTGCGGAGTTTGCAAGGACCGGGCTGGTGCTGCCCAGGTGAGGCCGAGGGGGCGCCGCGTAGGCTGAAGGCGCAGCTGCCACCCAGGCAGAGCTTGCAGGAGCTGGGGATGAGTTCGGGGGGCGGCAGACAATCTGGGGTGCCAGAAGGAAATGGCGAGGCGTGAGGGTCTCAGAGTTGAGAGAGTGTGATGGTCGCTGTTGTAGATAGTGGTGAACTGGTTGATTGACTTCAGGTTTGTCCCAAAGGTATGCTCTCATTTTTTTGGGAGGGGGGGCGGGCGGTGGGGTGCAGGGCCTCTCACCTTGGGCCTCTGGCATGCTAGGCTTTGTACCAATGAGCTTCCACCCCAGCCCGGTGTTGCTGATTCTTGACTCGAGCTGCTAGCTACCCCCCTACCGCCCCCGTGATGTTAAAGCTGATAGCTGTTGAAATGATTTACTTTGTTAAACTCGGTCAAGAACATTATGGGTTTTGTGCTGATAAAATGGAGAGTGGACTGAAATTGTGCTGATAAAATGGAGACTGGACTGAAATTCCCATTTCTAGAGATTCTTGCGAAAGATTCTTATAAAATTATACCTGGCTCAGAAAAATGTTGAGTTTTATAAACGTGGTACCTACCCTCTGCTGATTCTGAACTTTGAATGACTGTTGACAGTATAAACTGTTCCTCACCCATAAGAAATTGGCAGATTATGTAAAACCTACATCTGAAAAACTGTAGGAGGCAAGTTATTTTATTTTTTAAAAATTAGTTGTAGATGGACACAACACCTTTATTATCTTTATGTGGTGCTGAGGATTGAAATCAGTGCCTTATGAATGCTAAGTAAGATTCTATTGCTGAGCCACAACCCTAACCTCTGGTATTTTTTTAAATAATGTATTTTGTATTGTAGACTGTTTCTTTGGATTGATTCTTCGGTTTTCAGACCTGTTATAAAGTCTTTAGCTCTGTTAACAAGTCTTTGTCTTTCTTAAACAGCTATTGTGATTAATGCTCATGTTAAAATAATTATTATGGTGTTAAAAGACTTCAGCTGGCAATTCCTAAATGTCTTGTGAGTTCTGTTGCTTGTGTATCACTGAAAAACGTTAAGATTCTTTCCATTTGTTTTTACCCTTATCATTTCAAGGGATAAGCTGTTTAAATTCCAACAGAAACATTTGACCCAGTTGAACACTGGATACTTGGAAAAATAAACCTGTTACTGTTTTGTTCTAAAAGCTTATCTTTTAGGTATGTGGTGTTTGCAATGATAGGTTGTAGCAGGATTGCTTAGTTTTTGTTGCAGTCAATAGTTGAAAAAACTAGTGCCTTTGAAGTGGAAGGCTTGAGTGAAATACATTTGAACATACTTTAAGGGATTTGGTTTAGTAGGAAAAAGAAGCATTAAGCTGGTCATTATCAACAAAAAGTGAAAACTGAAGAGTGTTTAAACATCCAGTATTATATTACAGTTGCTCTGCCACAAGTTGCTTTTAGCTTGAAGTATGATGGTTGTTGACTATGAAGATTAAACAACGTCACTTTTTGGAAGTTAAATTTGATTTTTGTAGGAGGACTAGATTTATTTTTGAGTTGGGAAGTCTAATAATTTCAAATTCCTATTGCAAGAATTCTATTAGCAAATTGTGATTCCTCTGTATTTAAATCTCAGATGAACGTTTGTTAGTAACCCACTGCCTAAAAATAGAGAAATGTTACATGAGCCAGCACTTTTGTTTGCATGTTAGAAACATAATAGGCCATACCTAATAATCCGGGTCTTGGGAGGCGCTTGTTAACGTAATAGCAGGCCTTAATGTTGACTTGCAGGAGAGAATCTTAAATATTGCCTTTGAAAGGCAGTGAACTAATGTGACAGTTGAGGGGGTTTATGAAACCACAAGCTCAAGATTCAACTTGCAAAGTTGTTGTGTTTTGTTTTTTAAGTTGTGCAGATCCTGGAAGTCATTTTTTCAAAAACACATGACTGTAGTTGGAAAATTGCTCACCTTGACCAAATTAATTGGAAAATCAGGAACACCGGGTTCTCTTAGAATGTGGTTGTTTAGGTCTCTTATTTTTTTGGCATGTGCATAGAGGGGCAAATTTCCTGACTGCTCATCTAACTTGGTTCAAAATATAACAGTAGATATGAGGATCATAGTTTAGTTGATACTTATGGCACAGGGTTGTCCTATTTTATCTGTAATCCTCCTAGCAGGGGGTTTTGTTCTTGCCTGCAAAGTTGAGAGTTAAAAACTCCTTAATTACATATTAAAGTTTTCACCTTTAATTTTACAGTGTTTGAGTCATTCTCTTTCTCTTTTTATTCCCAAATTACTTGTAGCTCTCGGTGATTTTAGTAGTTAACTTCAGATCTGTTTGCCTTCTAAAATTACTCCTAGAATCTCCTTTAACCAAGGAAAATGTCAAGTGGGTGTTGTTTCTTTGTTATTGGTTTTGGCTCAGGCTAGCTAAGTTTCTTTGGCAAATTACTCATGAAGTGTGTTAATTGGCATCACATTCCAATCAGTGTACATAGTATTTTTTTTTTTTTTTTTTAGGAACACTTGACACATAGTTTTATTTTTAGACTAGATTCTAAAGGATTTTACTGGGTGGGGATTAACAATTCTAAAACTACTTTAGAATGTAAAAGGTCTTTGTGATTTAGAAATTGTTTACATTTTTGGTTACTGAATGGGAAAGAGCAGGCCCTGATAATATTTTAAGAAAACCCTTGTGGTCTGTGCAGTGGTATCTCCTCCTGTTTCTTCTACATATTGGATTTAATTTGCTATCATCCAGTAGCAGGAGTAAATATGTCCTTACTGTTTTAGTCAAGATGTTCTATTTTTTACCAGCCTGCTGTGAAAGTAAACATTCTTTTTTTTTTTCTTTCCTGGGGGTGGTGGTACTCGGGATTGGCACTCAACCACTGAGCCACATCCCCAGCCCTATTTTGTATTTTATTTAAAGTCAGGGTCTCACTGAGTTGCTTAGTGCCTCACTTTTGCTGAGGCTGGCTTTGAACTCATGATCCTCCTGCCTCAGCCTCCAGAACTGTTGGGATTTGGGGGGGGGGGGCACTTCTTCCAGCTCTTTTTTTTTTTTAAGCTCCATAACTAGGCATCATATTTAGGCAGTGTTTTCCTTCATTCCCAGTTAGATTTCTGATGGAAGAGTAAGGGTAGTTGATAGTTCATTTGTATTTATGAGTGTTCATTCTTCGTCTGCATAGTTTGGAGACTATTTAAATTTGAGGTTTTGCCTAAATTTGAGATAGATGAAATCCTAGTTTTTTCCTGGAAGAATACAGCTCTTGACCTCCATGGCAGTTCTAATTAGGAAGCTTAAGAGTGTCTGGGAGAGACATTTTCCTGGCTCCAAATGGATCGTTAAGAAAAGAGCACCCACTGCATTTAAGAAAGTTGATTAGCAATAGAAAAGACTGGAAATCATTCACACCTCCAAAAAAGAAATGACTAAAGTATAGCCACCTGATGTGGGACACTATCCTTTCCCTTAACATTGTATATGAAGCATTTATGACATGAAAAAATGCTGAACACAACATTATGTATCTGGAATGACTTTACAGTTGGATTTAAAAAGTCGAAACAATAAAGTGGAATATTATTCAGTAATAAAAAAAAGTGATGTACTGATACACATATACAATGTGGATGGACTTTGAAAACATGCTAAGTGAAAGAAGCCAGACACAAAAGACCTCGTATTATGATTTTATTTCTGTGACATGTTCAGAATAAAATCTGTAGAGATAAAAATTAGGGATTGGGGAAGTGGGACTAGGCAGTGGCTGACTGTAATAGGAGGGTTTCTTTTTGGGTGATGAAAATATTCTAAATTGATTATGGAGATGGATGCACAACTCTGAATATAATAAAAGTCACTGAAATACATGCCTTTAATGAGTTGTAAAGAAAGTAAATTATATCTTCAGCTAAAACAAACCAAAACATATACATAGAAATGCATATAGATGTTACCAGTGGTTAAGTGATAGACATAAGGATAATTTTCCTCTTAATATATACTTCTGTACTTCCCAAATTCTCTGAATACATTGCCAGGAGTGGTGGTGGGGCAGTACTGGGAACTGAACCCAGGGCCTGTGCACTGAGCTATATTCTTATCTCTTTTTAAATACTCTTATTTTGAGGCCTGTTTTTTTCTGTTAGTTGCCTCGATTGGCCCTGAATTTGTGATCCTCATGCCTCAGCCTCAGGAGTTGCTGGGATTATAGGCATGTGCTACCACACCGGCCTCTTACATAGCTTTTATAATAGAAAAACACATTTATTAAAAAGTTAAATGAATTGGGCTGGGGTTGTGGCTCAATGGTAGAGCGCTTGCTGAGTGTGTGTGAGGCACTCTGGGTTTGATCCCGATACCACATTTTAAAAAAATTAAGTTATTGTGTCCATCTACAACTAAAATTTTTTTTTTTAAAAAGTAAAATGAATTAATTTTGTTCATTGCATGGGTCCTTAACACCAGCCATTCGGTCACTTGTCAGATTGCATTGACAGATGTGTTTTTGAGCTGCTTTCAGGTATACACCTGCCTCCAGATTAGTTCACGCCTTTATTACTATTTGCCTGGATTGTTAGACCTTTGATCTAAACTCTATTTCTTCCCTTACCAGAGCCCTCTCCAAATTACTGCCAGATTCATTTTGTTAATGTGCAGACTCTTGCTGGGTGGGGTGGTGCAGGCCTGTAATCCCAGTGACTCAGGAGGCTAAGGCAGAAGGATACCAAGTTGAAGGCCAGCCTCAGCAATTTAGGGAGACCCTGCTTGAAAGGAGTGGGAATGTAGTTCAGTGGTATAAAGTGCCCCTGGGTTCAATCCCTAGTACCCATTCCCATTCTCTAAAATAGTGCAGATTCTTACAAATTAAATTTTATTGTTTTTTGGAACATGCCACAAATTTCAAAGCGCACAGAAAATTAGGTTTTGCAGAGTAATTCTGCCTTCTTTTTTGTTTTGCAGCTACTCTGCTTTCTTTGAAGAGAAATACATTATTGGGGTTCCTATGCATCTGTTTCTGATGACCCAAGAAAAATAAGTGTAGATGTGCTCACCTTACTTTCTTTCTGAAATCCTCAAGTCTTTATTGCCTACCAGACCAAGTATACATTTCTTGCCTGGGTGTCTTGCTTACATGACTTCCTCATGTACTATGTTTTGTGCAATTCAAAAGGTAGGGGTGTTTATCTTTTTTTTTGTTTGTTTTGGTGGGGATAAAGGATTGAACCGTGGGACCCTTTACCACTGAGCTATACTCTCTTTATCTTGTGACAGAGTCTCTCACCTTGCTGAGTTGCTGAGGGTGGCTTCAGACTTGGAATCCTCCTGCATCAGTCTTCTGAAATCCCAGAAAATGCTGGGATTTCAGGCATGTGCAACCTAAGCTTGATCAAAAGCTATTTTTAAATTTTTTAGTACTAGGGATTGAATTCAGGGATACTTTACCACTGAATCACATCACCAGCTCTTTTTCTTTTTTAATTTTTGAGACAGGGTCTTTCTAAATTGCGTAGGGCCTCACTAAATTCCTGACAGTGGCCTGGAACTTGAATTCCTCCTGCCTCAGCCTCCCAAGTCACTAGAATCCTAGGCGTGCGCCGCTGTGCCCACCTTAAAAGCTGTTTTTTTAAAGCACTTTGTAGATGCTGGCTACTGTGCTTGGTGCAGGTAGAATAAGGCAAGTTCCTGCCTTCAAGGACCTTATCTAATGGAGAGAGCCTTACAGATTTCCTCACTTTTATCTGTTCCTCTTTTAAAAGCCATTTCAAACCCCATCTAAAAATCATTTCCTGGTCTTTTGCTCTCCTTTCCACTCTTTCCTGTCATTTTCTGTACTTGAACTTCTCCCGAAAACCCTTGCATTTGCTTTTCTTTTGCATTTGATTTTCTTATGGCCTTTATCATGTAGTTGTTTGTGAACTTATCATTCCATTAGATTATAAATTCAAACTAAAGTGAAAATGCTTTTCACTAGATGTTTGTTTATTAATATTTTGTAGGAAAATTTCCACTCGAGGCAGAGACGAGGCTCTGGTTCTTGGTGTAAGTGCTGAGTCTTAACTTCCAACACTTAATACTAAGTTTTACAAGTCCTCTTATTTAACCTTAAATAATTTTGTGCAAATGCTTTTTAGTACCCTGCACTTGTAGACTTGTATTTATTGTGAGACCTATTAACTTCTTTACGTTTTTTTCCTCTTTTTTTTTTTTTTGTACCTGGACTGAACTCGGGGGCACTGGACCACTGAGCCACATCTCCAGCCCTATTTTGTATTTTATATTTAGAGACAGGGTTTCACTGAGTTGCTTAAAATCTCATGGTGCCTGAGGCTGGCTTTGAACTCCCAATCCTCCTGTTGCAGCTGTTGGGATTACAGGTGTGCACCCTGCCCGGCTATCTTTTTCCTCTTAGAGGACTTGAGTTTTAATCACTTTGCAATTCTCAGGTTAACACAGTGCCTGGACCCCAGTTGCAGTGGAATTTGTTGGATATAAGCTGCTAAATAATGTTTATTGTGTTGAATTTTGTCTTAAGTCTGACTAGGCTTAGCCTCCTTAAAGGTGGGGCATATTTTACTCTTCTTTGTATATCTTTGGTTCTTTTTTTTTGTTTTAGTTTTTTTTAGGTGGATACAATATATATATATATATATATATTTTATTTCTATGTGGTGTTGAGGATCAAACCCAGCACCCCGCGCGTGCCAGGCAAGCGCGCCACCATTTGAGCCATATCCCCAGCCCTCTCTGGTTCTTAAAACCTTATTTTGCTTATACAACACTAGTTGAAGGAGTAGAGGTTCAGAGGTTGATGACCTGTGGATTTCGTGTCTTACCCCTGCCACCACCACACCTGCGCACTGCCCTCTCCCACTCTCCACACCCCCACAATACAGAGAGTGTATACTTGATTTGTTTGCTGGGTGCTGTGACATGAGTGTGTGTTCCCTGCAATTTGGGAGACCCGAGGCAGGAGGTTTGCAAGTTCGGGGCTAGCCTGGGCAATTTATTGAGACCCTCAGCAACTTAGACTCTGTCTCAAAATGAAATATAAATTGGGGGGCTGGAGTGCCTGTAATCCCAGCAGTTTGGAGGCCGAGACAGGAGGATTTCAAGGTCAAAGCCAGCCTCAGCAACTTAGGGAAACCCTGTTTCTAAAGAAAATATTTGAAAGGGCTGGGGAGGTGACTCAGTGGTTAAGCGCCCCTGGGGTTCAATCTCTAGTACATATAAATAAAATAAATAGGACTAGGGGTGTACCTTAGTGGTGGAGCACCCTTGAGTTCAATCTCCAGTACCAAAAAAACAAAAAACAAAACGGGTGTGGAGGTATATGCCCGTATTTCCAGTGACTGGTTGGCTGAGGCAGGAGAATCTTTTAAGTTCCAGGCCACCCTCAGCAAGTTGGTGAGACCTTGTCTCAAAAGTTTAAAAAGGGTGGGGGATGTAGCTCAGGGGTAAAGTGTCCCTGGGTTTAATCCTCAGTATCCCCCAAACAAACATTTTCTCAGAATTTTGTAGTGTAGGAACTGTGATTGGTACCAGCTGGCTGACGCTCCTCCCTCAGTTGGGCACTGTCTGTCGTGTTCTGTTCTTCCTGTTGGTTCCTTGAGGACATTTGCCAGCTTTAGCAGCTCTTACCATGCTGGCTTCTGCAGCCTTGGTTTTTAGACTTCAAGAAAATTTTAACCAGAGGCAATGAAGAGAGAACTGATAACTCTCCTGCCTGCCTTGACCTTAGTTTGGACTGGGATTAGAGTATGAGTGTGAGAGTAGACATAGTGACCTTTCTGGCTAGTTTAACTAACTGTCTGACATTGCAAATGGTCCCTTAAGCTGTGTGTGGATATGTGTGTTAAAATATAACATAAAATTTGCCATTTAAACCATTTTAGGCAAGCAATTCATTGACAGTGGTCTTTGTTTTGTACTGGGGTTGAACCCAGGGGCAGTTGACTGCTAAGCTACAACTTCAGCAGCCCTTCAATTTGGCAGGGTCTTGCTGATTTGCTGAGGCTGGCCTCCAACTTGTGATCCTCCCATCTCAGTCTCTGCAGTAGCTGAAATGACAGCATTGCGTCACCACACCCAGCTACATTCACAGTGCCTGTAATCATCACCACTATCCATTTCCAGAGCTTTTTCATCATCCTAAACAGAAACTCTACCCGTTAAATAATAATTCCCCGCCCTCAGCCCTTGGCAACTCGATTCTACTTTCTCTCTGAATTTTCCTGTTCCCGATTCTTCGTCTAAGGGGGACCATATAATATCTATCCTTTGGTGTCTGGTTGATTTCACCCAACATGTTTTCAAGGTGCGTCCACTGGCAGCATTATCAGTACTTCACTCTTTAGAGCTGAATAATATTTAATTGTATGGGTATGTCATATTTTGTTTATTCATTAATCTATTGATAGACACTTGGATTGTTTCTGCCTTTTGCTGTTTTGAATAATGCTGCTGTGAGCATCGGTGTAGGAGCATCTGTTTGAGATCCTGCTTTCTGTTCTTTCAGGTATATATGGAGGAGTGTTACTGGTGGGTCTTAAACTTTAAGTTTGTGTTTAACTTTTCTTTTTTCTTCTAGATACTGGGGATCAATCTCAGGGGTGCTTTACCACAGAACTGCATCCTTAGTCCATTTTATTTTTTATTTGCAACAGGGTCTCACTAGTTACCCAGGTTGGCCTCCAACTTGTGATCCTTCTGCCTTAGCCTCCAGAGTTGCTGGGATGATGGGCAGTGCACCACTGTGCCCAGCCTGTGTTTAAGTTTTTGAGGAACTGCCACACTGTTTTGCACAGTGACTCTGTCATTTTACGTTCCCCACTAGCAAAGTGCAAGGGTTCCAGTATCTTCACATCTTGGCCAACTCTTGGTATTTCCCTTTTCTTTTTTTGTTTTGTTTTTTAAATAACAACAATTTCTAACAAGTGAGAAGTAGCACTGGGCTGCTTTTTTTTCTTTCTTCTTGCTAAGTAGAACTAATGGGTAAACCAGAACCATAGATGTCGGCTATATTTCAACCTGATAGATTTCCCCTCCCTTACCAACGTATTTGTATATAATACTCTTCACACAGATAAATTTGATACACAATTAATGGCTCCTCTTTTTTTCTGAAGAGTAAAGTTTATCTGTAAGCTGGTAAGTGTAGTTATTCTAGTTAACCTTCTTTATATGCTCAGATGCTTTCTTTCTTTTTTTTTTTTTTGAGGAGAGAGAGAATTTTTTTATTTTTTTTTAGTTTTTCAGCGGACACAACATCTTTGTATGTGGTGCTGAGAATCGAACCCTGGCCGCACGCATGCCAGGCGAGTGCGCTACCGCTTGAGCCACATCCCCTGCCCTCAGATGCTTTCTTTAAAATATTTTTTAGTTGTCAATGAATCTTTATTTTTATGTGGTACTGAGAATTGAACCCAGGGCCTCACACATGCTCATCAAGCGCTCTCCTGAGCCCGAGCCCCAGCCCCAGCCCCTCCTCATATGCTTTTAATCTAAAATATATTTAGGCTGGTTGAAGTGGCGCATGCAGGAGAATCAAAAGTTCAAGGCCAGCTTCAGCAACTTAGGTCCTAAGCAAATTAACGAGACCCTTAAGAAAAAAGACTGGAACTCAGTGGGTGAGTACCCCCGAGTTCATCCCCAGTACTAAAACAGAAAAAAAAAAAAAAAATTGTATTTAAAGGTAGCTCAGTGGTAGAACACTTGTCTACTGTGTATGAAGCCCCCCTGATTCAATCCCTAGTACTGCTCAAAAATGAAAAAAAAAATGTATTTGGTTAACCAGTGAGTAATGATTTCAACTGATAGTGCATTGCTTTTTTCAGTTAATCTCTTATCATCCACTAATATATTTGTAATATCCCATTTTTACAAATAAAAATATTTATAAGTACATATATATCCATACTTAGAAAAGAGTGGATACACATGTCCTTATACTTTAAAAGCTGCTACAAGATGTTGACATCTATTACAATAAACATCTGTGAGTTAAAATTTTTATTTTTATTTATTAATTTTTTTTTTAGAGAGAGAGAGAGAGAGAGAATTTTTTAATATTTATTTATTTAGTTCTCGGCGGACGCAACATCTTTGTATTTGGTGCTGAGGATCGAACCCGGGCCGCACGCATGCCAGGCAAGCGCGCTACCGCTTGAGCCACATCCCCTTTATTTTTATTTTTTAGAATTTAAAATTTTAAAAATATTTTTCAGATTTTCCCCTTCCTCTGTGAATGTGTTTTCTGTAATCAGTCAATGTAACTTTTTAAAAGTTGTACTGGGAAATATAAATTCTTGCAAAAGGGAAGGCAGGGAAGGGGTTAAAACAAAACAAAACCAAAAAACCTCCTAATTTATCTATTGATAAGTGCAACAGAAAAGTACCAAGGAAGGGTTAAGCAACTTTGAGACTGCCTCAGAATGAAAAATTAAAAAGGGCTGGGATGTGGTCACTGATTAAGTGCCTCTGGTTCAAACCTTGGCACAATGAAAAAACGTTGTAGAGGGGAGGAAATTTGGTATTAATAATGCTCATAAAGACATTGAGTATGGGGGGCGCTGGGGTTGTGGCTCAGCGGTAGAGCACTGGGTTCAATTTTTAGCTCCATATACAAATAATAGAATAAAGGTCTAGTAACAACTAAAAATATTAAAAAAAAAAAAAAAAAAAGATTGAGTATGAAGATTTACTATAAGAGAAAGCCAGGCCCCGCGGCTTATGCCTGCATTCCCAGCTCTTCAGGAGACTGAGATGGGAGGAACCAGAGTTCAAGGCCAGCTTGGACAATATGGCCAGACCCCATGTCCAAAAAATAAATGAATACATAAAGGGAAACAAAGTTATAATCATTTATCTGTGTGTATGTATAAATTTAAAAGGCTGTATCTTCTTCAGACCCATTTCTTTCCCAATTCTCCCCCTCTGTTCACATTCTGTGAACCTCCTTTTCAGTTCCATTTTACCTTTGCATTTTTTTTTTTTTTTTTTTGAAAGACTGCCTTTTCGCCTTCAAATAGCACAGGGAAATCATCCTTTATTGTCTACCACTTTCTCCTCTCCAACTAGAAGAGATCTTTCTGTAATTCAAATTCTCATAGTCTTTATAAGAACCCTACCCCTACCCCCACAAAGGTATCATATCTGTCCTGAAAGTTCTTACTCTGCCTAGCAAGTGGTGGCCATTTAAACATACACTTTCAAAGCACCGAAAAGGGGCTGGGGTTGGGGCTCAGCGGTAGAGCACTTCTCACACCGAGCATGTGAGGCACTGGATCCGATCCTCAGCACCACATAAAAATAAATAAAATATTGTGTCAATCTATGACTAACAACAACAGCAAAAAACCAAAAGCTATTGCAAGGCCAGGGCTATGACTTTCTGAACTTCATAGTCTTCAAAGCCGCTAGAAGTCGAGAGTAGATTCTTAGAAATTGTTGAATGAATGGTGCTTATTGTTTCCTTGCAGTTCTTTGCCAGGTTGCAGTATAGAGAGAGGCATTCTGGTTTCTCAGGTTATACATTAATGTTTTATGTGGCAGATAAGCATTCAGTACTATGAAAAAAATTGCTAGGATAAATATTTCAATTTTATCTTCATTAATATTTCTTTTTTAAAAATATTTTTAGGGCTAGGGTTGTGGCTCAGTGGTAGAGTGCCTGCCTGGCACGTGTGAGGCCCTGGGTTCGATTCTCAGCACCACATATAAATAAAAAAAATATATAAATATTTTTAAAAATTCTTAAAATAATTCTTTTTTTTTTTTTTTTAAAGAGAGTGAGAGAGAGAGAGAGGGAGAGGGAATTTTTTAATATTTATTTTTCAGTTATCAGCGGACACGACATCCTTCTTTTGTATGCGGTGCTGAGGATCAAACCCAGGCCCCACGCATGCCAGGCGAGCGCGCTACTGCTTGAGCCACATCCCCAGCCCCTCTTAAAGTAATTCTTAAAGTCTGGTATGCCACTGAAACTGGTTGTCTCCAAAAGGACGTGTTAGAGAACTAGCAGAATCAGATGGTTACTTCTTGAAATTGCATTAGTAGGTGGAACCACAGGGAAAGATCTCTTATTTTGAGGACAGGTCCCAGTGTCTGACCAAATAGGTGATGCCAGTGTGTAAGATGGTAGATTCACTGATTTTATGTATGTCTTTGTTTTGAGATAAGCAATTTTGTTGTTGTTGTTGTTGTTGGGGGGTGTACTGGGGAATAAACCCACAGGCTCTTTAATACTGAGTTACATGCCAGGCCCTTTTAAATTTTGAGACAGGGTCTTGCTAAGTTGCCGAAGCTGGCCTCAGACTCCCAAATTGCTGGCGTTATAGGCAGGTGCCACCATGCCTGGTATGACAAAGGCAGTCTTTTTTTTTTTTTAAACACCACTTATTTTTTTGTGGGGGGTACCACTTCTTTTTTTTTTTTTTTTTTTTTTTTTTTTGGTGGGTTGTTGCTGGTGGTGGTGGTACTGGGGATTGAACTTGGGGGTACTTGACCACTGAGTCCCATTCCCAGCCCTATTTTGTGTTTTATTTAGAGACAGGGTCTCACTGAGTTGCTTAGCGCCTCGCCTTTGCTGAGGCTGGCTTAGAACTGGTGATCTCCTGCCTCAGTCTCCCAAGCTGCTGGGATTACAGGCGTGCAGGGGTAAGTGCCTGGCTTAAAACTACTTCTTGAATGTGCACATTTTGCCACTAAAATTCATACCTTCTATGTGGAAAAGGAATTAATGATGCAAGATTAAATTAATGTTTCTTGGCAACTAATTGAGTGAGATTTAATTACTGGGTGATTGTTGCTTCCCCTCCTCCCTTTTGTATATAGCTATTTTTTTTTTTTTTAATATTTACTTATTTATTTATTTTTAGTTTTCGGCGGACACAACATCTTGGTTTGTATGTGGTGCTGAGGATCGAACCCGGGCCGCACGCATGCCAGGCGAGCGCGCTACCGCTTGAGCCACATCCCCAGCCCTATAGCTATTTTTTAATTCTGTTGTTTCCTGGCCACCAGAAAAATCATCTCTAAACCATATTTGTCTGTTGTATATTTTGGAACTTGTGTTAAGGTTGTACTTTGTAAATGGATGATTCATTTTAAAATGAGCAGTTGTTGCCTAAATGAAGAAACAATGACTGATTTAGAGATAAAAAGAAAAACTTGAGTTACAAAAAGAAAAACTTGAGTTACAAACAATTCCAAGAGATTTAAAATGAAAGTAATGAAAAACTCATTTTGTGGTCAGAGTTAAAAATGAAATTGGCTCCAGACATCTTTCACTATGGAACTGATTGTTTTTGCATAATTGTTTTTGAATTAGCTCATTTTCAACTTGCATTTTTAAGTTAATTATAATTTTACCCCTCTAGAATCTGGGACGGGGGGTGTAGCACACTGGCCAGGTGCTTGCCTACCATGCACAAAGTCTTGGGGTTCAGTCCCCAGCCCAAAAAACAAAACCCCAAACACTAGCATCTGTTCTCTAAACTTGGGCGGCTCCTGCTGACTTGCTTTTAGAAGGGTAGAGTGGGGCAGCTCTTCATGTGAGTGTTTGCTGGTCAGTCATCTGATGAAGTTACCAGTTTATGGTCAGAAATTGAGAAAGAGGAGTGAGGAAACTCGAGACATTGACACACACACCACCTTGAAGTTCATGAGAGTGCCCTTTTCGACGGGTTGGGAAACTAGTGTAAGGCTTTTGCAGACTACACATATTGTTTCTTAGCTTGGAGGAGATGAATATTTGAGTATGTTTGTTCAGCAGAAACTTTATGTATGATGGTGATTTTTTCCCCCCCTAGTATTGTTTGTATAGCCAGGCGAATTTAAAAAAAAAACCAAACACAGAAAACACTCGTTCCCTAAAGTAAGCTTGAGATAGTCTTGAAACTGAGCAGTCTGTCAGATGAAGCAAGGCTGAATCAAAGAAAGGAATGCGTATAAAAGAGGAATGAATTTGGTGAAGTCACGTTGTAAGGACATTAACATACAGTTCATCTAAGTTTCTGCTGTGTATCCCCCAGATGTTCCCTCCCTCCCCAGACTGGCACGGAACCCAGGGCCCTGCATGTGCTAGGCAAGTGCTCTGTCACTGAGCTACTTTTCCAGTCCTTTTTATTTTGAGATAGGGTCTTGTAAGTTGCCCAGGCTGACCTTGAATTTATCCTCCTACCTCCTTAGTCACTGGAGTAGCTGGAATTACAGGCTATGCCTGGCTTTTGGATTTTTTTTTTTTTTTTAATGGGGATAGAATCCAGGAACATCCTACTACTAAGCTACATCCCCAGTCCCTTCTCTTAATTTTGAGATAGGGTCTTGCTGAGTTGCCCAGGCTGACCTCAAACTTGGGATTCTCCTGCTTCAACCTTGGAGTTGCTGGAATTATAGGCATGTGACACCACACCCTGCTAACTTTTGGAATCTTAAAGGTTCATTGTATAATTAGGTAATCAACACTGAGTAGATATGTCTTTAGAACAGTGTTCTGATTAGAATGGCTATTAGAGTTGTTAAATATATAATTTCATATTTCATTTCCACCATTTTCCTGAACTCTCAATCTATTTTCCAATCTTTTGATACAGCAAATGCTTTATTTCAATTAGTTATTGATTAAAACAAATGCCTACTCTGAATAAAATGTGTTTATTACTTAGACTGGATAGAGCTGTTTTTACCTGCATTTACTTTGAGGAACGGTAAAATAGGTTATATTTTTTTAAACATGAAATTTTTTTTAGTTGATGATGGACCTTTATTTTATTTATTTATATGTGTTGCTGAGAATTGAACCCAGTGCCTCACACACGTGAGGCAAGCACTTTACCTCATTGAGCCACACCCCCCAGCCCTTAAAATAGGATATTTTCTGTTTCTCTTAAGTATTACATAGCTATAAGTTGTTCATAGCATTTGGTTTATTTTCTCCTGTATTATTTTCTTTTCATATTAAATCTTTTTCTCCTTTCCTCGGAAATAAGATTTTTTGAGGAAATGATAAACTCAGGGAGATTTTTTTCAAAAAGTTGCATTGGTTAATTGTAGGTGATTTAGAGGTATGTGGATGTTATTCACAGGTCCCAAGTTCTAGACTAATGGGAAGAGCATTTAGAATTGTCCCAGAGGATCTTTTTAAGAATCTGGAAGCCAGGCATGGTGACACATGTCTGTAATATCAGCTATTCCTGAAACTAGGCAGGGGTATCACAAGTTCTGGGTCAACCTAGGCAACTTAAGTTACAAGACTGAGGCTCAATTTAAAGGACTGAGGATTGAACCCAGTGCATTAGGCCCTGTGTTCAGGCCCTTACATTGGAAAACAGAAAAACAAAAAAGGATTTGGATGGAAATAATTTCCAAAAAGCAAACAAATAAACAGTGTATAGTCAATATGGGGAAATACAGACTTCTGTAAGTAATGTCAGAGTACAGTTGACCTGTACTTTGGAACCTGGGACTTACTATTCCAAATACAGTATAACCGTGTTTAAGAGCTTTAGGCAACAAACTGGAAAATCCCAGGCCAGAGGTTTAAGAGCTGTATAGAAAGTGGCTGATTATTGTAACCAACAGAATATAATTTCTAGTTAATGGAAACATCATTGTCTGTATTAAAAAAAAAAAATATATATATATATATAGTTGTGGGCCTGAGATTGTGGCTCAGTGGTAGAGCGCTTGCCTAGCATGTGTGAGGTGGTAGAGTGCTTGCCTAGCATGTGTGAGACACTGGGTTTGATCCTCAGCACACATAAAAATAAAATAAAGATATTGTATCCACCTACAACTAAAAAATAAATATTAAAAAATAGTTATAACATTTATTATTTCAGGCTAACATTGTGTGCTTTCCATATACT
Organism: Callospermophilus lateralis; assembly: GCF_048772815.1. Classification (NCBI taxonomy): domain Eukaryota; kingdom Metazoa; phylum Chordata; class Mammalia; order Rodentia; family Sciuridae; genus Callospermophilus; species Callospermophilus lateralis. The sequence goes on from NC_135324.1 coordinate 4,285,791, forward strand.
GTTTAATCTTCACGTTTTAAGAAACCTGCCGAGCATGCATGCCTATAATCCGAGTGACTCAGTAGGCAGAGTCGGGATGATTGCAAGTTCAAGCCCAGCATCAGCAACTTAGTGAGGCCCTAAACGACTTAGAGAGACCGTGTCTCAAAATAAAAAGGGCTGAGAGTGTGGCTCCATGGTTAAGTACCCCTGGGTTCTAGCCCTAGAACCAAAAATAAATTAAAGAAACCTACCAAGTAAGAAAAAGTGACATAAATAAATCTTAAATTTAGCTATAACTAAGGAAAACGGCGTTTAAAAATGTTAGACTCCAGTCTATTTAGATCTTTTTGTCAGAGGTGGACTTCTAGCTCTTATTACCAGTTCTTCCTCCTCCTACTTTCAAACCAAGGAGAAACTCCAGCCAGATAATATTACAACAGAATTCTAACTCTAGGGTAGTGCTCAGGTTATTTTGATATATAGGGATTCTTTTGTATTGACTAACATTCACAATTAATGAGTCACAGTTTGTAATTCTGTTGTCTTCAGATTACACCGAAGTTTCTATTCTCAGTACTGGGGCTGGAACCCAGAGCCTCCCCGGGGCTAGGTGAGTGCTCTACCACTGAGCTTCATCTCTAGCCCAGGCTGGCCTCAAACTTGCAATCCTGGTGCCCCAGACTCCTGAATAGCTGGCATTACAGGCATGTGCCTCCCCAACAAAACCCTCTCAGGTTTTCTTAAAGTTTTTGTTTTTTCTAACTTTATTAATCTAGCACTGTTTATTCATTTTATGTATTCATTTGTCCTGGGGATTGAACTCAAGGCCTTGTGCATCAAAGGCCTACCTCATCAAACCTGAGCTACCTCCCAGCTCTTTTTATTTTGGGGGGTACCAATGATTGAGCTCAGAGGTACTCAACCACTCAGCCACATCCCCAGCCCTATTTTGTATTTTATTTAGAGACAGGGTCTCACTGAGTTGCTTAGTGCCCCCCTATTGCTGAGGCTGGCTTGGAACTGGCAATCCTCCTGCCTCAGCCTCCCAAACTGCTGGGATTACAGGTTTGAGCCACTGTGCCCGGCTCTTTATTTTTTTGTTTTAAGACAGGGTTTCATTAAGTTGCCTAGGCTTGAACTTGAGATCCTTCTGCCTCAGCATCCGAATAGCTGTGGTTACAGGCCTGTGCTGTGTTACCCAGCAAGTCTGCTTGCTTTTTAATTTTAAACAAGTCAGATTTTCACAAACATACTGTCCCCTATATTTTCTACCCTCTTAGTTGATCCTTAACATGTTTGAGTACCTAACATTGTTTCTACCTGTCCTGACCTGTTTCTTCACTGTGTGGTGCTTTGTATAGACCGAGGCCTGAGGATTGTGGGAACTGCTCAAAGGGCTACAGGCTCTCTGGAAGTAGAGGACAGAGGAAGTAGAGCCAGGAGGATGTTTGGGATTCTGTGCTGATTCCCATGGGTTGAGAGGCAGATACTGTGCTCTCTTACCTGCCATTTGATTTGTTGCCTGAGGACAGAAGTACTGTATTATAGGTTGCACCTGTGTCTTGCCTTGCCAGTGTTTAGGCTTCTTTTTTCTTGAAAAAAGAAGAGGTGAAAGTCAGTGGGTTTTTGTTTCTATTACCCTCTGTCTTCATAGCTGGCTTTCTTTCCTAGTTTTTTTTTTTTTCTGCAATACTTTTTGTTTAGCAGAAAACTAATTCATTGTGTTGGTGCATTTTGTTCATAGAAACACTCAAGAGTGCGTTCCTGAATTTTAAGAAATATGAATATACCATGAAAGTTGAGTTTTTCTGATAGTTTCAAATTATTCAAGTTGGGTCTGACAAATTCATTTTGAACCATGGAAGTCAACTAATTTAGCCGTGACCTATAAAACTTATTGACATTTGGCCTGGGCATGTTACTCGGTGGTTAGAGCATGTGCTAAACATGTGTGAGGCCTTGGGTTCTGCTTCCAGCACCACCAAAAAGAGAAAAAAAAAATTTGGCACTCAGTGGTCAATTGTGTCTTTGTGGTGCTGGGGATTGAGCGCAGGGCTTTGAACATGCTAGGCGAGTGAGCTACCATTGGACTGTACCCCAGCCCCTTCGTTTTTATTGAGAAATTGGCTTCATCTTTTTACTAAAATGAGGAAGTGTTCTTAGGGCTTGCAGCCGGGTCGCCGATAATATCTGCCCCGTTGTAAATCCAAAGACAGTAGAAAGCAGTGACTGCTATATTATTATGGAGTCTTTTACAGACGTAATGTGAATTTATCAGTTTTCCCACATTTTTAGCATTGCAAGAAAAAATGACAATTTTTTTTTTTTTAAAGAGAGAATTTTTAAAATATTTTTTAGTTCTCGGCAGACACAACATCTTTGTTTGTATGTGGTGCTGAGGATCGAACCCGGGCCGCACACATGCCAGGTGAGCGCGCTACCACTTGAGCCACATCCCCAGCCCAAAATGACAGAATGTTAAGTTTGTATTCATCTTCTCCTTAATTTTGCTAAATGGTTGCTTTCATGGTTGACAACTTGTACATACTGTATTTTCAATTGACATTTTGGAGTCTAAACTACAGCTAGTACCACGTGTTTATGCTTAAAGAATTTTTGTTTTGGGACATGTCTCTGAAACGTTTGGAAATTCTGTATTTCCTTGAAGCTAAATTATTTTTTTCTCCATATCCCAAATCCTTTTGTTCCTGAATATCTTTTGCATGTTCTGTGATTCTGTGTTTGTTTAAAGACAGGGGCGCTCAGCAGTGTATGTTTAGGACAAGTTGAATATGTGACAAAATAGGTGAGCAACCAAATGGTACTTGGTTTTATGTCTGATATGAAACAACTGTGAAGGACAGTGCCAAACAACAGCAGTAAGTCACTTGGGGATATCATCAGCATAATAGAATTTCATAATGTCTTCAATTGGGTATTGTTAAATAAAATTTATAGGCAGCCATTGTTTTGGACTAGCTTTTTGTATGAGGACACAGCAGACCAGAGCAAGCCATAATGGAGTGACTCATGCTGAGTGCCACTTAATCAAACTGAATTCTGAAATGAGCCAGTTCAAACAGCCCTAGCCCCCTGGAGGCAGTGGCACATAGCTGTGTAACTTTAGCGACTGAGGAGGATGGCCAGCTCAACCCCAGCCTTGGCCACTTAGCAACACCCTGTCTCAAAATAAAAAATGAAGAAAGGTCCTGGGGATGTAGCTCAGTGGTGGAGCGCTTGCCTAGCATGTGGGAAGCGCTGGGCTCAACCTCCAGCCCTGCAAAAACAGAAAACAAAAAACCAAACCACGAGACTCCCAGCAATCAATCAAAAGGGGCCCAGCATGATAAGGAAGTCTCCTGTGTGTTAACTTTATAAGGAAAGCAAACTTGAAACGACCAATAACACTTTTGTTCTCTATTTCTGCTTTTCTCAGCTTTTTGTGTCTATAAAACCAACTTCCTCTGCTCAGTTGATTGGAACACTCTGTTTTATAGAATGAGGTGTTGCCTGATTTTAGAATCTCAATTAAGAGCCCATTAAGATGTAATTTTGTCTTTGACAGTATTATCAGCTGGTTTCTGTCTGTCTGGGCTTTGATGAATTGTTGTTTGACCTTAGCTGATTGCCAGTCAGCAGTTATTCTATGTTGATTTTATAGTTTTCCCATAATTGTCGGCATCCTAGGTCCAAGTGTGGCTGCTGCTTTTTTTTTTTTTTTTAATCCTCCTGCCTCAGCCCTCCAAGTAAGTGGAATTACAGGCATGGGCCTCCATGCCTAGCCTTAGTATAGCTTTTGAACATTGTCTAGTTCATAAATCATGGCACTCAGGATTTTTGTTAAAACTTGCAGGAATGCTTTTTTGCCAGCCTGTTGCTTATTCAGGAAGTACATCTTAAGGATCTATAATGTGCTGGACACTCTCAAAGGCAGTACGACAAGCAAATCAGAATGATTGGGTAGGCAAATACATAATATAATTTTTTTTGGGGGGGTGCTGGGGATTGAACCCAGGGCCTTGTGCATGCAAGGCAAGCACTCTACCAACTGAGCTCTATCCTCAGCCCGCTAATATAATATGAAATGGTGAAAAATAATGGAAACTATAAAACTGAGTCGAGAAAATGAGGCGACGGGGCAGAGTATTCTGGAACACAGTGCTTGGGTGAGGTGACATTTGAGTGGAAACATGCTTGCCAAGTGAACCAGCAGCAAGAAGGCCCGTGTGGGCCCCACATGGTATCACATGCCTATGATCCCAGCTTTTTGGGAGGCTGAGGCAGGAGGATGGCAAATTTTAGATGAAGTTGGCGACTTGGCAAGACCCTGTCTCAAAATGAAATAAAAAGAGGGCTGTGGGTGTAGTTCGCAGTGGAGCACTGGCCAACGTGCGTGAGGACCTGCGTCCATCCTCAGGATCCCGGGTGGAAAGAAAACACAGCTGGATGATAGAATAAAGTGAGCAAAAGAGAAGTGGGTAGCAGATCGGGTGCAGAGGAGAAAAGAGGCCAGGGTTTGTCATAGTTAAAGAATTTGAGCTCTGTTTTGAGTTTAAGGGGGCAGGGTCTCTAGAGGATTTTAGCAGAGGAATAATATGACCAAGTTTGTGTTGTATGATCACAAGGACTGCTGTAGAGAATCGAGAGAGGGACTGGGAGTGGACATAGTGACTCTTGGAGTATTCTAGGCCGGAGATAATGGTGGTTTAGATTAGGTTGAGATTAGATTGATGTGGTTGGTTTTTTTTTTTTTTTTTTTTTTTTTTTTTTAAAGGTACTGCTGATGGAACCCAAAGCTTCACGCATATTGGCAAGTGCTTTACCAACTGAGCTACACCCACGGTCCACTTTTCTTATTTTGAGATAGGATCTTGCTTAATTGCCCAGGTTGGGCCTTAACTTGCCATCCTTCTGTCTTAGCCACATAAGTACTACATATGTGGTTGGTTTGGGGGGTGGAGATTCGGAATTGAACACTGAGCTACATCCCCAGCTCTCCTTTCAAAACCCAACACCTTCATTCCATTTATCTCTCTATTTATATGTGGTGCTGAGGATCAAACCCAGTGCCTCACACATGTTGGGCAAGTGCTCTGTCACTGAGCTATAGCCCCAGCCCAGCCCTCTTAAAGTTTTATTTTGAGGCAGTCTCAGTAAGTTGCTTAGGGCCTCATTAAGTTGCTGAGGCTGGTCTCAAATTTTTGATCCTCCCTAGTCGATAGAATCACAGGCATGTAGTAACTACACTGTGGGGTTGGATTTTTGAGGAGGACCTGGTGGGACATGATGGATAATTGAATGTGGTGCATAAGGAAAATAATCAAGGACGATGTCTAGGTCACTGTGTTGCAGGGATAAGCATTGTTACACCATCAGTGATCATACCTATCAAATGTTAAGGGCCCACAATGTACCAGGCCTTGAGTTTCCGTTTACTTTTCATTACTTTCTCTTAAAATAACAGTTTTGACACATTTTACAAAAGATGAAGAAAATTAAGGGTTTGTGTGACGCTGGGGACCAAACCTAGGACATCATGTGTGATAGGCAATCTTTGTACCACTGAGCTACATCCCTGGCTTGAGATTGTGGCTTGGATGTGCGGTCATTTGCCCAGGTTCACATTGCTGAGGTCATCCACCTGCAGGTCTCCTTGACTTCAGAGGACACACTCAAATCATTTTTTTTTTTAATATGTATTTGGTTGGACACAATGCCTCTATTCACTACAGACTTCCCTAGTATTCTTCAAGGGTTAACTATACAGAGGAGAGCAAAATTGAGTCACTTTTGTCATGAAGTTTCAAAAATTTGTTTGACCTAAAAAAAACAACTTAACACTATATGCAGTTTCATGGTCTCAAGTGTGTAGAGAACCTTGCACACTTTAATGTCCTATTTTTGGTAGCCTTAATCTTCTGGAACATAGCTTTAACCTGAAGTAGCTTTCAGTATTCAGTGGGCTAGGGCTAGGGCTGGGGCTCTTTTTCTTCTTGTGCTCTTTTTTTTTTTTTTTTTTTTTTAATTTATTTTTTTGTAGTTGTGGTGGGACACAATGCCTTTATTTTATTTATTCATTTTTATGTGGTGCTGAGGATCAAACCCAGGGCCTTGCATGTGTAAGGCGAGTGCTCTACTGCTGAGCCCAGCCCCTCCTCTTGTACTCTTACACGTATTTTGTTAATTAAATTCCTCAAACAGGTTATCAACAACTACACAGGATGAGGAGTCCAGAGAGTTAATGGAGGTAAATACCAGGATAGTACATAGCAGGGACAAGCAGAGTGGAAAACGGTGAATATAAAGGACACACAGAAATGTGTTTCATGTTATTGATTCATCATTACACTTTTTGGAAACTTTTTTCCACCATACTACCACCAGTTATTAGAGAAGATTAAATGCCTATCCATTAAGCCTGAAGTTCTTTACAGTCATGTTTTATCTTCAAAAATCTTTGGTTCTTGGAGTTAAGAGTATAAGTTTGTGCTTAGCATGCACAAGGTCCTGGGTTTAATTCGTTTGTAGCGTTCAAACAACCCCCCCACCCCAAACAAACAAAACCCCAACAGCAATCCGTATATTTTACTTTATAATAGATGTAACAATACTTTAAGATCGTAGTGATTACTGGCTGGGCAGGGGTGGTGGATACTTGTAATCCCAACAATTTAGGGTGCTAAGGAAGGAGAATCCTAAATCCAAGGCCAGCCTGTCTCAAAATAAAAAAGGCCTGGGATGAGGCTACATGGTAGAGTGCCTCTATAGTCAAGCCCCAGTTCTACCACACACACGTGCACAGGCACATGCACACACAAAATTACATTATTGCCTTCCCTTACTCAGTCTGAATAAAACTGATACTTCAGAAAAATTTGGTGTACTTACATTCATCCCCTCAATAACCAGAGGCTATTCATTACAGTAGTTTGTAAGTCACTAAGAGGAGGTTGCTTGGTAATTTCAAAAGCTAGGAAGCCTTTTTTTTTTCTTTTCTTTAATTTCAGGAATTAAACCTAGGGACACTTAACCGCCAAGTTACATCTCCAGCCCTTTTGATGCTTTACTTTGAGACAGGGTCTCACTAAGTTGCTTTGGGCCTCACTAAATTTGCTGAGGCTGGATTTGAACTTGTGATCCTCCTGCCTCAGCCTCCCCAGCCACTGGGGTTACTGGTGTGTATCTGTGCGCCCGGATGGAAGCCATATTCTTTATTGGAAAATTTTAATATGTACTAGATTTTGAAGGCACTACAATCATTCATGAGAAGAATCATTCACTACAAATCATCCTATCAAATATGATATTTTTCAGAGGAAGTAACTTAAGGTCCAAAAAGATAGTGATTTGTCATCACATTTGTAGCTTTGTTTTTAGAGACTGAATTTAAACTCGGGTAAGGCAAATTCCATAATTATTTTAGTTTTATCCCTATCAGTCATTAAAAACATCTTCCTCATGTTGTGGATTAAGTGAAATAGCATATAAACACGTAGCTTAGGGCCTGGCTCAAGGTAGATGCTCAAAAGATGCTAAGTTCTGTTTTTCTTTATCTGTCACGTATCTGTCACGTCTGCCCCTTTCCAATTATGTCTCCTATTTCACTTCCTGGAAATGGTAGCCTTCCTAATCCTAGTGACAAGCGGGTTCATTCCAGGGAAGCATTTGAATAAGAAATTGATGGTGTCTTGTCCCCTCCCTACTTAGGGGGCTGTGGTTTTGCAAAGAGATCTGGAAGAACTGAGATTTGCTGAAGAACAGAGCCACAGGGACGGAGAAGACCTGTGTTGCTCGTGTGATTTTTGTCTGGGTGGCTGCTGTAGGAGCAGTGGCAGTGGGTCAGCAGCTGGGACGGAGTTAAATGCATATTCTGAATTTTGATGACATTATTTGAGAGAGTGCATTGGAGACCATTTAAAGATCTTGATCCAAACTCCCTCCTTTCCCTGACCTTGGCAGTTTTCACCTGTTATTTCCATTTCCTTCGTTTTGTGGTCTCTGTATCCCATATTTTTCTCTGAGGAACAATTGACACTTATTCCCTGTTGCATTGCCTTTCAGACTGACTGAGATTGACACATCTTGAGTTCTTGGGATGGGATGGATTAGTGTAAATCAATCAATGGACAGAGTGATTTGTTGATGGTGACCCCATGAAAGCCAGTGAAATGTGATGTTTGGGCCCTTTTTCCAGAGGGCTTCCCTGAGCAGTGCTGTTACCTGGGTAATTTACTGAAGGTGCACATGACCCTCGGGATCTGCTTACAGACTCCCATCTTGTAGTGGAAAATTGCCAACCTTAGACTGCAGCAAGTACCAAGAAAGGCAAAGAGAAGAAAACAAAAGAAGCCAGATCTTTAGTGACTTTAGGAGTCACTGAAGGAAGCCTCTCTGAAGCCATTCTGTTTATGGCCTTTTCAGTTCGGTGAATTGGTAAATCTTTTCTTTATGCCAGTTTGATTTGGGTTTTCTATTACTTACAAAATCCTAAAACTTCCCAGTGACAGCCCCTACTTCACCCTTATGCCACCTATATTCATTTCTGATACCCAGGAGCATAGACTTGGGAAAATCGGTTCATAGAGCATGCTGCCACGTGAATCAAATCTGTCAGCATTGGCTGAACTGGTAATCCATTCATTTGTTGAGCACATATTTGAGTACTTGCTGTGTGCCAGGTTCTGTGCAAGGTGAGCAATTGAACCTTTAAGAAACTACAGTTTAGTTGGGTGTTGTGGCATACACCTGTAATGCCAGTGGCTGGGGAGGCTGAGGCAGGAGGAGCGCGAGTTCAAAGCCAGGCTCAGCAATTGAGTGAAGCCCTGTCTCAAAACACAAAAAGGGCTGGTGAGTGTGGCTTGGTGGTTAAGGGCCCTGGGTTCAATCTTTGTTTCTTTTTGTTGTTGTTTTTTATACCAAACAAAAAGAAACCAAAAAACCCTACAGTTTAGAAGAGGCAAGGTATATAGTATATATAAGTAATGATTGTGGTATTCTTAAAATAACTATCTTCCACTCACCCCCGAGATTGCTTTAATATTTGTGTTAGAATGGACTATTCTTTTTTGTTTGTGTCCCATTATTGTAATTTTTCTACTTCATAGTGCAGTATTGGATAGTGTGGTTTTACTATAGTTAATGTAATATGCATATATTCCCTGACCCGTTTTATTACAGTATCCATAAAGGCCTAAAGGTAAATATGCTTGGGCTCTTTGAACATTAAAATGTGTTAATGGGGCTGGGTTGTGGTTTGGTGGTAGAGCACTTGCCTTGTACGTGTGAGGCAGCAAGCTCAATTCTCAGTACTGCATGTAAATAAACAAAGAAAATAAAGGTCCATCAACATCTAAAAATATTTTCTTAAATATATTAATGGCATATAAACCACCAAATCAGAAATGAATGAGGAAAGAGCTGATCAAAGCTTTCTATTTGCCAATCACTCTTATCCTTGCAGATTTGCTTCTTTTTGGATTGTAATTGCTTTCAAATTGGTAGAAATAAGGTGTGCGAGTAAGTGTGCACATACACACGATTGTGTATTGTTTCTGGAAGTTTTTGAATTTCCTGAAGCTCTCAGAAATTGAAGGACTCAGTTAACCCTCATACTTCCACTAAATGACATTCTGGTTGCTAAGCTTAGTAGTGAAAATAATATACTTAAACGGGCAAAACAAAAAACTACATCTTTCCACCAGAAATATTTGTAATAGCAGAGTGAGTCAGCTTTCATTATCTTTTAGAAAGCTTCTTATGTAATAGAATTGATCTAGGCGTTTTATATACGGTGTCCTATGTTTTCTTCACTGCAGTTCAGTTACTTTCTTTCAGTCAAGTTCGTACTTTTCTTAATTTTGTACCTGAAAACCTGATATCCATGGGGTTGTCCAAGTTTAGAAGTCTCAGTAAGTAGTGAAGCTAGATTGCAAACCTAGTACCTGTTTAAACAGTACCTACTAAAGCATTATTTGTGGAGATCACTTAGAATAGACCCCAGGAAGTAAGCAAGCTGTTGCTGCTGCTAATGTTCATTTATGTGGCAGCTGTGTATTTGAGCAACCACCCTTCATACCTTTAGTTGGGTGTGGGTGTATGGGGATTGAATCCAGGGGTGCTCTGACACCGATTTTACACCCCCAGGCCCTTCCCCTTTATACTTTTTTATGATATATATATATTTATTATTTAAATTCATGATTTATTTTTATATATATTTAAATTATTTCCTGCCCCCCGCCCTTTTTTAAAATAAAGTTTTGAGACAGGTCTCCCTAAGTTGCCCAGACTGGCCTAAAACTTAGGTACTCCTGCCTCAGCCTCCCAGGTAGTTGGGAGTACAGGTTTGTCACTGATACCCAGCATGCCTTTAGTTCTTAGTAACAGCAGTATTTTTTTTTTCTTAGGACCTTTAGATTGGAAGGAACAGAATTCACTTCAATCTAGCTTTCATAGTGAACCCATAAGGACCATAGATGTATTTGGTTTGATTGAGGGTTTGGGGTAGGAAGTTGTAAGATTTATGGGGGTGTAGGACTGGAAACTAGAAAGTTCAGAAACAGATATTCCGTACCCAATTACTTTATATCTGACCTCCCCCCACTTTTGTAACAGTTTTATTGAAATGTAATTCACATACCATATAATTCACCCATTGAAAGTACATAATTCATGGTTTTTAGTATATTCAGAATTGTGTACCCATCACCACAATCAGTTTTATTTATTTTGCAGAATTTGGGCATTCTATCACTGAGCTACATTCCCAGCCCTTTTTCAGTTTTTTATTTTGAGTCAGGGTCTCACTAAATTTCCCGGACAAGACCTTGAACTTGAGGGTCCTGGTCCTCTTGCCTCAGCCTCTCCAGTGTACGGGATTACAGGCAGGCACCTGGCCTGGGAGTGGATTGTTGGAATGCAAGGGAGCCCCTGTGTTTTGTCTCTTTCCACGTGCCTGCTTCCTTTCCGCTTTCTGCCATGAGCTACTGCAGTTCAAGGCCTTTAGCAGATACTGATCAGATCCCAGCACCATGCTGTTGGACTAAAGCAGCCTGCAGAACTGTGAGCTGAAACAAACTCCTTTACTTTATAAATTACCCAGTCTCAGGTGTTCTGTTGCAACATCAGAACATGAACTCATATACTCTTTATCCTCAGTTTTCCTTTCCCCAACCTTTTGCGTATAGTCAGCTGCAGTCTGAAAAATATTACATGGAAAATTCCAGAATTAAAAATTTACAAGTTTTAAATTGCACGCTGTTACGAGTAGCATGATGATATCACAGCAGACTGTTATGTCCTGCCCAGGATATGAACCATCACTCTGTCCAGCATATCCGTGTTATATATGCTCCCCTCTGCTGACTTACACAGCTGTCTTGGTTATCAGATCCTCTGTCATTCTGTTGCAGTGATGGTGTTCAAGTGACCCTTATTTTACTTGATGGCCCCAAAGTGTAAGAGTAGGGTGCTGGCTATTTGGGAATGCTGGAGAGAGGTCATGAAAGACTTCTTTAAGTGAAAGGTTTTAGCTTAAGGAGAGGAAAAAAAAAAAAAAAAAAAACCACATGCTGAGTTGCAAAATTCTACTGTAAGAAAGAATCTTCTGAGAATTTGTGAAGGAGTGAGAAATTCTGCTCGTTTTGCTACCCTACCTTGCACTGCAAAAGTTATGGCCATAGTGCGTGATAGGTGCTTAGTGAAGGTGGTAAAGGCTGATGTTGTAGGGTTCAGTACCGTGTGTGATTCCAGACATCCACGGCCGGTCCTGCGCTGTCTTCTGAGGACCAGAGGGGCTTCTGTACTAGTCATCATTCCTTTTTATGTTGAGTCACTATTCCGTTGTTGAGTACACTCATCTGTCGATGGACCTTTGGCCTGTTTCTGCCTTTTGGCTATTCAGAATAATGCTGCTTGAACATTCTAATGTTCTAAGGTTTTAATAACCTATAATTTCAGGTGATTTTTAAAAATTGCTCTGGGCAGGCCTTTGGAAAGCCAGAGAATGTTTTCATTAGGTTCCCTGTGGAATATTGGAAGCAATCAGAGCGTCCTTTTATTAGGTCTGAAGTCTCAGGGTTCCCGCGACACCAGGCTGGGTGTGGGATTTGAATTCGTCCTACCCACTCTCCTCTCACCTTGAAGCCTCTGAGGTATGGCAGGCACAGGTCTCCACGAGACATCCAAAATTTAGTACCAGCACATTTAATGTTTAGACCTTTAATGATCGAACTGCCTTTTTTAGGGGAAGGGGAATAAGATGACTGGGGATTGAACGCAGAGGTGCTTTATGACTCAGCCACATACCTGGCACTTTTTTTTTTTTTTTTTTTTTTTTTAGTTTTTAAGAAAGGGTCTCATTTAGTTGCTTAAGGCCTCACTTTTTTCTTTTCTTCCTTCTTGCCCCAATTATGTGGTAGGTAGGCTTTTGGCCAGCCACAGTCCTTTTTATTTTCCCCCTAATTCTTGTTGTGGTAAAATGTACATAATATAAAATTTATCATTATAACCAAATTAGGTGTGTGTGTGTCCAGCGGCGTTAAGCAGATTCACCTTATTGTGTAGCCAGCACTTCATCCCTCCCCAGAACTCCTCCTGTCCAGCTCGTCTCTGTGCCCATTAACTCCCACCCCCCAGTGCCTTTCCTCCTCCCAGTCCCTGACAACCACCGTTCTACTTCCTGTTCCTTGAGTTTGCTATTCCAGGTATCTCTGTAACTAAAACTGTCCAGTGGCTTCCTTTTATGAGTGGCTTATTTTGCTTAGCATGCTGTCCTCATGGTTCATCCATATGATCCAGTGTGTGAGAATCTCACCTTACTTTTGAAGGATGAATAATATTCCATTGTATCTGCATATCACCATTTGCTTATCCCTTGATCTGTTGCTTGTTTCTGCCTTTGACTATTCGTTATTGTGAATACTTCTGTCATGAGGATGGGTTTGCAAGTACCTGTTTGAGTCTGCTTTCAGTTCTCTTGACTAAACGCAGGATTGGAATTGCTGGGTCATGTGGCAATTCTGTTTTAATATTTGAGGAATTTCCATGTCATTTTACCTTCCCACCATCCATTTTCAAGAATTCTTCACATCCTTGCCAACATTTCCTTTCCCAGTGGGCATGGTGTGGTATTTCATTATGGCTTTGATTTGCATTTCCCTAAGGATTAGTGATGTTGCTCATGTTTTAAGGGCTGGGCACAGTGGTGCATGCCTATAATACCAAAGGCTCAGGCAGGAGGATTGCAAAGTCAAGGCCAGCCTCAGCAATTTACATAGACCCTGAGCAACTTAGCTTTAAAAAAAAAAAAAAAAGAAAAGAAAGTCTGTTCAAATCCTTTGCCTATTTTTCATCTGGCTTTTATTATTAAGTATTGGGGGCTGGGGTTGTGGCCCAGTGGTAGAGCACTTCTCACTCCTAGCATGTATGACAAACTGGGTCCCATCCTCAGCACCACATAAAAATAAGTAAATAAAATAAAGGTATTGTGTCCAACTACATCAAACAAACAAAAATAAGTATCGGTGAGTTCTATATCATAGAAAAATATTTTCTAGAAGCAAATTCCTTACAGATGTATGATTTACAAATGTTTTCTGCCATTTCTTGGATTGTTGCTTGTTTAATATTTTCTGTTAAATAGATCACTGTAAAAAGCTAGCCCCCCCCCCCCCGCCCACTGCCACCAGGATTGAGCCCAGGAGCACTTAACCACTGAGCCACATCCCCCATCCCCCCCACCACCTTTTTTTTTTTTTTAATTATTTTTTAAAAATTGCTTAGGGCCTTGCTAAGTTGCTGAGGCTGGCTTTGAACTCGTATCCTCCTGCCTTAGCCTCCTGAGTCGCTGGGGTTACAGGTGTGTGCCATTGTGCCCAGCCCCTAAATACATTAATTTTTAAAAGGAATATTTTAAAATTTAAAACACTATTAAATATAGTCACGTATTGCTTAATGAAAAGGATATGAAAATTGAATGTGCTAGGCATCTGATGGACTCTTCGTATCTGATTGATAGCTTAAGTCCTGATGGTTAAGTCCTGTATCTGCACAGACACTCCCTTCTACCAGTCAGTCTAGAGACTTTGTAGTTTGTCTTCTTCAAGAATAAGGGCCTGGGCCGCCTTAATAGAAGGGTTCAGAGCACTCTTTGTGAATTAGGGTGTTGAGCAGTTCTTTTCTTCAGAGGAGTAGATAAACAGGCAGCTTAAGTTGCTGATGGAAAGCTGACTAACATGGAATTCTTAGAAAAGTTACAGGGCTAGGGATGTGGCCTTAGTATGCTCTAGGGCCCTGGGTTTGATCCCAGGACTGAGAGGGGAAAAGAGACGGGGAGGGGGGCTGTACCCTGGTGTCAGTTGCCTTTATCAATCTATATCTTTACCCTCTTGAAACTTTTGAAGACTTTGTCACTTCTAAGAAAGATGAAGTAACGGCACAACCCATTTCCGGGTTAACCCCCCCACCCAAAAAAAAAAAAAAAATATCTAGTGACCACTTCAGGAAATGAGCTTATCTTAAAAAATTCACCCAAACCCAGTCTTAAAATACCAAAACATGACACTGGCAACATTCACACATACGTCTTTCTGTTTCATGGAGTCAGCTCCAGCTAAGGTGTTAAGCAAAACACTCATATACTTGAAGGGGTTTATTTTAGGTTCCCTGTTAGGCACACCATTGTTTGTAAGATGCATTCTGATTTCAGAGATCTTAAAATTTGAAAAGATGTGTAATTTATATCTAGAATAGTGGAATATTGAAGGGACAAATTATCAAACTTTTAAAATTAAACCAGAAGAATATTGTAACAGGATTTGGATTGGGAACGCAGTTATAGAAAAGTGCATTTGTATGTAGACAGGTACTGGGGCCACAACTAACCCAATGGCGCTGCCCACTGTATATCCTCTGGATGGACGTAGCTTTGTGGAGCCTTAGCAGGACTGGCCTTCGTGGGAATTAGGAGGCCCCCTCCTCCGGGTTTATGCTGTTCACCCAGAACCCGTGGCTTAGCAAGTGCAGCATGAGCTGGAAAAGCTGCCACTTTCTCCTCTCCTGTGCTAGGTGTGTGCACAGGATAGTAAATGCACTGATGGCATTTACTATGTGCTAAGTGCTTCACAGACACTTTTGAACCATTTTCATAAGAAACTAAATGAGTAAAGTATTATTGTCCTCATTTTACTGTTAGTTCTTCAGCCCAGACGTCTCCTGAACTCCACAATTGTGTATCTAATTGCCTGGGTAGTTTATTTTCAAGATAGCAGCTGGAGCTCTGTGTGTGTGTGTGTGTGTGTGTGTGTGTGTGTGTGTAATTGTCAACGGGCCTTTATTTTATTCATTTGTTTATTTATATGTGGTGCTGAGGATTGCACCCAGTGCCTCACCGGGCTAGGCAAGCACTCTCCCACTGAGCCCCAGCCCTGGAGCAGTTTTAAGATCTAAGGCAACTTGTGTGGAGGCTCCTGCAATCTCCCCGCCCTCCGTGCACTCACTTCATTCTATGCAGGCCTGCTGTTCTTTTAGGTAGGGTTTTTCTTGGCTTTTCCTTCTGCCTGGAATACTCTTCCTCCAAGGGTCTGCAATTTAGACTCGGTCACTTCCAAATCTTGGTGAACTTGATGCCTCCTTGAGGTCGCAGCCTGCTCTGACCTCACTGTGTGAGCTGCATCCTGTCTCCTCCCCAGCGCTGGGTGCCCACTCACAGTGTTGACTTTATTGTGTGTGGTTCCATTAGGAGATAGGTGTCCCAAGCATAGATCAGTGCCTGGTACATAGCAGGCACTCGGTAATGTTTATTACATGCATAAGTGAGAAAATCGGTATGTGGGGCAGTTGATCAAGTTGTCAAAAAAAAAAAAAAACAACGAAAAAACATACAGCTGATAAAAGGTCGAGATAGATTTTGAACTAATACCCATGTATTTTGCCTCTAATATTAGAAAATGATACCCCAAAAATGTTAGGATGCATTGAGTTCATGGGTACCTTTTTCCCCTTATCTATCCAGATTTTAATTACTGTTTGCTCTCATAATTAAAAACAAACTCAATTACCAAAGTAGAAAGAAAGAGCCAGATAGCTATCAGGAAGCTAGAACAAGCGGCCACAAGGTTGAAATCTGCTCCTCATCTGTTTAGTCCCACAAATGGTGCTGATCTTATCAGCCTTGACAATACAGAAAGATGGTGTGATAAAGCCCTGGGAACACCTGTGCATGCTTCTGACCTCACATCTTCTGTCAGTGTCTCAACCCTGTATCCTGCTGTGTAACCCTAGACAGTTGTACTTAAACTTGATTGTCCTGAATTTGAAGGGATTGTTAGGATTAAATGAGCATTTTTTTAAAATACTCTTTTTTAAAATACATTTTTTAGTTGTTGATGGACCTTTATTTGTATGTGGTGTTGAAAATTGAACCCAGTTTCTCACACATGCTAGGCAAGTGCTCTACTACTGAGCCACCACCCCAGCCCATAATGAGCTATTTGATATAAAAAACTGGCAGTTAATAAACAATGCGGTTAGCTGATGTTATTGTTGTGAAGTTTTGCTGCTACAGAATTTTTTTAAAAAATATTTTTTGGTGGATACAGGTTGCTGAAACTCTAGGGATCATGGAAAGCGAACAAATATTGTTATTTTTCAGGTAGCCTAATAATAGTTGTTAAATATTTGTGTTTTTCATGGACACTTGCTTGAGTTTATAATTTTTATTACATCTTAAAAATAGCCATATTTCCTTAATTCATATAAATTTTAATATTTAATGTTGTGTATTTTATGGCTTCCATTGTTGTTTCTTGCAGTTTTGTTTTACTTCTGTCAATTGGTTGATTTAAAATGATCACCAGAGATTATAATTACTTTGGTTGATGAATAGAATGTCTTTTAATTTTGAATGATAAATAAGGTCACATAGTAACCAATGGTTATGAAGAGAATGAAAATTGCTTGTTTGTTTGGCTTAGTTCCTCCCTAAGTTGCTGAGGCTGGCCTTGTTTTGTGATCCTCCTGTCTCAGCCTACCCATTCACTGGGATCACAGGTGTGCCTGGGCAGGAAAATACTGTAAGACTAGAAGAATCCTTTAAAAAATTGGTCATTCAAGCAGGGAGTGGGACACAGTGGTACATGCATGTAATCCCAGTGATTTGGGAGGATGAGGCAGGATAATTTCAAGGCTAGTCTTGACAATTAAGCAAGACCCTATCTCAAAATGAAGGGGAGGGGAGGGAAGTGGGGATGCAGCTCAGTGGTAACCTGCCTCTGGGTTCAGTCGCCAGTACCAAAAAGAAAGTGAGGAAGAACATCACTCAAGTGCAAGGAAATGTATTTGTGTGAATAAATGCATTTGGAGAAATTGATGCAAACTGAAATTGATACTCCATTGCAGAGTACATCATGAAACCAAACTGTCCTAGGGATTTGGGCTTTCGAATCACTCTAGTAGCTTTCAGCTTAGCAGTGATCCACACTAAGTACATTTTTATGTTTGTGAACCTGAATTCAAAGATTTCTCAAAATAGCACTTACTTTGAGCCAGATATGGTCGTGCACACCTATAATCCCAGGTATTCAAAAGACTGAGGCAGGAGGATTTGAAGTTCCAGACCAGCCTGGGCAATTTAGTGAGATCCTGTCTCAAAGTAATAAGTAGAGCTGGGGATGTAGCTCAGTGGTAAAGCACACCCCTAAGCTCAACCCTTAGTAAAAATTAAAATAAAAAAGCACTACCTGTATTATGTGTAAGATCTTATTTTTTAAGAAAGCTGTTCATGATTTCCCAAAATAATTTCCTGAATTTTAATGAACTTGCCTCACAGTTTAAAACAGTGTTGAGTTATGCTTTAGGAGAGAAGAAACTTGAATTTTAATGTCTTTTCTCTGAAGATGTTGGCTATTATGAAGAAGGTACCTATCCTGGCTATTGACACCTTACTGGTTGCTATCTTAGTTACAAAAAGGGTCCCAAAAAGCCATTGAAATGAACAGGAGAATGTCAGGATATTCAAGCACCTGGTCTTGGGTTTATACATATTCCCCTTTATAATTCAGAGTGTATCTTTATACTCCAGTCATTTGCACTTAAATTTAGTGCCATTGAGGTGTGTGTTTGTTTTGCTACTGGGGATTGAACCACTGAGGTATATCCCCAGCCCTTTTTAATTTTATATTTTGTGATGGGTTCTCTCTGCTGCCCAGGCTGACCTTGAACTTGAGGTCCTTCTTAGCTTCCCAATAAACTGGGATTCTACATATGTGCCATCATGTCTAGCTCTATAGGATTGTAAAACCATCTTTTAACTTGACTCTCTTTCTGAAAAAGGATATTCACATAAGGAATAAATGCAGTTGAGAGATTATGACAAGTAATAAAGGCATTTTGGTATAAAAAGAATGGAGTGTGAAAAGAATGTATTCTATAAAAATCATGAACTACATGATTAAAACAAGCCCACCCTCACACTCCACTGCAGAGTACAGCATGAAACCAATAAAGGGCATACTCTTTGGACCTGTGGAATCTGCCACCTCAGAAATAGTGTGCACTAGAAAACAGAGAAATTTATAGTAACTCGTGATTGACAGATGCAGCGTGGGTGGGTGCAGAACGCTAAGATGCTTGGTGGTTATGAGTCGCTCTCTTTTTCTATCATAAAATATCCCCTGAGGTTTTTCAGAGACGAATTTTAGGATCAGGTTAATCTGGCAATTCTTTAATGAGATAGAAGACAGTAGAGGGAGGCAGAGTAGGGTGGGATTAAGCTTGTTTGCTTGCTTATTTATTTATTTATTTATTTATTTATTTATTTATTTATTTTTTTGGGGGGGGGTACCAGGGATTGAACCCAGGGGTGCTTAACCACTGATCCACGTCCCCAGCCTGTTTTAGTTTTTATTTTGAGACAGGGTCCCTCTAAGTTGCTGAAGCTGGCTTTGAATTTATAATTCTCCTGCCTCAGCCTCCCAAACTGCTGGAATTATAGCTGTGCACCACCACACCCAGTGGGTTTTTTTTTTTTTTTTTTTTTGAAGTTGGGAAGTGGGGGAGAAGGTTCTGGAATGCAGGTGGAAGCAGCTTAGAACCCATTGAACCTGGATTCCAGAATAGACTGGATGAGTTCATATTAAGTACACTGAAGACTTTTTTAAAAAGACTTTGTAGAATTCAGCTATCACAGTTAGTGAAATAACAAGCATACATCTTCACTGGCATGTAAAAAGTAAATGTTTACTCTGTGAAGTGCAGATTCTCAGACATAAATAAGTGTTTAAGGTCTGGGATCTTTGGTGATAATGAAATACTACTTTATCTGTGAAGAGGTATTTAAAAATGATTTTTTATTATTGGACAGAAATGAAGCTTTAAAATTAGTTTCTATATAAGCCTATGTTGCCAAAATTATCTTCAAATGATGTATTTAACAATCGGCTTTTTTGTGGGGGAGGTAGATAGAGGACATTGAACTGAGGGGCACTCGGCCACTCGGCCCCCTCCCCAGCCCTATTTTGTATTTTATTTAGAGACAGGGTCTCACTGAGTTGCTTAGGGCCTCGCTAAATTGCTGAGGTTGGTTTTGAACTTGTGATCCTCCTGCCTCAGCCTCTGGAGCTGCTGGGATGACAGGCATACACCACCTGCCCGGCTTTATTGTGAGTTATTTAATGAGAGGTGTGTCACTAGGAGCTGACATTGTGCTGGCAGTTGTAGAGATCAGCATGAGCTGCATTCAGCATGAGTTTCTCAGATGGGGCTTCCCTCTGTCTATTTTCCCATCTGGTCCTAAGCGCCTTCATCTCTCCTTCCATAGTGGAGGGAAAAAAATATCTAGGGAAAAGAAGTGCTGTAGTGATCTCTTGGTATCCTGGGTATAGAGTTAGGAGTGAGTGGAGTCAGGTTTAGGTGCCAGAGGTGGGAGACAGTGTCTTAGCCTTGTCAGTTGAAGGCTGTAGGATTATTTTTCCCCCTTACAGAAATAAAATGGGTTGGTAAAAGTTTAAAATGTAGCTGTGTGAGGAGCTGCGCAGGAGCACTTAGTACCATCCTCTGTGGGTCAGAATGTGGGTGAGCGGGAGAGGCCCCGGGTGATCCCAGCATTGCCCCCTGCCCTGAAGAAAGTAGTTTCTAATGGAAGAGTAAAATATAAAAACAAATGGAAATAGGTAGTATACATAATAAAAATTCCTTATCGTTCTTCTGAAATAATCACTGTTAATGCTTGGTTGATAATTCTAGATCTGCCACCCCCTCTTAGATTTCCTTCCTCTTTTGGGTTTAAGTACATTTATTTTTCCTGTTTTTATTTTGCTTGCTGATCTTTTTCCATTTGCACACATGTGGATCAACCTCAGTTTATCATACACATGTCAATATTGTCTGGTTCTCTGTGGCTGGGTATTTGTTCTTTTCCCCAGTTTTTCAAAGAGTGTGGACCACACTGCGGTGCCTATGCTTGTGCATGTTGTTTAAGGACTTTAGTTTTTTTTTTTTTTTTTTAAAGAAAGAGTGAGAGAGGGGGAGAGAGAGATAATTTTAATATTTATTTATTTATTTATTTATTTATTTTAGTATTTGGCGGACACAACATTTTTGTCTGTATGTGGTTCTGAGGATCGAACCCCGGGCCACACGCATGCCAGGCGAGCGCGCTACCGCTTGAGCCACATCCCCAGCCCCAGGACTTTAGTTTTTTTTTTTTTTTTTTTAAACTAATTTTAATTGTAGGTTGTTCCAAACATTACATAGTTCTTGATATATCATGTTTCACACTTTGATTCAAGTGGGATATGAGCTCCCATTTTTACCCCATATACAGATTGCAGAATCACATCAGTTGCACAACCATTGATTTACATACTGCCATTCTGGTGTCTGTTGTATTCTGCTGCCTTTCCTATCCTCTACTATCCCCCCTCCCCCCTCCCCTCCCCTCTTCTCTCTCTACCCCCTCTACTGTAATTCATTTCTCCCCCTTATATTTTTCCTCCTTTCTCCTCACTTCCTCTTGTATGTAATTTTGTATACCCCTGAGGGTCTCCTTCCATTTACATGCAATTTTCCTTCTCTCTCCCTTTCCCTCCCACCTCTCATCCCTGTTTAATGTTAATCTTCTTCTCATGCTCTTCGTCCCTACTCTGTTCTTAGTTACTCTCCTTATATCAAAGAAGACATTTGGCATTTGTTTTTAAGGGATTGGCTAGCTTCACTTAGCATAATCTGCTCTAATGCCATCCATATCCCTCCAAATTCTATGATTTTGTCATTTCTTAATGCAGAGTAATACTCCATTGTGTATAAATGCCACATTTTTTTTATCCATTCGTCTATTGAAGGGCATCTAGGTTGGTTCCACAGTCTTGCTATTGTGAATTGTGCTGCTATGAACATGGATGTAGCAGTGTCCCTATAGTGTGCTCTTTTTAGGTCTTTAGGGAATAGACCGAGTAGGGGAATAGCTGGATCAAATGGTGGTTCCATTCCGAGCTTTCCAAGAAATCTCCATACTGCTTTCCAAATTGGCCGCACCAATTTGCAGTCCCACCAGCAATGTACAAGAGTACCCTTTTCCCCACATCCTCGCCAGCACTTGTTGTTGTTTGACTTCCTAATGGCTGCCAATCTTACTGGAGTGAGATGGTATCTTAGGGTGGTTTTGATTTGCATTTCTCTGACTGCTAGAGATGGTGAACATTTTTTCATATACTTGTTGATTGATTGTATGTCCTCCTCTGAGAAATTTCTGTTCAGGTCCTTGGCCCATTTGTTGATTGGGTTATTTGTTATCTCATTGTCTAATTTTTTTAGTTCTTTGTATATTCTGGATATTAGGGCTCTGTCTGAAGTGTGAGGAGTAAAGATTTGTTCCCAGGACGTAGGCTCCCTATTTACCTCTCTTATTGTTTCTTTTGCTGAGAAAAAACTTTTTAGTTTGAGTAAGTCCCATTTGTTGATTCTAGTTATTAACTGTTGTGCTATGGGTGTCCTATTGAGGAATTTGGAGCCCGACCCCACAGTATGTAGATCATAGCCAACTTTTTCTTCTATCAGACGCCATGTCTCTGATTTGATATCAAGTTCCTTGATCCACTTTGAGTTAACTTTTGTGCATGGCGAGAGAAAGGGATTCAGTTTCATTTTGTTGCATATGGATTTCCAGTTTTCCCAACACCATTTGTTGAAGATGCTATCCTTCTTCCATTGCATGCTTTTAGCCCCTTTATCGAATATAAGATAGTTGTAGTTTTGTGGATTGGTTTCTGTGTCCTCTATTCTGTACCATTGGTCCACCCGCCTGTTTTGGTACCAGTACCATGCTGTTTTTGTTACTATTGCTCTGTAGTATAGTTTGAAGTCTGGTATTGCTATACCTCCCGATTCACACTTCCTGCTTAGCATTGTTTTTGCTATTCTGGGTCTCTTATTTTTCCATATGAATTTCATGATTGCTTTCTCTATTTCTACAAGAAATGCCGTTGGGATTTTGATTGGCATTGCATTAAACCTATAGAGAACTTTTGGTAATATCGCCATTTTGATGATGTTAGTTCTACCTATCCATGAACAGGGTATATTTTTCCATCTTCTAAGATCTTCTTCTATTTCTCTCTTTAGGGTTCTGTAGTTTCCATTGTATAAGTCTTTCACCTCTTTTGTTAGGTTCATTCCCAAGTATTTTTTTTTTTTTTTTGAGGATATTGTGAATGGGGTGGTTGTCCTCATTTCCATTTCAGAGGATTTGTCTCTGATATACAGGAATGCCTTTGATTTATGTGTGTTGATTTTATATCCTGCCACTTTGCTGAATTCATTTATTAGCTCTAATAGTTTCTTTGTAGACCCTTTTGGGTCTGCTAGGTATAGAATCATGTCATCTGCAAATAGTGATAATTTGAGTTCTTCTTTTCCTATTTTTATGCCTTTAATTTCTTTCGTCTGTCTAATTGCTCTGGCCAAGGACTTTAGTTTTTATAGGTTAAATTCCTAGAGTAGAATCACTGGATTAGTCTTTAAGATCATTTCAAGATTTTAGTGGTTATTACCATGATCTCTTCTAGAAAGGTGGTACCAAGACTGCACACGATGGCACATGCCTGCAGTTCCAGCAATTCAGGAGCTGAGGCAGGAGGATTGTCAAGTTTGAGGCCAGCCTCAGCAACTTAGTGAAACCCTGCCTTAAAATAAAAGAGTCGGGGATGTGGTCCAGTGGATAAGTGTCCCTGAGTTCAGTTGTCCCTGGTACCAAAAAAAGAAAAGATTGTTTTGAGATATGTTGTGATTCTGAATAAATTTGAACCTCTTTGGTTTCCTCAACTGTCAGTTCAGGATACAGTGGTCCTAAGTGTCTGCTGAGAATTAATTCTAGGACCTCCGCCCTCCCTTACCAAAATCTGTGTGTGCTCAAGTCCCTTATATAAAATGGAGCAGTAGCTGCATAGAACCTATGTCTGTATACTTTGTTGTCTGTAGCAAATCGTTATACTGTATTATTTAGGGAATAATGAAAAGAAAAAAGTCTGTCCATGTTCATTACAGTTGTGACTTTTTAAAGTATTGATATACATGATATTCATTTTTTTATACTTATTTTTTATATTGATGAATCCACAAATGTGGAAACCTGTAGATATTGAAGGCTGATTAGTTAATATCTAACCTCCCTTTTGATAGGAGAGAGTGTAGCACATAGTGGGTACTCAGACAGAAACTTCTGGTTGAAAACAAGAGGTGTGGATTATATAGTCTTTAATTCTAGGCTCTTTCAGCTCTGAAATGATTTCATGGTCACACGTACCTGGGGAGGTGAGGGCCAGGTGAGGGGGTGGAGGGGGTAGAATTAGGGCTGCCTAGTTCAGCTGAACATGTGGCCCTAGTTCCTACCTAGAGTGTTACTGCAGGGGTCAAGGTGATTAGGAGAGATGGAGTGTGCCCTGTCTAGTAAGTGGCAGCAGCTGTTAGTAAGACAAGTTTCTGAAAGAAGCCTTGAAGGATGGGATTCTCTGTCAACCTGGCAGTTTTCTAAAGGAGGAAACCAATCTCCAGCTCCTGCGTGGCTGCTGACTTCTAAGCCACTGTCAGGGCCTCCCGAGGCCTGATATCTGAGAGTGCCTGACGTGCTGTCATTGTGTCCTAGCTGTGATTTCCAGAGCAGTTACCTTGTTGTCTGGTTAAAGCATTTGATTGTTCTGGGTTGGATGGCTGTCCTTGCTTGGTTCTGTTTGTAAGCTTGTTTTTGCACCAAAACTGAACTGACAGTTAATAGTGGAAAATTCGTAGACATGAAATCTAGACAGGTGTGGAATCTGGTTATTGGTCCTATTCCCTGGATGTTTCTGGGCAGGTAGCGTGCATCCTTTGGTTTAAAAAAGGAGTCAGTGAGGTGCTATGACACAGGCCTGTAATCCCAGCTGCTTGGGAGATGGAAGCAGGAGGTTCACAAGTTCTAGGCCAACCTGGGCAATTTAGCAAGACCCTGTTTAAAAATAAGAGCCAGCCGGGGACAGAGCTTCCCTGGGTTCCGTCTCCAGTACTGGACTAGGGTTGGGGAAGGGGATTCAGGAAGTAATTTAAAATCTGTGGGCTTCTTACACAAATTAAATGCAATGTTACCTGGAGACAGTGGTGCACACCTGTAATCTCAGTGGCTTAGGAGGCTGAGGCAGGAGGATGGCAAGTTCAAAGCCAGCCTTAGCAATTTATCAAAGTCCTACGCAACTCAGTGGAACCCTGTCTCTAAATGAAATGTTATTAAAAAGGGGCAGGGGATGGGGCTCAGTGTTTAAGCATCTCTGGGTTCAATCCCTAGTACCAAAAAAAAAGAGAAAGATGGAGAGAGAGAGATAAGGTTTGCAGCATACATCTTAGAAATATGTTTCTTTTTCTTTCTTGGAGGCAGAACAACTGCAGCAAGAAAAAACCCACTTTCGTTCTCATATTCTGATGCTTTTATTTTTGTGTGTGTGTGTCTGTGGTGCTGGTATTGAACCCAGGGCCTCGTGCCTGGCAGCCAAACCCTCTACCAACCGGGCTGTGTCCCCAGCCCCTCCTCCGCAGTCCTCATAGTAATGTGTTGGTCAGATTCAGGGGCAGTGACTCATACTCAGTAATCCCTAAAGGAGAGAAATGCGATTGACAAAGTGTTCCACTAGGAGCCAGGAGGTCTGGGCCTGCGCCCCAGGTTGGCAGTGTAACCCCAGCTCCTGTCCCCATTGCCCTTGTTTTGTCTGAAATATTTGTGGAAACAGACTGTTACAGGAATTTTTCTGTATGATTTATAGATTCTAAAAAAGGCTCACCCCTGCTCTGTATATGGTGCTCCTTGAAGTGCTTTTGTTCTAGAATCATAATCACTGGTTTTGCTCGCCCAGGTTCAAGTGTCATTTACGCTGCATCAATGGAGCACATTCAGGGGGCCTGGAGGACGATCAGCAATGGCTTTGGACTCAAAGATGCCGTGTTTGACGGCTCCAGCTGCATCTCCCCCACCATAGGCCAGCAGTTCGGCTACCAGCGCCGGGCGTCGGACGACGGCAAGCTCACAGACTCTTCCAAGGCCAGCAGCACTATCCGGGTCTTCTTGCCGAACAAGCAGAGAACAGTGGTATGTGCGTGCTCCTCCCCGGGCTGCCCGTCTGCGAGTAGAGGACAGTGTGGCGCGTGCTGTCCCACTCAGAGGCGGGAACCTCATCACGGGTCTTTATAAACTCATTTTTCCAGAGGCAGACTCTGTCTTGTCACATTGCTGTTCTCCCTTCCTCCCTCCTCTCCACCCCTGGGCGTCGCTGTCGCCCACTATGGCCTCCTGTTTACTACTTACCTAGGCAAATTGTCCGTTCTACTGAGGGGGGTATTTGTGAGACTTTTCTTTGAAAAGTTTCTTTAGTTCTTTCAGCTAAGGTAGTTTTTAAAAAGTGTGGAAAAATTAAGAAAATCAGGGCTGGGGATATAGCTCAGTTGGTAGAGTGCTTGCCTCGCATGCACAAGGCCCTGGGTTCAATCCCCAGCACCACAAAAAAAAAAAAAAAAAAAATCATTCGGGTATGTTTCACAGGCTCAGGACGAATTCACAGGCAGCTTAGATCTCAGTTTTTAGAAGTAAGGAGCAGTCGATGGTCAGTGTCTCCTGTCCCTTTGCCAGGACACTTGTCATTTCTGCAAAGTGCATTCTTCTAGAACCAGTGACCGGTTCACGTTGGAATCATGGTAGGACACTGCCGCTGAGTTTTCCTACAGAAAATGTACAGTTTTTGTTAACATTTTGATTCAAAAAGCTTTGTATTCTCCAATTAAAAAAAAAAAAAGCCACCTGACTAAAGTAGAAAAATGAAGTTGTATTATGCTTGGGGACATTTAAGAAAACCTTTGTGCAAAACTTGCCCGTCTCTTCCTTTCCCACCCTCGGCTCTATGTGTGAACACAGCCCCCCTCGTGGGCCCTGTAGATGAAGAAGCCAGGCCCCGAGGTGGGCGGGCTGGGCCAGCCAGTGTCAGTGTGCTAATATAGACTGATCCTCATGCCAGAGAGCGGGCACAGAACCCCAGGCTTCCCGCACGCTAGGCAAGCGCTCTGTCACAGAGCCACCCCTCCCCAGCCTCTTCATAAGTTTGTTTATACTTCTTTTGGGAACCAATGGCACCCCCATTTGCGGTGTTGGACACT
Source organism: Callospermophilus lateralis (assembly GCF_048772815.1). NCBI lineage: Eukaryota > Metazoa > Chordata > Mammalia > Rodentia > Sciuridae > Callospermophilus > Callospermophilus lateralis. Next base: position 4,312,434 of record NC_135324.1, read on the forward strand.
TTTAGGTGCATTTTGACCTGAAACCACAAAAGACCAACTACATTTATGTTTGTTCCCCTTCCTAAAATGGAAAGTTTTCTTTCTGACCTTAAATTGGGAGGTCAAGTAGGAATTGGGAATGTCAGGGGAATCTGAGGACCATGTGGCCCCTCTTCTGGGCATTACTGTCCATCCGTTGCCATCTCTACAAGTTTGCCTAGAGGCCGGGCAGCAGTTTGGCCAGTGCTGGTGTATGGAGCCCAAGCGGCCGACCCAAAGGAAAACCCTGGTTGTCTTTATGAGCTGTGTCTTCCAGACGTGGTGCGTGATGGTTTGGACCTCTGCTCCCTGACCTTGACAGACCGAGCTCCTGCTTGGTCCTGTGCCTGATTCCTGAGCCCTCTGGGCTGCGGTCCTTCCTCAGTGTTGCACGAGTCGTCATCTGCGTGGTCTTTGTTTGGAGCCAGTAGCCTTATAAGTTCGACCTCTGTAGCTTGGGAGACAGTTTTAGCAGGGGTTAGCTTCTCCTGTTTCTTTGGCCCAAAGATGGATCATATCTGCCTCCGGGAGAACCAGCTTCCTTTGCCCGGGCATCCAGCTCTGGGGGAGCAGCAGGCGAGGGAGGAGTGACTTGCCAGGGGGCAGCGCCCCTGGAACCTCAGTGAAAAACTCAGAAATCGCCAGCAGATTCCAGCCTGTGTCTGGGGGCAGTAAAGAGCAGGTCCAGAGAAAGGATGCGGAAGGTTATTTAAAGAGTTTTAGAAGCAAGGAGCAGTAGATGGTCAGTTTCTCCTGTTGTGTGTCTTCTGTACTTATGTGCCACTTTGACCTGCCACTGTGCTGCTTCTCAATGTCACTTTGTGAGCGAGTGACCTGAGCTGAGAATTGTGGCATCTGTAATCTGCTAACAGGTTCAGATGCAGCGTCCTGAGCATGGGGGAGGGAGGAGCTGCAGATCTGTGCTTTCACAGCCCCTGGGACGAGGCTAGCACCAGCCACCAGGGGGACCTCGCTAGGTTAGAGAGCATTTCAAGAACTGTCCTGCCCTGGGACCCCGTGACTTAATGAGGATGTATGCTGTAGCCAGGGGCTGCCTCCCGGCTCTGCAGGCCTGGCCTCTCGGGGTTGAGGGAGGGAGGTCCTGGTGCTGCGCGGATCGGGGTTCACCTTCATTGTCCTCATTCTTGGTGTCTTCGTGGCTTAGGTCAGCTCAGCTCAGTGCTTTCCTGGAATGCATGGGGTCTCTCTGAGATTAACACTGCCTTCGGAAGCCTCTAGAATCAACCTGTGGAGCATTTAAAATACACATGGAGGTGGAGAGGTCAGGGTTGTGATGCCCGTCCTCCCAGGTCACACTGAGCGAAGGGTGGCCATTCTGTTCAGTCTCTTTTCATCTCTTCTTTCCCAATTATTTTGATACAAGGTTCAGTTAACATTGATCTGTTACACACTAACTACGTTGGTATGTACAAGAAAGTTTTAGAATGTTAATTTCATGTATTTATTTGTAAATAAAACATTTATATGGGCTAAAGATATTAGGTGACGTAGCCTTTCCCTGCCGGCCCAGTGTCTTTCCTCAGAGAATTCATGGGATGAAGGTGTCTTTGCTGGGTGTGCATTCTGGGCAGCCGAGGCAGGAGAATTGCAAGTTTGAGCCCAGGCCGGGCAATTTAATGAGGCCCCATCTCAAAGTTTAAATAAAAAGGACTTGAGAGTGTGACACAGTGATAGAGCACCCCTGGGCTCGTCCCCAGAACTGGGCTACAGGGAGGATGGGTGGGTAGATTTTTTTTTTTTTTTTTTTGGTACCAAGAATCGAAACCAGGGATGAGGGATGCTTAACCATTGAGCCCCATCCCTAGCCCTTTTTTATATTTTATTTAGAGACAAGAGTCTCGCTGGGTTGCTGAGGGCCTAAATTGCTGAGGCTGGCTTTGAATTTGTGATCCTCCTACCTCAGCCTCCTAAATCACCGAATTACAGGTGTGCGCCACCATCTCCAGCCAAGAGACATCTTCATCTACTTGAAGAATCACTTGGTCCCCCTCTTAGCCCTCTGATAGCACGTTCCCTCTCTTCCACACATCTGAAGGAGAGAGGGAAACCATCAGTGATCAAAGAGGCTACAAAAATCTCTGTCGGACCTTTAGTAGTTTGGAAAAACCTTTTCTTTCCTCCCCAATTTGATCCTTGGGGAAAGTTTCCTGCCCCCCCCCCCCGCACCCCCAATTATCTCCGGGATTGATGGCTGTGCAGGTTCACGTTCTTCTAGGCTGTGCCCTCTTAGTGCAGAGCCCATCTTGATGCTTCAAAGACTGATGACTGGGCAGACGCGTTCCCATGAAACCTGTGGAAACTTCTGGCATGGCCCTCACTGAGGCCGTCAGGATCCTTAAACTGACTTTCCCTCCTTTTCTCCCAGATTGTTTGGTTAGCTCTGCCTGCATGCAGGTCTGTGGCCTGTTGTGGAGACTGTCTGCTGTCAGGCGCAGACCTCTCTGCCCTCAACTGGCCAGAAAAGGGTTGTTGGGAAGGGCCTGGGATGGCCTCTGTGAGCTGCTGCACTTTGAGCTTCAGGAGGAGGAATCCCGCTGCGGGCGATTCCCAGGTGTCGCCCAGCTGTGTTCTGTCCTCCTCGCTGGCTCTGCTGACCTGAGTGGCCTGACATATTTTTTTTGCATTGGAGATGGAACCCAGGGGTGCTCTACCACTGAGCTACTCTGCCAGCACTTTTTATTTTGAGACAGGGTCTTGCTAAGTTGTTGAGGCTGGGCTCCAACTTGGGATCTTACTGCCTCCGCCTTCTGAGTTGGGTCAGAATAATACAAAGAGTAAGAGTAGGAAGTGGGGACACCCGTGTGCCACCATGACCAGCCTCTGCCTAGCCTTTGAAGATTGGGTACGAGTGATAGTGGAGGGACTGGATGCTACTAAGGCTGTGTGGTGTGGTATGAATGTAAATTCAGGATAACTGGTCTGGTCCCTTCAGCAGGACAGCAGCTGTATTTTGTGCACTTCCTGTTTCCCCTTTAATGGTATAATGGTGGAAGGCTCATGTGAGATAGAATTTTTGTTAGGAAAACCCTAACATTTTGTTAAGCCATTTTGTTGAGATAGGCAATTTTTTTGGGTGGGGGTGGAGGATACCAGGGATTGAACTCAGGGGCACTTGACCACCAAGCCCCATCTCCAGCCCTATTCTGTGTTTTATTTAGAGACAGGGTCTCAGAGTTGCTCAGGGCCTTACCATTGCTGAGATCTTCCTGCCTCAGCCTCCCAAGCCACTGGGATGACAGGTGTGGGCCACCACACTGGGCAAGAGGAGGCAATTTTTTAAAATCCCATAAACTCATCTCATTTTGTGTATGGCTCATACTGGCTCATGTTCCTTTCTGGGGGGGGGGGGTGTTCATGTTTGTGTGTACATAAGTGAGATGTGTAAAGGGAAATTAGAGATGTGTAAAGGGAAAGTGTCCTTTATTCTTCTCAACTGCAATCTCTGATTGTAACTACTAAGAGTATTTCCACACTTGTACAAACGGGTGTCCCCATTTCCTACTCTTACTCTTTGTATTATCCTGAAAATATTTTCCCCTAGTCAATACATCATGGGTTCCCCTCTACATTATTATAAGCAGTGTAACACAATGGATGCGTTTAGTGTGTGACAGTCTGGGTGCTGCGCGCTTGATTCAAGCACTCCCCTGCTGCTGGGCACTCAGGTTGCTTCCTGTGTGTGCATGTGTGTTTGACATTGCAATCAGTGCTTTGTAAGTCTTCAGCGCCCCCTTGACAGATTCGTTGATTGATACCCGTTCTCTTCTTCCGAGGGCTGCTTAGCGCTGTGGTTCCTAAGGGTGTCTTTTGTTCTCAGGTCAACGTGCGGAATGGCATGAGCTTGCACGACTGCCTCATGAAGGCGCTCAAGGTCAGAGGCCTGCAGCCCGAATGCTGCGCCGTGTTCCGCCTTCTCCACGAACACAAAGGGTAAGAGCTCCAGCCGCCAGCTCCTCTTCCAGAATAGTCACTCAAATAACTAGTTTCATTAAAAATATTTGTGCCAGCTTTCTATAAAATAGCACGTGGTCACCTACCTTTGTTTATGAAGAGATAATTCAGAGAAATAAGGCACTAAGAACTTGACATCCTTGCCTGGATAGTCTCTTGAGAAATAAATACACAGTGGATGCTGATAGTGTTCCTGAGGACGGGGCCGGGTATGCTCTGCCACCCCCAGGTCAGCTCTAGTGATTCACTCATTCATTTGTATTTTTTGTTTGGGGTGATTCTGGGGGCTGAGCCCAGGGGTGCTGAACCACTGAGATCCACCTCTAACCTTTAAAATTTTGAGAAGGGGGTGGGTGGCCGGGGTTGGGGCCCAGTGATACGGCACTTTCCTAGCGCACATGAGGCACTGGGTTTAATCCTCAGCACCACATAAAAAAAAAAGTAAATAAAATCCATTGACAACTAAAAAATATTTTTAAAAAGAATACATAAATAACAGTGTTGTGTCCATCTACAACTAAAAAAGTATTTTAAAATTTTTGAGATGGTCTCACCAGGTTGCTGAGGCTGTCCTGACACGATCCTTCTGCTGCAGGGAAAACTTAACCTGGGTCTCATGGTGGTGGCAAGCTGCAGGTGTCAAGGACCACGACTAAAACCTACAGCAACCGAGCATCCATGATTATCCATTATCTGATATTTTTACCCCCAAAATGGGGAAAACTTTGGAAGGGTCTTTGAACTTGGCTTTGTTCTTGGAAAGCTATGACTTCTGCTACTCATCTTCGCATACATCTTCATGTTTTGAGGAGATCCCAGTTCCAGAGAGGCATCCAGACTACACCGACAAACTCGGATGAATCTGTTCCTTTCTGTTCAGGAGGCACAAATCCTCACAGTAGGCCTCAGCTTTAGCTGGATGTAGCCCTGGGTGGGTCCACCCGCCAGTCCGTCCACAGTGCTCCTTGGTTACTAGAAGTAAGATTGAGACCGGGAGGGGCTTGGTCTGCTTTTCCCCAGAGCTGCATGATCAGGAGCTGGCCCCACGGGACAGCAGCTGAGGGCTGAGCGGAGGCGGGATCCCCCTCGCTCTTCACTAGGACGCACAGGACTGGAAAGTGCTATAGAGTGTCCTGGGCCCTGTCCTAGGTATTTACTGGGGATAATCAGGAAGAGGGCTTGGAGAGGTTTCTGGTAGGTGGGGCCAGGGTTTGAAAGGTGCTGTGTGTATGACGTTCTCTGCTTACGGAGATTCACCCTTCTGGAAATGGGGCAGAGCGCAGAGCTGGGATTCTGTTTTACTTACATGGATACATTTGGTGTTCTCTACAACACAGTAGTCTCAGGGTAAGTTTTATGACAGTTGAGTCTCCCAAAGACTTGTTTTTACAGACTGTAAACAGCTCTGCAGATACGAGTCTTTTATTAATGGTAACGTGCATTTGTAGTCCCTTTCTATTTATGAATCTTCTAGATTGAAGTAGGCAGACACACACGAAAATCCTGGCACTGTGGTCATGTTCATACACACTTGGCAAGATGTAGGGTTTTTTTAAAATAGAATGTTAACATCACAAAACCTGTGTTAAGATATAGTTACAAGTTGGACTTGGTGGAACACGCCTGCGATCCCAACTGCTGGGGAGACCGAGGTGGGAGGACCACCCATCACCCCGCTCACCCCCACACCCTTCCCAAGACAGTGGTACATGTCACTGTTCAAAGCAGACTAACAACACCAGCTCTGGAGTCCGTAGACCTGGATTCCAAGTCAACTCTTACAGTCGCCATCGGCAGGCCATCTTCCCATTTTTAACATGAGGATGACGACACCGGCTCTTGGTGTTTTTGTGTGGGTTACATGCGCCGTGTCTAGGTAGCAGGGAGAGTGGGATCTGCTGTCCCGCCCACTCAACTCGTCCCAACATTTCCTCTTCACTCTTTTTCAAAATTTTTAGTAAAAAAGCACGTTTAGATTGGAATACAGACGCCGCCTCCTTGATCGGAGAGGAGCTGCAGGTGGACTTCCTGGACCACGTGCCCCTCACCACACACAACTTTGTAAGTCGCAGTGTCGTCTCTCTGGGGCAAGTTGGTGACCTGTGTTGCGCACTAGGAGTTTCTGAGCGTAAATTCTTTGTATTGCTGAAAACTCTCGCGCCATGGCTTTGTTCATAACAAGCCCTTTAGACTCGGTTAGCCAGAGGGGTGCTTAATTTCTGCATCATCGTCTTCGTCTGCATAGGCGTTTGGGAGGTTGGGTGGAAATGCCTTTGGACGGGATTCATTGGCTAAGTGTAATCCACACCTCTGTTCTTTTGTCACAGGCTCGGAAGACGTTCCTGAAGCTTGCCTTCTGCGACATCTGTCAGAAGTTCCTGTTAAACGGATTTCGGTGTCAGACTTGTGGCTACAAATTCCACGAGCACTGTAGCACCAAAGTCCCCACCATGTGTGTGGACTGGAGCAACATCCGGCAGCTCCTGTAAGGCACCATCTTCTTTCCCTCCCCCAAATATTGGGGGTGCCGGGGGTGTGCATTCTGACTGCGCAGACTCAGGGCAGACTTGCTGGGTGAATTGTTTTGATCTGGGAACCCGCTTTAGAAACCGGGGGGGGGGTCTGAGACTAGCTAGTTGTAGTGTGCTGCTCACATTCTCCAAAATAAGCAGGCAGAACCTGTCACCTGTCAAATAGATGGTGACATTCAGTGAGGAAAAGGACAGGCGGATACCAAACTCAAAAGATTCTTGGCCTTCCTGTCCTAGTACCGATTTCTCCAAGGCCGCCAACGACAGTGCTCTGTTTTGTTTAGTAAGGTGACATGGAAGGGCAGGAGGGCACAGTTGGTGCTGTTTCTTTACCTCAGACACAGGGTTTGGGCTTAAAACAGTTTGAAAGATACTTATTTCCTTCAGGAGACAAACCAGTTATCAAAATGTATTTGTTACATTTTATTAAATAATTGAAATTTTCATTTAAAACTGCTCATCCCAGCGTGCCTTTCAAAAACTTACATTTACCAGGATGTGAAAAGTCAAAGTTTTATCCTTTCTTTTTTTTTTTTTAAAAGAGAGAGGGAGGGAGGGAGAGAGAGAATTTTTAATATTTATTTTTTAGTTTTCGGCGGACACAACTTCTTTGTTTGTACATGGTGCTGAGGATTGAACCTGGGCCGCACGCATGCCAGGCGAGCGCGCTACCGCTTGAGCCACATCCCCAGCCCCAAAGTTTTATCCTTTCTTGAGGGTAGAAGGCAGCAGAAAACTAAGGGATTATGATTAAGCCACCGTGGGGCTAAGGGACTGTCACTCCACAGACCCTGAGTTAATTTTCCAACACACGCGCACACACACACATACACACCATAGTAGCAATGTCGTCTTTGCTCTCTTGCTAGTCACACGTTGACTTTTGCAGACAGCTTGAGTAACATAAATAGTATAAACTTTGGAGCCAGCAGACGTCAGATCCTCAGTTTGTCACTGACGGACACCTCTGAGCCTCAGTTCATTTCTGAAAAAAGGAGGGTGGCCTTCCCTGCAGTCCCCCCTCCCAGGAGGCTGAGCTGAGCACAGGCTGGAGGAAGGCGGGGGCCTCATCAGGGACAGGGCCCCTGTGCTCTCACTGATGACTTTTGGTGCTTCTCTCTGTCTCCGGGACATGGTTTCCAGAGAGCGCTGAGTGGGCTGGGTGGTGCAGCGCCCTCCTGGAGCTTCATGAAGGATTTTGAGGGAGCTGAACACGGGAACCACTTCCTAGATGACATTCTGCACTCATTCAATCCCAGTCGTTTGGTTGCTGCCCCCTTACTCAGGTGGCCTGGAATAGTGGTGGAGAACGTGGTGGGGGATTTCCGTTTGGCAGCTGTGAGTTTGCAAGGCGGGCAGCTGGTTTTCTGCACATCTATAAACGAGTCTTTCTGTCGCTGATGTCACTTAGGTTGTTTCCAAATTCCACCATTGGCGAGAGCGGGGCCCCGGCGCTGCCCTCCTTGACGATGCGTCGGATGCGAGAGTCTGTTTCCCGGATCCCTGTCAGGTACTGGCTCACCTGGAGCTGTCCTCTGGGGAATCACGTAGGGTGGGGGGTACCATGCTGCCACAGATGGCGGGAGTCTTCGCTGCGTGGCGTGTGGAGCCCTGGCCATTCCTCCAGGCCTCGCTACTGCTGTCCCACACACGGGGCGCTCCCATTTGTGGCCCTGTAGTTCTGACATCCCAGAAAGTGACTCTGTATGCAGTTCCTTCTGGTATCATAACACTTCCCTGAATATCTCATTTTAAAAGCTTGCCACTCTGCCTTCCTTGGTATACAGTAAGATGAGCCCCAGTGGGACTGGTCCCCAAACTGAAATAGTGATTTATCAGTAATAAGACCCTCATTTCCGAAATGCCTCGAATTGCCAAGACTATGGTATTTTTGCTGTCTTAAAAAATATATAATTTTTTTAGTATAAGTATCCTTTCTTTATGCCTTGCTTATAGTTTATTTTCTTTCTCAGCTTTAAGAACCAGGATTTAGTTGAGTTTGTGTTAAGTGTTACACATTATATAGAACCTAAAATAAAATGTACACCTTTGTCTAACAATATTTTTCATACATATATAATCAGGTAACATCGAAAGGCCCTTATAAAGTGATATATATTTATGTATGATTTTTTTGATAATTTGCAAACCACATTGGGCCATAAAACTGTACTTGCCTCTGAAAATTGGAACAATCTAGGTTTCTGAAGGCATAAATAGACAAGTACCTGCAAAGGTGATTTTTTTTTTTTTTTTTTTTTGACATTTTTTATTTTTTGGAAGCAGTTGAAAACAATACTTTATTTATTTTATGTGGTGCTGAGGATCGAACCCAGGGCCTCACATGTGCTAGACGAGCACTCCACTACTGAGCCACAACCCCAGCCCCTGATTTTTTTTTTTTTTTTTTTAAGGTGATTTTTTTTTTCTTTTTCCTTAGAAAAACGTGCCTTCAGTCCCTTGAGTTCCTAAGTGGGTGTCCCTGAATCAGAACAAAGCTTGAACTCATCTTTACAGCAAATAATGACAGTGTTTGACATTATGCTCTGAGACGGGTGTCGGTAATGCACCCAGGGCCTTTCGAGTACTAGGCAGGTGCTCAACCAAAGAGCTACGCCCCAGCTGCCCCACCCCGACTGCTGAGTCATTGTTTTTGGGAGGGGGCGCAGAGCTGGGAATGGAACCCAGGGCCTGATGTACCAGGACAGGCGCTGTGTGATGCCAAGGCTGGGTCTCCAGACACCCGCCTTCCCCAGGGTTCTGTTTCTCGGAGCTCTTCCCGATTTGGGTGGGAAGGTGTGCTGTCGGCCCAAAGAATCCAGTGGGTAATTACAGTTAGGACTGCAGATCTAATATCTTGAATTCACAGGAATTGCCTTTGTGTGCTGGTCCTGAAGAGGGGGCCGAGCGCGGCCTTGGCCTCGGGCAGCCCGGCTGGCAGCTCTCGGCTCTGTTTTAAATCTTGTGTGAAGTTTTCTAAATTAAACTGGGCAGATTCCAACTAGCTTAGTAGGTGTTGGTGTTTGGCAAATGTTAATAATCTGTTCTTTCTTCTAGATTCTACAACAATTTGAGGTGTTCTGTAGGGGTGAAGGGGAAATTTTATAATGTATTGGTCTCCTATTTATGTGAATTAGAAGTCCATAATTATTTTGCTTCTCAAAAAAAGCACCCATACAGAAGAGCATTTTAAAATTCTGCGTGTCAAAAGAATAACACGTTTAAAAAGATATTTTTTTTTAGTTGTAGGTGGGCGCACCCTTTGTTTTATTTTTATGCAATGTGAGGACAGAGCCCAGGGCCTCACCCATGGAGCCAGTGCTCTCCCGTAGAGCCCAGCCCCAGCCCCCAGAATGAAACATTTTGTCAACGGTTGTACAGATCAAGCTGTCCCCTAAGTTCTTTTCTCCTTCCTTCAATGTTTTGTTACTGAGGATTGAACCTAGAGGCACTTTGCTACTGAGCTACACCCACAGCCCTTTTTATTTTGAGACACAGTCTTGACAAATAGCCCAAGCTGGCCTTGAACTTGAAGTCCTCCTGCCTCAGCCTCTTGGGTCCCTGGAGTAAAGAGGCCCGTGCCACCTTGCCCAGTACCCCTGGATATCTCAGTGAAGGTGCTTGGTTGAAGGACTTCCTCAGTGGGGAGGCCCGATGGCCACTGATGAAATTTTCCTTCTCCTCCTCCAGTTCCCAGCACAGATACTCCACGCCCCACGCCTTCACCTTCAACACCGCCAGCCCCGCCTCTGAGGGCTCCCTGTCCCAGAGGCAGAGATCGACATCCACACCGAATGTCCACATGGTCAGCACCACCCTGCCCGTGGACAGCAGGATGATTGAGGTAATAGGGCCCCTGGGGGACAGTGATGAGATCAGTCAGTTCATATGGGTGGGGTTCAGGGTTATGGCAGAGAATTTTGGGGTGCAATCCGGTCAGGGCTGTTGCAGCACTTTCTCTGGGGCCCCTGGAGTTTTAAGATTCCTTCCTGCCAGCAGCCCGCAGCTGGGCTGAGCGGGTTGGTGCATCCTTCAAGTGAGGACAGGAATCGCATGAAGAGATGCTAACAGCTGGGTGCCTTCTTCCCGCGTGTGGGGAGCCGGGCAGGAGGCAGTGTGGGAAAGAAAGTAATGGTGTTGGGGCAGCCCAGCCCCTGGAGGAATTTTAAGTGATTGGATTTAGAAATAAAAGGTCGGGGCCTGGGAGCTAGTGAGCAGTCCTTCAGGCAGAGGGGAAAGTGCCCCCAGCTAGTGTTTTCGGTCTGCCTTTCCTCTGCTTTGCTTTTTGGTGTGTTGTGTGTTTGGTTTGCTTTCTGGTCATCTTTAATAACAACTGAATACACTTGAAATACTTCCTTTGTTCTTTATTCTTCTTTATTTCTTTCTCATCGCTTTGGACTAGAATAACAGCCTGAATGCTTCTCCCAGGGCGTGGTCCAGACGATTTTGTCTGAGGGGAAGAGTAGGTATTCTTCTTCATGCCTTTGCCTTCTTGTCATTAACGGGATTGCTGCTCAGACAGTAGACTATGTAATGAGAAGCCATTGTCAAGTCAGTTCACATGTCTAGTTGGACTTGTTTCTTAAGTCAGTGAAAACACACTCTATGTCGTGTTGCTGATAGATTTCTCAAGTTAATAGTTTTTTTTTTTTCCTGGTACTGGGGATTGAATCCGGGGATGCTCTACCTGTGAACTACATCCTCTGCCTTTTATTTTGTGGGAGGTCTTCACTAGGTTGCCCAGGCTGGCCTCAAACTTGCAATCCTCCTGCCTCAGTCTCCCAAGTAGCTGGGATGACAGGCGTGCCCACCACACCTGGCTCAAAATAGATTGTGCAAAATATTCTAATGTCCTTGGCTTCACAGAGTCCATTTTAACCAAGTAGTTGCTAGACTTGGACTTAGTTGGCACTTACAACACCAGAGTTTTGTTTGTACATTGGAAACCAATATTTTGATTAGAAACCAAAAGCTTTGGTTGACATGGACTGGGAGGTCCTTTATTAAATGCTCCTTAGAGATGACTGCTCTCTGAGCACCCTGCTTGTTCCTTAAAAAAACCTCGGGGGCTGGGCACAGTGGTGTGTACCTGTGGTCCCAGTACTTGGGACTCCAGGGCAGGATCAAGTCTGAAGCAGCCTGGGCGACTTACAAGAGCCTGTCTTCACAGGGCTGGGTGTGGCTCGGGGTCAGTGCTGGCCTAGCATGCACAGGTCCTGGTTCCGTCCCCAGTGTCACGAAACAAAAACTTAAGGACACCTGCCCACTTCAGGTGTGGGTTACCTCACTCAGACCGCAGGTCACTTTTTATTTTGGTACTGAACCCAGGGCACTGTGACTCTGAGCTATGTCCCCAGCCTTTTTATTTTTTATTTGGAGACGGTCTTGCTAAGCTGTTGGAGACCCTCCTGACTCAGTCTCCTATGTTGCTAGGACTATGGTTGTGAATCCCCGTGCCCGGCTGAAAGTGTCACTTGAACATACTTGTCAGTGTTGTCAGGAGGCTGTGCATAAGCTGTGAGTGCAGTTGTCATTATGGTTTATTCTAACGTTAATATATCAACAAACCAGCTACTTATGTGATTTTTTTTTTTTTTTTGCCAGTATAAGTGCTTTAATACTTATGTTAAAAGCAAAAAATTCTTCACTCTTATTATAAAGTAACTAGCACTACTGTTGTGCTTTAACCTTTTCTATACTTTTTAGAAACATTTTAATTCTTGGGTTCTTTTGTATGACTGAGCATTTTAACTGGACGTTTTTGTTCTACATAAACCTCATTTAGTTCTCCTAAACGAAAAGATTCCAAGACCAGAGAAATACCCCTCCTGACTGTAGAAATGAACAGCAGAGCAAGGGGTGACATACACAGTGGACACAGGGAAGCAAATTAAGTGACATTAAGAGAAAAATCCTTGTATGCGTGGGAGTAGTTCTGTTATTAAAGGTGCACTGCGCTATGCTCGGACTGAATCACAGAGTAGTTCCTGAATATTCTCCTGAACTCAGGTTGGTTTTGGCCAGTGGATTCCCTTGCCGGCAGCTGGCGTCTCGCAGATATGCTGCATGGACCCCGGCTGGGGCGCAGAGGGAGGGTCCCTGTGTCCCTGAGCAGCTCTGCAGGTTGGGGAATGAGGACGAGGCTTTATTGATAAACCCTGGGGGTGGAGAAGCAGCCTGGCTCATCATTCTTTTTCTCTTTGCAAGATGTCGTTGCGTGGGAACATTCTAGTAATAGTCGTGTTGAACAAGCATTTTTTTTTTTTTTTTTTTTGAGTTGATGGACCTTTATTTTATTCATTTATTTATATGTGGTGCTGAGAATTGAACCCAGTGCCTCACACATGTGAGGCAAGCGCTCTACCACTGAGCCTTAACCCCAGCCCCTTGAGCAAGCATCTTGTCTACACTGTGGCCACAAAAAGAAAACCCAGAATGTAGGGCCTCGGGGAAAACACCATTTTTAAGGGGGCTGAGGGGTTTCATGTTACTCTGTTAAACGTTCCACTTCAAGACTTTTAAAGTTGGGATTTGGGGCTCATGGAGGCCCCTGTGATTGAAGCAGTCTTTGGTTTCTGATAAATTCAGAAGTCTGCCTTGGACCTGTCACGTGAGCAGAGTGTGACTACCTTCAGGGCTTGCTCTGAGGGGACAGGCAGCCTTGGGCTTCTCTGCCAGCTACGGCTTGGTGGCCTGGCAGGTCTCTTGACTGCTCCCATGACTTTTCTTATACGTGAAATATTGGCCAAGCCCTTGGGGATTCCCGGTCTCCCCAGCTCTGTGACTTGGGGTTACATGGACCATGTCAAGTCCACCTCTGGCCAGGGGACTGCAGCTCCTAGCCAGGTGAGCTCGCCAAGGAGTCCCCATGCCCCCACCTCCTGTAACCCCAGAGACACAATAGAGCAAGGTCCCAAGTCCTGGGAAGGGTCTCAGCTGACGGTGACTTTGCTCGCCCTCCTCTTTCATGGGTTGTTTCTTCTGAAGATGATTCAACACTCATGTCCGGGTACCGACTGCTCGTGGGAGACTGGCCTGCAGCCTCGGGTGGATTGAGTCTGGGAGCTGGTTAGGATAGGAGTCGGACTTTCTGAGTCTGAGGCCTCAGAGTCCCCTCTGTTCCTGCACGTCCTCTCCCCCGCCTTCCCCCTCCCTCGGGAAGCTCTTCCTAGGGCGCCTCCTGACCCGCTCCTCTCTTCTGTTTCAGGATGCCATTCGAAGTCACAGCGAATCAGGTACTTTCCCTAGTCACTTACAGACAGTAATGGCTTCTTCTCTCTATGCTGTGTATCTCTGTGGCTGACCCCGTGTGGACTCTGTTTGTCTTGTCTATTAAGCCTCGCCCTCAGCCCCGTCCAGCAGCCCCAACAACCTGAGCCCCACAGGCTGGTCCCAGCCCAAGACCCCGGTGCCGGCACAGAGAGAGCGGGCTCCAGGATCTGGGACCCAGGAGAAAAACAAGATTGTGAGTATGGCGGCTGCTCCTGGCACTGAGGGTTCCAAGGTGGAAACAGCTGAATGTCAGATGCGCTTGGGGTGGGACCCTGGTGAAGCCTCATTAAGGACAGCATGGGTGGGAGTGACGTGCTGGGCACACTAGCCTCAGACGACTTCCCGGACTGCTTCCACTCGAGTGGCCTTTTCCCTTATGGAGTTGTGTGTCTCTAAAACTCAGCGACGGGCCAGGGGTGCTGGCACCTGCAATCCCAGCAGCTCTGGAGGCTGAGGCAGGAGGATGGCAGCCTGTCAAGGTAGCAAGGCCCTGTCTTAAAATAAAATGGGCTGCAGAGGCCACTGGGTTCCCTCCCAGCAGCACCAGAAAAAGGGGGCGGGAGGGGGGCCGCTCCTTTGTTTGGTTTTGTCATTGTCAACAGAATTGTCATTCCATGGAGTGACTGACGGTCTCCACTTGTTGCAGAGGCCACGGGGACAGAGAGATTCAAGCTATTACTGGGAAATCGAAGCCAGCGAGGTCATGCTCTCCACCCGCATTGGGTCCGGCTCCTTTGGAACCGTTTATAAGGGCAAGTGGCACGGTGAGTCTGGGGCCTCCTTGTCAGGTGGCTCTGGTGGGAGTCGTTCATTCTGAGCACGGAGGGCACTGGGGTCCCCTCACCGAGCAGCACCCTCCACGGGTACTGGGTCACAGCTGCAGGCGGAACATGGCATCATCTGTGGGATCTCGGGCTGTGCTGGTGGATGCGTGCTGTAGGGTGCTGTGCTCAGGATCATTAGGGGCCGAGCCCTGTGGACCAAAGCCAGGGGCTTCTCCGCTGAGCAGGCACCTGCCCCCGTGGGGGATGTGGCTTCTCGAAACGTGAAGCTGGAGAGGACCTGAGGGGTCTCACCTGCAAGAAAACTGAGGCACAGGGAGGGGGGGGGACTCGCTAAGGAGGGAGGGGGTCAGGCAGGCAGAGGACCTCCCTGGCAGCTTCCTCTCAGCTATGGAGAGCACAGACACGGGTCTGGAGTCTTAGAGTGTGTCACTTGGAAGAAAGGGACTATGTTAGTTTCTGTATCTGTGGCGTGACCCACTTTACATGTCTGTTAGGGTGGGAGCAGTGTTTCCATGAAAATGTTACGTGGCCCCCCCCAACACACCTCTCCTAACACAGCATCACCCCCAGTGCCCGGCCGTCTCTGTACTTCTTGGTAGACAGGACGCAAGAACCATCTCTGGTTCTCTGAAGCCTTGTGCTCACTAATGTGGGGGTTTCTGGCTCCTCAGGGGCACAAAAGTAGTAAACACTGGTAAGCTGCATGCAAGATGTTTCCTTGGAAAACTGCCTTTAATATGCTGGTGGCTGCCCCCAGGGCCACAGACCTTGGGACTCTTAGGAAGGTGGGGAGCCGTAGACAGTAAAGGAGGGCTTATCTGCCACGCGCCCAGCACGGGCTTCATGAAAGAAGGCTCGATTCATGAGTATTGCTAGTGAGCTTTGAATTAAAGAGACACACTACTCTCATTACCTTTAATATCGGCTCCGGGACGGCTTCTCCTAGCTCCCGCCACCTAATGTGGTGGCGAGGTTTACAGAAGAGACTAGCGAGAGAGGGACAGCACGCCAGGGAGTGAGCTTTTATTGGGGAACAAAAAATTCCAGGGAAAATCCCATCCGATGAAGATTAAGGGGAGCAGCATCCCAAGGTCAAGGACAACGATTGCGTCCTCGGGGCAGTGGCCAGGCACACCTCTGCAGGACAAGCCCTCGGACCTGGGAAAGGGTGGGGCAGGCTCAGACACAGCTGTGTTTAAACCCCTGTCACCCAGCCAGGGAGGTAGCTCACAGGCTTATGAGCTATTTTTGGTTTGGTACCTGGGATTGAACTCGGGGCACTCGACCTCTGAGCCCCCTCCCCATTTTATTTAGAAACAGAGCCTCCCCACTGCTGAGGCTGGCTGTGTACTCTGGATCCTTCCTGTCTTGG
Organism: Callospermophilus lateralis; assembly: GCF_048772815.1. NCBI lineage: Eukaryota > Metazoa > Chordata > Mammalia > Rodentia > Sciuridae > Callospermophilus > Callospermophilus lateralis. The sequence continues at coordinate 4,328,384 of NC_135324.1, forward strand.
CCTCCCAAGCCGCTGGGATTAGAGGCTTGGCCACCCCTTCCATCAGAAAGAGTGATTTGCATGAGCGTCGAAAGAGTGACAGCGGTAGGCCACCATCAATGAAGACAAAAAATGAGCTGTCAGGGAAACCCCAATTTCTAGACTGGGGGCTCTGTGTGTATTCGTCCCAGTGTTTGTTGATAGTGATGTCTTATTCAGTGTCCTGAGGATCGCAGCTGTTCTGATGATTTTCAATTCAAAAGTTTGGCGCTCAGTGCAGCAGGTAGATAGACAGGGAGCTGCCTGTCTGTGGAAGGGACAGGCCCAGGCTTGAAGCCCCGAGGTGAGCTAGGATCTGCCTGGGCAGCTTCTGAGGCTGTCAACGACGGCAGCCCGAGGACGGGACATCGCTAGAGCTGGTCCCACACCTGAGGTGAGCAGCCGCTCCAGGGCTGTTCAATGTGCGCAGAGCCTGGGGTTCCTGACCAAGTCACTCACAGAAAGATGATACCCTCTTTTCCAAGAGTGAGACGTGTCTGTGGTAAGAGCAGACAGCGGCCAGGTATTTAAACCCTGTAGATCCAGCAGGGATAAGGCTCTTCCTCATGTGGCGGATGACCGCGGTGTCAGTATCTGATGTGAAACGACACCCAGAAAGCTGTCTTGTTCGTCCAGATGCTCCTCAGTTTAGGACGGAGTCCTTCCTGTAGCCATTGAAGGTTGAGAATATCAAAAGCCAGAAACAGTGGAATGCACCCTGGTAGCCAGGGCACATCTGTCCCCTCTTGTGTGGCTGATGGTGCCCGTGTGACCCTAGGACCGTGTTGTTGGCCCAGGAAGGAAAGTCCAGGGGCAGTTTCTGCTAAATCTGTGTTGCCTGTGCACGTTCCCAGTAGAAAAATCCCAAGTAGAACATTTTCAGGCCACCTACATGTCCCTCACCTTTGCTGTTAAGGCAGAAAAAGAATTTGTGGTTGGTCGTGTGCTCAGTGCTTCCTGAGCTGCCCGGCAGGGAAGGGCACCAGCCATCTTGAGCTGTGTGTGACTCACGACAGTTAAGAAGTACTGGGTTTTATTTTTTTTATTAGTTGCTCAATACAATGATCTTGACATATCATACATTTGACTCAAATAGGGTATGAATTCTCATTTTTCCACACGTACAGATTAGAGGGGCACATTGTTTATACTTCCATGTGTATACCTACAGCAATCCTAGTGTCAGGTGTATTCTGCCGCCATCCCTATTCCCCCTCCCCTCCCTATTGCCTACCCGTTCTACTGTGACACTTATTTCTTTTTTTCTTCCCTTCTCCTTGACACCATCTCATATGTATTTTGTGAACCCATGAGGACCTCCTTCCGTCTTCCGTGTAATTCCCCTTCTACCTCTATCCCTCGTTTCATGGTAATCTTCTTCTCATGCTCTTCCTTCCTACTGTTTTGAGTCACCTCCCTTATATCAGTAAGACATTCGGCATTTGTTTTTTAGGGATTGGCTAACTTCGCTTAGCACAAGAGTTAAAATCAGGAATCAACAAATGGGACTTACTCAAACTAAAGTTTTTTCTCAGCAAGAGAAATAAGTGATGTAAATAGGGAGCCTACAATCTGGGAACAAATGTTTACCCCTCACGCTTCAGATAGAGCGCTAATCTCCAGAGTATACAAAGAACTCAAAGTTAAAGAACAAAAAAAAAAAAAAAACACATAGTCAACAGCAAGTACACACAAAAAAAATGCTCACCATCTCTAGCAATCAGAGAAATGCAAATTAAAACCACTCTAAGATACCATCTCACTCCAGTGAGACTGGCAGCCATTATGAAGTCAACAAGTGCTGCCAAGGATGTGGGGAAAAGGTAGACTGGTACATGGCTGGTGGCCTGCAAACTGGTGCAGCCAATTTGGAGGGCAGTATGGAGACTCTTGCAAAGCTGGGAATGGAACCACCATTTGACCCAGCTATTCCCTTTCTTGGACTATACCCCAAAGTACTGTGTTTTAAATGTTGCAACACTGCCAGCCAGGAGGGCAGGGATGGCACACTGCTGATGTTCAGGAACCCCAGGCTGCGTTGGAAGGCCACCTTGTGTTTTTTTAGTTGGACACAATACGCTTATTTATGTATGTTTATGTGGTGCTGACGATCGAACCCAGGTCCTGCCCGTGCTAGGCGAGCGCTCTACCCCTGAGCCCTAGTTCTGTTCAGGGGTCTCAGGCGGGGGGCTGTGTCCTAAATTCCATGCTAGAAACTGAAATCCCACGGGCAGTTGTTGGCTTATCATGGACCTGGGCACTTACAGTTCCATTTTTAGAATCTTCATTTTTAAAGAAATTCTAACCAATACGTAAAAACACATTGTGCATCTTAATGCAGTACTGTGTATACATCTGTCCTCAAACTTGGACCCTTCCCTTTCTTCGTATGGGAAGCTACGCCCCCAGCCCTGAAAGTGGGAAGGAGTGGAGGGTGGCTGCGGCAGGTGCAAAGCCAGCTGCTCAGTCCCCAGGAGTCTCGGAGGCTCCCTGCTGAGCGAAGGTGAGACCATAGGGGTGGGTCCTGCAGGTGTTGAGAGGCCTGCACATGCTGCCCCATCTTCCTCCCTACTCTGGTGCCTGCATTCTCTAAGCTTCTGCCTGTTCCTTTGTTCATGCACTGAGCCCTGGCCCAAGAATTCAGATACTGTTTGGGTGGAATGGAGTCTGGGGTTGCAGCAGGTCTGACCACCTTTGCCTAAAGAACCTGCTGGGAGCTCAGGACCGGAGCACCCGTCCCAGCTCCTGGCAGTCCCCAGTGAACCAAGTCCTCTGCTTTGGAAGCTGTTAGAATGTGCTCTGACTATTTACACTTAAATAAGGGTGAGGGGTGGCTCTGCCCCATGTACACAGGGATTGTGACTAAAGTGCTGGAACAAAGAAAAAAGGCGCTTGGAAGGAATAAGTCCTGTTCGTTTTCCCAAAGCAGTCCAGAGTGGGCGCCCCTGGACGGAGCCCGTGAGGACCAGGGCATCCCCTCCCGCGCCACCAAACCACAAGGTCTCTGCAGGCTCTGCTCTGTGAGGAGCCTGAGCCACCTGGGCTCAGTTCCCCTCCTCCCTCCTCTGTCCGGCCATGCCCTCTGTCACTTACCTGGGTTATTGCAGCTGACTGTCCCTTGCACATGCTCAGCACCCCCCCACCCCCCCGTCCCGGTCTCTTTCTTCCTCCTGTAGCTTCTGGATGGTCCTCCGTTTGCCCTACCCACCTCCTCCGGGAGAACTGAGCCCAGTAGCCCTAGCTCGTGGGCAGAGCCTCTGCCCTTGTACTGGTCGTAAGGACCTTGCACTTGAGGCTCCCCGACCCACATATTTCCTGGGTAGAAAGCGGCCCCTGAGTCTGTCTCCACCCAGGGGCAGTAGGGCCTTCCCAGGGTGCCCTGGACAGCGAGGCCCAGGAACCGGGTCACCTGGGCTCCCAGGGATGGTCTGGCATCTGTTGTAAACCACCTGTTCAGCGGAGGCTGCAGGGATGGTCCTTGCTCTTCGAAGGAACCAGGTTGTCCTCCCAGGGGCTGATTCTTCAAGTTATATCTACAGAAATTACTTCTTGCAGTGGGCACTGGCCCTGTGGTTGCTGAGCACTGAGCTCCATCCCCAGCCCCTTTTACTTTTCAGACAGGGTGTTAGAAACATTGTAAAGTGCTAGACTTGGGGCCCAGTGTCCGGGATGCTGGTGACAACAGTGAGGCTAAATCAGAAAATAGTGAGATTTGAGTTTCGGTGACACAAATGTCACTAACTCCATTTTTGAAGTTGGACTGAGGTCACCTCTTTGCCCCTGTCACGTGCCTCTTGCTGAGGTGGCGCCCTTATGATCCTCTCCCTCAGCTTCCTGAGCTGCTGGAGCGCCAGCTGCGCCTCCCGCCTGGCCTAAGAGCAGCTCCCAGAGCTGGAGCGCATAGGAAGGATAGCTGACAGCTGTGGATCTGAAGCTGGAGGGACACTGGCTTCAGCCAGCATCACCCATACAGTCCCAGCAGCATGAGCAGGAACGGGGACCTTCCTGGTGCCTGCACCTCTGCTGGTCTGCAAACGCAGAAAGTATTCACGCAGCATTGAAGGTGTGGCAGGCATTCAGTGTTGAGGGGGAGCTGTTTTCTTAGAGAGTGAATGAGAGAGAGAGAATGTAAGGAATGAGAATAAGTGAGTGTGACTGAGAGAGAAAGGAAGACAGACTATGACTGTCAGAGAGGATGAGAGAGCAGGAGGGCGAGAGAACATGAGACAGCGAACGAGAGTATGCTTGACAGTGTGAGACAGAATGAGAGCGAGCGCAAGAGACAACGAATGAGAGCGAGAGAGTATATAAGAGCGTGCGTGAGAGCAAACGAGTGAGAAAGTGAGGGAGACGGAGTCAGTGTGAGTATGAGAATGGGAGACTGCAAGAGTGAGTGTGAGAAAAGACGAGAACAAGAGACAGGGTGAGACAGAGCGAGAGAGCGTGTGACAGCGAACAAGACAGGGAGTGAGAACGAGAGAGAGAAAGACAGTGTGAGACATTGAGTGTGAGATAAAAGGAGAGAACAAGAGGAGTGAAAATGAGCGAGAACGAAACAGGACTAGAGAGGGAGAGAGAATTTAGTTTTCGGGGGACACAACATCTCTGTCTGTACGTGGTGCTGAGGATCAAATCCGCCGCACGCATGCCAGGCGAGCACGCTACTGCTTGAGCCACCTCCCCAGCCCCTTTAACACCTTATTTCAGGTTCTGCGTCTAGAGGGCTGCAGGCTAGTTCCCCCTCTGTAGAGCGGGTTCTCTCAGTGAGTCACCATCTTCCTCAAACTAAAGTGACCCACTGACCTGGGTGCTGACTCTACACTGATTTGCAGGAGACGTTGCAGTGAAGATCCTGAAGGTTGTGGACCCGACCCCAGAGCAGTTCCAGGCCTTCAGAAACGAGGTGGCTGTCCTGCGGTGAGTCTGGCCCTGGACACTGCACCTCCTCCCTCTGGAAGGCCCACTGTCCTTGGTGGCCCAGCAGTTTCTGGGTTTGGGTCTGAGGGGGAGGGACATCTTTGCTGCCAAGTTGCTTTACCATGGGTTTCGAAGACAAGGGGGCCTTCCCTCCCCCATGGAAAGTTGGGAGTGCGCTGGTCACCAGGTCCTGCGCTCACCAGGGCTCCTGCTGGGTGGCTGGCCTGAGGCCTTGTGGGAAAGCAGAGCTCTCCTCCCTGCAGCAAAACGCGACACGTCAACATCCTGCTCTTCATGGGATACATGACAAAGGACAACCTGGCCATCGTGACCCAGTGGTGTGAGGGCAGCAGCCTCTACAAACATCTGCATGTCCAGGAGACCAAGTTCCAGATGTTCCAGCTGATCGACATCGCCCGGCAGACGGCACAGGGGATGGAGTGAGTAGCTGTCCTGGTGGTGCCGTGCGGCCCCAGCTCAGAGTTGGAACTAGGAAACCCCACCTAGGCCCTGTCACTTGGCACCATAAGACAAGTCTGCGGGTGCGCAGGGCCAGGGAGCAGGAGAGGGGGCGGAGCTCCTTGCCCATGCTAGGCACCAGTCCCATGCTCTAGTGCAGGTCCACAAAAATCACTCTGCAGTGCCACGACAGTCGTCCAGGCAGGGGTACAGTGTCGTCTCTGGTGTGTGCAGGACTCCATTTCTGCTTTAGTCCCACCACGGCCGCTCACCAGCATTATCAGGACGGCTGAAGCTTAGGGAAGCAACAGCATGTTTGTGCTGTGGGCCCCCCTCCTGCTGACACAGACCCGGTGAACAGGGCTAGTCCCACGGGTGAGGGGTGGCTTTTCTTCTAGGCAGGAGTTGGGGACAGCGTTCTCCCACAGTCCAGAAGCCACTTTTAACAGACTTCCTCTCCCCTCACAGCTACTTGCACGCCAAGAACATCATCCACAGAGACATGAAGTCCAACAGTATCCTTTGGGGTCTGAAGCCAGCGAACGGAAACAAGGGGGCTCTGTCACGATAGCTTTTTGGAGGGCATTTGGTTGAGAAGGAAAGTTCTAAGACTCACAGTGGGACTGGAAGGTCCTCATCACCCCCTGCGGTGCTGAGAAGGCTCCTTGTTCCCCTTAAACTTCCACTTGGTGAACACTCGGGCTTCGGTCCTACTTCTAGTTTGTAGCTGTTTAGATCCAGACGCAAAGTTGCCAAATTCCCAAAATCACTAAGAAGTCATCTCTTTGGAGCTCACTGTTGGAAGCAGCCCCCCTTCCTAAGACTTGTGTGCAATAAGGCTCTGCCACCCTAGCTTCTTCTTGGCCAGCAGAAGGGTCCTGGAGATGTATCAGGGGACGTGCTCCTATAGGGCGGCTAAGAGGCTTTTCAGTCAATGAATGGTGGGTGGGTGTAGCCATCATGGGACTCCAAGGCTTTGGCTCTGGCTCCTGAGCACCAGCAGCTCCCTAGGCTGGCTTTTGTAGCTGCCCGGTGGCTGTTCTGCCGTGAGCGCATTCAAGCCTCAGGAAGGGATCTGGTAGCTACGCCCACTCAGCTGGCCACTTGGACATAATTCAGAGTCACCAGGCCATGTCCAGCCCCCTAGGGAAGCTCCAGAAGGCTCACAAGGCCAGGGAGCCAGCACCTTGGTGTGAAAACAAGGATGAGCAGCAGTGGAGACACTTGATGATCTAGTACATTTGTTGCACTGGTGGCTTTGGCCAGAGAGAGGTGGCGAGGTGACCGTGTTACAAGGAACTCTGGGGAGAATTAACTTGACCGCCCTTTGGGAGCTAGCATCCTTAACAAGCATTGAGACATATTTCTGCACGAAGGCTTAACAGTGAAAATTGGAGATTTTGGTTTGGCGACAGTGAAGTCCCGCTGGAGTGGCTCTCAGCAGGTGGAGCAGCCCACGGGCTCCGTGCTGTGGATGGTGAGGAACCTGGGGGGGAACGGGATTGGCAACCTGCGTCCCCTGCAGGTTCCTGTGTTAGCCAGTCCCTGGGGGAAGGGCCCCTAGGGGCTGAGGGAGGGACAACCAGGCCCCACGATGACTACTGACCCGCCCTCACAGGCCCCGGAGGTGATCCGGATGCAGGACAACAACCCCTTCAGCTTCCAGTCTGACGTCTACTCCTACGGCATCGTCCTGTACGAGCTGATGACTGGGGAGCTGCCCTACTCCCACATCAACAACCGGGATCAGGTGACGTCCGCGGGCACTTGGTGGGAGCCCCGGGCCCAGTGGTGGCCTGGCCGCTCACTCCCGTCTTCCCTCCTCAGATCATCTTCATGGTGGGCCGAGGCTACGCCTCCCCCGACCTCAGTAAGCTCTACAAGAACTGCCCCAAGGCCATGAAGAGGCTGGTGGCCGACTGTGTGAAGAAAGTGAAGGAGGAGAGGCCTCTCTTTCCCCAGGTGAGACCACCCCAGGTGGGGGGAAGGGACTAGGAGGTGTGGGAGGGCAGGTGACGGCAGTGTTGGGAACCTCACCTGAGGACCTGCTTTGACCTTGTTTCAGATCCTGTCTTCCATCGAGCTGCTCCAACACTCCCTCCCCAAAATCAACCGGAGCGCTTCTGAGCCATCCCTGCACCGGGCAGCGCACACCGAGGATATCAACGCCTGCACGCTGACCACGTCCCCCAGGCTGCCTGTCTTCTAGTGGACTTTGCACCTGCACTCGGGTCCCGGGAGGAAGGGAAGGCAGCGGCAGCACCTTCCTGTCCCTTGCTCCTGGGGCGGAGTGTGTTTTCTGAGAAGCTGCTGCTAAGGACCTCCTAAGACGCACAGGCCTTAACTTCACGTTGCCTTCTTTTCTACCCTTTCTGGCCCGTCCTCCTCCCGTCTCCAGCATGCACAGGGGATGCTGACGGCCCTGCAAGAGCCGAGTATCTTTAGGGCAAAAAGAAGTGGATGTCAAGGTCGTGAGCGGACTGGCCCCGCTGTGGGGACATGGGGGTTTGGAAACCAGCTTCTTGAGAGACAGCGGTGCAGCGCCAACAGTTTTGCACATAACTCACCGAACAACCCAGGACTGCGGAGATGCGCCTGCTCTATCTAGTACCACGGGACTTGCCTGTCACAGCCCGAGATGTCCAGTGCACACAGTGGCTTTCCAGGCACGGTGCTCCGCCCTCCTGTCCTGGTCCTTGGGAGCAGCCTCCCGTCACGCTGAATTCGTCTTCCAGGGGCGGCCCCTATGGGGCGGGCCACAGGGCCAGCCCTGTCTCTAGTCACATAATTGTGGATGCAAGGAAGCCAGGAATACAGGTTTTCTTGATTTGGGTTTTAATTTTGTTTTTATTGCGCCTGACAAGATACAGTTATGATGATTCCTCGATTATGTTATTTTAATAAAATAAATTAAATTTAGGTTTAACGGCTGTTAACCCTTTCCTTCTAGAGCTAGGAATGGAACTCTGCTCCTAGTGGCCCTTGACTGAGGGCATTCTCAACTCGGGTAACAACCCATACTGTAGGGACACATTTTTTATAAAACATCTCTACAGCATTTTACAAAAATAGATAAAAAACAATTCAGGTTTAGAACAAGCTCGTACTAACTTGCAAGGTCACACACATTCTTTAGTTAAAATCAAACGGAGCAAGAACACTGGCCTCCTTCTCTAAAGCGCTACTGGGCCTGAAACTAGCTCCCGTGTGGACAAGCCAGGCCTTCCAGGTAGGGAAGGGCGGCCCAACACTGCACCTGTCAGCTGTACGAGTGGGACACTGAGGAGACTCATGAGGACTGATGGCCCCTCAACTGCAGCTCACTGTTTACACACACACTGGGGACGCCACAGAGGAAGCCTTTGGTAAGAAAATTCAACGTGCTCTGGGGCCAGCTGCAAGTTTACTGTTTCTGAGGAGAACAATCGGGAGGGGAGCCAGGTTGCCTCTAAAGCAAACTGCCCGGCAGCCAGCTGGTCCCGAGGGGCTAGAGGTGCAGCTCAGATACCAACTATAAAAATAGTGATGGCGTGTACTTATTAGGTTACTTTATAGCTTCACTCGTCCCAGGGCTGTCATAGGGAGAGTGGAGGAGACCAAGGGTGAGCACAGCCTCGCTCACGCCCTGGCTCAGCAACGCCCAAGATGCGGGACAACCACTGACCCTAGGGTTCTGACGATTCCACTCCAGAAAGGTGCATGAAGAGGTCCCCAAGCTCTGTCATGTCAACATCTTCAGTGCTGGGGACCTGCCGGGTTTCTCGGTTTTCGATGAAATCCCACAGCCGCACCGAGTTAAAGAACTGCAAGAGAGCCACCGGCACCTGGTTAGGCTAGGACCACAGGAAGGCTGTGAGCCCCCCGCCCCCTGCTCTTCAGGGCTGCCAGAGCTGATCGATTTTGGGGGTAGGGACAGCCACCGGGGCCGGCCCAGTCCTCACCCTCACTGTGCCTTCCGAGCTGAGTTGTTTCCGGGGTTTCTCTGGCTCTGCCAGCCGCCCGTCTGGGTACGCATGGCGGTAAAGGCATTTGCTTCCAAATGGGCAGGTCCCCTTGCCTTGCTCGAAGTATTTACAAGCTTTTTTCCTGAAAAACAGAAAACTGAATGAATCAAGAGGAAGAATGACCAAGCAGGAGAACGCACGGCGCAGGTGGGCTGACCTCTACCGTGATGCCAGAGGTCACTTCACATTTTATAGGTGGGGACACACTGAGGCTGGAGAGGTTCAATGACTTGTTAGAGGTTATAAGGAGCCAGGATTCCATGTTCGCAGATGGACAACAGCCCACTGTCCCAGGGCCTTTGAGAACTTACACATGCAAAGGGGGGAAACGGCAGGAGGGGTGATGCTGCTGGGCAAGTCACCTGCAGGTGCCCTGAACCCACCTCAAGTGCCAAGGGCTAAAGCTGGGTCAGGTCCGTCTGCTCAAATCTGCGAAGCACGTTTCCCTCCCTCCCGCAGCAGTGTGTCAAGGTGACCACGGGTCAGGGCCAGGGAAAGCAGTGGATTTTAGCCTCCCCCCTTCCCGCTCTCTTCAGCAATTCCCGCAGGTGTGAAGCTCATGGGCTGTGGGGGCATAGCGTCCTTCTCTCTGCATTCTGTGCACAGCCCCTGTGTTACCCTGCTCCTGAGGACACTCGCTCTAATGAAACTGGGCACCTCCAATCATAAATGACTCTGGAATGCTGAGGAAGGGGGAGATGCAGAGACAGCCCAGGGTGACAGCCAAAGGTGACACAGGGCAGGTGACAGGAGGGACCTCGCGGATCCGGACACCAGAGGTGAAGTCAGAATTTTCAGCAGCTCCCCGAGAGCAGGTGGGGCCCTCTAGGGCACTAGAGGTTCTGTCTGGGCTGCCAGGCAGCAAAGCTGAGGTGTCCCAGAACGCTGGCTCCAGTATGCTCACCTACACTGTCCCCTCAGTGTCCCGCTGTTTCCCACACAGCACTATTCTTTTTCTTGGTCATCAAGACCCAAAACTTAAGAGTCCACTTATTCTCAGCTCTCACATCCAGCTGCACTTATGTTCACAAAGCACCCCCCAAACACCAGTCCTGCCAGTCTCCACAATGTCCAGGGGGGGGCCCCCACTTTTGCCGCTTGCCTGCCATTCCCGTCTCTCGCCCACCACCAGTGTCCACCCCTTTTACAGAACCTCAGAGGAGCTTCCTCAAACAGCAAGGGCCCTCCCACCACCACCTAGACCACCAGGGGCATGCTCGACTCTTTAGACGTCAGTCCATCTTTGTCCCTGCAGGTCCCACCACATCTGTCTACACATCTACTCCAACTCCAGGGACAATTCCCACTGCCCCCAGGTGCAAACTCTAGCTTTATTCCCTCCATCCAGACTCGGGGTTCCTGCACGGCCTCCCCTGCACCTCACTTAGACCTGTTTGGGCGACTCTGTCACCAGAAAACCTGTATCATTATGGTGCTTTTGCGGTTTCCCACATTACCTTGCGCGTATTCTACACACTCCCCCAGGGGTGCTTGGCTGCACAGCCCCGTGGGTAAATGTTGTGAAATGTGCGGCGGGGACAATCCCAACAGCTATAATTTTCAGATGACTCCAGCAGAGCTCCGCTGCCCCCTTGTGGACACACAATGGGGCGACAAGAGGAAAATGTGGGAAGGGAAAAACGGGAGGGAACCATTTTTAAATGTAAACCCTTCAACCTTTGGTGTGGCCAAGTAAACTGACCAGACCCTCCTGCTGGCGACTATAAACAAGCACCTCAGAAAGATGAAGAAACGCAGGAAGGCTCTCCGGGGAGCGGAATGGCCACGGGGAGGCCTGGGACAGCGCTACTCAGGCAGCTAGAACTCTGGGAAACCCAGTCTGTCTGGCTTCAAGAACCAAAAGCCCAGGGCTGGATGGAAGACACCAGCCACTGGACGGGAGGATGTGCTCCCACAGAAGGGCCTCAGGAGAAGCACAACCCGGCTGGAGTCAACTGCCCAAAGCTGGCTTATCAGCACGTGGACCCTGCAAACAGAGGCTCAAGGCAGATGGAACGAGATCTCCATGGCTGCCGTTTCGCAGACTGCTGTGACGTAACATGTACGACACCAAGGACCTAAGAACCACCAGACACCAACCTCCAAATGATAAGGATTTCAAAGCAGCCATAACGTCTAAAAAGAACAGAGCCTACGGCACAATATCCAAAGGGCAGTCACATGGGATTAGAGCACCAGAAGAAAAACAGTGTAAGACCCAGGGCCCAGGGCACATGCCTATCATCCCATCTCAGGAGGCGGAGGCAGGAGGAGTTCAAAGACAGCCTCAACAAATTAGGCTGTAAGCCAATCAGCAGGATCCCCAACCCCGTCTCTAAACAAAATATATTACAGGGCTGGGGATGTGGCTGGTGCTCAAGTGCCCCTGGGTTCACTCCGTGTACAAGGGAAGGTATGGGGTGGGGGAGTAGGAAGAAATGGTCAAAATTTCCCCACTTTGGGGAATGACAAATAGAGCTTCAAAAATACCAACCAGTACAGCAGGAAGAAAACCCTCTTAAGCAAAATGTCCAAAAGCCAAAAATCAGGATAAAGTGAAAACCTTGAAAGCAACTGAAGGCCAGAAGAGGGAGAGTAACTTGAGAAAATGACAAGGGTATCCCCAACTTCTCAGAAACCAGAGGTGCTGCAAGACATCTACAATGCACTGTTGAAGAACGGAAGAGAAAAAAGCCAGGCATTTGGCAAACACTTGTAATGTCAGTGACTCGGGAGGCTGAGGCAGGAGGATCACAGGCTCAAGGCCAGCCTCATCAAGTTAGTGAGACACCATCCCAAAAATAAAAAAGCGCTGAGGATGTAATTCAGTGGTAGTGCGCCCCTGGGTTTAGCCCCGAGTACCACAAAAAAAAAAGCTATTTATGATTTTTTTTTAAAAAAAGTATTTATCATCAACAGCAACAAAATGTTAGAAGTGGTTCCTGAGGCTTAAGGAAAACGGAACTCTGTCACCCCTCAGTGTCCACAGAACAGGTTCCAGGATTCCCCTTGAACAGCAAGCACTGTATCTGACACGACCTCTGCACATCCTGCCACACATATTAAGTCACCCAGGTTATTTAAACTCAGAGGGCTGACTGTGCGTGTCAAAGGAAAGAGCTTCGGGATTAGGGAAATACAAAGTCATCTCTTCTTTCAAAAAGCAGTTTTTCTAAAAGTACACCCGTGAACAGAATGCACGCGCACTTTACCTAGAGTTCAAAGGCAGTGAGGAGGTGTGTGGGGCTGTGGGAATGTTAATTCTGACTGAAGAGAGTACCACAATCCCTTCAAGAAAACATTTCAAAAAGCAGGCGGAGCTGGCTAAGCATGCATTAGAGCTCAAGCTCGGTGGCACGCACCAGGCCGTGGGTTCCATGCCCAGCTGAAAAAAAAAAAGGGCTGGTGGGGAATGAGCTTGGAGACCATGTTCAGGGGCTGGGGTCAAAGCTCAGGTGGCAGAGCACTTCCTCACATGCACAAGGCCCTGGGTTCACTGCCCAGCAGCAGCACAAAAACAAAAAACTAGATTTAAATGTGATTCTAAAAACTATTCAGAACTGTCAAAATTGGGAAACGGCACGCGTGTCCATCAACAGGAGAACGGGTGAGCCGTGGTGGACAGCTGCTTTCTGTGGCTATGACAGGTACCATGGTAGTAGCTGAGGGGTGGCCCCCAAAAGACAGTCCAAAGGCTAAGCCCTGGGACCTGAGTGTGACCTGCTTTGGACGATGATCTTTGCAGACGTAACTAATGAGCCCAGAAGCGCGTCCCGAACACCAGGTGAGCCCTAAACCGACCTGCTATCCCTGCAGGAGGCAGAGGGTGGACACAGAGGAAGACACTCAGACAAGGTGGTGCTTCACAGCCAAGGGACATCAGGGACTGCGAGCACCACCAGCAGCCAGGGGAGGTGCAGACTCTCCCCCAGGGGCTCCAGAAGTAGCCAGCCCTGCCCACACCTGGGTTTCAGGTTCCCAGGCTCCAGAATTGTGAGAAAATACATGTCTGTGGTTTGGAGACACCTAGTGCGTGGACAATGGCTACAGCAGCCCTCGGGAGTTCATGTGCCCGGTTCAGCTAAACAACAGTCTTCCTAACAGAGGGCCCAAAGCTCAGTCATCCTAACCAAAGCACAGACGTCGCTGTGACCTGTGTGGCCCACACACACCCACAGCAAGCCTGTGGTGACAGGGCACTGAGCGGCAGGCAGCAGTGCCTCTCCGTGTTTCTGGGTGGTAAACCCACAACATCACAGGGACAGGGCACACTGGTGAGCAAGGATGGAAACGCAGGAGCAAATGAAAAGCGCTCATGCTGGAACTCACTCTCTCCTCCCCTCACTCCAACCCACCAGCAAGTCCCCAGAAAAACCCAGTCTGGGCCTCCTCGCCATGTCCGCTCCTCTGCCCAGGTGAGGGCTGCAGCCATCGCCCCCTGGGTTATGTGCACTAAGCTGTCCTGCTGTCCCCATTTCCACCTCTGCCTCCTCGTACGATATATTCTCCGATCAGCCACAGATATCACTCCAGGGTATGACCAGACGTCACTCTTGTGATCAGACCCCAGGATGGCTTTCCACCTGCTCAGAGACCTATAGAGCCCTATCACTGCCCCTACTTATCTACCAGCCAGCCAGCCTCCTGCCTCAGGGCCTGCAGGGACCATTCCCTCCATCCAGAAGTTTCCTCTCATGGGCTCTGAGTGCTCCAAGGCCACCTCACCGAGACGCTCCAGGGTCTCCTGCCCTGAGACTAAGCCCTCCGCACTTCCCACCCCTGACTACCCATCTTGTTTGCTCCTGATTATATTATGCACAAGGCTGGGCTTTCTGCTACTGTCTCTGGTGCTCATCCAGCCTGTGACACGACACACTGACAGCTCTTTGTTGAATGAACAGTCGACCTCAGCTCCAAAACTAAGACCTCCCCATACCTCACTCCTCTCTGCACCCCAGCACTTTAGGGAGGCCTGAAAGCCAGGCCAGAGGTCAACACTGTGGCTGGGCAGCACCAGGTCCCATCTCCACTCAAAGCACTTACCCCATTCCCTGTTTGAAAGCTTCAATTAACTCGTTCTTTTTATTCTGATCTTCTACCCAATACACGCTTGGAATCACGAACTCTGATATCACACGGCACTCCGGACAAGACCTGAAATAAAACCAGGTTAGGGCCACACTGTCCACGCTCCCGCTCCACTTGCTCAGACTCGTGCCCCAGGGGCTCCCTTCCTTCACCAAAACTCCCAACAGGGGCACCGATAGTTACCTACAAACTTACTGTAAGAAACAGGTTCCCCTCACCCATAAAAAGACAACCCAATTTTGAAATGAGCAAAGGATCTGAGTATTAATCTAAAATAACTATTAACCACATTAGAAGATGCTCATTATCATTAGTTATGTGGAAATGCAAATCAAGACCACATGAAGATACCGATTCACTGCCTCTAGGATGGCTCCAATCAGAAATAAAGACAAAACAAGTGTTGGTGAGGGTGTGAGGCCATCAGAACCCTCTAAACGGCAGGCAGGAAGGTAAAATGAACAAGCAGCCATTTGGGGAAATAACCTGTGGGTTCCTTAGTTAAATGCAGAGTTTCCCTAAGACCCAGCAGCAATTCTAGGCCTGGAACACACCTAGAGAAACGAAGGCTTGTGTCCACATAAGGTTGAGAGGAACCTGTTTCTTACAGTAAATAGGTTCTTAAGTGACTGCAGGTGCACCTGTTGGGAGTCCTGTCCACACCACACACAGCTGTCACAGGAGCACCATCCCCAACAGCTGGAGAGTGGAAAGAACCCAAATGGCCATCAGCTGATGGGACCAACAATGTGCCCAGCGTTCGATGGCCTATGATTCACCCACAGAAATGCAGTGCTGATCTACACCACCACAGGGACGAGCGCTAAAGCTACGCCAAGCAGGAGAACCTATGGTTCTGTTGAGGAAACACCTAGAATACAAACATCTGTGGAGACAGGAGCAAAGTCAGTGGCTGCCTAGGCCTGGAAGGAGAGGGGAAGGGGCGGTGGCTTCGAATGGACATGCCTGAGAAGGTGACCCATTCTGCAGTTAGACTGTGGGGACAGCTGCACACAGCAGACCCTTTACTCCTCCACAAAGGGGCCGAGCCACTGCGGAGCGAGATTCCAGGAAGTTACTGACCTCACCACGCCTCAGGGTCCTGTCTGTGCAACGCAGATGGCACTGAGGGCATGACACGGGCTGCTGCAGAGGAGCCCCCACCAGTGCCAGGCACGCACCCCCCCCACTGCTGGCTAGAGCACCACCGGTGCCAGGCAGCAGGAAGCGCTCACACACTTTCCATGCAGGCCCTGGGGCTCCTTTTTTTTGAAGGTTAAAAAAACAAGAGGGGCTGGGGATCAGTGGCAGAACGCTGGCCTCGCATGTAAGGGGCACTGGGTTGGATCTTCAGCACCACAAAAAGACAAAGAAATAAAGCCCACCTAAAACTAAAAAATAAATATTAAAAAAATAAAAAATAAAGCTCAAATAGGATACTAGGCGACTGGCTTAAAGGCAATGCGTACTGCGGTACTGGGCCCAAAAGCAGGACCAGGAGGTAGAAAGGGGCCCCGATGCTCAACCCCGCCCCCCACATAGATCATCTCTGCCATTTCCACCCCTGGTACCCAGCGCTTGGCAGGAACTGTCACCCATTTTTTTTTTTTTTTTGGTACCAGGGACTGAACTCAGGGGCCCCTGACCACTGAGCCCCTTCCCCAGCCCTGTTTTGTATTTTACTTAGAGACAGGGTCCCATTGAGCTGCTTAGCACTTCATGTTTGCCTAGTTTGGCTTTGAACTTGTTATTCTTCTTTCTCAACCTCCAGAGCCACTGGGATGACAGGCGTGCTCCATTGTGCCTGGCTGTCACCCACCTTTTAGAAGAAAAGGGGCTTGAGCTCAGGAAGGGGAGGTGACAGTGCCCAAGTGCACACAAGACCCTCAGTTACTCTGCACTAAGACACCTCCAGAGAGCAAGGGCGGGTTCAGCTGGATGAGGAAGCCCAGCGGTGGGAACGAAGGTGCGCTAGTGGGGGCGGGTGGACAGGGATGAACGGTCGGACTTACTTAATGATCGGGTTTTCAAACTGCTTGGCACACCTCCACTGCCGGATGCAGGACAGGCAGTAGGTGTGGTTGCAGTTGGAGAGAATCCCAAACCTCCTCTCCGAGGCCGACGCCTTCTCAAGGATCACCTCCATGCAGATGCTGCACACCTTGTCCTGACTGGCCTGGAAGGCAAAGGCCTTCTCCATCTCGTGTTCGAATGTCGACATGCAGATCTGCAGCAAGAGGAGGGAAACCTTCGTCTGCACCCTGGAGAGCACCAAGAGCCCAGGGGTCGCTGCAGCGACACCGCCACAGCCCCAACAGGAAGGGCACAGAAAGTGGCTGCTGGACAGGGCCCAGCAGCCCCCGGATTCAGGACACAAAGCTGTCACTCAGACCACAAAGAGGACTTCCAGCCACCCTGCTCCTGCCTCTAGATTCCCAGGGGACCCATAAGATATGGTCAACACTAAATTAGAGTCGAGACCATAGAGACCTGGAGGTTGACGGCACCGCTGTGAGTGGCAGAGCGTCTAAGGACTGGGCCTTGTCTCCTGGCTCCTCTGGACACTGCCTCCCCCACGCTGAGCCATGCCAGTACCAGGAATGCCGAGCAATGAGCTCAAGGTGTGACAACACACAGCCCACACACAGTAAGCAGCGCAGCCTTCCCCAGGAGGGCGAAGAGAGGAATTGCTCAGCTCACCACGCGCTCTGAACGCCTCCTCTATGCTGGACTCAGAGGGCCAAGAGCAGGCCCAGGTGCAGCCCAGCCCAGCCCAGCCCAGCCCAGCCCCGCCCCGCCCCGCCGGGCCCCGGGGCTCACAGCACAGAGGCTCCCCACCCTGCAGAGAGCCCATCTAGAGCGCTCCCTCCAGGATCAAGGCCGCCCACTGCCCCTGAGGTGCACTATCAGGACACACAGCCGGAGCTCAGCAGCCACAGAGGGCGCCTGTCTCCATCACGTGCGCCAGCACCATCTGGTCCTCGGCAGGCTTTAGTTCACTTGAAGTGGCCTGGTGTTCCCCGTCTCTGCGATCTACCCACACACAGCCAAAGACAGTCCACCATAGGGCTCCTCAAGGCTTCCCAACAAGCACTGGGTCCCAGCCAGTGATGTGCAACCTGGGGAGGGAGGATGTCGTGCGCCCTGCCCATGTGAGGGAGCAGCAGGCAGGGTGCCTCGCTCCTGAGCCAGCTCTCCCTCGCTCCTGAGCCAGCTCTCCCTAAACTCTGCACTGCTTTACTTTTCTGATGCCCCTGCATTTTCTCTTTATCCTAAATAATCAAAAGTGGACAAAATGACAGGAAAAAGAATCTGAAAATAGATGCAGTATACCAGGGACAGTGCAGGCATTAATCTGGCAGACACTGCTACAGACACCAATGATCCTATCACGTGGCTCATTTCAGATTGCTTAGCCGAGTCCAGCCGAGGGTGTGACTTTACCTTCTCATGGGCTTTCCTTTGCTCAGGGTCGAAGGGGTGTAGGACTCGCAGCCTGCAGATCTCACACACGTCCCCGTGTAGGTAGACACAGGAATCCCCAAATCGGCACTCCCCGGCAGCAGCGTAGGGACACAGCGGCTCGCTGCTGTAGGAGCTGCTGGCCTCCAAGTCATCCAGGCCGCTCCTGATGGCATCGAGGTAGGAATGGGGCTTCACCTCCAGGCTCGTCTGGGGGTCACTGGAGCTGCCTAGATTACTCACCATGCTTGGGTGAGTCTTTTCTTCAGCCAGGCCAGAGAGATCTTAACACAAAACACACAGGACACACGGGTGAAAACTGGCTGCATCTTTCAGGTACGCTGCTAGCCAAACCAAACAGATCAGTGACTCCAACCTAAGGAATCCACACCTGGGAACAGACAGCAAGAAAGTAGGCCAAAAAGAAAAAATAAAGGGAATAGATTTATAATTTAAAAAAGAAAAAAAACAACAAAAAAAACCCAACCAGGTGGCGCACCTATAATCCCTGTGACTCAGGAGGCTGAGGCAGGAAGGTAGCAAGTTTGAAGCCAGCATCAGCAACTTAGTGAGGCCTTATCTTAAAAAAAAAAAAAAAAAAAAAGCCCCATAGTGCAGGACTGGGAATGTGGCTCAGTGGTAGAGCACCCTCCTCGTACCAAAAAGGGGGTGGGAAAAAAAAGGAAAGGAACATGAATGGCCAGACCAGACAGGAAAAGCAGCAAAACACAACATAAATATAAAATGTTATATTTATACTAAAGGGCTGGGGTGGGGACTCAGTGGCAGAGCACCGTGCCTAGCGTATGTGAGGCACTGGGTTCAATTCTCAGCACCACAAATAAATGTCCATCAACAACTAAAAAAAAAAGAACACTGAAGGGACTGTTAGAAAGTGGCTTACCCTAAAATGTCAACACATGGATCAGTTAACACTCAAATAACCCAGAATATAAAGGTCATTTAGACCGAGGTCGACAGAACACAAAGGTTCCTTCACACCCAAGTCCAACGACACCTCGGGTCCAGAAGCCAGGGTGCAGCTGGCTCTGCTCCGCCACCTCTTCTCCTGGGAGCTTCCCAGACAACCTGCTGCCTGAGGATGGAGACCCCACCGGGGCACAATGCCAGCCCTAGAGGCCCCTCGCCTGGGCAGCACCAACCCTTAAAGACAACTTTTAGCATCTGGAACCTTCTCCCTCCCCAAGCCCGTTCCAGGGCACAGTCCACCTCTCAAACTGACACTTCACGGTTTCCAAAGGTGCTGCCCAAAGCACCACCTCTGGGTCAGGGCAGCACCCAGACTGCGCAGACCCACGTGGCAAACAGTGATGGTGTCTCTACCTGCTTCACAACAAACGGCTCGACTCGTCCTCACCAACCAGACCACCACCCAGGAAGACGGCAGCTACAGTGACAAAAGATCACGTTTGGTTTTGCCAGGCCAAATGTGGAACTCATCCCAGCTGTGGGCATGAGGCCAAATGTGAGATGCCAGGGCTCTGCAGCCACAGTGGAGGCCATCCTCAGGACAGTGCTGGGGTCTCCCTGCAGGGTATGAGGTTAGGACTGAGCCCCAAGGACAAGCGAGGCAGTTTTTTTTGAGAGGTAACAATTCGGCTCACTCACTTCGGTCTCTGAGCACCAGTGTTCTCTTCTCCCGCTTCCCAGGCTCCTGGGACTGGGTTTTCACGACAGATGTGGTGAGGTCGGCAGAAGGGCGAGGACTATGGAAGCCTGGGGAGGGCCCAGCATGGGGGAGGGGGCCCACAGCCCCAGCAGCTGCAGCCGAGGGCCTCGTGTGATCGTATCTAAACAAAACACAGGCATGTCACAGACGCACTGCACACGCGTCACCGTGCTCCTGGCCCTCAACAGCTGCCTCTGCTTCACTAGCTGAAGTGGGCAATGAGATGACCTGTCCCCATGAGCCCATCTGAGTTAGAACAGACTGAGCATTTAGTAAGGACCGCCTGGCCAGAGGCTACTTATCCACATGGAGAGGCCCCATGGAACCAAAATAGGGCTCCAGACCACCTACAGAGCCTGAGAGTTCTAAAACCTACTCCATTCTCCCGCCACCTGCTCCATTAGTGTCCCTTGGAAGGAGTCTCCTAGGCCACTTGTCTGAGGCAGATGCTGGCAGGGGAGGCAGGGCAGCTCCACCACCACCCACCTCAGGCAGGAGCACGGAAGCTCTGCCACAGAAGACCTGAGGAGCTCTGCAGCGCAAAAACCACAGCAAAGGCGGCGCAGAGCCCCTCCCTGCCTGTGACCCCGGCGACTTGGGAGGCTGAGGCAGGAGGATGGCAAGCCTGGGCAACTTTTAATATTTAGAGCCTTCTCCCTCCCCAAGCCCTGTCCCAAAGCACAGTCCAAAAGACCTGTCTTATAATAAAATTTTAAAAGGGCTGGGGCTGTAGCTCAGCAGCAGCAGAGCATCCCTGGATTCAATCCCTAGTAACATTAAAAAATAAAACAAACAAAACACCAGGTTTTTAGAGCTTTCCTTCCATCTATAAGCTACGAAACTTGCCCAAGGAAGACTGAGCATAAATGCTTAGAAAGTGGCTTACCCTAAAATGTCAACACATGGGACAAGCAGGGACTGCAGGGACAAGCGTACCAAGAAAACCAGAAGCCACTTAAATATCTAATGCGAATATTTTTTCAATGATGGTAAATTAACATTATGAAACATAAAACTACAGTGAGGAGATAAAGCAGCAACATAGGAAAAAACCTGGGGGGACATGTCTAATGGGGCAAAAAGATATAGAATCATATTTACACTGTGACAACAATTGACTAACACTCTAGTCATAAGAATTAGGCCTAATTCTTTGAAAAATTAGAAGTAGTTTTAGAGTACCAAAAAGTGAGGTCTTAATTATTTGCCATTCATTCTTTTTACAGTATTGTCAAATTAATTTTAAATTTAAAATTTCCTCAACACCTATCCTCCAAATGCAGGACTGGACTCCCTGATGGGTTCCAGTCAGAGTGGCTGCGGGGTCCTTGCCTGCACCGCGGTCCGTAGGCGCAGTAGCCCTTCTGGTAGTACTTGCAGATGGTGGATGGCTTGCTGTTCGCCAAGTCATGTGAGAACAGGCACTGGCTGCCTTCCCGACACACACCATGCATAAAGTACCTGAGGAGACAAGCACAGGACACTTTTAGAAGCACACTCTGCTGTGGGGGAGGGGTGCTGGGCCTTGTGCATGCTCCACAAGCTCCACCCCTGAGCCCAGTGCCCACTTTGTTCTGCAAGATCAGTATATTCTTTTTTTTTTTTTTTTTTTTTTAATGTGCTGAGGATCAAACCCAGTGCCTCATACAAGCCAGGCAAGCACGCTACCTCTTGAGCCACATCCCCAGCCCGGAGATCAGCATATTCTTAAACCTAGCATACAGACATCCACTGAGCCTATGCCGTGTATCAAGGCTGTCTTAGGCACTGGAAATACATATATTTTCTTGGTTCTAAGACAAAGGGATTTCAGATCCACCAGAATAACTCAATGACGGCTTTTCTGAAACAAAAATAAATCATCCCAAAAGTTCCTCTCTCAAGATACTCCAATTTAGGCGTATTACACACGCAAAATTAAGACCCAACTAAGACATTTCTTTATGAAAAACTGCTCCCCTGCTCTTATGAATTTTTAAAGGATACAGGTAACGGAATCGGGGACCTGGGCTCAGGATCCAGCTCTGCCACCTACAGTCAAGTTATGAACACCTTTCCTGGTCCTTGCTACCTTTATCTATAAAATGAAGATTACGCTGCCTCCTTCGCTGGGTTGTAGTGAGGATCAAATAAGATGGTGTGACAACAAAAGATGTATTTGAGCTGGGAACAGTGGTAATTCCAGTGACTCGGGAGGCCGAGGCAGGAGGATCACAAGTTCAAAGCCAGCCTCAGCAACTTGGTGAAACCCTGTCTCAAATAAAAAATGGGCTGATGTGGCTCAGTGGTTAAGTGCCCTGGTACCACAAAAGAAAAAGAAATGTATCTGAGAACATTTCACTGAGAAATCAAATTCCCACTTTGAAGTGATAACTGATATAGAAGAAAGAGGTGTTCTAAGTCTGCCCAGCTGTAGCAGAAGCTGAACACCCAGAGCAAACTAGAGACCCCAGAGGAACATGCCTTAGCACAAGGGCTAAGCTAGTCCTGAGTGCAAGTGCTGCACACTCCCTGCCAATTAAGCTTAAAAACAAGCTTTAGCATGACCAAACTGATTGCACGTAAATTACTGCCCATCTTTTTAAAGGAGGACTATAAAATCCAAATGCAAAAAAAAAAACAACAAAAAACAATGCTTAGCACCCAATACAACATTACTGGTAATATTCAAACAGGCATATGTGACACATAACCAGGAGAAAGAGATGATGAAATCAACATTTAAGAACCTTAAACAGTTATTATAGTCTCAACACGCTGAAGGATTAAAAGGAAAACATTATTATAAGGTGAAGAGAAAGAACAAATATACAAAAGAGCTGTTCCAGAAATGAAACACACGTTATCTGAAATGAAAATTACATTGGATAAGCTTAGATTCGTTACCACAAAAAAAAAAAAAAAAAAATATCAGAAAGCTTAAAGACACAGCAACAGAAACACCCAAACTGAAGAGGAGAGAAGGCTGGGGAGGGCAGACTGTTGCTTCTGGTGGCGAGGGAGCAAGCAGTTTGCCCTCACTGGAGGAAATAAGATGGAGAACATATGGGAAACATCTGCTTTCAGACAATGGACAAAGGCAACCCAAGACTGGTTCCTGAGGGATGTGCAGCAGGTCAGCCCACATTCCCTGACCTCCCACCTGGCGTCTTCTGGACCTTACCACATGGATGGGAACCCTAGGCAAGGCACAGCAGTCCTTCCCAGTCCAAGAGATTGGAGATAAGGACTTAAGGAGTTGTGGCAGCTATCCATAACCACAACTGTGTCCTCAATTGACCTTTCTTCTTTCTTTCTGTTTTGAGAAAAGGTCTAAGGTGCCCAGGCTGGCCTCAAACTTGCTATCCTTCCATCTCAGCCTCCCCAGTGGCTGAGACTGGCTTTCAACAGACAAAAGCATAGTCCAGGCAGCAAACAGTGCTGGACCCAATATGTGTGGAAAAGCTTTGACTCATACTCTGTTTGCTGATGCGACTCCATATGAAGCACCCAACATAAACACAATACATGTTAAAACAAACACATCTACCATACGATCCAACAATTCCACTCCTAGGTATTTCCCCAAGAACATAAAAACATGTCCACATGCAAAAATATCTGTTATGTGAATGTTCACAGCAGTATTGTTCATAATAACAAAAAAATGAAAATACCCAAATAACCATCAGCTGGTGTCTGGAGAAACAAAAGTAACACACCCATACAAGGGGCTGCTATTCAGCCATAAAAGGCAATAATAACTGAAGTACTGAGGGACTCATGCACAGCACAAACTTTGAAAACATCATGCTGCGTGAAAGGGGCGGACACAAAAGGCCACGTGCTTCTGATTCTATTTACATGCAACAGCAACAATCAGAAAAGACAAATCTAGGGCTAGGGACGCAGCTAGGTGGTAAAGTGCTTGCCTAGCAAGTACAAGGCCCTGGGATCAATCCCCAGTACTCCCCCAACCCACTCCCAAGAAAGGAAAAAGCAAATCTAAAGGAGCGAAAGTAGATTGAGTGCTGGAAGAGGGTAAGTGTGGAATGAGTGCTAATGGGTTCAAGGGATTTGGGGGGAGGGCGATGGAAATATGCTAAAATTTAACTGTGGTGATAGTACTAAAAAAATCTTAGAATCGTATATTCCCAACAGGCAAATTCTTTGCATGTGATTATACTTTAATAAAGCTGTTAATAGCAGGGGAAAAGGGGGACTATGATAGGTTAGTAGACAGGACACAAGGAACAGAATAACCAGGTGCAATATTTAAATCCTGGATTATATTCTGGTTTAGGCAAACCAGATTAGATACAATGCAAATGTCCTGACATGAAAAGCTGAAGACTATTAAAAGAGCAGATTATAAAATAGCAAATACAATAAAGCAGTATAGCTGCTATGGAAGTATGGTGGTTCCTACAAAATTAAAAATATGATCTATCAATGCCACTTCTAGGTATATATACAGAGGAATGAAAAGCAGGGTCTCAAATATATCTATATACTCATGTTCACTGCACCAGTACACACAATAACAAAAAATGGAAGCAACCCATATGTTTACACCCAGAAAAGTAGATAAATAAGTAGTAGTGGGTACATATGATGGATTATTATTCAGCTTTAAAAAGGAAGGAAATTCTGACACCACCACATGGATAAACCTTACGGACATCATGCTCACTGAAATAAGCCAGTCACACGACCAACATGGCATGCCACTAGTTATACGAGGTTCCCATAGTAGTTCAATTCATAGAGACAGAAAGTAGAAAGGGGACTGAGGGAGGGTGGGTGGATTGTTGTTTAATGGGTACAGAATTTCACTTTTACTAGAGAGAAAGCTCTCAAGATTCAGTTACACAGCAATGTGACTATTTAATAGTAGGGACTTACAAAAATAGTTAACATAATAGCATAAATTTTGCCATCTTATTTTATAATAAACAATTTTAAACCAGCATATATGGGACGATCTCATTTTGGCCAAAAAAAAAAAAAAAATCAGAATTCTTCTGTTTTTGTTGTTTTTGTAATGCTAGGCATTAGTATCCTACCAAGGAACAACGTTCTCTGCCTGTTATGTAGTATTTTTCTTAGCTTTGCTGAGCTGTATATTCTGACATTTTTACCATGAACATACACTGCTTTTGTAATAAATTATCAAGACAATCCAATACTGGCAAGGGTGTGGTTTCTAAAAACGTATGTAAAATGCTCAGTACGGTACCTATCCCACTATAGGTATCCAAAAGAGTGCAGGTCTTCAGGCTGGGGTTGCGGCCCAGTGGTGGAGCGCTTGCCTAGCATGCGCAAGGCTCTGGGTTCAATCCTCAGCACCATATAAATAAAATAAAGGTATTTTGTCCAACTACAACTAAAAATATATATATATATTAAAAACATATGTTAAAAAGAGTGCGCTCTTACCAGTCTAGTAAGTGACAAACTGCACCAGTGACAGTGATGTGTGCCCTCCTACAGCACACAGGTTAGCTACTGCGGAAGGGAGGAAACACAGCAAGAGCAGCCCCAAGGAAGAGTCCTAAAGAGGGAAGTGTGTAATGGGCGAGGAGCGTGGCCTGAGAGGGCAGACCAGCGGCATGGCCAGGGGGAGGACAGCCCTGCAAGACTTGGCTGGAGCATGACTCTGCTGAACTGGCTGTGAGCCAAGAGGCCCTGGCATCAGCTGCAGTGCTCACTGGTGTGTGCCCCTTAAAACAATGCCCTGAGTAAGCCCTGGAACCTGCAGGAGCTGGTCTTTCAGCGACCACATCAGATAGCAGAGCAGGGAAGGGTCAGAGTCCCCAAGCTCTCACTAAACACACTGTTTCCAGGGGGCTTCCTTGAGCTGGGGAATGAAAGTCTGGACAGGTGGAAACTGCTCAGGCTTCCACACTGGGAGGTCTTGAGGAGACACAGAAGAACAGTCTGTTTATTAAAGGCTAAGGAAATCTGGCCATGAAATTCTTTTCTGGAAAGGAGTTTTATCTGTGAACTCATGTTTTAACTTATAAAAAAAAAATCATGGAAAATTTCAAACAACTATAAAAAACAGAGCAGCAGATGAAGTCCTAAGAGGGACCAGGCACTGGGCCTGCCTGACTTCACCTCCTCCCTTCCTCTTCCATGTGAAATCGCCAATTCTTCTTTTGTAAGGAGGGGTAACTCATGCTCCCAGAAAAGATACTTGTTGGGGATGGGATTGTGGCTCAGCGGTAGAGCGCTCGCCTAGCACCATGTTCGATCCTCAGCACCATATTAAAAAAATAAAGGCATTGTGTTGTGTCCATCTACACCTAAAAAATAAATATTAAAAAAAACTATTAAAAAAAAAAGAAGACTTGTGGGCAAAGACAGTCCTCCCTCCCCAGCGAATAAGGGCATTATGAGGAATGTATGAGATGAAGAAAAACAAAGACAAGATGAGCAGTAACTATCCTGTTTAGCAGTTTCACACCTCTATCTAAACTGTTTAACTTAGGAGGATTATTATTAAACCCCATGAGCTTCAGGACTTCCTGCTAGTTTCAGAGACTACAACCCTGGTCTCTCCAGACAGGCCCAACAGTGGCCCACCACCCTGCCTTTGTGCACAACATGGCTCCTGTCTAAAACGCTGCACTCCATTCCCACACCACTCAATTACCATAGCCCATTTGCCACCCCCCATGCCAGCATGAGTCCTGGCTGATCCAAGAAGCCTTCTCATCCCGGGGGCCCACAGATCCACTCACTGGGTGTGCCCAATCACTACAGTGCTGACACACTGAAGGCCCCAGATCCCAGAGCGGGAGCTCTTGAGCAAGCATTTGAGAACATGTATCTCTAGTGAAGAACCCTGGGGATAAATCAGAAAGGCATAGCTGGAACACGATACATCCAACAGAAAACAAACCCCAACAACATCTGACCTCCTAATGTTCTGTCCAGAACTAGAAAATGCAAGGGCACTGGACCACAGAAGGAAGGGCACACCAGCAAGACTGATGAGGTACAGATCACCAATGTGCCAGAGAAAGGGGTCCAGTGAAGGCAAGTGGCCAATGCATACTGCACACGGGCCCTTGGGTGGGCCTCGAGGCTGACTCAACTGGACCCCAAGAGAGCTAAAGCTCTTCCATCCTTCCCTGCTCATCATGCAGACTGCTAACTCCCTTCCCCTGCCGACTGCACCAGAGCACCGCCAGTGCTGATCAGGCCCACCTCTTTTTATTAAACTGGGATTGGAGTCAGGGGTACTCTATCTCTAAACTATACCCCCAGTCTCTTTATATTTTGAGATAGGGTCTAAGTTGCTAAGGTTAGCCTTAAACTTGAGATCTTCCTGCCTTGGCCTCCCAAATTGCTAAGTTTCTAGAAATATAGGTGGACATTATCACCCCTCACTGATACTTTCTTTCTTCCCCAGGGAAATGATAAAAGAACTTCTATGGCTACTAACAGAATCAAGTTTCTGAGCCTACAAAGATGAAAAATTGATCTGTGACTTAAGGACTATACCATGGTACCATTATTTGGGTTTTTTCTAGGAATGTAGCCAGGTTCTGCCCAGGAAATAGCCCCTTAAGAATTGACCACTAGTGGGCTGGGGCTGGGGCTCAGTGGTAGAGCACTCACTAGCATGAACAAGGCCTTGGGTTCGGTCCTCAGCACATAAAAAATAAAGGTATTGTGTCCAACTACAACTAAAATACTAAAATAAAAAAAAAAAAAAAAAAAGAATTGACCACTAGCCAAGCGTGATGGTGCATGCCTATAATCTCAGTGACTCAGGAGGCTGAGGCAGGAAGATCTGTTTTAGTTCAGGTACAGTGAGCCAATTCAGTCATTTAAGGAAATTCTTGTTTTTTTGACCAGAGGCACCATGGTAAGTCCTAAAGTCACAGGTCCATTTTTCATCTTTGAAGGTTCACAAATTCAAGGCCAGCCCCAATAACTAAGCAAGGTTTTTAATGTGTGAACCTGACTCAAATAAAAAGGGCTAGGGATATCCTATCTCTCTGACCCTGCCCAGAACTCAATTCAAAGTGGACCAAGGGCCCCGAGTATGAGACCAGAGACACTGCATCCAAAAGAAGAAAATGTAGGTCTAACTCTCCATCATGACTGCTTAGGAACCAACTTCCTCAACAAAACTCCTAAAGCACAAGAAATCAAAAAATGTAGCTGGGTACAGTGGTGCATGCCTGTAATCCCAGAGGCTCAGGAGGCTAAGGCAGGAGGATTACGAGTTCAAAGCCAGCCTCAGCAAAAGTGAAGTGCTAAGCCACTCAGTGAGACTGTGTCTCTAAATAAAATATAAAATAGGGCTTGAGGATGTGGCTCAGTACTTGGGCGCTCTTGACTTCAATCCCCAATTACCCTACCACTACCACCAAAAAACAACAACAAAAAAAAGGAATCAAAATATGTGATGGTATCAAACCAAAAAGCTTCTTCACAGCAAAGGAAACAATCAAGAACAGAGAGAGCATCTACGGATTAGGAGAAAATCTTTGCCACTTGCCACTTCAGATATAGCATTCATCTCCAGGATATATAAAGAACTCAAAAAAACACCCCAAAAAAAACCCAAAACAAAAATAAATAATCTAATAAACAATGGGCAAAGAAATTGAACAGGCATTTCACAAAAGAAAAATGATGATCCATAAATATATTAAAAACATTTTTAATGTTCAACATCTTGCAATTAGAGAAACGCAAATTAAAACTACACTGAGATTTCATCTCCAGGCAGAATGGCAAATATCAAGAATACAAACAACAATAAATGCTAGCAAGGATGTGGGGAAAAAGGTACACTCATATATTGCTGGTGGGACTGCAAATTGGTGCAAAGTATTCTGGGAAGTATATGGAGATTCATCAGAAAACTTGGAATGGAACCACCATTTGGTCCAGTTATCCCATTCTTCAGTATATACCCAAAGGACTTCAAATCGGCATACTACAGTGACACAGCCACATCAATGTTTATAGCCGCTCCATTCACAGTAGCTGAGCTGGGGTTGTAACAGTAGTAGAGCACTTGCCTAGCATGTATGAGGCACTGGGTTCAATCCTCAGCACCACATGTAAATCAATAAAGGTACAGAACCCCTCAACAGATGAAAGAATAAAGAAAGTGCGGTATACACACACAACTGATTTTTACTCAGCCATAAAAATGAATGACTGATTTTCGATGGTAAATGGATGGAGCTGGAGACTCCCATGCTAAGTGAAATAAGCCAATCCCAAAAAACCAAAGGCCAAATTATTCTGATATGATAACATGCATTAAGGAGGGGCTAGAAGCTCATTGGATTAGACAAAGGGGAATGCAGGGAAAGGAGTGGGAATAGAACAGTAGAATGAATGGGACACGACTTTCCTATGTTCATATATGAGTACACACCAGTGTAACTCCACATCATGTACAACCACAGGAATGAGATCCCAATTAGAGTAAGTTACACTCAATGTATGTATGTCAAAATACACCCTGCTGTCATGTATATGTAAAAAGAACAAATGAAATGAAAATATTTTTTTAAAATGACAATGCCATATTTAAAAACAAGGTGGGGCACTGGGGATGTAGCTCAGTGGTAAAGCGCTCTGGGTTCAATTCCCTAACCCATGACCACTAGATCAACACTGTTCTGCATAAGGCTGGTACTATCTACTTTAAGTGGGGGACAGACTAGCTTAATGGTAGGGTACTTGCCTAGTATGCATGAAGCCCCGGGTTCCATCCCCAGCACCCCAAGTCTACAACAACAAAAAGCCAACAACAACAAAACCCCCACAAGCACAGCAAGGAGTTACCATACACAGATATAAAAATTTCCATACACTGGGTCTGGGGTGTCACTCAGTGGCAGAGTAATTGTCTAGTATGTGTGAAGTCCTAGGTTCAGATCCCTAGCTCCACAAAAAAAAAAAAAAACAAAAATTTCTGGGCTGTGGCTCAGTGGTAGAGAACTTTCAAGCACATTGGAGACACTGGTTCAATCCTTAGCACCACATAAAAAAAAAAAGTTATTTAAAAAAAAAAAAATGCTGGGCGTGGTGACACACGCCTATAACCCCAGCAGCTCAGGAGGATCATGAGTTCAAAGCCAGCCTCAGCAACTTCAAGGCACTAAGCAACTCAGTGAGACCCTGTCTCTAAACAAAATTCAAAACAGGACTGGGGATGTAGCTCAGTGGTCAAGTGCCTCCGAGTTCAATCCCTGGTACACCGTCCCCCCCAAAAAAAGTCAGGTCTTAACAAAAACATCCCAAGAATTTCCTTAAAGATTGAAATGGCTCACTGCACCTAAACTGTAAAGCAATGTGGTTTATGCCAAACATCTGCCTTCTTCCTGGGAGACTGGAACTCTGTCACATACTAGGCAAAAGGTGCCCAACCTGGGCACTGCATCTCTGCAGTTACCAATTCCGCCAGGCACATGTGTGACGTTTTCATTGCTGGGGGTAGTATGTGCCTGTGCCCCTCTTGCACAAACTCCTCCAGACTCCACTGTACCTCCCTGCTACATCACAGTAATGATCTTGAACTTGGATACAACTATGTGAATGTGGGGGTGGTCTTGGGACCCCAACACTAAAGAATACTACACATCTAGACAGTTTGACAGTTCTCTGTTTTCAGAGATGGGGTTTCTCTATGTTGCCCTGGCTGACCTCGAACTACTGGGCTCAAACAATCCTCCTGCCTCAGCCTCTCAAGTGGCTGGAACTACAGGTCTCCACTAATACCCCACTTAGTAATTATTTTTGATAAGTGCTATTGAAGACTGTAATGTTATTTCAATCACCCTCAAACATGGTACTCTTTGATCTCAGGAGGTTAAAAAATGAATAGATAAAATCAGTGTCAACAGTCAGCAATGCAGAACAAAGAGTTATCAGGATCTATAATAAACTTGGGAGAGAACAAAGTCAAAGTGGCTAAGTAAAAAGTTCCACATAAATGAGAAGTTCAGATTCTCTTTGAAAAAGCAGGCCAGATTTCCTGAAAGAACCAGAGCAAGCAGGGTGAAGAGGTACACCCCTTTAATACCAGAGTTTTAGGAGATTGAGGCAGGAGGATCGCAAATGCAAAGCCAGCCTCAACAATTTATAATAAAACCTTGTCTCAAAATAATAAAAAGGGCTAAGGATGTAGCTCAGTGGTTAAGCACTCTTGGGTTCAATTCCCAGTACCAGGGAAAATAATAAAAAAGAACCAGAGCAGACTATCAGAGGTCCTCTACCAGAAGGAAATCTGTTAACCAGGGGAACAACGGAAAGATTGTT
Source organism: Callospermophilus lateralis (assembly GCF_048772815.1). Taxonomy (NCBI): domain Eukaryota; kingdom Metazoa; phylum Chordata; class Mammalia; order Rodentia; family Sciuridae; genus Callospermophilus; species Callospermophilus lateralis. The sequence goes on from NC_135324.1 coordinate 4,359,302, forward strand.
TTAGATACAGTGTCCTACATGGATGCCTTTTAGAATTATACCAACCACCTTCCGTAAGTCATACTCAGAAAATTAGACTTCTAAACTACTAATCATCTTTTTCATTAGAAGACCAAGTATAATTAACTGTCAACCAGAGCATCTAGTTAGATTTGCCACTTCCACACTGGTGACTTCATGCACGTCACCAGGCTGAGATTTTTTAAAAGTTCAAAAATAACTTCTAGACCACCACCACTGCTTTCAAGAAAGGTAAGTGTAAGACAGGTTATATAAGAGATAAAGCCAGCCCATTCCTATTTTTGTAGTATAAGTCACTATTTCCATTTCCCAGTGACAAAGTAAACCTTGAGCACATCCTGCATATCTTCTGGGGCATCTCTATCATCTGCTTAAAGCCATTCCTCTTCATCTATGCTGACCTTCACCTAGGCCTCCTCTATGCTGTACTGTGAGATGCATTTCCCTCCTGATGGACAAATCACCCCTCATACTGATAGGACTGAGGTGTACATTTGGTCAGTGGGGGGGGAGGGGACAATGACAGGAGGGGAGAAGTACAGAAGTGGAGACTCAACAGTAGGGAGGTTCTTAATGGGAGACAACTCTAAAGGGCTTTCTTACCCTGAGTGACTCCAAAACACAGTATGGTTATTATATATTGCAAAGGGTATCAGGTTCATGACTGCCAAACACTGCCAAAAGCAGAGCCAAACCATCAAACTGATTTCTGGAAGTTCTTTCAGTGGCACCTCTAGCAAAATACTTTTACAACTCATTTCCAAATATATGAGTAATTTGCATTTTCAGTGTCACTTTTCTTTACAGGTAGCTTTCCACATGTTCTCACAGGCTGAAATGTTATGACTGTAATGTTTATGACTCCAGATGCCTTGAAGGAGAAGGAAGCAAACACTAGGCTTGGTGGTAGGCTTCAAACATACAGATGAGAGGTGGGGCTGAATACAGTGAAGACACTGAAGCCGCACTGCTGGCTATGTGATCTTGAGTGAATTACTTAAAACCTCCAAGCTTCAGTCTCCCCATCTGTAACATGATTAAAATAGCTACTTACTTCGTGGACTCTGACAGATTAGTAGTTTAACTGAGACGATGCACGGAAGTGCTCAGTCTAACACACAGTCAATGCTCTTAAGGGTTAGGGACGTAGTGGAGTTAGCTCAGTGGTAGAGTGCTTGCCTACCATAGCGAAGCCCTGGGTCCTCCGGCCCCCAACACACACACACACACACACACACACACACACACACACACACACAGAGTAAATGCTGCCAGGCACAATGCTGCATGCGTGTAATCAATCCCAGGGACTCAGGAGGCTAATGCAGGAGAGTCACAGGTTCAAAGGCTAGCCTGGGCAACTTACTGTCTCAAAATACAAAACAAAAAAGGATGGGAGGGCTGGGGTTGGGGGTCAGCAGCAGAACACTCACCTAGCACTTATGAGGTGCTGGGTTTGATCCTCAGCACCACATAGAAATTAATAAAGGTATTAAAAAAAAGGATGGGGATGTAGCTCAGTGATCGAATGCACCTGGGTTCAATCCACAAAACGGGGGGCGGGTTGTTCTAACATGGTTTGTTGTTACTATTTTTTAATCTACCCTGAGGATTTGGCATTAGCATCCCCATTTTACAAAGAAACCATGGCACAGGTGGTCCCAGGATCAGAATCCCGCACTGCCCACCTCTGGAGCTCAAGTTCTTCTACCACTTACCAGCCAACAGGATCAACACTAGGCTTGGTGAACCAAAAGTTCTAGGCCTATCTCAAGAAACAGAAATTCTAGATCTTCAAATAGCACATCTGAGATGAAGGGAACCTCTGTCATACAACAAGAGGAAAAAAACTGATTTTGAAGCTATAGTAAGGGCCTGCACCAGGGCTTTATAAACAGACCAGAAGAGTTAAGGAGATGGTTAGAGGACAAAATTAGCAAAAATGATCCCTCAGTTTGAGATTCTGGATAGAACAGAAAGTTAAAGAATTGGAGGATTGACAACATGGCCATATGAGCAGCTATTCTCAAGATTCCAGGCAATATATAGAGAGTGACTTTGTCACTTTAAGTCTGGCATCCTGGCATCTGACAACCATCTCTTGGGAGAGACATTATATGTATTAGAATGCAAGCAAAACTGACACTTTGTTCTCCTGCCATTCACAATAATCAAACACACTGCATTTCAGAGCTAGGAAGACAAACCTCAAAGACATCCGCAACCTGAGAAAAACTAAACAAACAGATGAGCACCCTGTTTCACTCCAGACCCACAAATAAATCACAACTTGAATATTTTATCTAAGTTATAAAGATTTGCAGATAAGGCTTTTGTGAATAAAACAAACTGAGAAAAGCTTTTCTACCACAAACATACTAATACAAGCTTGGTACTCTAGGTAACATTGCACTTTTTTCCCCCACTTGAATATCTATTCTGCTTTTTATTTGGCAAGACCTGACTCCTTCCAACCATTTTATAAGCACATTTCTTTTCCTTTCTACATGCTCTTGTGTGAGCTGTCTTTTCATAGGAGCATACTGAAAGCTGAAAAGAACTGCAATAACTTTCATTTCACATGCCCACACTTATCTGGAGGCCATACGTGTGCTGAGAGCAGGCTGTGTCCAGCTCTCAGCTACTCCATGATGAGAACAGCAGCTTTCAGACTGTGCCTAACCCTGAGTGACTCCATTTTATTAAGCAGTAGAGTTTGCCAGAGCTACTCCATTTTGAGTATAAGCGCTGAGATAGAATGACTATCTTGTTTGTACAAGAAACCACCACCATCTGCCTAGCACAACCATAAGTACAAACTGACGATAAATTGTGCTTTAAAACTGACCACTTGTGAACTTATCAAATTAAATCAGAAACACATGGATGCTAGGCACTTCAAACCTACATCAGAAAAACCCAGGCCCATGAAGTTAACAAACATACCAGAATACCGAATGAAGCAACCTCCTCACCCGAGATCCATAAAGGGAGAAGCATTCCAGACCTGGACCCAGCAACACCCTGACCCAAACACCTGGTCACTTATCTCAAGCTTTGCCTAGGAAAATGACCACAGTGACCAACCTTCAGTTAACCTGGTTTCTCCTGCCCCTGACAATGACCCAAGGTCCACTTCAAGCTGACATTCTGCAAGTGTCATTCCAGACCCTCCACCTTGATAACTAAGAAAATGGCTGTTAGAAAACCTCATCTGGGGCTGGGGACGTGGTTCAGTGGTAGAACAATGCCTGGCATGCACAAGACCAACAAAAACTTTAATCCAAGTGGCTCAAAAGGCTAAGACAAGAGGATCCCAAGCTCAAAGCCAGTGGAGCAACTTAGTGGGGCCCTAAGCAACTTAGCAAGACCCTGTAATCCCTTGTGCCAAAATAACAATAAAAAACCTTTATGTGACTCCCCTGCCTTTGTATCCAGGTCTTTGCCTCTGCTCTCATTTCAGATTCCTGAACCCGTGTGGTCACCTTAACCTTTCTATATTTAAAAAAAAAAGGACATATGTACACACATGTGTGTATAACTGTCATACATATTAGTAATTAAGATTGGAATAAAAACATGAGACTGCCTGGCTCATGGCTATCAGGTGACCGGAGTACTCAGTGAATTGCAGCTACTGAAAGTGGCATAACTTGTGAATTGTTATTCAATAAATTGTGACACTGTGGAAAGACAAACATGTTTGGCCTATGTTAATGGCATAGCTTGCTCAGGACAGAGTATGAACCCCGATGTCACACCTCTGCCACTTAGAAGATGAATGACTTTTGAGTAAGACTTTTCAACACTGAACTCACTTTCATAAACTGTGGAATACATCTAGCTGGTTAATGGATCACATACTACTCCACTAACAAGGCACTTAAAAGAAGCCCGAGCACATGTGAGCCCCACAAGAAACTTGAATCGGTGATTAGCAGGAGTGATACCTTTCCAACATTCCAACACACTTTTATTTACGTAGCAATATCCTGCAGGACGCCCTTGTTTGAGAAACAGAATTAAAGCTTTAAGCCTAGGGGCTGGGGATGTGGCTCAAGCGGTAGCGTGCTTGCCTGGCATGCGTGTGGCCCGGGTTCGATCCTCAGCACCACATACAAAGATGTTGTGTCTGCCGAAAACTAAAAAATATTTTAAAAATTCTCTGTCTCTTTAAAAAAAATAAAATAAATAAATAAAGTTTAAGCCTAGCCTATCTCCAGTTGCAAAAGGTTAATTTTTTTTATTTCTTGTACCTGCACTAAGATGTGAAATTCTGAGCAAGTCTCAAGTCGTGCTCAGCATGTTTCCTCATTTGTACACTGTGCAATAGTTCAATTACAAAGTAGTACATAACAGTGTATGTTTAAGTGGACAAATCTAAGACGCAGGCATGAGAATACTTGAATTAAACCATAAAGTGAGTGGAGAATAGATTTTTCTAGGTAGCTATACTCTGCAGTATAAAATGACCTAGGAACACTTCCTCCAACAGCAAACAGTTATACAAGAAAAAAATAAGTAAATTCACTTGTACAGTTGTCACAGAAGACCTAGTACAAATAACCTAGCAAAGTACTTTTTCAGACTAACTGCAATTTGATAACTGCTTAACATGAGCCACCTGGGTAAATTAGTTAATATCTAACACTAGCAGAACTCTACTCCTCAATCAAACTAATGGAGTGACAACACAGATCATTACACAAACTGTACAATTGGCTTTTTTAGACATGCTTTCCACATAGGTCTTACTGAAACCAAATAAAACATGTACAGGATAAGTATCCTTTATCCAAAATACTTGAGACCCAAAGTGCTTTGAATTTCAGATGCTTTAGAATTTTAGAATATTTGCTGCTACATAATGACATATCCTGAGGATGGTACCAAATCTGAACATGAAATTCACTGTTTCAAAATATTTTATGTGCACACCCTCTAAAGGTAATTTTATATCGCATTTTTAATAATTTGGCACAAGAAATAAAATTTCCATGATGTGGAATTTTCCAATTGTGGCATCAGGTCCAAACTTTTTAGACTTTGGAACACTGTGAATATTGGATTTTCAGATTAAGGATGCTCAATCTGTACTTTCCAAGCTTTCAATTCGATAGGACTATATCAATACCAGTAAGCCACAGAGCTTACCATAGAATGAGGGTGTAATGCAATTTTTATTTCAAAGTAACAGTCACAGCATAGCTATCATGTTTTCTGTTTTCTATGACAAATCACCCAATACCATTTTATTTCTGCTCCTCAATGGGTCTACCCTAAGATAAAGGAAATCACTTAACCTCTTTCAGTCCCCATTTCCTGCCCTGTCAAACGGGAACAATACCTGCTCACAGGTGTCACTCTGAAACTAGCAATAACACAGAACCTGGAATGAAGGCAACCCGCCTAGAATCAGGTACTCAGGAAGCAGAGGCAGGAGGATCCCCGTTTGGGGAACAAGACCCCGCCTCAAGAATCAAAACTAAAAGAGGACTGGGGTGCAGCTCAGTTCTAAAGCTACACCTGGATCCAATCCCCAGCACCCAAAATAAATACGTAATAAAATATAAAGGGGGTGGGGATGTAGCTCGGTAGTAGCGCCCTTGCTCAGCATGTGCAAGGCCCTGGGGTCCATTCTCGGTTCCGAAAAGCAAAAAAAAAAAAAAAAAAAAAAAAAAAAAAAATTGGGAATAGGCGCCTCGTTATTTTCCACAAGATTCTCGTTTCTCCACAAGGAGGGCTGGAACGCCCTTCTCGTTCTCCACACGATTCTCACTCGCTAACTCTGCAAGCGCTTGCAACCGCAGTCTTCAAACTTGCGAAGGGAAGGCGGCTTCCAAAGCCCCAGCTTCCCGAGGCCCCGAGAATCCATTAACAAGCTACCCCTGCGTGGCACCGGCGCCCGTAGCGTCCTTCACTCAACACCGAATTTTTTTTTTTTTTTTTTTTCCCCCAGCCGAACTGCAAGCTCCAGAGCTCCCGCGGCCGGGCCCGGGTTAGCACGTCCGTCCTCCCAGCCCACAGGGACCCGGCTTCCCCCTCGCACAGCGGCGCCTCAGCCACGCACCCGCCGGACCCCCGTCCGGGGCTTCAGCGCCAGCCCCGCCCTCGAAAGCCTCAGAGCGAACAGCTGAGGAACTTTCCCCGGGTCCCAGCCTCAGTTTCCCTGGCGTCACGACCCGGGTCCCCCGGCTCCCAAGGATTCTCGAGAGCGGCCCGAAGTGGCGTGGCGCTCTCGGACGTCGCTCACTGACCTGCAAGTGACCTGCTTGGTGCTCATGGTGGCTGGGCTGGGGGGCCGTCGTCGCGCTGCTGCCTCCCGCTGCCGCCTCGGCCTCGGCTCGGCCCATCCTGCGCAGCCGCGTCACGTCGGCGCACTCCGCCCCTGCACGTGCTGCACCTTTGTAGCGCCGGCCGGAAACCTAGCCGCCGTCACAATTGGTTCCGCAACGGGTGTGAAGCCCGGCGCTCCCCACACCTCGCGGTGCTCGGTATCCGCTCTTCCAATCCTGAAGGCGATCCTGGAGGCGTCCTAGATCGGCCAGTCGCTTCCAGGACAGTTAGTTCGTAGGATTCTGCTCCCGTCGCAAGAATGATCCTTAGTGGCCTCCTGCAACCCCTAAGTCACCTCATTTCCCCCCCACCCCGCCAGCTCGTGCCTGAGCACTGTATCCCCAAATGCTGCAGCTGCACCTCATTGGGGCTCCTTAGAAGCCTCCAGCCCGCGGCCACGAACACCCCTCGCCCCTCTCCCGACAGCCCTTTGTCAAAACTACTACCCCAGAGTTTCAGTCCCCGATTTCTTTGCTGGAACCCCACTGCACTGCATCTTCCATTTCCTCTTAGGGAAACCCCCCGAGTTAGCCTTGACCCAGCTCCTGCAGATCCCGCTTCTGCGCATAGTGCATCCCCGTCTCCCCCAAACCCGCTCTCAGGGTCCCAGGAGAAGCCACCTCCGCTCCATCCTGGGCCCGCGCAACCGCCTCGCCACGGGTCTCCGGAGTCTGTTGTCCGAAATAATCTATTGTATTATCACTATTAATTATTTTGGTTTGATTGACCCCAAGGGTGCTGAACCATTGGGCCACATCCTCAGCCCTATTTATTTATTTAGAGACAGGGTTTCGCTAAATTGCAGATGGCATCAAGGCATCATGGAAAACAAAGCACCAGAAACACTGGATTAATTTGAATTTTAGCATGGAGCTGCCTGCCTCAGCCTCCAGAGTCGCTGGGATTACAGGCGTTGGCCAAGGCGCCAAATCTATTTTTAAAACATATGACATCATGTCCTTTGCCTTCCATCTTTCAGTGATTTCCTGTCGCTTTGTAAATTTTTTTTTTTTTTTTTTTTTTTTTTTTTACTTTAAGAAAAACTGGGCTCAAGTGGTTGCGGTGGTGCACGCCTGTAATCCTAGCTACTAGGGAGACTTCAGCAGGAGGACCCCAAATTTGAGGCCAATCTGAGCAACTTAGTCAGACCTTGTCTCAAAAACAATAAGAAATAAAAAGGGCTGGGCTGGAGGTGTGGCTCAGCGTGTGAGGCAGTAGGTTTGATCACTCAGCACTGCATAAAAATAAAGGTATTGTGTCCATACAGCTAAAAAAATTTTTAATGTAAATAAATAAATAAAAAGGGCTGGTAGCTCAGAAATAGAATGCCCTGGGTTCAAATCACTAGTACCAAAAAATATATTAAGCCATCAGCAAACAATGACAGTTTTACTTCATTATAATTCAGTATAGTGGAAAAAAAGAAGTGGAAATAGTGTACATTTTGTTTTGTTCCTGAATTTAAGGAAAGTATATAATATTTTACTATTAATTAAAATATTAGCCTCAGACTTTTTAAAGTACTCATTATCAAATTAAGGAAATATCTTTCTCATCCTATTTTTCTTAGCATTTTTATCATTAAAATGTCCTTATTTCTATCAAATGCTTTTTCTTTTGCATCTATTGAAAAAAAAAAATTGTGCCAGGCACTGTGGCACAGGAGGCTGAGGCAGAAGGATCTAAGTTGGAGGTCAGCCTGGGCAACATAGTGAGACCCTGTCTCAAAATAAAATAAAAAGGGCAGGGTGGGGGGTGTTCAATTCCCTAGTACCGCCAAAAAAATAACCCAATTAGAAAATTTGTGAAAGATTTGAATAGACATTTCCCTAACAAAGATATATGAACTGGCAATAAACACATGAAAAGATGTTCATTAGGGAAATGCAATAAGATAGGACTTCATAACCACTCAAATGGCTAAAGTAAATCCAAACCAGTGAAGGCAATGTGGAGGAGCTGGAACGCTCATAAATTAGGGAAAATGATGTGGGAACTTGGGGAAAAAGATCTAGCAGTTTCTCAAAGTGTTTAAAGGTTACCATGTAACTCAGAAATTCCCCTGGGTACTGGTGTAACCAAGAGATACAGCTGTGGGTCTCTGACAAACTTTGTGATTGGGACATACTTGGTAACTAGGAAGTTTCTGTGCAAGACAGAATACCTGGCTACTGGGAAACTCCTGTGCAAAAGCACGGGATGCCCGGATGCTATAGCCATGTTCTTAATGAGTTACCCAGGCTTGGAATGCCCAGCAGTTTCCACTTGGAGCTATTCTATTAGGATAACTATGCAGATGTGATATCTGGTTTCCACGGTAACGTCCTTGGAGGAAAGGGGCTCTGTGTTTGTATGAACCTGGACCTTCTCTCAGCTAGCCAGCACTCAGGGTTAAAGGAATACTGGTTAGAATGCAGTCATGGTGATGGGTAATATGTAGCCTTTCTTGGGTTAATAAACAAGGTAGCAGAGAGGAACAGCCACCTGTGTGCCCTCTACACTGTGTGCGTGTGTCTGTTCTTTACTCACCTCTTCACAGGTTTTCTCTACAGGTATTCTTCCCACCCAGCCACGTAAAAATCTGCACATGAGACAGGTGCAACGGCACATGCCTGGAATCCCCTCGACTCAAGAGGCTGAGGCAGAAGGACTGTAAGTTCAAGGCCAGTCTGGGCAGTTTAGTGAGATCCTGTCTCAAGATAAAAAGGGCTAAGGTTGTGGCTCAGTGGTAGAGCACCCCTGGATTTAATTCCCAGTACCGCAAAACAAAAATAACCAGCTTTCACATGAATATAGTAAAACATTCATGGCAGAATTATTCATAATAGCCCAAAGTTGAAATAACCCAAACATCCATATTCAAAGTACATCCATACAATGGAATATTATTTAACCATAAAACTGAATGAATAACGAAGACATACTATGACCTAGGTGAACTTTGATAACTTAGGCTAAGCAGAAGCAGTCAGATGCAGAAGATCCTATACCGTATGAGTCCCTTTATATGAAAATCATAAAGAAAAATTAGTGGTGCGGGGGCTGGTGGGAAGGGAAATGGGTCTGTGAATAGTTTGGGGTAATGAAAATGTTTTAAACTTAGAGGTGATAGTTGCACAGCCTTGTGAATATGCTCAAAACCACTGGATTGTACACTAAATGGGTGAATTTCATAGTATATAAATTTGATCTCAATTTAAAACACAGCAGGTAATGGTGAAGATAGACCAAAAAAAAAATGCAATATATAGAAAACAGAATTTCCTGAAAAAAAAAAACAAGAAAAAATACTCAAATTTATAACTTATGAAAAATTCCCTGAAATAATAAAGACATGAAGCTACATGTTGAAAAAGCACACCACTGCCAGGTGCGGGGGTGCACACCTGAAATCCCAATGACTCCAGATGACAAGGTCAAGAACAGCCTCAACAACTTAGTGAGACCCAGTCATCAAGAAAAATTAATAAATAAAAAGGGCTGGAGATGTTGTTCTGTGGTAGAAGACCCCTGGATTTGATCCCCAGTGATGCAAAAAATAAAATTAAAATCTAAAAGATGTAGAATTTTTTTTTAATTAAAAAAAAAATAGAGAGGTGAGTCTCTAAACCCAAGAAGCTCTTAGACTAATGGGAATAATAAAACTCAATGACCGATTTTTTTTTTTTTCCATTTCTTTCCTTTTTCTTTTTGTACTGGAAATTGAACCTGGGGTGCTCTACTGAGCTATAATCCCCAGTCCTTTTATATTTTGAGTTGCTGAAGGCCTACTAAATTGCTAAGGCTGGCCTTGACCTTGGGATCTTCTTGCCTCAGCCTCCAGAGTCGCTGGGATTGCAGTGAGCACTTGACTAAGTGACTAATTAAATAATAGAGTTCTGGTAGGAATATGAGTCCCATGCTTGCAGTTCAACAAAATACTGAAGAAAGCTGAAAAAATAGGGCTTTGAAGGATGAATAGGAGCTGGCTGTCATTAGCTGCAAACTGCACGGAGCCTGTAAGTGAGCACAAATGGAAACTAGCTCTTTAAGAAGCCAGCCCATGGGGCGGCCTGGTTACTGGTTAATCCTACCTGGCTCAGTCAGGATGACATCGTGGTGGATCAGGTTGCTGTGGCGGAAAAGAAGTCTCCAGAGACCTCGCCTTGCTAGCCCAGGAGGTGAAAGCTATGTCCTGCACAGAAGCCGGGAAGCCTTTGATTAAATTCACCCACTGTAAGAAATCCATCTACGGCTTCAGCGTGCCCCAACAATGCCCTCTCTGCCAGCAGGAAGTGGGCTCTGCGAAACTGGAGGAAGCACCTGTTAGCATCTCTAATCCATTCACTGATGGCCATCAAGAAAAATGCTCCTTCCTGCTGCGACCAACTCAGGGGACATTTCTCAGGTATGGTGTTGTTTTGTTTTTTTTTTTTGTTTGTTTTTGTTTTTTTTTTTTTAAACACGTTGAATTGTGCAAAGTTTTCCTTCTGTTTGTGCCAATAAAACTTTTCTTTTACCAATATCCATTATACAGCAGAAGTTTCGTGAGTGATCTTACCTGTGTTGGGACTTTAAATCCTGATATGTAGACCTACTTGTTTTGTGGCTCAGTGGTAGAACGCTTGCCTAGCATGGGTGAGGCACTGGATTCGATCCTCAGCACCACATATAAACAAATAATCAAAACAAAGGTCTATCAACAATTAAAATAAATAAATAAATAAATATATATTTTAAATGTCAGCTGGATGGAGTGGCACACACCTGTAATTCCAGTGGTTCGGGAGGCTGAGGCAGGAGGATCACAATTTCAAAGCCAGACTCAGCAAAAAGCAAGGTGCTAAGCAACTCAGTGAAACCCTGTCTCTAAATAAAATACAAAAAAAAAAAAAAAAGGGCTGGGGATGTGGCTCAGTGGTCAAGTGCCCCCCCCCCCAGGTCAATCCCTGGTACCAAAAAAAGAAAGTCAAAAAATAAAAATCTGATTGGTGTGTGGGGGTCGTTGGGGGTATGGCTTTGTGTTGGAGCATTTGCCTTCTATGTGTGAGGCACTAGGTTCAATTCTCAGCACCACATATAAATAAACGAATAAAATAAAGGTCCAACAACAACTAAAAAAAAATTAAAAAAAAAAGAATATATGCACAATATAGGAAGGACACACCTGCTCAAACAATTTTAGGAGAGAAAAGTATCTGCTTAGAGTCTAACTGGGAAAATAACCCAGCTGCCAATCCTATCAAAATAGTACCTTTTAATCCCAGCGACTTGGGAGGCTGACACAGGATTGCAAGTTCAAGGCCAACCTCAACAATTCAGAGACCCTGTCTCAAGGAAAAAGAGAAAGAAAGAGATAAAAGACTGAGGATGGGGCTGGGATTGTGGCTCAGAGGCAGAGCACTCGCCTAGCATTCATGAGGCAGTGGGTTCGATCCTCAGCACCACATAAAGATATTGTGTTCACCTCTAACTAAAAAATAAATATTAAAAAACCCACCCTTGGGCTGGGGATGTGGCTCAAGCGGTAGCACGCTCGCCTGGCATGCCTGCGGCCCGGTTTCGATCCTCAGCACCACATACAAACGAATATGTTGTGTCTGCCGAAAACTAAAAAATAAATATTAAAAAAAAATTCTCTCTCTCTCTCTCTCTCTCTCTCTCTCTCTCTCTCTCTCTCTCTCTCTCCCCCTCCCTCCCTCCATCTCTCTCCCTCTCTCTTTAAAAAAAAAAAAAAAAAAAAAAAAAAAAACCCACCCAGTCTATGGTATTAAAAAAAAAAAAAGGCTGAGGATGTAGCTCAGTGGTAAACTTTCCCTGTACTTCTTCTCCAGTATCCCCTTCCCCCCAAAAAATTTCATTGTGGCTGCTACCTGACTTTAAGAATGAATGCAATCCCAGCAGCTAGAGAGGCTGAGATAGGAGGATCACAAGTTCAAACCAGCCTCAGCAATGGCGAGGTGCTAAACAACTCAGTGAGATCCCATCTCTAAATAAAATACAAAATAGGGCCGGGAAGGTGGCTCAGTGGTTGTGTGCCCCCCACCCCCCAAAGAAGAATAAATGCAGAAATCAAAAAGAAAACATTGTCTCAACTGTTCCTGTGGAGTTTACAAATAGAATTGAAAATGACCCTGTATAAGCCAGGTTTTTAAAGTGGTGTGCATGTTATTGAATGATGGCATGCACTTCATTTAGGAAGGATGTTCAGGCTCTGGGGTGAGGAAGTCTCATCTCTTATCCTGTTCTTTTACTAACCAGCTCTGGGAACCCTCTCCAAGTCTCTAATCCCTCAGCTGTCAAAGGTGGATGGCTCCAACTTTGCAGGTGGTGAGGTCCAGGGATCAGGCACATAAGCCAGGCCCAAGTGTCCATCATGAGGCTTCAACCCTGTGCTCCTTCTATTCTAAAATTCACATTCAGCTCAGACTGTGGCTCCCCAGTCTGGCAGGACCTTCGCTTCTACCTTAAGCAGAACCACAGAGGTCCAGCTCTTTCATAAGAGCCGCCTCTGAGTCATTAACTGGTTGGATTCCAAAAGCTTTTGAATCAAGTGGCCAGAATTCAAGATTTCCTTCTCATAACATTGGCCCATGAAATAAATCCTTACTGAAGAGCTCTCCTAGGGATGCCACAGACCTGCTCTCCTGAACTGGCAGGATGCATGATCGAGTTTCAGACTGGCCCTAAGCTCCCCCACCTGGTGCTGAGGATTGAATTCAGCATCCCTGTATGCTAAGCACCTGCTAAGCACTGCTATACACCCCCAACCCCATGCCTTTTTTTTTAGTATTTATTTTTTAGTTGTAGTTGACACAATACCTTTATTTTATTTATATGTGGTGCTGAGGAGCAAACCCAGGGCCTTGCACATGCTAGACAAGCACTTTACCACTGAGCCACAATCCCAGCCCAACCCCATGCATTTTTATGTTTGTTTATATACATATTTTTTTTGGGGGGGGATAAGGAATTGAATCCAAGGGTGCTTTACCACTGAGCTACAGCCCCAACCCTTTTTCAAATTTTATTGAGACAGGGCCTTGCTAACTTGCTGAGGCTGGCCTCACACTTGCAATCCTCCTGCCTCAGGTGTGCTACATTCCTAGCCCTTTATCTTAAGGTGCCACACAAGAGGGGGAGGATCTCCATCATAGGCTGTTGCTTCTTTTCCTCCTCCTCTTTCTTCCTTTTTAATCTATTAAATGCTTTATTTACTACCTCTACTTTTAACATACTTTGTGACTCTCTAAAGAGCTAGAAAGACTAGATGTTTCCAATAACGACTTAAGGGTGTCCACAATGTCCACAGTAGAGCCCAATAAACTACTCACACGTGAAGATGGTTCTATCTGAAAGCATCTTCTAAGCGGGGGCATTCCAGCCTAGAATCCTCCATTTCTTCCAATTCCTTCTCTCCCGTCTCAGGTGTCTCTCAGAGGTCTGTTACCATTTCCTTTCAAAAGTCCTTTTGACTGCCTTTCTATGAATTTTAACACAAAGTGTACAGAATGTATTAGTTTACCAACTACCAATGTCATACACTGGCAACTGCTTTACTATCTGGAGATTAGGTATTATAGAATTAAGTCTCCTTCCTCCAGCAGATGCATACAGTACAGCAAAGTTGGACAAAATGCACGGAATATACAGGGCAATGAGTAAGCTAGAATTTTCTAGTATGTGCCAACAAAACACCTGTGTAACGTCTTTCCTTCTGCCTCCCTCAGCCCAGTGAGCAAGTGCCTACAGTATACCATTCAGAGGTGGGTTAACATTTCCAAATGCTATTTCCCATCAGTTTTAAAAAGATATTTACAAAGAAGTTTTTTTTCCCTACCACTTCTACTTCTAAATATATAGAGGGACTAGATATTTCATATGAGAACTTGCCAGGCTTGGTGGTGCATGCCTGCAATCCAAATAACTTGGGAGGCTGAGGCAGGAGGATCCCAGGTTTGAGGCCAGCTGTAGCAACTTAGCGAAACCCTGTCTCAAAGTAAAAAAAAAAATAAATAAAAATAAGATGGGCTGGGGATGCAGCTCAGTGGTAGAGCCACTGGGTTCAATACTCAGCATTAAAAGAAGTAAATAGATAATAATTATAATAAGTGTTTCTTTCAGGGAGTATGATGGCAAGTCTGATCTCCATGTTGGAATCACTAACACAAATGGTGAGTGTATTTGCATACTTTTTTAGTTAAAAAAAATCATGCCACCACACCCAGTTCGAGGAGACTGGTATTTCTAGAAAAGATGTTATTATAGCAACATTTAACTAGTGATCCTGCTGTTCCACCATGAGATAGGAACAGCTACCCCCAGCCCCCGCAGAAAAAAAAAATAGAAACACTTGACTATGGCAAGTTATTGCTACTGACATACTAAATATTTGGAAGCTTCCCTCCGCCCACAGTGCCAGATATGGAACCCAGGGCATTGCGCATATTAGGTGAGTGCTCTATGGTGATGGCAAAACCAGATCTGGTTGTGAAAAGAAATTAGAAATGTTTTGGTGAGGGCTGGGGTTGGGGATCCGCGGTAGAGCACCTGCCTAGCATGTGTGAGACCCTGGGTTTGATTCTCAGCACCACATAAATAAATAAATAAAATAAAGGTCCATTGACAACTACATCTAAAAAATATTAAGCAAACAAAGCCTTATGGTAAGAAACGTGGGGAAAGAGTCAATTCTCCGCTCTTCTCTCAGCCTTTCTTCAGGAAGCCTAATTAACTATGGTCCCTACCTTTTGGACAGTAAAACACTGCACTGGGAATATGACTCTTCCCTCTTGATAGGTAAACACCCCTGTGCCAGACTTTCAAGGCTAGAGATTTAACAGATGCCTGTAAAAAGAGCCATTTCTTCTTATCCATTTCTGTGAGCATGCTTTATTAAGAGACCTTGCACAGGCCTTCAGCCACGTAGATTAGGAATTTTTTTGAGGGGTGGGGGGTGCTGAGGGTTGAACTCAGGTGCACTCAACTCAGCCA
Source organism: Callospermophilus lateralis (assembly GCF_048772815.1). Lineage (NCBI taxonomy): Eukaryota > Metazoa > Chordata > Mammalia > Rodentia > Sciuridae > Callospermophilus > Callospermophilus lateralis. Next base: position 4,374,632 of record NC_135324.1, read on the forward strand.
CATCCCCACCCCCTTTTTTATATTGTATTGAGAGACCTGGTCTCGCTGTGTTGCTAAGTGCCTTGTAAATTGCTAAGGTTGGCTTTGAACTCGAGATCCTCCTGCCTCAGCCTCCTGAGCTGCTGGGATTGCAGGCGTGCTCCATCACGCTGGCAAGGAATTCTTTTTAAAAGAGGGGGGAAAAAAGGGTCCAGTGATAGAATGGGTCTAAGATGACGCCAAATAATCTATAAAAGCTGTGAAAACTGGGGATCGGGGCTCAGAATTTGGAGTTTGTTCTTCTCTGGGCCCACCAGGGTGAAATGATGCTCGGCATTCTCCTCTTCTTCTCCAAGGACTGCTTGCTGCCTCTCAGCCAGTCTGTTTCCCACAACCTGACCACGGAGCCACATCTTCAGCCCTTTCAAAGCTCTTCAATGTTTTTCTCAGTGAAGACCCCTGCAAACCTGCACATTTTTCCACTGACTTTCAGAGAGGAAAAAACAGACTTCCTGAGAGGTTGAGTTGCCCAAGACCTCCACATGTTGTGTCTGAACCACTGAACCCATATCCCTCCATTTCCCAATCCTATATTCAACCTACTGCCACTGGGTCCCAGCACCGAGGGGGATTCAGGAATCAAACAGAAGGTTAGAACACCAGAGGGCATGGGAGGACCTGCAGTACTGTGCTTAACAATTTTTTTTTTTTTTAAGGTAAGCTGTGGGGGTAGCTCCCTGGTACAGTGCTTGCCCAGCATGCAGGAGGCCCTGGGTTCCATCCCCAGCATTGCAAAAAAAAATTTTTTTAAAGTATATGGCGATTACACAGAATGTTCCTCTGGCTGGATTGAGTTCTGAAGGTGCAGAGTTTGTAACTCGGAAACCAGAATCGTTCTCCTCTGCAGGAGGAGGGTCTGGACCCTGGAAGCAGGTAGGGCTCCTAGTTCTGGCCTCTCTGGTTTTTCCTGTTGGAGGAAGAGGAAACTGATAACATGAACCCAAACTAGAACTGGTTTTTGTTTGTTTGCAGAACTGGGGACTGAACCCTAACTCTTGCATGCTAGGCAAACACCATACCACGGTTTTAATCAACTGTTCTCACTACTGTGACTAAAAGGACCCGACCAGGACAACTGTAGAGGAGGAAAGGTTTATCTGAGGGCTCACGGTTTCATAGAAGGCGGGCTCCATTCCTCAGGGCTCCAGGGGAGGCAGGATATCAGGGCAGAAGAGTGTGGCAGAGGGAAGCAGCTCACGAGTCGATCAGGAAACAGAAAGAGTGAGATTCCACGCTCCAGATACAAAATATATACCCATAGCCACGCCCTGAGCAAACCCCTTCCTTCAGCCTCCCCCCACCTGCCTCCAGTTACCACTCAGTTCACCCCACCAGGGATCAATTCACTGATTAGGGTCAGGCTATAACCCAATAATCTCTCCTCCAAACCTTCTTGCATTGTCTCACACGTGAGCTTTTGGGGGACACCTCATATCCAAAACCAGAACCATCACTGAGCTACACCCCCCAGAGCCCGTTTTAAAATTTTTATTTTTGAGCCAGGCATGATGGCGCACACTGGTAATCCCAGCCCCTTGGGAGGCTGAGGCAGGAGGATGGGAAGTTGGATGCTAGCCTCAGCAACTTAGCGAGGCCCTCAGCAACTTATAAGAACTTGTCTCATTAAAAAAAAAAAAAAAAAAAAAAGACTTGGGGGGGTGTAGCTTAGTGGTAGAGCATCCCTGGGTTTGATCCCAAGTACTAAAAAAACCAACAAATAATTTTAGACAATAAAACATCTAAATTTCCTATCTAAATCTCCCTCGATGGATTGCTGTTACTTATTCTAGAGTCTCTCTCTTGCTCTCTGACAGTAGCAGGAAAGGGGAGCCTGCATTCACCATAGGGCAAGTTTCTGAGGTGGCTGCTGCTCTTGTCTGAGGTGCCTTTTAACAGACATGAGTTTTTCCCTGGGCTCTGTGTGACTTTGGTTTGCAGGGGTCGTGTATAATTACAACCAGCTCGGTGTCCAGCGAGACCAGGCGGGGTGGGAGCAGAGTCTAAGCGTCCCATTAGTGCAGCCCAACATGTTCGGACTGAGAGACCAGTGGAACAGGTACCTGGAAGACTTCTCAGCCACGGGGGCCTGGCTGCCACACAGGTGGGTGGCTACGAAGACCACATTCTGCATGCAGGTGTGATCCCTGTGGGGGATCTTTTTTTTTTTTTTATTTTAGCAATTGTGAAATTGATTTCTCAATTCCTTTCTCCCTCACCCTTTTAGAAGATGGATAAGTATACGTGTGAATTTCAATGTTTCTGCAGTTTCCTTTGCAATGAGTTTTGATCCTGTGGGATATCATAAAACTTAGATATGGAATTTCACTTCTAAAATCTAGACTCTCATTCAAATAAAGTTCTCCAGGTTGGCAGTTTATAGGCACCTAAGTCCTGAACGCTTGGGTGAGCCTACTCCTACCTGTATTTTGGGTAATAAGCAGATGTAGCCCAAGAGGCCATTGTTCCCCAGAATTGAACCTCTGGAGGCTTCATAAGTAAGTGGGTCAGCACATAAAGGGGCCCTGTCCCCTGAGGAAACAGATTTCAATTGTGAAAGTCCTTCCATAGCTTCACGATCTGTTTCTTAAAGCTTTTAAAGTTCAGCCTCTCAGGGGCTGGTGCTGTGGGGTGCACCAATAGTCCCAGCTTCTGGGGAGGCTGTAGCAGGAGGATCTCTTGAGCTCAGTTCAATGCCAGCCTGGGCAGCAGAGAGAGAGACTCTGTCTCTCTCTCTTTTTGGTACTGGGGATTGAACTCAGAGGTGCTTTACCACTAAGCCACATCCCTAGACCTTTTTATTTTTTATTCTGAGACAGCATCTCGCTAAGTTGCTGAGGCTGGCCTTGAACTTCTGATCCTCCTGCTCCAGCCTCCCAAGTCACTGGCATGGCAGGTATGCACCACCATGCTGGGTCATACCTTGAAAAAATAAATGCATGCATACAAACACACAGCTCAGCTTTTCTTCTCCGCATCCCTCTCCTGAAAGGTATGATGAAGACCACCACAACTGTTACAGCTACACCCTCTCGTTCATTAACTGCATTCTGACCACAGAAGGCAAAGAGCAACTGGACAAGAATGAATTCACGGAGAAATATGTGATCCCAAGGACACGGTTGGCCTCCAAGTACATCACCCTCTACCGGGCAATAGAAAAGCATGGCTTCTACGCAGTTGACCATCCTGACCAAGAGACAAGCCCTCCTTCTGAGGTGGTTTGTGCTGAGGGTTGTGTGTGAGGGTGGAGGGGACAGGACATTCAGGGGTCACTGTCTTTAACTGGTCCTGAGGATTTCCAAATGCATCTAACTAGAGTTAACAAAAAGGTGTGTGGTTTTCTTTAAGTCTATTTCAGCTTACTGTAGTCGAGGGGATCCTCCAGCCTCAGCCTCCCAGAGGCTGGGATTACAGGTGTGCATCTCCTTACCTGGCTATGGTGGGTTTAGAAGTAAAATCCCATCTTAAGTGGAGGAGAGTTTGTATTCCAACTTCCCCTCCTTCACACTCTGTTTTAGGTGTCAGTTTCTGTAGTCTAATTTCCCATCTTCGGGCTGGGGATGTGGCTCAAGTGGTAGCACGCTCCTCTGGCATGTGGGCGGCCCGGGTTCGATCCTCAGCACCACATACAGACAAAGATGTTGTGTCCGCCAATAACTAAAAAATAAATATTAAAAAAAATTCTCTCTCTAATTTCCCATCTTCAAGGAACCAACATTATATCCCTTTTGCACATGAAGATACTTGCCCAATGTCACATAGTGACAGAACTGGAATTCATACTCGGGTTTGTCTGCAAAGCCGTGCATGCAACCCCTGGGTCACTGCAGGGGTCAAGACCCACCATACCCAGGGTATGCCAGCATCTGGGTTAGCCGTTCGCCATCATTAGAGACAAAAGGAAAAATAAGGATTGTTTTCATCAATATGCAAAATGGGAAGGAGGTAAAAATTGTGTCATTACAAAATCAGCTAAAATAAGAACTGATAATATTAGAATGTTTTCATAATGCTTCATGCTAATTTCTCTTAGGGTTGCACTCCTGGATTTTCAAGGCTTCAAAAGGTCCCCATTCCCTCTTTTAGGGGTCACTCTCTGGTCTGGAGGTGGTTTGCTTTATATTTTTTTCCCCTTTCATGTTACGAGGCTACAAATTCCCCACTCCTACAAAAGCAAAGTACCATGTCTATAGGTTTTACCTGTAATAAAGGAAATTAGTCTCTGAAATAGCACCAACAGATGGCAATGTTGCTCAGCTTTGTAGAATTCTGAACTGAGAATCCTTTGATTTCTCACACCAGCTACCTGCTAACCACAGGGATAAGGAGGCTCTGGCTGGGCACCGTGCACTCCTGTAATCCTAGCCACTTGGGAGGCTGAGGCAGGAGGATCGCAAGGTCAAGGCGAGCCTCAACAATTTAGCAAGTTGCTCAAATAAAAATAATAAGATTAATAATAAAAAATAATTAATAAAATGAAATAGATAATAAAAATAGAGGGTGGTGGCTCAGTGGTAAAGCATTCCTAGTTTCAATCCCAAGTACCAAAAAAAAAAAAAAAAAAAAAAAAGGAGGCTCAACATTGAAATCAACTGTGTTCTCCAGATGAGGTCTCAGGGTTCTTTCTGGTGACAGTGCTTCCTCATGTCATTGTTCAGCACTGCCTGGGGCACACATTGGGGGCTGACCACTGGGCACACCAAGTACCTCAGTGTCATAGAAAGGAAAGACCAGGACTCACACAGTGAATTAATTTTTTCCCAAAACTTCAGCTTGCACAAAACACTCCAAGAGCTAAGAAACCCCAAGAAACATTATTCAAGGAAAGAGAAAAAAAAAAAAAAAAAAGACCCAACAGCTGCATCTAGCCATCTAGCCACCTGGTCCAGGAGGGGCTGAATGTTGAGCCGTCTTTTGCTACCATACCTCAGACTGTTTTTTTGGTCACCTCCTTCTCCTTCTGTGTTACCTTCCAGGGTGTGATCAAGATTTTCACTTTCTAGAGAAAGTAATAAAAGCAATGGTTATTTTATCTGAAATAAAATATTATTTATCTCCTCCTCCTCCTCCTCCTCCTCCTCCTCCTCCTCCTCCTCCTCCTCCTCCTCCTCCTCCTCCTCCTCCTCCTCCTCCTCCTCCTCCTCCTCCTCCTCCTCCTCCTCCTCCTCCTCCTCCTCCTCCTCCTCCTCCTCCTCCTCCTCCTCCTCCTCCTCCTCCTCCTCCTCCTCCTCCTCCTCCTCCTCCTCCTCCTCCTCCTCCTCCTCCTCCTCCTCCTCCTCCTCCTCCTCCTCCTCCTCCTCCTCCTCCTCCTCCTCCTCCTCCTCCTCCTCCTCCTCCTTCTTCTTCTTCTTCTTCTTCTTCTTCTTCTTCTTTTTTTTTGGTACTGGGGAGTAAGCTCAGGGGCACTCGACCACTGAGCCTCAACCCCAGCCCTGTTTTGCATTTTATTTAGAGACAGGGTCTCACTGAGTTGCTTAGGGCCCCGCTTTTGCTAAGGCTGGCTTTGAACTTGTGATCCTCCTGCCTCAGCCTCCCAGGCTGCTGAGATGACAGGCACGTGCCACTGCTCCCTGCCCGTTTCATTCCTTTTGGTGGCTGGGTGACATTCCACTGTGGGGGCGTATCAGTAACATTAACTTCATTTCAGAGTTGAGGACACTTGATGTCAGGCTCACAAAACTAGCATAGGATGAAGTGGGACACAAACCTGGGTCTCACTATCAACCTTCCTGCCTCTCATAAGGAATTACTGAAACCTAGAACCCAAACCCATCTTAAAGCTTTTAAACCCTGTCAACTGTCAAGTGCTAATCCTCACCCAAGAAGGCGGTTCCCTAAAAGGCAGGTTTGCTGCCCCTGAACTACTTTATTTATTTATTTAAATATTTGTTTTTTAGTTGTAGTTGGACACAATACCTCTGTTTTATTTATTTATTTTTATATTATGCAGAGGATCCAGCCCAGGGTCTTGCCTGTGCAAGGCGAGTGCTCTGCTGCTGAGCCACAACCCCAGCCCCCTCCAACCACTTTAATCCCTGTGTCACTGCCTGGCAGGGCCGGGTCAGGGCCTTCCCAGGGTGACCGCCCTAGTGGAGCCCCAGGTTCTTCATAGGGCAGGACAGAGATAAGTCAGTTTGCTCCCATGATGGAGTGGCTCCTCTGGCACCATCCCAACACGGAATTTGCTCTGAATACAAATAGACAGATGTTGTGTCTTTTTGGCCTCTTTGGGCGGATTTGAGTCACTCCTGCCAGGAAGGAAGGAAGACTCCCCGGTGTGCCAGGTGCCTTTTGGGTCCTCCTTCTTTGTCCCTGTCACTGCACAATGAGAAAAACATTCACAGGGGCCCATTTTAGAATTAAGATCACTGAGGCTGATAAAAGGCAGCAAGGAAGTTGCTCAAGGGCACAACCCAGCTGGGGGTTCCTTTCTGGAAGGTTCACTGCCCTCCTCAGCCTTTAGCAGAGTTATCTGGGGAAACCCGTATGCTGAGGTTGCTAAGTTTGGATCCACAGATGGACCTTGTGGGATCCACCACTCTCCTGATGCCATCTGCAAGATCATTACGCACCAGGCCCGGGAGTGTAGCTCAGTGGTGCAGTGCTTGCCTGGCACAGTGTGAGGCCCTGGGTTCCATCTCTGCAAATCAAATCAAATAAATAAAATCTCAGATACAGGAGGGCATTCCTGGGGGAGGGGCCTGTCTGCACCCCAACCTTGTGGGTGTGCCACCACACCCGTCTACTTCTTTCTCTTTTTTTGATATGGGGTCTCACTAAGTTACTCACGCTGGTCTCAAACTTGCAATCCTCCTGCCTCAGCCTCCTGAGTAGCTGGAACTATATAACGAAACCACACCTGGCTCAAGCAGGAAACTGAACATCTTGAGAGCCCAGTGATGGAGAAAGATGATTTTGTGAAGGCTTTGTTTTGTTGTTTCTTGACGCTAGGGATTAAACCCTGGGCTTTGCACATACTAGGCAAGCTATACTGAGATACATGACCTACCACGCGAGGATTTCAGGTCCCAGGATGGAGGGATTGAACCCAAGGGCACTCTACCAGCTCTTTCTTCTTTTTGGTACGGGATTGAACTCAGGGGTGCTTTACCACTGGGCCACATTCCTATCCCTTGTTTTTTTTTTTTTTTTTTTTTTGAGGTAGGGTCTTGCTGAATTGCTTAGAGCCTTGCTAAATTGCTGAGTCTGGTCTGGAACTCGAGCTCTTCCTATCTTCTTCCCAAGTTGCTGGAACTACAGGCATGTGCCATTGCACCGGCTTCCAGCCCTTTTTGAGAGAGTCTTGCAAGGAATGCTGAGGCTGGCCTGAAACCTGTGATCCTCCTGCCTTAGCTGAGTTGCTGGGAACACAGGTGTGATACACAGCCCTACCTGGCTTTGTATTTCAGTTTTGAAGCCTCTCAGGAAGGGTTGCAAGATTGAGTACCACGTAAGCCTGAGGCTTTGAAGCTATGAATGAGTCAATCACTGCTATAAGTGAAGCTGCAGCATCACCCTCAGTGGAAAACTCCTGAAGGTATTTTTTTTTTTTTTAAAGAAAACACATACCACCTTGTACATTTATTTCAGAGAACAAAAGTGCCAGGACATAAATCCTCCAAAGACCAGCTACTACTGCTGTTAGCTAGAAACCGGGAGGGCAATTTTAGACCCAAACCCCATTCTAGAGCCCAAGGGCCCTGTGGTAAGGCTGAAGAGCACCTGGCCTGCCACACGGAGTCCAAATCCTGTTCACAAAGGAACACCTTCCATACAGGCTTGGGGAGTGCTATTGCTTCTGGGCTGGGGATGCAGCTCAGGGGTAGAGTGCTTGCCTACCATGTGTGCAGCTCTGGGTCCCCAGCAGCCACAGAGGAGCATATCACACCACTACTGGAGTCATTGGGGATCCAGTGCCCTGAGCTACGTCTCTACAGCCCCAGTCATTTTTCAAACTCTGAGACAGGATCTTGCTAAATTGCCCAGGCTGACCTCCAACTTGCAATCTGCCTGTCTCAGGCACTCCCTCCCTGCCCCATTACCGGTGCCCGACTTATAGAAGTTATTTACCTAAAAGGCATTTAGAGCAGTGAACAGGCTTACAAAGAAGTGTTGTGTAGCGAAAGGCACCAGTGAAGGGTTTGACACTCCTAAGAAACTTCTGACCAAGGGCTGCTCCCGGCCAGAAGCAAAATGGGCTGTTTGTGAACAGCAGGAACAGGACCTGAACAGAGACATATGACTACATGCAGAACCTGCGTGTTGACCAGGGTTCATCTCACAGAGTTCTCAAGCTGTCTCCAATGGGAAGGTCAGGGGCCAAGGCTGTCAGTCAGTTTCCTGGATTTAGACGTGGGATGGATGACAGACATTTCTTGTATACTTTCACTAGCTCACTTTGACTTTCTCCTCCCCATCACCAAAGAACAACCATCTCCCTCCTTGTTAGGGTTTGAATGTGGTTTGTTCCCACCAAAACTCATGTGGTTCCCAACAATAGTAATACCAAAGTATGGGTCCTTTAAGGGAGATAGCAGGTAACGGGACAGGGATGTAGCTCCTGCAGGATGGGTTTGCTCCTGAGAGCAGGCTGTTAGAGAAGTGGCCAGGACCTTCCCCAATCTCTTACTCTTGCAGGAGCCGTTTCTGCATATGGAGAGATCCCTTCTTCTCCGCCATGCTGCGATATAGCCAGGGAGCCCTTGCTGCAACACACACCAAGGTGTTTGAACTTTCCAGCCACCAGAATTGTGACCCCAGTGAATCTTTTTTTTTTCCCCCACTATACCTTACCCAGCACAAGGTCACAGGTGTTCTATTTAAAGACATTCCTCTTGTCACCAAATGCTTCTTAGGCAATGTTCATTTCTTTTTCTTTCTTCTTAAAATTTGTTCTAATTAGTTACACATGACAAGAGAATCTATTTTGACACATCATACATAAATGGAGTATAACTTCTCATTTGTCTCGTTGTACATGATGTAGTTACAGAGATGATGTAATCTTTATTTATTTTTTTGTTGATAGACCTTTATTTTATTTTTATGCGGTGCTGAGAATTGAACCAGTGCCTCACACATGCCAGGCCAGTGCTCTACCACTGAGCCCAAGCCCTAGCCCAGGTCATGTAATCTTATATGCTCATAGGATCATTGATATCACTATCATTCCTACTCTCATGCTCCCTCCTCTCCCTTCATCCCCATCTAGTCCAAAATACCTCTATTCTCCCCTGCTCCCTTATTGTGAATTAGCATCTGCATGTCAGAGAAAACATTCGCCTTTTGTTCTTTGGGATTGGCTTATTTCACTTAGCACAATAGTTTCCAATTCTATCCATTTACCAGCAAATGCCATCATCTCATTCTTCTTTAAGGCTGAGTAAAATTCCATAGTGTATTTACCAGTTTCTTTACCCATTTAATCTGCTGAAGACACCTAGATTGATTCCAGAGTTTATTTACTGTGAATCGAGCTGCTATAAATGTTGATGTGGCTGTGTCCCTGTTTATGCTGATTTTAAGTTCTTTGGGCATAAACCTAGGAGTGGGATGACTGGGGCAAATGGTGGTTCCATTCCAAGTTTTCTTAGGAATCTCCATACTGCTTTCCATATTGGCTGTACCAATTTGCAGTCTCACTAGCAATGTAGGAGTGTGCCTTTCCCCCCACATCCTCACCAACATTTATAGTTGCTCGTATTCTTGATGACTGTCATTCTGAATGGAGTGAGATGGAATCTCAGTATAATTTTGATGTGCATTGCTTTCTAACCAACTAAACAAATTTGTTTATTGTACTTTCCTACATGTTAACTGCATTTATTATGTGTCTCCAAACATATTATTTCATCACTTATTTTTATTTTACAAGTTCCCCAGAGCAAAAATTTTTAACTATATTGTGATATTGTTGTGTTCCACACATAAACCTACCCAATAACAAATTGAGAATTAAGCAATTCAGTAATTGATTTTTTTAAAAAATATTTTTTTAGTTGTTGATAGACCTTTATTTTTTTATTTTTATATATTTTTTAATATTTTTATTTTTTAGTTATCGGTGGACACAACATCTTTGTTTTTATGTGGTGCTGAGGATCGAACCCGGGTCACACGCATGCCAGGCGGACGCGCTACTGCTTGAGCCACATCCCCAGCCCCTAGACCTTTATTTTATTCATTTACTTATACGGGGTGCTGAGAATCGAACCCAGTGCCTCATACTTATCAGGCAAGCGCTCTACCACTAAGCCACAATCCCAGCCTCTCAGTAATTGATGTTTTAAAGATTTTCTTTGAATCAAAAAATCCTTGGCAGATAATCAATGGATTTTTTTTTTTTTCTTTTAAATGCTGGGGATTGAACTCAGACAAGCTTTATTGCTGAGATAGATTCCTAGTCCTTACTGTTTATTTTGAGGCAGGCTCTTACTAAGTTGCTGAGGCTGGCCTTGAACTTGGGATCCTCCTGCTGAGTCAATGGAATTACAGGTGTGAGCCCCACACCCAGATGAATTTTTAAATCCAAGGACAAGTCCTTGGATATGCTGAGATGCATTCATACTTTCTCCATTTAAAGAATGGAACATGGGGCCCTGTGATCCCCACATCTGCTCTCTGATGCTCTCTCTGCAACAGATTAGATGTGCAAACAAGAGAGATCTTGTTCATATCTGTGTATGAACGTGCTCCCAAAACTGCAGAGTGCTGTATAAATGGAAATTATATTTTTGTATAAATGTGTATTATATTTTTGTACAAACTCAGAGAGCAGACCTACCTGTTCCTGGGAGAGTCCTCTCTGGACTCATCTAGTCTGACCTCCCCAGTGACTGGATGAAGACCCAGGCTGGGGCCTAGAGGGTTCATCGAGCAAGTGACTCGAGGACAGACCTTGTGGCTTCAGCACAGGCCTCCTTTTCCTCCCCTAAGTAACTGGATGGACGATTACAGGGAAAGGACTCTGTGGAAGGCTCAGTGAGTGGGAAATCTGAGGCTGAATCACTAAAGTTCGTCTTGGTCGCTTCTCTCTCGTGAAGAAACCCAGCGACTGAGAATCACCTCCTGTAACCAAGACAAACAAAAGGTGACTGATTTCAAAGACAGAAATGAGAGAATGTTCCAAGCATCTGACATCACAGCTGTGCTTCACAAAGAGGCATCCTCTGTGCAAAGATGATACACTCTCCCTCTTTCCTCCTTCTCTCCCTCACTCCTCCCTTCCTTGCATACTAGGGATTCACCCAGGGGTGCTCTCCCACTGAGCCACATCCCCAGCCCTTTTTATTTTTTAATTTTGAAGCAGGGTCTCACTAGGTTGCTCAGGCTGGCCTCACACTTGTAACCCTTCTGTCCCAACCACCTTGGCCACTGGGATTACAGGTGCTTAAAACAGAAAGATCTGGAGAAAACACAAGGGCAACAATGTAATCCTTATGTTATCTATAATATCTATAGTAATCACTACAGAGACTTTAAAGGCTGGACTTGACTCAGCTGCGATTCCCACCAGCACATCTCTGGACAGGCGTGCAGGTATAGACGCAAGTGCCCAACGTCAGAACTGGGTCAGCCACTGAGAAAGGGAGGAGTGGATTTTGATCAGTATTTTATGAAAACCTAACCCAGTGGAGAGGAGCAGGGCAAATGGAGGGAGGGGCTGTGCCGAGGGTCAAGGCACAGGAGTGGGGGGGAAGGGTACAGCGTGGGTGCGAGGCAGAGGGAAAGGAGGGCAGGCCAGGTGGCGGGGAGGAGCTCTACCTGTGGGGGGGAGGGGCACAGAACAAAGAGCAGATGATCTGACAATGAACTTGGCAGAGAACTCGGACAGAGAAAAGTCAGCCAAGAAGACAGCAGAGAGCGTAATTCAATACGGGAGTCAAATGAGAGGTACTGGGGTGCAGCTAGGTGGTAGGGCTGTCTGTTCAAGGGGGAAAAAAAAAAGAGAGAGAGAAACACGCAGAGCAGGCTTACGGGGCCCAGAAGGCTTTCCACATTGCTGTGGCAAGACCATCTGCACTTGCTCTCCTGGCACAAGTTCCAGAGGAGACAATAGGTGCTCAGAGTCTTTGGGATGAAGTGTCCCTCTGTTTACCCACCTGGACTTTAATTCTTTTCATACATTCTGGGGACTCCATTTCCTCGTCAGTCATGGTAGAGGGCTTAATCAGGTAGCACAGCATAAGTTCCTATTGAGAAAAGAAAAGCCATTTCCATAGCCCACAGGACGGCAGCATGCGCAGGGGGTGTGGGCGGGCTCCCCGGCTCCCACTCTGAGCTCCCAGAGCCACCAGCACAGGGGAACTTCGAAGCACATCCGATTCCTCCTGGGAACTTTAAAACTGGGGTTTGGGGATCTCACAGTTGACACGGCAGGGGAATGCAGATAAAGGAGACTTGCTGATCAGAAGCAGAAATTAGAATATTAAGAATACGCTAAAAATCCCACTCACTTGGTTTAAAAATGTCAGAAACAGACTCCTTGTTTTCCTATGGGGTTGGCTAAGCCAACTCCAGCAGCACTGGGAGTGGGAACACCTACTGCCTGTCAGTCAGCACACACTGTGGCACGAGACTCAGCAGGCATCCTTATTTTTTGGGGGGGGGATGGTGCTTAGCAGAGGCTCCACCACTGAGCTACACCCCAAAATTGTGTTCCTGATAATTCTAGTGCAGGGTGAAACTGTCTTCCTGCCTGTGATGGCTATAGGACACAGAACAGCAGTCAGGAACACAGATGGCTGTGGGTCTGACCCCTATGATCTAGATCGGTCACCCAGAATTGCTAGACCTCAGCATTCCTCATCCCCAGGACGGGGATGAGAATAGGGAGGTGGGAAAACAGGGTGGCCAAGTGCTGAGCAATGCCTTTTAACTCCCTTCTCTCAGAGATCTGACAAATTTGAAAATAAATATGTCAATGATGTGTGGTTTCCTTTGTGTTTGTGATTAACTGCTGAACTGCGGGAGGAAGGAGCCTGGGTCAACTGATGGCCACAGAGACCCGGAAAGTGGAAAAGAGAGACCTCCAAAACACCAGGGGAGAAGAGAACAGCAGCCAGCCCAACAGGGGGTGGGGTGCGAAAGACCCCAAATGTCCCAGAACCTACTGTCAGGACATTATGAAGTTTCTATAAATGACCCCTTTAATTCTACTATATTTAAGAAAACAATCAAACGACTTTGGTGACGCTTTAATGCCAAAGCTGATGCTGTGCTACCTTAGAGACATTAACTGAGATTCGGCTCAGGGTGGCCAGCGACTTCCAACTGAATGGTCTGCGGAGGGAGCCTTCCAAGTGATCGTCCACGAGCTCAACGATGACAGAATAACTGGAAGACACAGACAGGACGTTTTAAAAACAAAAGGCACAAGGCTGAGGGCGGGGGTGAGGTGCACATCAGTAATACCAGTGGCTTGGGAGGCTGAGGCAGGAAGATCACAAGTTGGAGGCCAGCCTCGGCAATTTAGGGAAGCAGCCCCAAGCAACTCAGTGAGGCCCTGTCTGAAAAAATAAAAAGGGCTGGGGGCATGGATCAGTGGTAGAACACCCTTAGGTTCAATCCCTGGTACCAGACCCCAACCAAAAAAATAAATAAATGGCATGACATCATATGTTCAATATAAAAGTGTTTGTATTATGAAGATAGAGAAAATGGAATTTGTATGTTCTGACCATAAAGTACACCTGGACTGCTAATGAGAAAATGGTAATGAGGAACTCACGAACACCTGGGGTTATAGCTCAGTTGTAGAAATCTTGCCTAGCATGTGTGAGGCACTGGGTTCGATTCTCAGCACTCCATACAAATGAATCATCAAAAACTTAAAACCAAAAACAAACAAAAACCCCTCACCTCATGCAAACTTTCAGCTGATTTCAATGCTTATTTACAAGAAAGGAACAGAAATAATTTTCCCAACATGAAAACTATAAATTCATTCAACTACTGAAACACTAACACTGATTGATGTTAAGATGAATAACCACTATAGAGGTCTACTCAAGTGTTTGACACACACAAAAAATACACTGTCATCACCTACAGATTACTGTATTTATAGCATAACAATGTCATAGATGAAGTATTAACTTTGTTTTTTTTTTTTTTTTGTGTGTGTGTGGTGCTGGGGACTGAACCCATGGCCTTGTGCACTCTACCAACTGAGCTCTACCTCCAGCCCTGGCTTAGACATTTAATATTTGGTCCCTGTCAGGGCCAGGAGGAATATGACTTTGTCTCCGTGGCACTGAAAACAAAATTGGAAGCCAGAAATTTCCTTCTGCTTTGTGTGTGTGTGTGTGCAGGGGGTGGGCACTGGGGATTGCTCTATCCCAAACTACATTCCTGCCCTTTTTATTTTTTATTCTGAGATAGGGTTTCACTACGTTTTTGAGGCTGGCCTTGATCTTGTGATTCTCCTTCTTCAACCTCCCAAGTCACTAGGATTACAGGCATGCGCCTCCTTATGTCTTTTAAGCTGTTAATTTATTTGAAAATCATTCCAAACCTTGCATGGTAGAATGGCGGACCTTTCCAATATAGCACTGCAAAGAAGAAAAAGAAAATGTATAACCACTCAAAATCAAAGGTTTGTTTTATTATTACTAATTGTTTTTCCTTCTCCAAAGGGAAGCAAATATCCAAATCTCTGTACATGGATATTCTGCAATACGTCTGTGATCTATTTTTAATATTCTATTAAAAATAGAATATTTTTGACACACAAAAATACACTGTCATCACCTACGGATTACTGTATCCATGGCATAACAATGTCATAGATGAGGCATTAACTTTGTTGGTTTTTTTTTTTTTTTGTGGTGCTAGGAACTGAATCACTGTGTCTATAACTATTTTTTTCCCCCCAAACAAAGTACTACTGTAAAGCAAATCTGTTGCCAATACACAGCCACCTTTGCCCCCCACCCCCACTCTCCCAGAGTAACTCCCCAAGTCAAGTTCAAGTAATTCTCCTCCCCCTTGGGGCTGGGGATTAAAGCCAGGGCCTCTGAGCTATACCCCCAGTCACAAGTGACCTTTGTCTTGCCTCTTATGCTCTCCGGAGTTAGGGTGTGAAATTGTATCAACAGTGTGATGTTTGTGTAATCTGTTATTCATTTCAAATCAATCGAATTTGAAGTGACAGAGTGGCCCTCTGGCCAGTACTGTGATAGGTGCTGGTTGGTGCTAGATGAACAAGATTTAAGCTTGTTTTTAAGAAATTCAGTCTCACGCCTATTTTTAATAAATCCAAAGTTAAGTGGTTAAAAAAAAAAAAAAAAGGCTAAAGTATCAGTCTGCCCTACTCTCTGGGCCTTGAGGGAAGCAGGGTTGATTTGATCTGTGGAGGGCAAGAAGAACTTCTAGGTAAAGGAGACTGGGGCTAGGGACTCTGGAACTTTCCTGGGACCCTTTGGATGCACACAGGCCCTGTGGCAGAGAATGGCTGCCTGCTCACCAAATCTATTTCTTCTTCCTCTTGGGCACGTGGCCAGACCACAGCTCTCAATCTCCCAAGCAGCCAGGCATGGCCGTGTGTGTGCTGACACTTCAGTTGGCCCACGAACCCTCCTTTCTGAAGGGAGCATTGGAGGCTGGTGCTGGAGACCGTGAGGCACAGGAGGAAGCCTGCCTTCCTGAAGCACCTTTTGGAGCTGATCTGCCCGCCATTCAGAGACACTCATTTTGGATTTCACATGAACAAAAAAAATGAGTGCCACTGCTGGGCTCCAGAGACCTGGCATTTATAAGTTAACTATAGTTCTAGGAATCACTGTCACTAATGCAGAATTATACTGTAAGCATTTAGCTATCCCCTGTGCTAAAACCAAGGCAGGATAGTTCGAGGGAAAGTTTTGTTCCCTTGAAGTACTGATGATACAGTTGTCCTTATCAGTCCTTCAGGGAATCATACTCCCCCCTGGCTTGGGAAATCAAGAAGCTCAGAGACAAATGTGTACCACCAAGTGCACAGCTGTAAGGACCCCAGGAACACAGAGGAGACCCTTCACCGCCACTGACCACGGTCACTTTGCCTGATTACTGGGTTCCCCTCTGAAAACTGTATTTATAATATTCCACAAGTCAGCTCACTCTCCCTGGCACAAATTTAAATAAACATCCAAACATTTTCAAACTTTTTGGAGATGTGGTGAAGTGGAAAGAAACATGTATGGAGATGAAGGGGAACTCAGAAGCTTTGCCTCCTGCCCAGTCTCCCTACTCCAAGCTTATGTGGCTCTCAGGCCCATGATGGACTTCTCGAACCTCAGTTCCCAAAATTCTAAAATGAAGACATGGCTGGGCGTGGTGGTGCCGCCTTCCGTCCTAGCCCTCTTTTTTTTTTTGTAGATGGACACAACACAATGCCTTTATTTTTTTATGTGGTGCTGAGGATTGAAGAACCTGGTATGGTCACTCGTGCTAGGTGAGTGCTCTACCACTGAGCCACAATTTCAGCCCCAAGCCTTGTTATTTTGAGATGGGGTCTCACTAAGTTTCCCAGGCTGACCTCAAACTTGTGATCTCCCAGCTCAGCATCCTTAGTAGCAGGAATAAACAGGTGTGTGCTGTCATACCCAGTAGCCATTTATTTTTATTCTTTTAAATCAATCCTTCCTCCTTCCTCCCTCCCTCCTTTCTTCCATTCTGCTGGACATTGAACACAGGGGTACTTAACCACTGAGTCACATCCCCAGCCCTTTTTTCATTTTTAAATTAAATAAGTTCAGTGGGGCATGGAGGTGCATGCCCATAATTCCAGCAACTCAGGAGGCTGAGGTAGGAGGATCACAAGTTTGAGGCTCGCCTCAGCAACTTACAAAGAAGAGATTCCAAAGACAGAGGCTTACTCACGGAGGCCTGGCTTCAGGACCCTTTACATTTTTACGTCTCAACATAAAAAATAAAAAGGGCTGTAGATGTGGCTCAGTGGTTAAGTGCTCCCTGGGTTCAATTCCCAATACCCAAAACAAAATAAGGAAAATTCTATGTATCATCTACAGACTCGATCGCTGAAAATAAAATTTGTAGGTGAAGGGGCTTTGGTAAGCATACATCATCAGCTGTTGTTATCACCTTATAAGATGAGCAAATGGGAGTTCTCAGAGACTAAGGAACTTACCTGAAGTCACACAGGTTAAAGAAGTAGAGACGGCTGTGAACCTAAGAGCTGTCTCCCGTCACCCCATGCCACCTCTTTACATTGACGTGGCCTTGTTGACTGGAAAATTCGACTCCAGTTTCCCCCATATAGTTAGCAAGCTGGAGGAGGCCTGCCAAACGCTCACACCAAGCGGCTCTGCTTACGGAGTGTGAAGAGGACAGGGAAGGAAGCCAAGGAAGAAAAACAGAACATGCACTTCGCTTATTTAAACAGGACGGTGGCCAGCGCAGTTCTCTCGGAACTGGTGAACTCCTCGCAAGCTCCTCTCCAGCCTTCGTGTGGTTGCCCTGGGTTGGACATCTGTACTGAAATCCAGGTGTGGAGAGACAAAAGAAGCCATTCATCCCACAGATGGGCAGGCCCCACCCTTCATTTTGGATTGATGATCCCCTGTGAGAACCCAGGAAAGATAACAGAATGTGACCTGCAAACCACTCCAGTCTACAAACGCTATTTTGAAAAGAATTTTGGAGGGCATTCGGGTCCCCCTGAAAACTATTCTTGGATTCCAGGTTAAGCACATTTTAAGAATTTTGAAGAATAAACTGGGTTTCTTTGGGAATTTAAAAAGGCTTAAAGGCTTGGTGGCACATGCCTGGAATCCCAGCTGTGCAAGGCAGAGGCAGGAGGATCGCACGTTGGAGGTCAGCCTCAGCAATTTAGTGAGACCCTAAGTAACTTACTGACAATATGTCTCAAAATAAAAAATATAAAAAGGGCTAGGGTTTTTGGTTCAATGATTGAGTGCCCCTGGGCTCAAAGCCCAGTATAGAAAATAAATAAATAAAAGGCTCAAAACCACATGGGCCCTGACTAAGTAGAAGGCTTCTAAAACACCTCAAAACTCGGATCAGAGCCTCACCAATGGTTCTGAAAAGATCAAGGAAGAGCCCTCATTTGGCAGATGCCCCTCTCCTGTGTGCCAGAACCACCCATCTACCCTCTCATCTAAGCTGAGCATCGTGAGCACAAAAATCTGAAGTGCTCTAAAATCTGAAAATTTGTTGTTTTCAGTGGGCAGGCACTCCACCACTGAACCACACGCCCTGCCTACCAAATCCTGTGACTTCTGGAGGGCTGACAAGATGCCACAAGCAGAAAATTCCATACCATGCAGCCTTGCTGCACACATAAAATTATTTTAAAAATATTGTATAAACTAACAGTCAGGACTTGTATGCAAGATGGGTATGGACTGCATGTGAATTTTGTGTTTTGACTTGGGTCCCACCCTGGAGATCTCTTCTTATCTATACACAAATATTCTAAAACCTAAAATGGGAAACGCTTCTGTTACCCAGCATTTCAGATACGAGATTCTCCACCTGTATCAGCACTGAACTTGTTTGGTGAGCTCAAAACATGAAGCGGCCCCCTGGAGGAGCAGCCATCTCTAACTCTTCTCTCACCTGAAGCTGCCACATCTACTCCTTCAGTGGGCCCAGCTTCTCTAGTGAGTCTCTGTTTTTACTTTGCCCCCCAAGTCATGAACAAGGCGGCAGAGACAGGGTTCCATTAAGTCAGCTCATTAGATTCAACTCACTCCTCTGTTCAAAATCTTCCCAATCAAAAACATCCACATTGGGCTGGGACTAGGCTCAGTGGTAGAACGCTTGCCTAGCATGTGTGAGGCACTGGGTTCGAGCCTCAGTACCACATATAAATAAGTAAATAAAATAAAGGTATTGTGTCCAACTACAACTAAAAAGTAAATATTTAAAAAAAAAACAAAAAACAAAAAACAAACAAACAACAACAAAAAAACCCTAATATAAAGGGCTGGGGATGTGGCTCAAAGCGGTAGCGCGCTCGCCTAGCATGTGTGCAGCACGGGTTGGATTCTCAGCACCACATACAAAGATGTTGTGTCTGTCAATAACTAAAAAATAAATATTAAAAATTCTCTTTTTCTCTTCCTCTCAAAAAAAAAAAATAAATAAAAATATTAAACAACAAAAAATAAAATATCCATGTCTTTGGCAGCCCCACCCGATCTGGTCCACCTTGACCCTCACACTCTGCCTCCTGTCACCCCTGGGGATCGCAACATTCTCCACACCCCTGACTCGTGCTGTTCCTGAAACCTGCCCAGCATGTTCCTGCCTCAGGGCCTGCTGTCCACTTTGCCTGGCGTGTCCTTTTGAGATTCTCCTGTGAGCTGCTCCCTCGCTCTGTGCCCACCTCTTCAGGGAGTCCTTTCCTGACCCTCCTGAGCAATGCCCTTGGCTCCCTGAGCCTTTGCTCTGCCTTGTTTTTCTTAAGATACGTAGCGCCTGAAGTTGCGTTCCATATTTGTATGCTTGTTTGTCTCTCCTCAGCCCCAGTGAGCACCAGGAAGGCAGATTTACTGTCCAACTGTGTTCTGGACCCCTAAAATAATAGCTGGCCCACTGCAGACCTTCTGGAAGGTTGACTGACTTTAGGAAGCTCCAGGCAGGCAGTGCTGTGAGGCAGTGTCTAAGAGACTGTGCTCTAGAACCCAAAGCCCAGCCCTTGAAGTTCCTGGCCCTGGAAACGACTACGGACGAATGATCCAATCTCTCAAAACCGCAGCCAATCACAAACATTAGGGAAAGGGCATGTGCAGCCTGAAGCCCATGACTGACCACTGAGAGGATTAAGTGAGATGACAAATGTCAATCAGCACAATGCCTGACGCACAGTCAGCTCAATACACACCAGCTGTGACTCTTATGGAAATGATAAGACTATTCTTACCTGGCAAATGAGGCAATTGAGGCCCCAAGGATACAGGACTGACCTAAACCACATGTGACGTGAGGTCATGGGAATCAGTGCTGCAGGCCCCTAAGATCAGACTGAATGGGGCAGGGGTGGGGCAGAGGAGCCTGAAGTGGGGCTGCAGGCTTCCACTTCTGCTCCCAGGCTGCCTCCTTTCCTGCCTGGACTTCCCCTCCACCCAGTCCAGCACCCAATATTCTTATCTAAACCAGAAGGACGATACCGTCTCAGACAGATCAGCAACAGCAGGACAACCCATCTGATTTTCTCAGATGAATCTCATGCAAATGCCATTCTGGCACCTGCCACGCACACCAAGAATACTCACAGAAATCTGTCCCGTACTTGAGACCCACTTTGGGCACCCAGCCCTTGCTTCGGAAGTAGTGGTAGGCCATGTAGGTGGTCCTGAAGGTGGGCTGAATGGAAGTGAAAGCCTTCCAGAGTTTCAGTATCGTCAAAGGTTCCTAAAGTCATTTAAAAAGAAAAGGCCCAGGTTCAATCCCCAATGTCACAAAAAAAAAAAAAAAAAAAAAAAGGCGTTATTGGGAATACGTATTCACTCACCAATCAACAAACGTGGAGCTGAGGTACAAACTGAAACCAATGTAGTACCCCTACCACAGGGAAGCCCCTGGAAGGCCTAGACTACAGGCACAGCTGCCAGGCATATCTGGCTCGTCCTAATAGAGAGCGTAAAATACACACGGAGTTCCAACTCAGTATGAGAACCAAAAATGAATGCAAACTAGCTCCATAATTTTGGATGTATTGGGTTATATAAACTATGGAATATGCTATTAAAATTAGTTTCACCTGCTTAAAAAATAATTTCTTTTAATGTGGCTACCAGAAAAATCTAAGAATGATACACATGGCTCCCATCTGAGATGTGCATGATGTTCCTCTTGAACAGCGGGGCTCTATAGGACTCAGAAATGGTAACATCTGGGACCTGGGGTGCAGCATGTGCCTGGCCTGCAGGAAGCCCTGGGCTCTATCAGTAGCAGAAATTAAAGGGACGGCGGAGAAAGTGAGGAAAGAAAAGGTGACATCTGAAAATGAGAAGTAGCCAAGGAGAGGCGATGGTGGTATGGGGGTGGTGGTGGCAGTCTGGGATGGACATTCTAGGCAGAGGAACTCGGAGCCACAGCACACTGTGAAGTGTCAGCTGTTTCCTATGGTGATTGCAGGGTGACCAGGAGGGGCAGCTCACGGCTGCTGCTGCTACCCAGCTAGCAATTTGCTCAGGAAAAGATCCCAAGTTCAAAGTTCAAGGTTCCACTTCTACCAAAGCATGTTATTTTTACCCACTGATAAATTCAAACCCTTGTCAGTTAAGGGTGTCTGTATCTTCAACAGGTATCATATTCATGTCATCTGAAAATCAGAAAGTATAAAAAGCATCCAGTGTAAAGCCTGCCTCTCCTCCTGTCCCCGGTCCCCTAGTTCCTCTGCCTGGAGGCAAGCAACGGTTCTACCCTTTGCTGCTTCTGCTTCTTCTTCTTTTTTTTTTTAAAGTATTTTTAGTTGTAGTTGGACACAATAACTTTTTTTTATTTTTTTATTTTTATGTGGTGCTGAGGATTGAACCCAGGGCCTTGCACACACTAGGTGAGCGCTCTACCGCTGAGCCACAACCCCAGCCCCTAGCCTCTGCTTCTTAAGGGGGCAGGGCACTATATAAAGTCACAGCCTCTTGCGTTATCTGAACATAGGTTCAAATATTCTACCTATCTATTTTGGGGATCAACCCAGGGCCAAGCATGCGCTCTACCCCTGAGCTACCCCATAGACCCCTTTAATCTTATTGTTCTTTTTCAGTATTGTTCTGACACATTTCCTGATCATCATATATTACACTTCATCTCTAGGAATGAAATTCAGACTACAAGGGTTCAAGCTGGCTTTCGCCTCAACAGACACATTCAGAACCCGGAGCGAAACCTTGGGGAAGAATATCCAATTCCTGTTTTATTCACTAAGAACAGACAGGTTTGTTTGGTTTTGCTTTGTTTGTGGTGCTGGGGATTGAACTCAGGCCACTTTGAGAATTAGCAGAACCTGTTTTTTTTTTTAATTTTTTTTTTTTGTAGTTGTAGATGGAGACAATAACTTTATTCTGTTTATTTATTTCTATGTGGTGCTGAGGATCGAACCCAGTGCCTCACGCATGCTAGGCAAGCGCTCTACCACTGAGCCCCAGCCCCAGCCCACAACCTGCTTTTAATACTCAGGAAACTTAAATGAATTGTGTCTGAACAAAACACCTTACCTTCTCATAGTAAATACTGAGACATCCCAGGGCATAGACCAGGAAGAAAGCCTGAAAGCAGAGCAAGCAGAAAATGCTCATTAGAAATAGGTCCACATTCTTAGGAGTGGGAGCACTGTAGTTCAGGGGTGAGCGCTTGCCTACAGGCTCAGGGACCTGGGTTCCTTCCTTGGCAACACACACACACACACACACACACACAAAAAAAAAAAAAAAAAGCCACATTTTTGAGAAGCTATTGTATTGGCTGAGATTTTTTCCACCATGAATACAACTTATCTATTTTTTGTTTGTTCTGATTAGTTACACGTGACAGTAGAATGCACTTTGATACATCACGGATAAACGGAGCATAACTTCTCATGCGTCTTGTTGTACGATATAGTTAACCAGGTCGTGTGATCACATGTGCACATAGACTAATAATGTCTGATTCACTCTACTATCATTCCTACCTCCGTGCCCCTCCTCTCCCTCCACTCCCCTCTGTTTAGTCCAAAATACCACAAATGAATACAAATTAATGCTTTTATTATTTTTTTGTGGGGTGTTGGGGATAGAACCCAGGGCCTTAAGCGTACAAGGTAAGTGTTTTTGCCATTGAGATACATCTCCAGCCCTCAAATTAATGTTCTTTTTTTCCTTTTAATTTATTATTTTTTAAAAATTTTATTTAATTTCCTGGGGATGGAACCCAAGACCTTCAGTATGTTATGCAGGCTCTCTACCACTGAGTGACAGTCCCCATACCCCAAAGGGATATTTTTAAATCAGCAAAATTATTATATATTTTTATCATAAATGGCTCACTAAAATTTCAAGAACTGAGAAAAAAAAATCTTAACATGAATGTTACAAACTGGTTTAGATCAGTAAAAAATAAAATTGTATACATTTTCTTTAATAAAAACAGAAACCTTTGCTAATTGGATTGTCTCCTGTAAAAGGAAATAACCATATTAAGCTGAGAAAAATATAGAAAAAAAATTGTGAAATGTATAGGGCATTGCAAATTTTGCTTATGTTACAAAATATAGAGTAGACTTTGCTTATAAAATACTGGGGTATACTGAGTGTGCCTAGCTTGCTAACACGTTTGGGGGCCTGCATTCAATCCCCAATACTGAAAACAAAAAAAGAAAAGAAAAAGTCAAACAAAATACTGCCATGCGCAGTGGCATCTGCCTGCAATCCCAGCTACTTAGGAGGTTAATGAAGTATTCCAAGTTGAAGGCCAGCCTCAGAAAAGTAGTGTGACCCTGTCTCAAATAAAAAGGGCCAGTGATGTAGCTTAGTGGTAGAGTGCTGTTGGATTCAATCCCTAGTATCACACACACAAAAAAAATTTAGATGGGCATGCTGGCATACGCCTGTCATCCCTTTAGTTTAGGAGGCTGAGTCAGAAGGATGGAAAGTTCCAGGTCAGCCTCCAGAGGAGGACCTCAGTAACTTAGCAAGGCCCTGTTTCAAAACAAAAAAGTCTGGGGATGTAGCTCGGTGGTTAAGTGCCCCTGGGTTTACACCCTTGTACCAAAACTAAAATAAGTTTCTCAGCTCTCCTGACTGTCAAGCGTCTCCACTGACTTATGTGAAATTCCAGGTCCTACTGTATGAAAGACGCTGGAGAACCAGCATTCAGAGATTTGGCCTGGTTGAATAAAATCACTCTTAAATGGAAATAAAAAGAGCTCTCTGATAAAAATATTACCGTCCACACAGCCACATGTCATTGGCTGTACCTGTCTCAGGTGATCAGAATCTACAGGTACAACTGAGGAGGCTCCCCAGAGACTGATGTGCAGCAAGTAGTGGCTAAATGGTGGCTCACTGGAAACTGGTTTACTTATTTATTTATTTATTTTTTTAATGCTGGGGATGGAACCCAGGGCCTTGCACATGCTAAGCACATTTTCTGTCACTGTGCTCCATCCCCAGCCCTGATTTTTCTTTTTATACATGAAAGCTGTGTAAGAAGACATGGAAGACTGAATTCATAACCAATAGCAGGAATGCCTGGTGGGCTGAACGCTAGTTTTTGCAGGACTGGGGCTGACCCCCGGTCCTCATGCTAGGCAAACACTTTGCCACTGAGCTGTATCCCAGTCGTGTGTTATATACTTTAAATGAATGAACTTTTTTTTGGTACCAGGAATTGAACCCAGGGCACTTAACCACTCACTGAGCCACACCTCTAGCCCTTTTTTTCTATTTTATTTTGAGACAGGGTCTCCTTAAGTTGCTGAGGCTGGCTCTAAACTTGTGATCCTCCGGCTTCAGCCTCCTGAGCTGCTAGGATTATAGGTGTGCACCACTGTACCTGGCAAAATGGATGAACTTGATAGTGTATAAATTACATTTCATTAAGCTGTATTTTTAACAAAGCTGGTAAAAATTAGTGACATAATATTCAGCCAATTTGAAATCTTGATGAGAAAAGAAATGCTTAATAAACCCCTTAAATGCCGCATGCAATGATATAAAAATATCCCCTAAAACACACATCTTTTTTTCTTTTTTGCAAGGCTGAGGATTGAACCAGAGCCTCTTGCATGCCTGGCAAGCCCTCTACCACTGAGCTACACCCCTGCCACCGCCCCCCGCCCCCATCTTAGAACCAATGAAATAAAGGCTAAGGAATGAAATCTAGGCAGGCCAACTTCGGAAGCTGCCTATACCCATGTCAACACTTAACTGGAATCTTCAGTTACTGTATGACATTTAGAACTGTGTTTGAGGTAGGTTCCTGCCTACAGTACACGGTGCTGAACACACAC
Organism: Callospermophilus lateralis; assembly: GCF_048772815.1. Lineage (NCBI taxonomy): Eukaryota > Metazoa > Chordata > Mammalia > Rodentia > Sciuridae > Callospermophilus > Callospermophilus lateralis. The sequence continues at coordinate 4,399,635 of NC_135324.1, forward strand.
GATGAAAACCTACCTCTTCTAGACTGAGCTGCAAATACTCGAAGATCCTATACGGGTTTCTTCTGCACGTTAATTTCTGTCTTTGCACCACCTGATGAGAAAGTAATACAATCAAACATACATGGAACACACGGTAGCACCACATGCCACATAGAAGACACAACATTTTGCAAAGAACATTTTTCTGATGACTCCCAAGATGCACATGCTGTTGGGTAAATTCTATTAAAAAAGTAGATTTTTTTTTTTTTTAACAACTTATGTAAGAGAGAATGCAGCTTTGATTTTCCCAATTGTTTTAAATTTCCTTTTTCTCATGAAATTTTTTTCCTGCAGATCATTTTGTGGAATTCTTGTGTTTTATTTTGTTCACTTGTAAGCATGTGTCTGATTTTTTTGGGGGGGAGGGGGTACTATTAGTACTAGAAACTGAACCGGGGGGTGGGGGCCCGACCACTGAGCTACATCCCAGCCCTCTATTTAAATCACCTATTTATTTATTTATTTACTCACTTATTTATGCAGTGCTAGGATTAACTGCTACTTTGATACGGGGTTTCATGGGGTTGCCCAGGCTGGCCTCCCACCTCAGCCCCTCGAGTCGCTGGGATTACAGATTAAGGTGTGCACCCTCGTACCTGGTGGGCTCTGCTCCCTTCAACTTACTTCCTCTTTGGGGGCATCATCCCCCTCGCTCACAGCACACATCTCTTCTTCCACGAGCACATACTCATGGTCAGACCCTCTCTCTCCAGCATGGATAAGACCCGTTTGCTGACCGCCAGCCTCAGGCTGAAGGCCACGCAGGGCAATGAGGACATCTCGGGGCAGAGGTGTGGTGTCCTCTCCCACCCGTGCATCGAGGCCCTTAGTGGTGAGTGGGTCATGCGCAGAGTCCTCCTGCAGGTCGCCATCTGAGTGCCTGCTGGGCTTGTCTGACTGTCCAATGTCTTCATTCATCTCTGAAAGGTTCTCGGTGCCCATTGTGCTTCCCAGGGTGAAAGCTATCTCAGGGTCAAGTGCATCATGCACCTGAACCTCTTCGTTCCTTCTGACACAAGGATGTTCAAGCGGTTTTGTGTACTCCTTAAGGATCTCGCACACAGTTCTCAGGTCCTGCCCCTGTCTGCGCATGAGACTCTCGGCCCATTCGACACGACGCTGGTACCTGCCAGGGGAAATATTGTCGGTAACTCTTGAATTTTAAAACTGAAGACAACAAAACATATAAAAAAGACTGGAAGAGTTGGGCACGGTTTCTCACGCCAATAATCCCAGAAGCTTGGGAGGCTGAGGCAGGAGGATCCCAAGTTCAAGTCCAGCCTCAGCAATTTAGCAAGGCCCTAAACAACTTAGTGAGACCCTGTCCCAAAATAAAAAATAGAAAGGGCAGGAGATGTGGATCAATGGTAAAATGCCTCTGTTCAAGTCCCAGTTAAAAAAAAAGATTGGAAGGTGGTCTGCTAAGTGCTAAGTCATTTGAAGCAATTTCACTGAATGTTGGATTACAGGTAGAGGTGTTCTTTATACCTTTCTTCATTTTCTATGTGCTCTGCAATAAGCATGTACACTTTCTTGTTTTTATTAATAAAGCTTCATTTCATTTGCTTGTTTTGGGAAAAAAAAATCAGTCCCCATTTTGCAAAGTATAAAAATGTGTGCAATTTAAAACTAAAAGACATAATAAACAGAGACAATGGCCACCTTTTATCAGGATTCGCTTTGCATAATTTTCAATTTTGGCTACTGCAGTGTTTTCTGATAGATATTCCATTCATCCTACAACTAGGCCCTTTGTTAAGTATTGGAAACCAAAATGAGAATATCAATATTTTTTTTTTAATTTTTTTTTTTTAGTTGTCACTGGACATTTATTTATTTGTATGTGGTGCTGAGAATCGAACCCAGGGCCTCATACATGTCAGGCAAGTGCTCTACCACTGAGCCACAGCCACAGCTACAGCCCATCCATAAATATTTTTCCATAGGACCTAACAGCTTCTTCACCATATTGGAAATTATTTGGCTTATCTAGCTATGTGCAAATATTCTAAAAGAAATGGCCCGTTCCCTCTAATAATTTTCATGGTATATTTTAATGACAAAATGCACATAGTTTCTAATACTTCCATCTGAACACTTCCCATACTATTAAAAAAAAAAAAAAAATCACAGGTAAAAACATAAGCCCTGCCTTTGGAAAGAAGGGCCTGTGCCAAACCACGCTGCAGGCTGCGTTCCTGTGCATAAGAGCCACTGTGTTGAAATCTGAGGACCAACAGAAGGCTAATGAAACTGGTGACATCCAGCACTTTCTGCCTCTGCCTTTAATATCAGTCGCCAGGCGTGGTGGTGCACATGCCTGTTATCCCAGTGGCTCAGGAGGCTGAGGGAGGAGGATGCGAGTTCAAAGCCAGCCTCAGCAATGGTGAGGTGCTAAGCAACTCAGTGAGACCCTGTTTCTAAATAAAATACAGAATAGGGCTGGGGATGTGGTTCAGCGGTCGAGTGCCCCTGAGTTCAACCCCTGTACCAACAAAAAAGAACCCAGGACATCACTGGCTGGGAGAGGACAGACGAATTTTTACTCCCCACCTTCCCTTATCTGCGTACAGTCGGCTGAGATGTCATGGTCTGTGAAATGCTACAGCTCCCACCCTTAACTAGAAGACTGGCTTCTGCTGTACCTAAGAGACCCGTGGCTGCTTACCAGGGATCATCAGAGTCCCCACGCTGTCCACACCTGTGTTTATCCTGTGGACAGATGCGCACGCATCCCTACACACCAGGAACTGAGTTCTAAAGACTGAGAGCCAGCAAGGACACACACACATCCATGATGTGGTTGGAAGCAGTGACGCTGGCATTACCCTCGTTCTGTGTGTCGTGGTAACTTGACCACTTGCAACTGTGTGACAAAACAAATCACCTTTGTGCTTTCATTTTCCTAAACCCATAAAATGGCGACCCTGGTACTACTATCTACAGGGACTTTCACAGGGATTACTTTTTTTATATGGTGGGAAAAGAAAGGAGCTGTCCATAAGATAGCTGGTGTCCTGTCACCTGTGACCTGGCCACTTGGGCAGAGTTAAAAGCACTTTCACGGGAGAGATCTAAGAAGGATCCTAACTCATCCCACTGACGACAGCTCTGGCCCTGGAGGCTTCCTGGGTCTGTGAGTCTCCATTATTTGAACACAAATTTTTCTGTCAACGTATATTTTTGTGAAGAAGAGATATACCCCCTCCCCCAGCGCTGGACTTGAGCCCAGGGTCCTGTGCCCGCCAGGCAGGCCATGAACTACGCTCCCACCACAGGACCCAGAGGTTCATCAACTCACCCGCCCTTTCTGGGAGAGCCATGGAATGAAACCCAGGGCCTCACATATATAAGGCAAGTGCTCCACCCTGAACACTACAGCCCTCATCAAATTCCTTAACTCACAATATACAAAAAACCACTGAATTAAAAGTCCAACACTGGGGCTGGATGCAGTGGCATATGCCATAATCCCAGCAACTCAGGAGCCTGAGGCAGGAGGATCACAAGTTAGAGGCCAGCTTAGGCATCCTAGTGAGACCCAGCCTCAAAAAGTAAAAAGGACTAGAGATGTAGCACCCCGGGCGGGTGGAGTTCAGGGCTGGGGGGTGCGGCTCAGAGGGAGAGCGCTTGCCCAGCATGCATGAGGCCCTGGATTCCATCCCTAGCACTGTGAAATATCAATAAAATAACAAATTGATTTGACTCAATATAGCTGCATTAAAATTATAAATAACTTTTTAATTTTTTTGATGCTGGAGATGGAATCCAGGACCTTGCACACGGCCAACCTCTACCACTGAGCCCCATCCCCAGCCCTTTTTAATATTTTATTTGGAGACAGGGTCTCGCTGAGTTGCTGGCTTTGAACTACACATTCTGCCCAAGCAGCAGCCCTCCTGGGGTAGGGGCTCGGCCAGGTGCTTAGCAGACGCTCCTGCAGACGGAACCTGCCAGAGAGGAGCAAGGCCTGGTCCCTGCTCTGCCAGAACTCACACCTGAATCCAAGTGTGTGAGGGTTGACATAGAGTGCAAGGCCAGAGGACCGATGGCCGGGTCGGGGCGGCAAGGGGAACAGTAGCAAGAAGAGAAGTTTCAGGAAAGAGGACACATGAGAAGGACCAGGTCCTTGCAGGAATCAGCAGGGTGCCACGCAGGTGTCTTGGGATTGGGAATGTTTCTAGAATGTCCATAAGGGGGTGACAGGGTCCTCTGTGACACTGTCACATGCCCACGGAAGCGGGGAGGCCAGCTCTGAGCCTCAGGACTTCATAACACACCTGCCTTCTCTCAGCCATCCCATTTCAGGAGGAACTGGACTGGGAAAGCATCAGCTTAGGGTCACTCATGCAAAACTTTACTTAACATATTTCAAATATGATTGGATGCACATTGAATTCAGACAAAATTTCCAAGGCTACCTCTACCCCAGAAACAAAACAGAAGAAGAATAGTGTCATAAGGCTGCATCAGAAGATTACCCCAAAACAGATTTGATTAAATAATAATTAAAAAAATTTTTTTTTGGTGTTGGGGATTGAACCCAGGGGTGCTTTACCGCTGAGCTACATCCTTACTCCTTATATTTAACTTTAAGACAGGGTCTAATTTGGTGAGGCTGGCCTTGTATTCACCAGCCTCCTGTCTTAGCCTCTAGAGGTGCTGGGATTACAGGCGTGCGCTATGAGACCCAGCTTAGATCATAATTGTAACGTGGATCGTGACTTACTTCTTTGATGAGATTACAGGCAAGTCTGTCTTCATATCTGTAACAACAAAGCAATTCTATTAGTTTCAGACAAATTTTCCTTAAGAAGAGAAAAAAAAAAAACCCACTACAGGTCTAAGAGAGAAAGTTGCCTGTCCATGAGGTTAACTCTGTCCTGTGAGCTATACTAAAGGGCAATTTGTGCCATCCTTCCCTGCACCCACATGCCTGGCAGGCTCTGCTCGCCAACCAGGCCATTCTTGCTGGGCTCTGACTGACCATTCTGACCATGCTCTGCTCAGCGCTCTGCCAGGCAGTGGTGGTGTGGACAGAGACCCCCATCCCTCCGACCGCTCATTCCAGCGTCCAGACAGGAGCCTGGAGGCCGGGAGAAGGAGCTCTGCCCTCACGTGTGCCTGCAGCCAGAGAGGCGCACTCCACGACGGGAGGTCTGGGGTGTGGGCTTGAAAGTTTTGGACCCCGGCTCTCGCTCCGGCCATCAGGAATGGCACATCTTTCTTTCTAAGTGCTCACTGGGGTTTTATTCTGTTCTGTTCCTAACTCATTCTGCAAATCAGGAGACTAGGGAGCAGCAGGGTTGCTGTTGACAGCTGATGAATTTCAGGTGGTTTATTAAGCAGCATCATTGTGACAAGAGAAAACTGGCAGAGTGGACCCTATTAGGATTGCACGAATTATTGTACTTAAAATACTTAAAAGTTACTTAAAATAGTTTCTCCCTGGGTGGTTACACAACCAACAGTGATATACTAATTCAGTTATTTCACCTTTATTTAAAAAAAAAAAAAAAAAGTTGCTTTTTACAATTTAACTTGGTTTCCAGGCAGGGGGTGCAAGTCTGTAATCCCAGCCGCTCAGGAAGCTGAGGTAGGAGGTCTGTAAATTTGAGGCCAGCCTCAGCAACTTAGAGAGACTGTGTCTTAAAATAAAAAGCACCAGGGATGTGGCTCAGTAGTTCAACCCCCATCCCAAAAAACAAACTAAACTAAACTAAACTAAACTTTGTTTTGCAATCATGTAATACATTTATAAGATTCCCAAGTTCAATCTATAAGATCTCACGTCTCTCCATCCTGTTTCATCTCTTTCCATAGGAATTTAAAAAAATTATGGCTTATCCTTTCATAGTAATTTTTAAATTCATTTTTTTAATCAAATATGTAAAACAGGGGCTGGGGATGTGGCTCAAGTGGTAGCATGCTCACCTGGCATGTGTGGGGCACTGGGTTCAATCCTCAGCACCACATAAAAATAAAATAAAGATGTTGTGTCCACCAAAAACTAAAAATAAATGTTTAAAAAAAAAATTCTCTCAAAAAAAAAAAAAAATTGTGCTTTTTTTTTTTGTACTAGGGATTGAACTCTGGGGCACTTGACCACTAAGCCACGTCCCCAGCCCAATTCTGTATTTTATTTAGAGACAGGGTCTCACTGAGTTGTTTAGGGCCTCGCTTTTACTGAGGCTGGCTTTGAACTCTCTATCCTCCTGCCTCAGCCTCTTGAGCCTCTGGGGTGACAGGTGTGCACCACTGCGCTCAGCAAAATTGTGCATATTAATGGGGATAATGTGATGTTTTCACACGTGTCTACATTGTGTAATGTTTAAATTGGATTAAATATCTCCTCAATCCTTTCATATTTAAAAAGCATAATATGGGGCTGCCTACCACGTGTAAAAGCCCTGGGTTGTAGAGTGCTTGCCTACCACGTGTAAAAGCCCTGGGTTCGATCCTCAGCACCACATAAAAATAAATAAATAAAATAAAGGTTCAATTACAACTAAAAAATAAATATTAAAAAAAAAAAGCATAATACTTTCCTGTTTGGATGAACGACAGCACACTGCACATTCCTTTACCTGGCTCTTTTCATTTAATAATGCACCCCAGAGGCCCCTCCTGTGCATCTCTAGAGTACTCACTACATGAACATGCTGGAATTGAGGCTGGAGTTGAGGCCACTCTCCTTTTTGATGGACATTTGGGCTGCTCCGTTTCTTTGGATAGTAGAGACAGTGCTGCCAGACAGCCCTGTGCTGTTTCTTTTCAACTTTTGCTAATGTCTCTTGAAAATAAATTCCTGAAGTGGGACTGCTAGGTTAAAAGTAAATTTATATGTTGAGACAATCAGATATGCAAACACAAAAAGATGAAATTGGACCGTCACCTCGTGCCATCTACAAAAATTAACTCAAAATGCAACAAAGTCCTAACTCAAAAGCTAAAAGTACAAAATTATTAGGAGACAGAAAAGCCAAACCATACTATGTGTATGCACAAATATGGAACAAGGAATCCTACCACTAGGTACAATTATAATATACCAATGAAAAATATGGGCCAAAAAAAAAAAAAAAAAAGAACACGAAAATCTGCCAAAGTTGGATTTGGTGATAGTTTTTAAATATAAGACCAAAAGTACAAGCAATAAAAGAAAAAAAAAATAGATAAATTGGACTTCACTGAAAACAAAAAACACTTCACATCCATTAGAATGACTATTAAAAATTAAACATAGGGCTGGGGTTGTGGCTCAATGGTACGGCACTTGCCTAGCATGCGTGAGCCACTGGGTTCGATCCCCAGAACCACGTAAAAATAAAAAATAAAGGTATTATGCCCATCTATAACTAAAAAAATTTTTAAAAAAATTAAACATAAAATGACCATATGATCCAGTAATTCCACTCCTGGGTCATATGTAAAGAAGTGAAAACCGAGAGCCAAACAGATACTGTAGACCAATGGTCACAACAGAATTATTTGCAACAGCCTAAACGTAGAAACAATCTGTTTGTTAATAGATGAATGAATTAAAAAAAAAAAATTTGGTTCGTTCATACAGTGGAATAAATATTATTTGGTCACGAAAAGGAATAGAGTTCTGATATCTGCTAGGGAGGGATGAACCTTGGAAACATTTCGAAGCCAGGCACAAAGGAAGAAATATTGTAGGATTCTACTTATATGGCCAAACTTTTGGAGTTTTGCCTGACTGCTGAAATGGTATCTCAGTGCATTTTTTATTTCTCCACCTTTTTCTTTTTTTAATATTATTATTATTTTTTTATATCTTTATTTTATTTAAGTGGTGCTGAGGATGGAACCCAGTGCCTTGCACAAGCTAGGCAAGTGCTCTACCACTGAGCTACAGCAGCAACCCCTTCTCCATCTTTTTATTAATTTTTTTTTTCCTAAAAATCTGGATGCAGTGGTGCACACTTATAATCCGAGCAACTTGGGAGTCTGAGGATGGCAAGATGGAGGCCAGCTTGGACAGCTTAGTGTGAACCCATCTCAAAATAAAATAAAAAATAAAAGGGCTGGGGGTGTAGCTCCATGGTGAGCAATTGCCCTGGTTCCCTGGGGGTGGGGGTGAGGAGTTTAAAAAATCCTTTCTAATTATGCTTGAACGTGTTGCTGTTGGTTTCTGCACCCCGACCTCCCATTGGGGATTGAACCCAGGGGGGCTCTACCACTGAGCTACAGCCCCATCCCTTTTTAAATTTTTTTTAATTTTAAGACAGGTCTTGGTAAGTTGCCCAGGCTGACCTTGAACTTCCAATCCTCCTGTTTCAGCCTTCAGAGTCACTAGGATCACAGGCGTGCACCAGTGCACCTGGATATTGATTCTTCAATAACTACCATGAGCGTTCCTTAGAGAAAGATAAATTATGTCATGTTTCTTGTTATAAATTCTATTTTTGAAAATAAAATACAAAACTCATTTTACATAGTACCACAGGTAAACAAGCACTTAATTACTGCCAAGCACACAGGACTCTGCTGGGCAAAGCTTAACAGCAAAGTTTGAACAACACTTTTGATAATTCCAGAAATAAGGTGAAACACATGTTCAGCTATCGTAAGAACCCCCCCCTTTTTTTTGGGGGGGGGAGTCCCAGGGATTGAACCCAGGGGCACTCAGCCCCATCCCCAGCCCTATTTTGTATTTATTTAGAGACAGGGTCTCACTGAGTTTCTTAGGGCCTCGCTTTTTGCTGAGGCTGGCTTTGAACTCTCGATCCTCCTGCCTCAGCCTCCTGAGCCATGGGGATTACAGGTGTGCGCCACCATGCCCAGCAAGAACACTTTTCTTTTGATAAGAATAATCTTAGTTGCTCTTCTGGACAGTAAAGTTGTCAGTGTGCCCTGTCACTCTCCTCTAGAACTTTACTCACCTGAGACATGTGATCACAAATGAAAGAAAATGCTAATTTGCCAAAGAACTGAATGATGTAGGAGCTTACCTTTCCACCTAGCGACCAGCTTAGGATCTGAAATTGTGAAGTTCGGTCGGCTTCTGGAAAGAATGCCTTTTCCAAAGTAGCCCTTTTGAAAAGGGAGAAAACAAAGTTCATGTTCAGTTACCCACTTTTTGTAGCTGGGGAGGAATATCAGCAATCGGGCTGGCAAGAGGTTCACCCCACTTTTCGCTGCTCTGTTTCCCCTCTGACAATGTCACAGTGATTCATGTTGACTTCAGGGTTTTATGTCTCTAGTCTTTTGAAGAATAAAGTTTAAGTTTTCAGTGCCCCTCATTTACCTCATTACTAATGATTTCAATCTGGAAATGACAGATTGAGGGTGACAGAGACATCTTCTCCTTTTGGTCATAAACACATAGAGGATTGAAATAACAAAAGGGACACCCTTTTCCTTCCACTGTAGACGGCATAACTAACTAGAATACAGACTGAGCACGGCCCTTAGGAAGCCGCTTGCAAATGAAGGCTTCTCTGAGGAGCTGTGGGGAAACAGGACCTAGTGGGGTCTTCGCATTTTACCCGCATGAAGGCCACCCACTCTTCTATAACATCTCCAGAGAAGGCACACGTACAGAGACAGGAAGCTCACCAGTGGAGGTCCTGGCTGGGAGTGGGTGCAGGGGTGAAGTGTGACGGCACAAAGAACTTTCTATGGCGATGGGGACATTTTAAAACCAGACCGTGGGCTGGGGAGGGAGCTCAGCAGTAGAGCTTGTGTGGAGCATACACGATGCCCTGGGTTTGGGAGAAAAAGCACCTAAAATATTAAAATAGGGGCTGGGATTGTGGCTCAGCGGTAGAGCGCTCGCCTAGCATGCACAGGGCCCTGGGTTCGATCCTCAGCACCACATAAAAATAAATGAATGGAATAAAGGTACTGTGTCCAACTACAACTAAAAAAGAATAAAAAATTAAAAAAATTAAAATAGGATTGTGATGATGGCTGCACCACCTTATGAATTTATAATCCTGGACTAGATATTAACTATGGGTGAGGGGCCATAAGCCACACAGCAGTCAAGCTGGTTGTAAAAATGCCCCTGGTGATGAACAGGCTACGGAAAATACGAGAACAAAACAAAACAGACCATGAAACAGAAAGAGAGAAGGCCAACGACCAGCCAGCCCTCACACAAACCCATTAGTGCTAGACAACAGTAAAAACTAGAACTTGACCTCATCTAAGAACTTGCAGGGCCAGGAAAGAAGCAGAGGAGGAGCGGGGTGGGGGGGCACTCTGAAACCATCTCTGTCTGTCTGTCTGTCTGTCTGGGATCAGTGCCACTCTCTGGCTACGGCTGGGACTGCGATGGCGAGTGGGGGCTTCCTGTGTTTGTCACATTCCCACACATCCTGGGTCTTCTGTTTGTCTGTGCAGTGAACATGTGCGGCCTCTGACAGATTGACAGATGAGAACGGCCAAGCCAATGACCCCACTGCACGTCTGAGGCAGGTCTGCGTCTGCCACCTCATCACCCCCTGGGTGCACGGACCACGCTGCGAGGGAGGAAGCCGCACTCTGATGGTCAGTTCGAGGGGACAGGAGGGAAGGGACAGCCTTCTCAGGGTCAGGCACCTGCCAAGGTCAAACTTACCTTCCCATACAGCTGCTTAATGTCCTCGGGGCTCCTCACAATCACGTTGTTGTTGATTATTTCCGCGCGGAAGATTCTGAATTTCTTAGGATCTTGGTCCTGACCAAGAGGGACTGGCAGTGGAGACTCATAGTTCTCAAACACTCTCCTTTTCCTCTTTGGGGCGTGGAAAACCGCTTCCGCCATTCTTCAGGGCAACTGTTCCTTAAAGAGCAGATGAGGAGGACAGTCCATCAGTAGTGACAATGATGAGAAGCACAGAGCCAAAAACTTTGTAGTCTTTGCTAAAACCAGCATTTATGGGCTGGGATTGGGGCTCAGTAGTAGAGCGCTTGCCTAGCACTCGTGAGGAACTAGGTCGATCCCCAGCACCATAAAAAAAAAAAACCTAAATAAACAAAATAAAGGTATTGTGTCCATCTGCAACTAAAAACATATAAAAAAAGCCCAGTATCTATAAAGTGATTAATTAAGAGGCATGGAACGATCAAGAACATGGTATAAGTTGGGTGCAATGGTACACACCTATAATCGTAGCAGCTTGGGAGGCTGAGGCTGGAGGATCGAAAGTTCAAAGCCAGCCTCAGCAACCTACTGAGGCACTAAGAAACTCAGTGAGACCCTGTCTCTAAATAAAATACCAAACAGGGCTGGAGATGGGGCTCAGTGGTTGAGTGTCCCTGAGTTCAATCCCTGGTACCCCTCTTGACCCAACAAAAGAACACGGTACAGCTGGGCACATCCTGGCCACTTGGGAGGCTGAGGCAGGAGGACTGTAAGTTCATGGCCAGCCTGTCTCAAAATAAAGTGAAAAAGTCTGGGGATATAGCTCAGTGGTGGAAGGCCCTGGGTTTGGTTCTCAGTACTACAAAACAAAACAAAAAAAAACAAGGGGCCAGGATTGTGGCTCAGTGGTAGAGTGCTTACCTAGCATGTGTGAGGCCCTGGGTTTGATCCTCAGCATCACATAAAAAAATAAAAAAATAAAATAAAGATATTGTGTCCAACTACAGCTAAAAAGTAAATATTAAAAAAAAAATCAGGGCTGGGGATGTGGCTCAAGTGGTAGCGTGTTCGCCTAGTTTGTGTGAGGCACTTGGTTTGATTCTCAGCACCACATTAAAATAAAATAAAGATATTGTGTCCACCTAAAACTAAAAAAAAAATAAAAAATAAAAACCACAGTCATCAGGAACATTTCAATCCTCCAAACTCCAGGAAATCATCAGTTTTATGTGTACCTACAGTGAACCACACTGAGGCTTAGTGCTCAAAGTCACCATGCTAGGTCTCCTGGGAGCAGGCACAATAGGGTTTTTGCCTGTAAGGATTACGGCCATTGTTTCGCTCAGCACCTTCCTGGGGCTCCTAATATTCAGAGGTGCTGAGGCTACCAAGATAAAACCAAGGGAGACCTTGTCCTCAACAAATTAAACCTAGTGAGCACCTTATTTTCCCAAAGAGGACCTTAAAATCTAGTTTAGACATTGGGCCAATCAGCTCCCAGTTTAAAGTAAGTCAGAGAGAGCAAAATGGGCGGGGGTGGGGTGCCATCCTATGAGTTGAGCGCCTTGTACACTCCAGAGGCATTTAACTCAGGAGAGCCCAAGTGCATGCAAAAGTTAATCACTAGCTCAAGGAGCAGCGGATGGCCTGTCACCAGGTGGGAGACAGGAACCTGCTGTTCTCTCAGCATCGGGTCTGAACTGGATTTAAACTGAGAGCTCAGGCAAGGCGGATGAATGAATGTGTGAGTAATACACATATTTAACCTGCCAGACTCCAAGCCCCTCTCAAGGGACAAAAAACGGTCAGCTCATCTAGGTGCCCATATTCCACACCAGCACCTATCAGACAATGGACGAGGGCCTGGGACATCCAGGATGTGGCCACAGTTGGGGGAAGAGGGGGTGAGTAGCTTCAAAGTTTCCACGACCACTAAGAAGAAATGAAAAGCCTTGTCCAATTCGTGATGATGCCTTGGTGTAAATGCTCAAGGAAGTAGTTGTGGAATGAAATGAAGACACAGAAAAACACAGTATGAAGAAGAGGTAGAAGAATTGATAAATCGATTACAAAGAAACTCGGAAGTCACAACCCTCCTAGAATTGCCGATCTGTTCTAGCAGCAACACGCTAGAATAATTTTTCTTTTCTTTCCTTTTCCTGGGACCCCCACCCCTAGTACTGGAGACGGAATGCAGGGCCTCGCACATGCTAGGCAAGCACCCCTACAGTGAGCTGAATCCCCAGCCCTTTTTATTTTATTTTGAGACAGGGTCTCACTAAGTGGCTGAGGCTGGCCTTGAATGTGCGATCCTCCTGCCTTAGCCTCCTGAGTAGCTGGGATCACAGGCGTGAGCCACCATGCCTGGTTTAGAATAATTTAATTACTAGTCAAGGTCCCTCAATGGGATACATGCTGAGCATCACTGTATGTATTGATGCACATACCTATTGCTGTGTAGTGTTTGTGACAAAACCATGCCTACTGTATACTGATGGGCAAGGGCACTGTGACTAGACTTTCACTTTACTTGATGACTTAGGCTACCATCCAGGCCAACTATCACATCTAGTACTCAACTGAAGAAAAAAACAATTTATTCCAAAACTGAAAATAAACAACGCTGTGTTAGCGTTTCTGAAGCAGGATGTTGGTCCCCAGTAAGGGAACTCTCAGGGATTTCCAGGAACAATCTGGACTTATCAGATTGTCAGGTTTATCGCTGAACCTCTGTTCAGTTCTTGCCTTGTTTGGATTTTTTTTTTTTTTTGAATTGCTGTCATCTGCTTAAAAAATCAAGACTGAATTGTGAGACTGATTTACTGGATCTAAAATCTGACAGTGGAAACCTGGGATTTGGATGATTCTAAGGCATCACCAAGTTTGGAGATGGCCGCCCTCTGAAAACTCCTTCATATTTAAATCAGTCAAATTTTGTGTATTTCAGCTACGTCAAAACAATGTAGCTGAGTCCTAAGATCAATGATCTGCAGTTAGGAATATTGATTACTGATAATTGGATTTCTCTGCAGTATAACTGCATTCTTGGTAATATCTTAAATATTCTCCACTTCTTGATAAAAATTAATTACTTCCTAATAAACCCTTGTTTATTAGTCAAAGATCTTCAGGAAACAGAATGAACAAGATACATACAGCTAGACTCTATATTCACTAGTTCTATATCCATGGATGCATCCCTGAGAGAAAAGATGCAGGAATAAAAGTGACATATGGTAAATGTGTACTGACCTTCTCCCTGCAGACCCTTGTCATTATTTCCCTAACAGTAAGTTTAACTACCATTCATAAAGAATTTACACTGTATGATAAGTGCTCTCGAGATGGTTTAAGTATATAGAAGGTTGTGCTGAGGTTACATACAAACACTACACCACTTCATAGAAGGGACTTGAGCATCCTCAGATTTCGGTATCCATTGGGGGTCCTGGAACCAATTCCCTGTGGATGCCAAGGGAAAACTTCTCAACCCAAGACAAGGGTCCCTAGAAAAAACAGTTAACCTCATAATCCAGTTTCAGGGTGAATTGTGCCTATGTACTGTGTGCGGTGGTGCATGCCTGTAATCCCAGCAGTTTGGGAGACTAAGGTAGGAGGATCACAAGTTCAAGCCCAGCCCCAGCAATTTAGCAAGATCCTGAGCAACTTAATGAGACTGTCTCAAAAAATAAAAAGGGGTGGGAATGTGGCTCAGGAGGGTTCAATCCCTGGCACCAAAAAAACAAAGAACAACAACAACAAAGTCCTGCCTATGTGACAATAATATGTGCATCAAAACTCTGGCTCAAATCATGAGAGTCTTTCATACATGCAAGCTGTCATTATTGTTCTGTGGCCTTGCACAACCCAGTTTCTTCATCTTCAAATTGAACAGGACTGCAGATCTGTGGGGCAAGCCCTTAAAATGTCAAATATAGTCAAGCATAGGAGGCACATCCCTGTAATCCCAGCTACTTTGGAGGCTAAGGCCGGAGGACTGCAAGTACAAGGTCAGCCTGGGCAACTTAGAACCTGTCTCAAGATAAAAAATAAGGGACTGGGGTTGTGGCTTGGTGGAGCGCTTGCCTGGCACATGTGAGGCACTAGGTTTAATTCTCAGCACCACATAAAAATAAAACAAAGGTATTGTGTCCATTTACAATTAAAATAATAATAATAAAAAAAATAAGTAAAAAGATCTGGGGATGCAGTTCAGTGATAAAGCACCTCTGGATTCAACCCCTAGTATCACCACCAACAAGAAGTCAAACAGAGAGTCATCATATGATCCAGCGATTTCACTCCTATGTGCAGATTTAGGACTGACAACATATGTTCATGGCAAAATTTGTACACAAAAGTTCAGTCATATTATTCATCATAGCCAAAAAATGGGAGCCACCCAAGTGTCCATTAACAGATAACTGGCTGACAAAATGTGCTCTATCCATATCATAGAATATTATTTGGCCATAAAAAAGGAAAAGGTCCTGGTACATTCTACAACATGAATCAGCCTTGAAAGTGTTATGCTGAGTGAAAGAAGCCAGATACGGGACTGGGTTTGTGGCTCAGAGGTAGAGCGCTTGCCTAGCATGTGTGAGGTATTGGGTTCAGTCCCTAGCACCTCCTAAAAAAAATAAAGATATTGTGTCCACCTATAACTAAAAAATAAATATTAAAAAAAAGAAGCCAGGTACAAAAGATCACATGAGACTATAAATATGAACTATCCAGAAAAGGCAAATCCCTGGAGATGAATTGGTGGTTGCCAGGGACTGGGGAAAGGGGAATGAGGAGCCATGCTAATAATATGGGATTTATTTTTTTTGGTGGGGGGTGATGAAAATATTCTAAAATTAGACTACAGTGTAATAGCTGCCCAATGCTGAATATATTAAGACCACTAAATTGTGTGTGTGTGTGTGTGTGTGTGTGTATATATATATATATATTTTTTTTTTTGTGATGCTGAGGATCAGACCTGTACCATGCGCGCACACGTGACCTGTGAGAGCTGCGATCCTCATTTCAAATCACAGACAAGGAAAGGGAGGCTCAAAGAAGACAGGTCATTTATAGCCAAAGCTCCCACTGCTCAGGGACATAAGAGAGAAGGCAGGGAGGGAGGGCATGGTAACTAGACTGGGCTAAAGAGGAAGCCTATCTGAAGCATGGGAAAATGAATAGGTAAGATGGGGTCAGTAGCTAGGGAGTTTGCAAGCAAAGGTTGTGTTTGTTGTTGCTGATTTTCTGGTGCTGGGGATGGAAGCCAGGGCCTTGCACATGCTAGGCAAGTGCTCTACCACTGAGCTACCTCTCCAGCCCTTTGAGACAGGGTTTCACTTAAGTTGGCCTGACTAGCCAGAAGCTTGTGATCCTCCTGCCTCAGCCTCCCAAGCTGCTGAGATTACAGGCGTGGGCCACCACGACTGGCTCAAGTACTATTCTTATTCCCAATGTACAGATGAGAAAAGTGGGGGAGGGGGCTGAGTGATCCTAAAAAGGATCGTTACTTTTCATTTCCCAAACCCCGTCATGCCTGGGTTAAGTATATTTACTTTCTATCAAAAGCAAGCGCCTGTTCTTTATTCTTTCCTTGTGCCAACAACTTGACACCTTTTAGAGGCTGAGTAAAAGCCTATCCAAGAACAAATGACAGGGGAGGAAATGGTTCCACTTAATTTTTTCCAACCCCCTAGGACCAGGTGCCAAACATGCCTCCCACCCAGCAAAGCTCTCTGTCTCCTGATTTAAAAACACCCAGCTCCAATTGCAATACCTCCTGGGCTCAGGGAAACAAGGATGAAAGGGATAAGGCAAACAAATCCTGCCTCTGGGGAGCTTTCAAGTTACAACATATAAGACACATAAACAAAGGACCAACCTTTGAAGGGTGCTGTCAGAATTAAATGGGTAATTTAGTGCAGAAGGAACCTTACAAGTCCCACCACTTGGGATGTGCTCACCAGATGGTGGATGCAACTGCAATAAACAACTGCGCATAGGCCACACCCTGGGCAGCACCACTTTTTGTCTTCACTTGTCCCTTTGATGGTTTCCTTGCCTTTGGGTCCCCCTTGCCCCAACCCCACTAGAGGCTGAGGCTCCTCAGGGGCACAGACACTGATGGACACCCCAAGCCCCTAGTGCAGGACAAGGCTCAGTGTCCCCACGAAGAACCTGAAGACGATCAGAGACTCCCACCCAGAAGACCCTTACCACAATGAAGCAGAACCCCCCCCACCACATTTAAAACACACAAGTTCCTCTTTTCTACCAAAAAAAAAAAAAAAAAAATTCAACGTGGGATGGGACTTCCTATTTCTTGGGAGACATAAGTTACTCTGTCTTGCAAAAAAAAAAAAAAACGAAGTGTGGCCGCGGACTTGGATGATGATGTCACTTCTGCTTTTGTAAAACCTCAGACTAATCAAAAAAAAAAAAAAAAAAAAAGGATAAAAAGCATTTTCTGTGAATTCAAGGGGGGAAAAAATAACCTCTGACTTGACTCCTATAAAAATGTAAAGCTCCAAGCCCCCCCTGGAACTTGCAGCCAATAAACCTTCCCGAAAATTCCCGGGGTGTGCAGGCTCCAGGGTCCCCCGTGACACCGAGCGCTACAGGTGGGCGGAGGGGCCTCGCGCTCCAAGCCCGGCCCACCCGGGAAATCGGCCTCTGGGACCCGAGAAAGTCTCTGGGCCCTTTCCGCCCTCGCCCTGGAGGGCTTCCGTAGGAACCCTGTCTCTTCGGGATGCGGAATTCGCCCACCAGACCGGGCCGCGGCGCCCCACGCGTCGGGAAGCCGCCAGCTCCTCTGGAACCTTACCTTCCTCAGCGCCACGCGCTTTCCGTTACCTGGGAACGCCGGCCGGGGAGGGCGGGCAGACGCCGCTGCCGTCAAGCAGCGCGGCCGCAAAGCGAGCCGAGTGCGCAGCCGCAGAACTGCGGCACGCCCCGCCCATCCCGCCGCGGTCTTAGCGGAGTGCGCCTGCGCAAGGCCCGAAGGCGGGTGTTCTCTGCACCCGCGGGGCTGCGAGCGGAGGCTGCAGCTGGATCTGCGGGTCCTGGGTTTCCTTCTCTCTTTCCTTGGCGTTGTGCGGACGGCCTCTTTGCTCAGATGCTGTTCTCCTTGATTCCTCTCAGCGATCCTGCAAGAGCCATTTTGCACCCGAGATACGAAGCTATCTGTGCAATGTCATAAATTCCATTAGAGGGCTTGTGGCCCTTGGGGACCAAGCTCAGCTCTGGGTGCAACACGCGGGTCGTAGAACGCATGTGCATAGCTACATCCTGGGGAGGGGGGTGCGCTCTCTACTGGACGCGGGACCAAAGCCAGGGTGCTGTGGTTGTTCTGTGCATCTTAACCAGGACCTCAGCCCCAGAGGCCAGCCTAGTTAGAATCTCCATCTGTGCCCTCCTTGACTGTGATCTTGACCGAGTGTCTTAACTTTGTGACCCTCAGTTTTCTCTACTGAAAGATGGGTGGTCAGGATTATGAGAGAGGGCCACGCACGGGACCTGTACTAGTTTTTGCTTACCTGGTTATTTTAAAGGAGGCCCTCGTGGGGAGTCCCATAGACACCTTCCCGCAGTTGAATGACAGGTTCTCCAGCGCACAGATCTGGGAGGTGGAGGTGGGTGATTAACCCTGGAGAGATGCATGCAGCTGAGTGTTGACAACAGACTTTAAAATTCTGGATCTTCTCCAGTGCCCTTTCGCCTCCAGATCTTGGCACATTGTGTGGTCACTGCCTGGAACATCTTTCTCCCTTCTGTTTGCTACAGTTATTTCTGGGCATCCTTTAGATTTCAGCTCAGATCTCTCATCTCTTCCAGGAAACTTCTTGCCTTCTCACACCTGCTTGGGGGACCTCTGTGTTCTGCAATAGTGTCTGACACAGCCTAGATTGTTCCCGTTTGCCGAGCCTCCTTGACCAGACTATGAGCATGATGTGGCATTCACTGGGTGCTTTGGGCTTTGACTGGTAGGCTAGGAAGTGTAGGCTTCAGATGGGAAAAGGCAAGTGAACTTCATGGTTAGAGTGTTGAAAGGAAAAATAAAAAAAGTGGGATGGACAGGGAGAAGATTGTCAAGATTTGCAGCATACTAGAATCTTACTCTTGGCCACAGCTATGACAAAATGCCTGAGGCTGAAGTCTTTATAAAGAAAAGAGGTTTATGTAGCTCATAATTCAGGGGCAAATCATCACTGCAGAATGTGAGAGGGAGAGGTTACATCGAATAGGAAGCCAGCCAGCAACTAGGGAATCAGGCTCAGCCATTTCATTCTCATGAGAACCCATAACACGGAGACCAGTGTTCCCTTCTGAGGGCAGTGCCCCCCAGTCACCTAAGGATGTCCCGCTAGGCCTCATTCTCGAGTCCTACCACCACTCCGAGGTCCAAGCCTGCAACATGTGAATTCATATCCCAACCATTGCAAGTAGTAAAGGAATGGATTGGGCATCCATTGGGAGGGTTGTAATGTCATACCAGAACACGCCAATTTGGGAAATGCAGGCTGAGTACTTTTTTTTAAATTTGAAATGCTTGGGACCAGAAGCGTTTTGGATTTCAGAATATTTGCATGTACATCTTGGGAGATGGAAATCCAACTTGAAACAGGAAATTCATTCCCGCTTTATGTACACCTCGTACTCACAACCCAAAGGTAATTTTATATAAGGTTTTTAGTGCACAAAAGTAGAGAGAGAATCGTCTAAAAAAACTATCACTTTCCAACCTTCAGTCTTTGGTATCTTGTGAGTTTGTTTCTTTTGGTACCAGGATTGAACCCAGGGGTGTTTAACCCCTAATCCACACCCCTTTATTTTTAATTTTTAAAAATCAATGAGACAGGATCTTGCTGAGTTGCTTAGGGCCCTTGCTAAGTTGCTGAGGCTGGCTTTGAACTTGTGATTCTCCTGACTCAGCCGCCCTGGTTCCTGTAACGACAGGCGTATGCCATCAGGCCTGGCTTATTTTTTTTATTTGGTGACAATGTCCAGCTAAATCGCTCAGGCTGACCTTGAATTTGTGATCCTCCTGCCTCAGCCTCCAGAGTCACTGGGATGACAGGAGGGCACCCCTACGCCCAGGACGAGTGGCGATTTATTGAGCACTTACTATGTGCCAACCTCTGTATCCATAATTCTCCTAACACACCAGTGAGATGGGTGTCACTGTTCGGGGGAGGTTGCTTCACTTGCTTGTGGTCTCATGATCCAGGTTCCTGGGACCAGGTCCAGAGCTTGGATTACAGCCTCTCCTGTGGATTACCAGGAGGCCGGAAGGCAGTTTTCGATATGGAAATATAAACAGAGCTCGCACAAAGTGTTGGGGGGTGGGGGTGGGGGTCAGGAAAACAGAAGAGCAAGGGCCTGGAGGGCTTCCTGGAGGAGATGGCCCCTGAGCTGAACCCGGAAGAAGGGTCCACCTAGGGGGGGAAGTAGGATGAGCCTTGCAGATGGGATCTGGCTCAGGGGAGGCCCACGTGGGAGGCTGGGATGGGCTTTGAGGTTCTGGAGCCAGGGAGGAGCTGGGCCCGGGCGGGGACAGGAGGTCGAAGCTGTGATAAGGTCTGATAGGTAGGGCTGGGCCCGGTTGTGGAGGCGCTTGAACTCCAGGCTTGGCTTCTGGACTTTGCCCTGTAGACAATGGGGAGCCACCGGCATTTCTGAGCAGGGCAGGGCCGCCCCAGCCGTCGCCCCATTGTTTCCCTGCGGCTGGGCCAAGCCCTGCAGTACCTGAGGGTGTCCACCAGGTGGGGGTGTTTCAGCAAATTTCCACCCCTCGGGCTGCAGAGAGGAACAGAGCCAGGACCCCCAGAAGAATCCAGGGCTTCTTCCCAGACAGACAGACAGACAGACAAATGCAAAGGGTCTGAAGCAAAAAATAAATAAATAAATAAATAAATAAACAAACAAATAAATAAATAATAAATAAATAAAACAAAACCAGGGGTATTTGTGCAACTTTGCTCTGCTGTTAAAGCAAAAGTTTAGCTAATTTCTCAGCTTTGCAGGAGAAACCGTCCAGATGAGCAGGCTGGGGAAGTTGGTCTCAAGGTCCTGTCTAGCTCCCAGGTCTCACGACAGCCTTTTTGAAGCAGTTAGTCCCATCCCCATTTTGCAGGCAAAGAAATGGAGGTTCCAAGGGTACAGATGCTTCCTAATTTACCCTGCTGACCCCAGGCTAGGCCAAGGAATCGAGGGCTCCCCACGTGGGGACAGATTCAGGGCTGGGGTCGTGGCTCAGTGGTGGAGCGCTCGCCTAGCACGGGGGAGGCCCTGGGTTCCATCCTCAGCACCACAAAAAGATAAATGAATGAAATAAAGGTATTTTGTCCATCTATAACTAAAAATAATGATAATGATCGTATTGAAATAAAAAGGATTCAGAGAGGTGAAATGGTCACACAGGGAATAAGTGTCGGAGGGTAGATTGGATCCCAGAAATGCCTTGCTCCTGCCAAGTGACTTCCCACTGATGATCCAACATGTCTTACTTGGGGGTCACTTTCCTGGAGAATTCTTGTGCATATATATCCAAAGAGACACCAAGATTTGTATCAAAGCATGGTGGTGTGTAATTAAAAAAAAGAAAGGAAATAGATACATAAAATGTGATGTGAAATGGTCACACACTGGAATACTATGCAGCCATTAAAAGGAACGAATGGAGAAAGATATAGACATTGATATCTATATCTATAAATAGATCTCAACATGGATAAATTTCAAAAATATGTTTGGTGGACAAAGACAAGAGGCAGAATGACAGGAATTCCATGACACCGTTTATGTAAATTAAAATATACACAAAGCAAAGGGGACTTTGGATTTCTTTTTTTTTTTTTTTTGATGGTCTTGGGGGTTGAACCCAGGGCTTGGCCCAGGCTAGACTAGGCTCCGCCACTGGGCCACACCCCAGCCCTAGATCACTTCTTAACATGGGTCCCCGAGACAGACGATGCTCACTCTCAAACGCCAAGTGCCCTAGGTGGAAAATAAGGGCGATTCTGTCTTATGTCTTTTCTCGTCTTCCAGGGCTGTGGCGGCCAGCGTTTCCCATCTTGAGTGCTACTGTCCTTGGAACACTGTTAATCACTACAAAGAAATAAAAGGAAATCAAGCCGGGGGCGCAGTGGGGGCACGCCTGTCATCCCAGCGGCTCCGGAGGCTGAGGCAGGAGGATCGCCAGTTGGAGGCCAGCCTCAGCCACTTAGTGAGGGCCCTGAGCAACTTCTCCCTTTCTCTCAGAACAACATAAGCATGTTCTTTGTTTTGAGTTGCTTTTCTCTTGTGTGTGATCCTCCTGGTACGTTCCACACTTCTGATCTTGGGCTCATCATTTCCCTGGGTGGCTCTGCTCACACAGGACAGAAGGGGAGAAGAGACCCAACAGGGTCCCCAAGCTGGCTTTCCCTGCCTCCCTGGGTACATCCGTCCTAGATGTCAAAAGGTCTACATTCCAGTCCAACCAGGAATAATGTCCCCGTCATCAAATTTGAAACCAAATTGCAGCAAAGACATGCTTTTTTTTTTTTTGCTTCCAAAAAGCAAATAGCTTTTTCTTTTCTTTCTCATTTTTTTTTTCGTCCAAACAAAACATCCTCTTAGGAAGTTATGTGCAATTTGCAATATTTACTTTCCCTTTATTTAATAACAGGAAAGGGTTTGCTGAACTTTTTGTTGATTTTTGCATTTCTTTATTAAAATTCTTAAAGGGGGGTTTTGGGGGGAACTTAATCAGCAAAAAAAAAAAAAAAAAAAAAGAAAAGAAAAACCTCCTCTGCATTCCACAGGAATGGAGGAAACTGGCTGTTTGTTTCAGAGCTGGTTCGGATAGGAACTGGCAATTGGTCCTGTGTTCCAGAGCCTTCTCTGCTGTCCCCGTCTCTGAATCCTAGCCCCCCAGGGCAGCTCTTCTGTGTGCATTTAGCCAATGAGGTAACTGAAGTTCCAAGAGGTGGGCAATTTCTAATTATCCAAGGCCCAGAGAGGTCAGGGGTTTTGCTAAAGGTCACACAGCTGGAGGGTGGCAGAGTTGAGATCCTAGCTCTGCTTTGCCTCCTCACTGGGGGGCCAAGAGCAAAAAATTATGATTCCTGTAATGGAATAACATCTTTCGTTTCAAAGTTTCAAATTCGGGTAGCTTTTATATTATCATCGTAATAGAAATCATGATGTTTATAGACATTATATGGTTGTTACGTCTGCTTTAGCCTGGGCATGGTGGTGCACACCTGTCATCCCAGCGGCTTGGGAGGCTGAGGCAGGAGGATCGCAAGTTCAAAGCCAGCTTCAGCCAAAGCGAGGCCTCAAGCAGCTCAGTGAGACCCTGTCTCTAAAGAAAATGCAAAATAGGGCTGGGGACGGGGCTCAGGGGTCGAGTACCCCTGGGTTCAATCTTCGGTACCAAAAAAAAAAAAAAAAAATCACACAAGGTATTTCACATCAAAGTTCTCGTGATCCAGCCCGACGGGATGCTCTAGAAAGCCAAACTCTCACACATTCTGGCAAAGACCCTAAGGCCCAGAAATGACACTGGCCGGAAGCTGACATTTGAGCTGGGTATTAAAGAACAAGAGGGCAGGTTGGTGGGGGAGGGTATTCTAGAGAGGAGCAGCTACCGAGCAGAGGCCCAGAGGTGTGACCATATGTGTCACATTCAAGAACCATCAAGCTAGGCACAGTGGGTGCATGCTTGGAACTCCAGCTCCTGGGGAGGCTGAGGTAGGAGGACGGCAAATGGGAGGCCAGCCTGGCAACTTATTGAGATCTTGTATCAAAATGAACTCAATAAAAAGGGTTGGGCGGGGGGCTGGGGATAGAGCTCAGTTGGTAGAGGGCTTGCCTCACATGCACAAGGCCTGGGGTTCAATCCCCAGCATCCCCAAAAAATAAAGAATAAAAAGAGGCTGGGGGTGTAGCTCAGTGGTAGAGAACTTGCCTATCAGGCATGAGGCCCTGGGTTTGGTTCTTAACACTGGGGAAAAAATTTCAGCAGAAGCCAGGCTGAGAGTCAGCTACTTGGGAGGCTGAGGTGGGAGGATCACTTGAACCCAGTACTTTGAGGCCAACCTGGGAAACCCAGCAAGACCCCATCTCATAGATCAAAAAACCATCCAGTAGTCGGCTAGAGACAGAGCAAGTCTGGAAAGAAAAGTTAGGGTCAACTGTGAAGGGCCTTGCCTTCTGTCCTTAGGAATTTGGATTTTTCTTAAGGCTGGCCTCCCACTTGCAATCCTCCTGCCTTAGCCTCCACTCTGGCTGGGATTACAAGTGTGTGCCATCAGGCCTGCCTGGATGTGGTCCTCTATTTAAAGAGAGACTGCATCCATCTGAAGAAAGGTTGGAGAGCCCGGGAGGCAGAAGAAGGAAGAGGGGAGAAGGCTCTCTCAGGCCAAGGATTCAGTGGATCCCAGGGGTAGGGTCTGTCCTGCCTCGATTCCACAGAACCCTGGCACCCCGTCCCCCACCCCTCCCTGCACCCACTCTGAGCTCCCCGGGCGTCCACATCCATCGTTCTGATTTGAACTTGGCTTTCTGTGGAGTGTGCCTACAGGGAGCTGACGTGTTGGCTGAGGAGACGTGTATCCGGTCCCCTTTGGCAGTTACATTTCTCTCGTTGTAAATTAGTAAATTGGGAACAGACGATTCATAGAAGAAGCCATACCAATGACTAATAAGCCTATGAAGGAAAAAAGAAAAAAGTTCATCCTCACCAGGATTCAAAGAAATGTAAATTCAAACCAAAACTGAGACTTGTTTCCAATCAATTAAGTCAGAAAGGATATAGTATTATTATTATTATTATTATTATTATTATTATTATTATTATTATTTTGCAGTAGGACTAGGGATGGAACGCAGGGACTCACACATGCTAGGTAAGCCCTCTCCCACAAAGCTACATCCCTAACCCTCTTCATTTTACTTTGAGACTGGCTCTTGCTAAGTTGCTGAGGCTGGCCTCAAGCTTGCAGTCCTCCTGCCTCAGCCTCCTGAGGAGCTGGGATGACAGGTGTGCGCCACCACCGTGCTCGGACACATATTAATTTTGGTTGTTGTTGTTAGTTGTCGATGGATGTTCATGCTCCACCGTGTTGGATAATGTTCGTGACGATGACTTGTTCAGCTCTGGCTGATACCGTCATGCCCTAGGCCCAGAAGCACCAGGTTCTGAAGGTTTCTTGAAAATTACAGAAGAGAAAAATTCAATTGAAACAGGTCTGACCATCGTCTTAATTTTTTAAAGATTTTTTTCTTTAAATATATATATATATATATATATATATATATATATATATATATATGGCTGATTTTTCAACAAGAGGGTCCCCAGGCCCTAGTTGTGTGAAGACACTGTTTAAGAGTTCAGGCCCTGCTGAGTGGAGTGGCCCACGCCTGTCTTCCCAGCGACTCAGGAGGCTGAGGCAGGAGGATCGCGAGTTCAAAACCAGCCTTTTGAGACCCTGTCTCAAAAATTTAAAAAAAAATCAAAAGGGCTGGGGATGTGGCTCAGTGATGAAGTGCCCCTGGGTTCAATCCCTGGTACCAGAAAAAGAAAGAGTTCAGGCCTCAATCTCAGGATCCCGCCACTGATTCGCTGTGTGGCCTCGGGCCAGTGACTGCCCCTCTCTGAGCCTCTTTGGGTTTCTTGGTCTCTGTTGGGAATAACACGGGTCCCGACTGCAGCTGGGTTTGGGTGGAGGGATGATGTAGGATGATGCTGATGAGGCTCTGAGCCCAGAATCTGGCCCATGTGAATGTGGCCTCCAGATGGGCCTCTCCCCAGCCGGGAACAGGTCCTTCCCATAATAGTCTGATTCCCTTGTGTGACAACTCCCGTGCACACGCGGAGCCCCAGGACGTAACTGCTTACTTGGGGGTCTTATTGAGGACCAGCAGTGGATTCCCCATTTCCTCAGGGCAGTTGGGTCACAGCGTCCCCTTTGGCCACCAGAAGGGGGACACGTGCAGAGCCAAACTGACCCCTCTCTTTTTACGGCTAAGAAACCCCTCAGGTCCCAGAGGGGCGGCTGGCTGACAGATGTCGCTGAGGTTTCCGACTGTGTAAGGGGGCCTGGCCTCTCCGGTCCATGTGGGCCTCCATACTGGAGGCCAGGTGCCGGGAGAGGCTTCTCGGGGTGGGGAGCACATCTGGAGCCGAGGGAGGCAGCCCCAACGGTCCCCTGGGCTGGCTGACCTTATTGGGTCCCCTGGGGACTCCCTGCTAGAGGTGGGCGAGGCTTTGCAGGTGGCCAGAGGACCAGGGGGCGTGGGGGGCGGGGGCGAGGCCCACACGGTGAGGTTCACGGTTACGGGCAGGGTGACTCATCTGTGCCAACAGGCTGGTGAGACATAGAGAAACCCCGGGTACAGGAAGATGAAATAGGGTGACAGGTTCGAAAACAACCCATCCACCCCAAGGTGCAGCTCTGGCTTCCGACAGAGCCGGGTTCAAGGGCTGAGCCGCTGGGATTGACCTGTGACCTTGGGCAAGTGGCTTCACCGGTCAGAGTTTGTGTTTGCTCATCTGAAAGATGGGAATGGTCTAGGGGAAGAACCCAGGGGTACTTAACCACTGAGCCACATCCCCAGCCCCCTTTTTTATTTAAAAAAAAAAAAAAAATATATATATATATATATTTTATCTAGGCACAGAGTTTCATTGAGTTCCTAAGTGAGTTTAAGTTGCTGAGGCTGGCCTCCAACTTTCCATCCTCCTGCCTCAGCCTCCCAAGTGGCCGGGCACACGGGCATGACATTTTATCTGAACTTTTTTTGCAGCTTTTATCAGGCTAGGCCTGGCATTCGCCGCTATTTCATGAATGTACTTTATGGTCCCCGGTGGGCAGGGACGTCTGCAGGACAGGGCCTGGGTCTTAACTCATCTCAGTAAACCCCTAGCACAGATGCAATGGCTCCTTAATGTCTGTGATTTGGGGAAATTCTGTGCATAACTTGGATTTTGGTTTACTCGGAAATCACGCAGGTTTACTAAGGGTCACTACTTTGGCAGAGTAGTAAAGGTGGGCTGGTTTAGTGGCCTTAGGAACCCTGACACCCTCCTTTAAAATACTGCACTACTGGGCCGGGGCGGTGGCTCCGTGGCAGAGCGCTTGCCTAGCATGTGTGAGGCCCTGGGTTCGAGTCTCACCACCGCATAGAAATGAATAAAGTCAAAGGTTTTCCTGCTCAGCTCCAAAAACTCTGGATAAGGGGTTTATGGGATCCAAGGGCCCCAAGACCCAAATGCATGGGAAATACCAGACCTTCCCCAAACTGTACCCGTCACAGTCATCAAAGGACAGCCGTCTCAGGACGGCCGGCTGCACCCACAGAGTTGTCACCTTGCAGGTGACAATCTTGCTGGAAGTCTTCCATGAGCGCAGAGCCAGAGGGAGCTGGTAGGGGGTGGGGGGTGGCATGGGCGGGTATGTGGCCAGCAGGGGGCCTGGTCAGGGGCCCTCCGTGGACCCGACACTCCCTCATCCTGACTCAGGCCGGGGCTGTAGGACGCTGTGTTTGGGGGACAGGATGGGACAGGGGTTCTCGGCCTCAGCCTAGTCCCCAGGGAAGACTCTTCAACCCAGGACCTTGGAGGGGCCTAACTGGACTCCTGCGTGTCTGCGAAGACCGCTTCCTGTTTGTGGTCTTAGGCCATAAGATGGATCAAATGCGCGGTGGCTTCATCTACGGGGAATGTTTGCTAAAGAGCAGGGCAGGGCCCCGGGTACGGAGCCCTATCGCCAAACCATCAGCAAAGGCTCCAAGAGATGAAACCAGAAAAGTTCTCCCACTCTCTAGGACGGGAGAACCCGGCCTGCCCTTGAGTGCACCTTGGGACATGGCCTTCCAGGGCACAGGCTGTCCCTTTGAAGAATAGGAGAGGAGGATAGGGCCCGTCAAGGGTAGAGAGGGATGAGCAAGACCTGGGCAGGTGGTAGGTGCTCAAGAACACCCTCTCTCTCTCTCTCTCTCTCTCTCTCTTCCTCCTTCCCTGTTTTCTTTCACCGGGGATTGAACCCAGGGGTGCTCAACCACTGAGCCCCATCCCCAGCTCTTTTTCTATTTTATTTAGAGACAGGGTCTCGCTGAGTTGCTCAGGGCCTTGCTACGTTGCTGAGGCTGGCTTTGAACCCGCGATCCTCCTGCCTCAGCCTCCTGAGCCTTTGGAGGACAGTCACGTGCACTTAGGTAGCCGTGCGATGTTTGCAAGGCTTTACCTGCGCTGCGGCAAGCATCCAGACTCCCCTTTTCCTGGGTGGGTAATATTCCACGATAAGGCTGGCCCACCTTTGGCTTATTCTTGAATCCGTTGGTGGACCCTTGGTTTGTCTCTGCTCCCGTGTTCTGAAGACGGCGACGACCATTTCCCTGTTGAAAGCACCTTGGCGTGGGCGCCTTCATCTCAGGGCAAAGGGTGTATTTCACGCCCCCACTTTGGAGGGGGAGAAGACAGTGTCCATCACGAAGGGTCCCCTGTGTGGCATGTGGGGGGGGGGCTCGATGGCCACATTCACCTCCATTTCCAGGGCTGATCTCTCAGAGGGAACAGAGAGGGAGGTGTTGGTAGTGGAAAATCAGCAGAATAAGCCCAGAGCGTTTGGGTGTGGGGGGGGGGGCGGAGTAAGGCAGACAGCTTACTTAGCGGTTTGCAGGGTGTGTCCGCTTTGGTTATTTTAGCACACTGGAACCTCTTGGCTTTGATTTCCTTTAATTAGCGTTCCCCACTCACGGTGACAGGTCACCATCTCTAGGAAGTGTCCCAGACACTCTGCCCAGCAGGCGGACATCCCAAGACGCTCATTCCTAATGGCTCAAATGCACCCTCTTCTCCATCCCCAGACCCAATGTAGGGGTTGGCAAAACATTTTTGTTTTTTAAATCACTGAGCCCCCTCCCCAGCCATTTCTTTGGGCTTTTATTTAGAGACAGGGTCTCCCTGAATTGCTTAGGGCCTCACTAAGTGGCTGAGGCTGGCCTCCAACTCACAATCCTCCTGCCTCAGCCTCCTGAGCGGCTGGGATGACAGGTGTGCATGGGACCTAAGCAGTTTCTACCTCCAGTACTTTGACTTTTCATTCCCTGCCTTCCCTCCCAACACTCAATAAGTATATTATTTACAAAATATCTCTATCGCCTAGCAAACGTCTCTCTGGGAAGAATTAAACGGTTACACATTAAAACTCTTTAAAAATTCAGGCATGCAAACTGGCGCTCGTGGGCCGCCTGCCACAGAGCTGTTGGGAGTCTGTTTAGAAGCAAAACAAGTAACGGAGGCTTCTGACTCTCTGGAAGGAGACGGGGCGGCAAATCCGGGCACCACCGGAGTCCACAGAGCTGTCACCATTAGGGGTGGGGGGATTTGCTAAATGTGATCAGGATGCTTTTTATGGGGGACCCAGGGATGCTCAACCACTGAGCCCCATCCCCAGCCCTGTATTGTATTTTATTTAGAGACAGGGCCTCACTGAGTTGCTTAGTGCCTTGCTAAGTTGCTGAGGCTGGCCTCCAACTTGCAATCCTCCTGCCTCAGCCTCCTGGTTACTGGGATCATAGATGTGGGCCACCATGCCCAGCCATAGTACACTCTTCAGAGAGTACCTTGACCTCTCTTAGGATTGGGCAGAGAGAGCAAGGCTGGGCATGGCCCATGGACATGTGCCAGGTACCAGAGTGTCTCCTGGTAGCACTTCCAGGAGACACTCCAGTCTGCTGTAGTACCCATGTCCTCCTCTCAGGGTTACCCGGCTCTGTAATGCCTGTGCAGTCAGGAGGAGGGACTGACTCTCCTCCCGTCTCCATGAACCATGAATTCTGGCAGGACATCGTGGCACAGGCCTGTCATCCCAGCAGCTCAGGAGGCTGAGGCAGGAGGATTGCAAGTTGGAGGCCAGCCTCCGTGAGTGAACTGCACAGGAAAATGACCGGTGCTCAGCTGGGGTGGCACCATCTCCTGAGTTCACGGGTCCCTCCTGACCCCAGTGTCTAAGCCTGATTGACAGCTCTCACAGCCACACAAGGCTCTGGGAACCGGGCCTGCTTACACCTCTTGCTTTTTCAGCAGGGTGTGTGTGGGGGGAAACCGAGGTGCAGATTGGTGCCCGACTTGCCCAGCCTCTGGGGTCAAGAAAGGGCATAGAGTCTTTGGGTTCCCAAATCCCTGTCGAAGGTTTACCTCTCACCACGGGTTGGGAGAAGGGGCACATCTCTGCAGGGTCTTCACTTCGGACCTCCCATTTTGCAGATGAGGAAACCGAGGTTCCACATAAAGAAAGGCCCGTCCACCGGAGGCCGCCTTCCAAATCTGAACACAGACTTGGATCCAAAAATACAAACAACAAACAAACAGAAAACCCGTGTCTGCGCTGGTGGCCACAGTGGACCGCGTCTTGCTGAGCAGGGACAGAGGAAGACCCAGGCCTCTGGAGATGGCAGTGGTCTCCTCCCTGCTGTGGCCCGTGGCTTGCAAAATCCCACCGTTTGGAGCCAGTTTCTGCAATGCAGCGATTGAGGCCGGGCCAGGCCACAATGCACTGGGACAGATGATTCAGATCCCAGCTTCAGCCCCAGGACAGCCAGGGGAAGTGGCCCGTCCCCCCCCCAGAAGGCACCCACTTCCTCCCAGGCCCAGGACAGAGGGGGCCGTCCTACTATCTATCTCCCGGGTGAGCGCCGTGGCTCCTTGGGCCCGGCCCCAGGTACCCGGGGTTTGTTTTATGGATGGGTCTGTCGTGAGTCAATATGATATTTCCTGTGAGAACTCGATTTCCCTGCATTGTTCCTGGAGTCTGTGTGTGTGTCCCAGCACGTAGTCCCCAATCACCACCCTGTCGTCGTCGGCCGTGCCTCTGGGGGCGGGGAGCAGGGGCCGGGGGAGGCCAGACTGGGGTTGTTCCTGTCCCAATATGCCCAGCCTCACTTCCACCCATGGTGTGTCAGGGGGTGGCTCTTTGCTTGCTGAAGCCACATCCATCTGTCATCTCTAGAAGGGAAGCATGCTCTTTTTTTAAAAAAAAAAAAAAAAAAAAAAAAAAAAAGTTGAGACAGAGTCTTGCTAAGTTCCTGAGGCTGGCCTCCAATGTGCGATCCTCCTGCCTCAGCCTCCCCTCCATCGCGGGGATTACAGGCCCCTGCCACGGCGCCTGGCTCTCTTCTGAGGTTTGCAGGCCCAGTCTCCATTTGGCCGTCAAAGCCACCAGCGTGCCTTGCTCAGACTACCCCCCTTGGGGACCTTTCCATCAGAGCCACCGGGTTTCCCAAGAAGGTTCTAGAACACAGAGGAAATTGCCCTGGTGCTAAGAGATGACGGTGGGTA
This sequence comes from Callospermophilus lateralis, assembly GCF_048772815.1. Lineage (NCBI taxonomy): Eukaryota > Metazoa > Chordata > Mammalia > Rodentia > Sciuridae > Callospermophilus > Callospermophilus lateralis. The sequence continues at coordinate 4,430,609 of NC_135324.1, forward strand.
TTAGTCAGTAGCTTACCCAAGAGTTTTAAAAGAAGAGGAAAGAAGGAGAAGAGACGTTCTCCCTGGTTTCTGGTCTTGCTGCCCACTTCCCTGTCTGTCCCTTGTCCCCACCATGTCACCCAGGGACGGCCCCACGCCTGTCCCTCCGAGCTCGCCCGGCTTCGTGATATCTCTTGTTATTTCTTTCGAGTCTCATTTACATCTATCTTCTGCCGCCATGGAACTTTCCAGTGGGCAGAAGGCGATGTTTCCACGTGGGTTCCGAGGCCCGCCCCACGCCCCCTTCATGAGGTGTGGCCCTTAGAGAAGGGTCAACAGAGGCGCCCAGGTGGGAGAAAGCAAGGACCCCCAGATGGTAGGAGCCTTGCAATCCCGGGGTGGTGACCCAGAGAGAAATTCCAGGTCTCGGTTAGGCCCTGGGAGCTGTGCCTGACCTTTCTCTTATCCTGGACCACGGTCCCTGGGGACGCAGTCGTTAGAAAGAAAAAAGAAAAGAAAAAAGAGAAAACGAAAATTTGAGACTCAGTGGTTTCTTCTCAGCTGCAGATTCCACAGATGGGGAAACTGAGCCCAAAGAATTAAAAAAAAAAAAAAGGGCCTACGGTTGCTGAGATTCAACACCACCACGGCCTGATTTCAGAGCCTGGGTTCTGCTGGGTACCGTGGAGGGCCGTGGGGCGTGCGTCTGTCATCCCAGCAGCTTGGGAGGCTGGGGCAGGAGGATCGCAAGTTGGAGGCCAGACTTAACAAATTAGGGAGGCCCTAAGCAACTGAGTGAGACCCTGTCTCAACATAAAAATAGAAAAGGGCTAAGGAGGGCTGGGGTGTGTGGCTCAGTGGCAGGGCGCTTGCCTTGCACACGTGAGGCACTGGGTTCAATCCTCAGCACCAGAATAAAAAATATTTAAAAGAAAGAAAGAAAAGGGCTAAGGATAAGGCTCAGTGGCAAAGTGCCCCTGGGTTCCACTCCTAGTACCCTCCCTTGCCTGCCCCTCAGAAAAGCCTGGGTTCTTTGCACTCATGGGAAGAAAGTCCCAGAGACCTGTAGTCATGCATTGTGATTCCAAATTGCGGCTCCACTGTTCTAAGCTGTGTGTCCGTGGGCAAGTTTCTTGACCTCTCTGGACCTGAGTTTTCTTTATGGGCAAATGGGGGGAAGCAGAATATCTCCTGCAGAGGGTCCATGGGTGGATTCCAAAGACGGCGTTCAGGAAGGAGAAACAGCCCGGTGTATGGCATAGGGTAAGTATTTAGGGAAAGTTGGCTAATCCTGATCATTTCACCATCTTGCTCAGCGCCCCCACGGGCCCTCAGAAACTTGGAAGTGAAAAAGATTTTAATTAAACAAAACCAGCTCGGGCCCCACGTGGAGATGCCCGGACGGAGGCAGCTTTCTAAGAATGTGGTGCAACACCCCTACCCTGGGGTATCGGCTCCCTGCTTGGTGGATGGAGCAACGGCCCGGCTTGCTCAAGGTACCCAGGACGGGGCCAGGCTGTTCCCTCCTCCCCTGCCCCAGAATTTCCCAACAGGATCCGGACAGACACATTTCTTCAGCGTTTAGGGGAGACAATGTCCTTCCTGCCCTTGCTCAGAGGGTGCCCCCTGGGTGATATAGGCTGGCTTTGTGACTTGGGGGTAGCCAGGAGCCCCACTTCTCTGCTGGTCAGCGGTTCTCAGCCATCTAGGAAGCCTCTGGCCTCCACGAAGATGGGGTAGAGACCAGGAAGGAAGATGAGTTCTCACGGTGCCACCTGCTTTGTATGTTCTCTCTGTCTCTGGGCGGGGGACTTCACCCCGGACGTCGGGGCTGAAGTCCTGCTGACTTGGCTAAGTTGTCCCAGGGACGAGAGGATCCGGCTCGTTGTTCATTCGGCTCCTGTGGAGGGCAGGTGGCGAGGACAGAGGCCAAGGGACACTCTGAGTCCCAAGAAGTCCCCGGTCTGCAGCCCCTCTGCTGGAGGTCCTAATGGTGAGGGTGACATTAAAACATGTCACCAGTAGCGGCACGTTTGGATTGCTGAGGCAGGGAACCCGTCACTAAGCACTGATGTGGATCAATATGAAGGGACGAGGAGGGCAGAGGCCATTCGTTCCTCTGTCACAGCTCCCGGCTGCTGTGACAGCTCATATTAGTGACACCTCAGTGGGGGGTGGAGACGCTGGGAAGGTCACTCTTTGGCTGGTGGCTTCCGTGGGTGAGCCGAGCCCCATGGTCCACCTGGACTCCAGGCCCAGAGATTCCCAGACCTGGGCCACCCCCCGGGGACATTGCTGTCACTGACTCGCTGCTGGCTCCGGCTCTCCCGCCCCTGCACGTGTCCCTCATGGCCGACTGCACACCTTTCCGCAGAGGGTCGCTCTGGCTTAGCCCAGGGACCAAGGGGTGAACGCTGGCCCCGCTGTGCTCCACGCACGGGCCGCACACTGTGTGTCTGGGGGGGGGTTGTGCTGCTGTGACAGGGCGCCTGAAACAGGGCCACCTCGGGGACAGAGGTTTACTTGGCTTTTGGTTCTGGGAAGTCCAGGGTCCAGGGGCTGCATCTGATGGGGGCCCTTCGTGCTGTGCCATAATGTGGTGGACGGCACCACAGGGAGGGAGAGACGGGGAGGGGGAGGGGGAGGAGGAGGGGGAGGAGGGGGAGGGGGAGAGGAGCAGGAGACGCTGAGAAGGTCACTGTTTGTTGGCTTCAAACTGGAGGAGGACGAAGAGGAGGAGGAGGGAGGGGGGAGGAGGGAGAGGAGGAGGGAGGGGAGGAGGAGGGAAAGGAGGAAAGGGAGGAGGGAGAGGAGGAGGGAGGGGAGGAGGAGGGAGAGGAGGAGGAGGGAGAGGAGGAGGGAGAGGAGGAGGAGGGGGAAGAGTAGGGAGGGGAGGCAAGAGAGAAGGAGGGGGAGGAGGAGGGAGAGGAGGGAGGGGAGGAGGAGGGGGGAGGAGGATGAAGAGGAGAAGGAGGGAAAGGAGGAAAGGGAGGAGGGAGAGAAGGAGGGAGGGGAGGAGGAGGGAGAGGAGGAGGGAGGGGAGGAGGAGGGAGAGGAGGAGGAGGGAGAGGAGGAGGAGGGAGAGGAGGAGGGAGAGGAGGAGGGAGGGGAGGAGGAGGGAGACGAGGAGGGAGAGGAGGAGGAGGGGGAAGAGTAGGGAGGGGAGGCAAGAGAGAAGGAGGGGGGGAGGAGGGAGAGGAGAAGGGAGGGGAGGAGGAGGGAGAGGAGGAGGGAGGGGAGGAGGGAGGGGAGGAGGAGGGGAAGGAGCCCCAGTCCTCCCCACAGTAGGGCCTCTCCCTGCACTGCTGCCCTCAACCATTTCCTGGGGGCGGGGCCCTCCTGGCCCAAACACCTGTTAAAGGGCCCACGTCTCAACAGGGTGGCCCTGGGAATCACAGTTTCCAACACGGGAACTCTGGGGGACTAATTCGCACCACGGCACCCTCGGAGGCCAGCTCAGGCAGCAGTGGCTTAAGTCAGCCACTCTCCAGGGACCCTCAGATCCTTGATCCTGCAGCCTCGGAGCTAGAGAGTCAGGCCACCTAGGGCGGGGATGAGGGTGGAAGTGAGCCGAGGAGGACGGAGAGGAGCCCAGCAACAGTTTCTTCTTAAATCAGCTTTTGCCCCAGAGAAGAACTGACCGGCATCCCTTCCCCGAGGCCTATGCTCCCAGAGGTGTGCAGCTGGGGTCCTCTGGACAAAGGGGAGTCGGGGTGGGGGGCAGATGGAACAGAGATGGAAAGGAAAGGCTGTGCTCACGGACACCCGGGGAGCAAGGCTGCCTGGTGACCTTGTTTCTTTTTTGGTGGGGGGAGGTACCAGGGATTGAACCCAGGGCTCTTACCCACTGAGCCACATCCCCAGCCCTTTTTAATTTTTATTTTGAGACAGACTTTCCCCGAGATGCTTTGGGTTGCTGAGGCTGGCCTCTAACTTGGGATCCTCCTGCCTCAGCCTCCTGAGCCACTGGAATTATAGGCATGTGCCACCGCACCTAGCAAAAATGTCTCTATTTTTATACTCAAGTGTTCTATGGGACAATTTCCTACCCTCTTATACAGGCATAGAAGAATCCACTGAAGAGCTGGGGATGGGGCTCAGGGGTGGAGCTCAGGCTCAGCCTGCACAAGGTCCTGGGTTGATCCCCAGCCGTAAAAAGAAGAAGAAGAAACAAAACCAAACACAACAAAACATTTGAGATGATGAAGCAGGTTTCTAAACAGCAGTTGGGTTAAATGATTATGTAAATGTACGCACCCCCTGAGACAAAAACTTGGGGAGATCTTAGTGGCGCTTGAAGCTCAGTGGTTGAGCTGCAGTTGAATTTCTCATTTCTAGTTTCTCCTTCCTCCTTTTGAAATGAGTATTTGAAATGAATCTGCATGAAGCACAGAATTTCCTTCTCTATTGACTCTAGTTTTTTGTTTTTTTTTTCCCGGTATAGTAAAATGAATTGTAAGGAAAAACTAAATAAGATGTTTTCTAGATGGAATCTGTGCCTCCCACGGCCCCCTGGCCAGGCCCCTGGACAGATGGGAGGCAGAGTGGCCACTGGGGAGGTGGATGGCTCAGCAGAAGCCTAGAGGGGCCAGAGATCCTGAATTAGGGAGAAGGCATTGAGCAATGTTTGGCTGGGCAGGGGGGGTGGGACCCGATCCCCACGGCTGTCCATCAAATCCTCACCCACCCTGACACGAGCGTGTGCATCAGACTTTTGCAAACGTGCCCTTATCTACCCCCGAAGGCTCTGCAGCCCTGGGGCCCTGAGAGCTAAATACATGGGGTGCTCTCCCGGGGTCACTGAGCAGCGGGTTTCGTTCAACAAGCATTTATTGGGTCCCTGCTCTGCTCCGCTCTGGGATGTGGAGATGAAGGTGATAGGGTTGGTGGAGGGGAGGAGGGTGAGCTTCTGCAGATAGATCTAGTTCCAGTTCTGCCTCTTCCTGGCTGGGCAGCCTTTAGCAAGACCCTTGACCTCTCTGAACTTCAGTTCATTCTTCTATAAAAATGAAGAGAATGTGACGGTTTTCTGCAGGGGACTGTGGCCAGGCTTAAATGAGGGTGATGGTGTAGGCGAAGCGTCCTCAGCCTGAAGACTGACCAGGAGATGCTCCGTGGAGGTCATGCCCTATGTCCCACTCCCGGGGCTCCAGAGACTTCTTTACCTCCCGAGCCAAATGCCCCCAAGACTATTTTCACAATAGTAGTCATGATAATGGTAATAATAATGGAGATAAAATTGCTCATTAGGCACTAGTTAGTATCAGAGCAGAGACAGCATTTTAGTTCCCCGATAACACTGAGCAAGAGGTCACCATACCTATTTTACAGAAAAGGATACAGAGGGCCACAGAGGCCACGTGATCTAAGGCCACCCAGCTAGAAATTGGCGGGGGGGGGGGGAACTTGACTGATTGTCTTGGTCTTGGCCAAGAAACTATATTCTGCTCCAACCTGATAGATGCCCACATGGCTCTGTCCGGGGAGCTGGGGGTACCCAGACACACAGGCTGATGGGAGCTAACACATCAAGGTGGATTCTCAGAGGTAGTGATAGTCGTACTGGGCCTTGAAGATCCTGTTGGAGTTTTCTGGCCTCTATGTGGGACAGATGCATGGGTTTAGAGGCCAGGGACTGCCATAGTTTGGAGCTTGACTTTTTTCCAAAGGCCCATGTGTTTAGGCTTGGTCTCCAGGTCTGTAGCGGAACCTCAGTGGGTGGGGCCTAGCGGAAGGCAGTTAGGTCATTGGGGGCGTGTCCTTGAAGGGTGCTGTGGGACCCTTCCCCTTCCTGTCTCTCCTTCCACCCACCATGGTGTGAGCAGCTTTCTCTGTCACAGGCTCAAAGACATAAGGGGACAAGAGATGGTGTGCTGCGACCCTGAGCCAGGGTGAGCCTTTCTTGCTTAGAAGTTGATCATCTCAGGTATTTTGTCAGTGACGGAAAGCTGTCGAACGCAGTGGCTGTCCCTTCCCAGAGATCCTATGGTCACGTGGAACTCAAGTTCCTGGTCCCCAGAGCCCCCAATCCCTCGCCCTTCAGGATGGCAGTCGCAGGGGATTAAATTCCCCATCGACACATCCATCAGCTCAATTTCGCTGCTGCACAAAGTTCACAGCTGTACTTACAAGTAGCAGGTCGTGCGTGATACATAGCTACGATTTTATTTGTGAATTAAAAAAAAAACTAAAAGAAAAATAATTTTTTTTTTTTAAAGAAACCCATCAGCATTCTCCGAGGTGAGGGCTCCCCACAGACCCTGCCTTGGGCATCGGCTTGCTGACCTCTCAAGACACCTGCGGCACGGTGAGTCTCATTCCTAGGCTAGGTATGAGGAAACAGATGCTCTCAGGCCAGGGGACTTGCCTGAAGCCACAGAGCTGCCCAGTGGCAGATTAGGTCTTGGGGGCAGGTCTCCTGTGCCCCGTGTTTAACCCCTGCACACCAGGATTGCACAGGGATTCTGCAGTGAACATAGAGGTGGGGGGGGGGCATCCGGCAGCCAGGTCTCCTGCATCTTTAGAATGGAGGGTGTCAGCCGGGTGTGGTGACACAGGCCTGTTTGTCCCAGCACCTCAGGAGGCTGAGGCAGGAGGACGGCGAGTTCAAAGCCAGCCTCAGCAAAAGCGAGGCCCTGCGCGGCTCAGTGAGACCCTGTCTCTCAATAAAATACAAAATGGGGCTGGGGATGGGGCTCAGTGGTTGAGAGCCCCCTGAGATCAATCCCTGGTATCCCCCAACACCCCTCTAAAAAAAAAAAAAACCGGGGGGACAACCCAAGGGCTTCAGTTCTGATCTGGGAACTCCATAACCCTGTGACCTTGGTGGGTGGATACCCCAGCTCTGGGCTCGGTTTCCTCATCTGTCAAGAGGGGATGATGATCTCCCGTCCACTCATCCCAGAAGTGTCGGGGTCCAGGCCCTTGGCCTGGGCCACCAGGACACAGACACCAACACCAGCCTGTTGTGGTGGTATCCAAGGAGCCCGGCGTTGTTTATCGGAGCCTCTGACTGGCAAACCCTTGACCCAAACCGTTGCACAACGGACGGTCCTGATCATATGAGCCTTTGCGCCACAGCTCAGGTCCCCTGAGTGCCCGTGGCCATCTCCTAAGATGCTGAGCTGCGCGAGGGTGGCGGTGATTGCCTCACACGGTGGCAGCTCTTCTTGCCATGGGAGTACAAGAGGCAGCCAAGAGCTCGGCGGAGTCACGCTCATGTGCTCTGTCCCAGCGCGGACCCGCTCTGCTTGGGGATTGCTAAACGTGGCCTTGGGTCCCTGGCACCGTTCACGGAGCTTACGCCAGGGCTGGGGACGTATGTGTTCCCCAGAGCCTACCAAGGGGAGGGGTGCAGATATCTGACCCTGTCCCCCCTCTCTCATTTGACCCCTTTCTACCACAGAGAGACCTGTGCTCCAATTCAGCCTCTACTATTTGTTAGCTGTGTGACCTCGGACGGCCCACCTCCCGTCTCTGAGCCTTAGTTCCCTTGTCTATAAAATGGGGCTTATCAGTCCTAGGGGATTAGGGTTGCTGAGGTTCCACAGCACGACGGGTTTACAAAGTGTCCCACCCAAGACCTGGCCCCGAGTGGGTGCAGAATATGTGTTGGTTTTCTGGTGACCTTGGGTAACCCCCTTTTTCTCTTGGACTTGGGTTTCTTCACATCAAGAGCCTCTTAGCTCTCTTAAGAGTCTCCAAGCTTGTCCAAAATTTGGAATAACAATCACGGGTGGTGTCAGCTATTGGGCCCCAAACGGAGGGCAGAAATCAGGTCAATGTCACTGGGCCACTTGACTGGAAGCAGATCAAGGTGGCAGCAGAACCGAGTCCTGTTGAGGGTCTTCTCTTCGACTGTCTTCTTGCTGAGCCTCACATGACCTTCTTCTGTATCCTTTTGGGGTTATGGCCCCCATTTTTATGATCCCATTTGACTTTCCTTCCCTTCTTGAAGGGCCTGTCTCCTCATACAATCACATTGGCAGCTAAGGGGTTCAACATTATGAAATGTAGGGGACCGATTCAGTCCCATGGAACCTCGTGAGGTGCGCCCTCTTGGAAGGAGATCCCACAGCCCTGGCTGGAGTCTTCAGAGTGGGCAAGAGAGAGGGACCTGGGATTTATTCTCAGGCTCCAGTGCTTGGAGTGGGGGGGTCCCCTGGGATCTAGCACCCTGGGCCAAGAACAGGCTCCCTGAGAGGCCACTCTCTACCCAACGCCCCGTTCTGGGGACTCTTGGTCCCTGGGGGGGGGTCTACCCTGCACCTTGCCCATCCCTTTCTAAATCATCCCTCTGGAGAGAGTGGGCTGGGATCCTCGCATGGTTCCGTGTGTCCTGCTGCAGTTGGATGGAATGCATCCCATGGCTTCTGGTGAGTGGTTTCCAACTCTTGCTCCTCCAAAAAAAAACCATTTCCTTTTCCTTTAGAAACAACCCTGGAGTTTGGGAGAAATCCTCTCCCCAACTTGGTGGAGGGGAGGCTTCAGCCTCTGCCAAGGCAGCGATGGGCACGTGACCCACGGACAAGCTCATTGGCTCGCTGCCTCCCTCCGACACAGTGATTGGTTGGGGGGTGTATCAGGCTGGCCCAATCAGGTTTCTGCCTGGGGAAGCGGGGCGGGAACCCAGCTGCGTGCTGCACAGGACTGGCTTGGGGTGACTCAGTTCAGATGGGCCTCGGCATGTTGGAACAACCTGTCCCCTCAACCACCCGAAGGGTAATCCAGACCTGAGTTTCCCAGAGCCCCAGCAGGCAGGGTTTAGCTGAAGGGCAGTGGGTTTCCACAGGGGTCATCTCAGCGGGGGGCTGTGGTGTCTGATGGGAGGGGGAGCCAGATGCTCCTAGCTTTCTAGACTAATCTTTCCACCAAAGCCTTGTCACTCACTGCCGCAGAGCCTGCCCCACCCCAGCACCCTTTGCCAGAGGCTGGTGATAGCCATGCCTGAAGCCCCTGTGAGGAGAATCGAAGGACCTTTTCCCAGCGCAACTGCTCCTCCAGGGTCTGAAACACTTCCCCATGACAGCTTCCTTTCTTGAGACTTCCCTTTTAAAAAAAGCGCAAACATTCCAGCCTGTGGGTGCCATGGCGCACGCCTGTCATCCCAGCCACCCGGGAGGCTGAGGCCGGAGGATGGTGAATTCAAAGCCAGCCTCAGCAGATTAGCGAGGCCCTCAGCAACTCAGCGAGACCCTGTCTCTAAATAAAATATAAAAGGCGGCCGGGGATGTGGCTCAGTGGTTAAGCACCCCGTGGGTTCAATCGCGTTGCCAATCAATCAACCAATCAGCAATAAAATAAATAAATAAAAAGAGAAATTAAAAAGTGTCCAAGAGCCTTTTAGGGTCGAGGTTCCGCTTCATTTCTCACTCATCTTTCACCTGCACCCCGTGTCCTTTCCCCAGTGGAAGAATGAGTGGCTCCAGAATGTGCCAGGCTTGGTTACACCTCTGGGACTTTGGCACGCCTTGTATCTGGGACATATCCCCCACCTGAACAAGTCCTGTGGGACTCCTAAGACTCGGCTTAGCCAGTGGCCTGCTGGCCTCACTAGACACTGCATTTCTTAAAGGCAAGGTCTACGACAGACTCACCCCAGTGTTTCTAGAACCTGGGGTGTGGTATGCAGTAGGTGCTCAGCGCGATCTCACTGACTGTATAAATGGGTGATGCCAGTGTCCTGGCTGGCCACGGTGTGATGGTGAACTTGCAGACCTTGAGAGAGAATCTGAGTGTAAGCAGCTTGCTTGGGGGTGAAGGGATTACTGTCAAAGGATGAGGAAGCGAGACCTGCAACGGAAGTCCGCCTCCTGAAAGTGTTTGCAGGCCGCTTATGCCACCAGAGATTGGCTTTTGGTCCCACTAGGGAAACTCTGGGAGTCATCATAGAACCTGCATCTTCCCTGGAGAGACAGGGAGCCGGGGTATTTATACTCCATCAGTCTTGGGTTGAGGGCTGTTCTGGGGGAACATGGAGACTCTGGTGGTTTCAATCTGCCTCATGGAAGGGCAGAGAGCAGTATCATGCAACTGGAGAAAGGCCTCAGGCTAAGAAACACAGGGACTGGCAGGTGGAAGTCAGGTCAGGCTGTACCCAGGAGGAAAGGATGAGGGATTTGGGTGAGACTTCTACACTCTACCAGCCTCCTGAACAGTCGCACCTCTGGTCTCCCCATTGCAATCCATGACTCCACATGGCTAGAGGCCAGGGCCTGTGTCATTCAGCTTCAACACTAAATAGTAGAGCCTGTCCCCAAGTCCCCAAGAAGATGCATGCCGAGTTGAGGAGGGGACAGAGGTACCGGTGGCAGGTGCTGGGGAGGAGGCAAGCCGGAGCTGCCCAACGACTTTGAGGCTGGTGACCCAGGTGGCTGGGAAGCAGGGCTCACTGCGCGTGCTCTGTGGGGTGGACAGGCTCCCCATGCCCCAGGGCTGCTGTGGGAACGGGTTCCGCCCTGGGCCAGCGGGGGATTGCGTGACTCCTGGAATGCTGGGGCCCAGGGTGTGGAGCAGAGCAAACGCCATTAGCCCTATCAGTGATCTGGCGGCGCAGATATGGAAGTTTGAGGAGGCCCAGCGGGCTCTGCCCAACTGTAAAGAGACGTGATTGAGGCGGGTCATGGGGAGGTGGCGGTGATTAAGGGGGGGGGGGGCGGGTCCTGCTGACTTCCTGCATGGCTGGTAGTGGTGACAGAGGATGGGGTGTTACTCACAGTCCCAACCCGCCCACCCGGCCCATAAAACCCAGGGGCAGACAGTTTGCAAGGGGACCTCCAGCCAAGAGCCGAGTCCCTTGGGGCTGGAATTGGGGTGACCCCCCTCCCCCCCCAGAGTGACTTGAATCTTGGCCGTACCTGCCCCGAGGCCTGTCTCCGGGGACACAGGTTCGGAGACAGCATCTCCAAGCACAGTCCCTTTCTGATCTCTAGTGAATGCAAAGCACTTTCTCCTCCCCTGATGTCACGGGATCCATCCACTGGCCACAAAATGGTGACGGCCTGCCTGGATGAGAAAAGTCAAGGCCTCTCAAGTTTTCAGGCTTGAATCAAAAAAATGAGGGATGGAGAGGAAGGATGGGCAGAGACTGAGAGCAGGGGCCTGAATTTCCACCGCAGCAAATCTAGGTCTGGGCTCTGGCTCTGGTCCAGGGATGGGGAGGGGAGGGGGAGAGGCCTGGGGAGTTTCCTGGGCTGGGAACCGAGGCAGGAATCTGTATACAGAAGGCACTTAAGAGTGAAAGGACTTTGCCCTCCACGGGAGCCACCCCGCCATCTGTCTGGGCCGTGCGCTGCGGCTTCCTGATCATAAAACTCTCTCTACGGGGGTGAGATAGCTCTGGGGAGTTTTCCTTTTGAGTGACAGGAGAGAATAAAGTCCTCTGAGGGAGGAGCCGGGCACAGCCCTGGCCTGTGTCAGCCTGTGGGGAGTCACCGGTGGCAGTGGCCGTGGGGGATGGGGGTCCCTTCTCTGGATATCTCGCCACCCTCCGATCTTGGAGGTCCTGGGCTCTGCCAGTGGGGAGCATAGTCGAACTCAGGGGGTGCGAGATACTCATCGAACTCAGGGGGTGCTCGACCACTGAGCCACATCCCAGCCCTATTTTGTATTTTATTTAGGGACAGACTCTCACTTAGTTGCTTGGTGCCTCGCTTTGGCTGAGGCTGGTTACGAGCTTGAGATCCTCCTGCCTCAGCCTCCAGAGGCGCTGGGAGGACAGGTGTGAGCCACTGTGTGGCTGGCTGGTCTTCTCCATTACCATCACTCTCTTCAGACTGTCACTTCCTTCCATGGCTCCTGCGTCCCTCCAGCCTCTCCTCTGCCCCTCTCACCTCTAGTGCCCATGTACCTCACAGCCACCTAGACACACTGGCCTGGGTGTCCCACGGGGACTTCACCCTCAGAATTGCTACAGCAGAATTTGTTGTCCCCCCCCCCCCCCGCCACCTCTTGTAGCCTCCTGGTGGTCTTCCCACCTTCCAATCCACTCCTAATCCGCTCAGTGGCTGACAGAGGGGTCGTTCCAGTGAATACAGCCGATGTACCACTTTCCTGATCCCCTACTTTGGACCATAAATGTTTCCTAAAGGTCCATTTAGTTCCCTAAACTCCCCAGGATAGAGTGACTAGGAGCTGGTGGAGCCTTTAAGAGGCGGGGCCTAGAGGAACACCTTTAGGTCTTTGGGAATGTGCTCCAAAGAGAACTATAGAGTCCCAGCTCATCCTTCTCTCTTTGCTCCCTCACTGGCTTGTGATGTGAGCACCATGATGTCCTTGCCACAGGCCCAAAGCCACAGAGCCAACCAATCCTGCACTGGAACCCTCAAAACTATGAGCCCTAAGTCACCTTTTTTTTTTTTTTTTTCTTTATAAGTTGATCATCTCAGGCATCTTATTATAGGGAAAGAAAACTGACTAGCACACCTGCTGAAAACCTTCCCAGGCTTCCCACTCTCCCTTGTTCATTGTCCATTAATGGAGGTCCTGATGCTCCCTGGATTCCATTCTACCATTCCACCGGTTTCCTTCTCCTCCTCCAGCATCCTTATCTTCCAATCGAACTGAAAGATTCACCATTCCCTGGGCTTTGGCACCTGAGCCGTCGCCTGGTATTTCTTTCTTTTCTTCCTGTACAACTCGTATAAATCCTCCCAGCCCATGTCAAAAATGTCACCTCCTCCTGGAAGCCTTCCCTTCAGAGATTTGTGCAACAACAGGGGACAGGGAGCTCCGATTGCCTGGGGAAGTGGATCACAAGTGAGGTGCTGTCTTCGGGTCGTGGTGTGCGTGAGGATCTATCCTAGCCTTTGTTACAGGAAGAAGGTGACAATAAATTAACACTCGCTGAGTGACTTGGAATACCCAGTGCTTTCCCATGCCATCTCTTTTGCTCCCAGGTGTAGCTACGCGCTGGCCCAATAAAGAGAGACCTCAGGATAAAGGTTACGTGGCTTGCCCAGAGCGACACAGCCCAGAAACGACGGAGCTGGGAATTTAAACCTGCCACCTGCCTTGGTCATTCTGTTCCCTTGCTCTTGTTGTGCTCCGGGCGCCAGCTTATGTGTTTATCTCCTCATGAGAGTGAGTTTCTTGGTGGCATGAGTCATGCCAGGCTTATCAGTGTGTCCCCAGAGTGTGAGGAGAGCTGGGGACAGAGAATGTCACTGAGCATTTGCTGACATGGAGCTCCGATCTTTTCCTCCTCTCCCCTCTGAGGCTGACTACGGGTGACCTTTTTTTCCCCTTTTCGGGCTCCCCCCAGGGCCCCATGTTGGCCAGATTTCCTTTGTGTCCAACCATGCCAGGGGCAAGGTCATGGGACTCAAAGTTTGACCATTAGCTGTGTGAGGTTGGGCAAGTAACTCTGTTCCCTGAGGACAATAGGTCTTGTGCTTCTCAAAGTGAGGGTACACAACCCTATCTTAGGGGTCCTAGAAGTCACAGGGAAAATGTAGCCCTCGATCCTGGAGAGTCCTTTTCTTCCTGGAGAAAGTCTTGGCGTGGAATGAACTTAATGAGACAGTTTAACTGTGAATCGATATTTTAAACATTATTTTAAAAATCTAAAAGAGCCCGTGTAGGGTGCTGTATGCCTGGCATCCCAGCAACTTGGGAGGCTGAGGCAGGAGGATGGCAAGTTCAAGGCCAGCCTCAGCAACTCAGTGAGGCCTTAAGCAACTTAGCAAGACCCTGTCTCAAAAGTAAATAAATATAAATAAAGGGCCAGGGATGTAGCTTAATGGTGAAGCACCTCTGGATTAAAAAAATAATAATTTCAAAAATAAGGAAAGGATGCTTCATCAGTTCTTGATATTTGTGGGTTCCACATGGGTGAATTAAACCAAAGTTGTATCAATTTTTTTGGAAAAAAAATGACATCTGTACTGAACAATTTAGGACTTTTTTTTTTTTTTTTTTTTTTTTTTAACCTTGTCATGATTCCCCAAACACTGTAATATTTATTTTTTAGTTTTCGGCGGACACAACATCTTTGTTTGTTTGTGGTGCTGAGGATCGAACCCGGGCCACACACATGCCAGGCGAGCGTGCTACCGCTTGAGCCACATCCCCAGCCCCTAGAACAGTTATTTATACAGCATTTTCATCGTATGAGGTGTTGTTGTAAATCAACTGGAGATGCTTTAAAATATGGGGGAGGCCAGGCGCAGTGGAGAACGCATGTAATCTCAGTGATTCAGGAGGCTGAGGCAGGAGGATCTCAAGTTTAAGGTTGTGAGGCTTTAAGCAACCTAGTGAGAACTGGTCTCCATAAAATGAAATAAAAAAGCAACATAAAGACCTGGAGATGTGGCTCAACGCTAAAGCACCCTTTGGTTCAATGTCCAGTAGAAAGGAAGAAGGAGGGAGGGAGAGGGGGAGGGGAAGGGGAAGGAGGAGGGAGAGAGGGAAGAAGAAAGAGAGGAGAAAGGAAGGAAGGGAAGACAAAGGGAAGGGGAGGGAAGAAAGACTTGAGAAGGCTGTATCTAGGTTCTATGTAAATACCACGCCATTTTTCCTATAAGGGTCTTGAGCATCCTCATAGTTTGGCATCCGTGGGGAGGGTGTCCTGGAATCAAGCCCTTGTGGTCAACGAGAGGCCACTGCACTCTGCTTTGCAGATTTACCCCCATCCTTCCCCACCAGCCCCAGGAAGCCGAATCAAATGGAACGCAGCCATTGGCTCTTTCACGCTCGGGAGTCTTGTTGGATTTGACCAATGGGAGATGTTGGTGGGAGGGTAGGCGGAGCAAGAGGGAGGGTTCCTGTTGTTGGATTTGACCAATGGGAGACGCTAGTGGGAGGATAGGCGGAGCAAGAAGGTATGTGCCTCTTGTTGGATTTAACCAATGGGAGATGTTGGTGGGAGGGTGGGCGGAGCAAGAAGGTGGATTCCTCTTGTTGGACTTAACCAATGGGAGATGCTGGTGGGGGGGTGAGTGGAGGAAGAGGGCGGGTTCCTCTTGTTGGATTTAACCAATGGGAGTCGTTGGTGGGAGGGTGGGCGGAGCAAGAGGGCCGGTTCCTCTCAACTCTGTGCTTCCAGCAGCAACCTGGGCCAGGAGCCTCTGCTGGGGCTGTGGCTCCCGAGTGTAGGATTGTGTGTGGTTACATCCTTCCCCGCCATTCCTTTTGCCTGTGCTCTTTGTTCCCTGAGGGGGGTCCTGAGCCCCAAACTACCCGCATGGCCCTGTGCAGCTGAGAAGCAGAGCTGACGTTTGGAGAATCATGACTGTCACTAGCGGGCAGCGCGGGGAGCAGGGGACGAGGGGGACAGCTCTGGCTCGACTCTGGCCAGTCTGAGGCAGCTCCTAAAAATGTCCTCCTTCACCAACAGCCGTTCCCCACCCCGGGAGCCCTGGGAGGCCTGGCTGGGGACAAGCTTTTCCAGGGCACGATTCCCACCGCCGTGGCCCCGGCAGCGGCAGCACCGTCGATAACATGCCGGGCTCCTTGGAGGCCTTCCTGGCTCCGTCCCATCTGGCAGGCCCAGGCGGCCAGGGACCCCAGGCCAGGAGCCGCCAGCTCACTGACTCAGCACAACGCCCCTCTCTCAGCAGCTCGGCTTTGGGTGGGAACCAACCAGCCATCCGGTGTCCCCTCCCCTCCCCTTGGAGGCGGCCATCCCTCGGGTTGGACCAGCCCCAGGCCCTTAATGAGTGTTGGCTGCCGCCTGGCCTGGGCCTTGGTGCTCAGAGAGAGAACACGAGCTCAGGCAACAGAGGACACAGGGCCCTGCTGGGCAGCCAGGGAGAACTCTGTCTCCTGCCAGCCTCCCCCCGAGGCCCCAGGGTCTGAGGATCTCAGCGCTGGAAGGCCAAACAGCCCTCGGCCGGTGCAGATGGGGACACTGAGGCTCAGAGAAAGCAATTCCCCAAAGCCCACTCCAATCACTCTTAGAACCCAGGCCATCACTGGGCAGTTCTTCCCGGGGAAGAATTTGATGATTTCTTCTCTGGTTGAGGATGTTGGTCACCAATGTCCCCTGTTTGTAACCAAGGTTCCTAGCAGATCCTGTGGGGTTGGAGTCCTTGCTTTTGGAAGATTTTAATTATATATGGGCCTCTAGGTAGTTCTCACAACAGCCCTACACAAATTGAGGTTGGGATCTTTGCCATAAATTAGAGGCTCAGAGACAGGAATTAACTTGCTTGAGGTTGCATAGCATGCACATGGCTGAGTCAAATTTCAAACTTAAGTCTCTGATGTTCTAAAGTTTGTGCTGTACTGTCCAAGCAACACCCTCTTTATGGTTTTTCCGAAGACAGCACAGCATACTAGGAAAGAGATGAAGATGGTGCAGGGTTCAGGAAACTTGAGGTCTGGTCTCAGTTCTGCCTCTCCCTTTCCTTTGTGAAACCTTGGGCTAGCTCCTTTGCCTCCCTGGGAGGATGGCCTGGCTTTATTTATTTGATATTCTACCAGCCATGCAGGCAAGCACTATGATCCTGCTCACCACCATTTTTAGGTACTGGGGATTGAACCCACTGAGCCACCTCCCTAGCCCTTTTTATGTTTTTATTAGAGACAGGGTCTCACTGAGTTGCTTAGGGCCTTGCTGAGTTGCTGGGACTGGCTTTGAACTCGAGATCCTCCTGCCTCAGCCTCCTGAGCCACGGGGATGACAGGCGTGCGCCACTGTGCCCTGCAGATCCTCATTTTATAGAGACAGGAAAGACGACACCCTATTCATGGTGAATGAATGAGATGTAATCTGCAGAGGGACTTCCATAGGCCAGGTACTATGTCCCCAGAGAAGAACATAGTACCTGCCCACCCCTAGGAAGTGACAGAACTTAGTCAGTGGAGTCTCTGACACACACAGACTTGGTGGCTGCCAGGATTGCGGAAAAGTAGCCAGGGTATCGATTTTCCAACTCTTGCAGAAAACCTCTTGGATCCTCCTTGAGACCCGTCCATGGCACTCAATGGATCTCAGAAATGACACTCTCCTGGGAACATTTGGCCTGGAACATATTTACAAAACTCCAGAGGGGATAGAAATATCCCAACCCACTCCCTACAGACTCAAATTAGCAATTTTCTTCTTCTTTATAACCCCTCTGGAAATTTGAACTATGTAATATTAGTCTAAAATTAGGAGCATAAGTCACAAGAGAAAAGTGCCACTACTTTGGGAGAAAATATTTTCATAGCCTCATCCTGAGCATTTGTTCTAAATCAGAACACAGCAATGGTTCTTTCAAACACATACATTTTTTTTTTCTCCTAATACTTGTGGATTGGGGCAAACATCTTTTCAGAAATGTTTTTCTGTTGGCGGTACTGGGATTGAAACCAGGGGTGCTCCACATCCCCAGCCCCTTTTATATATTTGAGACAGGGTCTCATTAAGTTGCTGAGGCTGGCCTCCAACTTGCGATCCTCCTGCCTCAGCCTCTGTAAAGACATTGGAACAGGAAGAGCCAAGGGCCCAGGATGCCTTTCTTACACAAAGGTACTTTAGTTTTAAAATTTGATTAGTTAACTTTTTTGTGTGTGATGGCGGGGACAGAACCCAGGGCCTCACACATGCTAGGCAAATGCTCTACCACTGAGCCCCAGCCCCAGCCCACAAAGAGCACCTTAATAATGTCAACCCCAGCAAGGCCCTGCAGCCAGTACTGGTTGAGATGTGCCAAGAAAACCGTGCAGAAGTGTTTTACAACCGTCATTACACTTAATCCTCACGATAGCCCTGCAAGATGGGTTCTGTCACCCTGTTTTACACACCAGGGCAATTTGAGGCCTGGAGCGGTTAAGAGATTGGCCAGAGCCATGTGGCTACGGAACCAGACGTTGTGGGGTTCGAGTTTTAACCCAAGTCAGTAGAACGCTGAAGTCCACACCAACATGCCCGTTCACAGAAAGGACTTTATTTTTCTAATTAAATTATTTGTGTGCGCGCATGCGGTGGCGGCGAGCTAAACCAGGACCCTGAGCTTGCTAGACATAGGTGTCACTGTCACCGAGCAACACCCCCCAGGTCTCATTTTCTAGAATCCCATGACAAACGCAGAGCCTTTCTGGAAAAGTCGGGTGGGCAGGTTTTGAGATATGGGAATAGCAATGACCTTGAGATGAAGAAGCTGGGGGCAGAGCTCCTTGGAGCAGAGTCTCTGGGGTCTTGGCTCCATGGAGTGGTAGGGAATGGACGACCAGGGGTAACGGTGCCCAACACTGGGCCAAAAGATTGTAACTTGGGTTAGAGGGACTGAAGTGGGTCAGAACCCTCAGGGGGCAGTAATACGTGCGTGGTGTGTGTGACCCAGAGGCAGAGCCGGGATCAAGGGCTGATGATCATCCCCAGAGCATCCATGCCTTCGGGAAGTTGTGCAGGGGCTGGCCAAGCTTTGGGGAGTATCATAGAAGGGATTTCTACTTGGGAAAAAACACTGACTTTTGGGAAAGTGAGCTTTCCAAATTTCAGATTGGATCCTATCCCCTTTCTGCTTGTGAACATCTACTGGATCCCAGTGGTCTGCAAATCCAATCCAAGATGGCGCCTCACCATGAAGAATAAGCTTGCTTCAGTCCCACTCTGACTTTCCACTCCTGGTCCCTTGTGCTCTGACACTCCTGCGTCTCCCCACGTCCTCTCTGCATCCATAAATCTCTAGACAGCTGTCCCTGCTGCTGAGTTGGTAAAGTCTCACCCCTGGTTCTCCTGGAGGGCAGGGCTCGTCCACCTTCATTCCCTGGCAGACTTGACTGAGCGTGGGTTCAGTGAATGGGTGGGATTATGACGCCCGACACCTTTCAAACTCTAAGATCCGATTTCTTTTATTCTACTTTATTTATTTATTTATTTTGTGTGTGGGGGGGTACTGGGGATTGAACTCAGGGGCACTCAACCTCTAAGCCCCATCCCCAGCCCTATTCTGTATTTTATTGAGAGACAGGGGCTCACTGAGCTGCTTAGGGCCTCACCATTGCTGAGGCTGGCTTTGAACTCACGATCCTCCTCCCTCAGCCTCCCAAGCCGCTGAGATTATAGGCGCCCACTGTACTGGCAAAGATTCTATTTATTTTTTGAAGTGGGCTCTCACTATGTGGTCCAGGGTGACCCTGAGCTCCTGGACTCATGTGGTTCTCCTATGTCACACCCCGCCACCAAACAGCTGGAACTACAGGTGCACACACTATGCCTGGCCATCCTGCTGTTTCACATCCGCATTAAAGGGAAGGAACACCATGTGCAACCACGTTATAAGAGACTTGGGAGGCTGAGGCAGGAGAATTGCAAGTTGGAAGGCAGCCTCCACCATGTGCAACCAATTGTAACCACACTGGGGACGGGCAGATAATCATAGCGATCGTGATGTAACCAGAGATAACCAGGAGCCAGAGCAGAAACCAGGAGGAGGTGAGAAAAGAGAAAAACAGGGAGGTGGCTGCCTTGTGAAGAACAGAAGTCTTGCTGGGTGCAGTGGCACAACCCTGAAACCCCAGAGACTCTGGAGGCTGAGACAGGAGGATTGCAAGTTCGAAGCCAGGTTCAGCAATTTAGCGAGGTCCTCAGCCACACAGTGAGATCCTGTCTCCAAATAAAAACTACAAATGGACTGGGGATGTGTCTCAGTGGTAAACTGTCCCCGGGGACCAATTTCCAACCCCCTTTCTCCCCTGTTTTATCAACAGAGGTTTGTAGTAGATATCAAGTCATTAGGGCCTGGCTTCGGTCACCTCAAAGAAGCCATAAAAAAAAAAAAAATCACTGGAATCAGTTGTAAGTAAGTCTAGCAATGCCCTTAGACTAACTTTTCTTCTTTAATGGTGTTGATGTGGCCATCCCTCTGGTTTCTGTGTGTCCCCAAACCTATAAATGGGAATTTGCAGTGCGATACCCGCGGAGGTTGCTCCCTCTTTCTCTCTGGTGCCTCATGCAGGAAGACATGTTCTCCCATGGGGCTATGCCTCACGTCCCCATGTCACCTCTCTTGCTGACCTCTTGTTTCAAAATCCCTCATTCAGATTTGTAAAGAAAAGACCCCTCTTTCACGGGGTCCTCTGTGGTCCTTGGGGCACAGGCTCAGAACTCTGGAAACTTTTTTTTTTTCTTTTTGACTCTTGACCAAAGTTACTTTTTTCCCCGCCCTATTTTTATGAACACGAATCCCTAAGCGTGTTTTGTGTCCAGAGAAAAGTCCTGTGAATAACCGATGATACATGTGTTGATGAACTTGTGAATCATCCTGGGGGGAGAGAAGGGGGGAGGCCAGAGAGAGGGGGCAGGAGCTTTGGAGGCTGAATATAATGTGTTGTAAAATATTTAGCAAATGCTCATCCAAGCCACAGGGAAAATGTCAGAGGCTTGGGAATTTGCAAGCTGCCAGGATTTAAAAGCTATTTAATATTATCCATCAGTGCCAAAGAGCGGAGAGCGCCTCTCTTCCCCCTCTCCGTTGGCAACCGCAGCCCCGATAATGTGGAAAGGGTTTGGATGGGAACTGAGATCCAACAGGCAGCAAGCTGAAAGGCTTTTTGTTTGAGAACTTTGTAAACAAGGGATCTCTTCGGAGATCCCTCCCAAGACTCTCTACCTTCCCGTTGCTTCTACATTGTCTTTTGTAAGAGCTGCCTGATGGTGAACTCGTTCCCTGTAGAACCAACAGAATGAGGGGTCTTAGTCATCTGGATGTTTCCTATTATTATTATTATTATTATTATTTTTGGTACTGCGGATTGAACCCAGGGGTGCTTATCCACTGAACTACATCCCCAGCCCTTTTTCTTTCTTTCTTTTTTAATTTAGACACAGGGCCTTGCTAAGTTGCTGAGGCTGGCCTCCAACTTACAATCCTCCTGCCTCAGCCTCCCAAGTCTCTGGGATCATGGGTGTGCTCCAACACACCCCGCTTTACAGATTCATTCTTGATGATTCAGTCTTCATTCATCTTTTGACTTCCGCTGAAGTCTTACAGCACTTCAGAGTCTGAGCCATCTACCTGGCACATGATTTCTAATTTGTGGTATCATCTGTTTTAAGGAAAGCCTAATCTTTTCTCCTCAATTCAATTGGAAATTCTTTTTCTTTCGGTAGGTGCCAAATCTTAAAAAACACTCTGTGTTAGCCAAAGGTTTTTACAGGGCTCAGTGTTCAGTTGAAGCTTGCCACTGGCTAATTGGAACATGTGGTTTTCCATTAGTAGGCAGTACAGTCGGCTCTGCCTATCTGTGGGTTCTGTGTCCATATGGATTCAACCAACCATAGGTAGAAAATTGCATCTGTTTGAATGTCAATAGATTTTTTTTCTTGTCATTATTTCCAAAACTATATATTCTAACAGCTATTTACAAAGCTCTTACAATGTGGTTGCTCAATTGTTGTAAAATATTCGATAAATATTTTACAACACATATCGGGTGTATGGGGTCTCCTAAGTCATCTAGAGATGATTTAAAGTATGTTAAGATGAGCTGGACATGGAGGGGCATGCCTGTAATCCCAGCAACTTGGGAGTCTGAGGCAGGAGGATTGCAAGTTTGAGGCCAGTCTTGGCAAATTAGCAGGCTTCTAAGCAACTTCACTGTCTCAAAACAACAAAACGAAAAGGGCTGGAGTTGTGGCTCTGTTATCCAGGGCCCCTAGGTTTAATCCCTGGGGCCCCCCAAAAGTAAAGACTGAATTCTTGGTAAGTCAAGTGATATGGTGCCTATCCAGGTTAAAAGGCAGAAATGTTTGAGCAATGTTTGGATAATATATATGTGTATATATTATATATGTGTAATATATATATTATATATATATATATATATATATATATATATTTTTTTTTTTTTTTTTTTTAGATTGAGCCCAGGATCTCAAGCATGCTAGGCCAACATGCTAGCCCCAGCCTACACCCCCCAGCACCCCCATTCACATTTTTAAAAGTGACTAAGAAAGGAAGGAAGGAAATAGAAAGAGGTCTGTGGGGGGAGCCTAGGAGGGTAGGTTGGGCAACAGAACAGACTCAGTCTTCAAATACTGTCAGCAGTTTCAATAACATGATAATTTTTAATATTAAAAGTAAATTGTAAATGTATCTTTATAAACAATATGCATAAAATAGATCATATTCTAAAACCTTTTTTTTTTTAAATGCTTTTTTTTTTTTTTTTTCACAGTAAATTTCTTAGGTGTCAGATTTTCCCCTCAAAATAATAGTGCAATTGGAAGAAGAGACAAGCTGTCGCCGGAGCGGGACTTCTGGGCTAATACAGGTCCTTGTAGATCTCCTGCAGGAGCGGGTGCAGACTCATGTCCGTTTCCGTCTTCTTGATCACTTGCAATAGCTGCACGTGCTCGGTGACGATCTGTCTGAGGTCTGTCATTTTCTGGAGCAGCTTGGCGAACAGCTGCGAGGCCTCGGGGTGGTTCAGCTTGAGCTGGAGCTCCAGGGCTTGCAGCAGGTTGTCCTGGATCTCCTCGATGGGCTTCACGTTCAGCAAGCCTGGGCGGTCTGCAGAGCACAAACGGAAAACACAGGGGCTCAGTCACGGCAGCTCCAGGCTGCCCCCATTCCTGATGGGGTTTTGTTTTGGAACTCTGGGCTGAGACACACCCCCGGGCCCTGTTTGGCTTCTTACAGAGGGTGGTAAGCAGGTAGTGGGCAGGAACTGAGGATGGAATGGAAACCAAACCATCAGAGCTCCTTCCAGAGAATTCTTTTCCTGGCCAGGCCTAAATCTGGTTGATGTAATAAGACCTCAGAACAATTGTGTCCTCAAATTGAGACCTCTTCTGCCAACACGGTTCTCAGAAATCTCATTTCCAAGTTCTGCTCTTTCTGGATGAATCGGTCTTACACAGATTCTATCTACCCTCTTTAAGTATGCTTTTTTTTTTTTTTTTTTTTTTAAAAAAAAGCATTGTCTTTTTGGCTTACTATAGTATATTACATTTTCAATGTGATAGAACATAGTTTTAAAATAACTGTTACAGTTCGGAAGGAGAGACTCCCTCCCTGTCCCCAACTTTTAACAGCTTTCTTCTAAGTGGGGACATTGCAAGTAATTTTTGTCAACATCTTCTTGGTTCTTATTTCAATTTGCAAATGAACTTAAATTACTCTTAAACTTTTGCTGTTTTTCTTCATGTAGACCTTATTGGATTTATCCTCAAGTGCTTTAGGATAAATCTACTGTGAGTGGACTCTTCATTTGCAATACATTTTCTAATACATCCCTGCCGATGTTTAAAATATTATTGATTTTAGTTTTACTGGATCCATTCCAATTTTCTGAACTCTTTGTCAGTTCAAATAGTTTTTAGTCAAGAGTATTTAAATTTTTTGGATGGGTAATTACATCTGCAAATAATGGGAGTCTTGTTTATTCTTTTCCGCATTTAAACTTCTCATTTCCTTTTCTTGTCATATTGGGTTGGCTAAAACCATATTAAATTATAGTTGCAATAAGAGACTGACTTTCTCCCTCACTTTCTCTCTTTCTTTATTCCTTTTTTCTCCCTTCTTCTTTCTTTTTGAGAAGGGGTCTAACTATATTATCCAAGCTGGCCTCCAACTCCTGGGCTGCAGTGATCCTCCTGTCTCAGCCTCTGGAGTAGCTGCACCACACCACACCTGCTGGGACATTTTTCTTTCACTCCTTATGATGAAGGAAATGCTTACAATGGCTTCCCAGTAAGTATGATATATGTTATAGATCACGGCCAATGTGTTGTACTCTTGGTTTTCCAAGAATTTTAAAGGTTTTAGTTTGTTTTAGTTGGGCATGTTGGTTGAATTTTATCAAACGCTTTAGATTTTTTTTTTAATCTGAAGAGATACGATATCTAAAGAGAGATAGTTTTCTCTTAACTTGGTACAGTGAAGCACATTAAGAGATTTCTTTAGACCCTTGTATTCATTTGCTAGTATTTTATGTAGGGTTTTCACATTTGTAAGGTCCAGAGTGTTAGTTTCATGCTACTCTTTGCCTGTTTTGGCAGTTAATGTTAATTAGTGTCATAAACAGAGCTGAGACGTTTTCCTTCTGTTTCTGTATAGTCATGACCTGTCCCTTGGTGGTTTCTTGGAATTGGTTTGCAGAACCATTGAGTGTGGTGATAAATCTTTCACTGCCTTTAATTTGTTTTCCATAGTTTCTATTCACGCTTTCTAGAACTTATAGACAAAATTTTAGTAATTTACACTGAGATGAAGTTGTACATGCCTGGGCTGACTTCAAATTTGCAAAGCTCCTACTGAAGCCTCTCAAGCTTCCAAGATTATATTCACGCATCTGCGAAGCTCTTTAACCATGTATGCTCTCGTTTAAAAAAATCTGACCTGCCAACTATTTATCAACTTTTTTTAAACATATAGCTTTTCCTGGGTATGGTGGCATATACTGGTAAACCCATCTACTCAGGAGGCTGAGGCTGGAGGATTGCAAGTTCAACGCCAACCTGGGCAACTTAGCGAGACCCTGTCTCAAAATAAAAAAATAAAAAGGGCTGGGGATGTGGTTCAGTGCCCCTGGGTTAAATCCTTAGCACCACAAAAAGAAAACAAAATGAAAAAAAAAAAAAAAAAAAAGCAACCTTGTTACCTATGAGTAAAAGCAGACCTGGGGTTTGGATCTGAGTTTTAACCCTTACTCCCTTGCAGCGTAAGTACTGATTTTCTCATTTCTCTCCCCTGTAGTCCCGGAGGGATCCAGGGCAGAGACTGTGTCCTGACAGCTTCTGACCACCAGGACCCACACATGTTGGCCAAGGTAATGAGGGCGACGGCTGTTCTGGCCAAATGCACTGGACTGGAAGGTATAACTCTCCTGGTTGCTGAACAGGCCTGAAGGCAGAATCACCACACAATGGAGAAGTCTGTGAACAGCGGTCTCAGACTCCTGGCACCTTTTGTATTGAGGTGATGAGGCGTGAGGGAACAATGGAGCGCACAGTGGTCTCAGGGCAGGATATTCTCCTAAATTAAGGTTTCTTACTATTTTTTTCACGATCGAGGGAGACTTGTGCTTGACTCCCCCACTCTGACTCCTCTAGCATACCCCATGAGTGGGATCAAGTCTTTACACATTTCTGCAGCATTTATTCCTGGATCCATCAGCCCAAACCTCCCAGATTCTGAGAATGAAACCAATTCTTTGCTCCTGGCCCACGGAATCGTGTGCACCCCCCAACCCCCCTCATCAATGTTCAAGATTTCAAAAGCAGCGGCCGTGAGAAAGTGTGTGTGCACCTGAGTGGTGGCAGCTGGGGTGAGCAGGTGCCGTCCCTTGTGACATTCATCTAGTAGGTTCTCGTTTATCAAAAACCCAAAACCCGAAAAGGCGAAGGTTGGGGCCGGCTGCTGCACACTTGGCCCCGGTGCAGTTAGTGCAGCCGGTCCCTCCCGAGTGGGGAAGGATCTGGTTTGGATTTTCCAGCCCCTCTCTGGCAAGTTCCTCTTTATGATGTGATGCATGATGTTTGGCTGAAGTGCTAGAATTATGTGGCCGCAGATTAAGGATATTTTCTCCAATGACAAATAGGATCATTTACGGATCGGTCCCACTGTCCCCGACACAGCCCCAGTGAAGAGAGAACGGTTTAGGGCACATATTTAAGCCACATATTCTTCTCCTCGGTCTTTCACTCCCCAGCTCTGTGACCTTGGGGCAAACTGATTAAGAGTGCTGGGCTCAATTTCCTCCTCTGGATGCTAAATGGATGGGATTCAATCGATGATCTCTAAATCCCTAATTCAAAAGTTCTTAAGATGTATTCCCGTGTGTCATTCCCTCTGGTACACAGTGCCTGATGATGCGGCTGGGGAAATCAACTCCAAAACCTAATTGGAAAAGTGTGATAACAGGCTTATACGTTCAACTTCGAATGTCAAATGGAATGTTAATTAAAAAAAAATAAAAATAAAACCAAAAAGAGCCTCCTTCGGTCTTAAGCACATTCCAGGGTCAAGGGCAAGAAGGATCCTACCTCGCTCTTTCCACTGTCCTCTATACACACACACACACACACACACACACACACGCGCGCGCGCGCATGCACGCATGCACACACGCACACAGATCTTTACTGAGCTAAGCTGGTGTCACAGTGAGCCCCAGGGGTCTTTTGGGACACCCAGAACGGCCCTGGGTCCTCTCCCTGGCCTCTTCATTCCTCAGAGGTCCAGGGCTACCTGAGGTCCCCTCGCTGCACCTTGCTGCTGCGGGTGAGTCTGCAGGAGGTCAGGGTCAAGGGCCCCTCTTTGCTGGCCAGGGCTGCCCGGAAGTCCCTTTGGGGGAGTGCCTGTTGACTAGCACTCCAGGAGGCTGGAGTCAATTACTGGTTCCTGACTCCCCAGGCAGCACAGAATTGGGTAAGAAACCTTTCCGGTCTCCGTTCACACAGTCCTGGAATTGATTAGAAGGGACTGTGGATGAGGGGCAGAGCCACAGAGCTTCCATGTTAATTCTGTGTTCACTGGAGAGTTTATTCCTGATTTCCTTTCCTGGGCTGCTCCCTAAGTTCAGAGATGGGTTCTAAGGACCAGTTCACCTGGGAACTGAACTGATTGGAGTCTGCGCGCCTTTGGACAAATAATTTTCAAGACAATAACATTTGTCGTCAGGCCATGGGGAGAATGAAGTAGGTAAAAGAAAATATCAGAAAGCTATTACTATTTTCTGTGTTTGCTCAAATAAAGACAATGGCGGGCTGGGGTTGTGTGGCTCAGCGGTAGAGCGCTCACCTAGCACGTGCAAGGTCCTGGGTTCGATCCTCAGCACCACATAAAAACAAATAAATAAAGCAAAGGTATTGTGTTCAACTATTAAAAAAAAAAAAAGGACAATGGCACTGGGTTGTGGGTTGGGCCTGTAAGTGCGGGTAGGTGCCACCCGAACTTGGTAAGAGTGGCAACTTGGGAACACAAGGAAAACAGTTCATGACGCAGATGTGTTTGGAGGTTCAGGTAAGTCTCATTGTGGTCATCGACTGCTGGCATGCAGGATGGTTTAAGAAGAATCACAAACAAACAAACAAACAAAAAGTCACAGGGCCCAACTAGAGATTCTGGGATACTTTTCTGATGGAACCATCAGAATCCTGGAGGTTGTTGGTCCAGTATGGTGTGGTCTCTACTAATTCCCTCCCACCATCTTTCCTTCAGAAAGTTTCCCCTGAGTTCTGTCCACACTGAAGTCTGCATTGGAGCTGGGCCTAGTGCAGGGAGTCTTGATTTTGGTACATGTCGAAATCATCTGGGGACATTAAACACTAACTAGGGGCTGGGGAGGTCGCTCAGTGGCAGAGCGCTTGCTTAGTAAGTCCGAGGTCCTGAGTTCAGTCCTCAGCACAGCAAAAATTAAAAAAATAATAATAATAATTAAGAATAGATCTGAGCAGTCACCTAACTCATGGTATTGTTCAGAGGATTAAATGAGTGAACGCAGAGCAAGCTTAGAGCTTGTCCTTTAGCATTACTATTTTTCTTAGTGCTCCTCAAACTTGGCTCCTTTTCCTCCTTTTCTTCTCTCATTCTCTAATTATCCTGGGTTTCTTTCTAGATCTTTCCTATTCTTTCTCCCTTAACTGTTCTTTTCTCAATCCCCCCCCCCGTTTATTTCTCCCTTCTTGATATTTTCTCCTTCCCAACCCCGAGATGGCATCTTGTCTTGGATTATTAGGAATGCTGAGGGCCAGCCTAAATTAACCAGAGAAAGGGATGATTTTTAGAAACAACGCCGGTTACTGCTGCTGTCCGGAAAAAGGGGAACGACATAAAATAGAGATGTTGCAAATGCTTTCGCCGAACGGAGACCATCTGCAGCCAGCACGCTCTGAAGTGCATTGGACCGCTTCCCCGCGGGAGCCAAGGCCTCGGGGTCATGAGCTCTTTCTCTGTCTCCGTCGGGTAACAACTACATACAGGATTTAGCCCGGACGGTGGGAGTCGGTAACAACAATGAAGTCCAACCCGGCCAACGCTTTCTTGTATCTGCCCGTTGAGTAGCAATTTCACATGCACTTGCCTCATTTCAAACACTCAGCTCCTGCCTCCAGAGCCAACTCCCAGGAAACAGAACAAGGACTTTAGTGGCAAAGGCGGGGGACACTGGGGGCATTCACAGCTCCTTTCACTCTGTGGAGGGCCCCCTGTGAATGGAGTCTGGGGTTTGTTTTTACTCCCAGGTCTCTGGGGATGGAAATGGGTCTTGCTATTTCTGTCCTGCCCTTGGGAAGTCCATCTCCTTGAACCTGAGGTTAGGGCCCTTGGCTGGGCTGTTCTAAGTCCCTCAAGATCACTCTGATGAGGCTCCACTGCAGGACAGGGGTGCGGGCTGTGGTTCCTCCCTCAGGCCAAGTCCCGCAGATGTCCCTGCTCTGTGCCTTGCAGGGTGGGACTGGAGGTGGGAGTGCGAGGAGGAGGAGAGAGGAGTGGAGCAGAAGTAGGAAACGATCTCTGCCCTCTCCTTGTCTGGGAAGGAGAAAGAACTGAGAGAGAAAAAGTAAGAGAAGGCGGGTTTCAGAGCGCCTTCTGTCCCTGTCTTTCTCAATCTCCAGCAATGGCCACCCGCAATCAGGGGCATTAGTCTGAATTCTCTGCCCTCCACCAATGTCTTCCTTTCTGATGTCTCTGAAGACTTTTGAAAAGAACCTGTGACCTCAAAACAGGGATGGTTTCCAGTATGACCTCTAACACGACCCCTACCCCCAGTTCCTGGGGAGGATGGGAATCCGCCCCAGCCCTGCCCTCCCTGGTCTCCTTGGGGGCCACACGACTTCCCCCCTCTCTCCAGGCCCCTCCTCCTGCCTCAGGATCACTTTCCCCTCGGGTTTGGTTCTCAATCCTCGACTAATCCCCTTAAAGTGATAGCTGATAAAGGGATTAGCTCAGAGCTCCCCAGGGGTATTTATATTGTAATGAGGGATTTTAAGAATGACTATTGGTGGGATTTCAAGCCACTTGACTGGCAGGATGCAGAGGAGCTACTTCAAATGCTATCACAGAGGGGAAAGGGGAAATCAGCATTGACTGAGTGCTTAACGCGTCCCCAGGCGAGGTGCCAGAAGCTTCACATAATGTTATTGCATTCACTTGGGGGAACTGATAAGGAAATTCAAGACTCTGGAGGTAAATAATTGCCCACAACCTCAATTCTAAGAAGTGGTCGAGGGGGGTTCTGTTTAACCCTGTCCGGGGCGATTCCAGAACCTTCTCTGGTGCCCAAGTGCGAGGCTGGCGAGACCATCCAGAGCCCGGTGGCACCTTCGGTCCCCGGTTGGTGGCCTCTGGTTTCGTTCTTCCTCATTTGCAGATGAACAAGTCCTGGGGACTTGTGCCAGTCTGGAAGGCTGGCCTGAGGTCACCCAGAGTTTAAAGACACATAGTGAGAGCCCCAAATGATACAGTGCTCCGAACAGCAGCTCGCCCACTGACCGACAGGCAGGTCAACCAAACCTTTTCCAGGACTGCCTGGTGAGGGGACAGGAATGACTCAGTGGTTTGACTTTCCATCCCGGTTCTGAGCTCAGATGCAATTGTGAGATTGCTCACAGTGGGGGGGGGGGGGCAGCCCCATGGAAGAGGAAGTTGGAGTCTGATAAAGTTACAGACAGAGATGCTGCTGTACCTCCTAGGCCCACAGAAGCCTGTATATTCACATATTTTTATGTATTTCTTCTATTCACACACTCACACACACACACACACACACACACACACTTAAGAGATGATTCTAGAATGTTTCACCATTTCCCTGCTACCCGCTGCCCACCCCCAGCTCTCTGGTTTTTAGTATTCTGTGCCAGTTGAGGACTGAAACGCATACCTCGCCCCTGTCATACCAAGTGCACGAGGTTATGAAAACATAGGGCTAATCGGATGTTTCCAGATAACTCAGATTGAGTCACACTATTCAAAGCCATTCTGCCAACTAGTCGGGGCAGCCTCACACAACCTGGTGTAGGTGTCCCTTGGAGAACTCACCCACAAATACCCGTGGGTGTTTTAAACTCGCCCTCCCAGGCACGGGGTACTGACTTGCTCAAGAGAAATCAAATGTCCTTATTTTCCTTTCAGATGTCGTGGAGGACAGTCGGAAATAACAATGTTCACCTTAAAGCTACCAGCCTGAGTCTTGTCCAAAGAAACTTGGTGGAAGAAGGAAGTTAGATCTTTATCTGGTACAAGAGAGGTAGGAGGAGGCTGGCCCAGGACTGGCTCCCTGGTAGAGTGTGTGGCTCAGCGTGTGTGATGCCCTGGGTTTGATCTCCAGCACCCCCAAAATAAATTTGGCCTATTGTGTTCATCACTGTCTTACTATGTTTTTTTTTTTAAAACAATTTTGGGTTTTGTCTCCACCCCATTTGACTGGTAAGGCAGATGCTCACAGACTAAGAAGACTGTGGGGTCTTTGGAATGAGCAACATGACAGGTTCCCTAAACTGGGGTTTCTTCTAGAACAGCAGAAGCCCACCGAGGCCCACTTTGTACAGAAAAATGCTGAAGTGTTCATAGCGATATAACTTATAGCAGTGGCTGTGCAGAAAAAAAAAAACAGAAAGGTGACACTTTTCATTTTAGAGCTGGGAATATGCTTGGGACTTCAAAGGGCAACTGAGGGATGTTTGGGGATGAGAGAGGGGACTCTCCCAAGCCCGGCACCCCTGAAGCTCCATGCCTGTGGGTCACCTGGGTTCTGTGAGCTGGAATGAGGTGTTTTGCTTCTGCTGCAGGTGAGTCTGCTTGTTTCTGCAGGGCAGGGAGGAATGAAGGGATTTTAGCAATTTAAAATTTTTCTGCAAACACTCCAGTATATTAGAGTCTAGGGTAAGATGGTATCTGATTAAGCAGAGATGTGTTCACTTGGCTATTTGAAGTTTACCATCCATTTCTGTGATAGGTTCTGCAGACAGCACGGCTATGTCCAGGAACCTGGCTGGCTGACAGGTTTAAGCACCCAACCCCAGTCATCAGCCTTATCGCTGGGTCCTGTGCCTTCCCTGCAATTTTCAAAATCAAGGGCTAATTTCATTAGATGGTTAGGTTGAAATGGTATCCTAAGAAGGACTTTGAATACTAATGAGTAATAGCCAAACGATAACCTGGAAATTCTTAATCATGACATTTGGAGATGCTATGGGAATAGGGAACTATTTTTTGACAAGTACCAAGGAACTCCACACCAAGGTGATTAACTGAGATCCTTCCACATATCAACACACGGCAGGCAATCGAATCCGATGGCTCAGAGGATGGAATCCAGGGCTATCCCACCAAGCTACGTCCCCAGCCCCAGGTATGCTCATTTAAAGTCGGGAGAGACCTGGATCTGAACCTTGGCCTCATCAATGAGTAGCTGTGTGACCTCGGGCAAGCTGCTTTATCTTGCTGAGCTTCTATTTTCTCCATCTGTAAAATGGGGATGGTAACAGACCACACAGAGCTACAGGAAAGATCTCGCAAAGATTATCAGCGTGTGTAAGGTGCTTAGCACGTTCTAGTATTATTATTTCAGGTTATTATTCATTTAATAAATATTTCTTCAGTGGGGTGTTGCACTTCAATCCTACTTTATGTATTTACTTTTGGTATTTTTTTATTGTTGGATTGAACTCGGGGGCACTTAACCACTGAGCCACATCCTCAACCCTATTTTGCATTTTATTTAGAAACAGGGTCTTGCTGAGTTGCTCAGCACCTCATCATTGCTGAGGCTGGCCTTGAACTTGTGATCCTCCTGTATCAGCCTCCCTGGGATTACAGGCCTGTGCCACTGCACCCCGCCTGATTCTACTTTCATTCCAACAAATTAAAAAGTATATTTGTCCATCTATCATGTCATGAGCCAGGAGCCATAGGGGCCTTGGGTTACTGACCTGATAAACTGAGACACAGAAACTGACAGAGAAGGTCATCCTTCTGCAAATGTACGGCAGTGGGAACAAATCCTTCTGTCCCCTGTTCTCCCTGCCTGCTCAACAGTGGCTCACTCCAAGAACAGCTGTCCGGGGCTGCTGCAGGGATGGAATGTTCTGGGATCTGCTGGACAAAGGAGCTGCCCTAGAGGTGGTTTGCACGATCAGGCCAGACTCCAGAGGGTAAATGAGGATGGGTGCGTAAATGGTTGGATGCGTCGCCGTCTGTGGCCGTTGCCGTGATATTTGCAGCTCCTCTGTCATTCAGACAGCAGTGGCAATGTGCCTTGAAAAGTACATCGTAAAGTCCAGTGAATTTCCTCCCTCCTATCTTGGAAGTGTAGGAAGGACTGAAATGGATTCCAAACTGTTCTGAATGAACAGAAAGTGCCTTTTCCTGTTGCCGAGTTCCAGCTGGAACCCTGGTAGCTTTTCTTCACCAAAGGGCACACGCTCAAGGGGGCGAGACGTCCCGCAGGGCGTCCTGGGGCCTGTCAGCCTTCCTGAGCTGTGCGCTCGGCGCTGGCCACGGGGACGTTCTGGGGGTTTGCTAGAGAGGCTGGCATGGGGCTGTGGCGCCAGTTGCAAACCTACCCTTGCTGGAGGCACTTTTATTACTCCTGACGCCATGCACCTCACAGTGAGTCTAGAGGGTGCGGGAAGCTGTTATTTGCTGTGACAGGCAAGGACGGGCTCCTTCTGGCTGACAGGCCTCGGGAGGATGGGGAAGGGAGGACAGGTTGCAGTCATGAGCAGCAGAGTGGCTGGGCTGACCTCGGTCCGCTCGCCAGGAGGCAGAGGGGACAGAACAATGGGGGATGTCCGTTAGGACACTTGGCTCTCAGTCCTAGTTCCCCTGCTCCATAGTCACTAGACCTCAGCAGAACCGCCTGGGTCTAGGACCCTCCCTTTTCTTCCTATGGAATGAGAATAATGACCTGGAATACTGTGGGGACCTAAGAGAGGGGGACATGGAGTGCTCTCACAGAGGTACAAAGAACTGAGCTCTTCCTCGGTTAGTGTGATTCTTGTCCCCCGGCTCCGGGGTGGGGGAGGGGGAGAGGCAGGAGGACAGTTTCAGAACTAGGTCATCTTCCTCAGCAAGCTGGCCCCGAGAGCTGAGTGAACGGCGGAGATGCTCAGAAGCACAGGGGCCAATCTCAGCACCCCATCAAGCGGGCGCAGCAGTTTTGAGGGGTGGTGAAGTTAACGACAGCAATCTTAGGGTTGCAACTCTGATGTCCCCAGCAAATACTGGGTTGGGTCAAAGCCACTACCTTCATCCAAAAAAAAAAAAAAAAATCCCCTCTAAGTCTCCCCAGTCCCCTAGCTCGCTTCCCCCCACTTAAAAACAGCACCCACTCTTACTGGTTCCTCAGCCTAGGGTCCCACGCGAAGACCCCAGAGAAGCTCTTCTGTGATTCAGATACTCAGAATGAGGTCACCTGGGTCCCTGCCCAAAGCACATCTTTCTGAAATCACTAAAGCAATTGATAAATTTCCAAATAAACGGCAGAGGAGAAGATAATCAATCTTGTGAAGACTGGGTAGGATCAGAAATTTGTTTACTGACATCAAAGCCTCTTGCTTTCGTGAATATATATATATATTTTCCCCTTTCTGGGATTTAGAAACAAACCAACCAAAATCTGAGTTACTGATGTCACCAACCATGCCACCAATCTACAGATGCCCCAAAGCTTACTAGAGAAGCCAGTCTTTGGGCTGGGACCAACTGCTAGGCAGCTCTTTACCTGGCCTACTCTCAATCAGCTTCTCTGAGCAAAGAAGAGAGTCACACTCCTGCGAACTGGGCAAACAAGGGGTCCTGTCTGTTCATTCTTATCTGCTGCCTGTGTTTAGATTTCATCTACAAAAGCAAACTTTGGTCGGGGAACGATTTGGCTTTTGTGATACAGGAATGAGTCAATGGTAACTGCACCCCCTTGCTTTTTTTTTTTTTTTAAATTTGAGGAAGTCTAAAATTATTCATATGTTTTCTTTTCATTATCACCACAGATAAAAGATGTTAATAATCTGTGGCAGGCTGCTACCTTCAGATTTCTTTCACTGTTATGAGAATCAAGTGAGATCTGGATATTGGCAACCGCGGAGACAGTCTGGAGAAGGCTAAAAAGGCACTTGTTGTATACGACATCGACATTTCAACAGCCCGGTCTTTAATTCTCACAAACCAGTATGAATCAGATCTAATCCAATCACATTATTTACAGAGCCGTTTCTTGGCAAATTAATGATTTTCTTCTTCTTTTGTGGTTCTGGGAATGGAACCCGGGGCCTTGTGCATGCTAGGCAAGTGCTGTCCCTCTGAGCTATAGTCCCAGTACCAATTTTAAAGGCCTAACGAACCACTGATTTTTAAATAATGTCACTTGCAAGAAATCGACAGGAAGTCGGGCAGTAATGGTAATTCTTCCTAGATAGAACCACCTTGTTAGTCTATATCTATAAAACAATACTTTTCAGGTTTACAAAGTCCAGAATTAATATGTTTTTTTTTTTTTTTTTTTTTTTTTTGAGGGACCAGGGATAGAACCCAGGGAAGAGAATCCAGGCCAGCTCGCTAACACTGAGCTACGTCCCCAGATCCCCATGACTGTTTCTTGTCTAGAGTGTTCCTCCTTAGAAACTAACCACATCTGAGTGGCTTATTCCGAACACTCTGCTTTACAAAACTAGGACTACTTCTGGCATGATCCATGGGCTCTTGCCTCCCTTTGTATCTGCGGAGGGAATATAAACTGCTACAAACTTCATGGAAAGCAAGAGATTTGGCAATGACGCCAAATCATTGGAAGACTTAAAAATGTCCATACCCAGCAATTCCATTTCTGGTAATTCAGAATGAAAAAAAAATAATCTAAAATTTGGATAGAGATTTACACATAAGAACGTTTCCTACAGCAACACTTAACAATATTCTTCTCTATGGCTATTATTATTATTTTCTTTGGCACTGGGTATTGAACCCTGGGGTGCTCTATCACTAAAACCACATCCCCAGCCCTTTTTAGTTTTTATTTTGAGACAGAGTCTCACTCAGATGCTGAGGCTGGCCTCCAACTTGCAGTCTTCCAGCCTCAGCCTCCCAAGTGGCTGGGATGACAGACGTGCGCCACCACATCTCGGTCAAAATTGAACATTTTTCTTCCAGTGAACTTCAAATAAACTGGAATCTCATTGTTTTGGGTTGAATGAATCAAAGATCCTACGGCTCAAGGGTTAATTTAACTGGTAGATTTGGTCAAAATAGTAAAACATGTTGGACGGTATATTTTTGTCCTTTAAAACAACATCAAAAGTTACTTGACACTGAGCTTGTGGCCCCAGAGTCAGTCCCTGTCATCTGGTCATCTGTTTGCACGCAGGCATTTGAACAGTAGAAGCCCTGGAAGTAGGTTGGGGTCCCAACTCCACCTTTGGCGCTGCGCTGCCTTAAGCAAGTGAGCAAACCTTTCAGTGCCTCCTTTTCCTGGTCTGTAAAATGGTCCCAGCCTCACTGGGTCCTGAGCATTGAGTGAATATGCAGGAAGCGCTCAGAACACTGGCTGGCCACAGGAAGTACTTCACTGTGCAGCACCACCAGCTCACCAGGCACCTGGCTTCAGGAGCACTCTGCCCTCACGTGACCAACCCAGGACTGCTGAGAGGCTCACGCTCTTTATCGCACGCAGCGTGGCTGATACCTGTCGACATCTGCCTTGATGAACGGCAGCCCCATCCATCAACGGAGGATGCGCTGTGGAGTCCACATAAAAAGCTTATCTGAAGTCCCTTTTGGTGTGAGGGAGCACTTGTCACTTAAAGGGATTTTTATACACAGAGATGAAAGAACAACTTCTACTTGGACTCTACTTGGGAACATGAAAGGCTAGTCAACGTCAACGTCGGGTTCAGAGCCTGGCTTTTGGAGTTGGTTACTTAGATCGTGTACTGGCAAGGCCCCAAAGGCAACGACCCCATTTATTTCCCTGCTGTGCGCTTTTGGGTTTGCGCTTCATTCTTAATCATGGCCAACCACCTCGCAAAGGGACATGAAGGGAAGCCATCAGTCGGCTCCACGTGACAGAGCAGGTGGAGGGAAGTGGATAGAGGTTCCTTCTGATCTGTTATCAGGAAGGTAGTCCTAGGTAGTGTCTTATGACGACAGACACATAATTGGACTCGAACCACTTGGGAGCGCCTTCACTATACCATAGGAGCATGATTTCAAGCTGTGTTAACTGAAGATTGAGTGACCTTCTGAGAAGTAATGGAAAAAAAAAACAACCACAAAGAAAAAGAAGAGGGCCTTTGTCCTTGATGAGTGGATTTTGATAGAAAAATAAATAAATAAATAAATAAACCATTTGGAGGGATAAGAGAATTAAGCCTGCCCACCCCCCCGCAGCCCCCCAGCCTGAATATGGCAAGCTTCTGCTGTTCTTTCCTGGTATGCGACACGGGTTGTGACACTCTTAAGGCGCCATGCCATTCACATCTGCTGCATGAAAAGTGAGGTTGAGACTGAACAAGAATGTAGAGTCGCACAGAGGAAATGCAAAAAAATCTTTGCAGGCCTTTCGCCACCCTCCCATCCTCCATGGTGAAGATTAAAAAAAAGAAAAGAAAAGGATCTTACCTCCACTGAGAATAATGACGGCTATAAATATGGCCAAGTCGCTGTCATCTAATTCCAGTGCATTGAACTTCACAGCAAACTCGAACTTGGGCTCCATAAAGTCACCAAAGGGCTTCCGCAGGCTCTTGAGGAACTCCCTTGTCATGAATCCTTGGCCCTCGGATATGAGGACGCCGTCTTTATTCATCAGAGAGGCCAGCATGGTGTAGATGATCTCATGGACGCCATATTTGAGGAGAGTTACTTGGTCGTTCAAGTCAAGGTTCACAAAGCCGGGAATGCTTTTGGCATACTCCGTGATCTCCTGCACGGCTTCCACCGAGCGGAACTGGCATCCCTGAAAGATGCGGATGGCCACCTCTTTGCTCTGCTCCTGCAGGGGGGTGATGTGCTTGAACTTGATTTTGTCTTCTCCCATCATTAAGGAATTCATGTCATAGATGACAAACGGCTGCAAAGGAAAGAGGGCAAAAGTGGCTGAGTCAGAGATTTTTCTCCCTGGTGGCAAACAACATCTCAGTTCAGAAAAGGGCTTCTTTATAATGTTTGCTTTCCTAATGAAGATCCGTCACGTTGAAGACATTTAAGCATGAGGAAAGACTCTCTTCTTCTTATTACTCAGCTTTATTTTGGGCTGGGACCAAATCTATTTTACCAGTTGTGGTCTTTTCCCCCTTCAACTTATCCTATTAATGCTTTACCTCTGATTGGCTTTGATTTACCTCTGGTTTCTCTTTGATTTTTAAAATGATGCAAAAATCTGCTGTTTATCTTGGCTTTCAACAGAATATGTTTTAAACCTTCATTCAATGGAAAAGATCAGCAACTCAGGGTTGAAAAGACCTACTGGAACATAAAGTAATCTTGCAGTTTTAGGTTAAATCTATTCAGATCACAAATGAAACCGTGTGTACCTAAAACACACTTCACTATTAAAAAAAATCACCCTGAAAGCAGATTAGAAATACTGAGCCAAGAAAGTGACTCAGGACTAGCAGATGTGGAGGGCTGTGGGTAAGGTCTGCAAAAAGTAGCAAATTAAGAACTGCTTTGTACTTTTTTTTTTTTTTTTTTAAATATTTTGTTTTAGTTGTAGTTGTACACAACAACAGTATTTTAGTTTTCATGTGGTGCTGAGGATTGAACCCAGGGCCCCACCCAGCATGTGTTAGGCGAGCGCTCTACCACTGAGCCACAACCCCAGCCCCTGAACTTACTTTATAAAATACCTGTCCTCAAGGGTCAACTAATCAATCAAATAGATGCATCAGTTACTCAGCTTTGCAACTGGCCATTTTCAAAAGCAAGTTGTGCCAGGCATGGCTGTAATCCCAGCCATTTAGGAGGCTGAAAGAGGAGGATTACAAGTTTGAGGCCAGCCTTAGCAATACAGAAAGCCCCTCTGCAACTAAATGAGACCCTGTCTCAATATAAAAAATAAAAATGGGTGGGAATGCAACTCAGTAGGCTGGGTTTAATCCCCAGTACCCCCCCCCCCCCCAAAAAAAAAGTGTAGAATGAATCAAAGGTTTGTGGTCACTGGGAAAATTCCAAGGTTATTCTCACTGGGAAGGGGGAAATGGCTACACACATCAGATGCACTGAACTACATACGGGTCCTATTCAAAAGCGTTGGAAGAAGTAGTGAGGGCTGGTGCTCTAGCTCAGTTTCTCTGGGCAGTACCCTTCTGAGGCCTCATGCTTCTCAGGTGAGGGAACGCATACAATCGCGGGGTTCTACTTCTCTGTTGCAGCTCTTAGAAGTGCTGTGTATCTTTGTGTGTATGGGGGGGCAGGAGGTGCGTGTGTGGACAGGAGTCTGGGTGCACACACAGCATGCTGAACACGGAGTCTCTGGTGTACTAAACGTGAGGTTCCTTTTGAGCAGCCGAGAATCCTCTCCCGAATGGCAGGAGGCAGTGGGGAACATGAATGGTGTGGTAGCCAGCTTTGAGATTCACTGGCCAGACATTCTATTGTTGCTACAGGAGTCTGTGATTTTTCACCAGTCCTTAGTGGAGGGAATAACACAATAACCATCCTTGAGATGCTGAACAGACTTACAAACTTGCGTATTATACGGACACTATATACTAGAGTTATTCTACGAGCACTTTCGTTCCATGAAAATCCACTTTAACTGTACTGCTTTGCCAACCCCAAGGAGATAGATGTGAGGACCCAAGAAAAGATCTGCCTGCTAGCTCTAAATATTTCTTCAAATAATTAAGAGCCAAATGTGCAGTGTTTCTTAGACATTTTGCTTTTTTTTTTGTAGTGGGGATTGAACCCAGAGGCGCTTAATCACTGAGCCCCAGCCCCAGCCCTTTTTATTTTGAGGTGTACTCCCACTTAAGTTGCCCAGGCTGGCCTTGAACTAGTGATCCTTCTGCCTCAGTCTCCTGGGTTGCTTGGATTACAGGTGTGTGCCACTGTGCCTGGTGCAGGTGAGAATTTCATCATGAGAATTTGAATGGATAATAATGCTTTTAAGGATCCTAGAGAAAACCTTTTTTTTTTTTTTGGGGGGGGGTCTTCCAGGAGTTTTACACTGTATCAAATGTATATTAACGAAACTTTGTCATTCTTTACTGCCCTGAGCATGGGATGGGATAGACACTATGGACACCTGAGAAGTCCGACTGCGCATGCCTGATCCCTAACAGGCCGCACACAGAATCCTCCCATCGGCTGGGGGGTGGCTCGGTGGTAGAGCTCTTGCCCAGCCTGCACGAAGCCCTGGGTTCCATCCCCTGCAGTGCACACAAAAATGGGGAAAAAAGAAAAAGAAAAAGAAAAAAAAATCCCCTCTTCACACGTGGCAAGACTGTTCTCAGAACTGCCCACTTCAACTCCCAGATGAGCTTCTGTGCAACCATTTGGCTTCTTGGCACAGCACATCCGCACAAAATTCTTTCACCTCCGGGTGAGCCGTGTCTCTGGAACTATGCCCTGATAAATCACCCTTGTGACTCTTCCCCCTGACTTCCCCTGTCCCCTCGTATAGAGCCCCAGGTTCCTGTTTTTGAAACTCTGGGATAGCTGAACATAGGGCACCGAATCCTGCTAATTTTCGCTCCCAATTTAACAACAATGTGACTTTAACCCCTTGGCAATCAGTGTTAGTCAGGATTTCCTGGCAGTAAACGCTCAAGGACAGAGAAAGGAATCAGCACCCCCACCATCATGCCAAACCAGTCCATTTTTTTTTTTAAATCCCTTCAGCATTCTGAAAAAGTAGTGAACTGGCAAAAAATTTTGGGTACTAACATGCAAATTAATGCCAGACAGAATTTTTTAAATTTATTTTTGGTTATTGGATTCCCCTAGTTATACCTGATAATGCTGTTTTAATTGTATTTTTGAAGTCTGCATAGACTCTTTCCACCTCCAGGGAGATCTGCCAAAGGCCAGAGTGATTCCCAGGCATGGTGGATCTCTCCTTCATGGCTCACACGGGACCTTCTTATCCTCTAATCTAGGACAAGGGAGATGGGTGGTGCACACCTGTAGTCCCAGTGACTCGGGAGTCTGAGGCAGGAGGATCGCAAGTTCAAAGCCAACCTTGGCAACTTAGCGAGAGGCCCTAAGCAATTTAGTGAGGACCTGTTTCAAAATTAAAAATGAAAAAGGCCAGCCCTGGGTTCAGTTCCTGGTATCAAAACAACAACAACAAACAGAATAAAAACACACCCAAAACCCACACAACCTAGTGCAAAGGCAGTGTCTTATCTACCTTAGGAAGAGCTAAACCATTATCTTGGGTCATTAACTGAAAAGTACTCTAGTATCCTTCTGTAGAATATTCCATATAAAATGCATTGATCTTCCAGGGTCACTCTTCTGCATTTTTGCACAAAGCCAAGTGAGCCCTTACACATTCGGGTAGCTTGTACACTATCATCCTGTCTGCCCCTGTACGAGGAGCCATATGGTCTTCAGAATTTGTCCCAATGATTTTACTCTTCTAGTTTGTGACGAAAATGTGCTTAATTATCTGCAGATATTGCATCTAGTGTCTGGATGAGCATCCTTAACAGGAAAGAAAGTGTCATTACAACTAGGATAGGATCCCGACGTGGATCCAGGAACATACAGCAACTGCTGGGGCCTTTGGTAAGAAAAATAATAAAATGGAAAGAAGAAAAGCACTCCGACCCTTCCCAGAGCAGGAGAAGGGGCTCTGCAAAAGGGCCCCCAAACCCAAGCCTCACCAGGCTCAGGAGAAATCCGCGTCTGGCCATTAGGTTAAATGCACTTTTCATGATTGGATGGACCAGAAAAAAAGTGGGAATGGAGAGCAATATGGTTTCTGTAAGGGAAATATCAGTTTGGTTTTTTTTTTTGGAAACACACATCAAGTATAATTTATTTTGATTTTCAAAAGTGTCTCCACATATCAAAGCCAGGATAGGATTAAGGGCACAGTTTCACTAGATGATGAAACTGAAGTCACAGATCTATGGTGTGTCTCCCACGGGAGACAAAAGACCACGGGGAAATGGATTTAATGATGAAATCATGCTCAGTAAGGAAAGTTCACTTTCTTTTTCTTTTCTTTTCTTTTGGTGGGAGGGATGGAACCCAGGGCTTCATGCCTACTAAGCACACTAAGAGTAGTGTCCCTTAGTAATCCAATAACATCAGCATTTTAATATACAAAGGGATTATATATGAAGGTTCTTAAGTTTACATCTCCTTGTAAACTTAAAAAAAAACCCAGCAAGATGAGGAGTGAATGAGAAAGATCCACTAATAAAACACAGGTTATTTTGGGGGGATTTCTATTATTTAAAAAATATATATATGTATATGATTTTTATTTGTCAATTACACCTCTACAAGGCTGAAAAATGACTTTTTAAAAGTATGCACCGGGTTGGGGTTGTGGCTCAGTGGTAGAGCACTCGCCTAGCACACGAAAGGCCCTGGGTTCAATCCTCAGCACCACTAAACACATAACCAAAATAAATGTATACAACTAAAAAATAAATATTAAAAAATGCACAAACTTTTTTGTTTTAGTTTATAAAAGGGCTTGAGCAATTCTGTTCTCATCATTTTTCTTAGAGAAGGCCCCAACCATTGTATGCATTTCTGGGTCTGAGAAAACCTGGATCCATCTCTGATTCTCTTCTAGTTGCAACGAGCCAAGCAGTTGCAGAACGTGGGCATGTGCTAATTGGCAACACAAATTTTTTTCCCTAAGTTTTAAGAAAATGGACAGTCAACCTGAAATCATGAGTCACATCATGCTGATAACACATGTTCCTCCCCCCAAAAAAAAACCCCTAAGATATTCACAAAGTTAAAATTTAAATTCTGGAACTTAAACTTACTGCATTGTGACTTTGTAAGTTATGGGGTATTAAATTTAAACACGTCGTTTTCAGAACATATACTTAGAAGTGAGCCTGGGGACTTAAGGACCCCTGTATACCAGCTGGGGTTGAAGCAGAACTCATCACTTAATAGCATGAAGGGCCACTTAATGTAGCAGCCAGCTCAACCCTTCCACAAACCATCTATTTGTCAGATCAAAACTGGCCTGGGGTTTGGTACATGCTAGTAATCCCAGTGACTCAGGAGGCTGAGATAGGAGGACTGAAAGGTTGAGACCAGTCTCAGCCACTCAGTGAGACTCTGTCTCAAAAAAAAAAAAAAAAAAAAAAAAGGTACCCCTAGGTTAAATCCCCAGTTCCAAAACCTAAACCAACCAACAAAAGATGACTTGGAAAAATGTAGAGCTCAACTTGGGGGGCTCTCCCGATATTTCAATCTCTAAAGGAAGAATGCCGAGTTCTTAGGGCCGTGCTTCTTCCCTTTCTGGTTTCTGACTGGTTCCCATCGAGTTAGACAAGCACTGTTCTCCTTGTCGACCTACGATAGGCCAATGGCATCCTGAAGTGCACTGGGTTTGGTTTCCTTAACCTCTTTTGTTGTTTCCAACCCTGTGTCTCTGCTTTTTGAGAACCAGGAGATTCAAAGAGCACAAGGCGTTTTTAAGGATCATCTGCATCCTTGTTGTCTAAATGAAAATAGAAGGAAACCACGAGACTTTCCACAAACGGTTCTTCATGGCAAACCCTGACCTAGGACCAAGGCTCTCTCCCAACTGTTGCCTGGATTCTTTTCCGTGTCTTTTTCCCTTTCCATAAAAACCGCTATCCTGGAACCCACAGGGGCCTTTGAAACCACAGCTCTTTCAGCTGGGACTTGGGGGCAGCGCCTTCTGAAGGGCTGTTTTCCTCGAGGTGCTAGTTGAGGGCTGCGTGTGATAAAAGGGAAGTTTGAAAGGCTGTCAGCTGTAATTCTGCCGCCCCACGTGGTTTCGAGATTGAAGACAAACAAATGAAAACTTAATAAGAAGAATTGTTCACAATCAAATCAACTAGCATAAAACCACAGCTCTTAAAAAAGAAAAAAAAAAATCATCGAATGCCAGCCAAGCAGCTACTCAGGGTAAACAAGGGCCCTGGCCAACTAAGACCAACCATTGGGAAAAAAAATATCCAAATGCTTTCCTTCTTAAATATACGAACGACGACGACGATGATGATGATGATTAGTGCTGGGAATTGAATCTAGGGACTCACACATGTTAGGCAAGCACTCTGTTTACTACTGGATTATGTCCCAGAATATTTACTTTTTTCCTTCTTCTCGGAAAAAACAAAACAAAACAAAAATAACCACTATTGGTTCAGATCTGTTATAGCTTTAGCTATTCTTGACAGCCCTGGCAGTTAATTAATCAATTTTATAATATTGATGTATGGATTAATGATCCCCAGAGCTCAACTTCTCCACCAGCAAACTACACGACAATGCTCTCCTGTCTTTTATTTCCACTGGAGTTCCTGAGTCTATTCTCTTTTGGGACCCTGTCCCCCCCAGTCCCCAAGTCTTCTTTTCTCCAGGAGGCAAATTCCAGCTCACTGAAGCTTTTCCAAAGATGGAGGAAAAGAGATCCCACTTTGTTTAGCTCTAAGCATCAGATTTTAAAAGACAGCTATCTTTCCGATGGGTTGAGTCACCAGATTTGATGGCCTCTGTAAATTTTAGAAGGCACAGAAATGTTTTCACCAGAGTTTACAATTGCATCTCGGTTTTACGATTCGGTAGGCTCACATTTCACACGCCGCTCGGGGTGACCACTTTACCGATGGCACCAGTTTGCTCCTGTCATTATAAGAACAGCGACTCCTCATGTGCCCATCAT
Organism: Callospermophilus lateralis; assembly: GCF_048772815.1. Lineage (NCBI taxonomy): Eukaryota > Metazoa > Chordata > Mammalia > Rodentia > Sciuridae > Callospermophilus > Callospermophilus lateralis. The sequence goes on from NC_135324.1 coordinate 4,474,298, forward strand.
AAACAAAGGGATGCTTTGGAACCCAAAGTCCAATATCGTGCAAATAAAAAAGTTTTATTTGTTTGTAGATAGAGCGCAGCCAGGGCTTCACCATCTCTCAGATACGGAGGGAAACGTTGGCTGGCACACCGAGGGCTTTTCTATTTATTGTTTTATGACAAACCATGGCACTGAGAATAGTTTCTGAAAACCACTCTCTATTTATTTTCGTCAACAAACATGGGATCATGTGACAGTGATACACCCAGGGTGACGGCTGCACCAGAGCAATAGTCAAACACTGGGCACTTCCAAAGTCCATTCAGCTTCTCAACTGCCTTCCTTCCCGAAAGAGAGCTCCCCAGCACTAGCACCATCCGGGTTTCCAGAGGAGAGCAGGGATCTCTGCAAGAAGGGGCTGCAGAATCAGTCCCATCCTATTTGAGGGTGGCCAAAGTCCTGTTGCTCCCAAGAAGTTTCTTCTCCAGGTTTCCACAGCCCATTGCTCCCTAGCCCCAGAGACTGGGATTCCTAACCATTTTTCTTTTAGGCAAGATGACCCCAAGTTGGGGTACCTCACACCAAACATATGGTGTTCCAGTTGATGGGCAAGCAGGAACATTGAGTTTATCTGTTTGGAAAGGCCTCGGGGAGTAAGATATGGAAGAAGGAAGTTTAGCTGGGGAGAGGAGAAGCTCTGGGTTAGCTTGGAGGCAAATGTGAGGAGGGCAGCTGGCGGTCCCTCACTGGCCGTGGTTTAATGAAGCAGTAAGATAAATTTAAAGAATGGCCTCTTCTAAAGGCTGTTTCCTTTTCCAAAGGTTCTGGGTAATTGGTCATCCACCAAGCTGAGCCTCCCCAAGCTTGGCCTCACTAACATGGATGACATCAGTCTCCAACAGGGTTGCAGTATGACACTCAATTGCTTTACCACTCAACCTTGGCCATTCTCCCACATCCCCCACCCTCTCCAGGGTCCCCACTACTGCAAAAATTTTCCTATCAGTGCAGATCTCAGCTTTCATGAGTTCGTGCCAAGAGATAGCATAACACCCCCCTGAGAGAGATGCTATCACATGAATAACGTGACCACCCTGACAAAGACCCAATGTCTATTCTCATTGGAAATCACATTTTGGGTTTTTTTTTCTTTTCTCCCATTTTTTTCCTCTCTCCACTGTTTCCACTGATGCTTAATTTGATTTTGCAAGATAAGGAGAAAACAGAGTGCCAAACAATCCTATTTCAGTTCTGTGTAATCAGTGAGCGGATTATTTTAATTTGGCCCAGTCCCCTGTCTTTCTTTTTCCAGACCCTAACTAGAGGCAATTCTGTCTCTATCCAGATCGCCTAATAATGTCCAGTTTGGTGAGCAAATATTGGGCTAGTGAGGAGCCCTCTGCGGAAAGTCCAGCTTTTCAAAGGGCACTGGCGACAGTTTTCAATTCAATCAAACAAATACGGCCTGAGTAACTATTATGGGCAAAGCACAGCCAGACCTGGCGAAGCCCAGACCCAGTTACTAAAGGGGAGAAACAACGCACTAGCCCTCTCAATTTGAGAAGCTTGTAAGCAGGTATTTTGTAGCCCTTTCCTTTAAAATAGCTCCATAGTCATTTATTCCAGTTATCTTATTTTTAACTCAAAGAACCAAGGAGTCGACTGGGATAAAGTTTTAAAGTGATTTACAATCATTTGGATTCTCTGTCCTTTGGAGTCAAGATAAGACTATGTGGGCCACCAGGGGCATAAGTTTAAACTCTTGACTCTTAGGGATTTCTTTCCTTTCCTTTTGGAAAAATCTGCCCCCTGTCTTCCAGGTGCTTTTAACTTGACAGGATTTCCAACAGGGATGGCAGGTCTGGGCTGGGAAAAGGAGGTGAGGGCTGGTCAATTGGAAGGCCTAAGCCATCCAGTGGAGCCAGTGTTGGCTGTAGGGCTCATTCCTTTTCAGCAATCCTGTCCCTAGACGTGCCAATGGCAGGCTGCTGCAGTCGGCCCTAAGGTGTGACCGCTATGCAGCCAGGCTGTCCTGGTCTTCCCTTTATTTGACTACCTGGATATGAACACGAGTTCACTGTCTGCAGTGGGAGCAGCTTCGTGAATCTTCATTCACGGGTGGTTCGATGTGGTCCGAGCTTTTCATTTAATGAACAAGGAGGCTCGGCTTTACGAGTATCTATGTTCCGTCGTTGCCTGGCATCAGCGGGAGGTGACAGTCCTGGTCAGTGGGATTCAAGAGCAAAGCTGCTCGGGTAAAGCTTCCCGACGGGGAATAGGCGGAGATGGCAGAAGGCGGTGGGCCACACCAAACCAAAAATGGCTATTTTACCAAGTGATAGAAAGAGAGCATCTGAAGAAGGTGCTCCCACGCTGCAGCTTTCCTCTCTGGACTTTGGTTGGCTTGTCTTTAATAAGAGACTATTAAGAAAGAACAGCAGCCAGACGATGGCTGTGTGGCCCAAATGTTAAGAAGTGGGGGTTTAGTTTGAAATTATAATGAGCCGTAATTGTTAAGGGACCAATGACTTCTCTCTCTCTCTCTCTCTTTTTATATCTTTATTTTATTTATTTTTATGTGGTGCTGAGGATCGAACTCAGTGCCTCACACATGCCAGGCAAGTGCTCCACCCCTGAGCCATTCTCCTGCCCCTAATGACCTCTTTTATACATAGAAACCTGTCCTATAGGCCACGTGCCTCTATCCCACAGTTTCTATTTTTATTTTTTTATTTTTGTTTTTATGGTCCTGGGGATTGAACTCTGGGGGGTGCTTTACCACTAAGCCACATCCCCAGTTTTAGTTTTTGGGACGGGTTCTTGCTAAGTTGCTGCGGCTGGCCTCCGATTTTCAAACCTCCTTCCTCTGCATCCTGAGTTGCTGGGATTACAGTGAGCCACCATGCGGGGCTATCCTGCAGTCTTCTATTTAGCTGATTCTACTTTTACTAAATGGTTTAGCTAAAGGAAAAAAAAAATATCTTGAGGAGGTCATCCAAATACATTAAAAGGTAATAAGATTTCCCCTAAAATATATCTGAGCAGGCAAAAAGTCCCACACATCTATTGAGTAGCTGTGTAGCTCTCCTGGAGGTGTTCACTTGAAAATCAATGATTGCATGCAGGGCTTTTGAGAGCTGGGACATTTCTGCAGCTCTTACTGCCCTGGAACATTCAGTGGACTGTATCATCAAAGCCAGACCTTGTCAGTAAAGCTGGGGGACACAGGGCTGGGGTTGTGGCTCAGTGGTAGCGCACTTGCCTAGCATGTGTGGGGCACTGGGTTCGTTTCTAAGCACCACATATAAATACATACATAAATAAAAATAAAGGCCCATTGACAGCTAAAAAATAAAAAATTTAAAAAAACTGGGGGACAGAGATATGATCCAGGTCACACTGCCAGCTGGTGGTAGGTACCCTGGGACCAGAATCCAGGTATAGTTTCGATAAGTTTTAATATAATTCCATGTTGCTTTTTCAGCTTCCTGTCAGGGAGGAGTTCCACTTGGAGAATTTGGCTTAGTAAACCATTCTAACCCGTTCTGAGGTTTCCTAAACGGTGCTACTCCATGAACCTGAAGAAGTTTAAAGCACCCATTTGTAGCCAGGCAAAAATCTGAGCAGGCCGAGGCAGGAGGATCACGAGTTCCAAGCCAGCCTCAGTGACTTAGCAAGGCCCTAAGCAACTCAGCGAGACCCTGTCTCAAAATAAAAAATAAAAAAAAAAGGGCTGGGGATGGGGCTCAGTGGTTAAGTGCCCCTGGATTCAATCCCTGGTACCAAAATAAATAAATAAATAAATAAATAAATAAATAAATAAAAGAGAATCCACTTGAGGGCTGAGGGTGTAGCTGAGGCTATAGCTCAAGGGTAAAGCGATTGTTTGATGTTAAGAAAGGACATGGATCCCTATAGGGTGGTAGCATGAAGGGGCTTCCAGTTCATTCATATCTTCTTGTTCTCAAAGGTTCCATTCCAATTTAGAGAAATGTATAGTATACAAATAATGTCTACTTATCCCATCTGAAGACACCTCCTGTGGTTCAGACTTCTCCTGTGATGTGTTAACAGCTAACCGTTGAATGGCACTCTGCATCCGCAGGCGTAACACGGTAAAAATCACTTACCCAAAGCAAATGATCCCCCCCCTCCACCCCTGCTCCCGCCCCCGGCCCCGGCCACCCCCAATGAAGGCAGCAGAAAAGAACTAACTGATTTGTCTGTTGTCTTTCCTGTCAAGATCGCCCTCGCCTTGGCTTTGGTCAGCGGGAAGGACTTTATGTATGAGTCATACAAATGCTTTGCCAGGGCCCGGAGATCAGCAGACTCGGGGTTCAGCTGGTCGATATCACTGGAGATCTCGGCCAACAGCTTCTCCTTCTCGGCCTGTGGCATCCGCCCAAACCTGATGGCTGTAGAGGAAGAGGAACGACAGGATGAATCACTGAATGACTCCTGCTCCTGAGGCCTCTGTTCCCTCCCTGGCCCTGAGTTCCCGCCGGGTCAGAGCCCCTCCCCTCGCTACTCATCTCAGAAAGTGGTTTCCCTCTACCACTTGCCTCATGTTTGTATTTCGTGACAGCAGCCCCGAAGATCAGTAAAAACTTAAACCCTTCACATCTTTAATTCAAAGAGAAAAAAAATATATATATGTAATGCACGATCCTGCCAGGCAAGTCAAAGAGTTTGTTTAGCACAGGGAAGAAAATTCAAACATGAAATGATTGGGAGCCAACTCCTATCCATCCCTCAAGACCCTGTTTAAATGTCATTTTCTTTGGGAGGCTTTTAAGCGCAGCGAATGATTCTTTCCCGTGGACTCCACTGGACCCTTGGTATATACTCCAGTGACAGCAATTTTCACATTGTGCCAGAATCATTTAATTTACACGCCTGTTCATCCCCCCATAGAACAGTGTCCTGAAGGCCAGAGATAGCGTCTTATTTATCTTTGGGTCCCCAGGATGATCTGCACGTTTCATGAACTCAAGTAAGGAACTGCGCAGGATCCAAAGCAGCACAAGCAGAGGCTTTGTTCTCGGGGATTCTGGAGGATCTGGTTTGCTCCTGTTAACCCGGAGATACAGACGGTGCTTTATTTCACTTACCAGGACAGACAGGGCTTTGGCACTTAGTAGGGAGAGGCTGAACTCATTCCCTGACCATGACCCCCGGAATGCTTTGTCAGAAAGACAATATCCTTAACATTTGGCGTCTTGGGGGGGGCGAGGAGGTGTGAAAGCAGAAGGAAAAGAAAGAAGGGCCAGGAGGAATACTTAGGAGAGGTCAGCAAGCCCTAAGGAGGGGGAAAAAATAATCCACTGGGGCTGGGAGTGTGGCTCAGTGGTGAGCGCTTGTGGAGCATGTGTGAGGCCCTGGGTTCCATCCCCAGTTACTGGGGGGGAAAATTGTGGCATGAGTCTTGGGGAAAATCGCACTTATTATATAATGAAATAGAGGTGGCTAAATCACCACTGTCTGATTTCAAAGACCCCAAAATACCGTCTCTTCCCAGATGCCTAATGATTGAGCGTGCCAGGCACTGTTCTATGCATTATTTAAATTTTTACAGGTAAGAAACTATGAATATACATAGACGTTTACATGCCTAGGAAAGCATTTCCTTTTTTCCTAGTGGACAATTTAAAAAGCTTTCAATAGCCAAAGATACCTACTTATTGCACTTATTATGTTGATAGTTCTGCTTTCCCATAACAAAAATATCCAAAAATCAAACTTTAAAAAAGTCTTTTTTTTTTTTTTTTCCTTTAAACTCCTGGGATTCCAGGGGCATTCTACCCTTGGGGCTGCCTCCCCAGTCCTTTTTATTTTTGTTTTGAGACAGGGTCTCGTATAGTTGCTCAGGCTGGCCTTGAACTTGTGATTCTCCTGCCTCACCCTCCTGAGTCACCAGCCGTATACCTCTGTGCTCGGCTGAAAATTATTTTTAATCATGAGATATTAAAGCAAACTATTTCTCTTAGCATCTAGATACAATGTGAATTTTCACAAATGAAGTTCCCAAAAGGCCTAAATCTTTTTTTTTTTTTCTTTTTCCTTTTTTTGAGACAGGGTATTGCTAACTTGTCCAGGCTGACCTCCAACTTGGGATCCTCCTAGAAAAGGTTGAATCTTCTGAACCAATTATTTGTATTGTTAAATGTCTATGCTACACGTTAGGTCTAGCTATAAGTGCGACTAGTTAATGCAGGCGATTTTAGTATTTTTATACATTGGAGGCTTAGAAAAGGAATGAAAAAAAAATGCATCTTATTTGGTGGGACTGAATTTGCATACAACATACAGAAATCTGAAGTTACAGAGGAAATAAAAACTTTCATTCATGTGTGTGTGTTTATTTTTGTAGGACTAGGGATAGAATCCTGGGACCCTCTACCACTGAGCCGTATCTATAGCTCTTAACTTTTTGTTTTAAGCTTCGAGACAGGGCCTCGGTAGGTTGCCCAGACTTTTTTTTTTTAAGGAGAAAAGGCTGACTTTGTTTTGTTGCTTTGGGGTCCTGTTTGGTCATACCCGTGCACCCCACGTGGAGTACTGCAGAAGGCACAGAAGTGGTGAGTGCTTCCTAAACAGAGTTTTTATGACTGTGGCTGGAGAGGTGGCTGCTGTAGATTACAGATCAGAATAGCAGCCAGGGCACACTGCTCTCCCCACAGAGAAAGAGAAAAAAGGCAAAACAAAACTTATCTCTGTCCCTCTGGTTAGGGAATGGTGATTTTTAGTTGAGCAATATATATATATATTTTTTTTTCTCCTGCTGGAGATGGAACCCAGGGCCGGGCACAGGCTAGACAGGCCTCTACCCTTGAGCCACAACCCCAGCCCAAGTCTCACTGTTTCAAGTAGGGAATCTGTGAACCAAGAGGAGGGACATTATGGGAGTTGTATGGTCGTTTCCTAGAAGTCCTTCCTAAACCAGAGTTTGGAAATAGAGATGAACATTCTAGATTAGGAACCAGAACTATAAAGGCTGAGTGTGCCCACATACAAGTGAATGTTTCCAAATCTTCTATCACTAATGATTAAACTTCAGAGAGAGGGGAAAACACTCTGTATATTGCTGTGAGTCACTGTGTGAGAACTTTTGGTTTCTGGAAGGCAATGGAACTCATGCTGCACTCCACACAGTCAGCAAGTCCACTTTCTAGTCTCTGCTCTGTGACGAACCAGCTGGGTGACTTTCAGATAATTACTTAACTTCTCTGGTCCTCAATTGCTTGATCTACAGAATGGAGGACCTGAAAAAGAGGATCTCTCAAGGTTCCTCCCTTTAGCTCTATATTTACTCTAAATTCTGCACATGTCTGTGACACAAAGTACTTAGAAACATACTCTGCTTTCTCTCTCTCTTTTTTTTCCCCTTGCGGTACTGAGAATTGAACCCAGAGGCACTCTACCACTGAGCTACATCCTAGCCCGCCCCCCGCCTTTTTGTTTAAAAATATTTTTTTAATTGTCAATCACCTTTATTTATATGCGGTGCTGAGAATCAAACCCAGGGTCTCACATATGCTAGGCAAGCACTCTGCCACTGAGCTATGACCCCAGTCCAAACCAGTCCTTGTTATTTTTTATTTTGAGACAGGGTCTCACCAAGTTGTTGAGGCTGGCCTTGCACTTATCATCCTCCTGCCTTGGCCTCCCCAGTCACTGATATTACAAGCGCATGCCACCAAACCTGACTTCAGCTCTCTCTTTTTTTAAATATATGTTTTTTAAAATTGTCAACAGACCTTTATTTTGTTTATTAATTTATTTATATGTGGTGCTGAGAATCGAACCCAGTGCCTCACACATGGCAGGCAAGCGTTCTGCCACTGAGCCACAACTTCAGCCCCACCTGCTCTCTTTTTTAAAGCAATCTGTCTACTCTTTGAGGCCCTACGTGGGGAAAAAGACACAGTGTTTTCTGCTCCACAGATCTAGCACCTATCACATAGAGCAACTTTCTGAAACCTGGCATTCAGTTTCATATTTGGGATAATAAATCAGCTAGAGAGGGCTGCAGGCAGAGCTCAGTGGTAGCTGGTGTGCCTAGCACGTGGGAAGCCCTGGATTTGATCCCAGACACTGCAATTAAATAAAAAATAAAAATAAAAATAAATTAAAAAGGAAATGAAAGAAATCACAGAAAATTCCTTTATCATGGTTAAAAAGAAATTCTGAATATCAGACTCAGTAGGCTCTTGATATGAAGACTACGTTTGAGAGAGGCTCATTAATTTCTGAGTGAAACTGTATTAGCTTATACTTTAAAAAATACCCTTTTTGGGGCTGGGTTTGTGGCTCAGTGGCAGAACGCTCGCCTAGCATGTTCGAGGCCCTGGGTTTGATCCTCAGCACCACATAAAAATAAAATAAAGGTATTGTGTCCAACTACAACTCAAAAATAAAATTTAAAAAAATTTAAAAAATACTCTTTTGCTAGCATAGAACAGATTCATCCTAGAGTTCTTGTCCTGATATTACCGAACAGCAAACTCCAAGTGTACAAAATAGATATCCTGCTTTCTGGATTTGGGTACAGCACTAAGAGACAATTAATAGACACATTCTCAAAATACCTACCTCACTATAGGAGTGTGAAAGACAGAAGCTGCTTAGTTACAAAGGTTAATTAATGCAAGTTCTCAAGATAATAAATCAATAGAAAACAGCCCAATGAAACAAGTTAAAAATATATTATTAATATATTTATTAAATATAAATAAATATATGTATTAAAAATAAATAAATATATTTATTAAAAATATATTTCTCTTTCAACATCCAAGGGATGGAATTTGCAATCATGTTAGGGCTTGATAGTGAGTAAAGCCACCGTTCCTGGTCCCTGTTCCCACTTTTTATGGAAACTTTTATTCTTTCATTTTTTTTAATATTTATTTTTTAATTGTAGTAGGACACAATACCTTTGTTTTATTTATTTATTTTTATGTGGTGCTGAGGATCGAACCCAGGGCCCTGCACGTGCTAGGCGAGTGCTCTACTGCTGAGCCACAACCCTAGCCTGGGAATTTTTATTTTTTTGTGTACAAATGAGACATAACACTGTTGGTATTCGCACGGCTATTGCTAATAAGTCATGCTTTTCTACCTCTCTCTGCTTTTCTTTTTTTTTCTGCAGTCCCGGGAGCCTTGCACATGCTAGACAAGCACTCTATCACTGAGCCACATCCTCCTTAGCTTCCGACATCTTTTGAAGAAAATGACAACCAACCAAACAACAACAAAAACAAAGAGAAGAAACAAGAAAGAAAATTTGTGCACTCTGAGGTTCTGTGGGACTCGGCAGTCTAATAACTACGACTTTCTAGTTCCTCTAGAGGAAAAGAAGGAACAATCCGATCGCCAATAGCATTTTTACGGAGGGGTGACATTTATCTAATTATTGGCAGAGGGCATTTAAACATTTACCTAGGTGTCTTTGCAGAAATGTGCAAAACACCACCTTCCTTCACCTTCCGACTTGTTTCCAATACTCTGAAGGCTAAAGTTCATTCACTGAGTATCTGTTTTGATTCAAGACACTGTGCCACACACTCTGCGCTGGGAGAGAAGGATGCCTCTACAGGGGCCAGAAGAAACACTGTGGATGAATCTCTCTTGATGTCCGACTGGCTGCATCCTTTCTGCCAGAGCAGACAGGTCTCAGCTTCCTACCCGGCCACCTCTGCCCTTGCAGCACTTCTGACTGACCTGCCCTTTCTGCGATCCAGCTTTTGCTGAGCTGAGTTAACTGAAACTGGAAGCCCTGAGTGCTCTTCTCGTGGCCAGACCCAGGGGCCTCTCGTGCATTTTCAATCTGCTCCCATTAGGAGGACTCCCCCACCTTCCACACACTGGACCACCTCCACCCTTTTCCTTTAAAAAATGTCTCCTCCTGGTTTTTCTTTCTTGGCGGACCCCTTTCTGCTGTTTCCCAGATCTCTCTGCCGGTCCTTCCTGGGTGCACACTCTGCTGTTCCTATTACAGCTTCCCCCCAACCAGCAACAGGTACTAGTGAGTCCTCCTTTCTCTTTCTTGAGTTTAGATCTTTATTTTGCTCGCCTTCCGGTCTTCCTTTATACACGGAGGCTCCGTGTTCCTTAAACACAAATAAAACTTCCAAACCAGCTCTTCTTCCTGTGTCCCCCCTACCCTCCAACTTGGTCCATCTATTCTGTGGTCACCCAGAGGAGATGCCCAGATCAGTCTGTGATAACCTCTCTCCTCTCAGACACTTTGACTTCTTGGTCACAGCTCACTTCCTCCCATCTCACCTCCCCAGTGCTCCCAGCATAGCATTTGTCTTCTGATGGAAAGATCCCTGGTTCTTTCCCCTCCCTCTCTTGCTGCTGTGAGAGGGGTGGTGTTGAGTCATACAGACCTAAGCACTCCCTTGCTTTTCAAGGCAGACTGCGTGTCCCAGGAAGGGATAAATCACGCAGAAGAGGAAGCACAAGGAATCCAGAAAGTCTTATGGAAGACAAGACTTTTGAACTGTCAGGGAACATAAGGGCATGATCTATAGAGGCCCCGGATGTTTACAAACACAGAACAAAGCAGTTTGCTTGAAGTTCTGCTCTGAAGAAGGCAGAGTGGGAAGATGGTGAGGGGGGCTCCTCAATGATCCATCATCTATGCCATGCGGGTTTGAGTGACAGAGCTGTCTTGCGCATTAGGACTCTTTCGTCTTTTCTGAAGTTGACATTTGGGTAATTTTCCTTCCTACCATAAAGATCAAGGATGCTTGGCTCTGTTGCTTTGGGCCCATGGAAGCACATCATAGTGGGAGTGCATGGCAAAAGAGGCCCCTTCACTTCGTGGTGGGCAGGAAGCAAAGAGAGACAGGAGGGGGCGGGCCCTGGTATTCTCTTCAAGAGCACGCCCCCAATGACCTAACCTCCTTGCAATAGGCCCCTCCTCCTAAACATTCTGCCCTTCCCAGTAGTGCCACAGGCTGGCAACCAAGGCTTTAACACATAAACCTCGGAGGGGGGCCCTTATCTAAACCATAGCAAAGGTTAGAGAAGACAAATATTAGGTTAAATTGAAATACATTTTCCATTTAGCTTTTTTTTTCTTTCTCAATATATACTAGAGCTATTTTCAAAGCATCAAGACAACTACCTTAAAAACGCTGAGTGCTGCAAAAACTGGTGAAACCATTTTTCTATATTTGATGAAGTCACTGAGAAATTATCTTTTAAGGTAGTCAGCTTTTTGTAAAAAAGAAAAACCCTTCACATTATTTATATCACTGGACATCTAATCAGCAAAGCTAAGGTTTTGCTCTTTTTTTTTTTTTTTAAAATGCTGCGGATTAAACCCAAAGTTTAAGCAGTTGCTCTCAGTGGAATCCCCAATGATCAGTCATTTTTTAAACTTACGTAAAGCACAATTTTTTAAAAATCAACTTTCAGTGTTCTAGGGCACATGTAACTGAACTGACTCCTAAGGAACCCAAGAACCTTTTCTCAGATTGTTTTTTAAATGCGCCGACCCTGGACTTACTACTGTTCCAGTCACACACAAAAGGCAGTTCTGGGGGCTGGGGTTGTGGCTCAGTGGCAGAGTGCCTTCCTTTTGCATGAAAGGCGCTGGGTTCAATCCTCAGCACCACATAAAAATAAATAAAATAAAGGCATTGTGTCCATCTACAACTAAAAAAAAAATATTTTTTAAAAAAGGAACAACAGAAATCTCAAAGTTGAAAGAATTCAGTGCTCACCAGTTTCAGTAATATTCCAATTATATCCCCCAGGACCCTTAGAATTTTTTGACAATTACTTCAGAATCTGCCTTCAAATATATTAACTAGATTAAACAGAGACCAAAGAGCAGAAATAATAGTGATGTAGAATGGGGTGAACTTACTTTGGGGGATGTTCTTTTTTTTCTTGCAGACACTGAAAACTGATTTTTGGCATAATACTAGATGCCTCTTTTGGTAACTAAAAAGACATTTTATATGAACGGAAAAATCATGACTATTGCCTTATATTGGACAAAGTAATGAGTTTTTTTGTTTGTTTGTTTTTTTTTTTTTTTTGCTTTTGTTTTGCAGTAGTAGGTATTGAACCCAGGGCCTCTTGCATGCTTCAACTATAGTCCCCAAGTCATGAATTTTAAACAGTGACTATAACTACCTAGAAGACTTTGTGTTTAGAAATGTTTACTTCATCAGAATAACAGGCATCACTTATCAAGTGTTATGTCTCCTTTCTTGGGCTCAGAGAATCTCAATGCTTTCTTTCCTGTGCAAAGGACACACTGCCATAAAAACCTACAAGGAGGGTTTTCTTAGTCAAGTTTGCAATCCTTTTAAGGGTTGAGCTGTCTAGGTCTCTCATGTACTGATATTCAATTCCTAATTTTTTCTTGCCTTTGCAAAAACTGAACACTTCGTCAAGATTGCCCCTCTCTCAAAACAGAATAACCTAATTGTTGCATGAAGTCAAAAGATGACCGTGTTATTGAGTTTATGGTAGCTCTCCAATTTTTCTGGGAGGAGGTAATTATTCCACCCATACTACATACACTGGGCTTTTTTTTTTCAGGGCTAGGAAAAGAACCCAGGGTCTCCTGCACACTAAGCATGCACTCTACCACTGAGCTAAACCACTAGCCAGTAGGTTGGGCTATGAATAATATTTGCCTACAAATAATAAGCATCCAGGGATATATTTTATGTGAACTTTTGCTCTGCCTGTAAACAGCAGGAAACCTTTTACATCAACATGTGCAGTTCCTGAAAGTATTAGGAATTATATTTCACAAGAATGTGTGAAGTGACAATTGTTTTAATTGGCAAAAAAACCCCACAAACAAACAAAAAACCAGTATTATGAGTAGAATGGGCAGGTTTCCTGAGCTATCTTGATGATAATGACCTCAGAGTCCAGGGTTTCTTCATAAAGATAAAATAAGTTTATTGGAACTTGATTGCATCACGTAAAATAGAGAGCTCTCTTGACTTGAAAACTTGCCCTTATGTTTTATGAGGCTTGAAATAAAAAGGAGACGGATGGAATTCAACCAGCAAATTATTTTGCAATCAGTGACTGCAGTTGTACTAAGCAGATGTGGTCAACTGTTGAGGAAAGTTGGACCAAATTCCTGTCCTGTCCAACGCTGTTGATAGCTCTATTCATAAGAGATTCTTGCCTTTGGAGGAACTGATCTATGCTAACAACTCTAATTCTGCAAACTATTTTTAAAGGGTAGAGTATCAACCAATCAGCGGTTTCCAGATATCTTGATGATTTCCATTGTGAAAACCAAACATCTGCACTACAGAACAACAACAAAAAATTAATCAGATAGATGAGGATTGACTTCAAAGATGAAATTTTTACCAGATCAGTTTTGAGAGAGATGAAAGCAAACGCAAGACACAAATCAGAGTTGAGGATGGATACAGTGGTAGAGTGTGTGTTTACCAGGGGCAAGGCCTTGGGTTTGATTCCCTGAAGAAAGGGAGGAATGAACGATAGATGGAAGGAAGGGAAACAAGATACCAAAGGAAACGAAACTTTGGATTCCATTTGGTCACTTTGAAATGTTTTATCTCTTGAACCCATAATGATTAATTTCTCTCTCTCTCTCTCTCTCTCTCTCTCTCTCGGTACTGGGCAATGGATACAGAGGTGCTTTAGTACTGAGTGATATCCCCAGCCCTTTTATTGGTAAGTTGCTGAGGCTGACCTTGAACTTGCAATCCTCCTGTTTCCTGAAGCCAAGGACAGAGCTGCACTCTTCTTTGCATAGGAAGGAAGGAAGGAAGGAAGGAAGGAAGGAAGGAGAGGAGGAGGAGGAGGAACATAAATCTAAATTCTGATATGCCACTTAAAATTCCATTTACAGGATTCTTCAAGATTTTCTTACATTTAACTTAGAAACTGCTGATACACATTAAGTATAATTCTGTTTTAGAGCAGCATAAAATGAATCATGATAATCACTGCCTTTATTTTAAAACAGTATAGTCTTCCCCCTCCCCCCTCCCCCTCCCCCTCCCCCCTCCCCCCTGGTTTTCAAGTCTTTTCTCCCATCATCACCGCAGAGGCTCAGCATCAAAGAGAAGGACTCTATACTAAGAGTTTAAAATCACTGACCTAAGTGAGAAATGTCTTCTTGGCACGTGATACTCTGAAACCTGATGTTTTGTGGGGAAACTGCACGCATTGCCATCAAGGGCCCTGGTGCCTGCTGACCTGGCAGACACCAAGTGTATGACAAGATTTTGGTGACAAGTGTTCACTTACCGTTATGAGACATCCCCACGGCCAGGCATTTCTGAAATCGACAGTACTGACATTTATTTCTACTTTTTTTGTGGATCCGACAGTTGAGATCACACCTATCATAAATAAGCTTCAATCGGATGGTCCTCCGGAAGAAACCCTGCAAAGGGATTTGGGAGAAAAAAAAAAAAAAAGAAAAGAAGTGAATTTTTTTTTTTTTTTTTAAAGTCTTTAGGACACTTGGAAGCAAAGTCCCCTAGCTAGAGGGACGTAGGCGTGGGTATCAGAAGAGGCAGGTTCTTAAAGCAGTTTTACCAACTGGAGGCAAGTCCCTCAGGCTCTCTGGAACTTGTTTCTTTGTTATTAAAAAATAAAAATATATATTTAAAAAAAAGGAGCCAGAGGATGGATCTCCAGTGTGCTTTTTTAGCTCTCAGATGGACGGAGCACATCCAACTGATGTCACTTTGTGTACCCTGGCTCCGTGTTTGCTTTTCAGCCAGCTCTGGATTTAATGTAATGCAAATAAAACACCATGTAATCAGTCCAGCCTTTCTGCAAACCATTCCAACAGCAGGCCCCGGCCTTTATAATTTGTGTTAAAACAGTTTGGCAAAGTTAGAATCATTTCATTCTAAAACATGATCGGGGCCAATAAAAATCCACATGTGGATAATTTTTTTTTTTTTAAATTCTCTATGTTGCATAATTTCCTGCTGAATGTTTCATTTATTTGTACGGTTGAAAGAGAGCCTCGCTGTCGGAGCCTACAGACAGAGATAGTAGGAAATAATGAGACAAGTGATATAGAAATCCTCAGAGAATCTGCTATCTCAAAATGGCAAGCACGCCCATTTGGGGCAAAGGGGATTTTTTTTCTGCTCCATTTGCCACATCTTTTGAGGGGTGAATGGGAAAGGTTTGCAATCAGAAATGTCTTCTCACTCCATTTTTGGGAGTTAAACAGATTCCTATTCATTTCTCTAGTGTTCCTCTTCCTGAAAGAATTCAAACTGATCAGGTCCCCTTTGGTACGAAAACCACTGGTTTGGTATTGGCGCAGCAGCCACTGGTGTGCACCCTGACTTTCTCCAGAATTTCATCTTTAAATCTTGGTGTGCAGGTTCTACTCCTTACTTGATGTCTTTGCTTGGAAACCCAATGGCCATCTCCACTCCAGCCTGTCCAAAACTAGAGTCCTGATCGTCCCCTGTGAATGATACCATTCCATCCTCTCCAGCCAAAGATCTCTAAAGTCACTCCTGACTTCTTTCTCTCAGATGGGAAGCTCTTTTTTTTTCTAAATACAGGTTGAATAACCCTTGGGAACGATGCTCAAAAATTTTGGAGGGCTATGGATTTTGGCTTAGGGACTCAGCCCGAATATACTTGCCCATCAGCCTCAATGTAATTTTGGGTCATATCTCACCTTCTCAACGAGCCTCAACCACCCTAACGAGTACTACGGCCTGCCTCTGCCCACTTCTCTTTGAGAACTCTCGGTCCCCTTTACTGTGCTATAGTTTATCTGGTTTCCGACAGCGATTATGAGTTTTCATATATCACAGAAATTTCCTATGATGTTCAAGGTTTCCGTCCGGCCCCTCCCTGCTTCTCAATTAAAAATCATGAGCTACATGGGGGTGGGGATGGTCTCTTTTACCCCTGGACACACGCAACACCTACAGTCGCACTCTGTTAAAGTGACACCCATGCCACTTCACTTCCCTTCTGGCCTCACCTGAGCACCGGAGGATGAGCAAAGCACATCCCTCTCTGACAGCTGGTGACCCTAAAATGTGACAGACCTTACAAGGATCACTGGCATGCTCTTTTCTTCTAATATTTTTTTCTCTTCTGATGAAACGTGATATTAATTACCAATGAAGGAAATCAGCAATCATAAAGCACAGGAGATGTCACACATGAACCTATTTTCTGACACTAGACTTAAAATCATGACAGCAACTTGCATTTATGTCTGTATTGTTCCAACCCTTGCTCCCTGTCCTCCCTGGACAAAACAATCACTATTCTCTATTTTGTGTGGATTGTTTCCTTGCCCATTAGGACAAGCCAACTTTATCCACTAGCATGTGAAACGACACAACATTTTGTTTCATTAAGCTTGTTCTGAGGCCTTGAGTGATTTCATACAATATGTAATGGAGGGGGGAATCTCTCTCTTTGTTTTTATAAATTGAGTATTTCGTTTCCAAAATTTATTCACTTTCCAGTGAAAAACCATCCGATTTATTCATTTTCTTTTATATTTTTATTGGTGCATTACAGTAGTATAATTTACTTATTTTCACAATTATATACTATTTCATTTTATGAGTATACCACGATTTATTAACCTACTCCTATGGTGACGGCTATTAGCATCATTGCCAATTTTTAGCTGTTATGAGCAGTGCTTCTATAAATATCCTCGTAAACATTTTACGATGTACATGTTATAAGAATTATGTTGGCATGCTCCCTTGGGCAGCACATATACCAAAATTGGAACGGCACAGAGAAGATTAGCATGGCCCCTTCGCAAATTCATGAAGCATTCCAGTTTTTCTATACCCAAAGGATTTAAAATCAGCATACCACATTAATGTTTATAGCAGCACAAATCACAATAGCTAAACTGTGGAACCAACCTAGCTGCCCTTCAACAGATGAATGGATAAAAAAAACTGTGGTATACGTACACAATGGAATATTATTCAGCATTAAAAGAATAAAATTATGGAATCTGCAGGTAAATGGATGGAGTTGGAGAATATCATGCTAAGTGAAGTAAGCCAATCCCCCCAAAAATCAAAGGTCAAATGTTCTCTCTGATAAGTGGATGCTGATCCACAACGGGGGTAGGGGGCATGGGAAGAATGAAGGAACTTTGGATTGGGCAAAGGGGAGGGAGGAGGGGAGAGGGTATGGGAGGTAGGAAAGATGGTGTATGAGAAGAATATCATGACCCTAGGTAAATGTGTGATTGCACACATGGTGTGAGTCTACATTGTGTACAACCAGAGAAATGAAAAGTTGTGCTCCATTGGTGTACAATGAAACAAAATGCAGTCTGCTGTCATGTATGACTAATTAGAAAAAAATTTTTTGAAAAATGTTAATTAAGAAAAAGAATTACCTTGGCATGGAGTTTCTATAGTGTACGATATATGAATGTTAAATTTTATAAGATAATGCTAAATTGTTTTCCGAAGTGCTTATACATAAATTCACCCTTCCACAAATAGTTTATGAAAATTCTAGTCTCTTTCCAACACTTGGTGTTGACTTCTTTGGTTTTATTTTGTTGAGACAGGGTTTTCCTATGTTGGTGAGGTTGGCCCCAAATTCCTGGTCTCACGTGATCCTCCTGTCTCAGCCTCCTGAGTTGTTGGCATTACAGGCATGAGCCATCAAGCTGGGCCCACCTTCTTTCTTTAAACAATTAAAAAAATTTTATATATATATATTTTAGTTGTAGATGGACACAATGCTTTTATTTTGTTTTATTTATTTATATGGTGCTGAGGATAGAACCAGGGCTTCAAATGTACAAGGCAAGTGTTCTACCGCTGAGCCACGACCCCAGTCTGCCTCTTTAAACAATTTTTACATAGTTGTTGTGGATTCTGTTTCAGGCACCAGTAATTTCTGCTTTCCTTGGGTAGGAGACAGATGGTAATAAATTTGTATCATTTTTTTTCATTTTTGATGAACTTCATTCAAGGTGACCGGCACCTCCTATTGCTTGCAAATACTTTATTTTGAAATTATCCCCTGACTTTGTGGAAATCCTGTAGTTCACATTGAGAATTCTTTCCTTCAAAGAGATTTTGCAAAGGCTTCTGCTAAATGCCACTGACTTATGACCTGCAGATGCCCCTGAGGATCCTGGCTCAATCCAAAAACCCCAGGCTCAGCTTCCCCTCACTGATGGCTCAGAACACAGAGACAGGCACCTGTCTTTGGGGAAGTACTGCACCTTGCCACCTCTATGGGAGTCTGTTAGGAAGGAACTGCCCCTGCAAGTTTCCCTGTAGCTCCTGGCTCAAGACCTAGGGCTTTGTTCATTTCTTTTGTGTCATGTTGACACTGTTGTCTTAGAGGCCTCTTGTGAGATCGGCAATATCTCAAAGATTAGGTCCCATGTTGTATCTGCTGGAAGCAGAACCCACTTTAATTTTCAAAAGATTCGAGGACCTCTGGGATTACAAAGCTGTGGTTTTCTTTTCCCATGTATTACTAGAAAGCTAATGTACAGAACTGTTTCCACTGAAAAATGTTGGTCAAAACTTTGATTTTTGCCACTGTGAACATATGTAGTTTATGATGTTCCGTGACTTCGGATTTTCATTTTTAAAAATCAGTATCAATGGTTGAAATGCTGCTTGGCGTACTGACAGAGGGGTGGGTCACGGAGTACTCAGTTATTTGGCATGGCTAGACAGGAAGTTTTTTTGATAAGAGAATCATGTTATTTAAGTTTAACCCTCATGGTGCCCATTTTTAGTCTGCCTCCTATGATGCCTTTCAGAGGTGAATCATATTCTCTTTTGTGATGATTCGGGATCTTTCAATGCTACAGAATGGCGGTTCTGAGTATCACTTATGAACTGGATATGTGAATTCCTGAACTGAGTGTCTCTAGACACACACCCTGAACTTGCTTTTACTGTTTCTTTTTTCCACTACCTTCAAGATAACTGATTGTTTTCTTATCTTTTGACTCTTCCAAGAAATGAGAAGATGTAGGATATTACTGAGTGTTTTTTTTTTTTTTTTAAAGAGAGAGAACAGAGCCAACTTCTCCAAAGTTCCTTCATGATAAAGAAACTCCCAAACAATACTCTATTATTTCATGGTACCTAAGACAATGCACAGTTTCAACTTTCATTCTTATTTTTCTTATTCTTTTAACAACTTCCTTTTCGGGGCATGTGAGTTTGGGGGATGAAGAGCACTGGGGTCACTGTTTCAGAAAACGGTTCTGTGTATATATATATTTATTCTAAAGACTCCATATTTGTCTGTGAGAAGGCAATTCCTGGTTTTATTTCTTTTTTTTTCTTTTTCTGGCTTTTAAGTTTTTTCCAACTTCTCCTGAATTAATTAATTTTTTTAAACAAAATTTCAGGTGCAATGAGGCTTCAGAATGGCCTTGTTAATTTTCACAATGAGATTCAAAGCCCTGTGTGTCCCATGGAATGGGCCAAGGGGAAGCTGAATCAATGAGCTGCTACAGGCAGACAGGAATATATTTAAAACCCTTCCTGGGCACTCTCAGAGAAGAGGAAAGGGTTAAGAAGAGGTGGGGGAGGGAAGGGTAAGAGAGGTAATGGGGGGGGATATGATTGAAGTATGTTATAGGCATACAGAAATAAATAAACACAATGAAATATGTTATTTTGTATAATTAATATAAATGCATGTGTGTGCGTGCGCGCGCGTGCACACACACATACACCCACCCACCCACCACAAACACCCTTCTTGAGGTAGGGTCTTATGTAGAAGTATAAAAGGAGATGACTTTGTAAGGTACAGTAGATTTTCTTTACTTATATCTTTAGGTAAATCTATGGCTCTAAATGATCATTTACTGAAGATTCAAAAATATGATTGCTACAGTTGGGATATGGTTTGAATGCAACCCCCAAGGGATCATATATTGAAATGTAACCCCCTGTGAGGGATTAAGGGTGTAGCAACTTAATCCGACAACGGTGTTTGGAGATGGGGTCTTGGGAAGTGATTAGGATTAGATAAGGTGGTCAGGAAGGAACCCCCATGATTGAATTCTGATGGTTTTATAAGAAGAGGGAGAAGGACCAGAAGACACATGACCACACATACATGCACAGCTGCCCACAAATGTGCTCCCTGTCTTTTGCCATGATGGGCCCTGGGCTGCACTGAGATTCTGCATCAAGAAGGACACCACCAGATGTGGGCCTTTGACCTTGGATCAGAACCATGAGCCAAATACACCTCTTTTCTCTGTAAGTACACCGCCTCAGGTATTTCATTCATTAATTAAAATTGACTAATATAATAATAACTTACTAAAAAAATTATCTAACTTGTAAGCACTAAATGATAGCTTTGCAAACTCTAAGGCATATCTATCTTTTAGTAGCAAAGGTTTGATTTTGCATAAGTCCGCATATGAACACACCTAAGAATCTGCCACTATTTCATTTTATTCTAAACCAAGTCTACTCATTCCTAACTGTTCCATTTTTGACAAGGACCACTAAAACAAACCTGCCTCATTGTAAAGTTATTTAGGATCTACCAACAACTACCATATGCAATGTTGCTACTCCTTTCAATCTATAAGTTAGTCTGCAACTTTATGATCAACTTGATTTTAATTATGGGTATACCCAGTATTCTACAAAATGGCAAATATGAAACTGCCAAAGCACTTTTTTTTTTTGAGGCAGGGGAGTACTGGGCACCGGGGGTTGAACCCAGCAGTGTTTAACCACTGAGCCATATCCCCAACCCTTTTTAAAATTTTATTTTGAGACAGGACCTTGTTAAATTGCTTAGGGCCTCACTAAGTTGCTGAGGCTGGCTTTGAACTTTCAATCCTCCTGCCTCAGCCTCCTGAACTACTGGGATTACAGATGTACACCACTGCCCCAGCTTCCAAAACACCTTTTAAAATTCATATAGATGAGTCAAGCACATTTGCTAATTTCATTTTCTTGGTTTTCATTAAACATTGGTGATAAGGAGACATCTTGGATTACCAATAGCCACTGGTCTAATGGGGCTGTATTCGGGAGGTGGCAACAGATTTGTGTAGGTCTTGAAGACAAAGAATGAGTCACTGGGCTTCTTCAGCCTCAATGCCCTGTAACAAGTGGTTTTCAAACTTTCTGATCTCCTTGAATCTTTAAAGAATGACTGAAGACCCTAAAGAACTTTTATTTATGTGGATCACATCTACTGATACTTTTCAGACTGAAAATTAAAACTGACAAAAAATTGTTTGAGACAGGGGGTCTTGCTATGTTGCTCAGGGTAGCCTCAAACTCCTGGGCTGAAGGGGTCCTCCTGCCTCAGCCTCCCAAGGAGCTAGGATCACCATGGTTCCTACCCAAAACACAGAAATCACTATATCTAATAACAGACAAGCACACATGCCGTAAGCTATCAGAAGCATTGTTGTAACCCCAAATCATGTAGCTTTCAGAGCATTCTGTTATACTTCTGAGAGAATGATAATTTAATATTAATTTAATATTATTAAGAAATAATTTAATATTACTTATATTTAATTTTTATATTTTATAATATATTAATAATTTAATATTATTAAGAAAACATCCTCAAACTTCTGAATGGCTTGAAAGAGTCTTAGGTGCCTCTCCTGGTCCCTGTATGTATCATACTTCTGGAACTATTGACTCGTACTTGGAGAGGTCAGAATATATTGTCGCATTCACAGTTTTCTTACTCTTGTCTTTACAAGGCACAGGTGTCTATCTTTCCTCTGCAGGGGAACATGACTTTTTTTGCATTTTACTCTAGGAATTCTGTCATCTACATTTTGGATGATAAGCAAATTTTCCTCTATTGGTCGTTTTTTTTTTTTTTTTTTTTTTTTGGGGGGGGGTGGTGATTTTTATCTATGGTAGATGGGTACTTACATGTTTTCTTCAGGCATTCTGCTTTTGGGTTCTGGGGATTGAACCCAGGGGCACTTTACCACTGAGATGCGTCCCTTACCCTTTTTTATTTATTTATTTTTTTTATTTTGAGATGGATTTCACTAAATTAGCTGAGGCTGGTCTTGAACTTGCAAACCTTCTGCCTCCGCCTCCTGAGTTGCTGGGATTACAGGCATGAGCCACTGTGCCTGAGTATTCTACAGACTTTATGAAGTGTTTATCCTCTATCTCTGCCTTCTCTCTCTATATATATATATTTATATTTTTTTGTTTGTTCGGTGGAGCTGGGGATGGAACTCAGGACTTGCCATGCTAGACGATTCCCTCCACCATTGAAGCCACATCCCCAGCCACACGCATGTACTAATGTTCATGAATCAACATGACCCAAACCGACGGTTTCTTTAGATAAATATGGTTCAGAATTGAGCAACAACTTACTCAAAACACTGTAAATCCTAACTCAATAAAATGACACGGTCTTGTTATCATTTAGATCTTAGGCCACTGACTGTTTTCACTGAGAACTGTAGATATTCGAATTTGGTTCTAATCATAGAACGAAGGAGTTTAAGTATCTTAGATGAGCGGCTCTCTTGCCAGGAGTATATTGAGGAGTCATTTTGAAATTCAGAACTTCAGAGATGAGTCAGAGCTTGGACGGCCGACACAGCCAAGCCGTTCAACACATGAGGCGGCCTGGGGCTGGTGTGATATGACTGGCTGGTGACTTTGAGCAAGTGGGCACAGGGGATGAATGGTTTGTCACTTTGTAAAACATGAGGTTGCCTTTATAGTAATAAACTAATAGAACTAAAAGGACTGTAGTGACCATCTGCTCCAATTCCACCACTTTATAGATGAGGAAATTCTGGAAGAACGTGGCTAAATAATGATTTTCGTAGAGGCGCCTGAACCAAGACTGGTGCACACTCACAAGAGTGAAAATTCATTTCCCTTTTAGTCCCATTCTCCCCAGATGTCCTGGCTCCTGCCTACCTACTGTTCCATATCTTTACTTTCATACTATTGATTCACTGATTACAGTGTTATTTTAAAAGACTGAATATCAAAATACACGTGCATCAGCATATTTCCCTAATAAACTGGGGCATCACGTTAGGCAATGTCTGAATCCAATAGTGTCCCCTTCCTGAAGTGGTTGTACCTCTTTGCCTGTCCGCACAATACACGGCTCAAACTGATACTTGAATAAGGAAACAGAGAGCACCGGCTTAGAAGTTGATGTAGAGTCAGAGCCACATCCTACACCTCAATCTGCCAGTTACCAACTTTGGAAGGGCTGGCTAATCCATAATTTATTTTCTTTATTTTGTTTTATTATTATTACTTTTTGCGATATTGGTGATGGACCCCAGGGCCTTGCACATGTAGGTGAGTGCTCTACCCCGGAGTGGCATCCCCAAGCCCTCAATCTATAATTGCTTTATTTGTGATATGGCCATAAATAAGCTCCACCTTAGGGGGCTGTTATAAGGAATGAAATGATAAACACAAGTAACTTGTCAGCCCTTACGTTATATAAAAGATTACTTGGTACAGTGAAAACCACACTAGAGAATTCAGGAAATCTGGGTCCTGGTGCCGGCTCATCACTGACCATCTTACCATGACATCTTGGACGGACTGCTTTGTTAAAAAATAATAACAGTGCGCTGAGGTTGTGGCTCAGTGGTAGAGCGCTCGCTTAGCACATGCGAGGCCCTGGGTTCGATCCTCAGCACCACATAGAAATAAATAAAATAAAGGTACTGTGTCCAACTACAACTAAAAAAGAAATATTAAAAAAAAATAATAATGATAGTAAAAAGTCGGCAAGACACCAGGGCTGACATGAATCACTGCCAAAGGACCCACTTGCAGAAAGGTGAGCAGAGTGAAGCAATCCTGCTTTTATCAGTTTTCTTCTTAGACTTTTGAATATTCTATTACTTGAAGAATGGGTTTGGCTCCCACCTCGCAAAAAAAAAAAAAAAAAAATCTATGATCATTTGATCTTAATTCCTTGCAGTGAGTTTGCAAAGGGAAATGAAATAGGCACACCATCAGCCAACTTTTCCGAGGAGAGATTTTCGGGTTGTTACCTTGCACCCTTCGCAGGCGTGAACGCCGTAGTGGAACCCAGAAGCCTTATCTCCACACACGCGGCACTCGATGGCCATGAGCGAGTTGGAGGGCTCCTCATGGGGCCGATTGTAGATCTGAGTCTTTTCAGAATAATAAGGCGGGGACGCAGGTTCCACTTTGATCGCACCTGTGCAGAGAGAGAGAGAGAGAGAGGTGAGAAGATCGTTATCACCTGGAAAAGGACCCTGCAGGGGTGCCAGGGCTGGGTGGCCACCCGGACACCTTCAGGCCTCAGGGTGGAGGGCTCAGCAACATGCAAAGACCCAGGTGAAGGCAGACAACTATACAAGGCTTTGGCATCACAGGCCAGTCCCACACCTGGCACATGCGGAACCCTGGGTTCGCATGAAAATAAATAAATGAAAAAATAATGGTGTTGTGTCCAACTACGCCTAAGACATAAATATTAAAAAAAATAAATAAAACAGAGATCTGGATTAAGTGTGAAGTCCTCCAACTCCTCAACACCCCGAAAGACCAAACAGGTAAGAAAACAGGAACTTGAGACAACGTGGCTCGTCTGGCTAGGGATGTGCTGCCCTGGGTATGTGTCAGTGACAAATTTTATTTAAATCTTGCATACCAAAGGCCTCTTTTAGTATTCTGCTGTCATATATAGCAAAGCAGAATTTAAAGAAAAAGAAGAAGAAGAAGTCTTTTTAAGCCAGTCTAGGAAAAGGATCCCTGTCACCACCATGGGCCTCTTTGAAAGGTACAGGAAAGTAAGAACCCGGGTTTATCAACAGCTGAGAGTCGAGACAGAGAGTTTGCAAAATAAATAAATAAATAAATAAGATCTTTGAATGAATGCAGCAAGTCCTACCTTTTACTGGTTAGGTTCGGGCCTATTCAATTTCCATATTAGGCTAAAACCCCAAACCACACAGATAAATAGAACCAGCTATACCATTTATCTGAGAAATAAAACTAGAAATACAGGAAGTTCTGACTTATTGTCAAATAATGGTTGCCAATCACACAGTGGTGGCTCTGGACAACCAGCACATCAGCCCACGAGGAGGAGATGGACATCAAGGAAACAGCATCACGGAAATCATACTTTATCTTGAACAGTGCAGTCCTCATTTTTTTTTTTTTTCCTTGAGCCCGATGTTTGGATGTTGACTGAGTTCATGGCAAGAAGAGCTATAGGCTTTTGCAATGTTCACTTGTGAATTTTTTAAGATGACAACCTTAAAATGCTCATTTGAGCCTGAAAAGGCGGGTGTCAATGTAGATTTCACACATCACAGATTAGGGGTGGGAAAAAGAAACCGAGGGTCAGAGTAATTTACGGATGATAAGTTGTATATGATAACTTGCAACGGTTACCTATTAATTTAGAAGAAGCTGAAAGATGGGTGGACTCCACTCAGCCTGAGAGAGAAAAGGCAATGTAATCATCTTAGAAAATGCTAAGAAGGAAGCCAGCCAGAAAGGACAGAGAGAGAAAAGGGTCAAATGGACAAGATGGACCTGCTTCCACCTTCCTTTCTGGTATAAAGCAGAGACCTAAGATCTGGCTGATAATGGGAACCGCCTTCTCTCTAGAGTCCCAGCCTCTGGAGCGTGTACTCCAGGGTCACCGTGGTCTGAAACGTGAACAGAGGCATCTTACTTTGGTAGTCTTGGAGCTTCAGGTCATATTTATAATCAGGCACCATTGGATCAGCTCTCGTGAACGGGATGTCTTCGTAGTGGGGGGTGGAAATGCTGGAGAAGTCGACGGTGGTGAAGGGTTTGATGTCGAAGGAGCGGGAGTGGTCGTCCATCATGGAGAGGTCCATGGAGCTGATCCCAAAGTTGGTGGGCCAGAACGGCATCTCTGTGTCAACCATGGTGATTTCTGAAATGGCAAAGAGAAGGCTTATGAAGCCAGGGCCCGGAGAGCAGAGCCGTCTTCCAAAGACCCACAGAGGGGACACACAGAGAGACGCTGGCCAGGCAGTCTCATCCACGTTATGAGAACACAAACACAGTCTTTTTTTGGGGGGGTACTGGGGATTGAACTCAGGGGCATTCAACCACTGAGCCCTATCCCCAGCCCTATTTTGTATTTTACTTAGAGACAGGGGCTCACTGAGTTGCTTAGTGCCTCACTTTTGCTGAGGCTGGCTTGGAACTTGCGATCCTCCTGCCTCAGCCTCCCGAGCCACTGGAATTATAGGCATGCACCACCACGCCCAGCTATACAATCACATTCTTAACGCAATGGGGGTCGTTTTATGATAAGCAGGAAGTTACCTAAAAGACACCCCTATAATACTCTAGTTGCATACAGCATATCCACATAAATGTCATATAACACTGTTCTCATCATTCTCTACGCAAGATCATCAATTGACTCTGGGTGTGGTGGTGCACCTCTGTAATCCCAATGCCTCAGGAGGCTGAGGCAGGAGGATGGCAAGTTTAAGGCCAGCCTCAGCAACTTAGTAAGACTTTGTCTCAAAATAGAAAATAAAAAGGGCTGGGGATGCAGCTCAGTGGTAGCCCACCTCTGGGTTCAATCCTCAGTACCAAAAGAAAAAAATATCATCAATTAAGTCTGTTAATAGATGTGTTTAATCTATTTATAAAGTTTTTCCACCTTTATTGAGGTATAACTGAAAATAAAAAATCCTATATTTAAGATATGGAATGTGATATTTTAAATTGTATATACATTATAAAATGACTATCACAATCAAGCTAATTAACATATTCATCACTGAAGTGAGAACACTTAAGATTGATTTTCTTATGAAATCTCAAGGTAAACAATTCAGTATTCTTAACTCTCGTCATTTTGCTGTACACTGGGTTTTCCAGAACTTATTCATACTGTATCACTAAAACATTGGCCAACATCTCCACATTTCCCCCACCTCTAAGTCCCTGACAACCTCCATTTCACTCTCTGCTTCCATGAGTAGTTTTTTTAAAAAGATTCCAAATATAAGTGAGACCATGTAGCATTTTTCTTTCTGCATCTGGCTTATTTCCCTTAGCACAATAACAAGAATCTTCTTTTTGAAGGCTGTATAGTATTCCATCACTCAAGCATGTTCACTGATTTTTTTTTTAAAACCCATTCATTTGTCTACAGACACTTAGGTTGATTTCATATCTTGGCTGCTGTGAATGGAGCTGCAATGGCCAGGGAGTACAGTTCAACATACTGATTTCAGTTCTTTGGATATATACCCAGAAGTGGAATTGCTGGATCATGTGGTAGTTCTACTTTTAATTTTCTGAGGAACCTCTATTCTGCTTTCCATAATGGCTGCACCAATTTACATTCCCACCAATAGTTTGTAAGAGTTTGTTTTTTCCTATATTCTTGCCAACATTAATCTCTTTCTTCTTTTTCCTAGCAGCCATTCTGACAGGCGTGAGGTGCTATGTCTCACTGAACCTTTGATCTGCATTTCCCTGATGATTAGAGATCTCTGAAGATCTCTTCATACACCTGATGGCCATTTGTATGATATCCTTTGAGAAATGGTTTTTCAGATCTGTTGCCTGTTTTTAAACTAGGTTGTCTTCTATACTGTTGATTTGAGTTTCTTATATATTTTAGATATCAACCCCACTAGCAAATGTACAGTTTGCAAATTTTTTCTCCCATTCTTTAGGTTGTCTCTTTATTCTGTATGTTATTTCCTTCTCTGTGCAGAAGGTTTTTATTGTTTTGATGCAATCTGTTAAAGAGCATAGGTTTCTAGGACAGTTTGTGGTTTTTTTTCTTAAAAATTAGAAACCCTAAATATTTTTTTCTTTAGGATGAAAATTTTGCTATTCTATTTGTGTTTTAAATACTTTTGTATTTAAGTTGCTAAATTAAATTATGTGCATTTATTCAACTGCATTCTAAAATAATTTTGTTCTTAAGGTAATACTATAATCAATCTTTTAGAAAAGCTCCCTTCTGCACTATGAACAATTACTCAAATATTTACCTTTTGGGGGGGATACAGCTTTTACTCAGACAAGAAAGTTTTCCCCATATAGAGAACAGGCAGGTGAATATGTAAGAATATGTGAGAAAATGTCAAAGTCAGAATCTGGTCTTCCCCAGCATCAACTTAGCTCATCCCCCAAAGGAAACACAAACAAAACAGAGAAGAATACAAGAAACAATATAAAAGACAAACAGAGAGCCAGGTATAGCAGTGTATACCTAATCTCGGCGGCTCAGGAGGCAGAGGCAGGAGGATTGCCAGTTGGAGGCCAGCCTCAGCAATTTAGTGAGACCCTCAGCAATTTATAAAAAAATAATAACAGCTGGGGATGTGGCTCGGTGGTAAAGCTTGCCTGGGATCAATGGCCCCCACACAAAAGACAAAGGAGAAAAGGCCTCAAAATAACTACTTCCATGAATTTATCTGCTCATGATGCCACAGGCCACGTGCATTTTTCTAAATCTGATTTGTTAACACAGCAAGTGAACTGAAACCCTGACCAGTTTGGGTTCCAAGTACTTGTGTGAGCCTCTGGTGAGTGTAGACTTCAAACTGTGATGTACCAGCTACTGGACTGACTGAAACTGAAACTAGTCCACCATTCAAAGGGCTCTCGAGAAAAGCAGCCACTGAAGTATTTTAAGTGTTAGCTCTGGTAGAGGCACTGGTGCAACTTCAGGACGGCTAAACCCGAATGCAAAGAAACGACTGCTCTTAGATCCCAAGGATCCTGGAATCCGAGAGGTCTCTGTCTTGTTTGCAGGTTTGTCTGCGCCTTCTAACAAAGCGCGTGGCTCATAAAACACTTATCAAATACTCATTGATCAACTAATAAAATGAATGATTAACTTATAAAATGAACTAATAAAATGAACGAAATCCTAGCCGAAGGGGCAGGGGAGGAGGGAAGCAATGGATTGATGCACGCCACCTTTTATCCCGTGTAATTTGAGGTCCTGGGTTCACTCCATGGAGAAGACGGTGGGGATCAGAGAGGTCAAATCACTTGCTCAAGATTCATGAGCTAGAAACGTTGAGATTCAAACTCAAGAGGGACCCAGAAACCCTGTTCTGTCCTCTCACTGATGAAAAAGATTGATGGAGCAAGAGCCACGCTCCTCGGGGTATCTGGGAATGGGCCTCTTGCTTTTTCCCAGCAGAGAGACAAGGAATCTGCTCTCAAAGGCGAAACTCTGGCCTGAGACTCAAGATTGCAGCTGTGGTCGGCACAAGAGAAACAAAAGCGCCTTAAACAGACAAATCAGGAGACCGGTCCTGCGATGTGCTCCGGGGACTCAGAGGGGCTCATCAGGCACCGTCTGGGCTCCCGTGTCTGAATGGCTACGTCATAAGCACCCAAACAACCTTCAGTTATCTGTGTTGCCGTGTAAACACCACACACCAGCAAGAGGAATGTGATAGCTGAAAGGTCGTACTGGGTCTCAATGACATTCAGAGGGGGAAAAACCAAAACCTGTGTTCCTAATGACAGAGGCACCCATCCAACTGTGGCCTGTGTTTCAAAATTCATTGAAACTGACCCAACTTGAGTCACTCTGTTCACTTTGCCCGCCTCTGCGGCATGCTCCATTATTTTTTTGGGGGAGGGGGTACCAAGGATTGAACTCAGGGGCACTTGACCACGGAGCCCCCTCCCCAGCCCTATTTTGTATTTTATTGAGAGACGGGGGCTCACTGAGCTGCTTAGGGCCTCACTTTTGCAGAGGCTGGCTTTGAACCTGCAATCCTCCTGCCTCAGCCTCCCCGGGCTTGCACCACTGTGCCCCGCCCCGCACTGCTGCATTCTTATTTCTCTGTTAGTTTCTCTTAGTGTCAGTTATTTTCCTACCCAAGGATCTGTCTCTTGTTGAGACCTGTCACAGCTTCAAAGGTGAGTTTATCAGCTTTGTTTCTCAGTGAGGCCCGCTGCAAAGCTCCTGAGTGTGAAGAAGGTGATGTTGAAGGTGGAGGCCGTGCCTCTGTGTGAACACTGGACGTGGGAAATAAGGAGGCCAAAATCGTAGGAGTGCAGGAGACATTGGTCATTCATTATTTTACTGGCTGACTTTTGTTTCATTTTGTGATCAACGACTCCAGTGACTCCCTGTAACGCAAAGTCATGCTTCTTCACGCAGAAATCGAATCCCTCGGGGATTTTGCTGGAAAATTCTGGGGAAAATTTTTAACGCGAAAATAGCCACTTATGTGTCAGGGAATAGAGTGAAAAGTTCATGTGAGTTCTACGATGAAATATGAAGCTTCTAAAATAATTTGTACTTGTAGTACATTGTGTGGCCAGAGGATTTAAAAAAGAAATAATAGACCTTACTTTTTTTAGAGCAGTTTTTTTTTTTTTTTCCCTCCAAAAGAACTATTTTAGGTTTACATAAAATTGAGCACAGAGGTCTTAGATACCTTCTCCCTGCCTGGATACCCTCTCTCCCCTCCTCAACAAGACAGTTAGGTCTTCCCTGTTCTTAACATCCTGCACCTCTGTAGTACTTGTTACAACAGACGAACTAATACTGATACGCCATTATGAACAGAACTCTGCAGTTTATATTAGGCTTATTCTGTGCCTTGTACAGTTCTATGAATTTTGATAAAAGCATAATGACATCCAACACCACTGCCGTGTCACACAGAATTATTTCACTGTCTTAAACATGCCCTGGGCACCATCGCTTAATTCTCCCCTCCTTCCCTCAAAGAATGCTTGCTTGCTTTATTTATTTATTATTGTTTGGTGCCAGGAATTGAGCCCAGGGATGTTTAACCACTAAGCCACACAACCCCCACCCCCACCACCCAGCCCTTTTTATTTTGAGACAGGGTCTGGCTAAGTTGCTGAGGGCCTCTCTAAGTTGCTGAGGCTGGCCTCAAACGTGTGATCCTTCTGCCTCAGACTCCTGAGCTGCTAGGAATATAGGCAGGTGCTACCGTGTCCAGCCAGAATGCCGTATTATTGTTCTCTACTGTCCTGGGCACATCGGAAAAGTGGATCTCCATAATAAATGACCATGTCTTAGCTTGGCATTCAAAGCCCCCCTATACCACCCTAACGTACCTTTTCTCTCTTATATTCTTCTGCTTATCCCGGACAGGTGAAGCCTAGCATGCTGTTTTTGCTATTTTCTTCTTGTTGGTTTTATTTCTATTGATTGATTGATTGATCTGTGGTGCTGGGGATCAAACCCCGTGCTTCGTGAGTGAGGGGCAAGCACTCTAATCATCGAGACACATGCCCAGCCCCACAGGTTCAAGATGCCCTGCTCCGGTCTGTTCACGCAGGATCCCTTCCCCTCATCTCTGCAGACTGGAACCCTACCTGTCTTGCAAAGCCCAGGTCAAGTGCTAATTCCTCCATGAGTCAATCCTCCAACTTACAAATACTCTCCATTCTCTGTCTTGCCCCAGCATTTTCTCCCTCCTTTAACTCTGACAAGAATGACTGACTTAGATTCGTATCTCCACCTGGACATGGCCCGTCTGGAGCAAAGGACAGCAGCTTCTTATTCAGCTTTCCCTCCCGTCCTTAGTTGGTGGTTGTTACTAAATGCCTGCCAACGGGATGATTCTACCTTATAGAGAGGAGCAGAGTGGGTTTCCGTTTTGCCGTGAGATAAAGATTCCTTCTCAGTGGTTTAGTTGTGCAAGATGAAGCTCCCCACCCGCCCCCCCACCAATATGTCAGTCTTCAATATTATAAATCAAATACAATATAATCCCCCCCACCCTTTGCTTATCAAAAGAGGAGAATCAGGATCCTATAAGGTTTTCTTTTTCTTTCTCTTTTTGTGGTGCTGGGGATGGAGCCCAGGGCCTTGCACATGCTAGGCAAGCACTCAACCCCTGAGCTTCACCCCCAGCTCATGTTTTCTCATTTTTTCTAAGAAGAAAGGACAAAATAAGAAACCAAACCAAACCAAAGCTTGGCTCTAGGTCTCTATGAAAACATCCCGCTTCAGTACTTCTTCTCCTTTCCCCCTTTCCTTTATCCGGGACACCTTGACCTAAGCAATAGTGCTCCATGGGCCGCAGTGACGGGAGGCAGGGTGGGTTTCCTGGTTGTTTTATTTTTATTTTGACTTAGAAATGGGTCCAGGAAACCTGCTTCTCATTTTGTGTCTAGAAAACATAAGCTTCTGTGGCTGCCAAGCTGTAGGTGGAGGGGGCGTATTTGGTGACTCTGTACAGCCAGGAAAGAACACAGGACCCAGATTATCTGCAGGAACAGCGGCCCTTCTCAGGAACCAGGGAGAGTCGTGGCTTTCCAGCTGGGTGACTCGGGTCGTGCTGCCTCGAGGTGCCGCCATCAATTTCACCCCCTCTGGTGGATTTCAAGCAGGCCAGAGTCTTGGGGCCGTCCTCGTGGGCAAGGACATGAATTTCCTGCCATTTCTGCTCGACCTTCAAACTTGGCTTTGCACTCAGTCGTGGTCAGTGGGCCGTCTTGCCACACTGACCCCGGAGCGCAATGGATTTCAAAGGAAAATAAGATGGATTTCGTGCAAGAATAAAGTCACTTCTGGAATCTGACAGGCAGCACCGTTTGGGAAAGTGGCAGTGGGTCAGAAGAGGTGCTAGGGTACAAACTGAGCACCAGAACTGCGGGGCTCATCTCTGGGGTTTTCTGTGGTCCCTCGTGAAGAGGAAAGAAAGACTATTAGAATAGGAAGGGAACATGATCAGAATAGCTGGGGAGTGGCCCCGGGTGTCATTCGATGGTAGATACTCTCCTGGCACATGTGAGGCTCTGGGACCAATCCCCAGAGCATGCTCACACACACACACCCACACCCACACCCACACCCACACCCACACCCACACACACACACACACACACGCATGCACGCACACGCGCATGTAGCTGCAGAAATGTGACATCTCCTTCAATATTTGCATTAGTTAATATTAACAGAACTCTAAATCTTTGCTAAAGATTGTGCCAAAATACTGTATTTGAATTGTCTCATTTGATCCTCGTAATAGCCCTATGAATCAGCTACCCTTAGAATTCTAACTAAAAGAAAAGGAAACTCGGGTTGGGGAGCCGGCTCTGGGGCAGAGCACTTGCTGAGCACACGTGAGGCCCTCGGTTTGATCCCCAGAACTGCAAAAAGGAAAGAAAAGGAGAAGAAAGGAAAGGACAAGGGGGTGGGGAGGGAAGGGAAGGCAGGAATGAGAGAGAGAAAGAGAGAGAGAGAGAGAGAGAGAGAGAGAGGAGAACTAAGGCACAGACACCAAGCAGTTAGTTGGGCATTGATGGTAAAAGCTCAATATCCACACTTAACCTTGGACAGTAAATAATATTGATGAGAAAAGCACATCCCCCCTTCCTGATCTTCCAGTTCTATATTAAAAACAATTGGTTTTATTAAACTGTCACTCAAGACCTGTGCTGGGCCAAGACCTGTGTGATCTAAATAGTAACTCAGAGGGGCTGGGGATGTGGCTCAAGCGGTAGTGCGCTCGCCTGGCACGCGTGCGGCCCGGGTTCGATCCTCAGCACCACATACAAACAAATATGTTGTGTCCGCCGAGAACTAAAAAATAAATATTAAAAATTAAAAAGAAAGAGTAACTCAGAAACGTGCTTAGCTGGGCACTGAGACTGTGTGGTGGGGGAAAAAACCTTTCATAAATCTCAAAAACTTGGTAGCCTTGTTAGAAATGACCTTCACAAGACACCGAACGACTGGTTTTCAATCTCTTCTTGTTTGCTTCAGTGACATTTATTCACACTCGAGAATAAATATGGTTCCAACTGATCTATGTGGCCAGTCCCTCCTTACTGACGAGTGTAAATCATTTTGCAGTATAAATGGATCTGGGGATTATCTAATTCCTCTCCCATCATGATAGCCAACATCCAGAGACAGAAATCCTCCTGAAATACTAGAAAAGGCCTTTTTGAGATGATCTAAGTTCCTCATTTGGCAGAGGAAAGAAAACCAGGACAGAAGGAGAGGCTAAGAATGCGACTTTTCTGTCTCTGGCCCAGCACGACATGATGAGGTGGTTACTGTATCTAAATATGTCGAAAAAGGCACTTGGAAGCTCTGCCAATTTTCATACATCCAGATCTGTTTGGCCTTAATTAGTTGATATGTGTGAATGACATCAAATTTTAAAACTCTTATGCAAGAAACCCTTTACCAGATGGCAGATTATAACCGAAGAAAATGTAGAAGAAACAGGGTCTGACACAGAATTGGTTCCTTAACAAAAATAATACACTCTGAATTAAGCCAAGGTTTAAGGAACGGTCTTAAGTAGTCTAATAAAGCAAGTGTCATGTTGGGCCAGGTTTTTACACAAGAAATCCAATATGCCTATCATCTTTGCTTTTCTCCAGGTTGCTCTTCAACTGTGAAGAAGGAAGGAGCCAGTACCATGTCGCATGCCCTGGGTTCCAATGATGCCCTAGAGGTTGCCCCTTTAGTGAGCTCACTATGCCTCACTATCCCCATCTGTAAAACAGCAGCATTGCCTGTCTCCTACAGCTGTTAGGAGCACTAACGGAGACAACAGACGGAAGGCAACTAGCCCAGGTTCAGACACTTAGTAGGTTCTCAATAAACAGTGGTGGTGGTGATTGTTGGATATACTAGTAGCCAGAGTCCTATCGTCATACAAAAGGTGGGCTAAAAGCCTCCAACGCCACCGTAGGGGACAGGAAGAGGAAGAAACACCAGCAAAGTCCTATTGTTCCAACAGGACCACGCCTAAAACAGATGTCCTGTTTTAAAGATCTCTGGAAAAGGAGAGCCCCAGGCTTCTCCCTGTTACTCACTGGAGGGCTTAACTGCTCTTCTGTCGCCAGGACAGTCTCATCTGGCCTTGCCCCAGCCTTGTCTTATGTATGCTAAAGAGGCTCTTTAAAGAATAATGAAAAATAAAAAAAAATGGGTGGCAGTCAAATTCAGGAAAGGCTAGGTCAAGCCAGGTGAAGTAGGTGAAGTAAGACTCAGACTGCCTTTTTTTTTTTTTTTTTTTTTTTTAAAGAAAGAGTGAGAGAGAGGGAGAATTTTAATATTTATTTTTTAGTTTTCGGCGGACACAACTTCTTTGTTTGTATGTGGTGCTGAGGATCGAACCCGGGCCGCACACATGCCAGGCGAGCGCGCTACCGCTTGAGCCACATCCCCAGCCCCTCAGCTGCCTTTCAGTCGCTCTGAAAGCTAGCAAATCAATAGGACAATGCTTTACAAAGTAGAGAAGAAAATAATTTACAATTTACAAATTTCTGGGCAGGGTACCTGGGATTGAACCCAGGGTGCTCTACCATTGAGCTACCTCCCCAGCCCCCTCTTTAAAAATGGTTCATAATGGTTCACATTAGGATTCATTTTGACAAAATTATAGATGCATGGAATATAATTTGCTCTGATGAAGACCCCAATCCTTCTTATTTTTTTGAGACCAGGATCTTTCTTGCTAAATTGCCAATTCTGCCTCAAATTTGTGATCCTCCCCCGCTCAGCCTCCTGGAGTTCCTGGGATTACAGGTGGGTGCCACTGTGCCCTGCCTAGTTCAGAATTGCAAACCATCAACAAGTATGAGAGTAGAATAAAGGCATTTTCAGAAACATGAGGTCTCTCGTGTTGTACTCTTTCACACACAGGAAGCAAAGGCTCAAAACACAGAGGTGACAGGAAGTCCAGGACTGTACATGTACAGTAGCCTCGAAAGGAGGAGGAGGAAGCAGAATGTCTTGTGGGATGACCCAAGAAATGACCATCCCATTCCTCATAAAACCGTCCACTTTTAAGAGCTGTTAGTATTCCGTCAGAGTTCAAGATGAACTTGGTGATCGTATAAAGACAAGAAAAGACAGCAGGGCATGGTGGCACGTGCCTATACCCCCAGGGACTCGAGAGGCTGAGGCAGGAGGCTTGCAAGTTCAAACCCAGCCTTAGCAATTAAGTGAGTCCCTGAGCAACTTAGTGAGACCCAGTCTTTAGATAAAAAGTTAAAAGGGCTGGGGATGGGGCTCAGTGGTGAAGCACCCTGGGGTTCAATCCCTGGTACCAAGAAAAAAAAAAAATTAACTCCAGAAAAACAAATAGCTATATAAGACAGAAAACAGAACTCTAGTACTGCTTGGCCCAACTGCAAGTCCTCTGTAAGCACAGACAACTGACCCAACACAAAATTACGAGTAGCGACAGAGTGAAGCCGGGGTTTGGGAGGAGTGTGTGTCTGGGGAAAGGGACTGTGATGATAGAGGACTCAATTCTTATCTTCTACTGCAGGAAGTTAATGGGCAATGAGTACAGTTTACAAAATATCAAATACAAGCATGCTGTTCTAAAGAAATAGAGGTGAAGGTCTGAAATCCTTGCCTCCTAGGAGTGGACACTGGTTGTGGCACTGAGAATCACAGTTTTTCCTCCTGGTACTGGGGATGGAACCCTGGGGTGCTCTACCAACTGGGCTACATCCCCAGCCCTTTTTATTTTACCTTTTGAGACTGGGTCTTGCTAAGTTGCTGAGGCTGGCCTCAAATTTGGGATTCTCCTGCCTCAGCCTCCTCAGTTGCTGGAATTATAGGCATGTGCCACTGTACCAGGTTGAGGATCACAAATTAAAAAAAAAAAATTATTTATTTTATTTTTTGGTAAGCAGGTTCAAACCCAGGGGTGCTTAACCACTGAGCTAAATCCCCATTCCTTTTTATTTTTGATTTTGAGACAGGGCCTCACTAAGTTGCTCAGAGCCTCACTAAGTTGCTGAGGCTAGTCTCCAACTTGAGATCCTCCTGTCTCAGCCTCCTGAGTTGCTGAGATTACAGGCATGCACCACTACACTCAGCTGAAGATTGCGATTATTTATCAAGGGCTTTATATTATTTGATTTTGAAAGACCATACACAGGCTGGGGATATGTCTCAGTGGTTGGACCTTGTCTGGCATGTATGAGGCCCTGGTTTCCATCCCCAGCATCACAACAAAACAAAACAAACCAAAAAAACTACATATAAGTATTACTTTGATAAAAAGTAAAAATTAAGCTAAATATCTTAAAAAAAATCCTTTTGGAGCTGGGAATTGAACCCCAGGCCACAGGCATGTGTTATATCATATGTATTACTTATTACTCTACTGTTGAGCTAAATTCTATCAATCCCCTAAATTCTATAAATTCACTCCTGATCCTTCAACGATATTGTGAGTTTTCTGTTTAGTAAAGGAGAAAAAAGACTCTGAATCCCATTAGCAGAACTATAATTTAATAATAGTAGCTAACAAGTTTTAAGCACTAATTATATGACTGGCATTGTACCTTATATCTGTCCTACATGTGATTTTGTACATATGATATATGTACAAAAATATATATATGTACTATATATATACTATATATATCTAGTATAATTTACAAATAAAACAGTTCTGGGGGTTATGTACAATTTTTTTTTTTTAAATTTTTTCTTGGGCTGGGGATGTGGCTCAAGCGGTAGCGCGCTCGCCTGGCATGCGTGCGGCCCGGGTTCGATCCTCAGCACCACATACAGACAAAGATTTTGTGTCAGCCAAATACTAAAAAATAAATATTAAAATTCTCTCTCTCTCCCTCTTTCTCACTCTCTCTCACTCTTTCTTTAGAAAATTTTTTTTTCTTTTAGATGTAGATGGACACAATAACTTTATTTTATTTATTTTTATGTGGTGCTGAGGCTCAAACCCAGGACCTCACACATGCTAGGCAAGTGCTTTACCACTGAGCCACAACCCCAGCCCGAAAATTATTTTTTAATCACTTAATAGGATTAAAAAATAAGACATAAAGAGTTCAATGATTTGCCCAATGTTACATAGTTAATTTGTATTAATGCTGAGACTTGAATTTTGTTGTGGTTTCTCTGAATATAGAACTCCTTATTTTGGATACAATGAATTAAGAAAAGCTTTACAAATGAATTCTTTGGTGTGTCAATTGTTTCTTTAATATAATACATTTCATTCTGCTGCCTAGTTAGACTATATTAAAACCAAATCCAGTGTTCTGCTGTTAGATTTCCCACTGATAGGTTTGACAGAGACTGCAACATACCAGTATGTATCTCTACCTGCACATTTCTTTATAATAAACCAGAATATCTCACAGCAAATCTTCAAATTCAGATCTACAAAGTCTTAGAGAAGGTCTGGGCTTATCACTAGCCTTAGAGAAGATTCTGCTCATTTATGATATTTTAGAAGTTCATTTTTTCTTGCATGGGTCACATCTTGCTTAGAAAAGTTGCCTAAGCCAGTCCTGAGGTATTGGGTGAGGAAAAATGATAGGAAAACACTCTCATTCATATTAACCATCTCCTTTGCGTCTTTAGCTAGATAGTCACGTCCTCTTCTCATTGTGGCCAAACCAGCTCAAACATAGTTCTTTTGTTAAGACTACCTTCACTTGTTTCTAAAGGGAGATGTTATTAAGGATCTAATCAGGACTAAGGCTAACTGTTGAACAGTTACTCTGGTTGAGTGGAAATTCCTACTTTGCCAAGTACACAGTGGCCGCAAGTGAAGAATGGTACTCATTCCGAAATGAAAGAGGAGAGACATCATTACAGATCCCACAGATTCAAAGGATAATGGGCTGGGGCTGTAGCTCAGTGGGAAAGCACAAGTTTAGTATGAAACACTCGGTTCAATCTTCAATACCAAGCAAACAAACAAAAAGGATAATATGAAACATCATGAACAACTCTATGTCCACAAATTCAGATGAAATGGATCCATTCCTTGAAAGACACAATCTGTCAGAACTCTTACAAGAAATAGAGAATCTGAACAGCCTTATATCTACTAAAGAAATTGAACGTGCCAGGTGCAGTGGCACACACCTGTAATCCCAGTAACTGGGGAGGCTGATACAGGAGGATCACAAGATCGAGGCCATTCTGGGCAACTTAGTGAGATCCTGTCTCAAAATCAAAAATAAAAAGGAATGGGGATGTAGTTCACTGGGAATGTACCCCTGGGTTTTATCCTCAGTTTAAAAAAGAAAGAAAGAAAGAAATTGAACCAGTAATAATAACCTCCCCAAACAAAAAGCACCTGGCAAGATGCATTCATTGGTCAATTCGATCAAACACTGAAGGAAGAAATTATACCAATTCTGTATAATCTCTTTCAGAAAATGGAGGCAGAAGGAATAGCTGATAACTCATTCCATGAAGTCATCATTATCCTAATACCAAAATAAGACAGATACATTACCAAAAAAACCCCTCAAAACCATAAACCAAACTCTCAAGAAGATAGATACAAAAATCCTCAATAAAATATTAACAAACGGAACCCAATAATGTATAAGAAGAATTAGATACCATGGCCAAGTGAGATTTATCCCAGGAAGGCAAGGATGGTTAAACATTCAAATGTCAATTAATGTAATGCATCCTATCATTAGGCTGAAGAAGAAAAAGTGCATGATTCTGTCAACAGATTTCAAAAAAAGAAATCTGACAAAACCCAACACCCATGCACGATAAAAATTCTCAGCAAACTAGAATACACACAAAAAAACTTGTAGTTAAACATCATACTTAGGGTTACGAACTCAAGCCTTCCTGCTAAGACCAGGAACGTGGCAGGGATACCCCTTCTCACTACTTGTTTTCAACATGGTGCTGGGAGTTCTAGCTAATATAATAAGATGAGAAAAGGAAACAAAAGGTACACAGATTGGGAGGAAGAAATAAAAAAATCTTCGTTTGCAAATGATCTGATCAGCTATATAGTAAATCTGAAAGAATCAATAGCAATAAAAAACTCTCCTGAAACTAACAAGAAATTATAGGAAGGCTGCTAGAAATGAAGTTAATATACAAAAGTCAACCCAGGTGTGGTGGCGTGTGGCTGTTGTCTCAGCTACTTGAGAGGGTGAGGCAGAAGGATTGTTTGAGCTTACAAGGTTGAGACCCCATCTCAAAAAAAAAAAAAATTGCTTTTTTTATATGCCAGCAATGAACAAGTAAAATTTGAAATTAAAAACATTTTACCATTTATATTAGATCCCCCAAAAGGAAATACTTAGATGCAAGTCTAAAAAAATGTACAAAATATCTATAAGGGAAATTATAAAACTGATGAAAGATATCAAAAAACTTTTAAAAATGGAGATATTCCATGTTCATGAATAGGAAAACTTAATGTTATCAAGATATCAGTTAGTGTTGACTTGATCTATAGATTCACCACAATCCTAATCAAACTCTCAGCAAATTATACTGTGGGTATCAATGAATTGGTTCTAAAGTTTATATTGAGAAGTAAAAGACCCAGAGGAGCCAACTCCATATTGAAGGAGAAAAATGAAGAAGACCTACACTTTCCATCTTTAAGACTCATTATAAAGCTACGGCCATCAAGATAGGGTTGTACTCCAACAGAACAGAGAGAAAGGTCAGAGGAACAGAAGGAGAGCCCGGAAATTGACACGTTCAAGGGCAGTCGACTGAAGTTTGTCAAGGAGCAAGGGCAATACAAGAAATAGAAGGTAGTCTTTCCAATAAATGATGCTGGAGTAAGTGGATATGAACATACAGAAATGGTGGACATCCACATATTCCCTTCATAAAAGCCAACTCAAAATTGAACACAGATCTAAATGTAAAACGTAAAACCATAAGGTTCATCAAAGGTGACATGGGGAAACCTAGGTGACCTTGGGTATGGCAATGATTTTTTTAGATACAACATGAGCCATGGAAGATACAATTGATAAGCTAAACTTATTAAAATGAATTTTTTTTTTTTTTGGCACAAAGCAATGTCAAGAGAATGAGGAGCCAAACCACAAAATGGAAGAAAAAAATGTGAACTCACCCCCTCCCATCTGTGAAAGGACTGCTGTCCAAAATATATAAAGAACTCTTAAAACTTGACAAGGAAATGAACAACCTGATTAGAAAATGGACCAAGGATCTGAACAGACAACACACCAAAGAAGATAAAATCTTCAACATCACCTGTCATTAGGGAGTTGCAAATTAATGAGACACTACTGCACACTTATCAGAATGCCCAAAACCCCAAACACTGACAGTACCAAATGCTGACAAGGGTACAGAGCAGTAGGTGCTCTCATTTATTGCTGGGGGGAATGCAAGATGGGCCAGATACTTTGAGGGACAGTTTGGTGATTTCTCACAAAACCAGACATTTTCCTACCACACAAACCAGTAAGTGCACTTTTTGGTTATTGACCCAAATGAACAGAAATACAAAAATGATTGCTAAAACCTAGAAGCAACCAAGACAGCCTTCAGTAGATGAATGGATAAACATCCAGATGATGAAATATTTAGTCCCGGGAGAAAGGAGCTATCAAGTCACAAAAAGATGTGGAGGAAAGTTACGTGCATGTTACCAAGTGAAAGAAGCCAATCTGAAACTGGTACAGACTGTAAGGTCCCAACTATGTGACATTCTGGATAAGGTATAACTCTGGAGGCAGGAAAAGCATCCATGGTTCCCAGGGGTTAAGGGGAGGAGCACAAAGGATTGTGAGGGCAGAGAAGGGATTCTGTGTGCTACTGTAAGGTTCGATACCTATTCATACCTTTTGTTCAAACCCACAGAATGCCCATGGCCTGGAGTGAACCCCAAGGTCGGCTATGAACTCTGGGTGATCAAGATGCGTCCCTGTTGTTGATTCACCAATAGAAACAAACGTTCCACTCTGATGGGGGCTGCTGACCTTGCGTGGTGAGGGGTGGGAATGAGAAGGGGCAAGAGGAATGGAAATAAAATGACAAAAGCCATACTGAAGGACAGTCGGTCTCGGCTCAGAAAGGAGGGAGTCCCTGGAGGTCTACCAGATCCTTCTCTTCTCTGCCCACCTCTCAACCACTGCAAAGGACACCCCACAGCCCAGCCGGGGAGAGTGGCTAGGTGGCTCTCAATAGCACTTGACCGCTGAAGCTCTGACAGCAGCTTGGGATCATCTGGAGGGGAAAGCCGCGCCCGTTCCTCAGAGCTGTTTAGTCTGAGAACCAATTATGTGACCCACTGCGCTCTTTTGGTTTTCGATGCACTGTGCCCAGCGCCCTTCATGGGAAGACAATGCTCTCCAGACAAACAGACAACTGAGAACCCAAGTGTCAAAACAGATGCAGCCAGATCACGAGTAGTTCTGGGCTCACTGGCAGATTGTCTCTAGCTAGTCTCTTAAAATACATTATAATGTGATATTTAAAGTATCCACAGTAAGTATTTGTTCATATTTTTAGTCTTCCTCCTGGGCTATTATAACATCACCGGAAACATCCTATATGAAAAAACGTTTGATCATATTCAACATCTACTCATGATCTTATTTCTATTATTTATTTATTTATTTTTGGTGCCAGGGATTGAATCCAGAGGTGTTTGACCACTGAGCCACACCCCCAGTCCTTTTTTCTTTAATATTTTTTTTTAGTTGTTGATGGACTTTACTGTCTTTATTTTTATGTGGTGCTGAGGATCAAACCCAGCGCCTCATGCATGCTAGGCGAGCATGCTACCACTGAGCCACAACCCCAGCACCCACCCCGAGTCCTTTTTATCTTTTGAGTCAGGGTCTCGCTAAGTTGCTTAGGGTCTCTTGCTAAGTTGCTGAGGCTATTTGCAATCCTCCTGCCTCAGCCTCCAGTGTTGTT
This sequence comes from Callospermophilus lateralis, assembly GCF_048772815.1. Taxonomy (NCBI): domain Eukaryota; kingdom Metazoa; phylum Chordata; class Mammalia; order Rodentia; family Sciuridae; genus Callospermophilus; species Callospermophilus lateralis. Next base: position 4,516,958 of record NC_135324.1, read on the forward strand.
GAGATTATAGGCATGCACCACCATGCCCAGCTCAATCATAATTTTAGAAAGATCTCTTATGTAGGAAGGAAAAGGAACTTCATCAGGCTGACACAAAAGGTCCATGAAAAAATAAAACTACAAGGGCTGGAGTTGTAGCTCAGTGGTGGAGCACTTGCCTCACACGTTCGAGACCGTTCGAGACCCTGGGTTCGATCCTCAGCACCACATAAAAATAAATAAGTGAAATAAAGGTATTGTGTCCAACTACAACTAAAAAATAAATATTAAAAAAATAATAAAACCCACAAACAAAATTCCTGAAAGTGGCCATCATCATAGGTACTAGTGAAATACTTAAAATTTTCATCCTGAGGTCAGGAATGAGATAAGGATAGCAGCTATCACTACTTCTGTTCAATCATGAATGGGAGATGCTGTTCGATGCAGTAAGAGAAGAAACACACAAGGATTGGAAAAAGAGTAAAACTAACATTACTCCTGGATGACATGAATAGGTTTCTAAAAATGGACAAAACCCCACTATGGCTGACAAGAGAATTTGGCAAAGTTGCTAGGTAAAAGGGCAATAGCCAAGAACCATTTCCATTTCTAAAAGTCAGCAACAAACATAAGACGAAACTTTGAAAATGTTTTCTTATTTTCACAATAGCATCAGAAACATCAATATTTAGATATTCTTCCATTTTTTTCAATAATATTTTTGAATTTTTAGCATAGAGATTTTTACTGATCAGAATATGTGTAAAAATCTCTATGCTAAAAATTCAAAAATATTATTGAAAAAAAATGGAAGAATATCTAGATAAATGAAAGGATATTTCATGTTCGTGGATGGGGAGACTGTCACTCACCGATGGCACACAGAATAAGGTCATCTCAGTGATGACGAAAATGTCACTGGTGGCAAAGGATGATTTTTCATTAAATTTAGATCAATTGGATAACCACATGGAAAAGAACAAACCTCTCCACTCTCCATGACACACACAAACCAATTCCATGTGGACTGCAGATTCTAAATGTGAAATTTAAAACATGAAAGTTTTGCTGAAAGCAAAGCTGGGTGTGGCGCCTGCCTGTAATCCTAGTTGAGGCAGGAAGCTGAGGCAGGAGGACTGCAAGGTGGAGGCCAGCCTTGGCAACTTAGTGAGGCTTTGTCTCCAAATACCACCCAAATGCCCATGAACAGCAGAGCAGATGAAATATGTATTGTGATACAGCCACACAAGGAATCACCACGTAGTAAAGAGAATCAGGTACGTTTATCCTGTACATGTGATAGATCTCACAAATGCTGAATGAATGACAGAATCCAGACACAAAAGGGGTCAACAACATAAGATTTGATTCTTATATAAAATTCAAAAAACAGGCAAAACTAATCTACGGATTAGAAATCAGAATACCCAGAGGGCTGCTGGAGAACTGATATTGTTCTGTTTCTTTAGGTGTTAATTGCACAGGTATGTTTTCTTGTGAAAACACTTTAGGTACTTTTCTCTATGTGTGTCACATTTCAGTTAAAAAAAAAAAAAGATAAATAAGGGAGAATGTTCTATCGGGGTCATAGAATTCCAAGGCATTTGTTTAAGTACTGTTCAATTCGGAGGTTATTAAACATTATAAAAATTAGTCTGGACATATCATCTCTCTTTTTCTAACTGGTTTCCTTTCACAATAAAGGCTCAATACATATCCAATCAAGGTCCTCCAATCAGTAGTTACAGGGTGGGCAGAAATGCAAAGACAGTATATTAGTTGCAAGGAACTTATAAGCAGTAAAAGTTACATTTTGCTTTAGAACTGATTATCTTTTGCCATATGGAAGGCCAATTCTGTTTTTTGTTTACTTGTCTGTTTTTGGTACTGACTTGCATTACAGCCCTTTTTTAATTTTTATTTTTGAGACAGGGTCTTGGCTGAGCTGTTTAGGGCCTCGATATATTGTTGAGGCTGGCTTCAAGCTTGTGATCCTCCTGCCTCGGCCTCCTGAGTTGCTGATATTAGGGGGGTGTCCCACAGCTCCAGGACCAATTTTGTTTTCCAAGTTCACATATCTATTAACGATGGAAGAAATTTTTTTCCCAAATACTAATGCCAATATTAGGAGTTGCATGTTTGAGAAGTTAATATTCTTGGCTCAGTTGTCTTTTGAGTTATTTCATTTAAAATAAATAAAGTCAATGGGTGAAATCCATTCAAGCTATCAATTTCATGCTCATTATTTAACTTTTCTTTATATCTACAATCTATTTTATGAGCCTCGATTCTCAGAAGAGTTATCATTATCTTTCCCTACGGCATTTCTCGTCCCAAAACCTTTCCTTGTTTTAGTTGTCTTTGGCATTTTTCTTTCTTGGTATCTTAAGCGCAGTAAATGTTCAATCAGTAACATAAACCTAAAACATCTCAAACCAAGATAACCAATTACCTAACCCGATGTGTTTCCCAGGCCTCTCAAGAAATGCACTGTAATGGAGTCCTTGACCTTGATCAGCTTACAGAGGTGAAAGATGTGGTAGAGACAACAAGTTCTCTACAAAGAGAAGGGGAAGACTAACATGTTCTGAAATAATCAGAGCTAACTTTTGGGTGGGGTTGGGTTTTGAATTATATCAGGATTTGCTTTATTATCCAAAGACCAAGGAAAAAGTATTTGTCCCTGTCACCCGGCATGCCCCTCATATCATTGACATTGCTGAAGAAATATTAGTGAAATGTATACAACATCAAAGTTCAGGTTTTACATAGGACAAGTACTTGACAATGAGACTGTTTCTCCTTGGGTCAACTGCTTCTATCCTGGGTGACTGCAGCTTGAGATGAGGTTCTATTAATGGTAAAGGGATTTCTTTGTAAATGGCAAAGATTTGTATGTGAATCTGGCCATACTGTGGGCTCTTATTTGCATCATATTTTAATCCACTGAAAAATCTTGCAAAGAATCTATATAGTAGGTCTATGATTTTAATTACTACCCTAAAGGCAGACATTCAGGTTAAGTATAGTATCCAATGATGTTACATTAAATAATTACATTAGAACGAAGCAAAATAATAACAGTAAAATCAGAATATTTTATTTTGTCCCCAAAAAGTGGCTTAATAAAACAGAAGTAAGGGGGACCACAGCGTCGACTTGGCTGGATTAGAGGAAGGACAGTAGGAACCCTGTTTTGTTACGCAGTTCTGTCCTTGGCTCTCTGCCAAAGCCGGTCATTGAAATTTGGTTTCTTTCTTCTGGAACTGAGATTAACAATGTGCATCTATCAGATAACATTTAAGTATACTGAAAAAATTGCTAATAAAAAGATGGCAAGAGAGTAAGCAACAAGTCCATCTTAACCTTAGCAGAAAACCCTATATAGCATGCATAATGAAAATCTGTATTATCCCACATGGGAACTTTCATTTTAAGGGGGAGAGAAGATAGAACTAAGGTACCTACTCCTTATCAGGCAATATACTAAATGCTTTATATATTAAATATTAGTTATTTTTAATTAAATAAGCTACCTTTTTTTTTTTTTTTTTTTTTGGTACCAGGGATTGAACCCAGCCAGGGTGCTTTATCATCAAGGTACATTCCCCAATCCTTTGTATTTTGCAAAATTGCTTAGAGCCTTGATAAGTAGCTGAGGCTGGTCTTTAACTTGCAATCCTCCTGCCTCAGCCTCCCAAGTTGCTGGAATTATAGGCATAAGCCACAGTGCCTGGCTCAATTTTTTTTTTTTTTTTTTTTTTTTAGCAATTCTAGCCAATAAGTCTTTTGAAGGTTCAAATAAATACTGGAAGTATCAAAAGGTAAGCAGACTTGCAGAAGAACCTAAGGATTTGGAAAATCCACAAATAAATGGTGACAAAATTAATATGTGAATAACATTCAGTTAATGACATTCAAACCAATGGAAGAACATTCTACCAATAACTTAATCATAGAGAATTCAAAACATATCTATACCTGGCTCGCTGGGTACACAGCATTGTTGGTTTGTTTATATTGACATTGGTTTTAGAATAATTTTCCACACACACTATACTTCTGTTTTTATTTGCTAAACATATTCCAGCCCCTGACCTCAGGAGCTTGCTGTGGTGCAGGAGGAGACCATCTTGGTAATAATGAGTTAACAAGGACTTATTAGAGAGCTATTCTCTGTTAGGAAATGAGACAGAGACATGAGACTCTGCCCCAGTGACTATATAATTTGGCTAAAAAAAAAAAAATGTATGAAACAGAAGATAAGAGCAACTGACTCTTAATTCAGGGTTCAACTGTGTGGCAGAGGCCACCAAGGCAAGAGGATTTTACTCTCCCATTTAGTAAGTGCTAAAGAGCACGCTGTTCACCCGGCAGTTGTCCCCGGCAGCTGGAAGGTCTCTGTGGATGAACAAACTAGACAAAGACCTCTGCTTCCCTGGGGTTAATGTCCCAGTGGGACGAGGCGGACCATCAACCATAAACCCAATCAACCCACCAAGGACGAGGTATCCTAGGCCAGGACGGATGCTTTCGAAATGGGAACTTGGAGAGCAGACAGGGGAAGGGCAGTGGGGAGGATGAGGCAGTCCACCGATGGGTCAAGGCAGTTGTCAATGGAGGGTAGGACACGGCGGGCCTGGGGGAATCAGTCAAGAGGGTGTCAGAGGAAGCGGGTCGCGGACAGGAACAAGGGCTGGAGTAGAGGCATCGAGGCAGGTTCACCTTGGGATGATGGAGGGCTAGCTAAGAGGCTGATGCAGCTGCAGCAGAATAAAGAGGAGCTGGGGGTGGCGGGGACAGAAGAGGAGAGGGGGAGCAGAGAGGTTGCCTAGGGAGGGACAGGGGACAGGGCAGATTTGTTATGTATAAAATGGGGAGCAACTGCAGGGTTTTGAGTGGAGCGACAGATCTGACTCTTTAACATGATCCCTCTGGACGGCAGGTGTTGGGAGACAAGGGCAGACGCAGAAAAACCTGTCAGGGGACTGGCGTCCAGGCAAGAGGCGGTGGCTTGGATCAGGCTGGTGGCCGCCAAGGAGGCAGAAGAGACAGAATGGTCACATTATCAGTTCAGAGGAGATGAGAACAACGAATAACAATGCATCCAGAGCAGGGGTGTGTGTTGGAGGGGTAGGGGTTTACTTAAACCTGACCTTGAATGACAGGGAGGATTTGAAAAGATGGAGGTATCAGGAGAGGCATTTTAGGACGCAGTGTGCTTAGAGGCAAGGATAAGAATGGCTTGTTCTGGGGACAAAGAGATTAGCCCGAACAGAGCAGGGCAGGCCGGTCCCCGGGGTTTGGTGGGAAATAAAGTAAAATACAGAAGGTGGGGGTCAAGTTATGAAGGAGAGAGCCACAAAAACCAGGCAAAAGTGTCTAGACGTCACAATGTTTACTATGAGGCCTGGTAAATAGTAGGTGCTCAATAAATATTAGAAGACTGATAAAGGGAGGTTTTATAGCACTGCTTATCTGCTCATCTGGATTGGACAGCAGAGTGTGTCTCATTTGGAAGGTCGAGGGGAGGAGGGCTAATTCACACGTGGATAATTGACAGCTGACTGTTTCAAATCTTCTTCATCATGTTAACCACCAGGTGCCATTCACCACTTGTGGGAACCTCAATCTCGTGTTGGCAATCTCTTGCTCCAATAAAAATTTCACGGGTCTAAAACGCCGTGTGCTCCAATAGCCATGTGATCATAAATCTGAGGTTATAAGGGCTGGATTGCCGCTACCATCAGTTACAGGTGTAATTTCGGTGTCTCTAAATTAGTGACAGGTGCAAAACCACATTTGCAGAAAGAAAAAAAAAAAAAAGGAGAGAAACAGAAAAAACAATTTAACGTCGTTGAAGTTTATAGAAACTTAGTCCTATTCAAATGAGTCCAATTCTTTATCACATATATTTTCACCAACCCGAGGAGATGGATATGGGGCATTGACTGGACAATCCCTAGCTTGCATTTGAAGTGTGTCCACAGGAAGCTACAGAAGCAGCTTTGTGACAGTTCTGTTGCTGTAAGACAGTGAAGAAATTCACTTTGTTCACATTTTGTCAGATCCAAGGAATATGTGCTTAAGGAAGAACCAGGGTGAGGTGTGAATTTCCCCTGGGGTGATTTCTCTAGGTTGAAGATGAAATTGAGAATGCTCACAAAAACAGCATCTGTCACACCATCTCTATTAGAGCTATAAAAATCGTTTTCATTTAGAGACTCATGTTTTACAGCGCAATTAACACTTTCAATGGATGACTATTGCCCAGGACTTTCCAAGGCCAGGTTGTGTGATAAGGTCTAAAAAAATAATCCTGTGTTATCTTGTATTCGTCTGACGTAACTGCCATTTCTTTCAACTGCTTCTTATACTACAATTCATAATTTTTGGGGAAAGTATCAGAGAAATGACAGTTTTTTTTTTTTTTTTTTTGAAAAACAGGGAGGAGAGTCTTAGTCTAGAAATCTACTGAGTCCTGGAGTTCAAGAAAGAACTTGAAGTTAAATTAAGAAGTTAAACCAAGAAATAAATGATAAAATTAGAGGCACACTAAGAAAAAAAAAAAAAGTTAATATGGGCAAGAGTAAAACGATTTTTTTAAAAACCTTGATTTTTTTTTTTTTCTTTTGTGGTTTTGGAGATGGAACCCTGAGCCTTGTGGACGCTGGGCGAGTCCCCTGCCACTGAGCTGCAACCCCAGTCCTCTGACGGGTCATTCCAGGGGAGATTATGAAATTCAGAGCTCAAATCTTTCCTGGACTGCCTTTTCACCGTATAGAGTCGATTAAAACTCAAGACGGTTTTCCCACGTGTCTGAGAAGAAAACATGCAATCGTTGCTCGCACTTAAGCCCCCAGAATGATTTCAACCTTTGGCAAGTCAATTTCTTCAGAGACAAATGTTAATAAAACAAATCAGGGCTGGGAGGATAGCTCAGTGGTGGAGCGTTTGCCTTGGCACACCGACTCATTTTGGTTTGATGAGGACAGCTCTGTTTTTCCATATTCTGTAAAAGGCTTTAAATTTATTTGATTCTCCAGAGCGATTAATGCGACTACAATACAAAATCCATATAGGACGTTAGATCTGCTTTTGCAAATATTCTATCGCTCAGTCCTCACGATAATCCTGTCGTTTCTGTTAAAACATGTGGACACAGAGGGGCCAGAGAGGGAAAAGGACTTGGTCGTGTTCAAGCAGCTTGTCAGTGGCCCAAATGGGATCGGTCCTTACATTTCCAAGTACAGCATGGGTCCCTCTGAACTTCTGAAAAGAGGCACATTTGGGTCCACTGTCTAGATGTTTCTGAGTCGCCTGGAGTCATGCAGACACCGTTTAAGTATCCTTCAATAAAAACGGCGTGCAATCAATCACTCGCTCCTATCTTGGGAGAGAGACTCGTTTCGAAGGATTGACGATTGCAGCATTTATCATGTCTCTGAGGCATATTTGCATTGCTCAATTCCCTCCAAAGGACAAGTGTGTCATCATCTCTCGATGCTCTGGTGCAACAGCTTAAAATGATAGAATTCACACAGGACCAAGTCTGGCACTGGAAGCGGGAGGCACAGTGAGCCTGAGCTTGTGGAAGCTTCCCTGGGATCTTGGCAATTTCTTCTGGTGGAAATGGTTTCGGAGCCAGAGTGGGGTTACTTGGGGTTGCTCGCAGAGCTCTTGGTGAACAAAGAGAGGGGAGTAACCTAAAGGGGCCGCAGGAAGAAGGGAGCCTTGGAAAAGTTGTGGCAGTCCCCTCTGAGCATCATGGAGATCTTAATTCTTGTGGATAGGACAAATATAACTGGACCTCTGGGTCATTCACAGTAAAAGTGTCACTTCTCCTTCAGTAGCAGTTCCCAGCGCCCCACAACCCACAATTCCTATTGCTCCACGGCGAGGAAGAAGGAGCTCCTAACTCCACCGAAGCCAAATCCACAAGCTTCATGCATGGTGACCTCAGATAACCGATGATCCTATACCTGATTTATTTTCAAGTTTATCTGCTTGTTTTGGCAGGAGCAGGATATTTGGTGATCGTTCAGAAAATGCAACCGAAGTAACAAACGTAGGATCTCGAAATTTTAACAGAAAAAACACTTCTGAATAAGTGGTAGTCAGAAGCCACATAAGACAAGAATTAAATGGCTGATGTAAAATGTTTTATCCTGCTAATAATTCTACTTTGTTTTGTTTTGAAGGGAAGTGGGGGGTGTCTTTGCTGTGTTTCTCAGGTTGTTCCCAAACTCTTGGGCTCAAGGGATCCTTCCACCTCACCCTTCTGAGCAGCCGGGACCTCTGGTGCACTCCACAGTGCCCGACGAATAATTCTGCACCATGTTGATTAAGAAGAAAAATGCTGGATTTTTAAAAAACTTTTTAAATTAATTAATTAATTAATTTATTTATTTATATGTGGTGCTGAGGATCGAACCCAGTGCCTCACACATGCCAGGCAAGTGCTCTACCACTGAGCCACACCCTAACCCCATGGGCCACAACTGGATTATTCTTCTGGAGGGATTTGAGACTCAAAGAATATTATGCTCAGGGCATAAAAACAGAGATTAGCACAGAAAGAAAACTAGCTAGAATCACATAATCACCCCTTGCCACAAACAGGACTTGTGCCCCCGGTTAAGCTAAAATATTTATTGCGCTGCATTCTAAGCATATTCTTCCCAAAGAGACAAAACTATCAAATTTTGACTCAGAACTATTACTTCACAACACATCCAGGACATTCTGCCCTGAGGCAGGCTAAAATGAATAACTAAAGGAAGATAGCAATAATATTTATGGCTTACAGAAAAATAGAAGAAGGCTTTTTAGTAGAATGTCATGGAACTCAAATCCTATTTAAGAGCCTCAGATGACAGAAATGAATCAAATGAGTGGGCTGGAGGGACAGTCACTGGTAGAGCACGGGGGCCCCGAGTTCTGGCTCCAATACTACACACACACACACACACACACACACACACACACACACAAACTCATAATAAAATAAAATACTATTTCAGGAGACATTTTTTTCCCTCAATTCTTAAAAAAAGTTCCATTTTTAAAAAAATTGTGATCCCTATGTTCAGGCTTCTAGAAAAATCACAAGATTAAGAAGCCATCCATGTCGACCATGAAGTGACTTTCATTTGAATGCTTCAGCACTCATACTGTAAAACATGAATCCCCCTAGTTAGTACCGTCTGTTTTCACATGCGCTCTGTGAGAAGAGAAAGAGGGAACAAATAGAAATACAGAAATAAATAGGAAACAATGCAAAACAGAACAAACTGTCCTGAGAAACTCCAGTAGAAGGAGCTAGACAAATGAAGAACTTAACCTTTAGCAAGAGCCAAGGAAGAAAGGTTGAAAAACTACGTTTCTGTTTGAATTGGACAAATTTGAATAGAAGTCAGTTAATCATTGACTTGGCATTTAACCTGTTAGGGACCTCACTTTCTTGATGTGTAAAATGAGATGCTTAAAAGAAGACTTTCTTTGAGGTACCCACTATCTTTCCTTTTCTTTTTCTTTTTTTTCCCTCCAATTCATTTGCCACCAGGCTGGGAAGCATCCTAAGAAATCTAAAGCAGAATAGAACTTGTTCCTACACTCCGGGAGCTTGCAATCTTTATCTTTAGGGGAGATAAAACATACACACAGATACCTAGATTTCAAAGTCGAACTGAGAAATGATGAAAGGACGTTAAGAGGGATAAAAATGCCCCAAGAGGGATCAAAAACTGCTGTTAGATGCATCTGAAGTCCAAGATCAAAAGGGCAAAGAGTGACCTCTTCATATTCTAATAAGCTAAGTAGGAAACGCATGTAAATTCAGGAAATAAAAATGAATAGGGTTGTTTTGGGGTATAAATATACTTTTAATACTTAAAATCCAGGAAACAAGAGCCCCACACAGATATAAAATGCAGACTAGGCTAGGAGTCTGTGTGGAGGCTTGGAATCCATTCATGAGTGAACCCTACAGTAGCAAACTCCGAATTAAAACACTGGAGAATACACACGAAAGGATCAGAATAAGGATAAAGTGGAAAACAGACAATCTGCGCAATTTTGTCCTTACGCAAGTGCCCAAAGCATCCCCCGCCACCGCACCTGGGATCGCCTTTACCTTGTGAGGTGCTTGCGGACAGTGAACCGGTGAAGGAATCGCCCTCTGGGTCAACAGGAGGATCACCCAGAGTTTCACCCATAACCGCGTGGAATGGGGATGAGCCGTCATTCACACTGACGTTTTGTCTGTTTCTTGCAAGAGATCAATCCATTATAGGGAAAAGGCTTGTGATGGTAGAAGTGTGTGAATACCACCAACGAGTCAAGACGTTAGTTTCTGAATATTTGGGAGAGGTCGGAATAAACACAGAAAGGACCGGCTGGCACCGTCCTGTGAGAGGGCCAGCTGTGACAGAATGTTGTGTCACAATGTTTGCTGCTTTGGCAAGACTTGGTACATTACAAGGAAAACATTGCCACACTGTCTCGCCAGTGACCCACACATTCTGTGTCTTGAGAGGGGCAGGAACACTTGGAATTATCAGAGCGGAGATCATTTCAGTTTTTGATCGATTTTTAAAAATTTCAATAAATGGGTTGGGGCTGGGGATCCGCGGTGGAGCACTCGCCTAGCACGTGCGAGGCGCTGGGTTCGATCCTCAGCACCACGTAAAAATAAATAAATAAAATAAAAGCATGTGTCCAACAACAACTATAAAAAAATATCTAAAAAAATTGCAATAAAACGCACATCTATCGCTTCTTAGTGGAAAACTTCAAAATCTCTGGGTTATGAAATAGCAGACAAACATATTTGGGTAAAGTTTCTTTTAGGTGTTCATCCTTGGTTGAATCTCAATTATCTGAAGACTATTTTGGATCTCAAGTGTGTGTGTGTGTGTGTGTGTGTGTGTGTGTGTGAGGGTGTATTCCTCCCCTCTACCCCAAATGACAATAGCTTCAGATATGCTTTTGGAATTTTTTTTTTTTGGTAATAGGGATTGAACTCAAGGATCCTAAACCACCAAGCCACATCCATTTTTTTTTTTTTTTTTCAATTTAGAGACAGGGTCTCACTAAATTGCCTAGGGCCTCACTAAATTGTTGAGGCTGGCCTTGACCTTGCCATCCTCCTAACTCAGACTCCTGAGTTGCTAGGATTATAGACGTGTGCCACCACGCCCGGCTCATATTTTAAATTCTGCTACCAGCATGCTACCCCAAAGTTACATGTCTAAGGCATTTAGTTGACTGTTTTACAAAATCCAATGTGACAGCAACTACTACCCAAATTCTATGAAAACTATAAATGGCCGAGAGACAGAGGGCCTGATATGGTTTTGATTTTCCATGTTAGGGTTTGCTTTTTTAAAAAGTTAAAGTTTATCCAGCTATAGCCACTTCAGTCATGTTTCAACGGTCGATGGTTCAATGATAAATGCTATGTCATAATGAAAAAACTAGATTCCTTCTGAAAAGAATAATGCATTACCAGAAGAAGAAAAAAAAAAAAAAAAAAAAAAAAAAAAGACTGGCCCTGTTAAGTTGGCGAGGAATTGTGGTCAGTTTTGTAATCAGGAAAAAGCTGGCTTCTTGCTCAAGGCCTTTGCCCTTTTTGGCAAGGATAAACATTAACCGTGCCAAACTGCTAATGTGGGAGCAGGTCTTGTCATAGAGACGGCCTAGTGGAACTGCAGTCAGCTGTGGGTTTTAAAAGATGCCCCCACAGAGGGCAGTGTATCCGATGGCAATAATTCTCTGAATTACACTCATCCTGATATTCCCCAAGTGGAATAACCATATATCTGGTTAATCTATGTTGAGTAACTACTTATTCTTCAAGGGGACTAGTGTAAGTTTCCCTGTCAATCATGGAGCAATAGCTTGATGGGAAAACGCTTACCCGGTCTGAACAGCACACAATGAAGTAGAGAGTTGGGCAATTACATCATTATTTTAAGCCCCCAAAGCCCTGAACTAATGTAATTCAAGTTAAAGCAAGTTTTTGACAGTCCAAATGATGGGGGTAATTATCACTTTGGAGGATTAGTTTTATCTACATTGACTTTGAATTCTCCATAAGAGTTTCTCCTTCCCTCTCCGTGTTTGGAAATTTACTTATATACCAAATTAATCCAGACACGAGGCCGTCATTCTTACAGATGTGATGTAATCCAAGGTTCTTGGTGGAATTTGAGACAGACCAAAAATCATTTACAAAGGCCAAGAATACACTTCTTTCTAATAGAACAGAACAAAAATTGAAGTCCCACTCTGCCTATAGATACTACCATTCAATGTCCCAGGATGTATTTGAGACTAAAGAGCAATGGCAGCCTTATTTCCTATAAAGTGGCACTATCTCACTTCATTCCCTAATGTCACCTCATTTCTGCCTTCATATTCCAGACTCTTTAACTTTTTTTTTTTTTTTTATACTAGGAATTGAACCCAGGGTGCTCTACTACTGAGGTATATCCCTAGTCCTTTCTTTAAAATTTGGAGACATGGTTTTGCTAAGTTGCTGAGGCTTGCCTCGAATTTTCGATCCTCCTTCCTCAGCCTCCCGAGTTGCTGAGATTATGGGTGGCAGGCACCACCATGCCTGGCTCTTCAACTTTTTAAAAGTGATTAGGGCTAGGAGTATAGTTCAGTGGTAGAGCGTGTGGTTAGCATGTATGAGGCTGTGAGTTCAGCCAAAGCTTTTTGGTGCTGGGGAACCAGCACCAAAAGAAGAAAAAAAAAAAAAAAAAAAAGGAAGAGTTTTATTAAAATATTCTGAAGATCGTGTTGGGTATGGAGGATCACAATATTGGCAGAAGGATCCCATTAGAGAGCGAATGTTAATAAAATGAGAAATGAGAAAAGTATATTCTCCAAGTTAAACAGCCAAATGGGGACATATCCCATTTGGCACTGGAACTAGAATCTAGGTTTGCAGGGCTCCCACGCCCAGGCCAGTCTACTATGGGCCTTGTCGTCTTCTACTCTGACAAGGGTATACATAGCCTCTTTTAATGAATCAGGCACAACAAGGATAGAGTGAGAGGTCACTTAAGGGGAAAGTCTGTTAACTCTTTCAAGGGACATTAAAGAGTGCCTGTGTTTGCTCACACCTGTACTCCCAGTGGGATTCGGAGGCTGAGGCAGGAGGATCCTGAGTTAAAAGCAGTCTTAGCAACTCAGCGAGACCCTTTCAATTCTCAATAAGAGTTTCTCCTTCCCTCTCCATGTTTGGAAATAAATAAAATATTTTAAAAAGACTGGGGATGTGGCTCAGTGGTTAAGCACCCTTGGGTTCAATCCCCAGTATAAACAAAAGGGGGGGGGGGGCTATGTTATTCCTTTTCCACTGCCAATGGTCATGGTGAGCAAGCCCTAGGCGAGCGTGCTACCACTTGAGCCACATCCCCAGCCCCCCCCCATCCAGTCTTTTCAAATGTTCTTTAAGGAATGAATTTCTGAACTCTCTGCCTCTGTTATTTCTCTTCTCTCTTTTTCTTCTCAGAGCCAATCAATTTGCCAACCTCCTGGGGAGGCAGGCCTTCCTCCTAAGTCTCTAGCAGTTCTGTGCTTCGGTTTCTCAACCATTGAAGTCATTGCTAATAGTTAATTATTCCCTCACACCAGGATCTGCTAACACACTGGCCATACTCGGGCATTCCTTCCTGCCCTGGGCCAGACTGTTACTCACTTGAAAGCAAAAATTAAAAAAAAAAAATTCTCTCTTATTTGTTGTATTGCATTCATTTGTGAGCTCAGCATTTATTGACAATAGGTGGCAAGCCTTGATCGAGGGGCTGGGAATAAGGCGTTGTTATTTTATGGAGTGTGGAAACAGCTGACACACAAAATCCACACTCTTGATCAGCGTGGAGGCTGGCATTCAGCAGGCTCCAGACACACTGTTTACACTCTTGACAGCGCTTACCAGCCAGGCAACCCATCCGACATGGCGAGGTCCTCATGACAAAGCTGTACAGCATGGATTGTCTGACCCTATTTTACGTTACTGATAACCTTTTGTCCTGCCACACAGAAGTGCAAGGTCACTTCAGAAATACTTGTCCCCGTGGACGTTAAAGCGGATGAAAATGGAATCGAGCAGATTGCACTGTTATTCTTCTATGCACCTGTTCTGTTCCCAGATTCTGAAGACAGTTTCAGTTTACAGCCCGGCATCCGCCTGCTCATTGGTCAGATATTCACCAAACACCTACTAAGGGCCAGGTGTTATTCTAGGCCTCGCAGATAAACACACCGAGAGGCCGAGGATCCTACTCAATCGTTCACCTGTAACTGCATTGACCAAAATTACCCCAAGAGACCTAGGGGAGGTATCTTTCAGTTTAAGTTAGCTTTGAAGGTCACCTGGCCTGCGCTGGCATCAGAAATAGTATATTTGCATCTTGATAAAAGAAATAAATTTAAAAGAAGAATATATTTGCTTACATGAGGTCATTACTATCAGTGGATGGAATGTGATCACAAGAACATTCATAATGGTTCTGACGTGCATGTGAATGTCCCTGTCCTTCCAGGTCTTCACATTATTCCCCAGTGTCCCACTCTGCAGAATGTCAAAATCAGAAGGATGTGGCACTGAAATAGGCCAAAGAGCGGAGGGTGCATTACGCCACAGTATAAACTCTTGGTGCCTCAGATCTTGCCTAGGGTGCCCCCAATGGGGGGTGAGCACCTTGCATCTCGATAGAGGAGCCGCTCCGTGTACCTCTTGTAGGGGAGGCCCCCTTCAAGGGTCATCCTTGGTCACTTTACAGAGTGAGGGGGACGGTCAAAGAACACCTCTCCCCTGCACGGTACACAGAATGAACTTGACTCCTGCTGAGACTTTGTGCAGTGGAGAGGGGGAGAGGGGCTTCTCTCCTGGGACCGGGGAGACACTGGGCTGGGAATGTCTGTGGGTGTAACACGGTAGCTTCAGCATGACGAAGAATGAGAACGAGGGATGATTATAAAAGGAAGAGAGGGAAAGCCCACTTGATGCTCTCCCCGTTTGTGACACTTGGAGAAAAAAAAATGGACAGTTTGACGTGTGTGACGTTACTTTATGGAGCCAGCCCTTGGCCAGAAGAATCTAAACGTTTCTCAACTAAAAAACTTCCAAAATCTCAGCACATTTGGGAAAACACAAGGAGACATAAAAATTGTGAATGGTTCAATAGCAAAAAGGAAGAAAAGACCTAAACTCCTGAGGTTAAAATCATAGTATTCTATCTCCATGAAGTTATTTTGGTGTTACTCACTGTTAGAATGATTTATAAAGAATCTTCCTATAATCCAGACTTTTTTGGGGGGCGGTATACTAAGGACTGAACCCAGAGGCTCTTTACCTCTGAGTTACATCCCCAGCCCTTTTTATTTTTTATTTTGAGACAGGATCTCACTAAGTTGCTTAGGGTCTTGCTAAGTTGACAAGGCTGGCCTTGAACTTGCGATCCTTCTGCCTCAGCCTTCCCAGTTGCTGGGGTTACAGGTATGCACCATCAAGTGCAGCTCAGAATATTAAATATATTTTACATTACCTTAGTCTTAAAGGTTAATGAAAACCTTGCCTTTTTTGACTTGGAATTTATCCTCTAGACTTAACTTGGATTTCCAAACTTGCTTTGATTGGTTTCTTTTGGGTCAAACAGTCTCTGCTAGCATTGGTATAGAATAGTAGGTATAGATTTTTTTTTTCTTCTGCCATAACTTCATTTAAAAATTGGCTTCACTGAAATACATAAGGGCTGCTAACACAGACGTCAGCTCCTGAGAGCCCGGGGGCACCCTGACAGCTCCCCCGCTCTTGGTAACCCCAGAGCCTAGCACAGTACCTGCTTGGCACTAAAATACTTGTTTATTGGTCTTGTTGATCATAAGAGTGGCGAAAGAAGAGCTCATTGCCACATCTGTGTCACATGCATCATTCAAGGAGGAGCTTAAAAGAGACCTAATCAACTGATAACAGCATCAATTTTCTTCTTGTTCCAACAAGACTTCATTTTCCCTGTAAGGCCCCAAAGCAACCACCAGCATGTCACCCTAAGCCACCTTCTACCCTCACCCAGGACAGCTGCCTTCTCCTAGCACAAGTGCAGTTGGCTTGGAACCTTATCTCCAAGGGGCGGTTGCATCAGCTCAGGGTTTCTTCACAGTCACGAAGGAGACAGCAGGGGAGGACTGTGCCAAGGGGACTCATGCCTTTGAGAAGAACAAATAATCCTGTATCCTAGATGCAAATTCTACCCTAGCCATCACCGCCAGCCATATATTCCCATCGACAGAGGAGACATTTGAATACATCTGCCTCATTTCTTTTTTGAAAGGCAGAATCCATTCTTCTTTTGTCGAAAATTGTGATTTTGTCAGGCGCAGTGGCGCACACCTGTCATCCCAGCAACTCGGGAGGCTGAGGTGGGAGGATCACAAGTTGGAGGCCAGCCTCAGCAATTTATCAAGGCTCTATCTCAAAACAAATAAAAAGGGCTGGGGATGAAGTTCAGTGATAAAGCACCCCTGGGTTCAATCCCCAGTACTAAAAAACAAAAACAAAAACAAAAAACAACTCCAAGCAAACTGTAATTTTGTTAAGAACTATATGATTTTGATTTAAAATAAAAACAATAAAATGATACTAACTTGAAGCCTACACTCCAGCAGATGTACATATAATATTTTAAAAAGTGTTTACCACTGAAGCAGTGGAAAAGAACACTGATATTGAGCCAGAAAGGCGAGGTTGTAAGTTCTAATCTGGTCTCTGCCACAAATTCTCAGCTCCTTGGATCTATATCTCTCATCTCTAGAGTAAGAAGGCCTCTTTACAAAAGAGCAACATCTTTAAGGTCTCTTTGTTGCTGTTGTTTTGTGGTACTGAGGACTGAACCCGGGGCATTCTATCACTAAAGTATATCATCAGCCCTTTTTTCATTTTATATTTTGAGACAGGGTCTCACTAAACTGTTGAAGCTGGCCTCCAACTTGTGATCCTCGAACCTCAGTCTCCCAAGTAGCTGGGATTCCAGGCATGTGCTACTATGCCTGGCTTCGCTTTGGGTTCTAATGTTAAGATATTGAATAATGTCAGAAGTTGGTTTATTTGTAGCTTAATGGAAATGCTATATATTGTACTCTTATTCATGTTCTGATGCGGAGAGACTATGTCCTTATCATACCCAATAACAAAGGGACAGTATATAAGGCACCTTCATGTGGAAAAATAATGCCCAATAGTAAATGAAAAGCCTTGAAAAGAAAAACCAACTGAAAACTTTCTTTCTTTTCCTTTTTTCCTTCAAAAGTTAACTTTTGTAATACCTGAAAAAGAGCCTAACCTGTCTAACCACTTTCTAGGGATCAACTAAACGCTTTTCAAATTACTGCACCTTTGAACCAAAGACCTACTGCCTGAGCTATGTTAACGTGTCTTTGCAAGTAACATCTGAAATTCTCCAGTAATTGGGTTTCTTGCATGATAAAATACCACGAACCATATTATCGACTGACGTATACACATGTTGTGGGAAATCCTAACCCTCTAAGGCACGCATCTTCTGTCAGACTTCAGATTTTATCAATTAAATTTTGGAGATTCTTTACATGGACATTTCTTAAGTAACACCCTCTCACGGGTGAACCATACTAGGAATCCCCAGATGCCACAGCAAACTAGGAGACAGGGAATGGCAGGTTTTGTTTACGTAAAAGAAGCAATTTATAGCCAGGCGTGGTGGCACAAGCCTGTAAACCCATCGACTTGGGAGGCTGAGGCAGGAGGATTGCAAGTTGCAGGCCAGCCTCAGCAACTTAGCAAGACCCTGTCTCAAGAATAAAAGGGTTGAGGGGCTGGGGTTGTGGCTCAGTGGTAGAGCGCTTGCCTAGCACGTGTGAGGCCCTGGGTTCGATCCTCAGCACCACATTAAAAATAAATAAATAAAATAAAGATATTGTGTCCATCTACAACTAAAAAAAATATTATTATTATTTTTTTAAAAAGGGTTGGGCATGTAGCTCAGTGGTAGAGCACCCCTAGGTTCGATACATGGTACCAAGGTGGAAAAAAAGGAAGAAGTAATTTCTCAATATCATGATTGCATTGAAGAAAATATGAGGCTACTGACATTACATGACTCACAAAGAGTACCAGGGAGATTAATACGATCATGTTCCAATTTCTCATATGTGGTCAATGGGTTCCAAAGGAATGAAATGATTTGCCCAAGGCATTACCAAGATAATCAGTAGCAGAGTTTGAACTGCGAATCAGGATTCGCAGTTCAAAGTTCCAAACTGTTCAGATCAATGTTCGGATCCATTATCCTTAATGGCAGCAATCACGGTAGAAGCCTATCAGCATGGAAGCATTCAATCTGCAGCCAGATGATTCAGGTAATGTGGACAAATGAGCCATGCAAATGCCATAGTTCAACACAGAGTCTGGATACAAAGTAAGCACTCAATAGTGTCGTGGTAATTAAAATTTGATGATATTGGAACAGCGACTCAGGAATTCACTTTGCTGACTAATGTCCTCATTTCATACATTCTGCATGAGTCACCCCAGTATTCTGGGGTTCTCCTGATACCAACAGAGGTTTTTTTTTTTTTTTTTTCCCTTCCTAATGACAGTTCCTTGCTTTTATGAAAATAATCAAGATTACCATGCGAAAAGGGTAATATTACTCTAACCAAAAAAAAAAGTACCTTTGAGCTGAACAGTGTTTTATATCATTTGAAACTCAAAACCTTGCTGGGCGGTCATTCAAAGCAGAAAAGAAAATAAGAGCAATTATTGGAAGAGGGACTTCAACATGGAACTTGGGGTTGGGCCTGTAGCTCAGTGGTAGAGCACTTACTTAGCATGTACAAGGCCCTAGGTCAAAACCTGGTGATAATGTTTGGCTGCAGAGCTTTCCTCATTTGTCTTTAGTTGGTTTAATATAGTCAGACCTGGGTTTGAGTTGGAGATCTACCACTTAAAACCCTATTTACATGGATAGGCTCACTGGTGAACTTCTATAATCCCAGTAACTTGGGAGGCTGAGGCAGGAGGATCATGAGTTTGAGGCCAGCCTCAGCAATTTAGCAAGGCCCTCAGCAGCTCAGTAAGATTCCCATGTCAAAATTTTAAAAATTAAAAAAAAATAAAAATAAAGAACTAGGGATGTAGCTCAATGGTAAAGCACACCTGGGTTTAATTAACAGTACCAAAAGAGAGAAACAAACAAAATATTTTCACTTTGAAGAGGCCACTTTATCTTGCTAAGACTCTTGTTTTCTCATCTGATAGAGGAGCTTTGAGAATTAGAGATGATTTATGTAAATCAGTGCCTGGAACAGAGTAGGTGCTCAAATTACACTAATTATGAATTCTTATAATCAAAACCTTAAATCTTATACATGATGTCTGATCAATAAAATAGTAAGAGCAGTCACCAAGCAACAATCTTATTGCTCTTATGTTCAAAGGAGCTACATTAAAAAATGTTCCAGGAAAAAAACCATACACAGAGTATGGACAAAACCTAAAATCAGTGTGTAATGAACTGATTTTTGATGACAATTAAATAATAAGCCATATAGAATATATTTTTATAACTACTTTTCAATTAAGGTTCATCTAACAGTTAATAGTATATTAGGTCAATTACCTAAAAGTTTGTCTCTTTAATCTTCATTAGATACAACACTATAAATTCTGTCCCAATCTAGGACTCTCCATTCAAATTTATAGAAATTTTTTTTGTGTGTGTATGTGTGTGGTGCTGGGGATTGAACCCAGGGCCTCACACATGCTAGGCAAACACGTTTACCTCTGAAGTGTTTTTTTTTTTTTTTTTTTTACTATTTATTTATTTATAGTTGTAGATCGGACAGAATGCCTTTATTCTATTTGTTTATTTTTATGTGGTGCTGAGGATAGAACCCAGTGCCTCACATGTGCCAGGCCAGCGCTCCACCACTGAGCTACAGCCCCAGTCCCCACCTCTGAGTCTCTCTTTTTTTTTTTAAATTTATTTTGAGATGGGGCCTCCCTACATGATCAAGGCTGGCCTCCAACTCCTGATCCTCATGCCTCAGCCTCCTGAATCACCAGGATTGCATAGTGTGAGCCATTATGCCCAGCTGTAGAACAGATCTTTCACCACACTGGTGAAAACAAGAAGACTGAAAAATATAAAGTAGCTTTAACATTTGGATTCCATATTTAGTGAGCAACTACTTTGTCAGGTGTTGTGCTCAGTGTCCTAAGATATAAAACCTTGCTTAGACTTCATAAAAACTCTTGAGTTTGAAAAGAAACATAGTTGGAAGCAAATGAGGCCAGTTTGTGATTAGATGATGAACAATGAGGCACCAAGCATTTCAGTATCACATAACTAGGACTAGAACAAAGAGGAAGGCTGAGCTTCTCAAACCCTTTCCCTACTTTTTAGTAAAGAGGAACAAGATACAAACAAATCACTCTGCTATAAGTAGGTGACTGTAGTACTGGCCACTGGTTTTCATTCTCTCTACTCTTCACCGCCGGGTGGACTGCATATTTCAGGGAAATCACACAGCTTTAATTCCTGAAGGCAGCTCTCTTGGATAGAGATACCAGCTGAGTGATAGAATCAGGAACACTTCCTTTTGGAAATTCAAAGTGTGGACTCAGGAAAAGACAAGTTGATTAAAACTTGCTGAGGCTGGCCTCAAACTCATGGTCCTCCTGCCTCAGCCTCCCAAGAAGAGAGTCTAATCGCTAATGAAACCAAATACCTTAGAATTCCAAAGTAACATAGCTCAAGGAAACAAGAACTCAAGTCCAGAGGTGGGACATTCTTCCTAACTGGCCCAACACAGTTCCTTCAGGGAAAACTAAAGGTCTAACTTCATCTCTTTCATTAAAAAAAAAAAAAAAATGATGTCTTCAATAGCACACTTTCTCGGTTAGGCCTGTCTGTTTCCTCCATCCATTGAAAGTTCACATCATACAACAGAGACCTAAGTTTCATTCCTGGCCAGAGAAGCAGCTGCTTCTTCACAGTTTGATCAAACTACATAAAATTCACTTTTCCACCGTTGGTCTATTTCTTATGTGGATGGGTGGCCAAGTCCAGCCGGGATCCAGGCAGGCTCTCTGGCCTGCTGTTGAGAATGTTTTCTCAGTTACTTTTAAAAATTTTATTTAACCTTCAGTCTTTGTTTTTTTTTTTTTTTTTTTCCTCTGACAGTTACAAGCAATACCCATGCCCCTGGTTCCTTAGATATCTAATCTTTTTTCTTTTTGTTGTCTATTCACAACTGCCAACCAACCCCTAAGTGATATATATAGTTTTACCTAGAAATTTCCATTAAGAGAGTTTTCAATTTTTTTTTGCAAGTGGTTATTCTTCCTAAATGATGCAGGATAGTTAGAATACAAACTTGGGTTCTTTCGAAGTTGTGGCTTTGGGAAGAGAGTCTAGGATCCTGAGCAGGTTTGTGGGCTAATTAAACCCCATGCCAGCCACTCAGCTCCTCATATTCAGGGCAGCTTTTCTGCAGAAGGGACCCCAAGCCTGAGGAAGACGTTATGTTTTTATATTTCCAAAAATGAGCTCCATTTTAATAAACTTTTCCTCTGAAGCATTTAGAAACATTTTTAACTGAAGCAAAGATTAAAACAGAAGACAGACAAGAAATAACTTTTGCAATTCTTTTCCAATAAGGGGTCTTCCCTCCCACCCACCCACCTATTCCCCACAAAATTAAAATAAAATTGAGTCTTAACTCAGTCCTCCTTCTAATTATGTTTTTCTTTGTTATCTATTGCACACTTTCAGATGAAGCGCTCAAAATGCCTACAGTAACTCTGGGCAGATTGACAAATATCCTACACATTGAAATGAGATGGGGTGGGCAGGAGGCCAGATTGCTTAACTGTGACTTCGGAATCCGTGGAGGTGGACCAGCCAAAATCTCTTCGGAGCTCCAAAGCCAGGCGCAGAGCCGAGAAAACAATGGGCTGGGTTCTCCCACAGGAGATGATTCCCATTGTATGGGCCATTGTTTCCGTCATGTACCGCCTGAAGGTGAAGTGTACTGTGCTGTGTGGGAGACCTTCCATGAGGGAGGGACAGACGATGAGAACGTAGCCTCTGGGAGATTCTCGAATGATATGCCAATCGGTTCAGCAGGGAACTTTCAGACAGACTTTCTGGGAACAGTGTACCCCAGAGCCCTACGCATCAAGATCAAGAAAGTTTGGCGACCAAGAGTTCATGGGACCATCCATGTGCCGGGCTAGAGGAAGGGGCCTCGAAGACAGTATCGGGAAGGGGACAGACAGAAATGGTAGGAGGGGACTGTCATAGGTACAGGGAATGCTAGAGAACATTCACTCATAACTTCCTCTTCATGGAGAGCTGGGGGAACTGAGGCACAGAGGTGTTCATTTACAGAAGGGGAAACTAAGGCACAACAAGGTTCAGTGATGGGCCCACAGCCTTGTCTAAGGTTATTACAGAGTGAGAGGCAGAGTCAAAGTTAGACCCATTTCCTGGTTCCACTAAAATAGTCATTTTCTGCTTCAACTGAGGCTCCTTGCTGTGGGCTGGGGGGAGGCAGATATTTAGCAGATAAATATTCTCAGGAAGTCCTATGGCTCTTTATTAAAAGCCCTTTTCTCAACAGCTTTATTGGGGTGTATTCTACATTTCACAAGGTTGACCATTTCAAATGTGTCATTCAACGGACTGCGGTATAGTTACCTAGTTTTGCAACCAATACCCTAAGTCAGTCTTGGAACACGTTCACCTGGTAAGATCTCTGATGCTCATTTACATCCAATCCTGGTGTTTCACCCCCCTCCGACCCCCGCAGCCCCCCATCCCAGGAGACCACTGATCTACTTTTCTGTGTCTATAGTTCTGCTGCTTTCACTGGACGCCGTACACAAATGGAGTCACAGATCACAGGGTTCCACGAGCCTGGCTTTCTTGCACTTTATGTCTTTGAGGTTTATCCACACTGTAGCGAGTGGAGGAGCTCACTGGTTCTTACTGTTGAACTGTCTAGACGGAGCCATGTATAGACATAGCATATTTTCTATATCCTTGCAGTTGACGGACAGGTAGATTCTAATTTTTGACAAAATTTTTAATTCTCTGTATTTTTTTTTTTTTTTTTTTGGTGCTGGGGATTAAAGCCGAGGGCTCCGTGCATACTACGCATGCAATCAACCACTGAGCTATAACCCCAATGCGATGTTTTTAATTTTGCTTTTGCTTTAATGAAATAGAAATATGTATTTGGGGGCTGGGGTGGTGGCTCAGTGGTAGGGCACTTGCCTGGCATGTGTGAGGGCCTGGGTTCCATCCTCAGCACTGCATAATAAATAAGTAAAATAAAAGATCCATTCACAATTAAAAAATATTTTTAAAAAAAGGAATACACCTGGATGATTTTATAACCAAACACGGGCGAAAGCGGTTTTCAGTGCTACGGTTTATTTTCGTGATTTCCCTGCGCCCAGCACTGCCACTCCAGCTACCCATGATTGGTGAGGACAAAGGTAGCCATTTCGTACGTGAATGATTCCTGTGAGTCAACCAGAGGCTACATGAGATCCAGGAATGCTGTAGAAAGGCACGTTTCACAGCGGAGTTTGAAAAAGAGAAAGGTCTAGGGAAAGTTTATACAGATTTAAGAAGAATCCCCAACTTCTTTTCTATATTTTTGTGGCGCTGGGGATTGAACCCGGGGCCTGGTGCATGCTGGGCAAGGGAAGTACCATGGAGCAACATCCCCAGCCTCCGGGAAAACTTAATCAAATATATGTGACGCTGAGCAGCAGAAAGTGCCAAATCCCAGGAAGCGCGTGTGACCGCGGTGGCTTCCACTTGGCACTTTTACTTTGAATGTGAAGGGTCTTGGAACTTGTCATCTTTTAATTTTTCTGGTTGTGCAGATGTTTAAGAGTAATGTAAAGAATTTATGGCTGATTTTGGGCAAATTTAAGTTGAATTACGATAGAAATGAGGTGAACACTGAGAAATCATTAAGAAAAAAACTTTTGGGGGGTCACTTGGGGCTGGGGCTCGGTGGTAGAGGGCTCGCCTCCCATGCGTGAGGCATTGGGTTTGATCCTCAGCACCACAGAAAGATAAAATAAATAAAAATATTCTGTCCAATTGTAATGCAAAAATAAATAAATAAATATTACCCCCCCCCCAAATTCTGTCCCTCTATAACTACAAAAAAATTTAAAAAGAAAAAACTTCCCTTGACATCTGTATTGTACTTGAGTGTTACTTAAATATAGCTATAAAACTGAGACTAACTTCAGAAACCTTCCTATACCCTCTCATTTTATTAATTTAGAAAAAACAGGTTAGTGCAAAATCCCACAGCCAGTTAGGTGACAGAGTTCAATTTAAGACACGGTCCTTGAGTGTTGTGACTGAGAAACATTTATTCCAAATTATGTCCTCTTGGCTTATGGAGGCTTTTGGCATTTTGCAGACAGGACGTCCCTGAAACTGAGACACGGAACAGATTCATCTTCTAAACGGTATTTTTTTCTATCAGTGATTGACCGTCAATCACAATCCCAACCTTTTACTGAGGACCTAAGATCTGCAACTTAGTGCTGGAGCAGGGAGGAAGGAAAGACATTTTAGCTAACTTTAAGAGGCAGAATGGGATAAGGCGAAGAAGTGGGAAGAAATCAAACAAACAGCAACAACAACAAAACACACAAACACACACACACACACACGCATAGCCTTCGGTAATGCTACGAACTTGGCTTATAAACTTACACCAGTTGCAATGGCTCTGGTCTCTATTTCCCTGTTTTTCAAGCAGAGATAGGGGTAGGAGAGTAGATTAGAAGGCATCTAACATTTGCTTTGAGCTTTTCTCTTCAGTAAATTTAAATCATGAAGGGCTCCTCTATTATTAACTCTTGTGCCTAAAGAGAATCAGCCTAACTTTTGAATAGGCTTATTATTGCTGCCATCTGTGCATGTGCATGCATGTCCCCCCTCCCAATGTGCCCATCTTATTGCTCACTATTTCCTAACATGTGACTTAAGTCCTATTCAGAAGAATTTATCCACTCATTTCCAGATGCCTCTGGTAGATAGATGTGCCTGTGGTATATACAGTAGGTACCCAATAAATGTTGAGCGGCTACGTTAATGGATGAATAAATGTATACAGTCCTATTTTCTGTCATCCAATGGGACTCATTTCTGGTTTTCTTATCTGAGTTAGGCTATAATGTTTAATTATATGTTTTTCTTGGTTAGCACAAAGTAAATGCTCAGTAAATGCCAATTCATTAGTTCTAACCCCTTAATAATTCATTGTGTAGAGTCCACGCCCCATAATTTAGACCTAATTTGTTCCATCCTTATTTTATTTCTCCAGGTTAAGTCCTTTGAAAACAGGTGAGAGTATGGACGCCTTTTGCTTCACTGACAATTCTAAATATGGCATTAGTTAGGTGTTAAAGATATGATTGACTGATTTTTACATTCCAAATGAATAAGACACTGTATGTTTAAAGGCTTCTAGGAAAGTACCTTGCCCCAATAATTAGTTCCTTAGATTTGATTCCATCTTTTGGTGCTTGCAACTTTGAGTACGATCAAGTCCCTGAGCTATATATAGAAAAAGCCTTGGATTGTAAAGGGGCAGAGTTCTGGCTCAGGATCTCCTGGTGCCAGGGTCTCTGAGCAAGTCACTGGACGCTTCTAGGCTTCCATTTCCTCATGTGCAGAAAGGGACGTAGTACCTGCTCTGCCTTAGATGGGTATTATTAGCATTAAACATGTTACCTAAAACTTCATGCTTTAAAGCGCTATGCCGCCAGGCCCCTGGTGCATTCTTATAATCCCACTACTAGGGAGGATGAGGCAGGAGGACCACTTGAGCCCAAGAGTTTGGGAAAGTTATAACGACAATTTTTTTGGTTGGAGGAGCTCTGGGGACTGAACCTAAGGTCTTACTCATGGGTCTCATCGAGCACCGGCCAAGCCCAGGGAATTGGGGCCAGCCTGGTCAGCACAGTGAGACCCTTTTCCAAAACAAAATTTTGGAAAAGAAAAAAATCTCTATGCATATGATTAGCTTCTCCTATTATTACCAGAACATTAAAAGCATCTTCCTTAAGGTTATAATTTAAGCACTTCATTGGATAAATGTTAAAATACATAGATATGGGCTGGGGTAAGGCTCAGGTAGATCATTTGCCTAGCTTGCACAGGCCTGGGTTTGATCCCCAATACTGCGAAAAATAAATACAAAATAAGAGAAAATACACTGTGTGTGTGTGTGTGTGTGTGTGTGTGTGTTTAAAAGTAGAAATGCTAACTTTTCTCTGGGTGATGGAATGATCCTTTTTTAGTGGATATTTTTCTGTACACTCTGCAATAGTAGCGATTGCTCTTATACTTGCTAAAAGTTACTTTAAATAAAATATAAATGCTCTGCCAAGTTGATTATTAAACATAACAGCTATAAATCCAGAGGACTCTGTGGAGGGAAAACACATCCACAATAAGCTTACTTCTATGGCTGACAAAATTAAATTTCAGAGTAGATTACTAAGCAAAGTGGCAGGGATGTTTGGCTAAGCTTTTTCAAAAGAAAAGCAGAGTTATCTAGAATAATGTAAACCTTTCCATTTTTCTAAAGAACCATTATCTCCCATCTTTTTTTTTTCCTCTGAAGTGTTTTTATTAGACATCAGCATCACTAGTCCTCAAAGAAGCATCAAGAGGTGAAACACAACATGGAAAACCTCAGACAGGAAGCTTAACGGTAGGACTGCATCAAAGATACCACAAGCTCCTGACCCGGTTATTATCCTTCATCTCCCCCTAACTTCCCAAGAGCAACCACCAAACTGGTGCATCTTGTGAGGTTCAGAATGTGTTCATAAATATGTATCAGTTTGCAGCTCAACCTTCATCTTATTGCTGAGAATTTTTTTTTTTTTTTTTTTTGAGGTGGGGTCTCACCGTGTTGCCCAGGCTGGCCTCTAACTCAAGCTATCCTCCTTTCTCAGCCTCTGTGGCAGTGGGACTAACGGCTCACTCCTGGCTTCTTGGTTACTGAGAATTCTGATTAGTAGCTTTCTGGTTCCTGTACTTCTCTTCCTGAATATCACTGTCCTCTGTCATACGTTCTCGTCATTCCCAATCCTTTGCCCTGCAGATTGACGTCTCTGAGATGAAGGGACTGAATTAAGATGACCCGGTATTTTTATCACCCAAATAGGGGTATATTTGAAGAATAATATACATATTTGACTAATAATATATTTGAAGAGCGGAGAGGGACAATGAACATAAACTGTGGCTATCACATGCAAACCAGGTCATTGTCACTTTAAGATTAAGCAAGGTGTGGACATGTAGAGAGGAGAGATGTATCATGGTGTTCTTGGTCCTGGCCGCTGGAAACTAGGTCATAGCTGTCTCCTGGCCCCATATGCACTGCTTTCCACTCTGATGGTTACCTCAGTAATCTAGGTATTATATGAATCATTGAAAAATCTATGATCAGAATGTGGTGCAATGAATTTTTTTTCTTTCTTTCTTTCTTTTTTTTTTTTTAAACACTGAAGGTTCACATGGGGCAGTTGTTTTGCAAAGGAGGCTGGGAATTGCGAGGCTCTTGCCCCAGGCTTCTCTTGCATTAAGAATTGTTGCATCTGGCCATTTTTCAAGGAACCAGATGTGAAGTAAGCAATGCCCATCTGGATTATCAATCTCATTTCAATGTCTTTCAACATAAATAACAATCACAATGGCCAATGTATGTATTTCAGGGTATCTAAGGTGGGAGAGGCATTAACCACACGGGAACCACCTTCTAAAAAAGCTAGATCAAACAATTATCCTAGTGAAATATTTTTCAAATGATCGAAACAGCTTATTTCAATGAGGGTAATGAAATAAAGCTTAGTTCGTTAAATACAATGAACCAAAACTGCGAAAACAGCAAAAAACGGGAAGAATTCAATTCAGTAAATTCTTAGCACTTGGGAACTCTGAATCATGAGCCTTACTTAGTGAGATCATTGTATTTTGGGGTTATTACCAAGTCTGCCAAGGTCCCGTAAGTGTGGCCTGAGGCAATACATGCTTTGATGGTACCAGCCCCGACATAAACTTTAGACAGTATACAGAGTTTTAAAACAAACTGAAAAAAAAACCTCTCAGCATTTAATTCCTGACAACAAACTCTGTCAATCTGAAGCTGCAAGTAAGTGGGTTTATCAGCTTTGCAAGACAGTTAACAATAATTTGTATTTCTTCCACTTTTGCATATGAGGGGCCCATGAAACCTATAGACCTTGGTATCTGTGAGATCGGGTTTGTCTGACAACAGGTCATACCATTTGAGTCTGGGGTCACAAATAAGGACATATGTAGAAGCAAACGAAATAAAGAAAAAAATTAGAAATAAACTTAGAGCAAATAAATGTGTTCCACTGTAAGGAGCTAGATAACAGAATGATAGAGATAAAAATAGATCAAATGACTAACTGAAGTAAAAGTTGGGACAGGAGGGTTTATTGGAATGACCTGGGATAGGGTAACTCTGATCACAAGGTCCAAGATAATCAGTAACACTTATATAATCTTTTAGAGTTTACAAAGCACTTTTACATATATTACTTATTCAATGTTCAGAGGTGAGAGCTATTTGCATTTTACTGAAAACTGACACTTACAGAAGATATGCAATTTGACCTAGATTATCCAATCAGATTAAAATCATCCTGTAAAGTATTTAACTCAAATCAGCAAATATTTGTTGAGAGAATTTAGTAAAAAAAAAATAATAATAATAATAAAAAAATAAAGACAACCACCTGGGCCCCATGGCCCATACCTGTAGACCCAGGCATTCAAGAGAACGAGGCAGAAGTATAGGAAGTTTGAAGCCAGCTTAGCAACTTAGTGAGATTCTTTCTCAGAAAGAAAAAAATTAAAGAGTCTGGAGTCCGTGGCTCAGTGGTAGAGCAGCTGCCTAACACGCTGAAGTCCCTGGACTCATCCCCAATGCCAAAGGGAGGGGGAGACCCCAAATTCTTCACTCACAAGATACTCTGGGAGATACAGAGTCCGCCCTCGTGGAATTTAGAATCTTGATGAAATACCTGCTGCGAAGAGGCAAATAGTTCAACAGTGTGATTCATGACTTGAAAAAGAATTCCAGCCCTTCAAAGAAGAGGATGTTACAAGGTGGGCCTGGTTCATTGCCAGGAAACGATGAGGTTTCTTGGGAATTCAGAAGAACATGTCAAAATGGGATGGCACGTGGAAAAGGCTCCCTGGAGTCATGGGGTTTCAGCGAGGGGGTGTATGGGGAGCAGGATTCAGCTAGTCCAGGAATGTGGCTTCCTGAAGGACAGGGGCCAGGCAGCTATGCTACTATGCATCCGTGTCACTCAACAGAACCTCCAAGACTATAATTGCATCAATCCAGACTACTGTGTGGTTAACTGATCAAACTAACAACTGGATGGATGAAGAGAAGAAGGTGTGGAGCAACCGAGACAGGGAAGAAGGAAGACTTCTTGATAAGGGTGGAGGGACAGAGTGAATGGAAATGAATCATTGTGCTCTGAAGCAGTATGATAAGTGGCTTAGTCTGGGTGCATTCTTAGAGGAGCAGCAAGAGAGAGAAGACAGGTGTCTGGACTTCCAGGGAGGTATGGAGATGGAAACACAAAGAAGGTTGGTGCTAAACTTAGCTATGCCTAGGCCGAGGCAGGAAGATCCCGTGGATGAGGCAATTGAGCAAGACCCTGTCTCAATAAAATCAAAAGGCTTGGGGTATAGCTCAGTGGGAGAGCAGCCCAGGGTTCAAACTGCAGTACCATAAATAAGATAAAATATTAAATTAAATAAGCCTAAACTCAAATCCCAGCACCACCTGATATATACTAGGGATGTAACTTCGTGAAAGACATGTGAGTCTTAAGTTTCTTCACTTGTAAAACAGGACTTTTGTGAAGATTCAAAGAAATAATGCGGGGGGTAAGGGGTACAGGAGTGGTAGAGAGCTTGATTAGCATCCACAAGGCCCTGGGTTCAATCCTTAGTGCGGGGGGTGGGGTGGGGCGGCTTGCACACAACTCAAACTCTACAGGTCAAAGTCTGTGTTCAAATCTACTCCCCCAAACCTATGCTCCTCTAGTGAGCTCCTCCAATCTCCCACTGATCATCCACAGGACTCTTTTGCAAAACTCCTAATGGCCTGTGCTAATTAATACCCATAGGCAGTCAATCATGAAAATTCTTTTCGACTCTGCTTGTTGAGATAGTCACACCAACCACTTGTCTCCACGTCCAGTCTCTCCACCGTCATCCAAGCTGCTCTCCCCCTCTCTCCTTTCCAGTAGCTTCCTAAAAGGTGTCCTGTTTGCTCTTATCTCTTCCAGTCCATTCTGCGCACGGTAGCCAGAGTGACGTCTCAAGATGCAAACCAGACAACAACACTCCCCTGTTTAAACACTCTCCTGACTTCTGATGGTCAGGCCCAAGCTGCCCTGGAATGATCTAGTCCT
The DNA here is from genome assembly GCF_048772815.1 of Callospermophilus lateralis. Classification (NCBI taxonomy): domain Eukaryota; kingdom Metazoa; phylum Chordata; class Mammalia; order Rodentia; family Sciuridae; genus Callospermophilus; species Callospermophilus lateralis. The sequence goes on from NC_135324.1 coordinate 4,547,520, forward strand.
TGCTGACCTCTGCGGCCTCCGCGGTCCTCTTTCCTCCACTTAAATCAGAAAGTAAACAGCTTTTCCCATCCCGGGGGGCTTCATGCCTGAATTCCTCTGTGCCACCGCACACTCAGCTCCTGTAAGGTAGCTCCTCTCCTGACCACACGCAAAAGCAATTCCCTGAACCCTCAGGCTAGGCGAAACCACCTGTCACCATTCTGTAAATCTCACTTTACCTTTCCGTCTCCCTCACAGTTCTCCTCGTTTTAGGGACAGCTTCCCCATCACACTGGGAAGCCAAAGGAGGCAGGGCGATCATTGCAGGAGTCCCACGCAAGTACAAGGGACACTGAATGAAGCCTTAGAAAACTTGGGCTTGATTTTATTAACTTGCTGTGCTCTCCTGGGCCGGTCACTTCACTTCTCTGGGTCTTCTTTGTAAAAGGAGAGGGGTTGGCTTTTATTAGCACTTCTTGAATTTAACGATACGGTTTGCTTTTCAATGAAAAATAAAATTCTACAGATCGGCCCATATTGTGTCCTGTCACCCCTCCAGAGATCCTGTGCACCCAGGTTTAGAAAACTGACGTAAAAAAGCCTTATTCCATACAAATGTTCTTAAATCGAGAGAATCAGGCTCTAATAATGACTTTGTGGACTTTGAATGATATGAAAACAGCATATTTAAGTTGTGAGACTCTTGGAGCCCAGGGATACCTTTGTGAGTCTCCAAGAATCTGTGAAGCCCGGTCTGAGAGGAGATGATCTCTTCGAAGTCATCGGTTTTTTTCCAGAATGCTTCTCAGAGAAGCATATCCTGCCCGTTGCCTCATCAAACCGACACTCAGGAACAAAATTCCAGAATCCCACGGCATTAAAGCATCCAGAAAAAAAACTTTTTTCATTTGAGGAGGGGCAGATTCTCAGGCACTGATTTTTGGCAAGAGCAGAAAGCATTTGGCCTTAATCCAACCCATGAAGCCGTGGAAGGCTGGACGGAAAACATTCACCTGCGGGCCAAGGAAAGAACATTTCTGACTTTATGCAGAAGACTACGAGAAAACCAGCTGAAGAGTGGGAGGAGGACAGAAGGAATATTAAAAAAAAAAAAAAAAAAAGGGACAAACAGACATTTCTCCAAAGATGACATGTCCCATGGCCCGTGAGCGCCTGAGAAGGGACCAGCGATGAGAGGAACAAATCAAAGCTGCAGTGAGACACAGCTTCACACCTGTCAGGATGGCTGTCACTCACAAATAAGTAAACAAATGTCCTGTTGGTAAGAGATGCCCGAGTCCACACACACTGCTGGCTGGAATGCAGGACGGTAGGTAGCCATGGAAAATGACTGGCGGTTCTTATAAAGAAAACACACACACACACACACACACACACACAGAATGACCATATACTATGGTCTGAATGTGGTTTGTCCCCCAAGGTTCGTGTGTTGGGAGCTTGGTCCCCGGCTTGGTGATGATAAGAGGTGGTGGGATCTTTTAGTGATGGAGCCTACTGGGGGCTGTGAGCTCGGGATCAGGGGTAAGAGACTATCCCCAGTCTTTCTCTCTGGCTTCCTGTTTTGCTATGTGATCTTTCCATCCTACACACGCTCCTGCCTCTGTGATACCATTCGCTATGAGGTCCTACTATACTCCAGCCAATGCCAGTGCCATGCCCCTGAGCTTCTAAAACCTCATTTCTTTACAAGTCATCCAACCTCACGTATTTTGTTATAGCAATGTAAAATGAACTAGTAAGCCATGTGACTCATGTACCCAGAAGAACTGGAAGTGGAAACTCAGACACTGGAACACCAATAGGCACAGCAGCATTTTGTGCAACAGCAAAAGATAAAAACACCTAAGATGAACAGATAAACAAAACGTGTTTGTGTGTTACATATACATGGGTCTACACATAAAAGGGAATGTTATTCATCCATAAAAAGGAATGATGTTCTGATGCACGCTACAATATAGATGGACCTTGATGACATTGCGCTAAGTGAAATGAGGCACATATAAAAGAACAAACACCGCCCAATTCCACTTACATAAAATAACTGGAATAGGCATCTTCCAAGAGACAGAAGTTAGAATAAAGGTAACCCCAGGCTAGGCATGGGCAATGGAGAGTCTCTGTCCGGTGGGCACAGAGTATCAGTTTGGGTTGATGAAAACATTTTAGAAACAGACAGGGGTGGTGGCTGGGTGATACTGTCCATATAGCCCATCCTGGGGAACTTGGAGATTCTACATTACTTATATTGTTCTACAATAAAAACAAGAGAAAACGCACAGCTCATTTACTGGTTAAACAACTGCTAACCTGGTAATGATCAAACAAAGATATATAACATGCAACGCGACTTTCCCAGGAAAACTTGTTCTGCAATCATGGATCTCAAGGACTAGCAGCAACAGCGACTGGGCTGCATCTCAGGCAGAGGCCCTGCCTCGTGGACGTGAGGCCCTGAGTTCCCGCCCAGCACCACACGCAGAAGCGTCAGCAGTTGCAAGCATTTAACCAGCCACCTCAGCCACCTGCTTATTTTGGAATTAGAGAGGTCCCCACGGCTGGTTTCTCCCCAGCAAGTACAAACTCTCATTCTGTGGCTCCAGTTAATTATTAATCATCCTCAGTGATAAATACTAAAGGTCCCAAGGATAATTTAAAAACCAACAGAGCTACAAATATAGCTATTCTCCATTCCTATTATCTCTTTTTATCCTCCTCTTGTGGAAGTGACAATGAGGGACTGAATGACCATCAGAATCAAGGAGGAAAAAATGACAACACAGGGGCTGGGGATGTGGCTCAAGCGGTAGCGCGCTCGACTGGCATGTGTGCGGCCCGGGTTCGATCCTCAGCACCACATACAAACAAAGATGTTGTGTCCGCCGAGAACTAAAAAATAAATATTAAAATTCTCTCTCTCTCTCTCTCTCTCTCTTTAAAAAGAAAAATGACAACAATTATTCTACAGAGTAGGCTCCAGGAGCAGAACTTTATTATATATGTAATAGTATGTATATAGTGCAATATATTAATTATTAAAATTAATATACTATGATCATCAGTTATATACACAATTTATATTTTTATATATACATTATATATATTTTGTGTGTATATATATATATATATATATATATATATATATATATATATATATATATTATTAAGGGTCTCATTAAGTTGGTGAGGCTGCCTTCAAACATTTGGTCCTCCTGCTTCAGCCTCCCCAATTGCTGGAATTAGAGGCCTGCACCACCATGTCTGGCAGGACTTAATACTATTTATTCCAATTTTACCCTTATGTGTATGTGTATCGTGCAAGGGAAGACAGAGCTTTACCCACACCACTGGGGTCCTAAGGAATCATTCTTTTTTGGTTCACTTTGTTCCCCTGATTAGTTGATAACAAAGGACACTCAAATTTCAAATTTCAGGTGGGGTGGTGGTTCTGTGGTCGAGCGCTTGCCTCACCTGTGTGAGGCTCTGAGGTTCGATTCTCAGCAGCACATATAAATAAATGAATAAAATAAAGGTCCATCAACAACTAAAAAAATATATTTAAGAAAAAGTTTCAAATTTCAACTTGACCAGTGACTGATAAAAGTCAAGTCCAGAAAAAAAAAAAAAAAAAAAAAAAAAAAAAAAACCCAGCAAGTGCCATTCTTGGCTGGAAAATCCCGGGCCTTCACACATCCTCTGTGATATAAATCTGTGCATGAAAGACTTTCTCCATCTCACTCGTCTACACTGCAGGACAGTGTTTGGTCTTGCTCCTTGTCACAGAAGGGAATCCCTGCCTCTCTGGAGTCGGGTCTGGGGCTTTCTGGACAGTGGCGCAGTGAGCACTCAGGCCAACTGCTGGCGGACAACCTTCTCTGCTGTGGTGCCTGTTGTCTCTTCTGTCAGACGTCTCACGCTCTATAAATCTGGCCCACGAAGTCAGAAGAGATAATGCCTTTATTTCTCCCACCCCCTTCCCAGTCTACTTGGAATCAAACCCCTAACTGGAAATAGGTGAAGGTGATGACTCATAATAAGTATTCTGTTCTTTCGACTTCTTTTACTGGACCAAGTGTCCAGAGGCCATGCGTGAAAATTATCTAAATATAAACAGAATGCTGGTTTCCTGACGGCGACCTCCTCTGCCAAGATTCCACCCTGACTGCTGATTTATAGGTGGTTCAACTGTCTTGGTGCAACGAGACGGTAACAGAAAGCGGCCAGCTCCAGTAAACCAGCCTCGGTCCAGAGAGGAGGAGGCAGAGTGGGTAAAAATGTCCAGTTATCCTCTGCTGACCCTTGATGATTCTTACTTGACCTTTTATTTTTTATTATTATTATTATTATTTGGGGACTAGAGATTGAACTTAAGGAGGCTTAACTACCGAGCCACATCCCCAGCTCTTTTTATTTTTTTATTTTTGAGACAAAGTCTTGCTGAGTTGCTTAGGGCCTTGCTGAGTTGCTGAGGTTGGCTTGGAACTAGTGATCCTCCTGCCTCAGCCTCCTAAGTCACTGGGATTCACAGGTGTGCATCACCATGCCCAACAGCCCACAGATTTTTTTTAAAAAAATAAAAACATTTAAAATTCAAGTAACTTTTAAAGTAGGCAAAATAAATACATAAATAAATAAACAAACAAATAAACCACTCTGGGGATTTTCAGAGGATGGCTACTAACTCTATAAGCTGTGTCAGTATTTTGACTCAAAACTCGGGATATTGAGCTGGGGGCAGTGGCACTCACCTGTGATCTCAGCAGCTCAGGGAAGCTGAGGCAGGAGGATAGCAAGTTCAAAGCCAGACTCACCGACTTGGCAAGACCCTATGCAACTTAGTGAGACCCTGTCTTTAAATAAAAATAAAAGGTGGAGGGGGCTGGGGATGTAGCTCAGTAGTTAAGTGCCCCTGGTTCAATCCCTAGTATCAAAACAAAAACAAAAACAATGCAATTCTCACTAAACATTCTTGGTTCTCCTGCCCAAAGAGCCATTTATGAGAATCTATACTTTTTTCATAACCTCATGGAAAACAAAGACTCTAAATGTCTACCTGAGGGAAATGGAAGTTCAAAGGCAGTCTGCAAAGTTGAAACTAGGTAATGGGGCGGGAGGAGAGAGAGGGAAAGAGGAAGAAAGATAGACAAAGACATCTTTAAATCACCAGATGATGGAAAATGAGTCCACTAAGCACCAAAGGTACAATTATGACCTTAATTCTTAATTGGAAAGATGGGGGGAAAAACAGTGACCTTCAAAACAGCACTAAGTGATAACATTCCGGAAGGTAGTATAAAGTATGTAAAAACCACACATTTGGAGAAATATTTCTGCATTCAGTTTTCTCCCTTCTGAACATTAACCAGAGGCGCGACAGCTGTATCTTTTCCACTGTGTGAAGTATTAAAAAGTTAAATTGGCTTGCTGCTGGAAAGGTCTGTATCACTGGACTGCTGTAAATTCAAGTCCACTTCCTCTTGTTCCCAAGCTCATCTTGGCAGAATACTTGTTACTAAAAGTGCCATAAACTATATTGTCATATTCCAGGGTTTTTACAACTCGATTCATCATATTGGGGAGGGGGTGGGGATGGGGTGGCAAGAACCCATAAGGAAGTAAAAGGTATTATGGAGACATCTTATAACTTTTTGCGAGCCGGAGAACAACTGAAATCACGTGTTTAATGAGAAGCTCTCCTAAATTTGGGACAACTTCTTGTGATTTTTTTTTTTTTTCTCTTACACTAGCATCACTAACTTTGTGCAGAAATAGATTTCTGTTTTCCGAGATCATTTTTCCACCACAATATAAAACATGGGTATCTTTTTAACAAAGACAATTTTCTTAGGCAAATCTTAAATTAATTAAAGATGGAAAACTAAATGCAAATTAATTTTTAAGTTGCTGCATAAGCCTTTTTTTGGTTTGTTTGTGTTTTTTTTTTTTTTTTTTTTGGTACTGGGGATTTAACCCAGGACTGCTTTGCCACAGAGCTACATACCCAATCTTTTCTTTTCTTTCTTTTTATTTTTTAAATTTTGAAACAAAGACTTACTAAAGTTGTCCAGGCTGGCCTCCAACTTGCAAATTCACAACCAAACAATTCAAATGATAGAAAAACAGGCAGTACATTAAAAGTGACCACCTAAATAGATGAACAAGCCCAAGTGCAAGGGTTTAATCTCTAGCACTTAAAAAAAAAAAAAAAAAAAGGAAAATAATGGAAAGAAAACTATACAAAGCTTCCTTATCAGTGACGTTTTACTTTGTCATTCACCTTTCATGCATTTAATAAATATGTACTGAGCAGTTGTTACATACTAGATGGGACAACATCTGATGATCAGAATACAATGGAGAATACCATGATGACTTTGCTTTCAAAACAGTTTACACTTAGTGACATACTCAGACCAAGAAATTTTTAAGAGGCAAGGAAAGGTGGATCTAAGAATTCTGACTGAATGCTTAAAGTTTTACAAATTTCCTTGGCACTGCGGAAGGCTAAGTTCTAATTTTAGTTATTCCTTCAAGTGCCTTTGTTATATAGACGTATAAGATTGTCATATCTGTGAACAGGACAGCTTCGCCCCATTCTGCAATGCTTAAGAAGTTAAGAATCGGATAGCCCTGAATAGATGGATTCATGGGATCTAATTTATCTGACGTATGGGAAAAACTCAGGCTGGGCACAGTGGTGCATGCCTGTGAACCCCGTGAGTCAGGAAGCTGAGGCAGGAAGGTTGCAGGTTCCAGGGCAGCCTGGGCAATTTAGCAAGACCTTGTCTCAAAATAAAAAAAAACTAAAAGGACTGGGCCTCCAGGATACCAAACTGCAGATGTTTAAGTCCCTTGTATGAAATGCTCTATTACTTGTATATGGAACCTGTGCACATTTGTCCTGTATACTTGAACATCTCTAGATTATGCAGAATGCCTAATACAATGTCATGGCTACCTAAGATAATTGTTACACTGTAGTTTTGGGGGAATAATGAGAATAAGAAAAAATTCTAAATGTTCAGTAGAGATATGATTTTTGACTCCAAATATTTTCAATCTGTGATTGGTTGAATCCAAGGAGAATGGGGATATGGAAGGCCGACTACATTTATAACTATTCCTTTCTACATTGGTGATTATCTGACACATTTCCATTTGTTCTCTCTCGTTCCATTGGCACAGTGATCAGCCACATTAACCTCATTATCTTTTCTTCCAAATTTGGTAGAACAGGTTTCCCTCCTACTCTCTTTCTTACTCTCTCTCTCTCTCTCTCCCTCCCTGTCTCTCTTAAAACCCAGAGGCACTTTACCACTTTACCCTGTCTGCAGCATTTATTTATTTATTTAAAATTTAGAGACAGGTTATCACAAAGTTGCTTGGGGCCTTGCTTAGTTGATAAAGGTGGCTTCCAACTTCTGATCTTCCTGTCTTGGCCTCCTGAGCTGCTGGACCGCAGGTGTGTGCCACCCAGCCAGCTGAGTCTATTCTCCTCCTCCTCCTCTTCCTCCTCTTTCTCCTCCTCCTCCTCCTCCACTGGGTTGTACTCTTCCCTACTTTATTGACTCAACTGCTTCAAGTGGAACGGTCCTACTTGCTGCTAAGATTGTCAATGACCTAAAGCTACTCCCTCTGACATTTACTGCTGATTATTTCCAAACTCCCTGAAATAGTCATTCCTACCAGGTTCCTTAATATTATATCTTTAAAACTGATCTCATGTGATTTTTTTTGTCTGTGTGTGTGGTGCTGGGATTGAACCCAGGGCCTTGTGCATGCGAGGCAAGCACTCTACCAACTGAGCTCTACCCCAGAGCATGTCCTAATCTTGAAACTCAATGATCCTGAAACCCGAATCAACAGTATACCTTAAACAGTGACCTTGCCTTGTAATGTTAATGATCTATCTTCTTTTTTCATTCTTCTTCAGCTTTTCATTGTATAGTCTTTTAGTAAAAACATGCACGGGCTTGAGAGTTAGACAGCTCTCACTTTTAAGTTTAGACTTCACCTTGTCCTCAGAGAAGGAACTTTATGCAAGTTATTTATTTATTTTTTTAAAACTTATCTTTTTTTTTAATAAAATATTTTGTTTTAGTTGTTGATGGACTTTTATTTTTATTTATTTATATGTGGTGCTGAGAATCGAACCCAGTGCCTCACGCATGCTAGGCAAGCACGCTACCGCTGAGCACAACCCCAGCCCTACGCAAGTTATTTAACCCTGCTGGACCTCACTTGGTTCACCTCTACATCAGGGATGATGTTGATTTCTCTTTCACCAGGGCCACTGGGAGGACTAAGTATACTGACGTGTGTAAACTTATTAACACAACACCAGATGCATAAGAAGCCCTCCTCTTAAGATGCCCCCATTTGGGCATCAAAGATACCACTCTTCCCTGACTCTCAAGATCTCTTTTAAATTCCACCTTTGTGTTGTTTCATTTCCTCTCTCTCTCTCTCTCTCTCTCTCTCTCTGGGGATTGATCCCAGGGGTACTTCATCACTGAGCTACACCTTTGGTCCTTTATTTTTTATTTTGTGACAGAGCTTCGTCAAGTTGCCCAGGCTGCCCTCAAACTTGCAATCCTCCTGCCTCAGCCTCCTGAGTCACTGGGATTACAGGCATGCACCACCTTGCCTGGCCTTTGTGTTGATTCTTAAGAATTTAGCTTTCAACACATTCTTTGGTCAACGCTAATGCAATTCAAATCGACCTCTGGGATGAGGGTGGGACACAGACCTCCACATCTCCCTGGGGTATTTCTACTTCCATCTTCAATTTCAACAAGTCCAAAATCAAGCTTGTCCCTCCTTCCTCTTCTCTTTCCCCCTTCCTCTTTATCCTGTGACCATACTATCAATCACTGGAATCTCTCTTTAACATGTTCCTTCCAAAAATGCCTTTGGTCATCTTACTACTGCCCTACCCTCAAAATCACCAGGTTCCCCAATGCCTCCTAGTCCAAGTCCAAGTTCAAATCCCTCTCTCTTTAGTATGCTCATGGGTATCTTGAAACTTTCTCCATCTTTAAAATCTCCAACTTCTTCCTCCTCGTGTATCCACATCCTTCCTCTCAGGGTTCAACTCTGGAACACACTTATGAAGCAGCTACTGCCCGTTCCATGGGTGCTTTCTTCTATGAACTTCCATCACAGGTGTGCTCAGCTCTTATTTAACTCTTTCATGTGTAGTACTGTCTTTGAAACAAGACTTCGGAATAAGGAATATGTCATAAGTGTGTTTTATCTACCACAGCACTGGATATATAAAAGCAAGGTTTAAAAGTAATTCAAACGAAATTGGGAAAAAAATTCCCAATGCTAATAACTCTTCTGGCTTTTACTTGACCAAGAAGCCCTGCCTCAAATGCTATGGAAAGTATGTTTTTCCTCAGATGTGGGTGCTAAAGAGGAAAATAAGGGGAGATCTCATGAGAATCAAAGGGAAATCAGGAGAGAAGGAAAGGGTCCAGAGGGCGGGAGGAGGGGAGGAGGAGGAGGGGAGGAGGAGGGGAGGAGGGGAAAGAAGACTGGGGAGTGATACTGGCCAGATTATATGGTTATATTATGTGCATGTATGAATATGTAACAACAGATCCCACCATTCTGTACAACCATAATGCACCAATAAAAAAAAAATACGGAAAACACCCAAATGTTATAGAAAGCGAAAAGGCTATGACCTGTCTATGAACTATTCTGCATCTCTGAATTACAGATTAACAAGTACTTGGAGGGTAGGGAAGAATGAAGGAACTTTGGTGCAGATGGGAGTGGAGGGAGGGGTGGGGCGGTGGAGATGGGAAGGGTGGTAGAAGGAGACATCGACGTTATTACTCTCTATACATGTATGATTACACTACGTGTGTGACCCAGCACCATGTTCAGCCAGAAGAATGGGAAGATAGGCTCCATTCATATACAATGTGTCAAAATGCATTCTACTGTCACATATAACTAATTAGAGCAAATTAAAAAAAAAAAAAAGAAAGAAATACTTGGTAAGGGTCCTACGTGTTTTTCATGGATTTGTTTTCAGTATTTGCAATGACAAAAAATATGTAAGCAAGGTCATATCTACAAGATTGAAATTATGGCCTGAGGATCCCTTATCTGAAATGCTTGGGACCATAAATGTTTCAGATTTTGGAATATTTGCATATATATATATATATATATATATATATATATATATATATATATATATATAATGAGATATGCTGGGGAGGGGACCCAACTCTATACACAAAATTCATTTCCATTTCATATACACCTTATGAACGTACTTTGAAGGTTATTTTATTTGATATTTTTAGTGCACCTGTGTTTTGATTGAGACCTGTCATATGAGGTGAGGTGTGGGATTTTTCACTAGTGGCATTATGTAGCATTTAAAAGTTTTGGATTTTGAAGCATTTCAGATTTTTAGACTAGGGGTGCTCAACCTGTAAATATCTAGCAGGGAAGTTCTTAAAACAACTCCATTCTGTAAGAGCATACTTTACATCCTAGGTGTATAAATTAAAAAATAAGTTAGTGGTGACAACTGCTAATAATATTGTTCAATTAGTAGAAATAAAAACATCCAAATAATTTAACTTCAATTCCATTATCATTTTATTATTTGCATAATATTTCCTAGGAATTGTATCAAGCACTAGGGATGCCCTGAAGTTGGTCTCTGTTCTCAGTAGACACACTGTAAGCCCACGCAGTGGGGCACACCTGGGATTCCACCTATGTGGGAGACAGAGGCAGGAGGATCCAAAGTTTGAGACCAGCCTGGCAACTTGGCAAGACCCTGTCTCAAAATTTTAAAATGAAAAAGAGGCTGGGGGCGGGGAGGTGTAACTCAGTGGTAGAGCTGGAGTGCCCCTGGGTTTAATTCCTAGTACCAAAAAAATCTACAAAACATGAAGTCTCCATAGTGCAATACAACTGGTCTACTGCAGTCATGAACTGATGCTGTCCGAGGAGCGCTAGGCTGGCCTGTCGGAACAAATGCAGGTGACAACACGGAGATGTAGGTCCAGGCGGACCCCCTAATGCTCCTTCCAGGGGAAAGGAGGTAAAATACCAACACAGCATTTTAAAAAGAAATGAGGGAAAGAAGGAAAGGAAGGAAGGAAGGAAGGCAGGAAGGAGGGAGGGAGGGAGGGAGGAGGGAGGAAGGAAAAGAAAAACTCTTGAACTTGAGGATGAAATGGGAATGGTGAATGGTTAAGCCAGGGAACCAATGTCCAGTAACTCAGATAAATAATAAGAAAAATCTGAACTAAAACAGTATTAATGGAAAACTTAAAAATTGGAAAAGCAAATTTACAACAGCAGCAGTATCACAGATGGAATGTTACTTTTATTTTTTCCCCTATTAGCATTTGGCACCTGGGAAAAGAAGTATACCCCCTTTCAAAAAAAAAAAAAAAAGTTTACTCATTGTTGCTATTTTATTCCAAAATCTGGTGGGTAAACTATTCACCTCATATATTAAAAACATGTGTTGGCAAGATTATTATTATTTTTTTTAAACTTGCATGTATGGCGGGGGGTCAAGTCAACTGTCCGTGTGTAGGATGTGAACTCAAAGGGGCTGAGTCCACATGGTCAGATGCAGGGGCCTGGCACTTTTAGGAGATTGAGTGTCCTCACTGAGCACAAGGCCAGCTTCTTTGTCTGGTGAATATGTGGTAGGGTGCCACTGTGAGCCTTTGGGTCTCCTGCTTGTCATGGTGGTGCATGACAATAATGAACACCAGGACAGAACTTCATGCTTATCCTAAATGAAGACATTAAAAAGATCCTGAGCAGCCCCACAGAGTCTCCGAACTCACACCACATAGATAAGCAGTCAAGCAAATATATATATATATTATATAAATTAGTATATATCAATATATTAATAAAAATTAAATATATATAAAATATAAATATAAATAATAAATATATTAATATAATTAATATTATATATATTATACATATATATTTTTTGGGGGGTGCTGAGGATTGAACTAGGGGTCTCACACATGCTAACCACAACCTCTATCTATCCCTATACTTTCACTCCCCAAAATAAGTGGTATTTATTTCTTATTGCATGGTACTGTTTTATTGTGGGGTATGAAATAAAAAAATAAATAAATGCAGGCATATCTAAATGATTCCACTAAATGGCTCTGGTTACAGAGAGGGTCTCAGGAGGAAGGGCACCCAGGTATGTTCCCATAAATCTTGAATTACTGAAAACTCATTAGCAGCATGAATGAAATGAGTCTCACTCAGTAGGTCAAAGAGAAAATACATTCTCTTACCTTTAATTTGTAACGATCAAGCAAAGATTTGAAAATAATGATGCCCATTTCTCTAAAGCAATAAAGGGAGAATACCTAAGACCTTTCCACTGATATTCTCAAAGAAAGTTAGTGTGTGCCAGGAAACAATCCATGCATATCTCTATACAACGCGTAAAGGGACAGCTTCGGTGAAGATCCTCTCTCTCTAGGGAATGACTTAGATTTGGCTAGTGAGTGGGTGCAATTATTGTGTACAGATGACCATGACCTGGAGTGGAACAGATTGAGCTATTTGACCTCTATTTTGATTCCCTCATTTGGAAAAGATTAAAAAAGTAAAGACAATGATTATAGTAATACCTTTAAAATACATAAAGCTGGAAAATTTTTCTTTTTCTCTATGTGCTCTTACTTGATCCTCATGATAAATGACTTTCTACTTAACAGATCAAGAAAAAAAGGACTAGCATTTTTTAAAGAGAGATGGTCAACTATAGAAAAGGGGAAGACCACAACCCAGTGGCCTGACTCCCCAAACAGAGAATTTCTCTGAAATCATGCAGTAAGGGTCCTTCCAAAGTCTACCTAGAGGTCAGGGTTAGAAAAAAGTTGATTAAACTTCTCTATAGAGACCAGAAATATAATTCTCATTGTATGTATTATACTATCTCCTGAGTCATAAAACTTATATTTCTAGTGAAAGTTACCAAAACAGATTTTTTTTTTTTGTGGCTTGTTAGTCATGCTACATTTATCTGGCTATTCATAATAGATGGCTTTAAAAAATGAGGTCCTGTCAATTGTATTTATACTTCAGTGGTCACTTCTGTATACAAAAGCGCTTCAATTTTACGACAGCCTCTGGAAGAAGTTCAGTGACTCATTGTTAATACTCTCCTCCTACAAAATGAGTTCAAGGCTCCACGGGAATTCAGATTTGTACAAGTTATTAGGATGTGACCTCTCCCTTAGATTTCTTATTTTAGGATCAACTTAACATGGTATTTCCCCAGCGGGAGCTGCTGTACTTCCTTCGCAGATAAGAAACATAGCAATTACAAATTATAGTGAGTAAACTTAGGGAAATATATATTTCTGTGATGCCGATGAAGTTGGAGTCTTAAAAGGAGTCCCCGCTTCATACTCCTTGGGTTTGAAAGGAAAGCCATGTGGGCTTGCTAACAAAAGAAAACAAAAGCCATGCCATTATGGCATTTCCCTGAAATTTATTCCTAATTGTTTCTTGTCCGGGCCACCGAGTCTTATGACTTTTAAAGATTATTAAAGATGTTTACGTCACTTGATTTCCTATGTCCTGCCTACTGGGAGAATGAAAGGTTAAAAATATCAAATAATTTAAATTATTTCAGATCACAGGACCTGGAGAACAGGCAGCTCATTAGCTTTAAAAGAAAAAAGAAAAAAAAAAAAAAAACTAGAATAAAATGAATGAGGTCACAGTTGCTTCACTTTTACTCCATGGAATAAATAGCAGCTTCTGATTTTTGAGCTCTTACCATATAATGCTTTGGTACAATCCAAAATATTATTTGTATTACAGAAGTTACCAAAAGTAACCAAGGAACCAGGGGTGCCCAAGGTGAACTACAGGGCTCATAATTGTCTTTTTTTTTGGGTACTGGGAATTGAACCCTGAGGTCCTTTACCACTGAGCCACATCCCCAGCCCTTTTTATTTTTATTTGGGACAGGGTTTCACTAAGTTTTTTAAAATTTTTATTTGGGACAGGGTTTCACTAAGTTGCTTAGAGCCTACCTGAGTTGCTGAGGCTGGCCTCAACCTTGCAATACTCCTACCTTGGCCTCCCAAGTAGCTGGGATTACAGCCGCTCCCCCGCTCACACACTTTTTTTTAAGGCACATAAAATTGGGCAAGGAGAGATAATGAAGTCACAAACCTCCAAACAGTTGAAAACAAAAAGAAAAGAATCTCACCCTCTCACTCATGATCTTTGTCATATTCATTTTAACAATATATTTTTATCTTAAAATTTTATCTTATATTATCTATATTCTTAAAATTATTCCCTCAAATATTCAAACTACAAATTTAAAACAGTTAACTTTTCTTCCTGTTTTTTTTTTCTTTTTTTTTTTTAGTGCTAGATGCTGAATCAAAGGCCTCATGCATACTAGGCAAGCCCTCTACTACTGAGCCACACTCCCAGCCCCCTGAAATAGTTGATCTTGAATAAATAGTTCTTTAAAAGTTGACTTATATCCTTCTCTATGGGAGTCTTACTTTGTTAAGTCTGCACTTGCCTGGCATGTCTGAGGCACTGGGTTTGATTCTTAGCACCGCGTATAAATAAATAAAAATAAAGGTCTATCAACAACTAAAAAGATATTTTTAAAAACCAACTTTTATTCCTTCCTTAACTAGTGATGCTAGGGCATAAAAACCATAAGGAACCCACAGCACACAATCTTTACAGTTTATTTAAATTTGCAAAGCCTCCAGAAATAATCCCCAATTTTCTTGCTATAGAGCCTACACACACACACACACACTCTCTCTCTCTCTCTCTTTCTCCCATGTTATCTGATCCCTACACAACTAGAGAAGCTCTCCACTCTCCACCCTCTCTCCACTACTCTACCATCACAGATATAAAATCAAAATAAATAGTCATTCATTTAAATTTATGGAAGTCATTTAAATATACCGATACCTTGCATGTTTTGTTCATGTGCTAGTAGTATCTCCTTGAGCCAATGTGCAATGTCATAAAAACCAATAATGGAAGAGTAATGTAATTGCTCAACCACTTTGACACACAAATTCCTCTCCTGGCAATTTATCAGAAGAAAATTACTTTTAAAATTAAATGAAATAAGATGCCTGAAGATATTCATGGTACATAAAAGTATAAGAATAAGCCATAATTGCATAATAGCTAAAAAAATAACCTCAAAACCACCTAAAACCTGGTTTAGGGGATTAGGTGATGTCACTATGCCATCATGGTGGGTTCCAAAAGCCAGGAAAAAAACAAAAGAAAATATATATTGTTTCTAACAGGGAAAGAAGCCAAGTGGAAAAGCTCCAACATACTGTAACTGTCAGTGAATAAAAGAATGTACACAAAGAACTGGAAGAAACTAAGGAAGCAAGAATCATTTTTGTGTGGTTAAGTGTGATCTTTTTTTAAAAAAAAAAGCATATTCATATGGGGCTGGGGTTGTGGTCAGTGGTAGAGCGCTTGCCTTGCACATGCAAGGCCCTGGGTTCGATCCTTAGCACCACATAAAAATAAATAAAATAAAGTTATATTAAAAAAGCATATTCATAGCTTTACAGTAATAAAAATGCCTTAAAAGAAATAGAGGGTTGTAGCTCAGTGATAAATAAATACAAATAAAGGTCTATCAAAAGTAAAGGTAAAGTGGGTACTTTAGCATGCAGAAGGAAGGCCCTGGGTTCAATTCCCTGCACCACTGAGAAAATAAAATTAAGATAAAATGAAAATAGACCCAATAGCCAAAAATTCAAAATCAATTTGTCCTAGTCCCATAATTTTATTTGCTTAAAAAAGAGGACTGGGGAAGGGGAGCAACTGGCATGGTAGTGTCTGTAATCCCAGCAACTTGGGAGGCCAAGGCAGGAATCTTGCAAGTTTGAGGCCAGCCTCAGCAACTCAGCGAGGCTCTAAGCAACTTAGTGAAACCCTGTCCCAAATAAAAATAAAAACAACTATTTGTAATGTACCACCTACTCTGATTTATGATTTTAATAGCATATGGGATCCATGTTTCAGCTCCAAAACCCTCAGCTCATAGCAGCACAGCAGGGCAGGGCGGCTGTACAGAAGGCAGACCTGAACTCGGCACGTGAGTATATACAGAACATACAGAAAATGATAAAGATCACTGGGTCCTATTAGTAATTTACAGAATCATGATTTGCTCCACCCAGTATACCTATAATTGAATTCCTCAGTCATAAAATCATTGAGACCAAACAAGTTCGGATATCTTTTATCTAAGCCCTTTTTCTCCTTTATCATCAGTTAACATATTTCTTATGGCGCTTTTGCTTCTTTTTATAGATTCATTTGTCTTAGTTATAAATTAACCCCACAAGTAACTCTCCCAGTCACCCCAGCTCTGCTGTTTCCTGTGTACCAGGTTTTTTTTTTTTTTTTAATTTCACAACTTATGGTACAGAGGGCTGCTTAAATTGCTAGTTGGCAAATGGTGTCAGAGAGTCCATCTCTAGATTAAAAATCAAAAGCCAAACAAACAAACAAAGGTTCCTAAGGATAAATGTCTCCAATGTCCCCAAACAGAGGACATTGGACACACAGGCAAAGTGGAATGTAACTACAGAAGACTTCTTCTACTATTCTTTTTTTTTTTTTTAAATTTAATTTTTAAAATTGTGGTAAAATATACGCAACATAAAATTCACCACATTAACCATGTATTCCATTATTTAAAGCCATTTTAAAGGGTGCAGGGCTCAGTGGCATTAAGTGTATTCACTAAGTTACATATAACCAATCTCTAAAACGTCATCGTTTTGCAAAACTTGGTACCCATTAAACAGTAACTCCTCATTCCCTGCCCCCCAGCCTCTGAGAACCACCAATCTACTGTCCGTCTCTATGAATTTAACTGCTTTAGGTACATCTTCTGTTATTCCTCTTCTCACCTAATTTTTTTTCAGGGTCAAATTCCAAATACTTAGCATTTCACTTTTCATGCCCAAATCATACAGCTTAGACTACTCAGTTTGAGACACTCAAGTATGTACCTGTCCCTGTCTGGTAAGAGTTCAGTCTATTTTAATTGGCTTTATGCTTTTATTTTTTTAATATTTATTTTTTAGTTGTAGTTGGACACAATACTTTATTTATTTATTTATTCATTCATTTATTTATCTATTTTTATGTGGTGCTGAGGATCGAACCCAGGGCCCTGCATGCGCTAGGCAAGCGCTCTACCACTGAGCCGCCAGCCCTTGGCTTTAGGCTTTTCTAAAGTTAAATCAACTTTTAAGCAGACTTAATGCTGACACTGACTTCCTTGCAGCACCTAATTCCCTTGGACACTTGAATTTACTGAAGTCCTAGACATCTCGCCTGAAGACAGTAGCTGTCTTCTCTCCTCTCACCATTCAAATACAAGACTACAAATTCTAAGTTCTTGGTCAAAGCTTGTCTTGGCTAGTGCAGATTCCTGGGCCAAAAGATTATTTATCAGAATACTTTCCAAGTTTTTTGCACCTTGGCATCTCATCCTGTCACCAACTGAAAACTTTGGAAAGAGGTGGTTCCTAAGCAGACAAAGCTTTGTGGAGTTGTGCGCAATTTTTTATTTTATTTATTTATTTATTTATTTGCTGTGCTGAGACTCACCCTCAGGGCCTCACACATGCTAGGCAAGTGCTCTACCACTGAGCCACAACCCCAGCTCTGGTTTTGTTTCATCTTCTTCTTCTTCTTTTTTTTTTTTTGCAATGCTGGGGACCTCTGCGCATGCCCAGAAAGCTCTGGGGAGCTTTTCTCACTCACAGGTCTTTTGGGGGACTGGAAGTAACTGGCTGGAGCATTAAATAGATGAAGTAGAGACCAAACTTGCAGAGTCAGGGCTGCAGTTTTTATGAAGAGAATCAAGGGAGCAGGGGAACGTCGCTCAGTGGGAGCATGTGCTTAGCACACAGGAGGCCCTGGGTTAGACCTCCAGCACCAAACGAAAACAAACACCAGAAAAAAACAAAACAAAACAAACAAACAAAAAAAAAAAACAAATGAACAAACAGCAAGAACCTAAGAGAATTTTAAAGCCCAGCTCCAGAAACCGTCCTGACCCAAAGAATGCACCTGCTTTGCTCTGAAACTCCAAACACTCAGAAACTCCACTCCATAAATTAGTGAAAACCTAATAAGAAGGATTATTTACTGACTTCAAGGTGACTTTTTAAAAAACATTACCTTGGGGCTGGGCTGTCGCTCACTGGGAGAGAGCCAGCCACCTGTATACACCCCCAGCACAGCATATAAAATAATGTAATGAATAAAAGTATTGCTTGAAATGGTTTAAGGCTTCCAGAAGTTACAAGGCTAGTAGAGAGATTCCATGGACCCTTCAGCCTGCCTCTCCCACAGGTAACAAGTGACAGTGCAGCGGGGACAAGGGCACAAAACTATCAACTACTTTATTTGGGTTCCACCAGCTTTCCCACTCAGGTCCCTTTCCAGTTCTGGGACCTGATCCGGACACCACACTGCACTGAGTTGCACACCTCCTTAGCCGCCTTCAAATCTGTGACAGGTCTTGAGTCTTCAGTTCTGCTGAAGGGCGCTGGTCAGGGTCCTGTAAAATGCCTCGATTTAGGTTTATCTCAGGCTTTCTCAGGACTCCACTGAGCTTGTGGGTTTGCAGAGGAAGAAAAAAGGCAGTGAGGTTCCCTTTCCAGGTCATCCAGGCAGGGGTATGTGAGCTGGAGAGGTCTCACTCCTGTTGGCATTGACCTTGGTCCCGTGGTTACAGTGGGGTCTGCCAGGATTCTCCCTTGAGAACTGGGAGATGGGGTTTTTCCTTTTGTAATTAATACACATTTTGGGGGAAGTACTTTGAGGTTATGCAAATATCCTCTTTCTGTTTACACTCTCACCCTCCCACTGATTTTAGTATTCATGGGTGAAACCTGTCTATAGCAACTGCTGCTATGGTTCTCCGATAATTTTCTATTTTTCGCCTTGCTCGCTCTCTCTCTCTCTCTCTCTCTCTCTCTCTCTGGTACTGGGAATTGAACCCAGGAGTGATTTACCACTGAGTTGTACCCCCAGTCCTTTTTAATTTTTATTTTGAGACAGGGTTGGGGCTTCACTAAGTTGCTGAGGCTGGCCTCTAACTTGTGATCCTCCTGCTTCAGCCTCCTAAGTAAGCCAAGGGTTCCAGGTGTGCCACAGTGCCGGCTCCTTTTACATTTATTCAGTGAAATTTTGTAAGAAAGAGTCCTCCTTATACCCCAGCTACATTTATTTATTTATTTATTTATCCATTTATCAGTCTGGATCAAGTGTACCTACTTTATTTGGGGGTTTCTCATTCAATCCTACAGTTGTTTTATTGCACTGATTGTTCCAGTTTCAGCCACTGTGCGTTCTTCCTGCTTCCGCCCGACCCCCCCTTGAGCACGTCCTTACCTTTTGGTACCACGAGACCTTCCAGGCTCAGCTGTATTATTGCCCTTGCTCTGGTCTTGGAATCAATTCTTATAGGGAAAATGGTTCTGAAACCCACAATCTGGCTTAGTAGTGGGGAGGCACTACTTGTAGGCCCTCTCCGGAGGCAAAGCTAAGAAACATACATTTGTATAGAGAAACCCCAAAATACACCTCTGTATTGACTTCTCCATCTACCTACCTGGTCACTCTTTCTTCAATGCTGTGGATTCAATTCTCCTGTGAATTTCAGGAAAAATGAGCCATCCTGTGACCTTCCTTAGTGACTGCCACCAAGAGTTAAGCCTACGTAAAACTTAAAGGGACTTCTGTCTCTCTGCCTTCCCCAGATACACCTGGGGACTAAGAACTGGCTTAGGACCCTAAGACACCAGGTCTCAGAGGTGTAAATTCTCAATGGGGGACTTTCCAAGAACCTGCCCTGAAGCCCCTGAGATCACACCCCAATCGAAGTCGGTCCCAGGGAGGAAGCGGTTTCAGTGTAGGGTACCAGCTACAACTCAGCAGCCTCCTTCCTAGAAAGAAGCGTCCGGTATCTTCTTTGTGATCAGAGACAATGGTTGCCTGGTCTACGGGGAACCAAGCAAGATATCTTGATTTTTACCTTAATTTAATTATAAGTATCATATGAACCCCAAATAATGTACTTATGATTACTATCTGGGTAGAAAAATAAAAGGAATGTAAAAAAGTTATTAAAGAGACTTATTTTTAAAGACTGGTATTATTTCTCAATTCCCAGGCCTTTTTCTTACCTTTTTTTTTTTTTTCTTCCTTAGACAAATCTGTTACTGTGAACTCCAAATGACTGGTATATTATACAGCAGAAAGTATTGTGATAGTCAAAAATAAAAGCTCTTAAAAAAATCGACAGTAAAATACCACAAAGAACTGGCATGTCCTTTAAAAAGAATACTTTTAAATGCAAATTTAGTATGATAAATTCTGATTTTACCTACCGTGAAAGGGCAATCCTGTTTCAGCAGAGGGTCTTCTTGTTGTGTATCTGGGGTTCAGAGTTGGTTTCTTTCAAATCTGGACTATTAAAAAGAAACAAGGTATTTCAATATGCACACATATTCAAAATCCCTAGATACCTAGGCTGCCAAAATGTATACACACAAATAAATGGATTTTCTCTGCTGGATTTCATTCTGAACATTTGCTCTCCCTGAGCCTCATAGCCCCTAGAAGTAACCAACAAACCACCAAATGACTCATCATAA
The DNA here is from genome assembly GCF_048772815.1 of Callospermophilus lateralis. Taxonomy (NCBI): domain Eukaryota; kingdom Metazoa; phylum Chordata; class Mammalia; order Rodentia; family Sciuridae; genus Callospermophilus; species Callospermophilus lateralis. The sequence continues at coordinate 4,568,261 of NC_135324.1, forward strand.
ATCATGCAGGGCTGCAGGATATTCTTGTAGTTATTTCATAAAAGAGACGTATTTTGGATTCACTTCTCTTACTTTCCTAGTTTGGTTACTAACAAGAGGCAAAACTTTTTTTTTTTTTTTTTTAATCTCATCCATCTTATATGTCAAACTAATATGGATACCCACATTATTGGGCAGACTTACGGAAAAATAGGTCTTAAAGGGGTTTCATAACCTCGAAAGAGGGCTGGGGATGTGGCTCAGTGGTAGAGTGCTTGTCTAGCAGAGGTAAAGGCCTGGGTTCCGTCACCAGCACCACAAGGGAAAGAAAAAAAAAAAAAAAACCTCAAAAGATATTGAAAAAAAATGTTGTACGTGGTAAACTTGGTACTTATTGAAATGCAACTTCATCTAGATGGCACATGGTTGGTGAGCCTCACGTATGTAGTACGGAAATGAGCCACACCATTTAGGCAGGGTAGGTACAACACACCCCCCACACAGCAGATGTTTCAGAAGAAGATCCAGAAAGCAGATTTCTAAATAAAGGATTCACATCCTTGCTCTCTTATGAAGGGCTCAGGGATCCTAGAACAGTTTACTCCATAAAGACAAAACAGCACTTAATGCCAAAGCCTCATCAGGTGGGTCTAAAGAGTGTGAGCATCTATACCCAATGTTTGCACAGTAGAACCTCCACAGAAACCTCTAAATCTCTCTCTCTCTCTTTTTTTTAATTTGGTACCTTTTAATTTGGAATTTATCAGAACTCATCTGCAACCTGATGCATGACGTATATGCAGAAGACTGGGAAGATATGCCGCAGTCTGGCTGGGCACAAATCAAGAGCCACTCAAGCAGGAACAAACTTTATTTCCGAACTCCCGTGAAAGCCACCAACCGGAAAAATCCCTCCTCCGGCACTTCCCCAACCAATGTGAACTCCCCAGGAATCCCGGAGAACTCCAAAGCAGCCCGCGCCTGAGGCAGACAGCAGGGGTCTAATATACAATTGAATACACAGCTTAACATAACCACCATCATCTCAATGGCTTGCTGGCAACACCTCTCATCCACTCCTTTCTGGCAAGTCACTGCAACTGGCTATCGCTCTCAGCAAAGATAAGCAGTTTTCCCACCTAATTTCTAATGTGAAGGAATGTGAACTATAGCCAATGTATATGGTTTTGACTTTCTAGCAGTGTTTAGTGCTTCTGCTTGGGAGCTGAAAACCTCTTGATGAAAACTGAGTCTCAACAATAAAGCAGCTATTCTGTTTTCAGGATGGGACGTGGTCGTTTACAGAGACAGCTAATTTGTCAGTGCTGTCTGCCTGCATGTTCTGTATTCTCTGGATGTGACAGCCGACCTGTATCACAGCCATTTACAGAAACACTATTTTAGTTAGTATAAAATGAAAGTATATCCATATCAAATCTGTTCTTTACACCATATGTGTATAACACATGAAGTCAGCTTTTTATGCTTAACACAGCTTTGAAAAGGGCTCAAATGTGTGAAAATAAACAATTTAATTAATATGAATTAAATATTATCATGTTAATTAAAAATCGTAATGTTAACAAATAAAAATATCTGTCCGAAAACTTAAACAACACTGATTCCAGGTTAAGATTATGTCATGGTAGCTTTCCTTACTACCTGTCCCCCCTTTCCATTGGAAATACATGCGAATTTATTAAGAAGTAGCAAGAAAGTAAAGATTTGGTGGAAACTGCTGCCTGTTCCTAGCTTGTAACCTCAAGAGTTGGATCCAAGAGAAAACTGGGCTGAATCCTAGGATTTTCAGAGGCAGACAGAATCCTCCACGCTCCTGAGAGCAGAACTCTCCTTTCTCTATATCTATATCTGTTCAGAATTGCACTGTATCTTGGAAGGTACAGACTGCAGAGATAAAATAGAGTAGGGCAGAGACAAGATGGTTCTGGGGTGATATCTATACCAGGGATTATATGCTCTGTCTGGTCAGTTAAATACAGATGGGTTGATACTTATTAGTGATAAATCCCCTTTACCCAGCCCTGTAAGCCAGAGATCTGGCTGTGAAGACAAAAGGGAATCACCTCACCCTTTAACAAAATGCACACTACAGGGGCTGTTCATATTACTTATCCAACTCTTTTATATCTAAGTTTTTTTATTTTGGCAGAATCTTCTTAAATTTACTCAGACCAATCTGACTGAAGTGGAATAAATGGTAAAAATTGACCATAGAAATAGAAAAATAATTACCAATAGAAACAATTGAAAATTTATCAAACAATAATTTCTGGGAAAAGCCCTGATCCTAGACAATCTTTTTTTTTTTTTTTTTTTGATACGGGGATTGAAATCAGGGGTACTGGACCACTGAGCCACATTCCCAGTCCTATTTTGTGTGTTTTTTTTTTTTTTTTTAATTTAGAGAACAGGGGCTGAGTTGCTTAGCACCTCACTTTTGGCTAAGACTGGCTTTGAACTCGAGATTCTCTCGTCTCAGCCTCCCAAGCTGCTGGGATTACAGATGTGTACCACCGAGCCCAGCCCTACACAATCTGATAGGTGAATTTTTTTTCAAACTTTCCAGGAAGAGACTTAAAAGTGTTTCTGATTGTACACAATGTAGAACAAATAAGAGAAGGAAAAAAAAGTGTCTCTGAGTACAAAAAATTACAATGACCAAATTAATTTCCCCAAAATAGCATAATAATGATCTGAAAACCTGACAAAAAGAGAAAAAACATCAATTCTATGTGTTAATATTGATTCAAAATTATAAGTAAGGGCTGGGGATGTGGCTCAAGCGGTAACGCGCTCGCCTGGCATGTGCGGGGCGCTGGGTTCAATCCTCAGCACCACATAAAATAAAAAATAAAGATGTTGTGTCCACCGAAAACTGAAAACTAAATATTAAAAAAATTCTCTCTCTCTCTAAAAAAAAAATATAAGTAAAATGCTAACGGAAGAATTCAACAGGCCTGGGGATGTAGCTCAGTGATAGCACACTTGCCTAGCATGTATGAGGCCCTGGGTTCTACCCCTGGCACTAAAAAACTCCAAAACCCAAAACTGAAAAACTTCAACAGTACACTAAAAGGATATAGTTGGATTATCTCAGAAAGGTGAAGAAAATTTATAAATTTCCTGGGTCACACCTGTAATTCTTGTGACCCGGAGGCTGAGGTAGGAGTATCACAAGTTTGAGGCTAGCCCCAGCAGTTTAAGTGAGACCCCGTCTGAAAATAAAAAATTAAAAAGGGCTAGAGATGTAGCTCAGTGGTAGAGTTGGTTCAATCTCCAGTTTGGTACCTCCCTCCACAAAAAAGTCACTGTAGTAGGTCAAATTTCAAAAGGAACCATATGATTACACCAAAAAAGCAAAAAAAAAAAAAAGGTACTTAATAAAATTCAACCTTATTGGCAGTATTTCCTGTAAAAGGATATTAAAACTTCTTAAAACTTTAATAACAATAATGTTTGTCTCAAACTTAACCAGTGACATCTTAATTGTGAAATATTCTAGCAGCATTAGCCAAGGTATATGCTACAAATAACTAGTTCCTCTTCCAACAGAAGAGGTTCCACCAGAAAATAAATTTGCATGTGGTATCCACTTCTGGATATTGACAAAGTACATCGGCTCTGTGCACACTTTGTAAGCTCTGCAGTTAAATACAAAACACCATCAACAACAATTTGCTTAACTTTATTGGTCTCAAACACTTGTCAGGGCACTGTCTGTTATTCTCCTCCTCTACCCACTCTTCCACGCTGTTGTCTTCCCATTGAAATTCAAGTACCACCAACAAGCTGTCTTCTTGCTCAATTCATTAGACCTCTTGATTTTCACTCTATTTTTCTAATGGTGTGCTGATAAATGTTTGACTGACTCTCCTGGCATGAGGGAAAAAAATGCTCTGATTTGTAGATTTGCTATCTTCTATGGCGTAAAGTCTTCCAGTGGGACTAGAAGCTACCAACATGTCACCCAGCACAGCTTGGTGCAGTAACACACAACATGGTCAATGAAGCGCTGTCCACCACACAGGTACAATTTCCCCAGCAATTCCCCACAATGTGGAATAATTACAAAGTGATGCGGTTTGCATATGTACCCTTGTTTTTAATACAACCTGTTTAATACTAAATGTATACAATTTAATTCTCAATAATGGATCTGCATAAACACTGGATCCTTACAATCCTGAAAATTCAGCAAATGACTTCCTTGAGCTGGTCTGAACTGGTTCCAGCACGTCATTATCTTTGTCTCAGAAGCACTGAGTATACCATTCCTGCTGGGCATGCTGGCTGGTGCCTGTAATCCCAGGTACTTGGGACCCTGAGGCAGGAGGGTCACAAGTTTGGGATCAGCCTGGGCAACCCAAAATGAAATCTACAAAAACGTGGGTCTGTGAGTGTAGCTCAGTGATAGAGCACTTGTCTAGCATGCACAAGACCCTGGGTTCAAACCCCAGCACAGAGAAATAATTTTTTTCTATACTACTCAAGAAACTGTCTCCTCTCTTAGCTCCCCAGAAATCAGATTCTCCTGATTCTCCCCCCATCTTATGACCACTTTTGAGTCCTGATACCTCTTCTGAGATTTTTCTGTTGCATGGGCTCTTTCTTCTCTTCTGTCTCTTCTTGCCCTCAGCACACTCCCCTTGATTTTTTTCAGGCGGCATTTTCTCAAAAGGGGGAAGGTGGAAGGATGCAAACATTTCCAAATGACTAATTTTTATCCCAAACTAAACACAGCCAGAGCTCCTCGTATAGGGGCTCTGCATCCTCAGATTCAATCAACTATGGATTGCAAATGTTTTTAAAAACTCCATCTGTACTTAACAGGTGTATAGATTACAATACAGTGTAACCACTATTTGCACAGCATTCACATTGTATTAGGTAATTTACATCATCAAGAGATGATTAAAGTATACAGGAAGCCAGGCAGAGTGGCACATGCCTGAAACCCCAGCCCCTCAGGAGGCTGAGGCAGGAGGATCACCAGTTTGAGGACAATCTTAGAAACTAAGAGGTACCCTGTCTTACAAAAATAAAAAAATAAAAAGGACTGAGGATGTATCTTAGTGGTAGAGCACCCCTGGGTTCAACCCCTAGTATCAAACAAAGAAGCAAACAAAAAAAATCCACACATACAGGAAGGATGTGGGTAGGTGACATGCCAATTGTTGAGATATTTTATAGAAGGGACTTGAGCATCTGGGGATTTGGGTACCCTAGTTGTGTTGTTCTGGGACCAACCTCTGTGGATTCCAAGGTACAATTATATCTGGGTCTGCCACTGCCCTGTCCCCACTCTGCTACAGCTGAGAGATTCCATCAGAGAATAGAACCCAACATGGGCCAATCACATCATTCCCCAGATTTTTACAATAGTCATACAAAATTTACTATTCAGTTGACTTCCATATCCTCAGATAATGAAGTAAGTCTGTTTGCATTAAGAGGAATTTGGGGGCAGGGGACACACAGAAACAGGGACAGAAAAATGGGGGAGGGTTTTTTTAATAGTGGTTGGTTTTAAGTGATGGTAGATTTGCTGAATATAATTAATGATTTGGTATCTAATTTACCTTGTCACAAGCAACAAGAACAGGGACTGTTCTTTCAAGTGACTTACGACTTAGAAGACACAAACCTGATTTGCAGTGAACCAGAACAACTCGAGTTTAAATCTAATCCAGGTTACACCTGAATATGGTTACGTTTGTGTGGCTCTAATTGTTCCTGTGGAATGGTCGTGGGGGGTGTGTGCAGACATCTCATGCTCTGGAAAGTCAAATGCTGGAAAATTAGGCTCTTGTGCAAGACAGGGTGACTACGTTTAGACTGTTTGGGTTCAAGACAGTTCAGGCCTTGTTTGATCACCTGGCAGGTTATTTTGCCTCTCTCTACCTATTTCTTCCTCTCACCTTGATAGCATATACCTTATATTGTTGTTGGAAGAATAAAATGAGGTAATGTATGTTGTGGTCTTCAAATCCAACATAGAACTAATAAGTGCTCCATAACTATTAAACACTGCTATCAAGAGCTAGTTGACATCTTTGGTGCTTGAGTTAATTAAGAAACAGATTTTTTTAGAAAGATGGTTAAAAGACAATTTGGCTTAGGATTTTATCTGTGGGATAGACTAAAGGAAAAGTGGGGGGCGGGGTAACAATGAATGGAAAGAAAGGGATCTCCAAACATGAAATCATATGGTTCCATTTATAAATCAACTGTAAACTAAGTTGTCCTAATGAGTTATTTAACTCCCAAACGTCATGGGTGCTATTGAGGATCAGGACGTAGAACGAGACTATAGAAGTAAAATATTAAAGTGACAATTATTTGTGGAGCATCTGCTATTTGTTAGCAGGGTTGTGGACGAGGGGGGGCAACAGGATGAACAAAACAGACAAATATTCTAGCTCTTGTGCAACTGCCCATATGAAGACACAATAAAAACATTATATGCTGAAGGATCATCTGCTGTATGTGCTGTTTGGAAAAAAATGGAGTAGAAACAAAGGTTGTTAAGACGATCAGGAGTTCCCTCGACAATCCACGGTGCTTTTACAACGTTTTATTGGGCAAGGCCTCTTGACCCAGGTCTGCCCAATGAAGGACTAGTCATTTAATACTTTAAAAAAGAAATCAATGAAAACTCATTTATGAGTGATGCCCAATTGTATTTTGTCTCACAAAGAACAACATAAACATGTTGTTTGTGTAAAATTCAGAATAAAAAATCCTTGTATGTATCATTTGATTAGCAGATTTTTTAAAAGATGTCTTTTCTGTGTTAAAGACTGAACCAAAGACACAGGCACTGAGAAACAGGAAAAGGGAAAGAGTCATGGGGTGGGAATGTGGTGGGGGGGACAGAGAGAAAAAAAGGAGGAGGAAAAAGAAGAATACAGGAAGCACTGGGCATGGAAAAGGTGGGAGGGGAAGAAGGAAGTAGAACCAGCTCTAGTGCAAGAACAGAGAGGGAAGTGGACGGAGAGAAGGAGGAGGGAAGGAAAGGAAAGAGAAAAAGAGAGAGAGGCCCAGAAACCCAGAATCACCAGGGGGGAATAACTTTTGCATGTTGAAAGCTCAGCCATTCGCTTTGGATATAAGCACTGGAATTGGTCTTTACTGACATTTTAAATATTGTGTGTGGAAAGGAAGAAGGCACAGACTCTACTTGGCCCAAGAGTCTTCCCATTGCTCACCCCACAAAAATGCCATGTTAAAGAAACTCTCTTTGCTTTTCTTTAAACTCATGCTCTCCAAACCTCTGTTCCTATGCTCGTGCTATTTTTTCTACTGGGAATGTCCCGTCCATCGCCTCATGTCACCAAACAATATTCAATAAATATTTTATTGAGTACCTATTATATATCAGGCACTGTTCTAGGCGCATGTCAAAAAGGTACACATATTTTAAAGATCGGTATTTGTAGTTTTAATAATACACAATGAAATGAGCTATTTTTAACCCCATATTAGCCTTTGAGTGAATATTTTCTTCTACAACTAACATTTTTCTTCTGATATCTTGAGCACTACAGTAATCCTTATGAAAAGAATGTCCCTTATTTGAGCTAAAAACGTTCCGGAATTTTCCCCCAAATAAGAGTGAGGATTATCATTCCTACAAAAGGATGAGGGCTCCATCTAGGAAGTTCAAGTACTGCAAAAACTAGCTGACAGTCACAATCCAACATTTGTAGTGACTAAGTCAAATGGGTTGAATAATAAAAGTTATTTCAACTCCCACCCATTATCAAAAATGGCAACCCAGAGACATCCCCCAAAGGGGAGACATGCTGGTTCTTGTTCAATCATGACGTTACATCACAGGAGCAACAACAAAATGATTTAAAGGTCAGCAGCTTGGCTGTAATTTATGTAACTTGCTTCTGCAGAAATTTGCATTACTTGTGAAAAACATCACGTGAAAGAGGAACTTACTATAAATATAAAGGCTGGAAATAAATGAATGGCTGAGAAGGCTCTGGAGAATAACTTCTTTAAAAAGAATTGGGGAACTGGGTGGCTGGGGGTGTAGCTCGGTGGTAGAGCACATGCTTAGCATGCAGGAGGCCCTGGGTTCTATCCCCAGGGCTTGCAAGATCAAAAAGTGTAACTAACTCTAAGATGCATGTATAAACCTAATTTGCATATACCTTGACATAAATGCAATTACAAGTACCGATGGACATGACCAGACACTTAGTATATATTGATATTTTAAGATAGCAAGTTACCAAGGAAATGTATTCTACTAAGCCAGTATTATAGAATAAGGAATTAGTGTTCCTTGGGGTAGGATGTGACCTTATAAGTCACCTACCTTCATTTCTCCCACCAAGGCAAGACTTCCTAGCAGATGGTCACTTGGACTTGTGAATGAAAAGGTCTAATGACAAAGTATTTTCTTTCTCCAGAGGCGTCCTGTCCCACTATTGGATGGCTGTGGTGACTCGCATTCTTTCCTTATCCTGAGTCCCGCTGATACTTTTCAGCTCTTCTTTGACAATGAAGGACGATGCAGTGGCTGTCTGTCTTCCTGACTGCTCTAGTCTCTGTGTCCAGCAAATGAAGTGGCACACAGTGACCACAAACAAACAAGAACTGCCCTCCAGAACTCAGCCACCAGGTCATTCAGTTCATCATTTGGCATGGTGGTCCTCTAAGTCTGGGATGAACTAAGAATTTTTTTATTCCTTGCTCTACTGTGGATACCCTTATAAAAGGCAAAATCGTGACAATATAAATATTTTAGAATACTCATCCTCGAATCTGTTCTTAACTTGTGCCAGGCCAGTAGTCAACAACGTGTGGAGCAGCAATGACCCACAGACTATACCTTGAGTGTCAGTCTGCTACGGAGCATGGCCCCCATCTCCCCTTCCTCCTGGTTCCTACAGGCCCCTCTAACATGTTAGGTCCAGATTTTGCAACAGTTTTCTGACTGTCCTCCTTGCATTCAACTGCTAACTTAATCTTCTGATTAAATCATCTCACTCTTCTTCTTAAGACCTGGAATCTCCTGACTTCTTATAAGATAAATCTCATACTCCTTTCACCTACATTCCAGACCTTTTATCATCAAACCGAAAAATCTCTATTTGCAACCATTTTTTCTTACTTCTTATAACCCTGAAATAGCCACCTCAAATTGCTTGATTTCTGAAAAGCTTCTCCAATGTTGTGCTTATTCACTAGTCACTATTCCAGGTTTGGGGGGTTTCTTTTTTTTCTCCTTTTCCTTTCCTTTCTTCTTCTTTTTTATCCCCGACCCCAAGCACTGAGGATTGAACCAGTGCTACATCCCTGGCCCAATCATTGCACGTACTGGCTGTCCGTCTTCCTGACTGCTGTAGTTTCCGTGTCCAGCAAATGAAGTGGCACACAGTGACCACAAACAATTTCAATACATATGGGTAAGGATCCGAGCAGGGAAACTGGTTAGTTAGGATATTCTTAAAGCAGGGCAACCACGGGTAGGGGATGTAGATTGGTGACAAAGTACTTGTCTAGCATGCACAAGGCCCTGGGGTTTGATCCCCAGCATAAAAAAAAAAAAAAAAAAGTTGTGCAGTAACCTCCTCTATGTGGTTCCAAAACATCTTCATCACCTCCAGAGGAAATCCTGTATCCATTAAGCAGTCGCTCCCCTTCCTTTTCCCCATCCCTGGCAACCACTAATCTGCTGACTGTTTCTCTACAGAATGAGCAACTCTGGATAATCCATACAAATATGCAAATGGAGCTGGGGTGGTGGCTCAGTGGTAGAGCGCTCACCTAGCATGTGTGAGGCACTGGGTTCGATCCTCAGCACCTCATATAAATAAATAAAATAAAGGCATTGTGTCCATCTGCAACTAAAAAAATATTTTAAAAAATATGCAAATGGAATCATACTTGGATGCCCTGATTTCTTTCTCTGCAAATGAAAAAAAAAATTTTTTTTTTTCTCAAGGCTACCTCGTCCATCTTGAACTTTCAAAGTCTAGTTCAATTCTTCCCAGCTTCTCCACAAGGCTTTTTCTGGCTCTCCCCATCCTCCCCTCCACCAGTATCTGAATCCTTCTCTGATTTTTTCCTAGCATTCATTTCCGGCCTTACTTATTTCAGCCCTGAATCATACACTGCTGTGAATTGTGGGTTAACTAATTCGACTAAGTTCTTTCGGATGGATGCAGATTACAGGGTCCTGGCTAAGGAGCTCTGGGGTCTTTCCATGAGCACAGACAGCACCTACCTGAACAGGTGTGCCATCTGTTGTGTTGGGCACTGCCAGGGAGAGTAATGCATTAAGAAAGCCAAAGTCTGGATAATCAAGAGAAAGCCTCAGACTTCTGCTTCATCCTTCCTTCAACCTCCTTCTCTCTAAAGTCAAGAGTCTCCTTCTGTCTGCCGGGGCACTTCTTTGCCCTTTTAGCTGAACAGGTGTGGGAGCAGACAAGAAATGCTGGGTTGCCCAAGGGCGGAGAGGGTGGCAGCTCCCTGCACTGATCTTTCACAAACAGACTCCTACCTTCGTCCTATATCCACAGATGAAGCTCTGTCAGAAAGAGTTGGTGACCAGAGATGTCACAAGTTGCTGTAAAATAAGCCTCCTCCATTTGTTTTGCTTTTCTATGTCAATCAGTTTGCCTGGTGTTTTGATGGGAAGTTGTTCCTAAATACAGTTCTTCCTGGTAAAGGAGATGAATGCTAAATAATTACGGTGATAGTACTTGTGATTCATGTATGAAGTAGCTGAGCAATTAAATTGTTTTATAAAGTATAAACAAGCAAATAGGTCAAAACTTGATAGGGTTTTATCTAACAGGACAAAATGTATGAAAGGGAACCAGTTTATTTTATGCATGAATAATATGTATGAATAACCTGTTGTATTTTGCATCATTATAAAACTTTTTTTTCCAGGTGTAGCACTAACCAGAATTTTTGTAACAGTTGCCTTTGGAAGCCTCCAAACAGGAATGTGAAACAGTGCTCTGGCCCTTAGGCCATTAAAAAAACCTGTTCTTCTGACCAGGACAACTAAGGATCCCACAAAAGAAGGCTGAAGTCTATAATTAACTTTTTTTTTTTTCCCTTTTTGTATCCCATTTTGCCTGCTTTACAGTAATGAAATGGAAATTTATTTTGGCATGAATTTCAAATCATTATGTACCTTAAAATGTTATATAAAATGGAAATTAACATTTTAACGAGCAATGCAGGGAATTCCCCCAAAATGTGGGAAACAGTAGCACTGAGAATTGCACATGATACTGAAAAAGCACATATTCCTCAAAATAAAGTCAATAGAATAATATAAATAATATGGAAATAATATGCATCAGGCCATAAATTAAGAAACGTATGCAGTGCACGTTTGTTAGAAGAATGAGGAAAACTACAATATGCATTCCTGTTCTCTAGGAATTAACAATTTTTCGTGGTATACAGAACTTATATTTAAAAATTAAAACATGTGGTGGCAAATCAGCAAATATAATGTGTAACATGGAATATGGGGTGCATTCGATTTCATTTCAGCAAAGATTTGTCTTGTAATGTTTCGCTTAATCTAAGATTAAAACTAATTTGTGTCTTCTGGAATCAAAAGCTGGTAGCCAAGGTAAATATTTCCTATATATGTATGGCAAAGGGAATCAACCTGACAATTAAATGTTAATGTTCATAATAAAAAACAAATTCATTGTATGTGTGTCTGTATTTGTTAAGATCAAAGACTGTTCTACCAGGCACAGGCAAACAGGTGGTGTGAATTGTGTGAATGGCCTAAAGACACAACCACAACAACACACATGTTCAATCAGTCATTTTCTCAACTTTTATTGAGCTGTGGATATTTGTCAGGCCAGTGCTAGGTGCTAGTTCATTTAGTCAGCATGTTGGAATCTCTAGTCTTAAAAACTCCAGTGTGACCATTTATAAGGTTAGTTTCTCAGAAGGGCTGATTTTGACTTCCACATAAGGATACATAATGCTAAGAGGTCAATCAAAAATGTGGAGTTTGTGGAATTAAATTAGCAAAAATTTGAAAGCTTTGGTTAAATCTGCATTGAGGTGTGCTCAACATCCCATGGCACTGTATACGTGATAGAACTAATCCTGTGTAACTTCCTATAAATTCCTCCAAATTTTATTTTCCTTATCTTTGCCCCCATTTCAGGTTCAGAATTTATTTCTAAGTAGTCAACAGGATATTTTATGACAATTTAAAAACAAAACTGAAATGGTTATTAGACAACCTGTGAGTATAGAAACTGGAAGTGGCTACAATAATTTGATCAAAGGATGATTATTTAAAACAGGATATGGGTCTCCTTGTACTCACATATTATATTCTAAATATGTAAAAGTCCTTCGGAGGCTTTTAAAGCTCACTATTCATTTTTATCTTAGAGTGCATGGGTAGAACAGATTCAATGTGATGATACCTTAAAGAACAAATCTTTACCTCCAATAGCCAACTTCATTTGCCAAGGAAAAAATGTGTTTTATTTTAATGGGATATTCTCAGTGAACTTTGTTTTATATTTTTGTTCAGTATAAATAATTTTTTGGTAACTAAAGTTCTAAACCAAATCCACTTGGATAGTTAATCATTTCAGTAAGTTCACCGTGAGAACACCACAACACAAAGATCCCTTGCGCAAAGTGTACGATCACCTTGTCATCTGGATTTCTTAGAACGGTAAAACCACTGGGCGTGGTGGGGCATGCCTGCAATCCCAGCGACCTGGGAGGCTGAGGCAGGAGGATGGCAAGTTCAAGGCTGGTCTGGGGAATCTAGCTAGCTGCTGTGAATAAAATAAATAAAATAAAAAGGGATGGAGGTACATAGCTCAGTATGTAGTGCATAGTGGACTAGGTCTATAATCCCAGCTACTCAGGAGGCTGAGGCAGGAGGGCAATTTAGTGAGACCTTGTCTCAAAATAAAAAGTCAAAAGGGCTGGGTGTGTGGCTCAGTGGCAGAGCTGGAGCAGATGTGGTTATTAGCAAGTGCCAGGCCCAGCACCCAAATAACAACAGCAAAACAAAACAGCTTTGCTTTCAGTGGGTTTGCTCTTTGAGGTATCAGCACACTGAGTCAGTTCTACCCATGAACTCTAAGAATGAACTGTGTGAGCTGCAGTTTGCCTTGGCCTGTAGGAAATCACAGACACAGGAGGGCAGAAAGAAGAGAGAAGAAACAGTCAGTGTGATGGATATACTGTTTCTTAACAGCTTTTTAAAACTTTAAGGTAAAGGTTATGCTAAGTCATAAGGTTGATACAAATTTCACAAAAGAAGTCCCCAAAGGATAATCTGTAACCTGGGTCAAAGGCAAAAGCACTTAATTTTCTCCTTTGGGATTTCCAGAACAATGCACTGGAAAAAAAAATGAAGAATGAATTAATTCAAGGGCTCTTACTGTCCTCTTTGTGTGCGGATATGTGTAAATATATGGAACTTTTACAACGCTCAGGCAGATGTTAGGAAATCTTCATTCACTTCCTACCACTAACTCTCGGGCTAATTTTCAAAATTTATTATCACACATTACATCGAGGGTTCATAATGGTCATTGGTTATAGGAGTTTACCTTGACCTGCTTCTCCATCAGCTGCTATTTGTGATTACAAGTTCAACATTCTGCCAGGAGCTGGGAAACCAAATAACTCCATCATGAGGTCATTCAGTTACAGAAAAAAAAAAAAAAAAAAAAAGAATATAAAAGAATATAATAGATACACGTTTTTCTTGGAAAAAATATTAAAAGAGGAGGACTTTAAAAAAAATTAACTCTGAGTTGGGTACGGTGGTCACACCTATCATTCCAGTGACTCAGGAGGCTGAGAGAGGAGGATTGCAAGTTTGGGGCCAGCCTCACCAACTTAGCAAAACTCGGTCTCAAAATCAAAAATATAAATAAAAACAGAAAATAAAGGCCTTGGGGAAGTCACTCCGTGGTAAAACACCCCCATGTTCAATACCTGGCACCAGAAAAATAAATAAATAAATAAATAGAAAGTAACTCGAGCAGCTAGTTTTTTAAAAAACTCTATTTGCCAGCATATTCTAAAGATCAAAAGGATTGCAGGCCCTAAGAAATCAGCAAAATTGAACCTTATATATGGCTGCAAACATTGAAAGGCTGTTAACGGAAAGATGGATTTTTAAATTTTGTTTTTCCCCCCTTTACAAATAGTCAGGCAAAGAGTACAGGGAAGTCGAATGTGCAAACCAAAATTTAAGTGTGAAATAAAAATTTGGATATAACAGAAAAAAATTCATTTAAGTTTCTTTATGCTGACTTCAGTGGCTTTAAGGGAGTGAAAGAGGTAGAAGATTTTCAGTGTGTAATATATTCTTTGCTTTGATCTTTACTGGTTAGGGTCACTGATACACTAAGAAGAAAGAAAAGCTATACATATAAGGTTTTATTAGAGAAGTAATTTTTATACTACTGGATAAACTTTGTAAAAGAGAGAAAAAATACATATGAAGTCTTCCACGTCCCACTTCTTTAATATAACTATTATGACTTTTGTATAGTCCCTTCCAGATTTTTCATGTACATGTTACACAATCAATAATGCACACACATTTTTTACTCGTGTGTGTGTGTGTGTGTGTGTGTGTGTGTTTGCTGGAGATCAAACCCAGGTCCTCATGCATGCTAGGAAAGTACTCTATAACACTGAGCTACATCCCCAGCCCTTTTCTATTTTTTTTTATTTAATTTTTTTTTCAGAGGTGCTAGTGGTCTTCTAAATCATTGTGGTAACTGTATATTCCATGTAGTCACTGTACCATAATTTACTTAACCATTCCCCTAATGTTAAATATTTAAGTTACTTCCAAATACAGGTTCTTGTAACAATGCTTTTTATGAAAGTCTTTATACATTTGGTTTTTCCTATACCCTCCAGCCCTTTGGGAAAAAAGTCCTAGAAGCTGAGATTTAGCATCAGAATTTGCAACATATTGCCCAATTGCTTTCTAAGGGGACTGAACTAAATCACAGTGACATCAGAGATAAGTGAGTCCAAATTTCTTCAGTCCCTGAATCATAAGAGTGTGTGTGTGTGTGTTTTGCCAGAGTTGAAACCCAAAGTCCATGTATACCAAGCATGTACTGCACTCCTGAGTTAAACACCCCCAGGCCCACTCCCTGGATCAGAAAAAAAAAAATCATCAGCAATCACTGGGAAAGGTATATTATTAAGCTGGAATTCAAGATTACACATTTGTATCTTAAAATCTGTTTATTGTGAACCAGTTCACTAGGATTTGATCATCCCTCACAGTTTTAGAAAAATCCAGCCTTTGATTTGGAGACTCAGGATTCCTAATGACCATTCTAAGACAAAAAAGAACCAGCCCCACCCTAAGAAGTGAGCCAGCCAGACTGTCTTGACATGAGCTTATTGACAGCAATGCTAAGATTTTTTTTTTCTAGTGATAAAAGGACAAGTCAATGGGGTAATTTTACAGGATAGTTGCAAGGGATTCTATGAATGGGGAGAAATACGGCAAATAATTTAACTCTAGGCAAGGGTAAAACCTACTAAATAAAATCCAGACTGAGGGCAGGGACAAATGCTCTGCACACTATCAGATGGGATGCAGGAATCTTCTTGGACCAGGGTCCCTGAACAGTATATTATACTAGAATATCTAAAACACAGATATCTTCAGAGGTTCTGATTCAGCAGGACTGGGGTGGGGCTCAATAATTTGCATTTCTAACAAAAATTTCCCAAATGATGCTGATGCTGATGGTTCCAGGGTCCTGGAACTTTGAGACACTTTGAGAATTACTGTCTTAGACAATTACTAATTTTGGTGGGGAGGGGTGGTTCCTGGGGATTAAACCCAGGGCCTCTCAAATGCTGAACAACATGCTCTAGGACTGAGCTATGTTGCCAGACTTTTTTATTTGGAGACAGGGTCTCACTCAATTGCCCAGGCTGCCTTCAAAGTGATCCTCCTCCTCCCTCAGCCTCCCAGGTAGCTGGGATTACAGGCATGCACTACCTCACCTGGCTATTTCTTAATTCTTATAAAAACATTTATACTGAGTGTCTCTTAAGCACTGTGCTGCATGTTGCAGAAAGAGATATGAAACCCTGCTGGCACCTACCTTCAAAAGAATGATAATCTATATTTCTGCTGACACTGAACTACTCTAGTCCTAAAAACCAACAAATTTGAGTCTTGTTGAACACAAAGTTTAAAAATATATAATACTGCCTTTAAATAAAGCCAGGATGTTTCTAACTAGTTCCAAATGCTTTAGGAAAACATGTAGTAATTCTACATTGCCAAATGCCTGCCTGGGTATTTTACTCACTCTTCTGGATTAAACCAACACATGCAAATGATTTTTTTGAAGTTTCTACTTCACTTATATTTATATCATTCATATGTTTGTTTTCTTTTATAAACCTTATTCACTATATAAAAAGAGCAAAGAATTTATATTGGGCACTTTTCCATATATAGCTCAAAACTTATTTACATAGGTTAATTTTCAACTGCCAGAAAAGAACAATATTTAGGAAGGTACTGGGATACTGTTTTAGATTTATGGACGAGCAAGGTCATGTAGAAAATCAATGACAAGTAAGCAATGTGCTTAGTCATGAGGCATGAGGGTGGCCCATACTTAACAGTGAAACACCAACAATTAGCTGATTCATAGAGTTAATGAACTTGAGATAGTTACTAAGCTTTTCTTTCTTTTTTTTTTTTTTTTTGGTACTTGAGATTGAACCCAGTGATGCTTTTATCCCTGTCCCTTTTATTTTTTATTCTGAGACAGGGTCTCACTAAATTGCTGAGGCTGACCTCAAACTCACAATCCTCTTGCCTCAGCCTCCTGAGTGGCTGGGTTGATAGGAGTGTACCACCACACCCAGCTGAACTTTTATTTCTAACAGAGACCCACTGCCTTGAAATAACTATTTTCAGCCAAAAGAATAAAATAAAGTATGTAAGAAATTTTATGATCTGCGGGTATGCCAAGGATGGAAACATTATTTTTTAATTATTTATTTTTTACAATTTTATTTGATTGATTTTTTTTTTTTAATGTGGTGCTGAGGATTGAATCCAGTGCCTCACATGTGCTAGTCAAGTGCTCTACCACTGAGTCACAACCCCAGCCCTTAAACATTATTTTTACTTCCTTGGTCCTTTTTTTAATTTTTTTTTTTTTTTCCTGAAGTGATTGAAAAGCCCCTCTCATTTCAATCTCTTAGGAAGCGACTTTCCAAACTGGCAGAACTAACTCATAAGGAGTGGAACACTGGTTTAACATGGAGAAAACAAAGGAGATGTACTATTTGACTACTTGATTACATTAATCAACCTCGGTCTTATACCTCCTTTTGTAATGTTGCCTAGGAAAACTGATATTGTATAACTGCTTGTTTTCTTTGAGGCCATAATGGTTCGAGGAAGATTTGCAACTTGTTTTGATTTTTAAGAGAAAAAATGAAGGCATGATGAGTGAATATATCTTTTCCTATCACTGCTATCCCACACAGTTATTTTCTTTTTTTATTGCACAGGGGCTGGCTCATGGGGGAAACTGGGACAAGCATTACCTTAATTTTATTTATTTATTTTCTCTCCTGATCCCCTCTGTTCAACTCCAGATATGTTCTCTACTTCTTCCAGGCCTTGTTTTCAGGTAGCAAGGAAACAACCAACTCGCTCAAGTTCTTCCTGATAGCGATGTTATGAATTTGCCCGGCTAGGAACAATGGCTTTTTAACAGTGGACTCCAGCCCTGAGAGCGATAAAGACATTTAAGGAGTTCTTTCCAGAACTTCACCATTGCACTCAATCCATCTGACAGTTATGTTTCCCCATGGCTCTCACTATAAAGGAAGATTTATTGCTTAAACATACAGGGTGAAATTGTGTAACCTCTTTCCATTCCCTTTCTGGATTCTTTCCTGAAGGAAATTTGAGAGCCACAGAGAACAATGATAAGTGGCACCTTCAGAATATACAGTGATTCTAGAATCCTATAGTGTCATCCTGGAACAGGGTAAATTCTCTGAAACCAAACTTATGTTCCAGGACACCGTAACCACACATCCTGTTGATGGTGGGAGTTGAGCACACAGGGATCTGTCACACTCCTACTCAGGGTATTTCCCTATCGCTGTCTCTCCCTCCTATCTACCTTCTCCTTATCTGTGGCAAACTGTGAAGGACTTCTAGCCTTAGGTTGATGCTAATCTGAACTCTTCCCAGAGGTCATATAATTTGTCTCAATATGTCTTACCTCTATAATATCATTCAGATGAGTCCACAAATTAAGGCATTCTTTAAAAAAGTGAAACAGTTAAACCTTGGCAATGAATTTATTTTCTAAGAACAATCAAGTGGGGGCTTGGGAGTGGTAGAGCCCTTGCCCAATATGCATAAGGCTCTGAGTTCAATTCCCCAAAACCTCAAAACCAACCAGCCAACCAACCGACCAATGAAGTGAGGCTTGGGGTTTTGGGCTTGGTAATAAAGTGTATGCTTAGCATGTTTTGAGCCCCTGGGTTCAATCCCCAGCACCAAAATAAATAAACACATACATAAACAATAAACATATGAAATGATTTAAAAAATATAACAAAGCATAATAAAAATAAACAGATACTGAATTAAATTGAAATAAACCATTCTATGATCAAGTTTAAATCCTGACCGGGAGGTTTTAAAATCTTACTTTAATTGGTTCAAGTTGCACGGATTGACAATGTCATTTCTTTCCGTTCTATCTGAGAAAATGCAGCTGCGAAAAGAAATTCATTGCATGCTGTCCCAACTTCAATTGAGAATGGCCTGTTCACTAGAATCCCTGAAAGTGCGATAATGACTCCAAAAAAGCACAAATTATGCTTGCTATTGAGAGAGTAGAAGTTAATGAACTCCTTGATCCCTGCCCCCAAAGGGAAGCCCACATGAATGAACTTGCTTTTGAGGTGACAGGGACACTCACCCCACCTACCAGTACTAGCTTGAGCGACTCTTTGCCTTCCATTTCCCTATCCTTTTAGTTAGGTGCCTGCTTGGGACTGAGCCAGCAGAGGGGTAGACCAGGTGCACTGCACAGTTAGTTCCGGCCCAGCAAGGGTGGGAGGGATCCTCCCAGGCGACTGGTGAGTCCTGAGTCGCTGTCACTCCAGGCTACTCTCAGCTCACCAGAGTACCGCTGGGGATCGGGCCCCTTGTTTGCAACACTCAGTCCAAGTCCCTTCCTTTCTCACACAGGAGACACTTCAAGATGATATTTCATTCTGAAGGAGAATTTAAAACGTACTCCTTGGATAGTACACGATTAATCATATACTTGTCCAATTGCTCCCTGTTAATAAATAGGTGAGTTATTAGGAGGCATATTAACTTTTCATGCTACTAGAATACTACTTGTTGGTTACTGCCTGTTGAAAGGGACCTCATTTTAAAAAACAAGCACAAGTCACTCTTAGTCTTTTAGGCTCCATAGTAAACTGTCTTCTGGGCAGAAGGATAATCGGCCTCACTGTAAAACACATTTGCTCCCGGATAACATGTTTGACAAATTCTCAGACTGCGCCATAGAGACATAAAGAACAGAGGGCTGGGATGTACTTCAGTGGCAGAGTGCTTGCCTAGCATGCATGAGGCCCTGGGTTCCATCCCCAGCACTGGGGGGGGGGGGGGGGGGGGATGTGAGGAACAGAAATTTAGTGCTGGGGCTGCCGCTCAGTGGTGGAGCGCTTGCCTAGTATGTGTGAGGCACTGGGTTTGATTCTCAGCACTGCATATAAATAAACAAATAAATAAATAAATAAGGGCCCAATCACAATTAAAAAAATAATAGAGATTTATGAAATAAAAGCACAATTCATGCCTTCTAGATGCATTAAAAGTAAATATTAATCTACTTGTGTACACAGGACTCACAAAGACGGAAGATTAGACTTGATTTTTGTCTGACGTCATCAGGGAATAGGAAATATAATTTTTAAATGAATAATGAAATATTCTAAGAAACATTTTATGAATTCACAAGCATTATCTTTAAACTAATAATCTCAAAATTAGTACTGGGGTGAACTTTTAGAGTAAAAGAGTTAGCTATGACACAGCTACTCAGGAAGGTCAATTACTCATTTAAGATACACAGGTTTGCTGATAAAAGTCTTAAAATCATACCTCCCAGAACAAGGAATAATAACTGAAATATTTTTCCCATTTTGCAAATGAGGAACTTGAGCTAGAAAGGGTAAGTGACTGGCCCCAGCTATAAAAAATTGAAACAGTTAAACAATGTAAACATTCATACTCTAAACTGAATACTCAGTATTAAATTGCTGATGTACATTTATGGTCAGAGAAATACTAAGAACACATAAACCCGTTTCTTAAAGTAATAACTGTAGCATACACTATCAGTGGTGTCTTAACATCTATCATAAAAATGTTCCCCAAATATGGCCTACTGTAGGCGAATAGATTTCCAAGAACCTAATGAAGTATGTTAGGCGAATAAAAATCAAAATTCACCGTTTTTATTAAATAATAGCTTTAAAACATGTACTGAAACAGACTTTATTACTGTACATATATATGTAACTACATGACCAATATGATTCTGCAACATGTACACTCAGAAAAATGAGAAATTATATCCCATCTATGTATGATATATCAAAGTGCATAAATGCATTCTACTGTTATGTACAACTAATTAAAACAAATAAAAAAATTTTAAAAAGACATGTACTGTGTAACTCCCTTGCATCTACTTCTGTATTCAGAGAAAACACAAATAGTAAATAAGAAACCCCAGGAAGATTTCAAATGATCTTCAAATTTAAATTTTGACGTTGTCTGCGAGGAAACTATGCAGTATGACGTTCTAGGGCTTTCTATGCTGGCAAGATGGATATTGACAGATCTCACTGTCTTTTGGCGGCGTCAAATAGGATCAGTTTCAAAGGACTTTTGTAAACAACCTAAAATCGCTGCCCTTTATGTTGCTTTTAGGTGTGAAGGAAGAGAATTAAGGAATAGATAATGAAGGAATCTACCCCCTCAAAAAGGCAAAGCAAGTTGGAAATTCAGTTTAATAGTTTGTGGGGACAGTGCACGCTTGTGCTCCCAGACTGGTTGACTTAAATCCAGTTTTCTCGACTAGTGAATTTTTAAAATCCTCTACAACTAATATTTACTTAGTGAAATCCTATAAAAGTGAAAACTTCTTGCAGTACATTTGCCACACCTTATCACGCCCGTGATATTTCCAAGTTCAAATGACAATGAAATCAGCAGAAATACACCTACAAATTAGAATGACCAACATTTTCTGTTGTGTGCACTGGTCATAGACAGATCCTATGAAAGAAGCAAAAATTTGGGCCAGGATACAGAAAGCACTTGGAAAATATTATTTAAACATATTTTTCATATTTGTCAAAAGTCTTCTGTTATTAATAACCACGTCATAATTTGAAAACTAAATGAAATCCATTATTAACACTTGGATATGTTTCCACAGAGATGCCTCTTCATAGACAGCTTCAACAGATAAACATCTTGTTAGTGGCAAACATTCTTATTTTCACAGAATTACACAAGAGAAAATAAGTATCTGTTGATATTTATATAATTTACTGATTAAAAATAATCAAGTTGCATGATCAGTAAGACATTTCTACCTGATATTCCTAAAATCACACTTTGTGTCCTATATGGATTTTAAAAAGTAATAAGGATTTTTAAATATTGTTATTTAAAAAAATATGTCACCTAGGACTTTTTGAAAAGTAATTCTGAAACACAAAGAAATGAATGCTAAAGGAAATGAGTTCCTTTGAAGAAAATATTGCATTTAATTGTTAAAAGTAGTAATCGAAAAAATATTTCCAAAGTACCGTCAAGTTCAATAAAAAATATGATTCTAGTGGCCATTTTAGTTTTAATTTTTTTTTTTTAAAGAAGAAATTACACTCTCTTAAATGTCAAAGAATGACCAAACAACAGTACAAAAGTCTTCGGCCTGGAATTCTCCAAAACTTTATACTTCACTGATGCCATGGGTGTATAGCAGTTATTATAAGAGCTAGAAACAAACTTTTACATATGAAAAAAAGTTTCTGATTAAAAAATAAAAGCATCAGGGGCTGGGGTTGCGGCTCAGTGGTGGAGCGCTTGCCTTACAGCATATAGAAATCAGTGAATAAAATAAAGGTCCATCAACCCTAAAAAAATTTTAATAAAAATAAAAAATAAAAACATCAATAGTGTTTTTCTCCCTTCCAATGACTTGCAGAAGATTGAGAAGGCCATTAGTTGGTTCTAAGACCTTTTCATTGAAGATACAATCATCAGCAAATTAAATATCAAATATCACATAATTTAAATAAAGGAGAAAAATTATGTGAAGTTTAAAGAAGGACAAAAATGGATGGTTTGGCAACACATTTCACTCTTGGGTTAATGCGACATTAGTTTTGTATATTAAGATGAATATTATGGTTCAATATTTAACTCCAGAAAGAGTCTGACTGAAAATATACTACACAAAAATTAAAGTTGCAGTAGAACCTTTTGAAATACCACTCCAAACACTAATTGTTAGCATCTATGAGTGTTTCTGCCCAACTTTGACAAGAGTGTTTCTCTGAGAAACCGCAGTTAATGACTGTCAGTCCCCACACCAGAAAGATTTTCTGAAGCATCTATCCCCATCACTTATGTTTTCAGTCAGTGATCAGTCACTTAGCTATAGACAGGAAGACTGCAGCAGAACACCTGAGATTAGCTGAAGACCTGCCCAGGTTCAAGAATAAGTTAATTCATTGCTTTTCTTAATAACTCTTAATAACAATTGTTTCATGAATGATTTTAGTCCACTAATGTACTTCAAAATCAAGAAATTTTTTCCCCAGCAACAGCTATCCTAGAGCTCAGTTCACCACTTTGTCTAATTTTCAAATGAGAATAACCACAGATTAATTTTACATTTTGTCCCTAATCGAAAAGAAGAAAAAGTTTGGTTTCTGCATGCCCCAACTAATCTCTTTTTCCACCTCAAATAACTGACACTATATTTTTTCCCCTACCATTAGCCTCAGACCCAAGTGGATCCGATTCTTGCTGTAAAATAAGCACATTGCAAGCTAATAATGATATAATACAGAAGGTGAGAGTAATTTTGCCAGTTTGGGACATCTCACCAACACATTCCAACAAAAGGCAATTAAAGGGAGCCGACTCACCTAAGTAATGGGGAGTTAGCAAGAAGACTTTAGAAATGCAGCCTTCTGATCACCAGCAGAGGTAAAGGCCCCTTCTTTACCTACCAACTGCCCTTATATAAAAGCAGCAGTTTGGTTACTCCCAGTTTCTGCCTCCTTACCTTAGGCTCCGCCCCAAATACCGAAGTATTAAGTACCAGGAGAGCACACCCACCTCCACCCCCAGCATCGAGGGACGGCAGATCTGCTGGCCGATTCCACCCCTAGGTACCCTCAGCCAGACTACAAAGCGACGCAGTTTACGCCTGGCACGTGTGGCAGCCACATCACAGCGATGTGACCTTTCCAAACACCTGGGGGTGCGGGTGGGGCAGGGGACCCGCAGTCGGCATCCCCTCCAACAGGGAGAAGCCCGGTGGACATCCCTCAGGGCCCGCACACCCAGGCCAGGTGGCCCCGAGTGCGCCCCTCTCCGAAAACTGTCACCACGACCCACAGAAAGCCACCGCTGCTGAAGTTCTTGGAGACTCAGGGCGACCTCCCCGTCAAGGGAACTCCGCGGCCGCGGGACAGACGAACGCGGGAGCCACGCTTCTCCCCATCCCGGACACCCTGTCCCCAAGTTCCCTGACGCCTGCGCAGCTCCTCAAGGGACGCGGAGGTCCGGGTCCTCGGGAGGGTCCCCGCGCACCCAACGCTCTCCCCAGGGGGGGCCTGTCCTGGACTTTGGGACACTGGGGTTCCTTCTACCCAGCAGAGACCGTCCGCGGCTCTTGCTCTTGGTCCCCGCGCCTCGCGCGCTGCCCGCGTCCTCCACGCCGGGTCAGCTCCACGCGGGACGCGACCCTCAGCCCGCGACCCCACTGGCCTGTCACCCGTGACCCTGTCAGTCTCGGTCCGACCGGGACCGGGACCGTTCCTCAGCGCTGAACCTCTTCACCCGCCCGTCGGTCCGCGTCCCCTCAGACCCGTTCCTCGGTTCCCTCAGCCCCGACCTCCGCGCGCCCCCTTCCCGGGCGCCGCCGGGCACTGCGACTCTGACCTGCGGCGCTGGCGGCGGCGTGGCGGCCGCTCCGGTGTCCCCGCGGCCGAGCCGAGCGCCCCAGGCGGCGGCTCCGGCTCGGGCTCGGCTCCCAGCGCGGTGGGCCCCGCCTGCCCGCCGCCGAGCCGAGCGGGGCCGGGGGCGGGCGCGGGGCGGAGGCGGGGGCGGCGGCGCGCGCCCGAGGGAGCGGCCGGGGCCGGCGCCGCGCCCGCGCGCACAGTAGGGCCCGGCGCCGGGGCCACCTCGCCGCCCGCGCCCGCGCCGGCTACCTGGCCTCCCCAGCTCCTCGCAGCCACCGCTGGGAGGCGGCCCACAAATGGTCCCGTTGTCACAGAGCAGGGACCCGAAGTCCAGAAAGATGCCCACCGTCTGGTCCCGTCTGCGCCGGGGCCCACCCTCCATCTCTCCGCCAGGCTCGCCCTCGGGCGGTGGTCCCAGAGGTGCTCTCCAAGGAGACTTTGAAAAAAGAAAGGAAAAAAAAATGAATGAAATAATATTGAGGGTCACCTGGATTTTATCCTAGACCCTAACGAAACCGCGTACCCTCGGAGCCCCCCTTTTTGCCTTTGTCATTTACATCGCTATTCGCCAAGGGACAGTTTTAATCATTCAAAGTGTTCCTTAAAATCATGAACAGAATTTCTTAAATTCTTCAGCAGTGTTTCTTACGGGGAGGGACCGGGATTCGTGGAGGGAGGGTGGGGATTCCGGGAGTGAGAATCGCACGTTTTCAAGTTCTCTTTAAATCTTTTTTTTTTTTTTTTTTTAAATTCTGGGTCTGGGTTTCCTTGGGAAGGCATGAGGCAGGGAAGCCCTTGACTTCCAGATGCGTATCAACGTCTTGCTCAGGATGCCTTCCCGCCCTTAGCATCTTCGTTGGTTGGGGATGCACAGTACTTTGTGAGCATATCACTAGGGAGAAAGCTCAGGGCTTGACTCGACAGATTCATGTCCTTCTGCTCCTTCCCTCTGCTCCAAAATAACAAGAGGCAGCGATCTATGGGGACTTGGGAGACCCTTGTATTAACCAAGGAGAGACCCCCCCCCCCCCCGTTTCTTTGCCTGTCATTTAGGCGGGCAGCTTGACAGGGTTCAACACTGTAACCCTCAGGCAGAACGACGCCTTGCATCTTCCTTCTAATTCATTCCAGATTTCTGATCTGCTTTTTAAAATTAGCTTTATTGAGATATAATCTTTCAATTTACATGATATAAACTTAGATACTATACATTTAAAATGCACAATTCAGTGAGTTTTAGCCCATTGACGAATTTGTGTCACCAACACTGTACTCTAATTTTGGAACACTTTCTTCACTCTAAAGAGAAACTTTCTTCTCAGTAAGTCATCCTCGCCAATGCTGGGTAACCACTAACCCACTTTCTTTCTGTCTCTATAGATTTATCTATTCTGGACATTTCATATAAATGGACTCATATAATCATACGAGGTGTGTGTGTGTGTGTGTGTGTGTGTGTGTGTGGTACTGGGGATTAAACCCAGGGGAACTCTACCCTGAGCTACATCCCTGTTTCGTTTTGACTTTTATTATTACTTTATTAATTTTGAGACAGTGTCTCACTAAGTTGACTAAACTAACCTTGAACTTGCAGTCCTCCTGCCTCAGCCTTCCAAGTAGCTAGGTTACAGTTGTGTGCCACCAATAATGAAGTCTTTAGTAACTCTCTCCACTGAGCCTAAGGTTTTCAAGGCTCCTCCATGCTGTAGCTTATGTCACCATTTTGTCACTTTTATGTGGACAAATCATATTTCACTGTGTGCATATGCCACATTGTTTTTGGCCATCTATCCATGTATAGATGATCAGTTTCTACTCTGTGGCTTTTAGAATAATGCTACTATGAACTTTCATTTGCAAGGTTATTTGTGTATAGATTTCATTTCTCTTGGGTGTATACCTCGGGTCAGAATTGCTATAATACATGGGAACTCTGTTTTTGAGGAACTGCCTAGAATCCTCATATGCTGCTAGTGAGAATGTAAATATATGAGCAATACATGAGGATGTTCATCCTTGTTAGTACTCGACACTGTCTTTTTTTACTTGATACCTCATTGAATTGCCTTTCCCTTGTGACTAATCATATTAAGCCCCTTTTCATGTGCTAATTGACCATCTGTATACTTTCTTTGAAGAAAAGCCTATGCAAGTCCTTTGCTCATTTTTAAATTGGGTTGTCTTTTTTGATTGTCTGAGTTGTAAGAGTCATTTATATTCTGTGTACAAGTCCCTTATCATATATATGGTTTGCAAGTACTTTCTCCCATCCTCTCAGTTGTTGTTTTATTTTCTTGATGATGTCATCAGAAGCTCAAAAGTTTTTCATTTGTGATGAAGGCCAATTAATTTTTTTTTAAATTTTGGTGGGATATCAATGACTAATCTAAAGCTATACATTTTACTCCAAAGAGTTTTATTAGCTTAGCTCTTACATATAGGTTTGTGATCCATTTTGACTTAGATTCTGTATGTGATGTAATATAGGGGCCAATCTGCTTTTGGTAGGGAAATTCCCATAATTCATCAACAGTCACTGAGGGGAATTCCAATACAGTAAGGTCACAAATGGTACAAGCTTTAAAGTTGATCTAAATATTTTCTAAAGTCTTCTAAAAGAAAGATTGTGAGATTTTTTTTTAAAAAAAGCAATCTAAACTATCTAAACACGACAAGTTAGCAATATAAAATGAAAGAGTAGCACTATTTTAAACTGTTAAGTCTTGACCCATTAGTGGGTTTTGAAATTATTTTATTGGGTCCTAGCTCATATATTTTTTTTAAAGTCAAGTTAAAAGAACAGACTAGAAAACAGAAACTATCAGAATGCAACTCCTGTATCAAAATGTTGTTTCAGAACTTGTGTGAGTGTGTGTGTGTGTGTGTGTGTGTGTGTGTGTGTTAGTGGGTGGAAGGAAGTGTATCAGGAGTTGGTGTAAAATGTGGGCCACGTTTTTAAAAGTTGGAATGACACTGTATAAACCACAGTTGTAGAATTCTTTCATTCCACAAACATTTATTGAGAGCTTATTTTGTGCCAGGCCCTCTGCTAAGTGCTGGGGATAAAATGATAAACACCACATGGTCTCCACCCTGCAGCAGCCCACATATGGAGTAGGATCCATATGGAATTTCTAGAGACAGAAGATTGGGCCTAATTCCGTTCTCCCCAACCACAAAGATTCCTTCCAAATATTGGTGTTGAGTCTCATGACTTTTTTTTTTTTTTTTTTTAATTAATGCTCAGTGATTTACTTCATTCGAGATTTATAGTCATAGAATTTTTCTTCCAAAGAGTGGAACTTTGTTCCCAGGTCCATAATTACATACTATGTTGATTATATTGTGAAGGAAGTACAGGTCTTGTAATGGGAGGTAACTTGCAACTGAATTGATTTTCATTTGACTTCAACTACATTTAAACTAACCTCACTGTGTAAAACTCTGGTGTTTAAATATTTTTAGGGGAGAAATTAAAAAAAATAATAACAAATTTATTTATTTTTCCAAGAGGTCCTGCAAACCAGGGTATTGGTATTAATAGTGACATTTTGCCATTTTAAAGATTGAGTTAATGAAATAAATGTCCCTTATTTCTAAGTCATCCAATGGAGTTATTCATTTTAGCAGCCGTGCACAATCACGGCTCTGACATGGGCTCCCCCTCTTTATCTGTGACACCATTTATCAATCTCTAGACACTATAAATTCCCAGGAGATTTAGAAGATCTTAATTTAAAATTTAAGAAGTCATAAGCAGTTCAACATGACAGATTAAATGCACAGATACACACACGTGTACACACACACACACACACACACAGAGAATCATCTACTTTTTGAACAGCATGTTCCCACATGTAATTTTTAAATCCAGTTATGAAATTTTACCTGTAACTCCCAATTTGACTTTGAGTTTTACTAAAGGTCCTTTTGAAGTTCTTAAGAACCAAAGCTGAGCTTATAAGACTTTCTTCTAAATTCAGATCGCTTGATTTCTTCTATATACCTCTCTGCTTAATTCAGCATTCTATTTATGTTTTGAGCATTTGCCTAGAAATGAAAGAAAAGATGGAACATTTTAATTAAGGAATCATCAGGTGGGGCTGGGGATGTAGCTCAGTGGTAGAGCTCTTGCCTAGATAGTGGTATCCCATAAGGCCTTGGGTATGAACCCCAGTAAATCTCATCCCGACACATGCACACACAAATCACTATGTAAGAATGGAACATAGCTATGTTTGGCCAAAAATGGAGAATACAGCCAACTTGATACATATATATTTACTTATTAATGCTTCAACTTATAGCTGTCTTTCAAGTAATTTGCAAAAACTGAAAGAGACACAATTTCAAGGCCCTACCCTCAATAATGCTCTTTCCTTCAATATTGAATTAAATCACTCTTTGTTTTTCTTTTACTCCTCTAATTTAAAAAAAAAAAAAACACCTTCTTTTTCTTTTTTCCTGATGGGTGAACTGCCACAAAATTAATAATAACATTTAATTTGGGGAAAATTTCTGTTGGTAATTTCAATAGTTTTAAGTTAGGCTATTTAAGTGTTAAGGTTTTAATGATTTGAAAACATATTTTAAAGATTCAAAAGTAGTTTCTATTTTGGGAAATAAAAAAAGTGAGCTATTTGTCCTGCTCTCTCATTTTTTTCCTCCACTTTTTATGCTAAAAATTGACTATGTAGGGCTGGGATTGTGGCTCAGCAGTAGAGCGCTCGCCTAGCATGGGTGGGACCCAGGTTTGATTCTCAGGACCACATAAAAAAATAAAGGCATTGTGGTGTGTCCATCTACACCTAAAAAATAAATATTTTTTTAAAAATTGACTATGTATCCAACTGACTTCTACTTATCAAAAAGCAAGAAGCAGAACTAGTAAAAGTTAGAAAGAATACCCATAATCACCTTGGATGGCAAATTATAGTACTTTGTTTTTTCCTTTTAAGAATTTTGTTTTAATTAAGTACCAGTATAATGAGATCTTGACCTTTATTTCTATTCAGTGTGACCTTGAGCAGGAGAATCAATCCTAGGCTTAGTTTCCTTCTTTATAAAATGAAACTACAAGGGTGGGGGATATGACTCAGTGTTAGAGTGCTTGGCTAGCATGTGTGAGATGCCAGGTTTGATTCCCAATACTGGGAAAAAAACGTATAAGATGAAACTAATATATTCCCATAATTTCATCAATGAAATAACATAAGAAAATGCCAAGTCAGGCTCCTAGTAAGAACTCGATAAATGTAATTTATTAACTCCATGAAGTATTTAGTATTTTTTCTAATAATTACTTATTGAAATATAGTTTGGATGCTAAACATGTATGTTTGATTTTTTTTTTTTTTTTTGGTACCAGGGATTGAACTCAGAGGCACTTGACCATTGAGCTACATCCCCAGCCCTATTTTGTATTTTATTTAGAGACAGGGTCTCACTGAGTTTCTTAGGGCCTTACTAAGTTGTTGAGGCTGGCTTATGAGCTCGTAATCTTCCTGCCTCAGCCTCCTGAGCCACTAGGATATATATATATATATATATATATATATATATATATATATATATATAAATTTTATTTATTTATTTTTATGTGGTGCTGAGGATTGAACCCAGGGCCTTGCACGTGCAAGTCGAGTGCTCTACCACTGAGCCACAACCCCAGGCCTATATGTTTGCTTTTTGATTACCCATCTATAGAGATATTTTACTATTTTTTATTTCTTTTTCTTTTTCTTTTTTATTTCTTGCATGCAAAAAATCACTAGTTCAATTAATAGACTTTGATTTAACTACAAATTTCTGCATGAGAATGGTTTTCTCAGGACACCTGTGTTAATTTGTAGATCCTGGGCCTTGTCCTATAAAACTAAAATCCCAAACTAAAAAACAAAAAAATATTATGGAACATATTAGACATACATAAAAGTAAACAGAACGGTACCACAAAGCCCCCAGGGACCCCTAAGCCAATTTCAGTTCACGGTCAATCCCATTTCATCTGTATTCTCACCCAAGTCCCTCCCTCCTGTATAATCCTGGAGTCAATTACATATAATGCATTTCATCATAAAACTTCCCAACCGTTTTAAAATGTTGTTCTTAGATCTTTGATTTAAAAGTTGGGAAGAATTGATTTGCTCCGGGAGGTTTTGGGTTTATCTGAAAAGTTTTCTCCACTGAAATTTTTTCCCATGCTTAACATCTGTCATTGGTGAGTTATAAAATGAGTGCATTGCCCAGAGGAGCACCGTGGGTGCCCTCCAGCAGAGCAACCAAGGACATAAACATGTCCGGGCTAAGAAATAGGCAAGGGACCTGAATCTGAGGAAAGGTAGTTAGGGCAATTTCAATTGCTAAAACAAACAAATTAAAACAAAACAAAAAAGCAAAATGTGTACTTGTGCCAAGATGAGACTATAGCAGATTCTGGTCCCCTAAATTTTGGGAGAGTCCAGGACTCATAGATCCCTGAAGGACAGTCACTTTTACCCTCTTTGACCTCATATGTATGCCACACAAGTAAGGACTGTGTGCTTCTATAGGGAAAGAGATTCAGAAGGGACAAATGACAGGCATCCTTCTTCCAAACGCTGCAGAGTTTCCTCTCTTTGGAAAACCTTCTGGAACATAACACAGGCAGGTAATCCTGGTCCTTGGTGCTCCTGCCTTGAATGCAGCCTCTATTTTAGTACAGACTGCTGTTAAAGTGTCTGTCTCCTTGGGCATAAGTACTCTAACAGCAGAAGCCACACTTGATTACATTTTTTACGCCCTAACTTACTACAAACGACAATACCTGAAACCAAGTAACCTGATAATTGATAAAAGATGCTGAGTGTTTTTCTTGTAATGCAAATTTATGTGACCACATCAAGAATCTTACATCACTGCCCTTCATTTTTCTCTTAACAGCTATTTTCTTTGGGGGGCTGAGTACTGTACACACTCTAGGGCCAGTCGTTCTATGACTGAGCTACATCCCAGCAAATTTTATTTTCTTTGGAATTGGGAACTGAACCCAGGGGCACTCTATCACTGAGCTACATGCCCAGTCATTTTAACTTTTTTATTTTGAGACAGGGTCTTACGAACTTGCTGAGGCTGGCCTCAAACTTGTGATCCTCCTGCTTTAGCCTCCCAAATCACTGAGATTATGCATGTGCACCACTATGCCCAGTTTACATCTACAAAATTAATCAGGCTCATAAAATTCCCAGGCTCGGCTAATGATTTGGGGGCCTAATTTAGGTAGCCACCCATCTTTCTATTTTTAGAAAAATAATTTTGTTTTGAACATTTGGACCTAGGTGTCCACTATCTTAACAAGGCTATGATACATAATTTCAGTTTTGAGCAACTCCAGACCAGGAAGGAGGAGAGGAAGGCTCACGATCTGGGCTTCCTAATGGAATGATTTCAGATATGCTGTTTCACGGGGATTTGTCAGGAATAGAATTTCCCTATCCCCTTTCATAGGAGAAATTTTTCAGGGATCTAACTTTTTCTCCCCAATAGTACTGGGGATTGAACCCAGGGCCTCCGCAAGTGGGCTACCACCAAGCTACATCCGCATCCCACCTTGTTGGGCTGGAATATTTCTGACTTGTCTAAAAGCAAAGGATGGGAGCCAAGCAGCTAGCATACCTCTTGCTTCTGTGACCATCACCGTGGATTTCTTTTCAGTTTTCAGGGTGTCACCTAAAGGGATATTTTTTCATACATCTAAGACATAAAATTTGGAGCCCCTTTCTGGGCAGGGATGCTTTGCCAGGGAGCACAACTCCCTTTTGCGTTTTTGACTAGATTTACAATGTTAGGGTGGCTGGTCTGTTGTCATGAATTGCATTTATGTGTTTAGAAACCTTCCTACGGTAGTGGGAGGAGATGAGGGAAGGAGGTGGGGAGTTGTGAATAGTTTCCTGAAGAGTAATGCTCTGTTTATTGACAAAACATTCCGCACCATCTCCTCTTACCACCCTAAAGTGGATATTTTTTTTTTCTTTCCCTAATGTATTTTTCTGGTCTTAATCTCCTATAACATCCAATGATTCTCTCGATAAAATTACAGTAAGTCAATTTCCTTCAGATGAACGAGTGTGCACCTTTTCTTATCATGCAGAATTAAAAACAAACAACTATTCCTACAAGTTCCTAAAAGTTGACCCTTGCAAGCATAGAGCTTTAAAAGGCTGAATTTAGTTGATCTTTTAAACTCTTTTACCAAATGGAATTGCAATGGCCTAGGTGACTGCATAATTTATTAATGATGGAAAGCAAATTATCACCCTGAAGGGCATTGTTCAGTCTATAAAACATACCTCTTGCTGGGTACGGTGGCATATGCTTATAATCCCAGCAGTCTGGGAGGCTGAGGCAGGAGGATTGCAAGTTTGAGGCCAGCCCTAGTAACTTAAAAGACCCTCAGCAACTTAATGAGAACCTGTCTCAATAAATAAATAAAATAGGGCTGAAACCAAGTTTCAGTGGCAGAGCACTCGCCTAGCACATATGAGGCCCTGGTTCGATCCTCAGCACCACATAAAAAAATAAATAAATAAAATAAAGATATCGTGTCCAGCTACAACTAAAAAATAAATATTAAAATAAATAAATAAATCAAAGAGCTGGGGATGTAGCTCAGTGGTAATGTACCCTGGAGTTCAATCCTGGGTACCAAAATCTGTTCCCCGCCTCCACTAAACAACAACAACAAAAACTATATATCTTATTGTGATTTTTCAGGAACATAATCCTTGAGTGTCTCCAGATATTTCTAAAAAAATAATTTTAAAACCTACCTATGATGTAGAATACTTAAAGGAGGCAATATGTAAAACAAACATTTGTAAGCCATAAAAATCAAGAGAAATTTAATATATGTGTAACTCAAGGCAATACAACTAAACAATTGAATTTAAGGGGAAAAATAGAAACAAATAAGAAAAAGAAATTAAAGCTTCAGCCTTAAGGACTCTTTTCTTTAAAAAAAAAAGTATCTTTAAAATTACATAAGTAATATAATCTTCTCATCAAAGATCAAACCACTTGTATACGGATGTTCATTCATAGCAACATTATTGATAATAGCCAAAACTCAAAAACAATCCAGATGTCTATTAACTGGTGAATAGCTAAACAAAAAGAGGTCTGTCTACACAGTGGAATATTATTCAGCCATAAAAAGGAATGAAGAAGAGATTTGGGATCATAGCTCAGTAAGCCTAGCATGAGCAAGGCCCTGCACTGTAGAGAGAGAGAGGCAGTGAAAGAGAAAGAAAAGAACAAACTCCTGACATATGCTATAACACAATGATCTTGAAAAACATCTAGCCAGGTGCTAGGTCATACAACCCCAGCTACTCGGTAGGCTGAGGCAGGAGGATCATAAATAGAAGGCCAGCCTGGGAAACTTAATGAGACCTCACCTCAAGATAAAAAGAACAGGGCTGAGGATGTAGCTCAGTGGTAGAGTGCTTTGCTGAGTATGCACAAGGACCTGGGTTCAATCCTCAATAATGAAAATAAAAATTATGCTATGTGAGAGAAACCAGACACAAAAACCCAAAACTGCATGATTTTTTGTTTTTTACATGAAATGACTAGAATAAGCAAATCCACAGAGACGGAACATAGATCAGCGGGTGTCAGGAGCTAAGGCAAGAGAAAATAGGGAATGACTAAAAATGGGTAGAAAGTTTCTTTTGGGGGTGATGCATGTTCTGGAATTAGACAGTGATGATAGCTACAAGATTTTGTTAAATGGAGTAAAACTTGTTGACCTTGACAAGGGTAACTTTATGGTATGTGAATTGTATACCAATAAAAAAAAATCTTAAAAAAATGTTGAGAAAGAAAAAAGATTATTTCTAATTTCCCCTTACTGAATAGGAACTAGCATTTTTTTTTTTTAATTTTTCACCCACCTACCGTGTTCTGTCATTGTTATTCCCGGAGCTTCAGCATATAAGGCAGGTTGTAACGGCACAAAAAGAGCCATAGAGTGATGGAAGAAGGGGTACCTTTTCTAATTCACACTAACAGGCCCTAGCTGTAGCTTTGATCATTTTAATGGACTTCGGAGTTGGGGGGTTGGTAAATAAATATCCTTCGAGTCTACAACCTTGCATTAGAAGTCAATCCTTCATTTTACTCTCACATGATTTACTATAATCGATTATTTTCCAGAAAGGCCCTCTTTCAGCCACTCGGGTTGAAAATGATCCAGTTAATCTTGAAAAGCACATTTCTATCTTAGGTGTGTGTTGTACAGTTCCTTTGTGTCTGCCTTTCTTAGTTTAAAAAGAACCCAATACATTGTTTGACTTCACACTATGATCCTCTAAGACAGTTTTTATGTTTTGTATCAATAAAATGTTACCATTACTAACGGGATTTCCTGGTAGTTACTTGTTCTAACAATGCAACTTTTCTGATAGCATTCTTGTGTAGATTTCAAAAGAGCTCAAATAATAGTATTTTCTACACTTAATTGAACCCATGACTCAGCATACATTTATTGAATTACTATTATGTTAAAAATAATACTCCACTCCAGATGAGAAAAACTTTGCAGATTCTAATACTTTACATATAAAGTGCTTTGTGTGCCTGGCACGTGGTAGGCACTTCATAAATGTTTGTAAGTGAATCAAGTGACTGGAGACCCATCTCATTTATCTGTGATGCCTAAAGATTAGACAATAGCTAATAACCGTAGAATGTAAGAGTTCTTTCATTTAGCTAATATTCTAGAAGGAAAAAAAAATCAAAGTGATATAATTTGAACTACTAAGATAAATCTAACAATTCTGGAAAAGTAACATCTATTAATTTTAAGTATTAATTATTTGTATTATTTAAATTAATTATTTGTATTATTTGTATTATTTTGCCTGATTATGAAAGAAGTATTAACCCTTGAAGATTCACTTTTTTAAAATATATTTTTTAGTTGTAGATGGACTCAATACCTTGATTTTATTTATTTATTTTTATGTGGTACTGAGGATTGAACCCAGGGCTTCACATATGCTAGGCGAGTGTTCTACCACTGAGCCACAACCCCAGTCCTAATGATTCACTTTCAAGATCACTGAAAAAAATGTTCCCATTTAAAAATCAACGATAGATGGTTCCAAAATCTGGCTGCAATAGCAAATTCTGGGCACTTTATTTTTGTTTTAGGTGTTGGATTCTAATCCTAGAAAGGTGGAATCCAGGATTCCTGGATTCATTAAAACCACTTGGTTGACATTGAAGAATCATCCTTGGTGATACTACAAATTTTAGCTACACAAATTATTCATTAACAAATTTTTTTCATATAAAAAATTGAAAGATTTTAAGTCAAGTCAAATTCTCTTCATTCCCTTTTTTAGGTTCTTTTGCTCTTTCCTTTGACTTACTGTTGTCAAGCATATTAAAATTTGAGAATCATTTGCTGGGATGGAAAGGTCATAAGTGGTAAACTAAAAAAAATTTTAGAGTGCAAAATCTGAATGTTACTCTTTATTGTGTGACTGATAAAGTCCAAGTCCCCAATCAAAACAGAGAATCGCCTTTTCAAGTATTTGAGAGCCAGCATTTCAGATGCTATCTTACCGAAAGAATCTTTTCCTTGTCACGAAAAAAGAAAGTTGAATTCTTGATTATTCTCAGTAAGAAATGCGAGCAATGGAAATAGTAAACATACTCAGTATGTGAGGGAAACAGTTGGTATTCAGTAAACAGCAAGTAATTTATTGACTTGGCAAGGCTCCCTTGGATGCTAGTATATAGTTAACTCTTAATTATCTAGAAACAGATTTACTATTCAGTGAATGGTTTGGAATGTGATTGAGCCACTTCTCCGTCAGTCATCTTGCTAAATTCCAGGTTCACGGTAGTATGACGGAGACGGTCAAGGAGAGTTGGGTTCATGGTGGACCAGGTAGAGGTTTGCTTTTTTATTTTTTTGGTACCAGGGATGGAACTCAGAGGCACTTGGCCACTGAGCCCCATCCCCAGCCCTATTTTGTATTTTATTTAGAGACAGGGTCTTGCTGAGTTGCTTAGTGCCTCACCTTTGCTGAGGCTAGTTTTGAACTCGAGATCCTCCTGCCTCAGCCTCCTGAGCCTCTAGGATTACAGTTGTGCACCTGGCACCGGGAGAGGTTCGCTTTTAAATCCTGATGGAGCACCTCTCCTTTGCCCTGCACTATGATAGGATGAAGTCCCAAATACCTGCTTTTAGGGAGCTCACAATCCAGTGCAGGAGGCAGACAAGCTTAATAAGATAGTTTGGGGGAAGGGTCAGGCTGGGGTGTGGCTGGGTGGTAGAGGGTATGCTTAGCATGTCCGAGGCCCTGGGTTCCATCCACAGCACACACCAATAGAAAATAACAAATAAGTGGCAATGATTAAATCTAAATATTATGTAAAAAAAATTAGAGCACAAAGCCAAGAGTGCTATGAATTTAGCGTCACATAGTGTGTCATGAGGGGAGAAATCTCACTCAGGTTGGGAAGGGATGATTACTGGGAATCCTTCCCCAAGAAGCAATACTTGAACTTCAGTTTGAAGAACGAATAGAATGTAGCCATATAAGATCACTCAGAAGGTAGAACCCAAAGGCTTTTTTTTTTTTTTTAATTATTTGCATTAAAGAGCATGAGTCTAAGCTGACTCCAGGTTTCTGATTGGAACAATTAACAGGATCAATTTGAGACCCTGAGTTTTCCATGTTTGAAAGGGACGGCCAAGTGAGGACATCCATAGGCATTTGCTGGTACACCCCTGTCACTTTGGAAAGGGGCCTGTGATGGGAACACATCTGTGGAATTGTCACTGTATACTCAGCAGTGGAAGCCACTGATGGGAAGGATATGGCCGGGACAGGAAGACGACAGAGGAGGCTGGGAAGGCATCCTTAGGGAAACTGGGCTTTTCCAGGGTAGATGGAATCTGAGAAGGAGACACCACAGAGGAAGAGAAAAGAAAAATGACAATGGCCTGGAAGAATGGAAATCAAAAGAACAAAGTAGATAGCACAGATGGCACAGAGAGACCAAATAAGATAGGTTGGTAACTGGGAAGGCTGAGACGGAGGCAGTCAGCAATGTTTATTGAGCATCTACTACACATGTGCCGGGCACTGTATTTAATCTTGACGATAGTTCTTAGGGGTCAGACATTGTTATCATCACCCTCATATTACAGATGGGTAAACCAAGGTTCAGGGAGTCCTTGACCAGAGCCATACAACTAGTTTGCAATAGATCTGAGATTGCAACTGGATTCTACCTAACATTTGAGTCCTGCTCTTAGCCTTTTATGGTGAGAAAACGCAGATAATGAATGTCACTTGTTCTTTAGAGACTCTTGGCAGTGGAGTAAAGGTAGTAGATTTTGCAAAGGGGACACAAATTCCAAACAAGGCGTTCTTTTTGCTTTTGTCTCTGTATTGGAGACAGAAGTGGTTTGCATATGATCATAAACAAAGAGAAAAGAGCCAATGAAGACAGAGAAAGAGAAATCTCAAGAAAGAAGGGAAGGGATGGGTCTGGGAGTGTTGCTCAGGAGTAAAAGGGCCCTGAGTTCAATCCCCAGCACAGAAAAAAAAAAAAAAAAACAGTGATCAGATTAGATCTGTGGAGGAGTTGGGGGGCTGCCAGTTTGAAGACAAGAGGGTATTTGGCAGTGTCTGAGTTCGTTTTCATGAAAGAAATCACCTGCCATCAATGTTCATCCATTCTCTCCTCACTTTGGAATTCATTAATCTAATGAATTTAATTTATAGGGAAACAGGCTGAATTTCTTGTCTAACTACCATTTAGGACTGTATTTGCCACAGGTCTATCTAGATTCAAGGCCAATGGTAAGCCCAGGACCAGGCTCTATGCATGTTTTCCCTTCCTGTTCACACTATAAAATCAAATTATTTCTTTCTTTCTATTCATGGGTGCCCTCGAAGTAGTGCCCAGGGCTCTTGGTTTTGCAAGAGGAAAAAAAAAAATTAGTGTCCACTATTAAACTAAGCTTCTAGTAATTATTCCAGAAAAAGAATTTTTTTTTTTTTTTTTTGGTGATCATTTCATCATAAGGACTTCTAATGAAATCCATCCCCAGAGCTCTTGGTAGATAGATAATGGTTTTGCTGTTCTGATGGTGTAGTGGCTTCTCAATTCCACTCCAGGTCATTATGTTCAAGGGAGACAGACTTAGGGGCCACTCTGTCCCTCACCAAAGCACAGGAAAAATGCAAATTACAGTGCATGTATCCTCTCTAGGAACTTTCAAATTTCTGAGAGGCAGTAAAAGGGTGACAAAAATGACTAGAGGGGTTGGGGATGAGGCTCAGTAGTAGAGCACTTGCCTAGCATGTGAGAGGTTGAGTTTGATTCCCTGTACCACAGAAGGAGATAAGACAGAAAAACACAGATGTCTGAGAAGTGC
The DNA here is from genome assembly GCF_048772815.1 of Callospermophilus lateralis. Taxonomy (NCBI): domain Eukaryota; kingdom Metazoa; phylum Chordata; class Mammalia; order Rodentia; family Sciuridae; genus Callospermophilus; species Callospermophilus lateralis. Next base: position 4,607,016 of record NC_135324.1, read on the forward strand.
AGGACCAATGTAAAGGATAATACTGCATCGGGATATCTGAATTTCTTCCATTTAAAAATAATTCTCTCAGGCCAGGCGCGGTGGTGCACACGTGTAATCCCAGCGGCTGGGGAGGCTGAGACAGGAGGATCTCGAGTTCAAAGCCAGCCTCAGCAACAGGGAGGCCCTAAGCAACTCAGTGAGACCCTGTCTCTAAATAAAATACAAAATAGGGCTGGGGATGGGGCTCAGTGGTTGAGGGCCCCTGAGTTCAATTCCCAGTACCCCCCACCAAATACATATATATGTGTATATATATTTCTACCAGTAAATGCATTGAATCTGTTCTTGTTGAAAAGAATCCAGAAATCCCTAGAATAGATTGTTAATGTTCTCCCTTGCCAACCCCCACTTCCACTTCCCTTCTCCGTTTGAGGCATTGCTTGCTAGTGTCTTTTCTATACATTTCCATAAACATGGAAAGAAGTGTATGTACTTCTAAACATATACAGGTTAGCATTCACACTTTGCATCATTGTTTAGCATAAATTAGTTGAAATGTATTGTCCTTTGAGTTTTTCACTTGAGGTCTTTTTTCATGTCAGAACATAGAGATCTATTCTTGTGTGTGTGTGTGTGTGTGTGTGTGTGTGTGTTTTAGCGGGGATTGAACCCATGGCCTTGTGTATGTTCAGCGAGTGCTCTCTCACTGAGCTACATCCCCAGCCCACCTAGATCTATCCTTTTCAAAGTCCGTTGTAGTATATTTTCTTAGTTTTAAAGTTAATTAATTTATTTTCAAGATAGGGCCTCACTAAGTTGGTAAAGCTAGCCTGGAACTTGGGATTCTCCTGCCTCAGCCTCAAGAAGTTGGGACAACAGACATGCACCGCGGCTCCTTCTTATATTGTTTTGAATGATACATAATAATACATAATAGTGGTACATAATAATACATGATATTTGTGGGGTGGAGTGTGATCATGCAAAACATGTATACAATGTGTAATGATCAATCAGGGAACTAGCATTTCTACCTCCTTGAATTATTTATCATTCATTTGTGCTAAGAGGCTTCAAACTCCTCTCTAGTTATTTATAAACTATTTGGTAGGGACTGTGGGTAGAACTCAGTGGTAGAGGGTATGTTTAGCATGCACCAGACCCTGAGTTCAATCTCTAGCACCAAATAAGTAAATAAATTAAAGCAAGCAAAATGTATAGAATACATTGTTCTAAATTGTAGTCACCCTACTATGCTTAGGTTGCCAGAATTTATTCCTCCTGTCTGACTGCAGTTTGGTAACCGTAACCCAAACCTCTCAGGCCCACGTCCCATTCCTAGCCTCTAGCTATCATTATGCTGTTTTCTTCTTTTTAAATATTTTAGTTCTAGATGGACATAATATCTTTATTTATTTATTTTTATGTGGTGCTGAGGATCTCGAACCCAGTACTTCACATGAGCAAGGCAAGTGCTCTACCACTGAGCCCCAGCCCCAGCCCCTGCTGACTTCTTATGAGATCAACTTTTTCAACTTCCACATGAATGAGAATATATGGTATTTGTCTTTCTGTACTCAGCGTTCCAGAACTACAGAATAAATTTTAGAATGTATCCTGCATGAGAGAATGAAAAATAATTAAGTTCTAAAACTCTTGGTTGAAAACACTAACGATTTTATTAAATGATTCCCACATTTAATTGCTTGTTTGGGAAGACTAAGCCTCATAGAAATTTTTCTCTTAGTCTAAAAACATAGATTTAAGGCATTATTTTGATCTATGGAATGTCCTTACATAAATGATTTTGCTTAAAACCAAGCATTCTTTTAAAAATTTTTTTATAACTTGATTTTATTTATTTACTTTTTACGTGGTGCTGAGGATTGAACCCCGTGCCTCACCCATGCCAGGTAAGCGCTCTACCACTGAGCTACATACAGCCCCAGCCTCCAAACCAGCATTCTTAAAAGGAATATTTAAGTAGAAAATACTGGAATTCGACCTAATAAGCATATGTAACTGAATGTCATGGATCTCACCAGGTAGAAATAGGATGAAATAAGAGAAAAAAATTTTAAATATCTCAGAATAATGGAAATTCTTGTGGTACCCAAGGACAATAGGAATTCTTTTGGTGGTGGGGTTGTAGTTCAGTGGTAGAGTGCTTGCCTAACACGTGTGAGGCCTTGGGCTCAATCCTCAGCACCACATAAAAGTAAATAAATAAAATAAAGGTGTTGTGTCCATCTACAACTACAAAAAACTATTTTAAAAAAATAGGAATTCTTGGGGGCGGGGGTGGTAGCTCAGTGGTAGAGCACTCCCCTGAAACGGGAGAGGCATTGGGTTTGATCCTTAGCACCACATAAAGATAAGTAAATAAAGGTATTGTGTCCATCTACAACTAAAAATATTTTTTTAAAAAATAAAAGGAGTTCTTGGGCTGGGATTGTAGCTCAGTGGCAAAGCGCTTGCCTCTCACATGTAAGGCACTGGGTTCGATCCTCAGCACCACATAAAAATAAATAAACAAAAAAATAAAGATAGTGTGTCCATCCATAACTAAAAAATTAAAAATAAATAAATAAAACAAATAAAAGGAGTTCCTTTTCAAAATTTCAACTCCTTTCTCATTATTGTTAAAACTAATACCTAAAATCTTTTAAAAAACCAAAACACTATCTACTTATGTATAAAGATATATTCATATATACATATGCCTATAAAATGCTTGGAAAAATAAGTTTATGGGTTAACAGATTATCTTTGGGTGGTGGTGTATATTCAGGGTGATTCTGGCTTTTTGGGAATTTTCCAACTTTAAAAATAATGAATATATATTAGTTTTCTTAATCAGAACAAAATTGAACTAATAAAAATGAATGAATAAAAGTGATGCAGTGACTATCTCTTGATTTGAGGACAGAAACTGTGCTTCTTTATCTTTACATTTCTTTATCTTTTACTTAAATAGCTGCCAAGACATATTTTTAAGATATATAAGAACAAAAAAAATAGTCTGAGGCTATAATTCAGTGGTAGAGCACTTGCCTAGCTTGCACAAGGCTCTAGGTTCCATTTCCGGTATTGCAAAAAGAAAGAAAAAAAATTGCTTTGACCATTAAGTGTAATGCATATAATTATAACCTTAGGGGGAAAAAGCCTTAAAATAGACTTGTAACATATAAATAACACAAAATCTAAAGCAATTCATTCTAGTAGACTTGAGCCAGCACACAAAATACACATTTGTTCATTAATAGGTACAGTCTCTTTTGTTAAATCATTTGGCCTTTTTAAATTTATAACTTAGCAAAATGTAGAGTTTCAAAAAAGCTTATTCTTGTTGTTTTCAAAAAAGAGAGAGAGAGAGAGAGAGAGAGAGAGAGAGAGCAAGAGAAGGGAAAGGGGAGAGGAAGTTGTGCTCAGTGGGAAAATTGCAACATGCAATTTGTAAGTAGTTTTTGCTTTAGATATTTTTTTTTTTCAACGACTTCTCTTACATAAGAGCTCTGTAATATCTCCATAGGGAGAAATAACATGGGGCTCCATTATGTCTTTAATTTTTCCTCCAGATAGTGTTTACAAATCAACATGAAGGGGTGACTCCATATTTCAAGTTATTAGCCAACGTTAGTGTCCATTTGCCATTAAGGACAATTGGTAATTTTAACAATCAATGAGAGTTTATTTTAGGAGAAAAGTTACTGAATTTTGCAGGAAATAACCTTTTTGTTCCAAAACAGCTGTCATTGAACACCATTATATCTACAACAATTAAAATGATCTTTGGTGACTTTTAGCATCTGGCATTGCTCCATTATTGTTCAGTTAAATATTTTTCAAGTTTGCTAGGACTTTTGCCCACTGTGTGCTTACGGCTCTTTGTCAGTATGTGTCTTAGAATTCACCTTTGTGACATTACTTTTTTTTTTTTTTTGTATTGTGGGAGAGTGTGTTAATTTCTGTAGCAAGTTGCCTGAGAAATTAAGTCATGTTTATCAGGAAATTATAATATATGTATATATATATATATATAATATATACATATTACATACACACACACAAATGACTTACAAAAGTATGATCACAATTTATTCCATTATATTCAGCAACAAATATCTCCTTCTCTTTGTTTCTAGAGCCTTGCAAAAAGAAAAGAAAAAAAAGAAAAGAAAAGAAATTCCCAGTTTAAAGAATTAGTTCATGTGCAGTGGATAGATATAGAGCAAAGGGCAATGTGGGTTGTCATTTTGATAAATATGATTGAAAACTAGGAAGAAAATGTGCAGATGAAAGTCATCCAGACCATTAGTTCAGGATACAGACTGTTAAATACAAAACCAAAGAAAAACAAAAATACGCTATTTTGCACCCCAGTAGAAGTCATAAACATGTTAGTTCCACATCCATTGAAAATAAGTAGTCAGCCTTAGAAAAAAATGAACAAATCTGCCATCCTGTAATGCCTCCCCTAATTTAAAACATCAAGAATATGTTTATTTATTTAATTGCAAGAGAAAGTAAATGCTTCACTACTGAACTGATAATTAGGCACTGAAATAGAATAGCTTAGGAAGCTATTATATCTTACATCATATGATAAGAGGAAATACTATTATAACACCGTAGGCCTTGGTCACTATTATTTGATTACTACATTTAGAGGGAAGGAATTGATTTGCTATGATTTTTTAAAAATATTGACAACAGTGATTTGTGTTCTTTTTTTTTTGATACACTTTTTTTTAGTTGTCGATAGATTTTTATTTTATTCATATGTGGTGCTGAGGCTCAAACCCATTGCCTTACACATGATAGACAAGTGCTGAGCCCAGCCCCAGCCCTTATCATGGTTTTATGAAAATGAAAAAGGTATTCAGAAAATATTTAAGAATTATTACTCATTATTTAAACCTGCCAAAGAACATTTTTTGGATACCCTAATAATTTTCTGAACACTTTCAAGCCATCGTTTGTCTTTTAGATAATTAAAAAGAAAATACTGGAAAGAATATTTTTATTCCTGAATGTGCTCCCCACCCCAACTAATTTCATATATTCAAATCCTGGACTGTTTTCTAGGAAAAATAGTAATAAAGATTTTTTTTTCTCCTTCCCGAAGCAGTTCAAAAGGCAGGGTGTACAAAATATTACTTAAAAAGCAGAATAAAAACTAACTTTCATATTGACTAAAAACTAAATGTTGACTAAAAACTTGAGGACAAATACTAATTATTGTTAAAAGATCTTAGCATTTGGGGGCAGACTACTTAACATCATTTCTTGATGTTTTCTGAAATTTCCAGAAATTCAGGTTTTGCTTCTATAATTAGCAAACCGGTAAATGTCAACCCTGGGGAAGAAAAACCTATGGGTCATGAAAATGTAAATAAAATATGCAGAACCCTGAACTGTTTCAAAATAATTACAACAAAAAACAAAAAAACAATGACCTACTTTTGTAAAACAACCCAGGCCTCCAAAGCAAGCTCTTCCTCTCATTTGTGGAACATAAAGTGTATTTTGGATCAAAACGTGGAACATTCTAGACAATGTGAAATCTAGAAAGGATCTGCACCTGTATCCCGACGCAGCGCCAAAAAAAAAAAAAAAAAAAAAAGTACATGTAGCTACTGAATAAATATTCATCCTAAGTTAGGAAAAAGAATTGAAGTTTACTTTTCTACATTTTACCGTGTGCCAAAGTGAAAGTTTTGTTCTTGGCACATATCGAAAAGATTATTAATAAGGTATTTTTTTTTTCCCAGAGTTTTATTACACTGAGCAGTTTTGGGTGGAAGAGGAAGCACTTCAGGGTACAACTGACAGCTGAAACTGAAAATTTGATGATTTTTGATTTTTAACTGAAGCTAGTTACTTTGTGACATTTGAGAATGACTTGATTATTTTCCTTGAAACGATTGCTTGTTCCAGAGAACATTGTGTATTGGAAGATTTGTTTACCTAAATTGATGCTTTGGGTGGGGATGAATTTAGCCTGAGCAGAAATTTTCTGTAAGAAGAGTAATATTTACATAATGGCAATTGCAATTGTTAAAAATAAAAAAGGGTTGACTTTTTCATAGGAAACATGACGCAATATTCAAAGAAAGCTACCAAATCAGAGTTGCAGGCAGATGAGGCAAGAGACATTTGGTATAAGTAATAAAAGAATCAAATAATGACTAATGAGTTTTCCAGCAAAAGTAGATAATATGGGGAATGAATGATGAATGTGACTTTAAAGAAATAGTCAGAAGTGGTAAAAGAATTCTGACAGGGGAGATGAAGCAGCATGAGATAAATAGGGAAGTTGAGAAAATGGGATAAGTGACCAGACATGTGACTTGGTCATTATTTTTATTATCTTTGCAGAAACCAGACGAATGAGGAAAAAAGTTGGAAGAGAAGAAAACTTAAAAATTTGCTCTCTAGATAAGATATTTTAACCTATATTTCTTCCTTGTTTGCCACTGTGTGTGTGTGTGTGTGTGTGTGAGTGTATGAGTGTGTGTGTGTGTGTGTGTGTGTGTGTGTGTGTGTGGTTTTTTTGGGGGGTAAAGAGGGCAGGGATATATTTCATGGTAGAAAAATCCACCAAAGATCCTACAACTTACAAAAAACTTGAAAAGCAAAGTAAGTGTGTAAAACTGGTTTTATCCATATGAATGGAGACCAAACATGTGCCTTAGCTTTCTTTTTAAATAATTATATATTATTTTGGCTGGACACAGTGGCCCATGCCTGCAATCCTAACAACTGGGGAGGCTAAGGTAGGAGGATTGTGAGTCCAAGGCCAGCCTCAGCAGCTTAGTAAGACCCTCAGCAACTTAGTGAGTCTATGTCTCAAAATTAAAATAAATAAATAAATAAAGGGCTGGGAATGTAGCCTTTGTTACTGATTGTTACCCTCAGTAACAATCCCCAGTATGGCTATATATATATATATATATTTTTTTTTTAAATTATATATGTATTTATGGGATACCATGTGGTAACTCCATACATGTATATAATGGGTCATAATCAAATCAGGTTAGTTAGCATTTTCATCTCTTTAAACATTTTTTAAAAATTTTGATTAACACATAATAACTGTATGTGTGCACTTTAAATTTCAATAGAAGCTTTTAAATTTTCTTTAAAATTTGACCCTTCTGCAACACTCTTGGTTTTGCAATGATCTTAGCCAACACTTAAGAAACTTACATTGCTGCAGCCAATTCCAGTCTAGGAAAATTGTCTCTATTTCTTTCTTCCTTAAATATTTTTTTTAATCCTCCAGTTTTGACGTGTATCAGAATCTGAAATTGCTCTTGAATATACTCTCTCCTACTTAAGTATTTGATAACACAATCCATTATTTGGTCCTATGTAATATATAATAAGATTATTTATATCTACATATATCAAAGGATCTTGCTGGATAATAGATAACACTGAACCGTTCAGAAAAAGGTCCCTATTCTCAGTGTACACCATGTTCTTTTCGAAAAAGAAAAATAAAAGTATGCAAAGGTTCTGACAATCTCTACAGTGATATCAAAAATACTTGTTCCTTTCTAATTTGGAAAACATGAACGTTAGCCATTATTTGTTTCTTAGTAATTTTCCACACGCCAATCATCCATCTTGGAACTCCTGTTCAGCCTGAGACCAATCCTGTCTAGTGGTGTATGACTTTTCCCATGTGACCCTTTAAATAAATTCTAAGATGTTTCCCATAATTAATTAATCTCAGAAATCAAGATGAAACATGTCACCAGGGTCGTATTTAAAGCCAAGACATTTATTGGCTATTTTCCAGGATTCTTTCTAAATTAAACAACTCCAAATACGATTCTCACCATTCTTACTTCTTCACATGAGTCTCTTTTTTTTCCCTTGGGAGAACCAGGGTACATGGAAGAGTTCTGATGTATACACACCTGAGCCGGGACCACATTTATGTTTTATTTCAAGTAATATACAAGGAAAAGTTTCTTTTAAAATGTCTATGATCGTGTGTTTTAAAAAAAGATACGTGAAATAGAAATGATCTCCCCATCCTCAATAGTATATAAAGTACTATCATTTTTCTTTTTGTGGGGAGGGGGCAGCAGCGATGGGGCTCAGGATTGAATCCAGGGCCTGGAGCGTGCCAAGCCTAGCACTTGACCACTGAGCTATATGCCCAGCCTCTTGTTTTTCATTTCTTCAATGATCCAAAATATAACAGCTCAAATCCTTTTCTCAAAGTCCAACTCTTGAGGCCTGGTAACAATTTAACGTTACCACTAAATCTTTATGATTTACAGATGCATTACTTGAATTATACTTTATCTTTAGTGAGTCAGCTTTTTCTTAACCTTTGCCACTCACAGGTTCAAGGATACTGGAAAGAAGGCTGAACTGAGCCAGGGTCAAATGTGTAGGGTGGAATCACAGTGTGTGTGTGTGTGTGTGTGTGTGTGTGTACAGGCGAGAGACAGAGACAGAAATCTATTAATACCCAAGACAGACTCAAGACGGCCATTATTTTGCAAAGTCTCTTGTTGAGTTAGATAAACAATTGCATATAACTAAAGCAAAAGCTGGGCACTTTCTCTCTCCTCCCTTCCTTTGTTCTTCCTCTCTGGCTCCTTCCCTTCCTTCCTTTCTAGTAAATAGTCTCATCTTAGCCTAAAGCAAAGGATTCTTTTGCAGCAGGATGGGGAAGGTAACTTACATTCAATGCTCAGTTTCATTTCATCCAGTGTTTGAATGACATTGATGTGGCTCCTGGGATCAGTGCATCCCAGACATCCCTATTATGCTACTCTGGTTTCCAGTCAAGACCATAGTCCCTGTTCAGCAGTTTACCTGGGAGCCGACTGTGCCTACCTTCCAGAATATTCTCTCACCCTTCCGTTCCCTCTTCTTTTGTTCACATCTGTATTTGTCTCTATCTGTCTCTTTCCTAGTGATGGTGGAGATTGCACCTAGGGCCTTGTGCATGCGAAGCACGGGTTCCACCACCGAGCTACACCCCCAGCCCACATCCCCAGCTCGTGTCTCTCTGTCTGCGGGCCTCCCTTCATCTCTTACATTTTCTGATTCTCCTTCATTTGAACTTTGTTTTCCCCTCAAAACCTCTCAATCACTATATAAAACATTTTCATTCTTGCATTTAAATGGGTAAGCTGGTGATCTGAAAAATTTGTATCTTGCTAAAGATGTAAGGGTTTTAACTTGTAATTTTCTTTTTCTATGAGTCAGGAGACCTCTGATAGAAAGCAGGTATTCTCATTGCAGCTTACAGAATTACCATTTCGAAAATCAATTGGGATATTCAGAAGGGTTTCTGTTATTTTTTTGAAGTTTCTCATGATTATTTTAAAAAGAAAATATCATAAATATGAAAATGTATAATTATCCTTAATTGCAATTGCCAGATTTAGCAAATGGAAATATGGATGGTTGGTTACATTTGAATTTCAGATAAACAGTGAATAACGAACAGTTTAGTGTAAGTATGTCCCATACTGTATTTGAGACATATGTGTAGTAAAACGTATGCATGATCTTAAATTCAAATTTAACTGGCCACTCTGTATTTTGTGATTAACTACATATAATATTTGTGTGTATATATGTGATATTGTGAACTGGGTGTTTTAAACTTGGGAACTAACTGTATTAACGGTTTCCTTGCTGCCTTGCTTCCTGGGTATAGTTTCCTGTTGACATTTTAATGCTTCTGGAGATGGTCATCAGAGAAGGGTTAGGGAAAGTGCAAAAACTATAATTCAAATTAATTTATATTGCTGTTTGCTACTCCTGGCATGAAGGTCCATGGGAGAGAACAGTACATGTTTCATTTATCTGTTCCCTGCAAGATCTGAATTCAAAATAAAGCACTTCATATGTATTCCACTTCCTTTGGCTGCCATCTTAAACATAGATGGTTAAAAGGAGAAAAATGAACAAAATATTCAATTCCTTGTCACCTCTGAAACAGATACTTTTTTTATTTAAGAAGCATTATAAAAGGGCAGCATTTCTAAATCTCTTATGAAACAATCAAACTTATAGCTACATTGGGTAGGTTTTTCCCCCCTCTCTTTCATTTATTTTTTAAAAATATTTATTATTTTTTTTAGTTATAGTTGGACACAATGCCTTTATTTCACTTATTTATTTTTATGTGGTGCTGAGGATCGAACCCAGGATCTCATGTGTGTGAGGCAAGTGCTCTACGCTGAGCCACAACCACAGCCACTCCCCCCGCCCCCGCCACTCTCTTTCATTTTAAAACAAAGTATCTGAAAATATGAATAACTGATAGTCATTAAAAATAGCTAACATGGGCTGGGGTTGTGGCTCAGTGTTAGAGTGCTTGCCTAGCATGTGTGAGGTGCTGCGTTCGATTCTCAGCTCTGCATATAAATAATTAATAAAATGAAGGTTCATTAACATCTAAAAGAATTTTTAAAATAGCTAATGTATATTGAGGACATAACCATTTGAGGTACTATTCAAAGCACCATATAAACCAATAAAGAGGTATAATTTCTACTTGAAAGATGAGAAACCTGAAGCACAGAGCAGTAGGTAACCCCTGGTTTTCCCACTATTAACATTTTAAGTGAGTGTGATATATTTGTTACAATTAATGGACCAGTAATGGTGTGAATTGTTATTAGAGGCCATATTTCATTCATATTCCTTAGCTTTGCCCAATGACCTCTATCTGTCCCAGGATCCCACCTAGGACACCCCATGACATTCAGTCCTCAGGTCTCCTTAGGTGCACCCTGATTTTGACAGCCTCTGAGACTTTCCTAGTTTTTGATGGCCCTGACGGTGTTGAGAACTGGTGAGGAATTCTGTAGCATGCCCTTCAACTGCCAGTTGTCTGGATCTTTCTCAGGATGAGACTGGGTCTTGTGGGTTTAGGGGACAGAGGCCACAAAGGTCAGGGCCCTTCTCATCACATCATGTCAACCTTGATCACCTGGCTGAGGCCGTGTTTGCCAACTGTCTCCCATTATGAACTTACCCCCCCACACCCATCTTTTTCCTACGGTACTTTTTGAAAGGAAGCCATTATTCCCAGGGCACACTGAAAGGAGTGGGGAATTACGACTGAGCTATTTTGTTTAATGGCTTTATGGAGATGCAATTCGCCTACCATATAATTCACCCATTCGAAGTGTGTGATTTAGGTTTTCAGCCCATTGGAAGTTATGCAAGCTCTCCCGTGATCTATTCTGAAACATTTTCATCACCCCTCCCCGAAAGAAACCCCATCCCTAATATAAGGTATTTCCCTTTTTTCCTCATCTCCTCCCCTTCCCCAGACTATGGCTGGTCTCTATATTCTACTTTCTGTTTGTGTAGATTTGTCTCTCCTGGACATTTCATGTGCATGCAATTATAGAATACGTGGTGGTGTGTGACTGGCTTCTTTCATCTAGCCTGATATTTTCATGGCTTATCTCTGTTGGGGTATGCATGTCATTCTTCAATATTGATTAATAATATTCAACTGTACGGACATGTCATATTTTGCACTGTATTTTGAATCTTCAGTGTCCCTCTAGGCCTGTGTGTTAAAGGCTGAGACCGTACCTTGGCATTATGGGGAGGTCATGGAAACTTTGAGAAGTAGGGCCTAATGGGAGGTCTTCTGGAAGTATCCCCTTGAAGGGGACAGTGGGACCCCAGTCTCTTCCGCATCTCTTTTATTTCCCATCTGTGACATGAACATGTCTCTACCATGTGCTCCTCACCATGACGTGCTGCCCTGCCACAGGTCCCAAAACACTGGACCAACTGGTCATGGACTGAAACCTCCAAAACTATGAGCCCAAACCACCCTTTTCTCTTTAAGTTGATTGTCCCAAGTGTTGTTTACAGTCTTGGAAAGTTACTAATACACCATCCGCCAGCCCATGGACATTTGGGTTGTTTCTACTTTTTGGTGACTATGAATAACACTGGTATGAACTTCAGTGTGCACGTTTTTATGGAGGAGATATGTTTTCACTTCTTTTGGCTAAATTCCTAGATGTGGAGTTCCTGGGTATAATTGAGTTATTTTAAAATAAGAAAAACATGGCTGACAAGGCTTTGGGCTGTCCCTCCTTTCAGTTATCCATACTGCCTAGGTAAACCTAGCTGATTGTTCTATAAAGCCATAATACAAAGGCCCATCTCTAATCTGTTGGCAGGTACCCAAATTGCAAACATATTGACTAAGATGAGGAGGAAAAAAATAAATAAAACAACACCTAGCTTTGCAAAAGCCTGCCTCCACATCCCCTACTATGGACCTTTGGTAAATAACAGTTTATATGCACTGAAAAACAAACAGATCCCATATATTACTAGTTTCTTTGGGATGCATAAAACTAAGTTGTTCATACCACAGTTTTTTTATTCATTTATTCGTTGATGGGCTTGGTTGATTCTGTAACTTCCTTTGGATAATGTTCTAATGAATGAAGATAGGAGTGCAGATCTCTCTTCTACATACTGATTTCAGTTCCTGTGGATGGATGCATTCCAGTTGTGGAATAGCTGAATCCTATAATTGTTTTGTTTTTAATTTTATGAGCAACTCTCATGCTCTTTTTAACATGTCCATACCAATTTATATGCTAACCCACAGCGAGGATCCCCTTTTCTCTACACACTTGTCAACAGTTCCTACCTCTTATCTTTTTGATAATAGCTGTACTAACAGGTATGATTGCTGTATACAACTAAATACTATCCAATCACAAAAAAAGAAAGAAACTCTTCCATTTTGGACAACGTACATGCATCTGGAGGGCATTATGCTAAATGAAATAAGCCAGACACAAAGAAAAATACTGTATGATCTTACTTACTGTATGATCTAAAAAAAGTACAAGTCATAGAAACAGAGTATAACTGCTAATGGCTGGCAATGGGAAAAATGGGGACATGTTGTCAAAGGGTCCAAGCTTTTGATTATAAAATGAATAAGGACTGGGGAGCAAATGGACAGCATAGGTGGTGATTAATGTATTAATGAATTTAATTGTGGTAATTACTATAAAATGTATATCAAATCATCACATTGTAAACTTTGAATAGACTCAATCTTTATTTCATAATTGAATTTTTAAAATATAAGCTATTTGCCTAAGTTCTGTTTTTGAAACTTTTTTAAGACTAGTCACTATCACTATTAGGACTAAGTATTATTTATGAAGAAAACAGGAACTAGAAGAAGGGGCAGTAGCTGCTATTCTGTTTTTTTTTTTTTTTTTCTCTTTTGGGTCCTGGGGAATGAACCCAGGGGTACTCTACAACTGAGCTACACCCACAGTCCTTTTTATTTTTGATTTTGAGTAAAGGGGCCCACTAAGTTTCGGAGGCTGACCTTGAACTTGCAATCTTCCTGCTTCAGTCTCCTGAGCAGCTGTAATTACAGGCATGCACCACTGCACCCCAGAAGTAGCTATTACTTCTGTTGCAAAGAATGCATGTGCTATTTTAAGGAAGTATTAGAAGGAAAACATAAGTGATTTATACAGCTTTTACAACAACATGTCTGCACGGGAAAAAAAAGGCAAAGGACTGGGGGGAAAATGAATCTAAAGTGTGGAATACCATCCCTTCCCATTAGCTATTCATCATAGGAGCTAGTTCAGGTAACTGGTAAGTTTAAGAAGCAAAAAGCAAACAAACAAGAAAAGGATCTTTTCATTGTTGGAGGGAAAAAAATTAAACTCACATGATCTGTAGTACAAAGCATTTAAATTGTTCCTTTAAAAATAAGCACACAATTGTGCTTCTATGTAAATAAGTTTTTCCATATTCATGATTCCTTTTAAAAATGATCATCAAGACTGGCACAGTGGCACACACCTATAATCCCAGTGGCTCAGGAGGCTGAGGCAGGAGGATCTCAAGTTTAAAGCCAGCCTCAGCAACAACGTGGTGTTAAGCAACTCAGTGAGACCTGTCTCTAAATAAAATACAAAATAGGGCTGGGGATGTGGCTCAGTGGTTGAGTGCTCCTGAGTTCAATCCCCAATACAAAATATACAAAATAAGTGGGACCCTCTCTCTGCTTTCTGGCTTCCATGTCTTGAGAGTTTCCGTCTACCATGCCTTTTGACCATGATGTGCTCAACTGGGACCCAGAATAAAGGAGTCAGCTGACCACTAAATCTGTGAAGCCACTGGTTAAAATAAACTTTCCCTTTTCTTAAAAAAAAAAAAAATTAATCCAGGTGCAGTGTCATATGCCTGCAATCCCAGTGGCTGGGGAGGCTGAGGCAGGAGGATCACGAGTTCAAAGCCAGCCTCAGTAATTTTGCGAGGCCCTAAGCAACTCAGCAAGACCCTGTCTCAAAATAAAACGTAAAATGGACTGAGGATGTGGCTCAGTGGTAAAGCACCCCTGAGTTCGATCCCTGGTACATAATAATAATAATAATAATAATAAGTGGGATAGTTTTAAGGCTGATTGTTTTAAGGCGAATAAGAGAAATGGAAATAAGTCTGCTTTAAATGAATAATGAACCAGCAGGAAATAGTGATCAACATATAATCCTCATGTGCTTGCTTTCTTTTTTTTTTTCCCTCCTCAGGGTCTATTATAGGGTTCCCCATGCAACTGGGGTAAAGTAATCTTGGTTGGTTGCTAACTGATTTACATCTGCATCTGCTTCTAGAATTTTGCTGACTCCTCAGAGAAATGATGCTTACCCAGTGATCTGTTCAGATAGAAGTCACAGTCCGATCCTTGTGGGTGAGGTTTATGTTACTTTAGGGTGTTGTACCAAAGACATGACACAAGAAATTGCTTCTTTATAGAATGCAGTCAAGGGGCTGGGGGTGTAGCTCAGTGGTAGAGCGCTTGCCTAGCATGTGTGAGGTCCTGGGTTTCGTCCCCAAAATAGGAAAAAAGGAAAGAAAGAGGTGGTGGTGGCCTAAACTAGTGTGTGCCTTGACATAAGAAATCTCTGGCTGCTACTCCGATGGCAAATGGGAAACAGCCAAAGGACAATATTACCTAAGGAAGAGGGAAGATCTCTTTTCCTGGGGACATTTGCAAACCGACTAGATTTTTCTGTCCTGAAATGATGCAGATGATACCTGATGTGCGGGGAATGTGTCTCAGGTGGGTTGCGATAATCATCATTTTAGCCCTGGGCAAGCTGGCCAGCTGGGGCTCCCAGAGTCCAAAAATTGATCACCTTTGTCCATAAGGGCCTCGCAGATTAACCCTATGTGTTGTGAATTAAAAGCGTTTTCCTGGTGCTCCTTGATGTGAAAGAGGTTGAGAAGCTCACATCCGGATGAAGCTTGGTAGAGGATGAATTCACATGATTGTTCAGTAAGCATTAAAGATGTGACAAATTCCCCATCAGCCCCTCTCATGCAGGTAAATGATGATACAATCATTGTAATTCATTCGCTTTTTACTTAGCTTTAAAATTGGACTGAGTTTTTAGATCTAGACGTCTCAAATATCTTTAGGGAGTGGGAATCAAGAGTTTTAATCCAGCATCAAAGAATTCCAGCTACTGCTACTAATTTAATGGGTTTCTTAGTTTTTTTTTTGTTTTGTTTTGTTTTTTTTTTTGGGTCCTGTATATGGGGTTCACCTTATTTCCTTCTCCTGAGTCTGTATTTTGGTGTTTTCCTTGGTACCCCAGGACCCCCTAGAATGTAGGCCCTGACTTGTTCTTAGGAATCTTTGCTCCAAAGGAATGAATCTCCTGAAATCAAGCTCAGGGCATTCTGAAAAGGAAAAAGCACAGGTTGGGGAGTTTGCAATGAGTTCGGCATGAATGGAATGACATGGAAAAATCCAAGAAGAGTTAACTAGACAGGTAGGCAGGGGACACATCAGAAAAGGTCTTGCATATGGTATTAAAGGTGTACAACATGCCCTCATCATGCTGAGGAGATATTATGGACGTAAAGATATTGTATAGAGCACATATAAATACAATACATAATTTTAGACTGAACTTTTTAAAACAATGCATGCTCATTAGAGAACACTTGTAAAACATGAAGAAATTTGCTTATTTATTTGTTTTGGTGCTGGGGATCAAAATTAAGGCCTCATTCATACTAAGCATGCCCTCTACCACTGAACTATACCCCAGCCCTAAGATGAAGACATTTAAATAAAAATATATCATTCATCATTCATGTAATAACTAATGAACTGAACACAACTCTTTTTTAAAAAATATTTTTATTTTTCAGTTTTTTGGTGGACACAACATCTTTATTTTATTTTTATGTGGTGCTAAGGATTGAACCCAGCGCCCCACGTATGCCAGGCGAGCGCGCTACCTCTTGAGCCACATCCCCAGCCCCTGAACACAACTCGTAATGGTCACTTGTATTTTTTTTTTCCTTAAATGCCTTCTTATGATTCTCCTATTAAAGTTTTAGTGTTATATTATTAATATAAATCCCTAAGTGACACATTATAATGAAAATGCCTAGCATATAGAATTAGGGTAGAACCTTAAAGGCCATAAGAGAGAGGAATCAGATCACATATAGGGGAAGACCAATTTGTACCTCAGCAGATTTTTCAACCCAGACCCTCAAAGCCAGGAGATCCTGGAACAACATATACCAAGCTCTGAAAGAAAATACATGCCAACCAAGAATCTTATGTCCAGCAAAATTAAGCTTCAGATTTGATGACGAAATAAAAACCTTTCATGATAAACAAAAGTTAAAAGACTTTACAGGGAGAAATCTCACACTACAGAGCATACTCAGCAAAATATTGCATGGGGAGGAAATGAAAAACAACAATGAAAATCAGCAAAGGGAGGAGCTACACTAAAGGAAGAGCCAATCAAAGGAGACACCAAGTCAAGTTAAAAACCAAAATGTCTGGGATTACAAATCATATTTTAATTATAACCCTAAATGTGAATGGCCTAAACTCATCAATTAAAAGACACATACTGATAGATTGGATTAAAAAAAAAAAAGACCCAACAATATGTTTCCTTCAAGAGATTCATTTCACAGGAAAAGACATCCACAGACTGAAGGTGAAAGTGTAGTAAAAAAACACACCACTCACATGGACCACGTAAACAAACAGGGGTTTCCATCCTCCTGTCAGATAAAGTGGACTTCAAACCAAAACTAGTGAAAAGGGATAATGAAAGACATTAAGGGATTCATACATCAACAAAATGTAACAATCATAAATATCTGTGCCCCAAACAATGGGGCATCTATGTATGTCAAACAAAACCTTCTCAAATACAAGAACCAAATAGACCACAACACAGTAATACTCGGGTGACTTTAATAAATCTCTCTCACCACTGGATAGATCTTGCAAACAAAAACTAAATAAAGAAACTTTAGAACTTAATCATACAATTAATAATTTGGACTTAACAGACATATATAGAATATTCCATCCGTCAACGAGCAAATATACTTTCTTCTCAGAAACACATGGATCCTTCTCCAAAATAGACCATATGTTATGCCACAAAGCAAGTCTTGGCAAATACAGAAAAATAGAGGTACTACCCTGCATTCTATTTGACCATAATAGAATTAAATTAGAAATCAATGATTAAAAAAAAGAAGCTACTCCAACACCTCGAGACTACACAATACACTATTGAATGATACATGAATAATAGAAGACATCAGGGAGGAGATAAAAAAATTCTTAGAGGTAAATGAGAACTCCAATACAACTTATCAAAATCTCTGGGACATGATGAAGGCAGTGCTAAGAGTAAAGTTCATTGCATTAAGCTCACTCATTAAAAGAAAAAAAAGTCAACAAATAAACAACTTGACATTACAGCTCAAAGCCCTAGAAAAAAGAGAACAAACCAACACCAAAAGTAGTAGAAGACAAGAAATAATTAAAATCATGGCAGAAATCAATGAAATTGATACTAAAGAAACAATTCAATAAATTGACAAAACAAAAAGCTGGTTCTTTGAAAAAATACATAAAATTGACAAACTCTTAGCCACTCTAATGAAAAGAAGGAGGGAAAAAACTCAAATTACTAAAGTTTGTGATGAAAAAGGAAATATCACAATAGACACCATTGAAATATAGAAGACAATTAGAAACTATTTTGAAAATTTATACTCCAGTAAAATAGAAAACCTTGAAGTCACCAACAAATTTCTAGAGACATATGATCAACCCAAACCGAGTCAAGAGGACCTACACAATTAAACAGATCAATCTCAAGGAAGGAAATAGAAGATGCCATCAAAAAGCCTACTAACCAAGAAAATCCCAGGACCAGATGGACTCACAGCTGAGTTCTACAAGACCTACAAAAAAGAATTAATACCAATATTCCTGAAATTATTCCATGAAATAGAAAAGGAAGGAACCATTCCAAACTCATTCTATGAAGCTAGTATCATCCTGATACCAAAACCAGACAGAAACACATCAAGGAAAGAAAATTTCAGACCAATATTCCTGATGAACATTGATGCAAAATTCTCAATAAAATTCTGGCAAATCGCATACAGAAACATATTTTAAAAATAGTGCACCATGATTAAGTGGGGTTTATTCCAGGAATGCAAGGTTGGTTCAACATATATAAATCAAAAAATGTAATACATCACATCAACAGACTTAAAGATAAGAATCATATGATTATATAAATTAATGCAGAGAAAGCATTTGACAAAATAGAGCACCCCTTCATGTTCAAAACACTAGAAAAACTAGGGAGAGTAGGAACATACCTCAACATTGTAAAAGCTATCTATGCTAAACCTAAGGCCAACATCATTCTAAATGGCAAAAAAATTAGAAGCATTCCCTCTAAAAAACTGGAACAAGACAGGGATGCCATCTTTCACCACTTCTATTCAACATGGTTCTAGCCAGAGCAATTAGACAGATGAGAGAAAAGGATACAAATAGGAAAGAAAGAACTCAAACTATCATTATTTGATGACATGATTCTATACTTAGAGGATCCAAAAAACGCCACAAGAAAACTTCTAGAATTAATTAATTGAATTCAGCAAAGTAGCAGGATATAAAATCAATACCCACAAATCAAATACATTTCTATGAATGAATCCTCTGAAAGAGAAATTAGGAAAAGTACCCCATTCACAATAGCCTCAAAAAAAAAAATTGGGGAATCAATTTAATAAAAGAGGTGAAAGACTTCTACAATGAAAACTACAAAACACTAAAGAAAGAAATTGAAGAAGACCTTAGAAGATGGAAAGATCACCCATGCTCTTGGATAGGCATAATTAATATTGTCAAAATGGCCATACTATCCAAAGTGCTATACAGATTCAATGTTATTCCAATTAAAATCCCATTGTCATTCCTTATAGAACTAGAAAAAGCAATCATGAAATTCATCTGGAAAATAAGAGACTCAGATTAGCCAAAGCAGTCCTTAGCAAGAAGAGTGAAGCAGGAGACATCACAATACCAGACCTTAAACTATACTACAAAGCTATAGTAACAAAAATGGAAAGGTATTTGCACCAAAAGAGACATGTACAGAAAAGAAGACACAAAGATGAACCACATAAATACAGTTATCTCATACTAGACAAAGGCACCAAAAACATACAGTGGAGAAAAGATAACCTCTTCAACAAATGGGGTGGGAGAACTGGAAATCCACATGCAGCAAAATGGAAATAAACCCTTATATCTTCCCATGCACAAAACTCAAAGTGGATTAAAGACCTAGGAATTAGTCCAGAGACCCTGTGCCTAACAGAGGAAAAAGAAGGCCCAAATCTTCATCACATTGGATTAGGCCCCAACTTCCTTAACAACACTCCTAAAGTACAAGAAATAAAATCAATAATTAATAAATTGGATGGACTCAAACTAAAAACCTTCTTCCCAGCAAAAGAAACAATCAATGAGGTGAAGAGAGAGCCTACATTTTGGGAACAAATTTTTGCCACATGCACATCAGATAGAGCACTAATCTCCAGGATCTATAAAGAATTCAAAAAACTTAATACCAAAAAACCAAGTAACCCAATCAATAAGTGGACTAAGGAGTTGAATAAACATTTCTTGGAAGACAATATACAATCAATCAACAAATATATGAAAAAAATGTCCAACATCTCTAGTAATTAGAGAAATGGAAATCAAAACTACTCTTAAGATTTCATCTCACACCAGTCAGAATGGCAGTTATCAAGATACGCGCAATGATAAGTGTTGGCAAGAATGTGGGGAAAAGGCACACTCTACATTGCTGGTGGGACTGCAAATTGATTCAGCCACTCTAGAGAGCAGTGTGGAGATTCCTTAGAAAACTTGAAATGGAACCACCATTTGACCCAGCTATCCTACTCCTCAGTCTATACCCAAAGGACTTAAAATCAGCATATTATAGTAATGCAGCCACATCAATGTTTATAGCAGCTCAATCCACAATAGCTAAACTATGGAACTAACCTAGGTACCCTTCAATAGATGAATGGATAAAGAAACTGTGGTATATATACACAATGGAACATTAGTCAGCATTAAAAGAGAATAAAATTATGGCATTGGCAGGTAAATGGATGAAGTTGGAGAATATCATAGTAAGAAAAGTAAGCCAATCCCAAAAAACCTGAGGCCAAATGTTCTCTCTGATAAGTGAATGCTGATCCATAAAGGGGTGGGGCATGGGAAAAATGGAGGAACTTTAATTGGGCGAGGGGGAGGGAGGGGAGAGGAAGGTGCATGGGGGCAGGAAAGATGGTGGAATGAGATGGACATCATTACCCTAGGTACATATATGACTGTACATATGGTGTGATGCTACATCATATACAACCCGAAAAATGAAAAGTTGTGCTGCAATTGTGTACAATGACTCAAAATGCATTCTTCTGTCATATATACTTAATTAAAATAAATAAATTGATTTAAAAAATGCCTAAGTGACTTTTTTTATACATGTACTCAATAGGCTATATTGAAGTAGAAGATAAAAAAAAATCACTCTATGAAAACCTTATTTAAGAATATATTGGGAGTTATTAAAATTTTCATGTTTGTTTATGTGCTACTCACTAATATCAAAGTTAAACAAAAAATGGACAAATATCCTTTAAGATAATGCTAACCTAAATAGAATTTTCTAAGTGTGCCATTATTGTAGTTAGTGTTTCCCACAGAAGTTATATATTGTATTACCAGCAATAAACTCTGGGAAGGAGTTTAACAGGAAAATATCCCTTTCTTCCTTTATCACACAATTGAACTAGGTTAAGTTTTAGTGGAGTCCTGAGTGGTGGATGGATTCCACTCCCCTCAATCTAGTAGATCACCTAATGGGTCTTGCTTTCCCTACCTTAGGTCACCATCTGAGAAGACAAATAAATTCTACCTGTGTGCAAGCCATGATTTCACACACACAAAAAGTGTTTATAAACAAACTATTAATTCAGTCACATCGATTAGATTCTAGTAAGTTATGGAATCATAAAAGAGAGTTCCCTTAGATACCTACTCATATTTTGTTGTGCAAATATGGTAAAACTAGCAAATCCCTTGCGATAAGTCAAATTGCACCCTAGGCAATGACTATTTTATAGTCACTCTCCAATTTTATGACCATAGAGAGTCAAAAAACAGTTTTCCTACGCCATGACCATGATTTGGGTTTGTCTGCATTTCTATAAAAGACACATTTTCCTCCTGCTGAGGATATTAATAATAACCTAGCAAGAAAAAAAGAACAGGAAAATAAGCGTCTGGTTTACTTAAAGTGTTGAACATGAATTGTTGAATGTGTGCAAATTAACTGCTTTTTTTCTGACTGAATTTCCAATCCTTCTGCCCAATATCATATTTGAATTATCATTTTAAATGGTGAACTGTTGGTCCTTTGTATCACACTCAAGTGATGATCCCCTTATCTGGATTTTCTTAAAGTTGTTCTGTTTTTCTAGATCCATCTTGCAAAAGGCACAGATGAGGTATATTACATGTTTTTATATATATATATATATATATATATATATATATATATATATATATATACATATATATATATATAGATATAGATATAGATATAATATATAGAGAACAGGATGTAGCCCCACTCCTATGATTTCAGTGACTTGGGAGGCTAAGGCAGGAGGATTACATGTTCGAGGCCAGCCTCAGCAACATAATGAGGCCCTGTCTCAAAATGCAAAAGTAAAAAGGCCTGGAGATGTACCCCAGTGGTAAAGTGCCCCTGAAATCAATCCCCAGTACCTCCAAAAATAAATAAATAAAAATTAAAAAATTTACTATGCAAATAGTGTCTTCTCATAACACTCCCTGAGCAGCCACATCACATTTGTTCCCTATGAGAAATCTTTAGCATCATATCTTTCCCTGGGATCCCCTAAAAAAACTTAAGTGCACAACGTTCAAACCCAGGAGCTATTAAAATGTGATTTGAAAGGAATAAGTGCCGCCAGCCAGAATGTTCATTACACTCTTAGTCTTTGCTTCTGTCAAATTTTTGCTCCAATTCCAGGTAAACAAGGTGGATCAAATACACAGCATTCCCTCTGTCCCACTTTGAGACATCACCCAAATGACAGAATAGGAACTTCTTTTTACTGCATCAACACCATACAAAGGGAAATGTGGAGAAGATAGCCATGGGTCAAAGACTCCACACTCCTCTGGCTCGCCACATCAACTCTACCAGTCCACCTAGCTAGTGGCTACTCCTCGCTAACACTATAAAGGAAGGGAGATGTATTCTTTGGAGAAATTGAATGAGAGAGGTTCTGGACACAGGGACAAAGGCATAGTGGAAGATGTGTATAAGCCCTCTAGACTGACCTTTGCTTCCCAGCCTCTAAGGTCATTCCCTTTTGGCCTTTAATTATCTGTCCAGTCCCTTCCCTTAAACTGTGCCCCTCAGCACCCCCGCACTTTTTCCCAAGTAGAAAACTGGATGATTGTCCCCTAGAAAATCTACCACATGATAAAGATTAAAAAGTTGCCAATATGGTGGTGCATGCCTGTAATCCCAGCTACTCAAGAGGTGGAGTCTGGGGATTGCAAATTGGAGCCTGCCTGGGCAATTTAGCAAAAATTTTTAAAAGCAGGAGATGATAGTGTTGGGATGTAGCTCAGTGATAGAGTGCTTGCCCGACATGTGAAAGGCCCTGGATTCAATCCCTAGTATCACAAAAATAAATAATATATAATTAAAAATAAATAAAGAAAGAAAACGTGAAAGTCTATAGATACCGGGCTGGGGCTGGGACTCAGTGGTAGAGCACTTGCTTAGCATGTGTGAGGCACTGGGCTAATCCTCAGCATCACATAAAGATAAATAAATAAAGGTTTTGTGTCCATCTACAACTAATATATATATTTATTTAAAAAAGAAAGTCTATAGATACTGACATATAGGGGTATCTCAATAAGATAAATGAGCACTACTAGCTCACACACAGTGAAGGCCATTTGTCAACAAATCCTGCCCCTGTTTGAGAAGCACTTCCAACATGAAAGCAAACAGATAATTTTAAAAACAAGTAATCTTAGGGGAAAATAAAAACCCTGTTATCAAAGACAACAAACAGAAACAATGTAGGGAGCTAAAAACAGGTAGAAGGGGAAGAAACGAACGTACTATATTCATGAAGGTCTTAAGAATCAGAACAAGTAATAAAAAGATTTTTTTTGTAATCATAGATGGATGAATGACTTTTTTATTTATTTTTATGCAGTGCTGAGGATTAAACCCAGTGCCTCACACGTGCTAGGCTGTACCACTGAGCTACAGCCCCAGCCCCAAGTAATAGCTCTTGAAAATTAAAAATATGATAGCTAAAGATAAAAATGATCAATTCAAGAATTAGAAGATAAATTTGCCCAAAATGAACTAAAAAGACAAAAGTTGAAAATATAAGAAAATTAGAGGTTCATGCTACCATTTGAAAAATAGGAATTCCTACAAGAGAAAGAGGGGACAGTAATGAATAATAAACCATTAAAAAATAAAGATCCAAAAGTCCATTTCCCCCCCCACACACACACTCACACAGATACATGGATGAATAGATGGTTGGATGGATGGATGGATGGATAGATGAATGGATGGATGGATGAATGGATGGATGGAAAGAGGAAAAAATAAATTACAGATAGATAAATATATAGAGGGAAAGTGGACAGATGAACAGATACATGGATGGGGGGAGAAGGGAGGTGTGTTAATTAGCTTTCCGTTACTATAACAAAATGCCCTAAACAATCAACCTATAATTGGCAAGGTTTATTCGACTCAAAGTTTTAATCCATGGTTGATTGAACCTACTGTTTTAGGCTTCCGATGCGGGGACAGCACATCATGAAAGGAATTTGTATCCAAGTCAACCTATTCACCTCATAGAGGCAGAGAGAAAGAGAGAAGGAGAGAATGGAGTTCTCCAATCCCCTTCAAGGTCTGGCTCCCAACAACCCAAAGACCTCTGGATAGGCCACACCTCTTAAAGGTGTCCACCAACGCCCAATAATGAGAAAAGGGAGGCTAACCTTTAATCTATGGACCTTTGAAGGACATTCAAGATCCAAACTATAGAAGGATACTGGTAAATGAGAAGGAAGCACAGGAATTAAATTATTTAAGACCATAATAGTAAAGATCGGTTCAAGTAAGAATCAATAATGGGTGCTAATCGGTGGAAATTTTAAATGGTTATGAGTATATTAGTGTGGTTTTAAAGTCCCTTCCCACTTGAAAAACCTTCCTCTTTTAAAATAAAATTGCTTATTACAAGAGGGGGAAACATAGCTGTACATGGAGAAATTGATAGCTTCTTGACTAGGTAACCAAAATTAACATCACCAATAAAGGGCAATGAGCCCTGGGTGTCTTTTAAATGTGAGACCCTTAGAAGATCTAGCATCATTGATGTGGTATTCTGACAGGAAAACGCACTACCAGAATCTAACCACGAAGAAACATGAGGAAATCAAAGAAAGGTGCATTCTATTTAAAATATAAAGGAGGGGGCAGCTGGGCATGGTGGTGTATACCTGTAATCCCAGTTAATTGGGAGACTGAGACAGGAGGATTACAAGTTTGAGGCCAGCCTCAGAAATTTAGTGAAGTCTTGTCTCAAAAAGAAAGAAAGAAAGAAAGAAAGAAAGAAAGAAAGAAAGAAAGAAAGAAAGAAAAGTAAAAAGAAAAAGAAAGAAAGGGCTAGGGAATGTAGCTCAGAGTTAAATTGCCTCTGGGTTCAATCCCCAGTACACACCCCCCCTACACAAAATAATAAAAATAAAAAGGAGAAGGCTTTCTTTTTTTTTTTTTAATTATTAAAGTGACAAATTAGGCTGCAGAAATGTGTAAGATTAAAGGAGACTAATGAGACATAACAACTAAATGCAACATCTGAGTCTAGACTGGATTCTATGTTGGAGGGAGAAAAACATACATAAAAACTTTTTTTGACAAAATTGAAAAATGGAAGGTAGATTAGATAATCCTATCAATGCGACATTTATGAAAGTTGATGGTATCTTTAATCTTATGAAATATGTAGTAAAGTATTTAGGGTTAATAGGCTTAGTTTTAAATGGTTCCAAAAAATGTATTAATGTATTTTTAGTTTATGCACACATCCTTTCTCTTCTTTTTCCTCTCTTCCTCATTCGTGTGTGTGTGTGTGTGTGTGTGTGTGTGTGTGTGTGTGTAGAAGCAAATAGTATTTAAAATGGGGCAAAAGTTAAGAATACAAGAATCTGGGTCGAGCACTGAGGAGTGTTCCATGTTAGATTCTTCTCTTTGCAACTCTTCTGAACTTTAAAGTTATTTGAGAAAAAAGAAATTTAAGTGCCTCCCACTCACCTTTTCCTAGGAAGCTAATAAAGGAGGTGCTTCAACTGGAGGGTGGAGTAATCTTGTTATACCAAATACAACAATCCAATAAATTGGGGAACCAACACTGGAGAAAGGGAGGATCACTCTCAGGATGACATAGAACAACTAACCCTGCCTTGAGAGGAAGAGAGGAAGGATGCCAGAGATGTATCTCCAGCCCACAAAATGACACCTATGTGCGTATGTTAAAAGGGGTTTCACAGTTCTTTTGGAGAATTTGTGAATTCTGGTGGTAGTAAAAGGGGGAGGGAGAACAAAAACAATTATAAACTCTATGGAAAAATAAATTTGTACACAAAAATGAGGGGAGACACACTCATACTACTTGGTTCACTTGTGAACAATATTTACATGGTAGCAATAATATAAACAAGTAATACTCGTTTATCCAAAAGTTATGGTAAGATGATAGTGAGAGAGTGAGGGAGAGGAAAGAAGTGGGTACATAGAGGGTAAGCGTGCTAAATCACACCTTCCATTATTTCAAGTTGGGCAGTGCCTACACTAACAAAGAAAAGGCAGTATAAATATATCATAAATAAGGAAGGAAATATCATAAGAAACAGAAGACGGAAAACACAGGCGGGGAAATGTGGAAAAACGACAGAGAAGTGACTGAGAAAACAGAATTCAGGTATGGTAGGGAGAGAGTAAATTGTACTTTCTTGAGGTTATTTTGTCACGATTTGTAATACTGTTGGACTTACCTGTGTATTGTTCAGATAAACATTTGAGGGGCTGGGGATGTGGCTCGAGTGGTAGCGCGCTCGTCTGGCATGCGTGCGGCCCGGGTTCGATCCTCAGCACCACATACAAACAAAGATGTTGTGTCCGCCGAGAACTAAAAAATAAATTAAAAAAAAAAAACATTTGAGAACTCTGAAATCCTGCTTATTGTGGTCATTAGCAATATATTTATTTTGCATGTCCTTCTCTTTTTTGGGTCAGTGTTGAGGACAGAAGTAAGGGCCTCAAACATCCTAGGCAAGAGCTGTACCACAAAGTCACACCCCTAATAATGCTACCAAGATTCAGGTAAAGCAAAGAGAACCACCACATAGAAAAGTTTCACCAATATAGTCAAGATAAAATTGAGTTAAAATGAGTCATAATGTACACGTCACCCAGGAAATTCTTGTATTGAAAACTTAATCTCCAATGCAAACGTAATACCTTCAAGAGGTGATCAGATCATGAGAAGTCTGCCTCATGAATGGATTAACACCATTATCACAGGAAAGGGTTAATTATCATGAAAGTGGGTTTACTATGAAGGAGAGTGTGGCCTGTCTTGCTCTTCCACCTTCTACCATGGGATGATGCAGCAAGAAGGTTCTCACCCGATGAGGCCCCTTAACCTTGAACTTCCCAGCCTCCAGGTCTATAAAAAATAAATTTCTATTATTTATAAAATTATCCAATCCCAGATATTGCTACAGCAGCACACACACACACATACAAAAACCTAAGCATCATCCCAATATTGTAAAACTGCACATAAGTGGTGTGTGTGTGTGTGTGTTTGTGTGTGCGTGCACTGGGTTTTAGAGAGATTTTTTTTTTTTTTTTAAAGATAGTAAAAGGAAGGATTTAGGCTTTGGATAATTCAGACATTTGCAGAACCAAAGAAGGGCTCTGTATTCAATATATGCTTTGGAATACACTCATGCCCAAGAACATCCTGATGATCCCAGGAAAGTGTGATGCCTAAAACTAAGAAGAGGAAGCACACACAAAAAAAGTGTTCTCAGTAAAAAAAAAAAAAAAAAAAAATAGGATGTGCTGGGTATGCTGCTGCATGCCTATGATCTCAGCAACTTGGGAGGCTAAGGCAGGAGGATCGAAAGTTCAAGGCCAGTCTCAGCAATTTAGCAAGTCCCTGAGCAACTTGGCAAGATCCTTTCTCAAAATAAATAAAAATAAAAATAATTGAAGATGTGGATCAGTGGTAGAGCACTCCTGGATTCAAACCCAAGTATTGAGAGAGAGAGAGAGAGAGAGAGAGAGAGAGAGAGAGAGAGAGATACTAGTGATGTATGATTTGGGTATAGAACAGGCTATAAAAGGGGGAAACACAGAAAAGGTATGCATTTGATTTTAGCCAGTTAAGTACTTGACCTTGACCTCATCATGTGGTATGGCTAGGGAATTAATTTCACGTGCAGCACAGGTGTAATAAAGCAAGGCACAAGAAGATTTTATACGTGTTATAAGGGCTTCAAGCTGGGATTTCCCTGGGGACTTGGGGGAAGCCAAGAACAGAAGTGTGGTGTGGGTGGTACAAAATCTCTCCATCTGGTTGGTGGAAATTTGAAGACTAAGCAGAAATATGCTGAATTTTCTTTGCTACCCCCACCACCACCAAAAAAAAAAAAAAAAAAAAAAGCATGTAAGAATACCAATGATTTCTTAATCCAGTTTTGCAAGTACAAACAATGGCTGAGTATTATAAAAAGGGCCATTCAGATTTCGATTTCTTCATAGTTCCAATAAGGCAAAGATCAAATTTTAATGTTTTTTTAAAAAAAGAAAGGAAAAACAGACAATGTTCTAAAGCTTTGGGGAGCATTTTAATTGTTTGGTGGTATTTCAAACTCTAATTCTTCCGGACAGAAAGTGGATCTGCAAAACTCTATGTAGTTACAGAGTTTTTAAAACTCCGTCTGAAATAAAATGAAGCAAATGCTTTTTTCAAGGCTGATGATGTTGATTTATGGATTGGAAGTGCTTCTTGGTTCTAATGCCAAATAGTTCCATCAAAACAGAAAATTGTAAGTCAGTTTTCTGGATGTTTCCAAATATCTAGATATTCAGGGCTGTGTAGACAAAACATGCAAATGGCCCAATCCAAGAACACAGACACTTCAGGGGACCTTGCAGATTATGTCCAAATATTTGGGATGGTCTGGCTCGCTGCTCGCTGCACTTATCTCAGGACTTGAGAAGTGGGCTGTTGAAAAATGCATGGTTTTGTTTAAATCTGCTCTAAGCTAGCTTGGCTCTTTGCAGATATGAGTTATGATTGGGACTCCTTGTCTTCATAATCATATGCACACATTTAAAAGTTTTGTTTAGCATGTCAAGAAAACAAAAGTGATATGTATCCCAAAGTTTCCAAACCAGATCAAAAGTTCGTTCGACTTATTTTAGCAGTTAATTATGTTCTCTAGTGGATACCTGGTAACTACATTTTAAAAAAAAAATTATAAAAAGCAACCAGCTAATGTGATCTATTTGTCATTAAAAAAAAATCGGAGGACAAAGCAAAACAAGAGTATCTAATATAAGAATGGATGTCCAAGTTGGGCATGGTGGCACATGCCTATAATTCTAGGGACTTGGGAGGCTGAGGCAGGATTGCAAATTCTAGGCCAGCCCCAGAAATTTACCAAGGCCCTAAGCGACTTAGCAAGACCCTGTCTCAAAAGTAAGAATAAAAAGGGCTGGGGATGTGACTCAGAGGTACAGTATCCCTGGGTTCAATTCCTAGTACCAAAAAAAAAAAAAAAAAAGCAAAAAGAGTGAGTATCCATTCTAATCACAGCATTTCCCTGAAAAGATCTGAGAACAGCAAAGTACAGTTTTGTTATCCACACAAGAGGGATATTCCCCTGATCTCACCTATTATCCTGAATACCTATTGTTCCAAATTTAGAATTGAAGAGAGGAGAGAGAATTGGAGAGAGAATTGAACTAAATGAGAAAACAAAACTTCCCTTTCCAATAACTCTTCTTTTTGTGAGGTGGGGGGAGAAGGTACTGGAGATTGAACCTTGGGGTTCTTTACCACTGAGCTAAATCCTCACCCCTGTTTTAAATTTTTTAATTTGGAGACAGGGTCTTTCTAAATTGCTTAGAGCCTTGCTGAATTGCTGAGGCTGGCCTTGAACTTGGGATCCTCCTGCCTCAGCCTCTCCAACTGCTGGGATTATAGGTGTGTGCCACCACTCCAATAACTCTTAACAATGCTATTGATCTGTAAGTTTACATGCATTACATGGACCTAGAACCCAACAACAACAAAAAATGCCTCTCACAGTTTTAAGTGAATCAAGACCAAACCCACATCATCCCGTATGATCACAAAGTAATTGAGAGTGAAACAAAAACACTTCCTGATTTTCTGAGTGGCTGAGCTCTGTAGTGAAAGGGCTTCTTGGCACATGAATACTAACTGCACTCTGCTATGTGACCCTGTGGGAAGTGCACACATTCTCCCACGGACGGCAGAGGATTCTCTTTCCAGAATCTTCTCCCATCACAGTTGAATGGTAACACGGGTGACCAGGAAAGGACATCAGAGTGGGAATACAGCTCAATCTTCTAGTTTTCTCCAAGGAGAAACTAAGTCACAGAGGTGTTAGAGTCAGCCACCCTTGGTCTCAGGGCCGATGAGGGGAGTTACAGGCCTGATGTCACCCGTGGGGTATTCTTTACTATTTCTATTGGTCACTGTTTCTCACTGGAGAACTGAATCCATAATGGGCAGTTCCACCCCCAGTGTCCACTTGCCTCTTAAATTTTTCTTTCCTTCCTACATGTTCTTCTCTCTCCTCTCATTCCTGTCTTTTCTCCTCCTGAATGGATCCTATAATGGCTTGCCCTAAAACTTTTGAATCTTGGCTGAGATTGCATCAGTACCCAACTTGTAAATGTGTTTTAGAGAACACAGAGACAAAAGAGTGTGATGGGAAGAACATTAAATTCAGATTTAAGAAACCTTTTATAATTCCAAGGTTGTCTTTAACTCAAATTTCTTTGGGCAAGTCTCTTTGCCTGCCCCCACTCCCCAGTATCACTTCTGAGATATAAAACCCGGGGGTTGTTGGTCTGGGTGAAATCTAAGGTCTCTTCTACTTTTATAGCTGCATGATTATTTGGCTTCACAAATGCAAACTTAACTGTGAAAACAAACAACAAACCCCATATTTTTCTTTTCCTTGGATGCTAAGGATTGAATTCAGAGTTTTGCACATGCTTAGCACCTGCTCTATCACTGAGCTGTGCCCCAGCCCACCCCTTATTTTTTTATATAAAAATTTTTATACATTTTTTTCATAATCCCTTACCCACTGGAACACATCTATATTCTTCATGTTGTGCCTAGTCTCAGCTTCCCTTTTCCCCCCTCTGAAATGGGAATTGTCTCTGAGTAGTTCTGTTTATACATTGCTTACACAGCACCACTGAGGCTTATTTATTGGTTTATTAAGTACTTCTCAATGTGATGATGACCATTATAAAATTTAGTGCAAACGTAGACATTCTAATGCCTGACATGTAAAAAAAAATCTCTGCACAAACCTCCTTAATCTTTTCTGTTTTTCTCTTCTTTCAAAGACCAAGATTCAAGTGTTGGTTTGGGTGGGAGAAAATTGCATCTTTTTAGGATCAATCCCCAGCCAAGATGTTAGTTACTTAAGTTGTGGGGAACTGTAGGAAAGGCATGTTTCTTTCCTGTCCCCCCCCTCAAAACCTGGCTTTACTGAATCCATTCAAAAACAAAAATTAAAATTCATATGGACAGAGATGTAATTAAAATAGCTGCTAAGACTTGAGCCCCTTGAGAAAACCAATAGTTCCTTCTATTTAGTGGGTTTAAAGGGAAAAATGTGCAGGAGATCCCTTGTTTATAAATAACAGCTTCCCTAGATTATGGCCTCTGGAATTTGCCAGAATGTGTTCCCTAGAAAAGGAATTGCATATTATTCTAAAGAGTGCAGTGTGTCTCACATCTTAAAATGAAAGTGAAGTAGCCAAAGATAACTACCCCATAGCAATTATGAGCCACCATTTCAAATCATAGGCAAAGGACAAACATACAATGAATTGAGAATAGAGCAAAAGCAGAATTCTGGGCACTTTATTACATTACCTAGACGTGTTAGTTCAACTCTTCTTATCATAGAATTAGACTGAATTTTTTCCTTTTTTCTTGTGCCAGGGATTAAACCTAGGGGTGCTCTACCACTGAGCTACATTTTTTTTTTTTTTTTTTTTTTTTTTTAGGTGTAGATGGACACAACACAATGCCTTTATTTATTTATTTATTTATTTTTAATGTGGTGCTGAGGATCAAACCCAGTCCCACCTGTGCTAGGAGAGCGCTCTACCACTAAGCCACAATCCCAGCCCCTGAGCTACATTCTTGAGACAGGGTCTTGCTAAATTGCTGAGGCTGGCCTCAAATTTCTGATACTCCTGCCTCAGCCTCCTGAGCCACTGGGATTAAAGGCATGTGTCACCATGCCTGGCTGCATTTGCCTTTTGAAGAAATTCTAGCTATCTATCAATGTAATAACTAGACATATAGCCACCTATCTATCTGTCCTATATCTTCATAGGTTCATTGGGCTGTGCATTTTTTTTTCCTTACCTTCCTGATTGTAATCTGTGTGAGAAAGCTGGTTTATCCATTCCTCATTAGAAAGTAAATTCTCATTTTGAACTTTGTCCTGTTACACACTAGTGCTGCAAAAATTGGAATGGCTTTAAATGCACCACAGGAAAGATTCTTGCTTAATTTGGCATGACACTTGAGGGAAAGAGCCATCAAATGACAGATGGGGGTGGGGGAGGTCCCTTAGGCCAAGTGCAATTAAAAACAATTAACATATTAACATGCTCTGATCTTTTATTCTCACAACTCAGAGGTGAGGGAGAACAGAAAGCCCATTCATTAGGGTGAAGACTGACACTCGGATATTTAAGTGTCTTGCCGGAGAACAATAGATGAGGCATCATTCAAAAGGCTTGTGGGGAGCTGGACATGTTGATAGTCCTGCATTTGGAATGACTAGCAAATCCTCTCATCAATCAAAATGCTGGGAGTGGATTCACCTCGGTGCCTGAACTTTAATTTAGGAGGACATATGCGTCATTCTCTGAAATGCTTTTCAGCAGAGAATTTCTTTTCAAGGGTTCCCCTATATAATCCATGTCATATTTGAAGTGCATAGTTTTTTAAAAAAAAAATATCACTTCTGCCAAGTGATATCAGTCCTTAGTCAATCAACCCTTAGTCAATCAGGGAGCTCATAATTCCATGGTCCTCAAACTCTTCACTTTTCTTTCTCTTCCCTAGTATTTCTTCACCATGTCACTGTTCAGTAGGTTCTCAAGGAAAAAAAAATCACAAAAGAATTTGTGCATGTGTGTGCATGTGCTTGCATGTGCATGGTGCTGGGGATGGAACCCAGGGCTTCGTGCATACCAGGAAGCCAAGCATCAAAACATGTCAAGTGTTGTTTTCCTCTAAGGTGACACTGTGACAAAGACAGGGGAAGCTGTCTTGGGAGTTCAAGAGTCGGGTGATGAGGTTGCTGGGTCATCCAGACATACCAGGCCTGGGGAGCAGATTGGTACCTCAGGTGGCATCACTACCCTGTCAATCACTTTCCCAAAGGTGTGCTTCTGGGTGGCTAGAATTTCTCTGCTGAAGAGGTGGCCTTTGGAGTCCCCACCTGCTACGAAGTAAAATTCCCTGAGATAGGAACACATTCATAAATCCTTTAGTTGCCCATGGTGCTACAGTAGAATTTCTGTAGTCTGATTCTATGTTTAGCATGACACTTGCCTAGGAGCAAATTTGAGTAGCTTGTTGAATTGAGAGACACAGGCAGGGAGTTGGGTGGCATAGAGGTGGAGGGAAGGAAGGGGGTGGTGCAGGAATCAGGCTGGAGACACCTTGCCGAATCCAGGGAGACTGAGGCTTTCTAGCTGAGCCTGCTGAGTTCAAGCAAGGGGAAGAAAACTCCTGAAATAAATTTTATCTTCATGTTTTTGTTCAGTGCTGGTCCTTAGCCATCTAGGGAGTAGACAGGGCTTTGGGGTGACAGGTCAACCCTAGGGAGGAAATGGAAGCAGAGTCTGAGGAGAGTTTTGTCCTACCAGTCACTGTGTGCATGGGTAGAATTGGGGTCAGGAATTCAGCTGTGGTGGGAAAAGCAGAGGGGTTTTGGCAAGCAGATGGTTCAGTATGGTAAGTGGAACTAAGAATCAGAGCCGAAGTCTAGGCTGGGCAAAACTGCATGGGGTCTTTTCTCGTGTCTCTGTTTCTCTAGCACTGAGTGTTCTCTGTCTTTCTCCCTTTTATCATTTTGTGTTTTTCTCTTTGCCCATGATTTTCCTCTTACTTATTTAATTGTGCCAATGACACATAATCTAAGAGTTACTCTAACCATTTCTGATTTCTGATGGCGTTAGGTATATTCACACCGTTAGGTGGCCAACTCCAAAACTCTTCTCCTCTGACAAAACTGAAACTCTGTCCCCGTTAAACACTAACCCCCATTTCCCCTGTCCCTAGTTCCCTCCAGCACCATTCTGCTTTCTGTCTCTGTGAATGGGAACACTCCAGGGAGCTCCTTGAGGTGGAATTATCTAGCATGTGTCCTTTAGTGACTGCTGACTTTCATTTAACATGACGTTCTCGGGGTTCATTCATGGGGTAACCTGTGTCAGAAGCACATTCCTTTTGATGGCTAGTGTTTAGTGAGTACAGAGTCTCAGTTGGGGACAATCAAACAGTTCTGGAGAGGGAGAGTGATGATGATTGCACAATAGTGTGAATGCATTTACTACCATGAAGTGTCCATTTAAAAATGGCTAAACCAGGGCCTGGGGATGTGGCTCAAGTGGTAGTGCACTCGCCTAGCATGCGTGGGGCACTGGATTTGATCCTCAGCACCACATAAAGATAAAATAAAGATATTGTGTCCACCTAAAGCTAAAAAATAAATATTTTTTTAAAAAATGGCTAAACTGAAGGGTTGGGGCTATAGCTCAGTGATAGAGTGCTTGCCTCTCATGCATGAGGTCCTGGGTTTGATCCTCAGCACCACATAAAAATAAATACATAAAATAAAGATATTATGTCTATCAACAACATATATATATATATATATATATATATATATATATATATATATATTTGTTTGTTTTAAAAATTGTTAAAATGAGGGTTTGGGGTCTACCAAGAATCTGAGTTCAATCCTTAGCACCAAAAAAAAAAAAAGTTTAAATGGTAAATGTATTATATATACATATATATGTATTTATTATATATAAGTATTTATATATAGTTATTTATAAATATAAATTTATATGTTATACATAAATATATATTATGTATTATAAATGGAAAAATTATTATATATACACATATGTACACATACACACTCACATAAATATATTAAGGGAAAAAAATGGGCTCATGAAGTCCTCGAAGAGGCACAGTCTATATAAGTCCATTTTTTTTTTCTTTTGGGTACTGGGGATTGAACTCGGGGATGCTCTACCACTGAGCTAAATCCCCAGCCCTTTTGATCTTTCATCTTTTCATCTTTTTACTTTGAGACAGGGTCTCGCTAAATTGCTGAGGCTGACCTTGAATTTGTGACCATTCTGCCTCAGCCTCCCCAGTTGCTGAGATTACAGGCGTGCACCATCAAGGAATTTTAAATGAGTTTGATAGATGAATGTAACAGCACTGAAAGGAGATACATTCAGAAGGAGGAGCTCCCTTGCATATGGTTGAGTAGTTGCTATGACATGTGGTTACTTCAGCTCCCTGGAGTTCCTCAGGAACCAGAAGAGTTCATGTTAAAATTGTTGGTGTAGGCTGAATTGAGTACCCCCCCAAATTTATATGTTAAAGTCCCAACTCTGGGGGCTGGGATTGTGGCTCAGAGGTAAAGTGTTCACCTAGCATGTGTGAGGCCCTGGGTTTGATCCTCAGCACCACATAAAAATAAATAAAATAAAGATATTTATCCAATTACAAATAAAAAATAAATATTTTTTAAAAAGTCCCAACTCCGAGTTACTTCAGAATGTGACCACATTTGGAGTAATGGTCTTTATAAGGGTGATTGAATTAAAATGAGATCATTAGGGCAGGGCCCAATATTTCTCGTGTCCCTTTATGAAGAGAAAAATTGGGCACAGAACATACAGACGGAAGAGCACGTGAGAACAAAAAGAAATGATGGCCATTTAAAAGCCAAGGAGAGGGCTGGGGATGTGGCTCGAGTGGTAGCGCGCCCGTCTGGCATGCGTGCGGCCCGGGTTCGATCCTCAGCACCACATACAAACAAAGATGTTGTGTCCGCCAAAAACTAAGAAATAAAATATTAAAATTCTCTCTCTCTCTCTCTCTCTCTCTCTCCTCACTCTCTCTTAAAAAAAAATAAATAAATTAAAAAAAAATAAAATAAAAGCCAAGGAGAGAAACCTCAATGGACACTACTTTGCCTACATCTTAATTCAGAGTCCGAGCCTCCAGAACTGTGAGATGATAAACTGCAGTAGTTTAAGCTACCCAGTCTATGTTACTTTGTTACAGCAGCTCTCACAGACTCATACAGTTTCAGGGCATACTTTGTTTTATTTACTTAACCAACACTTATATGGAGCTTGCCATGTGTGAGGCACAGTTTTAAGCATTTTATGAATAAAATTTAATACTCATAATAACACAAGAAGGCAGGGGCCATAGTTGTTCCCATTCTACAGATGGGGTCACCAAAGCACAGAGAGATTAACTTGCCTATCATCTCATATTTGGTAAGCAAAGGAGTTGGGATCTGAATGTGGGAAGTTCTATTTGAGTTTGCTGAAAGCTTCTCTATGCTTCGCCCTTATTTGTCTCCTGGGATTTAACCACAGGTTCTGAGCTAGCTACAGGTTAAAACTTGTCTCCATGGAGTTGTGTGTGTGTGCTTTTAAAATCATATACTACACTGTCCCTTACTGCCAGGAAGATAGAAATCACATTTCATAATGTTTTTCTAGATGTTTAAGCCTCTCATCAAGGAGAACAATCCAGGATTCCTGCAAAATATCTGCTGGTCCTTCATGAGAGCAAACTGGAATCTCCAAGCTTTGGGTGAATGATTTTCATTTCTTACCTGGCAGCATTCCACAGAGGCATGGGAGAAATGATATTGCCTTTTCTGTTAACAATACAAATAACTTCTGGTTATGCAGAACTTGAGGATTTGCACTGAAGGTTGTGTTCAGCAGCCGCATACCCATCATGGAGTTTAAGAACATTTTTTTTTTTTTCTCTCTCTCTCTCTATGACCTTCGTTGTCAATGGAGAGTCAACCAACATGTGTTCAGGTGCTTGATCTCCAAATGTGAAAAACAGCTTTCTCCAAAACCAACCAGAGGAGCTAAGTTTAGTGAACATTCTAGAACATGAGTAGCCAGGCAAAGAGAAAATAAATCCCTACAAGGAACAAGGGAGCTCTTTATCCCTGGCCAGGGCATGCAAGGGTTTTAAAGTTTGGTGTTGTCTGAATGGCATTTTCCACAAGAAGCACCCAAAGCCAGACTGCAGTTCAGTGGGGAGAGTTAATTCCTTTCTAATTATTAAATGGAAGGAAAGTACAC
Organism: Callospermophilus lateralis; assembly: GCF_048772815.1. NCBI lineage: Eukaryota > Metazoa > Chordata > Mammalia > Rodentia > Sciuridae > Callospermophilus > Callospermophilus lateralis. The sequence goes on from NC_135324.1 coordinate 4,644,281, forward strand.
ATGTCCAACCTGCTGAACATGCTGCTTCAACCTTGCTCGCCCCGCGTTGCAAACCTTCCCACACCCTGCCCTTTAGAGTCTCAGCTTTGAGGCTTTGTTTGTAGACCTTTCTTGCTCACAGTCATGTGTGCAGTAGCCAGAAACACACCTCCTTCCTTTTTTCCCATTTTGGCTGACTCACTTGTAGCTTTTATGGAGGTGACCGTGAGAGGCCAAGGCAGGGCATGCAGGGCCAAGATGGCACCCCTGAAAGTCCAGACTTTAATGAATCAACATTCTTCGTGATGGAAGAGAGTTCAGGGAAGGCCTTCTTATTCCATATGCATTGGGTGGCCTTTCCATCTCACTCAAGAGTTGCGATGGGACCCCCTATCTTACATACTGAGCAGCAGCATCCTGATAGGCGGCCAGGGACAGATCTGTTCTAGCTGGGCTGGAAGAAACAAAGTACATTCCACGAGAAGGGAGAGGTGACTTGCCCTCAACGGGGCCATTTCCCACCACATGCACTGGAATTCTTGCCTTCTTTAGAATGATCTATGTGGCTTTCTGGCTGGTGCTCATAGGAAGCCTTGGCACTCTTTCCCACGTTATCTCTGGCATTTCTAAACAGGTTCCAGTCGCAAGATGTGCGCTGTAGAAACATCCTAGGCAAGCTTATTGGCAGGTCCCGCCTGTTGTTGTGTGAGCCAGCTCTGCCCCAGGTGTTCTAAAGTGGACATGTATGTGCTGCAGGGAGCCGACTTAGAACATCCGAGAACAAAAGGAGAAAAACATTATGAAACGTGATTTCTGCCAGGGATATGCCAGATAGGAAGGAAACACCTTTGTCAGAAAGCAGGTCTCAGCCTGAATTTCGGTGTCCTAAGAAAGAGTGCCAGGAGGGTAGTGTTGGTGGGGATGGTGGTAAAGGGTGGTGGGGACAGAAGGAGGCTCAAGGATTTCTAAATGACACTGCTCGGTTCCAGAGCAACCGAGATGTCCGCAGTCACACAGCTATTAAAACCTGCCAGGGGCTGGGGATGTGGCTCAAGCGGTAGCGCGCTCACCTGGCATGCGTGCGGCCCAGGTTCGATCCTCAGCACCACATACAAACAAAGATGTTGTATCCGCCGATAACTAAAAAATAAATATTAAAATTCTCTCTCTCTCTCCTCTCTCACTCTCTCTTTAAAAAAAAAAAAAAAAAAACCTGCCAAACCCTGGTAGGGACATGGGTTACCCTGGTAGAGTCTACTCACTTTGGGCAAATGCAAGAAGCAAGACCAGGTTCATGTGAACACACTTTTTAAGAAAGCAGTTGTAGAAATTTCATAAGAAGCCAGGGGACATTTCCCACCACCTTGCCTGGCTGCCACTCACATCTTTGAAGTTCTGTTATCTTTGGAATTGCTGATAGAAAATACAGTGATAGGCAAGGTCAAGGCTGGGTTTTGTTGTTCTCTGGGTATTCTTACCCACATGGAAAGCTCTGGAAAATTCTAGTCCTTTGTGGTATGCTGGTGGCTGAAGGAAATATGGCCCTCCTCGCCCTCTCCATTTCATGACACTGAAGTTCTTTATCACTCTCTTCAGGCGGTTTCAGGACTACAAAGCAGGGGGGGCTCTGTGCTCTTTCAGGTCCTTCTAACTCGAATGACAACATTGCTAGTTTATCATTTCTAGCAAAGTCAGGCGGTACCTGCTGTGCAGGATTTCTAGGTAAAATGATTCACTATAAGAAACTGTCTGTCTTGGTGACTCCAAAGAGATTGACAAACACCAGAGATAGGAAAGAAAAATATTTGGTGATCTAGAATCAGAGTCCCTGTTCCTTCAACTTGGCACCACTCTTTATCTTTGAGAAATTCTTTGACTGTAATTCAAATCGAAAGCTCACCCTAATGCCTTTCATGATGCATGTTTATGTAACTGAATATGTGTTTGTTACTCATTTAATGAACCAATCTATTTTAGCTTAAGTATGAGAAGTGAACTACTTTGCATGTATTTAAAAAAATTTGGGGGGATTGTGTGGATTTAACCTTGGGATGTTGGACCACTGGGCTATATCCCCAGCCCTTTTTATTTTTTTCAGACAGGGTCTTATTAAGTTGCTGAGGCTGGCCTCAGACTTGCAATCCTCCTGCCTTAGCCTCCTCAGTTGCTGGGACTATAGTTGTGCACCACCTTGCCTGACTGCCTGTACTTTTTCTTGTTCTTCTTCCTTTTTTTTTTTTTTTTTTTGTGGTGCTGGGGATTGAACTCAGGGCCTTGTGCATACAAGGCAAGCACTCTATCAACTGAGCTATAGCCCTAGCCCTGCAAGTCCTTTTTGATCAGAAAGAGTTTCCACCTATCACAGGCGACACCATAAGCCATACAAAGACACCTTACAAGAGGAACATGCACATTTTCTGATATCATTTTAGAACCCTGTCTCCTTGGAGCTCATAAAAAGGAATCATGGGGTTATTCTTCAAAAAAAGAAAAAAAAACTTATATTGATGAAAGTGTCCACATATTTTCTCACCCAAGTTGATTCGCATGGGTTAAATCATGCTGATGGATTGCATAACTAAATTAGGAACTGGGAATACCAGAAACCCACTTGAGGTTGAAAGAGCAATGAAGTTAAAATAACTGTGGTCACCAAAATATTGAGTCAAGGAAATTCTCCCGGGTTCATGGAGTGATTTGGAGAGAAAGTAAAAGGAATTCAGTGGTTATGTGGTAGGGTAGAAAAATTTCTGAATCAATAGCCAAGAAACCTAGCTTCAGGTTCTAGATTTATTGTTATATTCTCTACCTGGGATGTGTGAGCCTGGGGACTTCACTTCTGGGCTCCAGCAGTAGCAAGAGGTCTTGGGTCGGATGATCTCTGAGCTCTCTTCCCTGGCTGTTAATCTGTGAAATAGGTTACGTTAGTTTAGGGTATGCTGGTTTTGATACACATTTTTGTTGTTGTTGTTTATAAGTGATTTAACAAAATTAAAAGTGTATTGCATTAGAATGCTTGGCATTTTTTTATCCAGTGGCTTTTCTAATCCCTGCATTCAACTTGGTTAACCAGCCTACTTAAAAAGTTTAGAACTAAAAACCTCCAGTTTGAATTAATGCCAGAGGGAGAATATCAGAGCCAAACATCAAAATAGCAAGATGGAGGAGACCTTAGACCAAAGAAAAGAATGAAGGTATATACTACGAGTCTAAGTTTTAGCAGCAATAATATCAGAACTAAGGACTTTTTAAAATTGTTTTTCGTTTTGTTTTGAGACAGGGTCACACTATGTTGCCCAGGCTGGCCTTGAATTCCTGGGCTCAGGAGATTCGCCTGCCTCAGCCTGCTGAAGCAGGGACTATAGATGCTTGCTACTATACCCCCAAACTAAGGAATTTGAAGAAGATAAAGATAGGGAACTTGGAGTTGGGGTTGTGGCTCAGTGGTAGAGCACTTGCCTAGCACGTGCAAGACCCTGGGTTCGATCCTCCAGCACCACATAAAAAAATAAATTAAATAAAGGTATTATGTCCAACTACAACTAAGAAATAAAAAAGATAGGGAAATTTATATATTTCTAAACATTCCTTTCTTTTGGAACACAAACCTTTGATTTAAAAGTATAAAGAAAACACTGATTATAGTAAAAATGAACATTTCTAACACCAAAGAAATAAAGTAATATAAACAAATTCTTGATATTTCATAGGCTCTAAACACATAAAATTTCTTCAATATGGTGGTTATCTACACAGTGGTTTTGCTTTCCACAGTTACCCATGGTTCCAAAAAGATTAAATGGAAAATTCCAGAAATAAACAACTCATAAATTTTAAGTTGTACACGGTTCTGAGTAGCTTGTTGAGATCCCTTGGAGTTCCAATCTATATCCTGCCAGGGACATGAATCATTTCTTTGTCCAGTGTTTCTACACTGTATATATTACCCCCCTGTTAGTGATATTTGGAGAGAAAGTAAAAGGAATTCAGTGGTTATGCAGTAGGGTAAGAAAGATTAGCTCACTTAGCTCAGTTACCAGAGGGAGCATCACAATATCACAGTGCTGGGTTCAGGTAACCCTTTAATAGTGACCCCAAAGCCCAAGGGTAGTGACAGGGCTCCCCAGCTTCCAAGCTGTGTAGTTTACCTCATGGTCCCTGTCAGAAGCTGCAGCGGAGCAGTGGAGCAGCAGGGTGGTGTCGGCAAGCTGGCTGCTGGGAGCCAACCATGCAGGCATGGAGCCAGTGCAGAGGTGACCCAAGGCCAACCAGTGGCCAGGGTACCATACTGACGCCTGCTGCAAAAGCTCCCTCCTGTAATCCCAGCGGCTTGGGAGGCTGAGGCAGGAGGACAGTGAGTTCAAAGCCAGTCTCAGCAACTTGGCAGGACCCTGTCTCTAAATAAAATATTTAAAAAAGGGCTAGGGATGTGGCTCTGTGGTTTAGAGCCGCTGGATTCAATCTCTGGTACCAAAAAAAAAAAAAGAAAAACAAACAAACACACACAAAAAAATATCCCTCTCAGGCTGGGGATGTGGCTCAAGCGGTAGCATGCTCCACATAAAAATAAAATAAAGATGTTGTGTCCACCGAAAAGTGAAAAATAAATATTAAAAAATTCTCTCTCTCTCTAAAAAAAAAAGAAAGAAAAGAAAGAAAAAAAATCCCTCTCCACACAGCGAAGCAACCCTACCCGCCATTCTTAATCTCTTCCTTCCCGACCTCTGACTAGAAAATGGAAATTGGGAGTAGAGAGTTGACCAATAGCATTAGTGCGTTTCCAACCCTAATTAGCATAAAACTGGACCAATGGCGTTAGCACATTTCCAGATCCTGATTAGCATAAAATTGGACCAATCGCGTTAGGGTCCAAGCCCTTATTAGCATAAGTTTGGACCAATAGCGGTGAACCAAGTGCTATATAAATTCCTAAACCCGCGTGCTTGCCTCAGGCAGTGCCATAGAAGTTATGCGCTGCTGTGGTCTCTGTTGAGGTCCCTTAAGGGAGCTGTAATGTTAGAAGGCATGAGTGACCCACGACACAGGCTGCAACACTGAGGGGTGTGGCCTGTGAGCACCCACATATGCTGGAGGGTATGGCTACCCTTTAGCTTGGCTGCTGAGGTCTGCAGCTTTTGTAGACCCCATACGTCAGAAGCAATGAATCAAGTTGTATCTCAAAATTGACTTTTAGTCATGGTGTTACTAGTTTTGATATTCCAAAGAGAAACTGTGAAATGCTTCCTTTAACTGAAACGCTCTGAGACCCCATTCATGCAACTGTTGTATATTAACATTGTTGGGTTTTTGTTGCTTACTAATTTCTTCCTGTGCTTAAATTTATAAACTGTTATTGGTATGTATGGGAAACGATATAAAATACATAAACATGTCATGTATCTGGACAGTTGGGTATTCTCCGAGGTTTCAGGCATCAGTAGTGAGTTCTGGAACACATCCTTGAGCAAATGGGGAGAATTTTATCTCCTGAAACCTAAATTCAATGTTTTCCTCTAGTAAACGAAAGCCTCCACTCAAAGATGACATTACGTAGATTATATAAAAATCAAGAATATCAAGCAGAAAATGGTTTCAGAGGTACTGACGTGGCTCCCTGGCTGCCAAGCTGCACAGCCAACCTACAGGTCCTTGCTGAGCAGTGGTGGCAGAACGGCAGTCCAGCAGCCCAAGTGGACTTGAGAGCAGCAGCAAGCGTGCCCTGCGCCTGCGCGGAACCCACCATGTAGACGTGAGGAAAGTGAGGTCCTGGCATCAAAGCCTCCTGACCTGTCACTCTTTGGTGGGGAGACCTGGGCATGCCTGCTGCAGAAGACCACCCCATGCAGCACTGCAGGTCAGAACCTGCAAGCAGACCAACTGATGACTTCCATTACCAGCTTCCTCACCTTCAAGGAGAAGCATTAGCTCTCCAAACCTTAATTAGCATAAAACTGGACCAATAACATTAGCACATTTCCAAACCCTAATTAGCATAAGTTTGGACCAATAGCATTGAACCAAGTGCTCTAGAAACCGTCTGTAGATAAGCAGAGAAAATCTGCTTGGCCAGTTCTTGCTGCAGTGCAAGGTTGTTCCTGTTTTCAATAAACGACTCTGACTCTCATTCCTAGTCCATGGGTTTCATTTTTTAAAGTTGGTAGACAAGAACTCTGAAAAAGAAAAAAAAAAAAAAAATGACAAGTGAGTTGTTGGGGTGAATTGCCACACTGGAGGGCATGGCCCGCCCCTGAAAGCTGCAGTGCTTCTCAGCGACAGAGGTCCACTAGCCAGAAGCAGGTAATTAAGTTTCAAATCAGAATTCCAGTTTCAGTATTCATTAAGCATACTCATGTGACAAACTCAAGCTAACCCGCCAGGCTTTAATCTTTTTTTTTCCTCTCTCTTTTTTTTTTAAAATTAATACATTGTAGTTGCACATAATATTGGGGTTCATGTTGACAATCATACAACCATGGAATATTAATTTGCTCCAATGCATTCTCTGTACTTCCCATTTCTCTCTTCTCCTATCTCCCAGTTCTGCTTCCTCTGATCTCCTGGTCTTCTATTTATTTGACTTTTTTTTTTTTTTTAAATTAGTGCTTTAAGATATACAGAAAGTTGGAATTTACTGTGATATATTCATCTATATACATGGGCTGATTTCGTCCATTTGATTTCACTGAATCTCTATTTTCTTGACCCTCCTCCCTCCCCCTCTATCCTCTACCTCTTCTCTAGGATTCTCTTGTCACTCATGTCTCTCAATGTAGGTTCCCTCAACCCCAAACAGAGATGGAAATGTGCCCCTGGGAGGTTCCCTGAGAACCCTCTCAGAGCAATACCTGTAATGGAAGGAGTCAATGAAAGAGTAGCACTAGAGGGCCCAGCCACTCACAGAAAGTTCTGGAGCTGGTCAAGGTAGGGAGATGGGGCCTCTGAATGCCCACATCCACTGGTTACTGCAGGGGCAAGACACATCTTCCTGGGGGTAAATACCCTGGGAAACTCAGCTGTGGGCTTCAAGCATCCAGTCCGTCAGCTGCTCAATCCTGAAGTGGGGGGATGTGGGGCCCTGTATTATAGCTCTCATTCCTCTGCTTGACAATATGGGAATTAACTCTTCAATGTATTAAAAAAAAAAAAAAACTATAGTGGGCTGAGAATATAGCTTAGTTGGTAGAGAGCTTGCCTCACATGCCCAAGGCTCTGGGTTCAATCCCAGCACCACACACAAAAAAAACTATATAGTATCGTCAGGAGAGCTCAGCTCCCAAGTAGCCCCACCTCTCTGGAACAGAAGCTGCCCCCCACCCCTGCCCAAAGGAAGCAAAAACTGTTTTCAAGTACACAGTAGATGTCACCAAGTCTATGCCCCAGGTTCCCTAGGGAGTACATATGCTAAGCAAGCTAATAAACTTGATAAAATCAATGAACTTTAATCATAGGAGAGTCTCCATACAAGAAACCTGGCTATAATAGCTGCTATGTCATGTTTGATTTTAAAATAACAAATTAAGAGGTATTCTTAAAACCTCTTAATAACAGGAAATGGTATTAACAATACGTATGTGCGGGAGGAACCAAAGAAAATTCCATGAGATAGGAAATAAGAATTCCCCAAACTTAAAGGGCCCCGGAGTCTTGCAACCATTTAATGCAGAAAAAAAAAATGTCATGGTATCTCAATATGCCTGAGGGGGTCATTGCATTATAGCTCATTACTGTGATAGATACTTGTTGTATGTCTTCTACAAAACACTACTATATACATTTTGTTTATAATGGAAATACAAGCTTCAGAAGGATTTCTTTCCAGAATAGTTCATTGTTTTTTAATGGTGCTGGGGACAGAACCCAGCACTTTAAGCATGCTAAGCACATGCTCTACCACTGAGCTACACTCCCAGCCAAGAATAATTTTTTAAAAGCTCGCCTGGTTCTTCATGGCCATCTGGAAAACTTGGCTCCCCAGCATGCACCTCATTCTCTCAAAATTCTACAGGGCCATGCATGCATGGAAGTTAGAGGTGAATGGGCACAGCTTCAACCAAGGCTTTAGTGGGTAGATGTTCGCACTACAGTGTGGCAGTGCCTCTGTATTTTATTTCTTTCCTTCCTTAATCAGATCCCCTGGGGAGCATGCTTGATAAGCAAGAGGCCAGGTACACATTCTTCCAGGTGAATTAGACAATTGGATTGCAAGGAGTTCTGAGCATGCTCTTTGCCTCCCCAGCCATGGCATCTCACCCTTGCTAACCTGGTTTAGAAAAAACTTCCCGCCAGCGTGCAGAATTCAGCTCTGGCCAGGTCATCCGTCCATTCAGTCAAGTGGATGTTCCAGGAGAAAGCTGATCGGAAGAATGAGTGGTACACAGATGTGGGGCCAGCGTTCAGAGGCAATGACTGCTGCAGGAGTGAACAGTTGTCATCTTTCAACAGACTGGTGTACATGGGAAGAGAAGGTATTATTCCTGAAAATTTGCTAACTGGAAAGCTGACGGAATTCATTTTTGTGTGTGCGAAATGCTGAATCATTCTGATACACGCAGCCAGAAGTTTATGCAATTGCTCTTTTATCACCGGAAGATCTTTAGTAATTGTGGGCACTCCTCTTATTTCAATAGCTTCACAGAGGGATTGTTGACACCTTAGATTAAGCCAGTGGATACATGCCACCTTTTTCCATTCATAAAGTCAAAGAACTGAGGATGTACTGAGAACCCGAAGGCCACTGAAGAACTGGACTTGAATTTTTCTTTTTTTTTTAACCTTGAAATCACCTTTAAAGACTTTATTCCATGAAAACAATTAGGAATCCTTGAATGTTATATGCATGAAAATCTGTTCTCCCTCACTAAATGTGCTTTTTCCTTTGTTTATATGATTTTTTATTAGGGGGAGGGAGTGCTGGGGATGGAACTCAGGGCCTCATGCATGTCAGGCAAGCTGTCCACCACTGAGCCACATTCCCAGCCCTATATGACATTTTTGACATTCACATGGATTGCTGTGTTTCTCGGTGTGAAAAGAGCAATACACTCTATACCCTGAAACCTCTCTGCAAATTAAATCCGTCCTAGTTCTCAGCTAACTTTGGCTTATACTTCCGTGCAATACCAGGAATGCTTATGGGCCCCTGAATAGAATTAAGTGGTAGAAATCCTTTGTCTCCTCTATCTACCTCTCTGCATTAAGTTGATTAACATTAGCAGGCAAAATACAATGAATTCAAATCATAGATTCTTATATCTAAGACAGTCAGTTTCATGAGTGCCCTAATGGTTAATTTTTAACTTGGGTAAAAATACATAGTATGTTAGAAGGCTTGGAGAGCAGACAATCTATTTGAAAATACACAGAAAATATAGAGGCCCACCCAAACTCTTAAACATGTCCCTGTGATTAACAAAATCCAAATGCTAAATTAGAATCCAGTGAGGCCATAATCCTCAAAGCAGAATCTTATACTTGTATAAAGAAAGACCTTCTTTTCTTTATAAAAATTATCAGCAAAAATGGGTGTGCCTGCCCTCCAAAGCATCATTGGATGACTAATTTCTAATATTACTGGAACACGTTGAAGGGTTATTAGTTGCACATTAGTGAAAAAGGCAGATTTGGAACATACTCTAACTTTCTAATATTCTAATATGCCTAACTTTGTATGTTGAAAGGAATATAGCTAATGCCATTGGAAGTGGCATTTCAGTGGTATTAATGATTAGTTAAAGGATAATTGCAAAGGGATGATTTCTGGAATATGCATGGCCCAGGAAGAAGAATGGACCTTAAATTAAACTGGCGACATGATTTAAAGCAATCTGGCTTCAGGTGCAATGTCAAAGCTTCTCCAAGCTATAGGGAATTTGAGTACACCACTGAAAATTTATTTTACTGTATTTTATTCATTCATTCACTCATTCCTTTACCTAGGGTGGGAACACAGCCATAAACTGTCATCGTTCCATGAGATCAAAGAGCAGATTATAGTACTTCTGCTTCCAGGCACATGGCAGAGTTATGGGTACCAGTCTCCATCTTCCATTGTAAACAACCAGAAAAGTGGCCCAAAATGTATGAAATAATGATTTCTAGAGATGAGAACCGGCAGCACGGTTCTGTGATCCTTAGAGAAAAGCAAATTAACTAAGTTCTATGGTCAGCTTTCTGAACTCCCATCTTGGTGGGGGACATTCAAGCAGGATATGGGGGCCTTGCTAAGTGAAGAGAAGAGATTTAAGCTCTGGGAGGCTAAGGAGATGGAGGGACAGTGAGGAAGAAGTTACAGAGAAAATGACCCAGGAATTTGCATGAGTTTCTCTTTAGATGAAACTGAAGATCTGAGGAATGAAAGCACATGGAAGTGGGCCGGGGCGGTGGGGATAAAATCTACTGGGAAAAACATAATAAATATTAGGGAATTATAAGCTAAGCAATTCAGAGAACCCAAACAATGCTAGGAGAAGTTCAAGTACATTCCTTTTTTAAATTTTATTTTTATTTTTTGGTACCAAGGATGCTCAATTACTGAGCTACATCCCCAGCCATTTTTATTTTGTATTTAGAGACAGGGCCTCACTAAGTTGCTGAGGCTGGCTTTGAACTCCTGATGCTCCTGCCTCAGCCTCCCAAGAGGCTGGAATTACAGGTGTGTGCCACTGCACCCTAAGTCTGAGAAGTAGGGCTACACTGACTGTAGATTAAACTTATTCTATGCCCATATAACAAAATTTTTAAAAAGGACCAAACTGATCTGTAATTTAACAGCTTACCCCTCCCACTATACTCTTTGAAGGAAGATAACAAAATCTAAATGGGCAACATAAAACATCACAATGTCTAGTATCCAATTTTTTAAAAAAATGATAGATTTGTAAATAACTAGGAAATGTGACTCAAAACTGAAATAAAATTAGTTAATAGGGACTGCACTAAAAATGACAGAGATGATGAAATTATAAGAACTTGAAAAGCTGTTGTAAATGTATTCAAGTGTTTCAATACAAGTCTGAATACAATGAAGATACATAAAAGAGCTGAATGGACACTTGAAAATTGAAAAAATATATTATCTGATATGAAAAATTCACAGAAGGAGACACCAGTACTTTAGATAATACAAAATAAGATCAGAAAACTTGAAACTGTAGCTATAGAAATTATAGTCTAACTACAGAAGGAAAATATTGGGAAAAAAAAATGGATAGAGCCTTGTGACTTGTGTGTCAATATTAAGTAGGTCTAATGTCTAGGCCTAATGTAACAGGGGGGGAAAAATGAAGAAATAAAGGGAAATTTCTTTCAAATTTGAAAATTAAAAATTAAAAAACTGAAATGCCTATAAAACCTACAAATCCAAGGGGCTCAAAGAATCCCAAATAAGATAAACACAAAAGAAATTATATTAAGGTCCATTATAATCAATTTGCTCAAATCAAATTACAAAAAAAAAATCTTAAAAGCAGCTGGAAAAAAAAAAGACACAGTATACAGATGAAAAATTAAAAATGACTTTCCAACTTGTCTTCAGAAATCATACAGATTTGTTTTTCCCCCTATACTGGGAATTGAACCCATTGAGCTACATCTTCATCCCTCTTTATTTTTATTTTAAGACAGGGTCTCTGTTATGGTTTAGATGGGGTGCCCCCCGAAAGCTCAAGTGTGAGACAATGCAAGAAGGTTTGGAAGAGAAATTATTGGGCTAGAGCCTTAGCCTAATCAGTGAATTAATCCCTGATGGGATAAACTGAGTGGTGACTGGAGGCAGGTGGAGTGTGGCTGGAGGAGATGGGAACTGGGGCTTGGCTATGGGGTATATATTTTGTGTCTGGAGAGTGAAGTCTCTCTGCCTCCTGCTCACTATGATGAGAGCTGCTTTCCTCTGCCACCCTTTCCCATCATGATGTTCAGCCTCACCTCAAGCCCCAAAGGAATGGAGCTGACCTTCTACAGACAAAGATCTCTGAAGTTGTGAGCCCTCAAATAAACTTTTCCTCTTCTATAATTGTGCTGGTTGGGTCCTTTAGTCACAGCAGTGAAAAAGCTGACTAAAACACTCTCCCTAAGTTGCTGAGGGCCTCACTAATTTGCTGAGGCTGGCCTCCACCTTGTGATCCTCCTGCCTCAGCCTCCCAAACTATTGGGATTACAGGCCTGTGGCCACCGCACCAAGGTGAACCAGATAAGTTTTAAATGCTGCCAGAAGAAAAAATATGCAGCGAAAATAACCCTAAAAAATAAAAGTGAAATAAAGACATTATCCACAAACAGTGAGAGAATTCCTCACCAACAGACCAATGCTGCAAGAAATACTAAGAGAAGTTATTCAGGCTGAGGGGTGAATATAGCAGTGTGAAATCTGGATCTTTAAAATTTTTCCTTTTTATATCTTTAAAAATAATTTGCTGAAAATCTTTAAAAGGTAATTTACTCTTTCAAGCAAAAATTGTACCAATGGAGGATCTTATTCTATGTGTAGAATTGAAAAATATAACACAAAAGCAGAGGGAGGGATAGAAATATTTAAAATACTTAAAATAATTGTAAAATTAATAGGCAACACAATACACATATAAAAATTTCTATTTATCCATTTGAAGTGTGCAGTTCAGTGGCATTAACTAATTCACAGTCTATGCACCCTATCATCTCTCTCTTTCCAAATTTTTGTTATCATGCCAATCAGAAATTGTATTCCTATTAAACAATAACTTCTTATCATCCCTCCAACCGCAAGTCATGGCTAACTGGATTTCACTCCAGTCATTTCGTAAAAGGGGGAGCAGACAATATTGGTTCTTTTGTGTACGGCTTAATTTTAGCACCATGTTTTCAAGATTCATCCCTGTCACAGCATGTATCAGAACTCTATCCATTTTTATAGCTGATTGTCATCCCATTGTGTGTATAGATCACAATTCTGTGTATCATTCATCTGTTGATAGATACTTGGGTTGTGTCCACCTTTTGCTTCTTATGAATAATGCAACTCTGAACATTGGAATAAAAGTGTATGTTTGAGTCCCTGTTTTTCATTCTTTGGAGTGCATACCTTGGAGTAGAATTGTTGGCTCATATGCTAATTCTGTGTTTTGCTTTTGCAGGGAACCGCCAAACAATTTTCCAAAGTGGTTGCACCATTTTATGTTCCCACGGGCAATATATCTGCATTCCAATGTCTCTCTATATTTTTTGCCAACACGTTATTTTTTTTTCTCTCTCAATAATAGGTAGCAAAGGAAGTATCTCATTGTGGTTTTGATGTATATTTCCCAAATGAGTAATAATGTTGCACATCTTCTCAAATGCTTATTTGCCATTTGTATATCTTCTTTTTTAAAAAATCTGTTAATTAATTCTTTTTTTTTTTTTTTTTTTTTTTTAGTACTCTCTTTTTATTTTATTTTCTTTTTTCTTCTTCTTGGTACTAGAGATTTAACCCAGGGACAGTTAACCACTGAGCCACATCCCCAACCCTTTTTCTTTTTTTCTTTTGAGACAGGGTCTGGCTAAGTTGCTTAGGGCCTCCCTAAGTTGCTGAGCCTGGCTTTGATCTTCTGATGCTCCCACTTCAGTCTCCTGAGCTGTTGAGATTACAGGCGTGCACCATCACGCCCCACTGAATATTTTCTTTGAAGAAATGTCAAGTTCCTTGCCCAGTTGCCAATCACATTACCTCTTTGTTGTGGAGTTGTAGTTGAAGAGGTTCTATTTTTTTAAAATATTCTGGACATGAAATCCTTATCATCTGTGTCATTTTCAAACATTTTTCCCATTCTGAGGCTTGTCTTCTCACTCTCTTGATAGTGTCCTTTGATGTTGTTTCATTCAGCTTTTTCACTGTGGTGACCAAGAGACCTGAGAAGAAGAATTAGAAGAGGAAAAGTTTATTTGGGGGCTCACCATTTCAGAGGTGTCTGTCCAAAGATGGTGGCCTCTATTCCTTGGAGCCTCAGTGAAGGCAGAACATCATGGCAGAAGTGTGTGGCTCAGGAAAACAGCTGGGGACATAGCATTTAGGAAGCACAGAGAGTTCCACTCGCCCAGGACAAAATATATACCCCAAAGGCATGCACCAGGGACCCATCTCCTGTAGCCACACTCTAATCTCTAGTTACCAGCCAGTTAATCCCTATGAGGGGATTAATGCACTGAATAGATTAGGACTCTCATAACCCAATCATTTTACCTCTAAACTCTCTTGCACTGTTTCACATCTGAGCTTTGGAGGGGTACCTCATATCTAAACCATAACAGGTGTACCAGAGTTTGTAGTTTTGATGAAACGCAACTTACCTATTTTTTTCTTTTCTTGCCTGTTTTGGTGTTGTATTTGCCAAGTCCAGAATCACTAAGATATCCCCCTACATTTTCTTCTAAGATTTTTTTATAGTTTTAGTTCTTAAATTCAGGTAAGACGAGAATCCAACTTCATCTCTCTATGCACATATCCTGTTTTCCCAACAGTATTTTTCAAAAACGACCATCCTCTCCCTGCCAAATGGTCTTGGCACTCTTGTACCAAATCAACTGGCTACAGGACTGGGATTGTAGGTAGCTCAGTGGTAGAGAGCTTGCCTAGTATGTTTGAGTCCCTGGGTTCAAACCCCAGCACTAGAAAAAAAGAGGAAGGAAAAAAAAAAGCAATTTAGCATAGTGTGAGAGTTTATTTCTGAGCTCTCAATTCTGGTCCATTGATCACTGTGTCTTTCCTTATGCCAGTGCCACATTGGGTCATTGTCTTGACTTTACAGTTTTGTAGTAAGTTTTGAAGCCAGAAAGTGTGAGTTTTCCAGATTATTTTTTTCTTCTTTTTCAAGATCGTTTTGGTTATTTTGTGCTTCTTTGAAATTCTGAGTTTTAAGATAGATTTCATTTTATTTCTGCAAAGAAACATGATTGGGATTTGGATAAGTGATTGCATTGAATGTGTATATCTTTTGGAGTAACATTATCATCTTAAAAAAATTAAGTTTTCCAGTCTGGGGGCTGGGGTTGTGGCTCAGTGGTAGAGTGCTTGCCTAGCGTGTGTGAGGTACTGGGTTCGAATCCCAGCACCACGTATAAACAAATGAATAAAATAAAGGTCCATCAACATCTAAAAAACAATTTTAAAAAAGTTTTCCAATCTGTGAACATAGGATGCTTCTCCATTTATCTAGATTTTCCTTAATTTCTTTAAGTAACGTTTTGAAGCTTTCCATGTATAGATCTTGTCCCTGCTTTGTTAAATGTATTCCTGAGAGCCAGGTGCAGTGGTGCACACCTATAATCCCAGTGGCTCTAGAGGCTGAGAAAGGAGGACCATGAATTCAAAGCCAGCCTCAGCAACTTAGTAAGACCCTAAGCTACTTAGCGAGACTCTGTCTCCAAATAAAAAATGAAAAGAGCTAGGGATATGACTCAGTGGTTGAGCATCCCTGGGTTCAATCCCTGGTAAAACAAAACAAAATAAAAACTCAGCATTTTATTTATGTATGAATGTATTTATTTATTTATTGGTATCAGAAACTGAACCCAGGGACACTTGACCACTGAGCCACATCCCAACCCTTTTTATTGTTTATTTGGAGACAGAGTCTCACTCAGTTGCTTAGGGCCTCGATAAGTTGCTGAGGCTGGCCTCAAAGTCACTATCCTCCTGCCTCAGCCTCTCAAGTTGCTGGGATTACAGGCATGCACCTCCAAGCCTGGCTAGTATTTTATTTTTGATGCTCTTAAAAACGAAATTGTTTTTTAAATTTTCATTTAGAAAATGAATGCTAGAGTATAGAAACATATGATTTTTGCCTATTGATTTGTATTGGAAAACTTTGCTGAATTTATTAGCTCTAATAGATTTTCTTTTTAAAGAATGCTTTGTTTAGGCCTCCAGTGTTTCCTCTTTTTCTCTGCTCCTTCCTCCCCCTGATCTACTTCCTCTACTGGAATGGTCTTCCCTCTATTTTATTTATTGTTTTTTTTTAGTTGGTGCTTTTTTCATTATTTATTTTTATAGTTGTAGTTGAACACAATACCTTTATTTCATTTGTTTTTATGTGGAGCTGAGGTTCGAACCCAGGTCCTCACATGTGCTAGGCAAACAATCTACCACTGAGCCACAAAGCCAGCCCTAAATTGGTGCTTTTAATGGCGTACTCTTCAGTTTCTTCTACATAAAAGATCATATCACCTGCAAATAGAGATCATTTTGTTTCTTCCTTTCCAATTTTGATGTGTTTAATTTCTTGCCTAATGTCTCTGGCTAGAATTCCTGTGAGGTGGTAAAAGAGGGCTTCCCTGTCTTGCTTATGATCTTAAGAGAAAAGCTTTCAGTCTTTCATAATTTACTATAATTTTGTTAGCTGTGAATTTTTCATTTATGGTCCTCATCATGTTGAGAAAGAGTGAGTCTATTACTAGCTTCGTGTTTTGTTTTGTTTTTTTAATTATGAAAGGGCGTTGGATTTTGTCAAGGGCCCTTTCTGTGTTAATCGAGAAGGATCTTGTAGTTTTTCTTCCCTTCATCCTATTAAATATAGTGGATTACACTGATTGCCTTAAGTGAAATCACCTTTGCAATCTTGGGATAAATCTTACTTGCTCATGGTGTATAATCCTTTTAAAGTTCTCATGATTCAGTCTACTAGAATATGTTCTGTCCTGGAGAATGTTTCTTTTGAACCTGAGAAAAATGTACATTCTGTCTGTTAGGTCTAATTGCTTTAGAATGTTGTTCAAAACCTTCGTTTCCTTCTTATTATTATTATTATTGTATGGGGGGTTGTACTATAGATTATTATTTTTTAAAAAAATATTTATTTATTTATCTTCAGTTTTAGGTGGATATATTAGTTTGTTTTTATGTGGTGCTGAGGATTGAACCCAGTGCCTCATGCATGCTAGGCGAACACTCTACCACTAATCCACCACCCCAGCCCCTGTACTATAGATTACTGAAAGTGGATTATTGAAATCTGCAACTATTATTATAGGACTGTCAATTTTTCCCTTCAATTCCATCCATCTTTGCTTTATATATACTTTGAGGCTCATTGGTAAACATGTAGATTGTTATGTCTCCTTGATGGATTGAACTTTTATCAATATATAATGCCCTTCTACTTTTTCTGTGAACTTTTTTGACTTAAAATCTATGTTGTCTGGTAATAATTCTTCAATTCTCTCTTGGTGACTGCCTGCATGTAATATCTTTCTCCATAATTTACTTTCAAGCTCTTCGCTTTGGTATGCGAGTCTCTTGTAGACAAAATCTAAATGGGTCATATTTTTAACTCCATTATGTCAATCTTGACCTTTTAATTGTAGAATTAAATCCATTTATGTAAAGTAATTATTGATAAAGAAGGACAAACAGGACATAGGACATACTTTTGCTTCTTAGCTATTTGCCTTCTATATATTCTTTTTGTTGTAGTTGTCTCTCAATTACCTCTATTAATGACATTTCTATTTTCGATTTTTTTTTTTTTGCAACATACCTTCATCTTTCCTTTTCTGTGTATTTTTAAGTCATGGGCTCATTTGGAGATTACTTTTCACATCTTAAGCTTACAACAACCTTGTTTGAATAATACTAATTTAATTTTAGGAGCATACAAATACTCTGATCCTATATCTCTTCGTTCTTCAGCCTTTATGATCGCTACCATCACCGATGATATCTTTATACATGTGTGCCATGGGCATGGATTTAAGTAGGTGTTTTATGCATTTGCCTTTGAAATCATATAGAAAAAAAGAAGAGCTATAAAGCATGAGTAAAATAACACTGGGTTTTATCTTCACCTATGAAGATAAACCCATGCTTATCTTATGATTTATGATCTATGAATTAAACCCAAGTCCTTTTCTTCATGTGGCTTGGAGTTGACGTCTAGTGTCCTTTGATCTGGATTCCCTTTACCATTTCTCATAGGGAAGGAGTCCTAATAACAAACCCCCTTAGCCACTGTTTATCTAAGAGGTCACACTCTCTCTTATTCTTTTTTTTTTTTTTTTTAAGATTTTACTTCTTTATTTGTATGTGGTGCTGAGGATCGAACCCAGTGCCTCACACATGCTAGGTGAGCATTCTGCCACTGAGCCCCAGCCCCAGACCTCTCTTATTCTTGAGGGATCATTTTTTGCGGGGGGAGAATAGAAATCTTAATAGAAGTCTTGGGTGGCAGTTTGTTTTTTCTTTTTCTTTCAGGCCTTTAAATCTATTATCCCACTGTCTTCTAGCACCCAGAGTTTCTGATGAGAAATTAATTCTTAATCTTACTGAAGATCCCTTGTATGAGGACAAGTTGTCCCTCTCTTGCTTCTTTGGTGAATCTTTTGAGTTTACTTTGCTTGGAGTTTGATGATTAGATTCATGTCTTTGGTCAAATTTGAGAAGATGCGGCCATAATCTATTTAATATTTTTTCTTCCTTGAGAAATCCCCATGATGATTGGTTTTATGATATCTCCTGGGTCCTCCAGTTCTGCTCATTTTTCATTATTTTTTTTTCTGTTCTGCAAACTGAATTATCTCAACTGCCTTGTCTTCATAGTAGTTGATTTTGTTATTTGCTTGTTCAAATCTTGTGTTCAGTTCTTACTGTACTGAATTTGATTTTTTTTTAAGCTATTGGACTTTTCAGTTCCAGAATTTCTATTTGTTTTGTTTAAATATTTGTAGTTATAATAACTTTATTTATTTTTTTAATGTGGTACTGAAGAAAGAACTCAGTGCCTCACACATGCTAGGCAAGTGCTCTACCACTGAGCCACGACCCCAGCCCAAGTTTTAATATATTCATAGTAATATCCCCAAACAAAAATTATTCGGGGAAAAAAATTTACAAAATATGTGCAAGACCTATACAATGAAAACTAGAAAGATGTCTAAAACAAACTAAAGATCAAATTAAATGATGAGCAAAATCATGTTCATGGATTAAAAGGATCAATCTGTAAATTCAACATAATTCAAATCAGAGTCTTTTTTTTTTTTAAAAAAAGGAAACTGATAAGCTGAATCAAAAAATGATATGAAAATAAAGAGGATCTAGACTAGCCAAAACAAACTAGAAAAAATTACCTGACTTCAAGGGCTTACTCTAGAGATACAATAATCAGTACAGTGTAGGATTGGCAGATGGATAGACCTATAAATCAATGGGACAAAAAAATATGAATCCAGAATTAAACTCATAGACACAATATAAGTATAACAAAGCATTTAAACAACTGTTAGCTAGAAAATATTAATGATCCATTTGTAACAAAAAGCAAAGTACATTCATGAAATAATTTGCTGCAACGAAAGTTATGTAACTTAGGACTTTTAGAGTTAACAATTCATAAATAATGAAGTGCCAACAGCAGGATATACATTTTACTTTATCACATTCTTTTATGGAGATAAGCGGATATGACGGAACAAGTGTAGGCTTTGCAGTTAAAACCTAATAACAATAACAACGAACGTTTATGAGAATTTACCAGGTTTTTGGGAGCGGTACACAAAGCTCTTTGTATATCTTACAGTAACAAATCTTAGCAATGAATTTGTGTAGCAGGTGGTATTATGGTGACCCATTTACAGATAGGAAACCGAGGATTGGAAACAGTGAGTAACTTGAACTGTGTCTACACATTTTTTTTTTTAATCCACAAAACCGAGAATTAAACCCAAGCTTATTGATCCTGGAGCTCAACTTCTAAACTATTTTACCATCTTAAATTCCAGTTTGGTACTTATCAGCTACAAGTCCCTTGACAAGCCACTTAAGATCTTTGAGCCTCTGGCAAAAAGCATGAGGGGCAAGAATAATTTAAGAAGGGCCCTTCTAAAGATTAAATGAGATAAATTTAAGTTAAAAATCTCTTAGCACGGCATTGGAATTAATACAATAAATATTAGTTTTTCTTTTACTTTAGACTTAGTTAATAACATGTAGAGAATAAGACTTTGTGAGGGGATCCAAAAAGAGAATTATATAAAATTCCTTTGTAAGCAAAAAAAAATACTAAGATGCTAAATAAATTCTGATGATTATTATAAATGCACAGAAACATAAGTGGAAACTCACCATGTTTTTTTTTTTTGTTTGTTTTAAATCAGCATATAAAACTAAAAACTCCAGGGATGGCTTGAAAATTGTCAAAACTGTATGCTCAGCAGAATCACTAGGGAAGTGTTTGTAAAAACTCTATTTTTTTACATTCCATCTAGATAGACTTAGAGAATCTAAAATCCGGATGGTGAGGTCCTGGAATCCAAATGATTCTCATGTACCATCAAGTTTGGAGAATGACTTCCTTATAAAAACTTCATGTTTCTCAATCATTCTATAAATATTTAAGGTACTTCAGTTATGTCAAAGCACAATGCTGGGTCCTGAGATCAATGATTTGCAGTCAATGAGATCCAGTATTCATAACTGGAGGCTCCAAAGTATATAATGGCATTCTTTGTACTATTTTAAATAGTCTCCATGTCTTGATAAAATGCCTTCTTGATAAATATCAACCATTTTCCTGATAAAAAGAAATCTTGTTTACTAGCCAGTTTTCTCTAGAGAAATAGAATGGTCAGATATATACAGTTGGCCCTCCCTATCCCCAGGTTCTTCATCTGTAGATTCAACCAACAGTAGATCAGAAATATTAAAACAATAAAAATTGCATCAAAACTGAACAGGTATAGACGTTTTCCTCTTGTCATTGTTCTCTAAACAATACAGCATAATAGCTATTTATACACCATTGATATTGAGTTAGGTAATATAATTTAGAGATGATTAAAAGTTTGTGGGAGGATTATGTGGGGTATATATGATTATTGTGTCATTTTATATGAGGGAATGGAAAATCTGCAGCTTTTGATATCTGTAGGGGGGTGGTCCTAGATACCAAGGGACATTTGTATGTGTGTGTGTGTCCCCTGAATTAGAAGATGGCAAACAGAAAAAGCATTCAAACAAGGAATCTCAAACATGGGTAAGCTCACAAACACACACACAAAAAAAAAACCCAAAGATATCTGAGGAAAATTAATAGCATGGGGCTTGGCATGGTGGTGCACACCTATAATCCCAGCGGCTCAGGAGGCTGAGGCAGGAGGATCACTAGTTCAAGGCCAGCCTCAGCAATTTAGCAAGGCCCTAAGCAACACAGGGAGACACTGTCTCTAAATAAAATATTTTTAAAAAAGGGATGGGAATGTGGCTCAGTGGTTAAATACCCCTGGGTTCAATCCCTGGTACAAAATAAATAAATAAATTAATTAATTAATTAACAGCATGATATGGAAGCATCAAACTCAATAAAGACATTAATCCCTGAGCTAACAGAAGAAGAGTTTGAGTAATATAGTGACTTTCCATTCACACGCCATCATAAATTGACACTTTGGTGTACCCCTTTTGATGTGAACATGTAGAAATGACTGGAAAACCCAGAAAGGTCAGTTGAGTTTTGACAACAATTTAAAACTTAGAGGTGAAGGAGAATAGTGATACAGCGTATCAAAATCTCTGGGTCACTTTGAGGGGCAATTAAAACAGTAAAGTTAAAAGCACTGAACTCATTCATTAAAAGAATAGAAGGTCACCATAGAAATAACCTAACATTACATCTCAGGGCCCTAAAAAAAGAACAAATCAACACCAAAAAGCAGTAGAAGACAGGAACTAATTAAAATCAGAACCCAAATCAATGAAATTAAAACAACCACAAAAAAAATTTTTAAAAATCAGTGAAACAAACAGTTGGGTCTTAAAATTGATAAACCCTTAGCCAAGCTAACCAAGAGAAAGAGGGAAAACACTTCAAATTTATAAAATTCTTGATGAAAAAGAAAATAGCACCACAGACATCACTGGAATACAGAAGATAATCAGAAACTATTCTGAAAAATTTATATTCCAATAAAATTGAAAATTTTGAAGACGTCAACAAATTTTTTTAAATTTTTTTTATTGGTTGTTCAAAACATTACAAAGCTCTTGACATATCATATTTCATACATTAGATTTAAGTGGGTTATGCACTCCCTTTTTTATCCCAAATACAGATTGCAGAATCACATCAGTTACACATCCACATTTTAACATCATGCCCTATTAGTAACTGTTGTATTCTGCTACCTTTCCTATCCTCTACTATCCCCCCTCCCCTCCCCTCCCATCTTCTCTCTCTATCCCATCTACTGTAGTTCATTTCTCTCCTTGTTTATTTTCCATTCCCCTCACAACCTCTTATATGTATATGTTCCCATGTCAACAAATTTCTAGAGACATATAACCTACCCAAATTGAACCGAGAGGACATAGAAAATATAAACAGATGAATTTCAAGCAATGAAATTGAAGATGGCATCAAAAGCCTATCAACAGGGGCTGGAGTTGTGGCTTAGTGGTAGAGTGCTTGCCTAGCATGTGTGAGGCACTGTGTTTGAGTCTTAGGAAGATATATATATATATATATATATATATATATATATATATGGACTATTTATTTGTTTAAGGACTATATATATATATTAGGAATATACATATATATATGTGTGTGTGTGTGTATGTGTATGTGTATATATATATATATATATATATATATATATTTTTTTTTTTTTTTTTTTTTTTTTTTTTTAAAGCCTAGCAACAAAGAAAAACCCAGGACTACAGGACCAGATGGATTCTCAGCTGAGTTCTACCAGACCTACAAAGAAGAACTAACACCAACCCACCTCAAATTATTCCATAAAATAGAAAAGGAGAAAACCCTTCCAAGCTCATTCTATGAAGCTTGTATCACCCTGATACCAAAACCAGATAAAGACACATCAAGAAAAGAAACTTCAGACCAATATCCCTGATGAACATGGATGCAAAAATTCTTTATAAGATACTGGCAAACCACATCCAAAAACACATTATAAAGATGGTGTACCATGATCAAGTGGGAGTTAATCCCAGGGATACAAGGTTGGTTCAACATACGGAAATCAATAAATATAATTCATCATATCAATAGACTTAAAGACAAGAATCATATGATTATCTCAATAGACATAGAAAAAGCATTAGACAAAATACAGCACCTCTTCATGTTCAAGACACTAGAAAAACCAGGGATAGTGGGGACAGACCTCAACATTGTAAAAGCCATCTAAGCTAAACCCAAGGCCAACATCATTCTAAATGGAGAAAATCTGAAAGCATTCCCTCTAAAAACTGGAGCAAGACAGGGATGCCCTCTTTCACCAATTCTAATCAACATAGTCCTTGAAACTCTAGCCAGAGCATTTAGACAAAAGAAAGAAATTAAAGGGATACAAATAGGAAAAGAAGAGCTCAAGCTACCTCTATTGGCCAATGACATGATCCTATACATAGAAGTCCAAAAAACTCCACCAAAAAGCTTCTAGAACTCATACACAAATTCAGCAAAGTAACAAAATATAAAATTAACACCCACAAATCAATTGCATTCCTATGTACCAATGATGAATCAGCTGAAAGAGAAATTAAGAAAACTATCCCATTTACAACAGCTTCAAAAATAACACACACACACACACACACACACACACACGAGACTCAATCTAACGAAAGAGTTGAAAAACCTCTACCATGAAAACTATAAACCACTAAAGAAATTGAAGAAAACCTTAGAAGATAAAAAGATCTCCCCTGTTCTTGGATAGGCAGAGTTATTATCCAAATGGCCATACTACCGAAAGTGCTATACAGATTTAATGCAATTCCTATTAAAATTCCAATGATGTTGTTCTTCATAGAAATAGAGAAAACAATGATAAAATTCATTTGGAAAAATAAGAGACCCAGAAAAGCCGAAGCAAATCTAAGTGAGAGAAGTTAAGCTAGAGCTATCACAATACCAGACTTATCAACATAGTTATCTCATGTAGATCTTTAAAATATACTTGTATAGCATTGTGATTTTTTAAAATGATCTTTTTTGGGGGTACTGGGGATTGAACTCAGGGGTGCTTAACCACTGAGCTACATCCCTAGACCTTTTAATTTTTTATTTTGAGACAGGGTCTCACTCAATTGCTGAGGCTGGCCTCGAACTTGTGATCCTCCTGCCTCAGCCTCTTGAGTCACTGGGATTACAGGTGTGCACCACCATACTCGGCTAAAATTACCTTTTGACAGTCTCTTGCCATTTCTTATTTTGTATCTTTCTCCTTTTTTTTTTTTTTTTTAAAAAAAAGCTAGGTTGGCCATTATTTTTGTTAATTTTTTTAATCAAATCAGCTTTCTGTGTTAGTGTTTTAATCTCATTAAGTTTTCCTTTTATCCTTTCTGATTTCTTTCTGCTTCTTTTGCATGGGTTATTTAATACTTTTGGCTGCACACATAAATCATTTATTTTAGTATTTATTAATAGAGGTATTTAATGCTGCTAGCTCAGCATTGCTTAACTGTATGACTGATGTTCTGCTATATCTGTTTTTAAGATCATTATTTTCTTGAAATTCTGCAGTACCATTTTTGCATTTCGCCTTTCATCCCAGAGCTCTTCGATTGATATATTTCCAATATTATAAATAACCTGGGCCTTTTATTTTTCTTTTTATCCTGGTGTGCCTTTGCAATATTGCAAAATTTGAAATAATCCAATTGGAAGGCATGAAGTTTTATATTTATCTGTGGGTACTTTTGCATGCCTCATGCAAACTGCACGCCAAGTTTGAGACAGGTACCTTGGGGCTGGATGCCCTCTGAAATTCCTTCCAGTTCTAAGATTCTATTACTGTAATGCAAATTGAAAAAAAAAAAACATTTTTTTTTTTTTTTTTTTGCTTTTAATAATTGTTTCTCTTCTTAGAAAGATTTTCACGGCTCTCTGAGAAAGCCAGTGTCTTCATTCTGTACACACCTAAGACTGCAGGGCAGGGTGGGGGTGAGTTCAGCTGAATGGGCAGAAAACTTCTTGAAGTGAGATTAAGATGAAGTGGAGTAGTTCAAGTTGGAGAGACTGAATACAGCTTTGTCCATTACCAAGCAGAGCCCCTGCTTCCATGGCTCCACTGGCTGTCACTTCGTCCAGCTACAGGCATATGACACTGTTATCTGTTGGGGGCACACATGGAGCTAGGTGTGGCATGGAGCATCTATCATCCCAGTGACTCAGGAGGCTGACACAGGAGGATCTCAACTTCGAGGCCAGCCTCAGCAACTTAGAGTTTATTGAGCTCCTGTCTCAAAAGGAAAAAGAATGGGGAGTCAGGTGAGGTGGCCTATGCCTGTCATTGCAGCAACTTGGGGAGTTGAAGCAGGGGGATCACAAGTTTGAGGCCAGACTAAACAACTTAGGGAGATTCTCTCAAAATAAAATAAAAATAAAAATGGGCTGGGGATGTGTCTCAGTGATAAAGGGCCCCTTGGGTTTAATCCCTAATATCAAAAATCAAACAAATAAATAAGAAAGGGCTTGGAGGTAGCTCAGTGGTAGAGCACCCTAAGGTTCAATCCCAGGATTTAAAAAACAAAATTTGTTTTAAGAATCACTCACTGTTTTGGTCCAGTGAGGGGAGTTATATTATGACCACTGTTTGCAGGGGACTGGCAACATGATCTGAGAAGTGGTATTTGAAGACCCACCATTTGCAATGAATGCAAGAGCTGTGAGCACCTCAGTTTCAGAAGGGCTCTTACAAGCTTTCTCACAAGGAGGCCAAACTCACTCCTGCTCAGACACTGGTAAGTTGAAATTCCCTAGGCCAGCCCCTTATTGCGGCATCTTAAGTCACAAGCCATCATAGTTGGAAGAGCGCTACCACTAGCAGCAGAATTCAGAAGCAAAGTGGCTTGGTGTTGACGGATTCGTTTCCTGGTTCAGTTCTGTGTTGCACGAGTTCCATGTTCTGAGGGATCCTGAGCATTCTCAGGAGCGCTGTTCTCTTGCTGTGCTTTCTGATGTACGGGCACACATGTGGCACTTTGTGGCATTTGACAGGGGGGCTGGTACATGACTGCCCCCAACTCAAAGTTGGTTGTTCAGTTTTGGCTCTAGCAGCTACCCCCTTATTCACAGTCACAGTGTCATCACCTGATCCTTGCTTGCTTTATTATTTATTTATTTATCTAGCTATCTACCTTGATACTGGGGATTGAACCCAAGGTTGCTTAACCACGGAGCCACATCCTCAGTCCTTTTTTTCATATTTTATTTAGAGCCAGGGTCTCGCTGAGTTGCTCAGGGCCTTGCTAAAGTTGCTGAGGCTGGCCTTGAACTTGCAATCCTTCTGCCTCAGCCTCCCGAGCTGCTGGGATTATAGGCATGCACTACAACCCCTGGCTCGTATTATATTTAAATACAGTATATACTATACAATACCTAAGGGAGGTTGGTTCTGGGACCCCTATGTATGCCAGCATCATAAATGCTCAAGTCCCCTATATAAAATGGTGCAGTATTTGCATGTAACTTATATATCCTCCTGTATACTTGGAATCATTTCTACATGACTTATAATACCTAATACCATGTAAATGGCACCTTGGGACATTTTACCCATGGGTGGTACATGTCTACAATAGTCCAGTGTTGAATTTTTTTTTTTTATTCCTATTTTGGCTCTGGAGGGTTGGTTTTACTGAGTCATTTAGGGAATTATGACAAGCAAGGAGGTCTGAACACATTCAGTACAGACGTAACTGTCGAGGCCTACATTCATAACAATGCATAATTGTCATGTTAGGTGGTAGCAGGCAATGAGCGATGCCTGGTAAGGTCACAAAGGTTCTTTAAATTGCTTTAGGGTCATCTTTAAACTACCCTCACAGTGAACGAGAAATCAAATGGTGGCAGTAGAAAATAAACCAAAGCAAGGGACCTAATTGGAAGACACGTCAAGAGGAAAGGATTCATGGAACTAATTCTTGACAGGGTCCACTGAGGTTGGTGTGAAGCTAGGAATTATGGGTATAGGTGTCTCCATGTGTCTGGGAAGAAAGATTCCTTTAGTAGTGCAGGCTCACAAAGGTAACCTCTGACCGGCCATTGATCCCAGAGCCCACATTAACATGGGATTGTAGATGATGTCCCCCTCAATAGGATGGCCACCATGACAGTTCTGGAGAGGACCAACCAAGGGCGAAAACTCCACCACCCAACAGAAGGAGTTGAACTGATTGGTTGCTGAAGGAGGACCCCAGTTTTCAAGTCAACCATAAAACAGTAGTAAATATGGAGACAGCATCATCTCCTTTGTGGATCTTGGAGACGGCCCACTCTCTGTCTCTTGAGAGTGCTCTCTGCTTACACCCCACTTTGGTTTTATTTTACTTTCTCCTATAATAAAGTTCTCTTGCATGACTTTTGGTGTCTGACTTTAAATTTTCTTTCATCGGGGCTGGGCATGTTGGCACATGCCTGTCATCCCAGTGGCACGGGAGGCTGAGGCAGGAGGATCTCCCCCCGTTCAAAGCCAGCCTCAGCAACAGTGAGGCCCTAAGCAACTCAGTGAGACCCTGTCTCTAAATAAAATACAAAATAGGGCTGGGGATGGGGCTCATTTGTTGAGTGCTCTGGGTTTAATCTCTGATACAAAAAAAAAAAAAAATTTTTTTTTTTTTTCTTTCCTTGGAACAAGAATTGAGGTTTCGAGTTTCAGCTTCTGGCTTTCCTGCGACAGTTGATGTGGCACCCATGGATAGGGAGGGCCAGCTGTATTTTTAAATGAAACCCTTCCTTTCATATAAAGTTTTGTCTTCCTATCCACCTGTCTCATAGCCCTGGGGCAACAGCACCTAAGCCAGGCCGACTTACTCTGGCCTGGGGTATCCAACAGGCTCTGGAAAAAACCACTAGGAAGAAGCTAGACTTTCCCACCAGCTCTTGTCCCCATCACCCCTCTTAGTGCATGTGGAACTTGGCTTGAGGAATCTCTCTTTCCACAATGCCCCTCAAACGCTTCTTCCCTCCAAGCTCCCTCTACCCCTGTTCCAGAACAATCTAACCTATTGAAGTCTTTAGACTTCCTCATAGATGAGAGAGCTGGGAGGGGCGTTGGTGATAAAATGGCAACGTATGAAAAACATTTTTTAATATTCTCTATCCTTAGACTTTGTAATTTTTAATTAGATTGATCCTATCACTTAGGGTAACTCTTTTAATTAAAAGAGTAGCTCAAGCAGCCCGAAGCCCGGAGGCTTGGAGCAATTGTGAGGATAAAGACACTGCCTAAGTGCCCAATCCTATTTTCCAAGGTGCTCCCTGTCTTCACTGGGCTGGAGGCAGTGGGCACTGGTCCAGAGGCTGACACGGAGCCTGTCCCCTCATTACAGATGGAGCGCTCTGGCAGGCATGACGCATGCTACTATCTGTTGAAGCTTCCTGCTCTGTGCATCCCAGGTGGGTTTCAATCTAAGCAGCTTGCTCAGATTATTATTATTATTTTTTTTTTGGTACCAGGGATTGAACCCAGGGGCTCTTTATTACTGAGCCACATCCCTAGCCCTTTTTATTTTTTTATTTTGAGAGAGGGTCCTTGCTACGTTGCTTAGGTCCTTGTTAAGTTGTTGAGGCTGGCCTTGAACTTGCCATCCTCCTGCCTCAGCCTCCCTAGCTACTAAGAGGAGCGTGCCGCTGTGCCGGGCTTAGCTCAGATTTAACTAAGCAGGAAGCCTAGTCTTATATTTAAAGACAGGTTGGGTGAAATTATCAGAGATGTTGGCCACATCGCAAGTTTGGATGAGACCAGTAATAAACTGTTTGTCAGAGGCTCAGTTTTCCATGGAAGGGACACAGGACCACTCTGGGGTAAAGGGACAATAGAGAGATCAGCTCAGTAACATGCCTGATTAATCAGGATAAATTTCCTACATCTTGTATTACGCATTTATGTTCCAAAATTTAAAAAGTGTTGCCTTATCCAAAGGTAAAGTTTGAAGACTACTGTACTAAAAATACCATTTATGACTTATGGATTTCCCAGAAAATGTGAATTTCCCCAGCTTTGAAGGCTTACTAGATGTGCTGAGAACTGACTTTGAATGAAATTCCAGGTGTCAAGAAGATTGCTTGGGCAGTAGCCATTACTTTAGAGAGGTGATTTTGGTGTCTGCTTTTGTCCCTAAATTATAATTAAAGGAAAGCCAACTTAGTTAGCACCTTGGTTTAAAATCTGGCCTTATGGAATGGGCTAGAATGTAAAGATCACCTTTTTACCTTCTGCTGGTGCTAGTTATAATCACAAATTATGTTTCTTTGGCTTCTTTAAGTTAAGTAATAAGGGGTTCCAAAAAGCCTGTGCCGGCTCTGTGACAGCAGGACCAGGACCCTTTGCCAATGTGTAGTCAGAAAGAGCTCATGAATATTCAGAATAGCTCATACGATTATTCGCATGTCCTATATGTTGACTACTAAATAAATTTTCTAGTTTTCAATATTAGACAATCGCTGTTATTTTTACCCTAGGATTTTTATAAACATAAACATTTCCCTTTGACATCAGTCGTTCTTTTTTTCCCCCCTCTATAAATAGAAAGAAATTTGATGCAATGTTAAAAGCATCTTCTCATTTTTGGGTGTTAATACCACTTAAGTGGAGACACTCTGTAGGCAAAATGACAGGGATGAGAGAGAGAGAGAGAGAGAGAGAGAGAGAGAGAGAGAGAGAGAGACAGACAGACAGAATTTCCTGGTGAAACATGGGAGGGTCTTGAGGGGTGGAATTATTTGGTCAAGGAGAAGAGAGAGCACACATCTCTGACCTCATGAACAGAGCTGAATCGATAGGAAAAGACAAAAGACAAGTTATATTTGGGGAGCACTGAGTAGACCATCAGTCTGGGGTACATTTATGTTAGTAGGAAGCTCAAACTGTGCCTTGGGTTTTGTTTGCAGAAGGCCTTGAAGACAAGTTCCAGATTGCCTTTTGTGCTCTAGGCGGCAGGGAACTATTCTGGGTATGTGAGTCAGGTATGGGTTATGATGAAAGCGATGCTTTAGGCTTTATCTGGCCTAACTTTTTAGAAAGGATGGGGGAAGAAGATCTGGGAGAAGCAAGAACGTTGCAAGAATATAATTCCCCGTTTGGAACAAAGGCAATCTTTGCTTTTGAAAAGAGCAACATCAAAGAGACCAATCTGGTGGCCCAATTAATAAGAAGTTGGAAATCCAGGTTGATTTGCTTGTGCTAGAATGGATCTCTTTCCATTCTGGCTACATTTTTGGTTAGCCCCCTCAAAGTTCAGTAGGTGTGGCACAGGCCATTCATTCCTGGGTTATCCTTCAACTTCACAGGTTGGGTTCTTCCTACGGTTCTTCCTGATCCAGTTTTATTGTATGATAAATCCGTACAGCCATATTTTCAGATACAAATCAAGAAAGCCTGGGCTGGAATAGCTCAGTGGTAGAGCACGTGCTTAGCCTACAGGGGGCCCTGAAATCTATTCTCAGCACTACTACTCCCCCTCAAAATCAAGAAAGCCTGCTGATTTCTATCTTCCTCTCTCCCTTCCTCCCCCGCCCCCCTCTCTCTCCTTTTTTGAAAGAAAGGCTTATTTTTAATCAGGGTGCTTGAAAGACCTTTGTCAGATATTAAAAGCAACCTCACCTAGGCATGGTAGCACATGCCTGTAATCCCAGTGACTTGGGAGGCTGAGGCAGAAGGATCACAAACTCAAGGCCAGCTTTGGCAATTTAGCGAGATCCTTTCTCAAAAAAAAAAAAAAAAAAGAAAGAAAGAAAGAAAGAAAAATAGAATGGGCTAGGGATGGAGCTCAGTGGAAGAGTGTCTCTGGTTTCAATTCTCATTACTGGGGGGTGGAAATAAAAGTCATCTTATCTTTCAGTAATACTCTATGTTATTTCAAAAGGTCATGGCTTTTTCTGGGAGAAGCCAAACTCCAAAGTTTAACAAAGATCATCTTGACAACCCAAGAAGAGTTAATAAAAGAATACAACGATTTCGGAAAGCCAAAGAGAAAGAAACACCATCACCACTTCCCATACTGATTTCATGCCTTTTTAAAATACTATCCTCATTCACGTGAATTACTCTCCTTTAATTTCCAAAGCCATCTGCTTGCAGTGTTGCAATAACCCAGTCCCCAAACTAGCTTTTTGAGGAATCTCATGCACTTGAGGCAAAACTCCAGGAAGCTCTGTCCTTAATATATTTTTGTTGATATTTATCAGTCAGCTGTGGTATGGTAATAAACAACTCTCAAATACCAATGGCTTACCACATAAGCCATTTGCCACTTAGGTTAAATGTTGGTAGCTGCAAACTCGAAGTGGTTCTGTTATATCTCTTGTTCTACTTTGAAGCCCCATTTTGACCATTTTTGTTATATGGGAGAATTAAGTGAGATGGTATTAGGCGCTTATGGAATAATTCTGTCCATTTTCATGCTTTTGGCTGAAGAAGATCCCCTAATCAAGCCTCATGCTGGGTGGGGGGGGACAGGAAAGCAAATCTCTTGGCAGTGGGTGGTGATGTATCAACTATTTATAAGAAAAGACAGTGAATTATTGTGAGCAGTCATATTATTCACTGCTAACGACATCCATTCATTCAGCAAGTTTTTTTTTTTTTTCTCCAAATGGTGTATTTACCAAATGCAAAATGAATAAAAGAAATGAGAAAGCTAGTCTCTTTAACTAGAACGATGCCTTTTGGAATGGCAGTCTTAGTAATAAGGATCCTGTTGGACCCTGTCTAGCTGATGGATTGATTTAGCTTAGTGGCCAAAACGTGGCTTAGGTGGTGTGAAGCTCAGACCTAAAGCCTGACTAGAGATTCAGTCAATCTCTTGACTTGGCTTCGCCAACTTGAGACCAGCTATGGACACATTTCTTTACTTTAGAAGGGTGGGACAGATTCCCGTAGAACCAACTTGGAAGAAAAACTGGGAAATTATTGAATCATTCAGCAGGAGAACTTTGTAGAAATCTCCTAAGTCAAAGCCACATTTCATTCATTTGTACTCACCCTGTTAAGAAATTGCAAAATCCAGCTCAGGAGCCTGCTCTTTACGAAATCTTCATGTGAAGAGTTCTTTGCTTCCACCCTAAGCCACACTTCCTGTGAGTCTAGGGTCTCATTTACCTGAGCTCCTGTTCTTCCTGTAGTCTAACCTCAGGTATCTCTGCCCAGCTATCCAGAGGCCCACATTTCAAGTTCACAGTTTTAACTACTGGGCTCAGCTTGCCACGACCATGTTCTTCCACATAAGTGTTCAATTGTACCTCTGAGCATCTGTATCTTCTGCAGGAGCTTGTGATGCATCTTTTATGAGTATAAATAATAATTCCATACTCCAGTCACCCATGCAGAAAATAGATGATTGTTAAGCATTTGGAGGTCTACACCAATAAGGCTCCGTGTTTATGTTTTGGGGGATGCTCTTATATTTTTGAATGACCCCCTCTCAGAATTCCTTTTCTAATCAGCCAGACTTAGTTGGGGTCCTCATGTACTTTATTATTTAACTCTTTATAATGATCTGTTCAATAACTATCTTCTTCATGTAAGTCATCAATTCCATGATAGCAAAAATCTTTATCTGTTTTGTTTATCAATACATTCCCAGGACCTAGAAGAATACAAGGCACATAATAGTTGATCAGTACAATCATTGATTTACCATTAGGCTCATGGTTTAATATCACGGGCCATTAGTTTTTTTAAACTCTATGTAATCAGTTTTATCAGTTAGATAAAACTGATGTGTGGGTAAAACTTGTGGAGTGTATTGATGTCTGGAACTCATGACAAAATGCATGAAAAAAAAATGAGCTGGATTGTTGGATGCATGAGAGATGCATGGGAGAATTAAGTGAGATGTTGTATAGATATGAGATAAAAGAAGGATGGTAAAATATTAATTGTAGAATCTAGGTGGTGGGGAGAAGAAGATTCCCAGTCCAATTTCCTGAGTGTTTTATATTTTTCACAATAAAATGTTGGGGGAAAAAATGTGGGGTTCAGAACAGCCCAGCACATGGTCCTTGGTAGAAAAAAGAAACTGAAGAAACTGTATAAAAATCAATAACAAGAGTTATAATTTATGGGCTGGGGTTGTGGTTCAGAAGGTAGAGCGCTCGCCTAGCATGCATGAGGCACTGGGTTCGATCCTCAGCACCACATAAAGTAAAATACAGACTTTGTGTCCACCTATAAGTAAAAGCTAAATATTAAAAACGAGTTATAGCTTATGACTAGAATAAAGAGCTAAAACAGACACATGCATTTTTAATAAAATTATATAAACTTGCAAATAAATCTAAGATTTGTAAATAATAGAGGCAATAAATATGTTTTAAATGTTTAAAGGAAAGAGAACATAGAAAATGCCTTGTGAAATAGGTGATATGGCATCGGGTGATATGGCCTTGAGGGATATGTGTAATTTGGAGAGGTCACAAGGCTAAGAAAGGTAATTTCTGGTTTTTTTTTTTTTTTTTTTTTTTTGTACCAGGGATTTGAACCCTGGGATGCTTAACCACTGAGCCACATTACCCAGCCTTTTAAAAATTTTTTAGACCTTTATTTACTTTTATGGGGTGCTCAGGATTGAACCAAGTGCCTCACACATGCTAGGCAAGCATCTACCACTGAGCCACAACCCAATCCCCTAATTTTTTTATTTTGAGACAGGGTCTTGCTAAGTGGCTTAGGGCCTCCCTAAGTTGCTGAGGCTGGCCTCAAAATATCCATCATCCTACCTCAGCCTCCTGTGTCACTGGGATTATAGGTGTGGACCACGACACCCAGCAAAGAAAAATAATTTTTAAGGGTTTTAGGACAGCTAAAAATCCTAGAGTGAGCATAAGTTTGAATCAAGAATACAAAAGAGTAAATTTATATCAGTTTAGCTGCAACTGAATTGGGAAGAGAGAGCTGAAAAGCAATGATGATGGATATAAAATGTATTATATCCTTATTTAATGTGTGAGGGACTGGAATGTGATATTTGCCTTATATTATCTCATTTAACCCTTACAACAACCAGGTGAAGAATTATTACTATTATGCTTGTTACTCATAAGGAAACAGAGATTTAGAATTTAGACATTTTCTGAGGTTGCACAACTAACAAGTGGTAGAACCGGTACTGAAACCAGCCCAAATCCTGTACATTTTAACCACTAAGCATCCTGCCTCTCTGGCAAATGGAGGCTAGATTCTACTGGACCTTAAATATGAAGTTTAAGACTTCGAGCTCTACTCTCTGAGCCTGGGGATCCACTAAAAGATTCTGACCAGGAGAAAAAATATGATTAGAGATTTTAAAAGAAGTGCACTTGGCAGAAATGGGCAAGAAACGGAAGCCCACTTATGGGGCTGTCATAAATAATGGAGGTGAGGGGAGAGGCCCTAGCTCCGGAATAATAGTTACGGGGACAGAACAAAGGAATAGTTCTTAAGAACATTGAAACATATTGAATAATTCACTGCTGCAGTGTTCACTATTCAAACCCAAATCGTCTTGAGATATCAAGTGTGTCATGGGTCAAAACCAGCTACCCACATTTATTCCGGGCCACTCCCCAAGCCACCCAGGTCTAGGTGCTGGGTTGAGGTCTTCAGAGTATTTGCAGTTCAGGGTTTGCTGATCCTCTCTGGACCTTGCCTTGCAATATATCTTACCAAGGATCCCAGAAGTCCCAACTTGTCATCCAATGTCCCATCAGTCACCCAATCTCCCTCCCCTAGGAACTAGATCTGGGGGAGGGGGGGGTAGCTGTAGCTTTCTGCTGTGAACTGCCTGGAGGAGTTAGCTGATTGGTGGGGATTCTTATCAGAAGAGATGTATGTGGATATGAAGTGGCTGAAAATGACCAGAGAGGCGGGGTTCCCCGGGGAGCATTCATTTACACGTGGGGTGAGGCCCCTGGAACAGGTCTCTTGGTGTACTCTCCACCCCTCTCCCTTAGGTTATCTCCTTGATAAAGGTGGCAGGCTGGGGAATAGGTCCTGAAATATCATAGAAGAAAAAGAGTCCTGAAAATACACATTGGTGGACAATCGTGTGTGTGTGTGTGTGTGTGTGTAACTATATCAATATCTAAGTGAGATAGAAACCAACTTCTTGAACGGATAGGGTAGAGGGTAAACCAGAGGGATCGACTAGTTGCATTACTTTTCCATATGATTATCAGTGATGGGTTTCAAATCCAAGGAGACTTGTCAAGTGTGAGCCCAACGCTCAGATATAGAAGTCAACTATAATGAGGGACAGCCTCATGGGGTTATTGTGAGAAACTACTACCTCTTGACTGAAGGGTGCTGGGTAAACAGCTAAATATAGACAAATGTAAGGGATGTAGATGATGATTTTTTTCAGGGGGGAAATATTATTCTGCATGTAGTCAGTCATCTGGTCAATTAGACGGAATTATGACTGTTTATTTCTAAACAAGATTTGGAATGCATTTTTTTTTCTCTTTTGAAATCAATAACCTAGATGGGACTAGACATTTATTTCAAAGGGAAACTACTCAAAACACATCTGAGATGACTTTTCTGGAATTCATTTGCTTCAGAACCAGTTTACAAGCCATGTGACATTATCTCATTAACGGAGGGTCGTTTTGGACCTTACATGTTATCCAGTTTAATCATGAGATCTGAGGCCGCTTTTAAGTGCTTTTAAATCAAGATTGACCCCCTAAAGAAATGATTCTTAATCTCTGTGTGTGTGTGTGTGTGTGTGTGTGAGTGTGTGTGTGTGTGTGTGTTGAGACCTAGCTGAAACACACAATATGCAGAAAACACAGAGTGGTTTGTGCAGCCATCTCTGGCTTCTCAGGTAAAAAAACTGATTTTTCCAAGAGTTACAGAAATCCAACGAATGTCATTTCATGTCTATAAGCAGCAACCTATTGGAATAAATGTTTAGCCTCTCAAGAGGAATTGCTGTGAAGGAAGCCACCCCACTGCAGGAGTGTGATATGGTGTGAGTGTTTATGGTAGACACATGGGGTCTGTGTTGTCATTTCTATAGCTGTCATGGGTTTTTTGGGGGGGTGGGGGTGGGGGTTGCTAGTGGGCTATGCCTGGCAGCAGCATCTGCCTCTCCAGGTGTCTACCCTCAACTCAATTTAACCAATTCAACTTAAAGGCCATGGCCCCAGGGAAAGGACCAGATGTGCTGAAATTGCCCTGGAGGCCCACCTGGTTATGGAGTTGGAGAAAGGCATGATTGGCATTTGTTTGGCTGTTCTGGGAAGAGTCCCGAGGAAGGGGAGTTTGTGTGTTTTCTGAGACAGAGAGGAATTCTTGTGATTATCTCATGGGCCAACCTGCCAACCACTATTAGCATGTTGTTAGCTCATTTAATTATTTACAAAATTATTAGAAAACTTTATGGTGCTGGGGACTGAATCTAGGGGTGCTCTAGCACTGAGCTACATCCTCAGCTCCCCGCCACCCCTTTTAAGTTTTTTATTTATTTATTTATTTTGAGACAGGGTGTTGCTAAGTTGCGCAGGCTGGCCTTGAACTTGTGATCCTCCTGCCTCAACCTCCCAGTCGCTGAGATTCCAGGTGGGAGCCACCACACCCAAATAGCTCATTTAATTCTTAAACTGCTCTGCAAAGTAGTAGCCTTATCATTTTATAGATGAGCAAATTGGCCTTCAGAAAAGCTAAGTAACTTATTGGGCAGAGCCAATGAGCTCATAATTAGCACAGCCAAGATTTAAATGCAGATTTGATTCCCAAACCCAGGTTCTTTCCACGGTGGGGCACTGTCTCTTCCCATTTCCTGTTGGCTTCAGGGAGACGTTCCCATAACCTCTGCCTCCCTGGAGGGCCTCGGAAATGAAACCCATTTCTTTACTCTTAGGAAGGATCATGTCCCGAATGACCCCTCAGATATCCAGGATGAAGACACATTTGCTTCTAGTACTAACCCCTTTGTGACCTTGGCAAACTCCTCCGTTTTTCTCATCTGTAAAATAAGGGGACAGAATTAGATGCTACTTCCAGCCACAAAGTTCAGTAACCGTATTCTTTGCCCCATTCCCTCAGCTGCTGTGCCTTCCCATCCTGTGACCTGCACATGCTCACCTTTTTCCCTAATCTAGAAGCATGCTCCATGGTGACATGTGCTGCTTAGTGTCCATTTTACACTTGCTTAGCCGTCTTATTCTCCTTCCACATTTTTTCTGAGCTCAGCTGAATTCCTCACATATTTTTAACACCTATATAATATTCCTATTCATTTATTTATTTTTTCTTTTTTAAGATGGGGTGTTGGTACATTGCCTAGGCTGGTCTTGAACTCCTGGGCTCAAGCAACCCTCCTGCCTCAGCCTCCCAAGTAGCTGAGACTAAT
This sequence comes from Callospermophilus lateralis, assembly GCF_048772815.1. Lineage (NCBI taxonomy): Eukaryota > Metazoa > Chordata > Mammalia > Rodentia > Sciuridae > Callospermophilus > Callospermophilus lateralis. The sequence goes on from NC_135324.1 coordinate 4,681,566, forward strand.
AGTATTCCTATTTATGAGTGAACTACCATATATATTTTAATTCCCTATAAGATAGTTGTTTTTTTTAAATTTATTTCTTCTTTTTAGATATACATGACAGTAGAGTGTGTTTTGACATATTATACATACATGGATTATAACTTATTCTAATTAGGATTCCATTCTTGAGGTTGTACATGATATGGAGTTTCACTGGTGTATGTTCATATCTGAACATAGGAAAGTGATGTCCAATTGAGATGGTTGGTTGCTTCCATTTTTTTTTCAGATTTTGATCAATATTCTTTGACTTGCCTCCTCCTGTATATGTGAAGAGAGTCTTCAGTGTAACTGTCCAGAGATAGAATTGCTCAATCACCGGGTTTGTGCATGAGATGTTGCCAAATTGTTCCCTGACGTCGTGGTACCAACACGTGCTCCCCTGGCCATGTGTAAGTTCCGTTTCTCATATCCTCACCATTAACTGTCAAGTTTCACTTTTTTCCAAGCTAATATTTTGATTGCCTTCGTCTTATGGTGATTACATTTTCTTCTTCTATCTCCCTTTGCTGGGCGATAAACTTTGTAAGCTTTGTTTAACTCATTTTAAAAATATTCCTCCTGTGAAACTTAGAGAGTGTAGGAAGCACACAATAAGGAGTTGTGAAGAGTCAGGTGAGCGGTGCATGCCTTTAATCCCAGCGACTCAGGAGGCTGAGGCAGGAGGATTACAAATTCAAGGCCAGCCTCAGCAACTTAGTGAGACCTTCAGCAACACAGTGAGACCCCTTCTCAAAAAAAGGGGAGGGGGGCTTGGGAATGCACCTCAGTGGTAAAACAACCCTGGGTTCAATCCCTAGTACCCCTCCCCCCCAAAAAACCCCAAAAGTTTATAAAAACAGTTGTGAGTAAATACATAATGGAAAGAATTAATTTATATTGATCCAAGGAGATGACTGAATTCCATGAGGATATACACGAGGCTTTCTACATTTATTAATCTGGGGTGAAGATGGAGGTAGAATATACCCCAAAACTGCAGAGGTGATTTGTATGGTCAGCACAACTGTCTATAAGGCCAAAATCTTAAAACATCTACAGAACTGTGACCAGCTTTTTCAGGATCCCATCCTTTAGGTCCTTATTTCTATCCTAGTATTCATCAAGCATTTAGTGACTGTTGTGAGGAACCATTTCTCTGTATCTGGGGCCATTTTTATTAAGTACCAAGAGGCCCATGTCTGAATGGAACTCCCCCACCCATGGTCCCGCCCAATACGAAGGGTTGGGTACAATCCATGTGTCCTTTGGACTAGGGTGCTGCATGACCTATGGTAAATATCTGCTCTTTTTGTACCCCCAGCTGTTCCTCCAGGATGACTCATTTTCTAAATAAGCTACTTGTGGTTTTTTTGGTCTGACATCACATGTGGAAGAATGAGTAATTTTTCAAGAACCAGAATTATATTTGATCCGAATAAGATATATAATGTATGTTACTCATGGTTGGAGGACAAGGGGTCAACGTTGGTAACAAGTTCTTTAACCTTCTCCCCCACCTCCTTTCCCTGGACCCGTGGATGCAGGGGAGGTGAAAGAAGGGGGCGGAACAGGTGTGGGTGTGAAAATCTTTGGTGTATGCGTCTCATTTTGTGATCATATTACACAAAATTTAATAAAATTACATTTTATGGCCTCTGCTAGATTGAACAAATAATATGGTGTAGTTATGAAGGCCATGAGTTTTGCTTCTATATTGCTTGGGTTTAAAGTCCAGCTTTATCACCTGACCAGCCAGGTGACCTCAAGCATGTTATTGAACTTTGATGTACCTTCATTCCCTCATGTATAAAATAATAGTACTTATCCTAGAGCCTGGTCATAAGAAATAATTGTTACATGTTAGAATAGTACCTGGAAGTTAACTGGTCCCGTGGAAGTGTTAGTAGAGATTTCTTCGGATCCATCACAATCTTTATGCTCATAGTAAGTGTTTAATAAATGCTTTTGAGTAAATGAATGCATTCTATTGAGAATATTTGCAATCAGGGGGACAGAAGCAATGATAAGCGGAGGATTCTTGGTTGCAAAGGGGTTCACTGCAGGCCACCTCAAAATATGCCACGTTGGGAACATACTGTTCATTTTGAACTCAACAGTGAAGCAATGACAGATATAGGGAGGATTCTCTGACCCTCTGTGTGCCTGAAGCATAATCTAAAACTTCTCACATGGAAGTGTCTCACCCCCAACCAGTACAAGATGGAAGAGAACATTCCTAGCACCAGAGACAGGGGATTGACGCTGGGATGGATCTGTACAAACAAAACCTTCCTAAGATCTGTAACTTCTCTTCCGGTAATTTTCTAGTGACTTTCCCATAATTTATTGGCATTTGCTCAAACTCCTTTGTCTTATCTCATCATAATTTATCATTCTTTGTTTAATCTTGCCTATGATTTGGGCCTAACTGCTTGTTTGGGCCTTCACTTTTCTTAAGAAGACTCCTGTGTGTGTGTAAGAATGTTAAATAAAATGCATATGCTGGGGTAGGGATGTAACTCAGAGGTAGACAGAGCCCGGGCTTAGCATGAGTGAGGCCCTGGTTCCACTCCCAGCGCTCCAAAAAAAAAAAAAAAAAAAAGAAAAAAAGCATTTGTTTTTGTCTCATCCTGTGTTCAATTCATTCTCAGGCCCAGCCAGCCACAGAAGAGAGCAGAAGGCCATGTTCCTGTCCCTGTTGCTGGAACTAGAAGGAACCCTGCACATCAATTACCTTGAGCCTCACCATGCCCCCACCTTTTGATTGGTTTGTGCCCTAGCTACGGGTGTGAGGGCTACCTCGGCTCAAGTGTCACTCAAGGGGGGGGGGCTCCACTTCCTGTTTTGCACATCTCAATCCTTAATCCTGGAAAACATGGGATGAGTGTGACTTAGAAAGGAAATTCACCTCTGACTTGGTGGCATTTGGAAGAGTGTTATCTTGTTGACTTGGATGGGTATCGTGTGCAGGAAATTAGATATGATGTGAATAGATTTGTTTTTGTCAGTGCCAATATGCATTGATCTTTAGAGCATTTGTGGCCTTTGGGAACACACTTGAGCATCAAGGAGTCAGGAAGAAGCCACAGCACAATCCCTTGGAGCCCATCTCCACTGCGGGCCTCTCCAGGATGCCCGTGTAGGACTCTGTCCACCAAAGCAGCTCGGTCCATTGATGCTGGCACCACCACGTGGGCATTAGCTGAGGAGCTCAATAGACCAGAAAAGTGGGTCTCACCTGCCTCATACAGGAGCAGGGGTGCTATGCTTATGGAAATGGTTTATTGCTGGAAGAAGGCCTCCTATGTTGGAGGAGGCTGATTTGCTGGGGTGTGTTGGAGGCCCAGTGTTAAGTGGCGTGTTAAGGATGGACACATCCTTGTAGCCTCTCGTGTGTACCTACAGTCACGCCCACACACACTCACAAGCAGCCCCACACTCCTAGGCTTTCATTGCCTACACTCAAACACACACACGTGCGTGCCTCTCATATGCTCTCTCAGCCTGAAGGGCGGCCCAGGGGAGACCTCTTGGCTGAATCAAATGCTGGTGAACGTTGCTGCTTTTATTACACCAAAGGTCTGACATTTATTAGGTGAGGAACACAAAACTGGGCAGACTGCTGTTAATAGTGGCATGCATTCTCCTCTACAGCGTAGCTTAGGAGTTCAAGGTCACTGCACTCATACGAAAGAAACAGTCTCCAGAGAGGACACTGCAGATCTAGTTTTCTGGAATGTCACAGACTTAAGGTGCTTTGCCACCACAGCAGCTTAGGGATCGTGAGGGGTTGGGCGAGTGTGCTTTGAACAGGTGTGACAAGGAATCGGGAAGGTTCTTAAAACACAGAGCTCATGGGACATCTAGGTAAGCTCACACTTCCCACACAGGTGGCACTGGCTACGAGGGGGCATGCTTCGCACTGCCTAGGAGCTGGGGAAGCTGTCAGGAGTCCTCAGTTAGAGTGAATCTGGCTTCACGGAAAGAAGACACAATGGCGCTGTCACAATAAGGCCACTAAACGCACAGTGACGACTACAGAAGGAAGCTCTCATGACTACAGGGGAGCAGCTCTTTCCTCTCTGGGTAGGCACCTGCCCTGAGTCTGTCACATGGTCCTTTCTGGGCTGCACAACATCACTGAGCACGACGGAGCAGAGGAAGGGGCTCACGCACGTCAAAGTCAGGGGACACGGCCACTAAGCGTGGCTGACAGTTGTTGGTGAATGTCTGGGTGCCTTTCCTGGCTGGGTCGGGTGCCCCCATGTGTCTGCAGAGCTAATCTGAAAAGAGGCTGGCAAAGGACTTCCTCAAGCTCCGGATGGTCTCCGCTTGGGCTGCGTCCTCACTGGTTGAAGACCGGAAGAAGGAGGACTCAGAGAAGCTGAAGGCATTTGTCAGGGACTGCGACTTGCTTGAAGATAAAAACCAGAGAGAAGGTGAGAGGGTGGGGGTTCCAGCGAGGCAGGGAAGGACACACAACCGGAGCCCCCACTCCCACCCCAGGGAGGCCACGGGTGGCTGTGCTACCAGGGCATGCTACCAGGGCTACCAGGGCTGTGCTACCAGGGCCACAGGTGGCATGTGCTACCAGGGCCACAGGTGGCATGTGCTACCGCTCATGCTACCTCCTCACCTTAGGTGCTGCTGAGATAGGAAAGGACAAGGGCAGCAGGAGAACGAGAGAGAAGGGGGAGAAAGAGAGATGGGGAGGAAGAAGATGGGGTGACTTTTATTTTTTTAAAATTTTCCTTTCTTGCAATGTGGGCCTCCTGCAGGCTGGACAGGCGCTGTCCCCCTGTGTCCCTAGCCCTGTTGTTTCTGTTGATTGCTAAAGGGCCTGAGGGATAAATTTCAGAGGCCCCCAACTTGGAAAGCGCTAATCCAGGAACATCACACCCTGCTCCTCTGCTAAAGGGCAGACCAGGGGCCTGTGGGCTCTCGCCTTTGCCTTTCCAGCAGCTGCCAAGTGGTGGATTCGGCATTGGAAGATTCTGGTTCCATGTCTTGGTTCTGACACTCACTTATGCCTGACCTTGGGCAAATCATGTGACACTTGGGTTTTCACTTGTGACATGCAGATGTCTGGTCCAATGATACCTAGGCCCTCTTGATTCTTTCCTCTCTATTCTTGGACTCTAAAGGAACTTTTTGTCTTGGCCAAAACCTCTAAGGGCTCCATTTTCCTGTTCTTAAAGTGGGCGTGGTCACCCCTGCAAGTCTCTCAGTCCAGATATGAGGTCTGTGGGGCTCAGGGGATGGAGGAGCAAGAGATGCATATCAGGACATGATTATTAGGCAGTTTGCTAATGAAAAAAAACAGAACCACCACATTTTAGGGACCTGTTTTTCCCTTTGGAGACCAGTGAGTGATCCAAAGGAAAAAAACCGTGAAGGCAGGAGGCCATGAGGAGGTTGAGCCTCCAGTCTTGAAGGGGACATCAGTTCTGGCTTTTCTAGGGTCCTGGCTTGTCTCCTCCTTGACTCTCACCAAATCCCTTTCCTGATGATTTCCAGCTCCAGAACTCTCCTCCTGGTGTCCTCTCCCAAATGCAGGAAAACTGCTTCTGTAGGACTTGTAGCAGACTCTCCTTTTGTGAACAGATGGCCTGCCTTTAATTAGGGCTGGGGACAAGCCCCAGCACGCTGGCCTCTGCAAGGGAGGGGATTCCTGTAGGCCCAACAGGCAGAGGGCACCAGGTACAGGCCTCCAGCTTGTCATCAGTCACTGGCTCTATTTGACAGCTTCAGCCCAGAGGCAGTGATGGCCTAAAGATCTGCCCTCAGGCGGGGGCAGGGCTGGCTCTTGGAAACTCAACACCAGCAAGAAGATACAGAGGCAGGCAAAATGTGGGAGGTGCCACTGGCTGGTGCTGGGGAGAGGAGCGGGTGGTGCCCTTCCCCTCACCAGGGATGGGAAGGCCTAGAGAAACTGAGCATCTGGACCCCGGAGCCCCAATGCTGGCTCTGCACTAGCTAGAGGAGTGGCTTTGAAAAAGGAAATCCAGGGCTAGGGTTGTGGCTCAGCGGTAGAGCGCTCGTCTAGCATGTGTGAGGTCCTGGGTTCGATCCTCAGCACCACATAAAAAGAAATTAAAAAAATAAATGTGAAAAAAGGAAAATCCATCGAATCTCTTAGAGAGATTCTCTCTCTCTAAGCAAGGTTTTCTCATTTGTGTGATGACTAGGTGATCTCCAAGTGGCCCACTGGAACCCTGGAAATCTGAAACCTCCTTTTCTCCCTCCCTAAAGATTTATTGGATCTGAGAAGCTGGGGGGGGGGGGGCCTCCTATCCTCTTAGGGTGACAGCAATCAGAGGTGTGTCTTGGCTCTGCTATTTCCAAGGGGAACTCCTCCGCTGCCCACATCTACTTTGGACAGAGCTGAAGGTCAAATGGACCTGGGATTAACTACTTTCTCTTCTTTCTTCTGGACTGCCCTGCTGATTGTACACCCCGGACTGTGAGTCAGAGGCAGGAAAGAGTGTAAAACCAAAAAGAAAAAAGATGTATATTTTTAGAAGGTGAGAGATGCACACAGAGAAAAGAAATAGAAAAGAGAGTGAGAGATGGGTTTAAAAAAAAAAAAAAAGATAACCAAAACCCTAGGCAACACTCTGCCTCGGGGCTGTGTTCCTTTGGGGTTGCCCAGGGCCCCCTAGGTTCAATACAAGAAAAACTTCATAATTGTGCAGGAGCAGTGCCACTCCCCAGCAAGAAAGCGAGGTGGCTGTGAGCTTCTAGCTAGACCTTAGACTGTCATATCCCACTTCCCACCCCTCCCTAGTCAACCCCCAACATTCCCCTCACCCTAAACAACAACAACAAAAAAAAACCCAACACTAGAATACAAACGCAAAAAAAAAAAAAAAATCATAAAATATGTGTAGGAGGAGCCCTGCTTGAAGGAACTTTCTAGCAGCTCTGGAGCCCAGGAGGAGGGGCAGGAAGAAGGGGAGGTAGGAGCTGCTGCTTGTCTCTTACTTGAGCTGTGGGTGAGGCTGGGGCTTCTGCGGAGGAGCGGCCGGGGGTGGCTGGGCCTCTGCCAGGGAGTTGCTGCTGGAGGGTGCATCTCCGTGGGTGGCGGTGGGGCCGCCCGGCCGCTGAGGAGCCGAGGAGGAGGAAGAGGAGGAGGAAGAGGAAGGTGGCAGAGATGGTCCAGGGGGGAGCCGGCGTGGTGGCAGCACTCTGCCTGGGGGCTGCGTTCCTTGGGGTTGCCCAGGGCCCCCTAGGTTCAGTACAAGAAAAACTTCATAATTTAACCATTTCAAAGGGTTTCCTCCGTAGAATCTATGTCTCAAAGGGTGTGGTTAAGTACCAAAGGGATCTAAGTTCTACTCTGAGAAGCCACCCCAGGCTCTCAAGGGCTCCAAAGGGAGTCCCTGCCCTTGTATGTCATCACTGCATGCTCCTCCTCAGAGGCATGGCAACTGAGTCACAGCAGAAATCAGGAGGACAGGGAAGAAAGCCGGGGTGACCGGGCCCGAGACAGAGGTAAGCTCTCTTACAGAAGGCCCCAGACCACACAGACCCCATCCATTCCTCAGAACTCCCAAATTCTATACGTCAGATGCAGGAGAGGGCCGAGGGGAGGAGGCAGCAGACAGGAATTCAGAAAACCCAAGAAAGAGTTATCAGCGACTCCCTGAGCAAATCGCCAAGCTTCTCTGGGTCTTGGTTTTCCCAACCATGAAACCACTAAACAATAAGTCCTAAATCTTTTAAGATGATAGTGTTTTTTGCTTTTTTGGGGGGTGGGGAGGGATAGGGGATACCAGGGATTGACCTCAGGGGCACTCAACCACTGAGACACATCCCCAGCCCTATTTCATATTTTATTTACAGACAGGGTCTCACTGAGTTACTTAGCACCTCTCTGAGGCCGAGGCTGGCTTTGAATTTGCGATCCTCCTGTCTCAGCCTCCCGTGCCACTGGGATTATGGGCGTGTGCCACTGCGCCCAGCTGACGATAGTGTTTTGAAGATAATGGATGAGAAATTTCTTCTAAAAGAATTGGGCTTTAGGGTCATGACTGATCATCACAGACTGGCATCTGGCATCACTGGGCTGCCCTTGGTCCGGCTCCAAGCCTGTGTGGGGCTGACTGCCACACTTGGGCTTCAAAACTGTACCCCTAACTTCCAGACTAGGATCAGTCCTTTCTTCTCAGACACTCTTGCCTCTCAGTGTCATCCTCGGGGGCTTTCAAGTGTGTGAAGAAAGTTGAACCCCATTGGTCCCCTGGGGATTCTTGTAGGCACCATCTGGCAAGGAGTCCCTCTATAAAGAACTAGTATACCTTTCTCCCAGCATGAAACACACAACCAACCAGTAGCCTTGAAAGAAAAAAAGCCCTTTTTCCTCTGAGGGTTGATGGGTGATAAGGGTAAAACCAGTTTGCCCAGATTTGGCTGAAGAGTGGGGAGGGTCCCTACACTCAGAAGTCAAAAGATGACCCCACAAGCACATGTAAACTAGTGGAAATGATGCTCGACTGGCCTGGAAGATCCAGCTTTTGGCCTCAATCCCATGGGCTGGCTGGAAACAGTGAGCTTACAGAAACTCAACAGGAGCTGAGAGTCGTATTCGTACTTAGTTTTCTAGAAACAGCAGAACCCTCGGGTTTTGGGGAGGCAGGACCATGTGTCTATGCCACTGTGCCCTCATGACTGTAAGTCGGCTCCCCTAGGACAGGCCACGGGCTCCCCTTTATCATCTTAACCAATGAATTTCAGGGTTAGTCACACATAAATAGGTACATACATAAATACATGGAATTCTGCATGTTTAAGAAGTTCACAGTTCAAGTCAAGTAACTATGGATGATGACAGATTAGAAGATTATTCCACTTCAATCAGCTCTTGTGTCTCCCCAAGCTTCACATCATCTGTATTAGGATTTTCTTGTAAAGTCATTCAGGTTGAGAGCTCAGCCTCTTGTTCCAGAACCCTGCGTGCTTTCCCACTGTACAGAGAGGTGAATAGCCAGAAACTTTACAACTTAACACTGAAGACAGATATAACTTTTCCTTTATTGCACATTAAGCTGTACAAGAGAGTCACAAAAGAGAGAGGTACTTCAATCACACTCCAGCATTGGCTGAGGGTCTCCCAGCTGGATCAGTACAAAAAAAGAGGGGGGGTGGGGGACAACATCAGAAATGTGTACAAAACACCTGAACGGCAATCCTACACTGTGACACAGATGTCCCTCAGGCCACAGAGTTGTCCCTTAGCATGCTGCCTGAGGGCACATGACAGTCAGGTGATATGCTCTGCTTGCGTTTGGCAGTGGGAGTCCTGATCGGTTTCTCCCTGCCTCAGAGGCCACGGCTGACCCCACCTTTGTAGCCTGACTGAATTCAAATGGCAACTTTGTATTTGTGGCTCACTGAATGTCACATGAAAAGCACCTGGATGTACACACTGATAACATGCAGAGAAGCAACACCACCATCAGCTCACTGCTTGGACAAAAATATTCGAAAAACAAAAATAAATGCGTTCCTCCATTCTGGGAAATGTTACTGTCTACCATTTCATCAGATTGGGAGGTATTTAAGGACCTGATTCTTAAGCAACCCACCTGCGAGTGCACATGTGCGTGTATGTATATATTTACAACAGACTGACTACCACCATCATCCAAGGGAGGGATCACAGGCAAGAACATTCACACTCTGTGCATTTCTCTACGGCCTTGGATTTTGCCAAAGGAGAACCAGGGCGTGTGCCCCTTGACATGTCCCTCAGGATCTATGCTGCCAACCCTGCTGACTCCTCAGACCTGGTCGTCTAGAATGGAGCCAGGTGGGTACAGAGGTGCGAGGGAATGTAAAAGTAGAGCCAGAAGCATTTCTTGTAAAAGGCAAACTGCTGGCACGAACTCCCCAGGGCCACGGTGCTAGAGAAGGCCACTTGGTACCCGTTCCCAGCCCTGCCCGGAGATGGCAAGACGAGGCACTGATTCCGAGTCCTGGTTTAATGAACTGCCGCATCATCTGCCCAGATGCTTCCTGCTGCGGGCAAGGGGACCAACTAGGAGGGCTCTTCCAGCTGCGAAGCCTCTGTCCAACACACACACAAGCTACATGGGAGACAGCTCCTTCCAGAAAGCTCTGCATTCCCAGGCCCGTGGCGGGCTACAGCAGCAGCTGAGAACTAAAGCTGGCATCAACCTCCGAGTTCCGTGGGCAGTGTAACCTACCCACTGAGGTGACGCAGGGTGTCTAGGTTTGGTGTCACATCACCACGCCTCAGGAATGGGCAAACCCTTCTCAGAATTTTAGTAGCTCCCTGCATTCTCTCTCCAACATTGCTGAAGAATCATCTCTGAACGTAGGTCAAGCTTTGGGGAACACGAAGCAGCCCTGGCACCAGAAAAAAATGCACGTATGGCTGGTTCAGAAACAGCAACAAGGAAGGAACGACTTTGGGGGTCTGAGATCAACACACGGAAAACACGAATTCACTTGGATATTGCACATCGGCGGCCCCGTTTTTTGTTTTTGTTTACTCTCATGAGTTCATCATCAAAACGAAGGGTACACTGGGATGTAAAATACAGAACACATTCCTGGAAGAAGCTTGTTCTTTGTATTTCATCACTAAAAACACAAGAGCTCTACAGGCACAAGCCAGCCTATTCACATAAACTCAAAACGGCACCAAATTTTAGCAAATGGAGGAAAAAGGTGGATGCCTTCAAATTCAACGGATGAAGCTATGGAAATCAGATCTTGAAAATCTCTTAAAAGTTCTATTTACCCTAGACATGCAGAAAGGAAGCGAAAGCACAGTTCACTGAGGATCCCAAGCACACTCATGGAGGTCAGTGGGAGGGGTGTTAGTCTGAGCCTGCGGGAGGAGACGGGGAGCTGGGTTTTATTCCTGTGGCCTGTTTCTCCCCTGTGCATCCTCCATGCGCCTAGCTCACCCGGCATCATCTAATACTTTAAAAAACACTAGCAAACCCGCCCATAAGGTAGAGTCCTACTGGACTTGGGAGAGGCACGATTCTTTTGTACACTGTTGACAAACAGCCCTGGAATCACAAAGTTATACAGAGAAACGTTAAGTGAGCATTACAAGCACGAACAGGAACAGGTCAACAACCAGACAGAGGAGCTGACACTGCATAGGAAAAAACACAGTCCAGTCAGCACTGAGAACAGAACGCAGCAACAGGCACCGACCAAGCGGAGGGCTGTTCTCCCCTCCCCCACTTTCCTTTCTTTCTTTTTCTTTTTTTTATGTTTTGTTTTATTTGTTTTTTTGGCTTAAGATTTTCTGCTTTTGAAAAATTAACTACCGATCACTTTAAGAGGCTTGGACTTGTTTTGGCCCTACTGCAATGCCATTACAGTCGAGAATATACTGTAAACAACCTTGCGGGGGAGGCCGCTGAGGTGGGGTCTTGCTGGAATCCGGATCCTTAAGGGTTCCACTCTGGAAGACAAAAATGCAAAAGAGATAAAAACAAAACACTCCAAGCAAATTCCAAAGAGAAACCCCTGTGGCTCCTTGGCAAGGCTGCAACAGCACCCGGTGGGATGGGTCATAAGTTTGTGCTGTTCCAGGAACACCTGGGAAGGACCCCGAGCCTCTGGGCCTGGGGCAAGGTGGGGGCAGTGTGGGGAGTGGGACCACCTTGACACCCGAGCCCGAGGCTCCTCGACCTCTTTTTCATTTGCTTTTCTTTAGGCTTGCTCCTTTCTAGAAGCTCTGGGTCTTGCATATCACCTGTGTTCTTCTCTGGCACCTGCCTGGTGTCCAGATGCAGGGAGTTCCAGCACCCAGCTCCAGACACAGGGTTGGTGGCTCCAGGGACAGGGGGAGTGGTGACTGGGCCAGGTGACTAACCCAGACGTGGCTCACTGCTGGAGTGGACTCTGGGGCGGGATCAGTTCTGGGGCCGAATCAGGGTCCTGTCTACTCTTTGGGCAGGGATGGACCACAGAGGGGAGGAGACAGCCATTTTTTTCCCAGAACCCTCCTTACCTAAAAGGAAGCAATAAGACATTAACGCTTGTAAAGTGCTCAAGGCCCAGCTGTCTTCCCCTCTCACACAGGAGAAATGACACTTTGCCCAACAACATGGCTCTGCTCCCATGCTTCCTCTCTTTCCAGCTGTGATTCTGATTATGCCCTGACAGGAATCAAAGACTAACATCTGTATGAAGGGCAGTGAACACTTGGAGCTTGACTTGAGCTCAGGGGAAGCACTCTCAAAGCCTAAGGCCTGCCAAATGGGCTGACAGTGACGTCAAACAGGGGGCTTCCGAGGCAGGGCTGTGAAGCGAGCTAAGTATATCTCCGGCATTCTCCCACTTCCTCTTTTCAGTGCTCCTCTCCCCTTGTGACAGGCCCCCAGCTCTACTCCCACATTAACGCCATTTCTCCACGTTCCCTCTTTCCCCTGGGCCTTGATTCTGGCCATCTATCTCATCTCCTGCTTATTAGAGCCTGTTTTCAGACTTATGACCAAGTAGAAGTGTTACCCTTCCCAGTGTCACAGCTTTGTTGACAACAGCATAATTTAGAACTGTTCTAACAAGAGGATTTGGGATCGTAACAGGCAGAGACATCTCAAATGTCCTTGGTCATGACAGCAGCGAGCGCCCATCCTCCCTGTAACCCCCAGCTACTCGAAAGTCACAGCAAGAACACTGCACGGCTTTTCCTTTCTTCCAAGAAGTCTCGTGGGGTCTGTGAGACTGTGCCTCAGCCCTGATCCTGAAATACCCGCATCCAGCTTGCCACGTGGAGATGACTCTGTCCAGCCAGCCATCAAGGCTCCGCAGTTATCCCCTCCTGGCATCTAAGATTCACCATCTTTTGTTTACCATGATGGTCCGACCTATATCAGTTCTGAGACTAGAAAGTCTCTTAATTCTTTTAACTCTTCTCTCTCCAATCCTTCATCTCCATGGCTACCTCTCATCCTCCTAAACCCCTTCCCTAGCTGTGCCACTAAGCTTCTCTAAGTGACTTAGAGCTCATACTTCCTGGGTGCTTACTGCATGCCTGGGAACATGGGGCTATTTTTATGCACTATCTCCCGTATACCTTGCAATGGTTCCATGAGATAACTCTTTTATCAGCATCCCTAATTGCTTCGGCATGGTTGGAATCAAACTTTCGAAACTTCTCTCTGCTTCTTCTTCTTCTTTTGGTACTGGAGATTGAGCCCAGGGGCACTTAAGCACTGAGTCACATCCCCAGCCCTTTTTAATATTTTGTTTAGAGACAGGATCTTGCTGAGTTGCTTAGGGCCTTGCTAAGTTGCTGAGGCTGGCTTTGAACTTGTAATCCTCCTGCCTCAGCCTCCCAAGCCACTTTGATTACAGGCATGTGCCACTGCGCCCAGCTAGACTTTACTCTTGTTTATGTCCTAAATGTGCCTGCTCCTCCTAGTCCTGACCTTGCCATGCCATCCATGTGACAGCTTCTGCCTGCCTGAGATGGACACTCAATTATTGAATAGCAAAAGTCATACAGCTTGTCTCCACCAGCTAGACAAGTTCTCGCCAGCCTCCTCCCCAGGGCATCATTTCAGGTATTACTGATGGCTACCAACGAATCGCCTCAGACTCTGGTTAAGATGAGTTTATACCATTACCCTCCAAGAAAATTTCAGAGAGGGTTACAGAAAACCACACAGCAGGAAAGTAGAACCAGGGCCAGTGAACCACAGCTCCAGAGAGGCAGACTTTCACTATTGTAAAAAACGGAACAGGCTATCTTAGGAGGTAGATGTGTTTATGCACAACTAGAGAATTATCTGACAAAGATATTGTAGAGAAGAAGATACATCTATTTAATATGAAATTTATTTAATCTAATAAATATGAAGGGCCCTTCTAACCCTGAGAAACTATGGGTCCAGAAAGAAATTTCTAAAATTCCATAGATGAATTTTACTGGGAGACTCCAGCCACTCGTAGGATGAGCTCACAGAGCGGGTCACACCACGAAGGCTGGCCCCAGCTCTCCTCAACCACAGAAATACACATGTGAGACTCTCAAGGATAAACTGAGCCCAAAAGTGTCCTTCCCAAAGCTTTGGGGAAGAACTCCCAAGGCAGTCCTTTGGGCTGGAGCCTGGGAATGTGCCTTGGCCACCCGAGATGGCGCCTAGGGAGCCTCTCCTGTTCCTGGCTCCAACGAGGTTGTGGACTGAAGACTTTTCAGGGGCTATGGGAGACTGAGAGGAGAGTCCCTAAGGACTGTCACTTGCCAGCTGAGACACTCTGGCTCCGCCCACAAGCCTACTGTCGGCTAGGGGCTGAGGGCCTATTCCCTGTGGGGTTTGGCTACCATGGGATCTGTCTCCAGTCACCAAGAGCCTCCTGGGATGCCAAATTCCACAGAAGTCTGGCCACTCTGGCGTCACTGCCAAAGTCTGGCTTGTAGCCAGCCCACAGCAGGAACCCGTGGTCATACTGAGCAGCAGAGTTTCTCTCAGGAAGCTGGTTGACTCAAACAGGTAAGAATGTGAAGTCCAGTGCCTGTGACCAGCTATACACAGAAAGGAACTGGGAAAATGGCCTTATAGTCACATAAGAAAAAACCCCAAACAACCCTGGGCTTCTAGAATGACTGAGATGCTGCTGTCAAAGATCTGATATGGCTGGAGGTGGATCAGTGTCTCCCGAAGGGGGAGTAACAGATCTGTCACTGGGTTGACTGATCAGTCCTCATAAGAAAGTTCTGCCACCACTTCTGGGCACCTCTTTTAAGGGGCATGCTGGAAGAATAAAATGGATCTGTGGAACAGATAAGAGGGTGAGAAGTCTGGAAATGACATCTTTCTTCATTTGACTTTGGACAAATGACATAATCTCTGAATCTGTTTCCTGAATGGCAGATGGTAGGGATTAAATGAGGGACCCATGATAGCACCTAGGGCTTACAGCAGAAGACTCAAGTTAAGTCTAGTACAAATCTGAATGGAGTCACAGGCTGCCTGGGGAGTAGTGAGCTTTCTAGGGCGAGAGGTGTTTGAGAAGGACCTGGACAAACTCTGGTCAGAGACACTGTGAAGGGCTGAAGCAGTCAAAGGCAGATGACTTCGACAGGCTCTTCTGGCTCTAGGCTCCCATTAATTCTTTCATGCATTTTTCAGTTCTTCAGATGTCTGAGATAGGAGATAAGCCCTTCTTAGCTGCACAGTCTGGAGCCCAGCAAGACCCCAGGGCTATTAGGCCTTAGCAGAGAGATCCCGCGGGCGCAGGCTGTGAGGGCTTGGCAAGGAGATCTGGCTGCTCCCCTCCGTGGAGGCCGGTATCCTCCTGTGTAGAATCCATGGGGCTTTTAGTGATCAGAGAAGCCAGGGGCAGAACAGAGCTGGGGAAGCTCAGAGACTCCCCCGGTTGATTAGGAGGAAAGCAAGAGTTTGCTTCACACAGGGCCACAGTGCCCATTCTTACCTTACCCTGTGCTCCAGGGACAGCACCACAAGACCATGGTGCATGGTAATGTGCAGAAACCCCTGAACTGGGGACCAGAAGATCCAGCTCTCCTCCTTAGCAGGCATGCGACTATGGGCAAGTCATTTGCATTCTCTTTGCTGATATATAAACACAGAGTTACTAGCTCCATCCATTTCACATAAGAGTTGGGAAACCTAAAATAATGAATATGCTTTGTAAACGAGTGCTAGGCAAAGCAAGAATGAAAGTGAGCATCACGAGTATCATTTAAATAGTAACAAATTTCATCCCGAAGGAACGAAGCCGTAAATGTTAGAATCGCATGCATCAGTGGAGAAGGTATTGTTGCGCAGCTTCCTGTCAGCTGGGGCGCAGCAGTTTCATGTGCGAGAGTTTCTGGGCTGGGCAAGGTCCCTGCAGATACAGAAAAGTCAGTTCAGAAAGAGCAAATATTAGCTCTTGAGGTGACTGTAAAGGAAATCACGGTCTGGGAGAAAAACCAAGCCCATGGATGAGAGTTTGTGGGGTTTTATCAAAGGCACCTTGAATTTGCCATCCCCAGCTGGAAGAGGGGAGAGCTCCTTCTGAGGTCCCAGCAGGATGAAGAGCTGAGGAAGGAAAGACGTGGAGTGACTCAACCCTTGAGAGCTGTTGGCTTGGGACCAGCTGCCCCCATCAAGGAGGAAGGCCTGTGCTTGGTCAGCATATCTGAGACAGGAAATTGGGAAAGGGTCCCAGGGTCTGGCCCCAGGAAAAGGGCCAGGCCAAGCTCCTTGCTGGACACGCCACAGAACTATTCTGATCAGCTCCCCCAGGCCCCGCTCCCCGGTCCAGGACCCCAGGGAGAATGAAGCAGCAGGAAGGAATGTGGTCAGGAGGCTCGAGGTTTTAGTCAGAGTAAAGGGGACAGCACGTTTTCAGCACCTTGGGACCTTTCCGGACTCTCCCTGGAAGTTACCAGCGCCCACCTTCCTTCCTCTAAAAGTCAGAAAGGTAACCAGGGATGCGCTGCTCCTACCTCGCTTCCTGAGGGGAATTGCTGACCGCAGGGCACGGCTTGCCCGCCTCCTGGACTGGCCCCTCCCATAACCTAAGGACACCAGAAATGTCCCAGAGGGGGCAGTCCATGAGTTCTACAGGGGCACTGAGGGTCAGGTCACCCGAGGTCAGAATGTCAGCTTCAAGTGATTAAAGATGTCCCTGAAAGTTAAGCCAGTCCCAAAATAGTCAGTTTCTCTTAATGTCTGTTAAGGGATCTGGTCACTAGTGGCTTTATCTGAACCTGCCCCAAATCTCCTCACATTCTCAGCTTATCCTCACTGGGGAACAAATTCTCTAAAGTCAGCCCTGCTGTGGGAAGCAGGAAGGCCTTTCGTTTGTCCTAAATTTACCTCTTCTAAGCTCAAGAGAAGCTGAAGCCCATGTTTGGGATCTGAGGGACAGTTGTGTCCCCTACATGCACAGCCTCCAGGCTGTACTTCTCAGGATGAGAGATCCCTCCCAGTCCTGATCTCCTAGCACTCAGGAGAGCTTGGCTTTTGGAGCCGCGGGGGCTGCAAAGATCTGGCTAGAAATGTTATGAGTCTCTCTTCAGACCAGAGAGCCAATAAACAAGGACTGGCAGAATGTCCCACCAGAGGCCAGAGGTGACCCGGCCCCGCTCCTTCAACTCTGAACTCTTACGATGCCTTTCCCATGTCCAGTGACTGCACACCATCTAGACCACGGCAATTGAGATTGGAAGGAGGTTTTAAGTCAGCAATACCTCCAGCCCCAGCCCACCCTTCCATCATGCCCCTGAGAAGCAGCTCATCCTGCCTCTGCCTGAACGTCAGCTGCCCCATGAGCCACACGCCACTGCCCAGGGCAGCCGTTTCCTCTCTCAGTGTCAGTGAGTGTATTCCCTATGCTGAGTCAGAATGTGTCTTCCAGCAGATTTGCCTTTGGAACCATTTCTAATCCACAATGGCACTGAGAGCTGAAGACACTGAATCATGGGCTCCTAGAAACAACTGCTATTCGATTGCAGTTCCTTTAACTCTTACCCACAGAACAAATCTGCCACATCCCTCCACCGCCTACTTTCTCTCCTCTGAATATATTCCAGTTAAAGTTAGAGTTTGTCCTTGTTTTATTGTGACCCTCAGACCAGAAACAACACCCCAGGTGTGGCCTGCCTGCTCAGGGAGGATGAGGCGGCTCATGTTCACCTGGCACCAGATGGGCATTAATGCTTCCAAAGGCCACGCCATGGAATCACTGCCATGGGTCTAACCCACAAGCTGAACAGCAAGGCAGCTGGCTCTGGGGTACAGCTGAGGGACACTGAAGAGAGACCAGTCCCCACCTCGCCCATCGGTGGCTGAAACTTCTGCATTAGCAATTCAGCCTTCGACTCCAGAAGATTTTGTAGGAAAAGAAAAAGGACGGGGCCAGTGTAATGAGATGAGAAAAGATTAGTTACGCTCAGGAGAGGACCAGATACTGCTATCTCTCCTGGTGGGGCCTGAAAGCTCTCTCTACTCAACATTCTCTCTCTTTCTTCTGGGGAGTCTGTGGAGCAACTCACACCTCTCCAGAGCCCCAGGATGCAAGGCTCAACTCAGATCGTGAATGATGGACCCCAACAAACGGTCCATGAATGTGTTGGGAGGATGGGAGACTTTTGGGTCCTGGGAGGAAGGTCTACACCTACACAGCCTGAGGGCTTTGGCCTCTACTGGCCACCAGGTGTCACTGCCACACTGATAACAGTCTCCTTAAAGCACTCAAAAGAGGCCAAGTACAGAGGGTCAGAGGCCCCAGCTGCCCCAAGCCCCAAGGCTGGCAGTCCAGACAGGCTGAGGCCGAGCTGCAGTCGGTTCCATCAGGCCTTGGCACTCATCTCCTGCTTTTGATGACATGGCCAAGGCTCCTTACATCCCTGCGCTTAGTCCTCAGAACCGTGCACAGCATAAGCTAGCTCCTGTTTTCCATAATTAATCTACCCCAGGCTAGGGAGCGGGCTGGGACCAAGATAGGTTGGCCCTCTACTTGCCACCGTCGCCCTCCCTGTCTGCCAGCCTGCTGGAGGTGCTCTTCTGTAATCAAAGAAATGAAATCTCTCTCTCCTGGAGAGCTGGAGGCAAGGAAGGGGAAAGATCAAGAGAGGAAGCTTCGTAAGCAGTTGGTCACTGGTCTGTTCTGGTTTTGGTCTAGAATTTGGAGCAAGAGGCAGATCCTAGGACTATGAATGACTTGGGCCAGAATCTTTTTCAGCCTGATCTTCTAGAGCCACAGAAAATAGACCAGCAAAAGGGCCGGACTCTGAAGAGTGACCCACAAGTCAGTAACAACATCAGGGGCTCAGTTGGCCATGCAGCGGCCAGGCTGGGACCTAGACAGTGTTCCTTGGTTTAGATCTTCCTACTGCACAGTCTAAGGTCTCCACAGGAGCCCGGTGTCAACTCCAATGTGCTGATAGGGAGTTTGTGAGGTTCATTCCCAGTGGGAACCCATTCAACAAGTATGCCTTGCAATGGCCTAGCAGGGCAGAGAGGTGGTGGGAGTGGTTTGCTGGATAGGAGGAACATTTTATCTTTGTTATTTGTGTAGAATTGATATCACACGGTAACAGCAACAAAAGTAATAAAAGACAGACTTCATTTTGTTATTATTGTTTAAATTTTCTACAGAAAACTGACTGAACTTGGGCAAACCACTCTCAACCATTCTTCTTAAAACAGTTTTGAGGGCTGGGGTAGTGGCTCAGTGGTAGCGCACTTGCCTGGCATGTGCGAGGCACTGGGTTCAATTCTCAGCACCACATATAAATAAATGAAATAAACGTCTATCAACAACTAAAAAGAATTAAAAAAAAACAGTTTTGATATAAGTCATATGCTGAGTAACAGTATCTGGGTCAATGATTGGCCATGTATATGATGGTGGGCCCATGAGAGTATAGTGCCTGGAGATGTCACAACCTTAGTAAGCTTAGCGGATAGAAAGTGCTATGCTAAGTATTAAAAAGGGAGAGGTGGCACCCAGCGAGTCAGTGAGTAGGTGGCAACTTTGGGTCTGATGGTTGAGGAAATACCAGTTACACTGCCGTAGAAGAACCAGCCATGCAAAAAATACAGAGATTAAAAAAGGAGGGTAGGGGAGAGCTGTCTGAGAGAGGACACAACCAACACAAAGGCCCTTACACTGTGGCTAGGGCATCATGAGCAAGAAGCAGGGTGGTACAAGGGCAAAGAGCTAGGCAAGGGCCTGCACGAATTACTTCTAGAAAATTAAGCAAGGGGTAAGGACACGGTTAAGGAGGGGGGAAAAATAAACAAGAATCCTGCTCTGGGCATGTTATATTTAGGATGCCTTCTAGGAATTCAAAAAAAGGTGTCTAAGGAGTTAGACATGTGAATCTGGAGTTCAATGAGTGAACTTTGCTAGGTCCCAGAGGCCTAGCAAAGGACGCATTTCAAGGAAGTAGCCAACTATGTCAAATGCTGCTGCAGAGTCTGCAGGGCAGGAACAGAAGTGACCACTAGGTGTGGAGGGAACATGGAGATGACTTTGCCCACGGCAGTTGCAGTGGGATGGTGGGGAAAGAATGTCGACTGGAGTGGGTTGATGGAGGAGGAGAGATGGTGGCTAAAACAACTCAAGATTGGGCTGGGAACAGAGAAGTGGGGCAGTAGCTAGAAGGGAATATGAAGTTGAGGGATGTTTTTGATTTTAAGTGGAAGCTGTTTGGATGTGGATGTGATGATCATTTGATGGTGGGGAAGAGAGGGTACCCTAGAAAGCAAAGTGGGTGTGATCTAGATGACAGGCGGAAGGGGGGCCTTGAAGCAGATTCACGTAGGTAAAGATTCAGGAAAGTGGGAAGTGACTGCAGGAACAAGGCCATCTAGTCTGAGAGACCCAAGGGCCTGCACCCAGGGTGACTGAAATGTCTCCTCAACCGTAAACAATGTGCTGTCACCCAGGACAGACAGGGAGGTGGAACTGTGACCAGGACAGTCATGCCTTCAAGCCCAAGTTACAGCATTTTGCCAAATGTTGGGTGCTTTATGTCTTCTGGGCGGCCTGGGGTCAGGGCACAAGCTTAGGAGGAAGCTAAAAGAAGATTCAAGAAGACACCATTCGATAGCCCATGAATTCAGTCATGATTTCAACTTAGAATCTGAACAATTTTTGGACGGGAACAATATCTCCTTCTTCACTGGAGTCCTGAGGCTATGAGCTAACTTCCGCACACACTCTGGGCCAGGCCTGTGTTGGTCAGTGGAAACAGAGGAATAGGCAAGGTTTGTGCCCACAAGGGGCTGCAAGTATCTGAGACATCTGTGATATTAACCTGATGGTGTGTGCTTGCCCTTATTAACCTGATAGTGTGGCCTTGCCCTTAAAGAGGTCTTAGCCTTTATGCCAGGCTCTCAGGAAGTGACCTCTAAACTCCTGGAATTTCCGGAGTGGCAGGAGTGTCTTTGTTATTCATGGTAAGTTCCCTAAGCCACATGGCATTAGCCTGATCTCCAGGGAACAGGAGCTGGAGACTAGAGTTCAACCGCATGACCAGTCAGTCCATCATGCTGAAGTAATGAAGCCCATAATAACTCTGAACTCTGAAGTGCAGGTGAGCATCCCTGGTTGGCAATACGTCATGGGTATGGTCACACGCTGACGCTGTGAGGGTAACACATCCTAAGGATAATGGAAGCTTTGGGTTTTGAACTTTCCCAGATTCTGCCCTGGGCATCTTGCTTTGACTTTAGTATTGACCTGTGTCCTTTCCCCACAATCCAACGGGACTGCGAGTACAACAGGGTTCAGTGAGCTCTGTGAGTTCTTCCAGGGAGCTGTCGAACCTGTCGAAGTTTGGGGAACTTCTGAATTTCGGCTGATGTTAGAAGTGAGAGCAATACCCTGAGGAACTCTGCCTTCACAGTCTGCAGTGTGTCTATCTAGCTCCAGCAATTACATGACTTTAGAATTGAAAGAGATCTAGAAATCATCTAACTCAACTCCATTTCATAGGTGAGGAAAGAAATGTCCAGAAATGGAAAGTAACTTGTCCAAGGTCACAGGGAATAGCCTGGGAGTCTCCTGACACCCAGCACAGGGAGCTTTCTACAATGCCCAGAGGTGATGGGAGAATAAACAGAGAAAAGCTCATTCTTGAGTCAGACTAACTTCACTACTAGGGATTTATGCAGGAGCCCATATATTTAGGGAAGCTTATTCTTTTTGGTTTTCTGCCTGCGCTTTGAGATATATTTCTCTTTAGAAATGTTTTAAGTTGCAATATTTAAATTTTATAAAATAAGGGATGCTATATTGTGGACAGGTACTTTGAATATTCCTTCAGGGTTCATATGCTAAAATTTAATCCCCATTGTGAAATATTAAGAGGTAGAAACAATCTGACTGGTATTTAAAGGTGGGTTTTATTATTATTATTATTAGGATTAGACAAGGTCATCAGAGTGGAGCCCACAGAACTGAATCCCAGTGACTATGAAAAAAGAAAAATAAGAGACACAGAACTACATGTGCTCCCCATTTCTTGCTATGTGATGCTTAATGTTGCCTCAAGACTCTGCTAGCAACAAGGCTACCATCAGATGCAGCCCCTTGTCCTTGAATCTCCAGAACTGTGAGTTAAAATAAACTTTCTTCTTTATAAAGTAGCCTGCCTCAGGTATTTCATTTTAGTAACACAAAATGGACTAATTTAAGGGGCTTGTACCAAAGAAGAGCTAATGCTTTCTGTGAGGTAAAACTTTTTTTTCACTAATTGTCTCTTTGACAATGAACTTTTATGTTTTTTGAGGCAACCACCATAGACCTAAATGCATTTCTGATAGGCAGTTGGCTGAATTTGCAGATATGGAATGTACAGATAGGGAAGGCCAACTGTATGTGTCACTTTTTCTTTAGGGCAGGAACAAGCAATAATCTGATTAACAGGATATTTCTAACTATTGACTAAGGCCTATTGTGGACTAAAAGACAGGACTAGTACCCAAGTATCTTTATTTCATCACATTTACTAAGTTACAAAATCTAGTTACAGGCCTGATATTTTTTAATCATGAAAATATTTTTCAGTATTTATCTACCCACTCCCCTACCTACCTACCTACTTACCCACCCACCTATCTATATTTAGTGATGTTGGGGATCAAACTCAGGGCCTTGCGCATGATGCTAAGCCACACTGTATCACTGAGTTATACCCTCAGCCCCAGGAACAGATTCTCCCATCTGGTCAGAGGTCCGATCCAGTGTGCATCAGCTAAAGAAGGTGTAAAATCCTCACCATATGTATTGAGTGGTAGGAGCCCACTGTACAAGGCTACTCTCAACATGGCTACTCGAGAGTTGCTATCTATTAGAGTTTCCATTTATCCAGAATCTATAAGGACAGGAGTATTCTACTCAAGACATTTTTATTGTTTTGTTGTTGTTGTTGGTGGTGTGCTGGGAATGGAACCCAGGGTCTTGTTGCATGATAGATAAGTCTTCTGCATGCCCAGCCCCTAAAGACATTTTTAGAGCAGAAAAGATAGTTCTTATGTTTTCCCATATGACAGGTGGGAAAACAGATTCAGAGAGGGAACTGACTTACCAATTGTCACACTGTTTTATTTTAGTCAATTCTTTTCTGGAAATATTTCCTACATTTTGTTTCTAGTTTTCTTAAACAGAATATGAAACACTAAAATGTCAGCATTCCCTTTCCCAATGACTCAGGTTCATTATTATGAGTATCAACAACACTTGCAGGCTATGATTCTGTGATATTCAAATATCGGGGGTAATTTCCTCTACCCTAAATAACCCACATTGCTGTGCTGTTTTGTTTTTTTTCTTCCCTCTTCCAGTGTCAGGGTGCCAGCCCTTTCTTCTTTCTTACTGAAGGATTTCTAGATTCCAGCTATTTGCTTCTGAGTGCAGCCTAATTGGGTGAGGCCTCCATTTTCAGAAGCGGCAGCGATGATCTCCAGGCCTAAGGCTGCAGGGATCCAAGGCCAGAGTCTACCTTCTTCTAAGACAACATCTGATCTTCACCAGGTGCTTTACTTTGCCAGGTTTTAGGTTCCTTACATCATTTAATTCTCCTAACAACCCTATGAGACGGGTTCTGTGATTATCATTCCTGAGCCAAAGATAAAGACCTTGTCCAAGATCACAACACCAATAAATGCTGGATTCAGAATTCAAACTGGGTTTCATTCTCATTTCAAAGCCCATATTTTGAATCACTATTATATTCTACCTCTCTAACCGACTCATGTTGGATTTTAAAGATTTTTGAGAGAATTCTAATTTATAAATTCTAATTTATAAAATCCATAAAGCACTCCGAACTAATAGCTTCTCCCCATAATTACACAGTTCTTTAGGGAAAAAGCTAGATCAGGTTCAATTATTTGATTCATTGCCCCAAGTGCAATGAATTTCCCCCACTTCATTATACAAAAGTTCAGTGGAGAGAAGACTGTGAATATTTTTGAAATATAAGATACCTTCTTTGTGGAACCAAAGAACTCCAGGTCTAGGGATCTTCCTTTCCTTGGCATATGCTAGAGCGACAGGGCCTAATGTTCCACAAAAAACTTCACTGTAGATTTCCTAGTAGACCTGCAGCTAGGATACTGTCACCATGATGTGACTGGACCTGAGTTAGGCACTATTAACTCAAGGCCACCACCTCCTCTCCCTTACGGAAAGGAGATCTTTAATTTTGAGTTTCACCTTGTCGCTCTCCCAGAAGGAAGAAACTGACTCTTCTCTTTTTCTGCACCAGATTTCTCAGAAAGACCCCTCTTTCTTTTTAAACCCAATTTAGCAGTGAACAGCTAGTGAGCAATCTGATACAGCTCCTCCTCAGAGACCTCCCATTTTGAAAAAGGGAGCATCCTGAGTCCCAGAGAAAGCAAGCTCTGGTTCCCTGGAGACTTCAAGTTCAGAGGGAAGAGATCTAGTACTCCATGCCTGTCAGTCCTACAGCTGATACTGCACACTGCTCACGAGAAGGCCCCTATAAGGGATGGTGGGAGATAAGCGGCCCTCCAGAGGAAGACAAGGAGGAGGGAGAAGACTGCTTAGATCCTATCCAGGCCTGTGGGTATCTGACCTCTGCTCCATTCTAGAACCACCAATGTCCAGAACAGTGGCTCTTGGCTGTCCTGTGTCTCTGCACAGCTGCTTACCTGTGGCTGCTGGGTGGTTAAGGGCCTCTGAGGAGACAGGACAGGAGTCCTCGACAGCAGCTGGTTCATCTTGCTGATGACTAGTTCAGTGATGAGCTGTCTGTCCTCCACCTGGTGTTCGCCAATCAGCGGCATGCTGCAGTCCATGACCTGGTGGAAGATGTGGCCTGGGTGAGGAAAGGGTCTGGAAATTTCAAGGCCTGGCCTGGTCTCCCTGGGCTGGTGATGAAGCAGGCGTTCTTCTCTTCAGTTGGAAGCATGGTCCTTGGCAGAAAATAGGACCTTTGTCCCCTCCTCCTGCAAACCTTGCCTCAAGCCACTTCCCTTTACCTTCACCCAGGCCAGGGATGGGGGAGAGGGAGATTGCTAGCTGAAGGTAACTGGAAGAGGGAGAGAGAAAGGAGAGGGCTTGAAGGGCCCAGGGCTCAAAGTTTGCAGACAGAGGAACAGGAAGACATGAAAGATGTTTCCATAAGTCTCTGCTGAAGAATGGGCAGTTTTCATCCCTGTGAATTTTTACCTGTACAATCTCTGTCTCCAAATAGGCTCTTTTCATTAAATGATCAGAATCCTCCCTGTGCTTCTGACTTGGGATGCCTTCCCTACCTGCCACTGATCCTGATTCTTCTTGAATCTCAGGGCCCAAAGCAATGGGTCCTTCTTTTTGGAAATGTCTGCCTTAGTGGGATCATAGCTTCCATAGTCCAACTGTCTCATTTATTGAGGAAACATCTGCTCCCACTCTGGGAGGGGAGGTGTAGCCATCCCAGAGTTTGAGAAGACCATGGGGTAGATTCTGAACCTGAAGCCCACTCTAGCTAGGCTCCTGACACTAGTTCTCTGGAATCACTTCTGGCCAGGAGCCTTTCCTGCTCCCAGGAAGACTGGGCGACATGTATGTGAAGAATTCATACTGTCATGGGCTTTTCTTTGAATATGGAAAAAGAGAGTCAGAAAAGTTGTGTTAGAGGATCAGGATAAGAAAAGTGTCTCCAGGGCCCAGAGGGATGCTCAGAAAAATCTCCTGTCCCCAGGTGCCCAGGTGGAGACACCGATTCACCCTGTGGCCTTAGGCACAGGCTCGCAGCACTTAGGCCTGTTTTCTTGCCTGTAAAATGACTGCAAAAGGAGGCAGCTTTCTCAAACTAAGAATACTAAAGTCACTATAGTCTTTCCAGATAGATGGCTGCACTAGGACCCCAGGAACCCATATCTGCCAGTTATCACCCCTGGTGTGCACAGGCTTAGCAGGTTGGAAGTAATAGCTCCCCACCGGTGGAGGTATCCTGCTATGCAGATGTGCTGTCTAGGGCCTTCCAACAACTCAGAAGATTCTACACTATAAATGCAGTCTGGGCTGTCCACATAGTTTTTGAGCCAAGAGTTTGGCCTGCAGCCTTGGGTGTTGTTTCTCAGATACGATTGGGACAGACTTACCTCAAAAATGTAGTCTTTCCCATCTTTGCCATGTACAGCTTTGACAGCACAGATGTCTAGGCCACCAAACATCTCAGAGCAGGTGTCCACCCATAGTTTGTACCTGGAGGGGACAGGAAGGTGTCCTGAGGATGGAGCATTAGCTCACCCCAAGCCTGCTTGCTGGTTGGGCTCTTCTTACAGCCTGTATCTCTCCCATCTCCACCACCCGCTTTTTCTATCCCACAACCATCAAAGGTGGTCCCTTATTTACAGAACTTTCCCTTTCTGCTCTCCTGATCCTACCCATCTTTTCAAGCCCAGGGCAGATTCCACCTCTTCTAGGAGGCCTTCCTTGGCTATTCCAGCCCATATTAACTACTACTCCTTTCTTGGAGATTCTGTGATATGCAAAGCCTTTATCTCTATAATTTAGCACAAGACCCAGTCTTGCCTGATCTTGTCGACTGGCTGCTTGGGCCTTTTGTGTTTTATCAGTCCTGTCTGCCCAGAGGCTCCCCTCCCGCTTTCTTACACCTCTTCATCTATGGTAGCCTCCCTCTCATGGGGGACTGGACCCCTTTGCTTACTCACCTGTCTGACATGGCGATCTGCTCCAGCATTGCAGAGCCAGTGTTCGTCTTCCAGTTCCCCGAAATTGATGTCCTCCTGCAACAAGGTCCCGCCAGGGTAGGACAGGCCATGAGCCACACCAGCAATGGGAGGCCATGAAACTTTTCAGAACTGAAGCTCACAGTTCCCTAACCGCTTTCCCCACAAAGAGCCTGAAGTCTGTCTGTGGAGCTTACAGCCCCACGGCCTCAGCCAAACTCCCACCTGTGAGACCCTCAGATCTGCACAATGGTCCACCTCAGAAGGCCTGGCTCCATGAAGCCTTCTCTGACCTGATCTTTCAAATGGATGGATTCTTGATCCCATTAGAATTTTGCCTATATCTCACTTAACAATCTAACATGTACTTTTTAATTTAGTTACTTGAGCTGAGGCTTAAGCTAAGACTTGTCCATAACTATATAAAACACCTGGGGTAGTACTGTGGCCTGTCCTCCTGCCTACTCACAGTGTCTGGGCATACAAAAACCGAATCCCACTTCTCCTGGGAGCTCTTGCAGGGTTCTGGTGAATATCTTCCAATGTCTTCTTCATTAGCACTCTCATTCACTCATTCAACAGTTAATTTCTGAGGTTCACTACAATTTTAGTCATGTGGCTCTGGGTCAGTCAATTAACCTCTTTGGGCTTCACTCATCTATTCAATGGAAATGATGACATCAGTCATCAATCTCTGCTATGTCCACTGTACCTGCCCTCTATGAGCATGGGTTAAGAATCAGCTAGTCTTGGACAACATAGGAGGTAGAAGACCAGGTTTCTGGTTCTGGATTTGCTCTTGGCTGGCTAGGTGACCATGGGAGAGTTAGTCTCTGAGCCTCTATCTGTTAACACAGGGTTGCCAGAAGGACCGATTGGTACAGGGTTAAGTAAACTGTAAAATACCAAAAATAGATCTTTTAAATCATAAGTTTTCACCAAGATATACTTACTGGGAAAGGGAATGGCTTAGGGGACAGAAAAGTCCTCTTACACCATGGACAGAGCCCTCCGTGTGCTATCCTCACCATGCAGTTTGGAGAGTAGTTGTGCCAGTTCCCATAAATGTCCTCCGCAGAGATCTGACTTCAGGCACTGAGAAATATTTATATGGAGGGGGCGACAACAACCATCTACTTGGACAGTACTGGCTGCTTTCTAAGGTGCCTCTTCTCCAAACCCCTCATAATAGCCTCACTTCAAACTCCCTGTTCTGAGTAGGCTGGAGTTCTTGCTCTGCTTTATAGACAAGAAGATTCAGACTCAGAAAGGCTGGATGACTTGTCCAAGATTGCATATTCAGTCACAGCAGATGGGAGATAAAAATCCAGGAAACTGGATTCCCTCTGTGATGTGCTTTTCCCTGCAACCACTACCAAGTTCAGAAAAAAGCAAATAAATAAATAGCTGAGTAGCTGGCAAAACCTGAGTAGAAACTCAGAGACTAGAAAATCACAATAAATGTAACTGTCTTCCTAAGCTTATGGTTTACTAAGGTATCCCTGTAAGCAACCTCCTCAAGGCGGGGACAGAGAGACACTCACTTTCAAGTTCCCAGCATAGACCATGACACATAACAGGGTCTCAGAAACTCTGAGTAAATAATAATGTCCCTTATATTTTTATTACATTTTAAAGTTAGCAAAGTTCTGTAAGACTTTACATCTCAGTTAACAATGGGACATGTGGCAGAGATCCATAAGGGCCCCCTAAAGTATGGGAGCAGATATGACACTGAGAGGCCACTCAGTGACAGCCCATCTGCCTGTGGACTTGCAGGTCATGTGACCTCTGTAATGGCCTACTGAGACTGGAGGCAGAACCAGCACCTTCTTTTCACTAAACATGGATGTTTTTCGTTTTGCAAAAACAAACAAACAAACAAACAAAAAGAAATGCCATCTAAAGTTTCTCTGGCTTTCCACCCTCCATCAATTTTGGGGATTTTTCTTTTAATTCTAATGAGGGACATTTTTAACTTTTCATTCTGCCGAATGGATAGAGTTTTGTGGGGAAGTCAACTACTCTTACAACCACTAGACTTAGGGCTGGATATTTGCATTTGGAGTTTAACTTTACCCATTTTTTGGTAGTCTGTTGAAGCACAGGATTCTTTTCAATGTTTAAAATGTATAAAACGTGCAAGTGCATAAAGTATATAAGATCACAAAGATATCCAATTAGAGTTATCAAAAATATTTTAAAACACAAAATATTTTGATTAGTCAAAGATGTGTTTCTTTAAATAATGTGATACAGAGGCAGGTCTAATAACTATCATGAGTTTTACATAGGGATGACAGTAACTGGTACTCAGGTCTGTCACAACTGTACTGTGATACACGATTACCTTTGGTGATAAAGTCCTATGTACTGCTACTACTATTGCCTGTAGTTTTTGGTTTATAACTGAAGAGAGCTAGTGAAATTAATACTAATTTTATTTCTCATCTTAGTTTACAGACCCCCTCCCTTGACTTCAAAAGAACCCAGGTTAGGAGTTCTAGACGTAAGTGGCATGCTCTCTCTGTAAGCTGCCTTATGGGCCTAGTGAGGTTCGACTGAGAGCTGGTGGCTGAGATGAACAAAAAGCATCTGCTGGGACGCTACACCTCCCCACTTACATGTAAGCCTTGTAATTGCCGCCAATCTTCTGGACTCGGATGTCATACTTGGCGTCAATGAAGGGCTCTGCTGTGGCGTAGGTCTGAGTGAGGGCCACCACACTAGCAATGTCCTGGAAGTCGTAGTGGTTTTCCACTTTGACCTAATGTTGGAATTAGGCAAAGAGGAAGAAAGGGAGACCTTAGTCAAAAGGCCCTGAAGCCTTCAAACCCATCTGAAAAGTGCCCTTCTTTATTATCCCCAGTATGGGGGATGGAAGCTAGGGCCTCATGCATGCTAGGCAAGTGCTCTACTGAGCTACCTTTCCAGCAAAAACACCCCTCTGGGCCCAACTCCACACCACTGCAGCCCCCACTGCCTTACCTTGCCCATACCGGAGTGAGCATGGCCAATCTTCACCACCACGGGGAATGTGGGCAGTGTCAGCTGAAGGCAAAGAAGAAAGGAACAAACTGGTCAGGTGTGCCTCTCTCTGTGGAATCCTATGCATATATTTCTTAGAAACACCCTTTGGGGGGCTGGGGATGTGGCTCAAGCGGTAGTGCGCTCGCCTGGCATGCGTGCGGCCCGGGTTCGATCCTCAGCACCACATACAAAAAAAACAAAAGATGTTGTGCCTGCCAAAAAACTAAAAAAAAAAAAAAAAAAAAAAAAAATTAAAAAATTCTCTCTCTCTCTCCACTCTTTAAAAAAAAAAAAAAAAAAAAAAGAAACACCCTTTGGAGGATCATTAAAGAACCAGACCAACCTATTTGCTTTACAAATTAAGAAACTGGACTCATAGAATGACAATGACTTTCCCAAAGTTGCACAGCATGTTAGAGGAAGAGCTGTTCGAACCTTGATCTTTCTGTGTCTCGCTGCTTCAATCTCCTCTGTTAGACAAACACTGGGCGGGACTGGCTCTCAGCTAAAGATGTATGTAAATTGTGTCTTAATTAACCTGAAGCTTTTTTTGAATGCATATTTATTATATCAAAGTCCTTTCATCATGTATCTCTTAGTACCTACCCCTTCGAAAAAGAGTACACCCAGCTGTACTCTTCTTCATTCAGAGTCTTTGCTGCTCACCAACACCCCAAACTAAACCTCAAACATGGCTTAATATGCTAAGGCCTAGTTCTGCCCAGCTTGGAGTTTGGAAGAGAGCTCATGTAAGAATTCAATATGTTTACCCTTGGAAAGGGATCCTTATGAAAATGAATGCATTCTTGAAGTAGCCTTATTTTAACAGAGGAGCAATAAAAACTTAAAAGAAAGAATTATCCTCCAAAGACAAGATTTCGAGCTGTTAAAAAAAAAAAAAAAAAAAAAAAAAAAGCTAAATGAAAAGAAATAATGTGGGGGCTGGGGATGTGGCTCAAGTGGTAGTGTGCTCGCCTGGCATGCGCGCGGCCCGGGTTCAATCCTCAGCACCACGTACAAACAAAGATGTGTGTCCGCCAAGTACTAAAAAAATAAATGTTAAAAAAATTCTCTCTCTCTCTCTCACTCTTTCTTAAAAAAAAAAAAAAAAGAAATAATGTGGTAGAGTATACAGAGCACTAGAATAAACATAAGGATACTTGTTTTCTAGTGCTTTCTGCCACTAACTTTCTATAAGTCACTTTATATCACTGAGCCTCAACCTTCACACCTGTCAAGTGAATGATTGGACTGGATGCTTCTGAGATCCCTCCAAATAATACATTCAGCTCTTATCTTGGTCTAGACATGGGATGAAGAACCAACCTGGACACCAGCTTGGGCCTATCCTGTCAGTCTCTCTCCTTTCAAATGTCACCAATACCATCCAAGTGAAAAGATGTCTTCTGAAGAAGATAATGGCAACCCTGATGAAAAAGTCAGATTCCCATGGAATCTTGGTGTGAGGAGATACTGGGAGAATGTGACCTGAGAATTTCAGCATTCCTGGCTGAAGTCAGTGGAGGCTGGGGGTGTAGTCCAGTGGGACAGTGCTTGCCTAGCTTGTGCAAGGCTCCTTGATCTCCAGCACTGAAGAAGGAGAAGGAGAAGGTGAAGAAGATCATGCAAGCCTATATTATGGAGAAAAAAATTGAGGTCCTGCAAAGTAAAGGTGACAAAGCTACCTAATGACAGAATCAGAACCTGACCTTCTACTTTCTATAGTTATAATTCAATGGTTCTCCTTCTATTGCGAGCTTTGGACAGTGGACAAGGCTTGGGTCACAACGAGGCCGAGCCCCTTACTTCTTTGGCCTCCAAGCTCCCCCATGTAGTCTCCAGTGGCTATAACATGCAATAACAATCAGTGTCGCCCAGGAATTGGAAACAGGGCTTTGAGGCCCAAAGTTTGTCCTAAGTGATGGGACACCTGAGAGAACTGTCCCTTGCTATCTGCAGAGTCTAAGGCTCCTGCTTAGAGAAAGGGTTTCTAAGCACAGGCTGCTGTCTCTGACATCTCTCCCCACCCCCCAGCTGACAGAGCCAAGACACACACACACCCCAACTTTCTCTGTCCCTTCCCTTAGTGTTTGCTGTTGCTTTGGAGCCTCATAAATAGGGCATTCAAAACACTTCCTGCAGCTGAAAGGAGCCCTGAGTAGCTTGTCTCATTCCCAGTATGCCGCTCAGCAAGGGTCCGTCCTTCTCCATCACTGTGTGTTTTGCCTGTTGTATTTCTGTCTGCCTCTCGGCCTCTGCCTGTCTCCTCCTCTCTGAGCCTCTCCTCACTGTCCCTTCTGCCTGAATCATAGCCCCTGGTCTTTCTGCCCTGGGGCGTTGGTCTTGGTTGCTCTTCTCTTTTTGCCCCTGACAGCATCCCTCTCCCAGTGTCTGCCCGCTACTTCCAGAGGCTTAGCTCCTCAGGACCCCCACTAACTCTCACTGAGACGGTCAGTTGGAGGGTCTCGGGTCCTGCCGTCACGGGTGGCCTCAAGCCAAAAGAAAGCGGAGTCCATTAGGGCGGGATTGGTTCTATGGTCATCTCATAGAGCCGAGGTGGGGGGGGGGTGGAGGGCCGGGCGTTCTAAGGCGCCTTGGACCGACTGTTTTGGTCCAACAGACCCCACAGCCTCCGATGGGGCTCTGCAGTGTGGTGCTCTGGAGCCCCTCAGTCGCGACGAGCAGGGTGCTGGTGCTGGGACTGCTGGCTTTGCTGTGGCCCCGGGGGCGGGGCGAGGCGTGCAACTGCCTCCCAACGCACCCGCAGCAGCATTTCTGCCGCTCGGCGGTTGGTGAGTCCGGCCCAGGCGGTCCACAGCAGGGGCGGTGGCGGTGGGGACTGGCTTGGAGCTGAGCGGTAGACCAGGAGTCTGAGGAAAGGGGAGGAGCTCAAACCCCCCCTTCACCGTTGCCTCCTGCTGAGGCTGATGGGTTGAGAGGGCTGGCACCAGAGCAACCTTGCAAGCACAGAGTCTGATTTGTAAAAAAATAGATTGTCCCAACCTCTATAGCGATGCCCCTCATCCTGACTATACTGCAACCTGGGAGTATCATTGAACTGGAGTGTCACCAGAGTGATCCAGCTGGGTTAGGGGTGGGGCTTGTCTCTGTCCAAGCCCATAAAGGAGGTTGCCACCGGGTCCCCATCCCAACTCTGATCTTTTGCCCTTTCTCTCCTCTATCTGGATGCCCCTTTTCCCATACCCTCGCATTCCTGGCCAACTCCAATTCATCCTCCAAGGGCTAACTCAGGACAGCTCTTTGGAGGCTTCCTTGCTCCCTGGCTACCACTGTGTCTCTATCAAGTTTGTGCTTCTACTATTCAGCGTTATTGGTTTTTATAGGCACATCCTCTGATAGACCAAAAGTTCTGCAGGATAGGGACCCGGTTGCAATCACATCTGTGGGACTTGTGCCCAGTACAAGACCAAAAGGAAGACTTTCATAAACAGTTTTTTTGATTAACGCCCAAATGGCAAGAGATGGGTTTTCTCAGCAGGGTCAGAATATTTATGGATTCAATAAACATTTACTAATATCAACTCTGGGAGAGCTTTGAGGCTCTGAGCTATTTCAACAGATGAGCCTCACAGGAATCCTTCAAGGGGCTCCTTCCCGCCCACCACTCTGACTCCTCTCCTTTGCCCACTGTTCCCAGAATTATAGGAACTAGAGCTCTCCAAATGAACAGGTTGAACAGGGCCCAAAAAGCACAGAGGCTGAGGACTTAAGAATCCCAAAGAGTTTGAACTTGCAGTGACTGCAGAACTCCTATCTATTACACCACTCAAAATCCAACACCCGAAATTCTCCAGATCCCAAATAAACTGCTCCAAGTGCTAATGGTTTCTTCCCTCTTTCTTCTCCCTGTGCAGTGATTCGGGCCAAAGTCACCAGTGAGAAGATAGTGAATGCTAATGAAGACCCTTCTAACCCTAACAAATTGCTCCGGTATGAACTCAAACAGATGAAGGTACGTGGGGGCAGGACAGGGCATTTACCCTCATTAGGCTGGTAGGGGGAAATGGGGTCTGTATTTTGGGAGGGTAGGTTTCAGACAATCCAGTTCAGTGAACTTTTTGTAGAGATGGTGAAGTGGAACTGGTTGGAATGTTGGGGGCAGGGACCACAAAACCCAAGGGCAGTGCAGTGTGGGGGCCTCAGTGGGTCCCATAGCTGCCATTGAGGTACCTTTCCTTCCATTGGAATAAATTAAGTTTAGGTTTTTAAAAAAAAATTTTTTTTAAGACAAAGACAACCCAGTTGGAGTCTGTGGACTCTGAGTGCACCAATTCTGAAACTAGACTTTCACTTAATTTTTGAGACTGAGAAAAGAGAAGTTTTTGCCTGTTAATATACAAATTATACTCACTGACCAAATACTGTGTTTTTGGGTTTGTTTTTGAGGTTTTTTTTTTTTTTTTTTGCAATTGTCTTTCAGATGTTTAAAGGGGTTGAGAAAGTCAAGGAGGTTCGCTATGTCTATACCTCTGTGAACACTTCTCTCTGTGGAACTAGAATAGCAGTCAACACTAAGAGGCAGTACTTTATAACTGGTAAGTCAAAGACCAGCGACTGGTGGGGATGGAGTTTGTCCCAAGGAGGTCCTGAGGCGGGAGCCAGGGCCTTCCTGGGGCAGCAGGTCAGCCAGGTGGCATTTTCTTACACATAAAAACAGTTGTGATAGTGACAGCCTGTTAGTTGGGAGGAGTCTTGGTGACCTCTCATTAAGGCAAGATTTTTCCTTAGAATGATCTTGGCTACTGCTTCCCAGTTTTAAGGAAAGGATACTCTCCCAGGCTCTGGCAGTAAGCTCCATTTTGAAACAGTTTTAATTAGCGTAAGATTTTTGGCATTTTGACCAAAATCTGTCTCCTGAAACTGCTCCTTTTGGGTTATCCCTGCCTTTTGTATGGACCCTAATAAGAGCCTTGAGTCTAACACAGTTCTGTTCCATGAACTTGGGCACAGGCAAGCCTCCATTCTGAAATGGTTTGGATGGAACAGTTAGAGAACTGTATAAGAATATGACTTCATAAATTAATAAATACAACATTAAATTATTTTGGAGTTTAAGGAAAGGAGGTATTTGTGTGACTGGGAACAATCAAGGAAGCTTTGCGATATAAGTGAGATCTAAACTGGCCTCTTTCAAAAGATGAAAAATGGCTGGTCCCAGTGACTTTGGAGGCTGAGGCAGGAGGACTGCAAGTTCAAGGCCAGCTTTAGTAACTGAGATTCTGTCTCAAAAATTTAAAAAAGGCGGTGGAGGGGGGGGAGCAGGCTGGGGTTGTAGCTTAGTGGTAGAGTGCTTCTGGATTCAGTCCCCAGTACTTCTCCTCACCAACAAAATAAACAAATAAGGAAGAAAAAAAAGAAAGAAAAACTATCTAGGAAGAAAGCAAGGAAAATGAAGAGCATAGCAGGTGGAGAGAACAGGCAGAATTCTACCATCCATTTATCCATTCAACAACAAATGACCACCTACAACGCACTGCCAGGCCTTGGACAGGAGAATGGAAATTCCAAAAACAAGTCATAGACTTCAAAGAGTTCGGACATGGCTCTTGAAGAGTGGCAGGCATTGGAGGCCACACTGATAGAGGTTAGCTCTAAGGATGTGGAATTGTGCTGAGCAGGGAGCTCCTGGATGGGAGACATGGCATGCTGCTGAGCCCTCTGGTTCCCAGCAGACCAGTGCCTACCAGTGCCTCTGTGTGTCTAGCCATTTGTTAGACTCTTAGGTACAAGCTCTCTGCCCTCAAGGTCAAGTATAATTGAGGGTTGGGATAACAACAAAACATAAGTCCATGGAAAAGCCATCAATGACACCTGTACCCTTTTGAGAAAGTCAGAAACTCTTTTTTTTGCCAGATTATGAAAGCCCTTTGAGACCAGAACACTGCTAACCTTTCTAGCTTGGACTTCTGCTATCTGTCTTAATAGTTCCTTGACCCTTCTTCTCCCAGAGCTGAAACAAACTATTTGGAGCTGCAGAAGGTGTGCCAATGGGATGTCATTCTGCCTTGGTGTAGGACAGTCCCAGTGTTCAGAAGACCTCCACTTATTTGACAGATGAAGTCCTCCCCATCCCTTCTAAGCACAGCACAACCTTCCCTCCTTGGAGACACTTTTTTTTCATTCTGCCTGTTCCTTACCTGGAGATAATTGGACCTCCTTTGCTCTTATACTGCATATTCTTTATAATCATACCATAAGGTCATTTTTGCCTACTTATCAGTCACATTTGAAGTTTCTTGGAGGCAGAGTCCTGTCCTATTTATTTCTGTATTCCTGGTACTGGGTTATAGCTGCTGTGATTTGTGAGCAAATGACTGAGCAGCGGAAGTTCTAGGAGAGGTGAAGGCCTGCATGGTCACAACAAGGACAAGGTATTATTAAAAAGGATCTTTGAAAGATGGGAAGGAGCTTGGTAGGAAAGAAGGGGAATTTTCTAATGTGCAAAGACTCACCAGGGGACAGAAGACTGGCCTAGATATGGGGAAAGACTGGAAAGGGGAAGGGATCCTATTATTTATTGAACATTTTCTGTGAGTCTTCAACTGTATGGGGAATTCTACAGACATTCTCATTTAATATTGACCAAACTTTATTATTATTATCTTCCAGTTGAAAGATTTCATGACTTTCTTTAAGGTTATACAGCAAGTAATTGAAAAGAAGAGGGTCCCGCATAGAGTCTCATTTTTTTTTGGGGGGGGGGATCAAAACCAAGACATTACACATGCTAGGAAAGCACTTACTTCAGCTACACCCCCCAGAGCTCCTGAAGTCTGATTTTAAAGCCCACCTTCTCTCTGTACCTATTAGAGAAAAATGTCTTTACCAGACCCCACAATTCTACCTTGCACAAGCATAATATGTTAATTTCCTGCTATAAAAATTATAGTTTTTTTTTCTAGTTCCTTCATTGAGCCCCATATTGTCACTGCTATTAAAAAGCCACTGGACCCTGCCCACTGAGGTATATTTTTAACCAGCACAGAGGCCCCTGAGTTATTTTGTTGGAAGATTCAATAAGATGCAGAAGCTCAGGAAGTAGAGGTTAACAGATAAAATTACATCAGGTTTCTTAATTAAAACAAAGATCCGTATCAATCTTTAGTCTAATTTTGGTAGTTCACAATTAAACACTGAAAATTAAAAATCAATACATTTTATTGCTTACAAATCTTAATACCTAAATTTAAAACATTACTATTTGTAACTAGAAATTGTGTTTCCTTCATTCTTTCAACTGAATATGCCTTAAAATAAAATTCTGATTTTTTACATTGGGAAAAAAAAAAGCCACTGAAGATGGTGGTGTAGCTCAGTGGCAAAGCATATGCAAGGCCTGGATTTAATTGCCAGTAATAAATAGATAAATAAATTAATAGGGGCTGGGGTTGTGGCTCAGCAGTAGAGCGCTTGCCTAGCATGTGCAAGGACCTGGGTTCGATCCTTAATACCACATAAAAATAAATAAACAAAATAAAGGTATTGTGTAGAACTAAAAAAATAAATATTTTAAAAATAAGCAAACAAATAAACCAACCAACCACTGGAGCTTTGGCTCATCATTGGCTATAATTCTGGGTTCTTGAAGGACCCAGGACTCTAGGAGCACAGTTCTGATGTTATATTCTCTTCTATCTCCCCATGAAGGTAATGTTCTCAATGATGGAAAAATCTTCATCAATATGTGTAACTATATCCAGCCTTGGGAAAACGTGTCCATGGCGCAGAGACAGAGTCTGAATCACCACTATCTTTTCAACTGTGACTGCGAAGTGAGGGGGGGGTCCATTTCTAAGACGATCTGGGGTGGGTGAGGGTCTTAAGCCTTGTAGACTCACCCTTCATGATTCTTTCCTTCATGTATTTATTTATTTATTTATCAATCATATTCTACTTGAAATATGGATCAGACACTGCATGAAGTTGGGGGTGAAAAAGCAAGAAAGAGTCCATAGTCCCTGACCTCAAAGAACTTAACATTTTGGCTGGTAGAGTGGTCATCATATAAAGCAGAAGGAGATGACTTTATCACAGCCACTATTTAGAGAGAGTCTACTTTTTGCTGGACCCTGTAGTAGTCAATTTATTTTAAATATTTAATTTGGTCTCCATAACACATTTGTAAAGAAATAAGACTTCCATTTTAAGGTAAAGAAATTAAAGCTCTGGGAAGTGAAGTACTTGCTCAAGGTCAGTGGTAGATTCCAGAAAATATTAGAAAGGTAATTCTTACACAAGGAGCATGGGGCAGGAGAACTCAGAGGAAGAGTGGGTATGAGGAAAGGCTTCATAAGACATGGGGGGCAGTCGAAAAGGGCTGGGAGGATATGTTGGGGTCTGACAGCAGCAACAGAAGAGGAAGGGCCTCTTCCTCACTCTGATGTTGTGGCTATGACTCTAGGTTACCATCTGCTACTCACCGACCTGTAACAAATCGATGCGCAATCAGTGTCTCTGGACAGACTGGCTGTTGGAACGGAAGCTCTATGGGAACCAGGCCCACCATTTTTTCTGCAAGAAGAATGAGTATGGCACCTGCAAATGGCAGCTGGTACAACACCACCCCAATAGGGAGGAGTTTGTTGATGTCATCGAGCCTTAGTAAAGACCAGTGACCACCAGAGCCTTTCGAGAGACCTGAAGACCAATCCTTCACTGTGGAACTCTGTTACCATCTACCCTGTTGCTGCTAGCCAATGGGAAGTGCCAAGTGGAAGGCCTTACCAACATCATGGCAGGGATGGGGAACATTACTCTTGTGTCTAAGAGCCTAGTCCATAACCTGGGAAGGTAGCATGACTTTTTTGTCCTGACCTCATTCCTTCTCTCCTTCCTCCCAACCCCTACCCCCAATAGTTTAATGTATTATTGAAAGTTTTGATCTGGTTTAGTTTGTTTTCCAAGGCCAAGACTAATTCCTTTTCTCCCCAGGAAAATAAGTGCTGTTTACCTTAAATTATCTGATAGGGGAGAAACGGTGAATGTTATACCTATGAAATGGTGCAGCCTTGTGATGTATAATAACAGAAGATGGGTTGACCACAGTGGTAATGGAATGAACAACACTATGGCTATGTGTCCTCTACTCCTCCTAACTCCATTCATCCCAATCCTCTCATGTACTCTCATCTACTTAGGGGACCCAGAATCACTCTGTGTGAGAGCTAAACAGCCTCACCTTCCTCTCTGTGCGGCAATCCCCTTGACACCATTCCTGGCAGAAGATCCTAGCACACCTCTGGATAGGAGGAGACTTGCTGTCTAGGAATGAATACTTTCCCTCCAGGTTAACTATTCCTGGTTCCCTCAGCTGATGTCCAGAGGCTGTCCCTTCTGCCTCTTTAAGGTTACTAATGTCTTCATTCCTACTTCAGGACTTGTTTTTAAAATTTTTATTTCTCTTCTTGTACATGGACCTTTATTTTATTCATTTATCTTTATGTGGTACTAAGGATTGAACCCAGTGCCTTTTTTCTTTTTTCTTTTTTTTTTTTTTTTTTTAAGCCAAAAGGCCTTTCTCTTGCAGAGTGGAAATTCCCCCTTCATCAGCTTTTGACATCCTGAGAGATGACCTCCTGGGTGCATATTTCAGGATAAGAGGATAGGAGAGAAATATCACAAGGACCCTGGGAGGAAAGAGGAGGAATACATCCTGCACTTAATGTAATTTTCTTCCCCATTGGTCAGCCCTGCTAGATGTTATAGCAGGAAAAAAATTGCTTTGATCCTCAGAGACTTCCTCCACCTCTCAGCTCATTGCCTGCCTCCTCATTGTGTCCTAGACTACCTGAGATCTCCAGCTGTGGGCCCCTCGGGGTTCCTCAGGCCTTCTGCAAACCTTCCTGGCTTGCCTTAAATGGTAAAAATCCTCATACTAACCTCTAGGATTTATTTAGGGCAAGGGTTTAAAATTCCAGAGCCTCTCCCTGAGGAAGTTCTGGTGAAGATGATGTTAGACATAGTTCTTTTCAAAGTCCAAGCTCCTCTCCCTCCAGCCCCAAATCTCCCATATGTGTGGTCTGCTGGGTAAGCAGGGATATGTACAATGTGCTAGAAGAAGGCTCAGGATTCACAGAAATGCTGCAAATGGAGATCCCTTTTGGGGGAAGGAATAGGAGGGTGAACAACAGTGTCTTTGTCCCAGAGCACAATACTTGCAAGGCTTTGGCAGCTAGTTTCCACTGGTGGGTTAAGCAGGATCACATCTGATCACACCAGCTTTGGGCAGAGGGTGTGGACAGTAAGGAAGATGGGCGCTTGAGCTCCAGGCTATGCTGGAGGAAAATCCTTAGTCCCAACCTTCTATGGACAAAACATCCCATCTCACTGATTTTTCTGACCTCCTAGGTTGCACTCAGAAAAAGCACAGGGTTAGCCTAGCCTTATCCCAGTTGGAGGAAGCCGAGGGAATGGAAGTCTGGTGAATAATACAAGAGCAACAGCTTATATCTAAGGAGAGCTTCACGCTTTATCAGAAAGCTATTACTAAGAGACTCTTTTAAGTTTTGTACCTATCGTGTTAGACATCCTGGTCAGGGATAGTTTTGCCCACCTGGGTGGTTGGAAAACTGACACAAGAGTGAGGAAATGTAACTTGCAGAGATACCTGGCAGAGCCAGAGATACAACTCCAAGTAGTGAGATCTTCTGATTGTTGGTCCACAGGTTCATTACTCCCTTAGATTTATTAAACTGCCCTTGTTGCTGTTATTTCCTATTCTGTCTCCAGAATTTAAAAACAAGAGATTGTTGGCCAAAATCCAGTTACTATAGCTCCACAAAGTGACTTGATAGTTCCATTCCAGTGGAATCTTTGGGATTGAGATGGTGAGATCCATGTGGTTAATTAAGCTCAGAGGGCAAACAGCAGAGACTCAGTCCCTACTTAGCACCTACCATCTCTTTGTGGTTGGGGTAGTATGTTTGCTCAATGAGTGGGAACTTGTCTCCTCCAAGTGTCTTGTAGATGGCCACCATCTGGGCAAACTGCAAAAGAGAAGAAAACATTTCAGCTTACTTAGGACAACTTCTGGAACAGGGGGACAAAGCATCAATCCATGAAACAAATACTGAGCACTTTCTCTACTGAAGGCTTTGTGCTAAGCACATTGAAGACATAAGTGAACATCTAATTTCTGTTCTGAAGGAACATATGCTTTAGTTGGGGAAGGGGGAGAGAGAGAGAGAGAGAGAGAGAGAGAGAGAGAGAGAGAGAGAGAGAGAGAGCACTTTCATTGAGCACATATTCAGTTTTAATGGTATTTCATTTAATCCATATCAAACTGATGAAGTAGGTGTCTTGTCTTTATTTTATGTACACAACACAGAGTGGGTAAGAAACTGAACTAAAATCCCAGGACTGAAAAGAGGTAATTCTAGGTTGAATCTTGGGTCTCTTAACTGAAAATACCTGCTTATCTGACCAATAGACCAGGAAAAAGCTAGAGAGGTTATAAGGCCAATTCTTGGAAGTTCAAGTGTCAAAAGAATGGAAGTTTTTTCATGGAGCTGTATGGAGTCCCCAGAAATTGGCAGAGAATGTCAAGAATAAAGCTATTCTTTAGAAAGATTTAGATGGTTATGATGTGTAGGATAGATCGGCCTAGTCTTTCTGGGACTGACTTATCCAAGGACTCAACTTGCTGGACCTTTCCCCTTTGAGAAATGGGATAGCTTCAAGGGGAAGAGGCAGAGAATATATATATATGGTGTCAGGGTTAAAGGGCTTTTGGCACCCAGCCAGCACCCCTCTCCCGTTTATAAATGAAGAAACTCAGGTTCAACAAGTCACTTGCCTAGTTGTTTAGTTGTTGAGCAGAGTTACAGCCAGGGCCCTTAATTCCCAACCTCTAACTCTCCCAGTTCCTTCAAGTAATTGCCTATCAGGCTCTGCAGAGACCACGCTCTCCCCACAGGAGACCCAGGACTTTCCTGTCCAGCCAAGACCCCCATGTATGAGCAACAGGGCAAAGCTTCTCTCTAGCACTAGAGGATTAGTTCATACTCCATACCACCAGTATCTAGAACAGCTAGAATGGAAAGTTGTCTGATCAAAATTAGCTTCTACTTATCAGAAAGAAAAGCTAGGACAATTTTTAAAAGCTCAGGTGATACTCTCTATAAGGAAGGGATGCTGGCCCACAAGCCAGGCAGAGGAAAAGGGGTTAGAGTAGCAAGAGCTCAGCCAGGTTATTAGAAAATTGGAGTCTTCTAGTTCTTGTTCTTCCTCCTAACTTGCTAGATATCTCTAAACAAGAGATTACTTCTCATTTTCTTCACATACAAAATGAGAGGGTTAAATCTGATCAGTTCCTCAAATTCTGTACCACACAGAATATCCCTTTATTAGATTTCCTCCCACACTCCACTAAATAACTGAAGTTTAAGTAATCATCTGTTGTGGCAGATGATTTTATGGGCAAAGATATTATTTTTGAAATGGTAGAAAATATTGGAATTCCTGGGCCACACCCTCTGGTGACACATAATTGGTGACTCAGGAGCTCTAAGGTCTCTAGGACAGAAAGCGAGATTCACAAACTCTCATTAAACAAGATTTTATTGCTGAAAAAGACTTCATGGTCTCCAGACCAGACCTCCTGCTTCAAAAATGAGGTGTCAGGCTAGGGAAGCAGGGGAGGGTGGAGGCTGGAATGGGGGCTTCCCTGGGGGAGGGCTCAGGACTCTTCCCTGTGCCCAGTGCACCCTCCATTGTACCCTGCTGCTCTCCTCTTTATTCTTCAGTTTGCACTGAATGTCAAGACTGTCCCTCAGACCTATCTTCTTATCTTCTTTGATTCCCCGCACAATCTCATCTGCCTGC
Source organism: Callospermophilus lateralis (assembly GCF_048772815.1). NCBI lineage: Eukaryota > Metazoa > Chordata > Mammalia > Rodentia > Sciuridae > Callospermophilus > Callospermophilus lateralis. Next base: position 4,724,126 of record NC_135324.1, read on the forward strand.
CCACATGGGCCCAGCTAGTCTCCTGTTCTGCCCGGACTCTTGAGGCTCTCCAGCGTCCCCAGAGAGCTGATGCCAGCTCTGCCTAACAACCTCTGTCCTGCTGCAGCCCACGCTCTGGCAAGGTACTAAGGCATGTGGGGCCCTATCTGCCCCGTGTGTGGGGGAGTTACACAGATACCACACGGATGCCAGGAAGGCCTGCGGCAGACTCTCAGGGCCCTAGGACAGCCAAGACCAAAATGACAGCCAGTTCCCAGGCTCTAGCTGGGTCCCAGGGAGCTCACTCCACCCTCCTCACCTGATTTCCAGCAGTCCCTGTCTGCTCAAGCTACTAGGTTTGGCATCTAACCTCTGCCTCCCTGGAAACTTAGAGAAAGTCACAGGTACATGATTACCAACTAAACAAATATAATATCTGATAAGGTCTATTTCCTCTATTCACAATAAAGGAGTGAATTTGGGAACTGGGAAAAAATTCTCATAACCAATTACTCAATGAAGCAAGAAAGAATTCATGGAAGAAATGAAATTTCAAGATCCGTTTAAATAATATGTTTTCCCTATCTCTACTGGAACTTAAATGCTTTAGCTTGACCTTGCTTCATCTGTCACTAAAGAACTCAGAAAGTGGGTTAAGGATGTGGTTCCTTGGTAGAGTGCTTGCCTGGCATGTGTGAGGCCCTGGGTTCTATCAACAGCACTGGAGAGAAAAGAAAAGAAGAGAAACAAACCAGAAAGACTGACAGGAATTCTGATAAATTTAGAGCAATAAGGGGTGGTGGCATTCTTACTTTCTCAGGAATGCTTTCATTGAAAGCCTCATTTTTGCTTCTGAAAATCCAGTGGCCTGCCTTGACCAATTTCAGAGACAACACATGTGTTCAGATGTGCAAGGCAGTGCCCTTTCCAACCCACTGGAGGCCTCTCATCCAGAGCAGCCACAGTAAGAAATTTAGAAACATGAGCCAAAGCCATCATCTCAAAGGGACCCTCCCCTTAGTCACCAAATTTGTCCACTTCCATTAACAGGCAGAGAACAATATGTAAAATGTCATTTGTGTAAGCTGCTTAGTCAAACTGAAGGGAAAACTTGGTGTGTGGCCAGGGAGCCCTGTTGTTCTCATGCAATGCCAAAGGCAATGTGCTGGGATTGTGAATGGGTGAGAGTGTGACCCCTCACCAGATCCCAGATCCCACGGGGGCAAAGCCCTAGGCATAGGCTCTCCCTGTTCCATCTCTGGCCTCTGCCACAGTTTAGGTAAAAAAATAGGGAACTAGTTTCTTTATGAGGTTTCAGACACTGGGGGACTGTAACAACCAGGCTAGCAAAGGAGAAGCAGATAATAATATTAATCCCAGTTTGTAGACAAAGAAACCAGGACACAGGTTTAGTCAGAGGGCTGTTAAGTAGTAAAATTATTCAGAAAAAGCTGATAATAGTGGCATCAGCCTGTGTGGCTACAAGGAAGCCAACTTCTGCTAAGGATGTGGTTCAATGGTAGAGTGAACCACAATGGTAGAGTCCTGGGGGTGCCAGGGGAGGGTGGGTTAGGGCTTAAAAGTGTAGGAGGAAGGCCACATGACATGCGGTGAAGGCCTCCTTCGTGCTCTTCTGGGATGGATGACATACTCAGATCAAACCCCGTTAGCCTGTTTCCACAGAATTCTAGGGTTGCAGATGCCTCAGGCCACTCACAGGGAAAGTGGACTCAGAAACCCAACCCGCTCCTTCACCACAGTGGCTCCTAGGCCTCCTCACTCCTGCTCACTGCTCTTCCTCTTACATTGTAAGGCCCAGGATGGCGGCCACAGGAAAGCTGTCAGTTCAGGTGTGAAAAGAAATCTAGAGCAGGGAGATGGATCTGTTTGGTCAACCACCCTCCCTGGACTCCAGCTCTTGGCGGTCATGTGTGTGATAGCTGAAATCTGATTTTTGCAAAACATGAAGATGAAGAAGATGTGATGGGAGCAGGCATTTCTTCCAGAGATGGCCAGCCTGGCTCAGCAGAGCTACAAGCAGAGGAGCTGGGTCCCCTCAGTGTCCGAGTGGAGGCCAGAGTGCCCCGGGAGCAATCACAGGTCTCTCTCCCTGTCAAACTCACACGTTCCTTTTTCTGCTTACAAGTGTCAAATTCTCTCCCAGATTTACAGACTGACTAAGGAAGAGAAAACCAGACAATCTTTTCCTCAGAGTAGCCCAATCTACATGAGGGGCAGTGTGATCTAGAGAAATTCTGGATCTATAACTTTGGCAAGTTACTTAATCCTTTCTGGGTCTTGCTTTTCTGTAAAAAAAAAAAAAAAATTAATGGTGGTGATGATTTTTTTATAAGATTATCATGAGGATTAAATGATATTTAAAAAGATTTTTTTTAGATGTTGATGGACCTTTATTTTATTCATTTATTTATATGTAGTGCTGAGAATCAAACCCAATGCCTCACACATGCTAGGGAAGTGTACTACCATGAGCCACAACCCCAGCCCGGATTAAATGATATTAACATAGGAAAATCTCAGAGGTCGGCACCTTATAGTAAGTGGTATTACACTCTTTACCTTCTTCAGTTTTCACATCCCTACTGTAAAGCAGTCAGATCTGATGATCTCAAAGGATACCTTACAATTCATGTATGTGGCTGGTCCATGTGTATCTGGATAAATCTCACTCTAATGTTGTTGAGACACTTGATAGGACTATGTCACTCATATCTCTCTCAGCTGGACCATTTCCTTGGTCTCACTGAGCTCAGGCCTCTCTAGTAGTTAGTCTAGCCATTAGAAACGGCGAGAAACAGGCCTTTTTATCATTGCCACCCGCTATCAGGGGCAGAGCCTACAGACCTGTAAGGACTCCTTCACAGAATATCTGTACCACTTGGTTGAAAAGCCAAAGTTTCACTCTGCAGCAAAGGTGCCCAAACTGTGACAGGTAGTTACATGTTGTTGTGAGAACCTGTCCTGCCCCATGGTCCAGCTAGGGCTCGTCTCATATTCTCTCAGCTGGTGCCTACCAGTGGAGTACCAAGGTCCCTCCTGGGAGACTGGAAGACTGAGGCCTAGGTCCCACCCTTTTACCTGAGAGGAAGGGAAGCCTCACTCACCACCCATGGCTTGTCACAGAAGTTGTAAATGGATTCCAGAGAATTGATGCTGGGGAGGCCTGCATACTGCATGCCAATGATCAAGTGGCGGAAGTCCTCGTTCTCTGCCATGCCAAACGCATGCTGCCGGATGAGCACAAAGTCTGGCCGGAAGGATCTGGTAAGAACGCAGAGATAGTTTTTTCATTACTCAGCACCTCACGTTACACATCATCTTGTCTCCCATTTCCAAAGCCCAAGTCAGAGAAGATGTATTAGGGACCACCTAGTCTGTCACCCTCATTTTATTATTATTATTCCTTCCTGGGCTGGGAAATGAAATGTTATGGTACTTTTCAAAGGGGATTTGAGGAATGGACTTCGGAAATTCTCTTACTCCTTTGGACTAAGCATAAATAGCTTTAGGAGGGAATAAACACTTTTAAACCTTCACAACTTAAGTGAAGCTCCTTGTGTTTCCAAAGTTGGTGCTCAAGGAGGGTCCTGGAAGACTCTGAAGAAGACACAAAAGGCTGCCTAAAGCACACTGCCATGAGGTCTGACCTCAGTGCCCTGTTCAGAGTCCTTAAATCTGCTCCTTAAAATAGGCAGTGCCCTCATCAGGTCCCCAGGAGAGCAAGGGGCCAGGCTGGCTGAGAACAGATGCCAAACTTCCCAATGGTATTCTTCTTCCAAAGAGGATGCTGGGAAGGGGTACAAATATTTTTTGCAGAACTGAGGTTGAGCAACGGCTGCAGGAAGCACTGAGAATACGGAATGTTCTGATGCATGGGAAAGTTCCCATTTCACCTCCAGCCAGCAAAGTGCCTGGCCACTGCTCTCCACAGGACAAGGCTCCTGTCTTCATGCCCTCACCTCACAAATCTTCTCAGAGAGAAGGTGTGTGGCAGCACCCACCTCCACGGCTCCAAGGCTCAGCAGTTTCACACCGTGTGCGTGACCTACCTGGTTCTCTGCCAGGCACTCATCCTACCGCCACCTACAGACTTAGCCCCACCCAAACTCAGAGATCAGGGCTTAGGAGTGGGGGTTGAAGGAGTTCTCAGTCTCTCAGGGACTTAGCATCAAGTCAGCATGACATCTGCTTGGGCTGCTGTGACCTTGTCCTCAGTTCTGGGACCTGTTGTTACAAGGCCTTTCTGTCACTGACCTAGATCCTGACACTGGAAGCCTTATACGCCTGAGATCAAACTCCAACCCTATATCGCAGTTACAGGAATGGAGCGCTAGATGTGCGGCCAGTCCCTGAATTCCTACACTGGCACTCGAAAGGATGCCACCTAATTCTTGCCAGTTCCCTCCTGCTGTCCTGCTCCTGGACCTTTCTGTCATTACCTGCTTGTGTGTGTATCTCCATGACACATACTACTTGCATTTGGAGGATCCCATCCCCCCCTCTGTTGTAGGATCAAACTGAACTCACTTCTCACCCGGGTGGACATTTCTGTCTTCTCTTTAGTCTCCAGAATGAATGCACTCACTGTGGTTAGGTCCCAGACACCTCCAGTCTGACCTCTCCTGTCACTGACCCAGGTGCTATTGGGTCTGAGCAGACTGAGGTGGAAAGAAGGTACAGACTCCTCCTAGAACAAGACTGATTTCTGAAAACCTGAAACCACACTGAACTCCTGGAACGACACTGTAGAAACCATTCCCCACCATCTGGAATTCTCATTATCTCTGTCAAAGAACTATTAAGTGTAAAAAAATCTCCCATCTTTAAGGCACCCAGCATATCACCTGACATGGAAGTGTTCAATAATTGCTAATTTTTTTCCACCCACAATGTCTGTTCCAATCTTAGGTTTTTCTATGAGACACAAGTTCCCAGGAATGAGAAATATAAAAAGAACACAGAGCTGAGAGTCAAAAGAACTCATAAAGAACACAGAGCTTGCCACCAACTGACTGGGTGAAACAAAGCAAATCAACATAAAATGGAAAGTTGAACTAGATGTTTTCAAACTTTTTTAAAAAGCTATGGCACCTCGTTTTCCAGGGGAAATGATGGCGGGAGTACATCATGTACTGACTGAAGGTGGGGCAGGAGCCTAGTAGGAAGCCAGTTACCTCTAAGTGAGCTCTGAGTCCTTGAAGCTTCAGGGTGTTTTCTCAACCAGGGGACTGGGAACTCTGAAAGGCAGGAGGACTGCCCTCTCTGTCCCTTTTAGGCCACACATATCCTTTACTTCTCTGCACCACACACAGCACGGCTGTCTCATGCTAACACTAGACTTTGAAACCACTTCTTCAAGTCATAATGGAGACAGTGACGGTGACCCTGAGGACAAAAAGGCTTTTACCGAACAACCTTCGTGCCGTTCCTCAGCACCTGCATATCCACAGCATAGGTCCCATCTGCATGAGCCACCAAGTTGAGCTCTGAAAATTCCGCCTGGAAAACAACAGTAGGGCAGTAAGTTCACGGTCCTGACCGCCAAGTCTTCCATATAGCAGCAGCCGTCGCTGCCACACCACCAAACACTGACTTATAGTTTTCAAATACTAATTTCATCTAATTCTCATAGTGATTCTATGAGGCAGGTGGGACATAAATCATTACCAAAAGAGGAAATGGACAAACAAAACTTCTCACTGGAAAAAAACAGGAACAAAACTGGGGTCTTGTGACCCCCATCCTGGCACCCTTTGTGCTGCCTCTTAACAATGAAGGAATGAACAGGATAAATGTCCCCTTTCTCCAGTTTCAACATAAAAGCACTAGATGTTAGTTTAGGTAACTGGAATTTAGTTCTGCTCTTCCCCCAACTAGCTGCACAACATGTTAAGCGAGTTACTTGTTTTGCCTGGGGTTCAGTTTCCTCCATTTACAAAATGGAAATAATTTTTATCAACCTGGCCTATCTGACAAGGTGTTTTAAGAACTGAATGCAATAGCAGAAAGTTCTCTGACAGCCATAACACACCGCGCAATGAATAAGGAGTGAATTCTATCATTACCTAGAAAATATATTCATTGTTTAAACTGGACATCCCCCTCTTCCCAAATGGACTTGGTCATCTACTTATTATAAAGCAAAGGTTAGAAGAAAGTGAAAATGACTTCCCTGTATTAAAACAAAGGTGTGCTCTTTTCTAAGTTCCCTCTGAAGTTGGCTGTAGGCCCAGGGTCAGTATTACTGGAGGCAGCACACCTGAATGGCCCACATGTGCCTACCCCAGAAGATACTGTCACCAAGGACATGGAGGTATGGCCAACACCCTAGGAAGACATTCCTCTAAGGTCTTCCTCAGCCTGCAAGTGACTCTAAGAGCCACACTTCTTGTCTCCTTCCGGATATCGGAACCGTAAAAATAAGTCAAAGATATAAAAAGGAGCAGCCCTTCAGGACCTTGCTTCAGAGAGAGGAAAGCCCTGGGGAAAGGGTGGTGAGAGAAGATGGAGAGCCCAGAACCCAATGGCAGACACTGTACTCCACTTGGCAGAACTAGAGGGGTCACTCCAGGATGCCCAAGGGAATGGTGATGTCACAGATGCAATCTGGGACTTTGGGCTGGTTACCTGTTCCACCTTGATATCATAATCCCCAAGGACTTTTTTGCCCCGAAAGCACTTGGCCCTGGAGAAAGGAAAACAAAAAAACACAAATTAGTTTTGTGCAAGTGTCTGGAGTCAGACGTTTACTCTCACAAAGAAGAGGATTACGACAGACTGGACCTCAGAATGAGACTGTCCCTGCTACTTGGTCGTCATAAGCTCTCAAGCAAACCACTCTCACTTGGCCTCAAATTATCCACCTGTAAAATAACCCAAAGCACTCTGACTCTCAGCTTTCGAGATTTTATGATAATATCCCTGGTATTTGGCTACAAGAATCTAGAAATAAAAATTGGCTCAATGTTATTCTTGGTAAGGATAGGTCAATGTTAGACCTAGTCTATTCCGTGGTTTCTTTGTCTTCTGATCCTTTGTTTCACTCTGATTTTCTAGCTGTTTTCATCTTCGGACTTAGAGTTTTTGAAGAAATTGGTATTAACCCTTCATCTCTTCACACTTATACAAGGAGAGGAGGTGACTGAGGAAAGCTACTATGAATGAACATGAAACTTATGCTGTATTTCTGAGTAGTCAAGAAAAAAAAAGGAGTCAAGTTGAGTTATGCAGTCCACAGTATCTTCCCAATTTGTCATGGACCTAGGGGAACCCCAGATTAAGACATTAATGGCATCATGGTCCCTCATAAGCAGACTTCATTGATTCCTCCATTTATATCCAGTCTTATCTTGCCTCTAACCCACCATCCCCATAAAATCTTCTTTGCCCATTTAGGCTGGCTCTCCACTGTACAAAGGGCCTTTCTACACAGTATCCATAGGTCAGGCTTGCTTTGCCAGTACTTACAATTTCCAGCTGGCATGTTTCATTAGAAATTTTCTGGGAATCTCTTTCCATAATAAAGGAATAAACCAATATTATATTGGGTATTGTGTTCTAGAAATTACATGCTCGTTATTTTCAAGAACATTTCATTTAATTCTCATAACAAGTAATGAAATGGGAGAGAGGTCTTCATCTTAAAATCAAGAAAACCAAGATTCGGAAGAGGAAAAGGCACAGTGAAAGTTATTCAGCAAGTCAGTGACGGAGCTGGTATTTTACCCAAGCCCATGGGACTCAGAGCCCAGCGCCCGCCACACGGCACAGCGCTCCCTCCCTCTGCTCATTTCTTCTCTCCATCTTTTCTCCCACAGTATGAAAACTGACTTGCCATGTGTGCTCCCCTGAATTTTTTTCCCATTTCCCTCCTCCCATTCAAAATGGACTTAATGATGTTGTGAACACTAGTCATCCCACTACAAATACTTCCTAGCCTGGTTCCTGTCAACCTACCCAGGACGAGGCCAGGCTATTTCCTTTACTCTACGGATTCTGGAACAGCCTGTTCTAGGAAGTTGTCATTTGTCCTATCCAAGTCCCTGGCCACCCTGAAATTGCTCCTCTGAGGCACTCAGCTGGATCACTGAGGTCCATCCCTCCCACCTCTGCCCCAATTCCTTACTTAGCTTCACATCAGCTTGCTTCCAGGACTGCGATCCACATTCACAGCCCAGCAAGCCCCTCACACAGGGGGTCAGGAGCACATCATCCCTTTGGTTACTACTCCGTCTATGTGTGGCATAATCCCTGCTCTGCAGATCTTAAGATTCTGTAGGTCTAAGAGGACTAGAAAAAGAAACCAAGCAAATGACCTACAAGGTCACTTTCTTTCATGGGTTGAGGTCTGTTTATGGTGCTATCTGAATGCTTTTCTGATGCTTCCTATCTTCCTGTCTCAAAATAGCTCTCCTGTGAGATAAGTCTCAGAGACATTAACAATACTTCTCATTCTGTATCAAGACTTGCATTTTCAAAGCCCATTCCTTGACTTACTGACACAACTCTGCGAAGAAGCCAGGAGAGAGAGTACTGTCCATTTGATTGCTGGGGAGACTGAAACCCAGAGCAGTTAAATAATATGCCCAAGTCACAGAAAAGTTCACAGGAGTTGAGCCTACAACCAAGGGCTTACAGCTAGATGCTCACATGCTGCCAAGTTTTCTAATTCACGCATTTATTTTGTGGGTTTGAACACTGATATTGAAGTATATTTATAGATCCTGGCTGGGTTTATCTGCCACTTCCTGCACCTGCCTATTGACCAAGTTGGCTAGTGAAACTGTTTTCATGCCTCCCCTCCACCCCCACTCCCAGCTATCCTAATGCCTTTTCCTTAAGGTAATTTGTCCTGTTGGAAATCTTAGTTTGTGTTTCCTGGCCCAGGGTCACTGACCCCTGTTGGCTGAGCCAAAATCTTAGAGCAAAAGAGCCAAGATGGCAGGCAGAGGGGCACAGAGCCCTCTTCTGGAGAACAAACACGTTTTCATAGCTTCTGGCCCTTGGATATTTTGATGCCAGGCATTTTCATGAAAAATTCTAGAATTGGCTAGCAAAGACAGACGTCTTTCCTGACACTAAAAGACCACTAGTAGGAGACAGTGTGCTAGGATCCAGAGGATGGGCTCTGGAGTCAGTCTAGGGTGTAAATGACTCTTGGAGGTGCCCTTTCCTGTCCTAGGCAAGAGGCTTACATTGTTAAAAAATGGTGTGTCATATGGTAAAATCAATCAATCTACCTACTTATCTATCTTCAAAAATTATACAATAGGGTAAAATTTTAAATGTTCTCTTTTCTCATAACTCTTGTATCACACATAGTCCCCATTATTAGTAATAGACATAGCTCTCTGGTGCATGGGTGGGGGTGGGAGTGTGGATATAGCTGCAAGCATATATGCTTCAAATATGCACATAAAGCATCATGCCAAAAGAGTTTTTATGTTCATTATTGAAAATTAAACATGTATCTTAGTGATATGCTTTCAGTACACATCAATGGACCTCCTTCTATGTAATAGTTACATGAAATTCCATTTAAAGAGCACACAGTAATTTAGCCAATATTTATTGGTGAACATTAGGTCCATAGATTCTTGGTTTTTGCCATTAAAAATAGTGCTACAATGATTTGTTTGTTTGTTTACTTTTGTGGTACTGGGGATTGATCCCAGGGCCGTGTGCATGATAGGAAGCAAACTACCATTGAGCTATATATCCCCAGGGCCTGGTTTATGTTTTAAAATACATCCATAGGATAAATAATTTACTGAGGAATTGCTAGTACAAGGAATAGACATAATTATAGTTTTTAATGCATTATCAAACTACCCTCCCACCTAAGAAAAAGATGATACCACTCTCATCAGTGTTTGAAAGTTTGGGAAATGCACTTCACCTCCCCTAGTTTTCCGGCATAGTTCCTTGTATAAGATGAGAACAGAGTAGCTGCTCGATATCGACTTTCTGATTGACAGTCTTGTAAAATAAATCTAAAATTCATCTCAGTGTACTCAATCCTAAACAGAACCCAAGATGGACATCCTTGAAACATTGACTAAAAATATCTGTGGTGCCTGTGTTGTTAATTTCCCCCTATTGTGACATTTTCTTAACAAGCCTAGCAGCTGAGGACCTATGCAAGTTTAATGGCTTGTAGCTTCCTTGATGGACCATGTAATGTACCATCTCTCCCCTTATTGCTAAAATGAGTAGAGGCTTCTAGATTTAATTGTTGTTACTCAAGGATGAGAATGCCTTCGTCATTTCCTATGCAGTTCCCAACTAGGGCTTGTGACGCTGAGGAGCATGATTTCAGAAACTTCTGTGCAGATACCATCTCAAAACTTGGCCCAACCCAGGCAAGCTGAGCTTATGCGTGGGACAATGTAGAAAAAGTTCTAGAACCAGTAGCCAGGGAACTAAATTCAAGCCTACTACTACCAGTCTCAGCTGTGTGACTTTGCACAAATAACTGCTTCTCTGAGTCTTATTTTCCTCATGCGTAAAATGGGGTTAAAGCTGGGCACAGTGGCACATCCTGTGGCCCCTGCAAATCAGGAGGCTGAGATGGTAGCATCATTTGAGCCCAGGACTTTGAGGTCAGCCTGGGCAACACAGAGAAAGATCTCATCTCAAAAGCCGGGGTGGGTAGTGATAACTTTAAAAATAATAGTGAGCACATACCCATGCACTAAACATTTTTATTAATGTTTTATTAATTTTATCCCATTTATAATATCTGTCCTGTGGGTTGCTGAGAATGAAATCAGATGACATGGAAGTGTTTGGGAAACTCTGAAGTAATATAGAAATATGAAATCCCGTTAGCAGAAGGCAGCAGACATTTTTGCTGTTCACTGTTACCTCAGCCAACATGGCCTCTTCCTCTTCTGAACTTTCACTGTGTCCGTTGACTGCTTATGTTGGGCTCACAGCATCATCACCGGCCACCGCCTTCTGAAGTCAGCTATCTATTAATCTGACTTGCTTCCCAGTGCCACCCTCAGACCATCCCATGAGTCAATTTTGGATTTTCCAGAATATTTGGGATATAATTTTAGATATTAATTATGTCCTGATATTTGGTTATATGCTCTGAGCCTATACAAATATAATAATTGTATCTATAAATTTCTAGATTCTTCACAGAGCAGTGCACTTAGGAGATTCACAAGCAGGACTTGCTTATTGACTAAAGCTGTTAGGACAGAGCGGTGCAGTTTGGACAGCACTCTTAGTATGGAAACTGAAAGAGGCCATCCTTGGGACTGAGTGGATGGAATGCTTCTGCAGGTCCCATTGTCTTGTCTCTCCTTGCAGGTGCAAGTACCAGACTGTCAATCCCTATCTTTCTCCATAAGAAAATTTGTTTTCAGCCTCCACTGGAGCTAAAGGATCTCGAACAGGCTAGAGTACAAATCCTTCCTAGGTGACTAAGATGTGCAAAGATCAAACCTCAGGTGAAAAGATGGCAGCACTGATGGGAAAGGCAGTTGGGAGACAGGAGCCTCGGTGGTAGTCAGCACCCGGTGCATTCCTAGCGCTAGTCCCAACATCTAACAATGTGCTTAATTCTTGGCTCTTACTGGTTGTAACTCAGGCCTTGCTCTTTTGACCAAGCATCTGAAGGCTTCAGGAAGTTAGAAGATAAACTAGAAACAGCAGGGGATTCCTCCTTCCCACCCTACACCAGGAGGGTGAATCCAAGCCTGTCTGTTAGGGGAGTTTGTGAGCGCCTGCTGCCACCCACTGGCAAGATGGAGACAAACGCTCCACCACAGAGGCTCACACACACTAAGGGCCACTCCACCGGCTCAGGGATAAACCTCCAAGTGCTTGTTTCCTGTTCTGAAAAACCATGCTGGGAGACCAGGGCGCAGCGCAGGGGTAGAATGTTTGGTGAGTACACACAAGGCCCTGGGTTTGATCCCTAGCACCACAGAAACCAACCGAAGCAATTTTTTTGCCCTCTTCCAAAAAATGTGTTTTACACAGGTACCCCAAGCTGGATTGCCAGGTTTTTGCAACCTGAAGAAAGAAAGGCTGTGGTTAGTCTGTAAACTCAGTAAAAATGTACACAGCACCCAGCAGGAAAGGCTAGAAATATAAAAATGTATTAACAGCTGCCAAGTAGAGAAAACAATCTAGAAAAGACCAGTGTCAATATGGGTAAATGTTATGGCCCCTTTAAGTCTTAAAATTTATAATTATTATTCTAATCTCTGCTTTTCAATCTCTTCCTTATTAAAAAAAAAAATAAAGCACACACAAAATGACAGCAGCAACCAAAGCTTCATATGGCTTAGAAAGATGTAGCTGGAAAGTAAGTCTCTTGACCTTGTGTGTTAGAGTGTAGTACAGGCTGTCACCTGATGACAGAGGAATAGGGCACCACGGGAAACAAAAGACGGGGCAGTCTCAGGAAGGGTTCCTACCTTTTGCCACCTAAGAAAAAGGACACAGAATTAAAAGGTGAGGGCAAAGGTCCAGGGGCTTGAATGTGAGGTCAGGGCACGGCAGGGGTCCAGCTCCACAGGGCTTGGCAGGACAGGCGGAGACTCTCAGAAGCCAGGCTGGGTGTTTGGGGCTTAATGGTCAGTCTCCAAGACTTTTTAAAAACTTTTTATTATGAAAATATTTTTCCTCAATAATCATTGACACTCTCCCAAGCTATCACCCTCTCTGTTTCATTGTCGGGACTGTGGTTTGAGTATTTTAAAGCAAATCCCAAATGTCATTGTCCTATCCATTTTTAAGTATTATTGCTAACTGGTAATGACTTCTTATTTCTTATTTTCGTATTGTGGCAAAACATACATAACAAAATTTGCCACTTTAACTATTGGAAGCATACAATTCAGTGACATTAAGGACATTCACAACCATCACCCCAATCTATTTTCAAAACATTTTCATCATTCCAAGTAGAAACCCTTCTCTCTTCCCCTGGGTCCAAGGAACTTCTAGTCTACTACCTGTCTCCACCAACTTGCCTGGTGCAGGGCAATGCCTTTTTAAATATAAGCATCATTTTATTATTTTTCTAATCAAAATTAACAATAGTTCTTTTTCTTTTCTTTTTTGGTACTGAGGATTGAACTCAGCCATTCTTTATCACCCAGCTACATCCCTAGCCTATTTTATTTTTTATTTTGGGACAGTCTCACTAAGTTGCTGAGGCTGGCCTCTAACTTGAGATTCTCCTGCCTCAGCCTCCAGAGTTGCTGGGATCACAGGCATGTGTCAGTGCATCTGGCTAATTGTTTTTATTAACACCTTTACTGAGTCTATATTCAACTTTGCCAACTATCTCCAAAGATACTCTCAAAGATTTTAAGCTCAATCAGATTGATTTAGGAATGAGTGTAGTAACCAGACTTCAGGATTTGCTATTTTACTGGTACCTCACAAACCAATAGCTATTGTACAATACTCACACGACAATTCAATTAATCACTCAAATAATTGGCTGTAGGAACTTAGAAACTATATGGGCCACTATAGTGACATAAAAAAAAAAGGATTTAATGAAATGATAGGGGTATAGGACTTTCTCTGTAGATGTTTTAGAATGGAGACATAAATGGGACAGAAGAACAGGTAAGGCCTTAACAGCAGAAAAGGAGTTTTCCACTCAAATTTGGACTCATTATCTAATTCACGGACCTTCAAACTTTCTTCCAATACCCAGAGGTATTTCAGTTATGGATAACTGGGTTTGGAATAAGAAACAAATAGGAAGACACCAGCACACGTCTGGATAAATACAATGCTCTGTGGCCAGTCCTCGGTATCATTAATTCAGTGATTAAGTTGTTAAGTCAAACATTGTGCAGCGAAGGCACCGCTGAGATGGAGAGCAGGCTGCATGGTATCTTAGTCAACATTCATACAAACGATCTGGAAGACAGTGCCTGGGGAATTGCCAAGTTTGCAGATGGCATTCAGCTCTTCCAGGGATTAAAATGCCAAGCTGATTAGGGATAAACTGGAGGAAGATGTGGACGTGGGCAGAAAAGTGGCAGAGGAGTTTTAATGTGACTCAGTGTAAGAAAACATGTCCAGGGGAAATAATTTTATCAGAGTATTATGAACCAGAGTGCTCAACTGTAACCTGGTAAAGGAACCTGGAATGACAGAATATTGTATCATGACGATAGTTCCTGTGAGATACCAGAGGCAAAACCAAGTGAAAAAAACAGAAAACAAAAAAAGTTAGTTAGCATCAGCAGGTTTACTAGAAACCCAACATAAAGGGTTCCTCACTCTCTGACCTCATCTTCTATAAGCTGTAGTATTTTTTTTATTTTATAAGAAATAAGAAATCACATATAGCATGCCCACTCATCTAAACAGAAATGACATGAAGAAGGTAGAAGTGGCCCTGAGAAAAACAGAATTCAATGAAATGCCTCTGATTTTAGGAAAATTAAAATAATGAGTCAGAAAAAAAACCCAAAGGAGACACTCAGGTATGAAGGAGGAGAGAAAGAGAACTCTGTATACAGTTCACTCATCTCAGAAAACCTAAATTCATCCTCACAATATTTCATGTCTCTTATAGGAATGTTCCCTCAGTGTTACTGACTTTATAGAAAAGTGAGGCTTAGATGAATTAACTGATTTGCTTGAAGGTAGTGGGTGGTGGAGCTACTGAAATCAAATTATAGCTCTCCTGATGATCGAGTTTAGAGCTTGGTTACTTCTTTAGATGAAAGTGTGCTCTACTCATTTTTGTATTCCTAATGCTTGTTCCACTATTTGGCATAAGGTGGATGCTCAGGATGTGTTTATAGGTTTGTTGACCTGAATACAGCTAGATGTTTGGAGGTTAATGTCAGAGAGGGCAACCAGGTTTAATCTGCCACAGAATCCTGGGCTTGAAGACCACTAAGGACACCCACTGAGTCCTTCTGTGGAGTTGATGCAATTCCCTTCAGTGATCTATAGGAGGGTTTCAACAGCCTTCAGTGGCAGATGAGACCCCTTCAGTAAAACAGCAATCTCAAAGCTCTGAAAAAACCTAATTTCTGAGTAAACATTCCAGCTGTGACTTCAGTTGGGAGCAGCAAATAACTTTCTGAGCAGATTTTCTGAAGACATCTATTTTGGGGAATAATTAAATGATGCCGTATCACAAGATAACAAGATTATCAAATACATGGGGGAAAAAAGAATTTTCTAACTCAGGAGAACACATGATGGGAAGATTAGATGCATTTGTCTATAATTATAGAGCAGCTACAGAACAGAATGCTTTGGAGTCATGGGACAGATTCTCTTTCCATGACTGGCTTATAAAATTAAGTCGGGCTGATTTGATATTGGAGCAAAGTGGATCAGTTATAAAGTTTGCATTGGAAAAAGATCAGGCAAATATAATTATCAAAGGATATGGATGTATTTTATGCAAGACAGGCAGGCTCCTAGCACTGAGAAAGTTCCAGGTTTACCTCCACGGCAGTGAATCATACCGACAACCCTTGATCACCACGAAAGCTGCACATTTCCTTCCTTATGTAATGGTTTAGATTCAAGGAAATGTTCTCCATGACCTGGCTCCGTCCTTCTATTTAAAAGGTAGCTCCAACTTTTTCTCTCCTACAAGTCTGCTGAATTAGAAAAAGGTAGCCCTTCCTCTGGGTGCCTGCACAGGACACACTCCTGCATGGGGGCACTTGGCTTGGTGAGTGGAACATGAGGCTGTCCCTGTGCAGTGAATGACCTGCACAAGCCACATGCTGGGACCCTATCCTACTTCACCTACCATTCAGCTGTGCCTTGGTCCACTGTAAGTCACCCTGCTAACATTTCTCAAGGTCCTCCCTCATGAAATCTTCCCTGTCCTCCCCTCCTGCCATAGTTTCTCTCTTTTGAAAGTCCCGTCTGAAAACCACTGACTTGTTATTTTAAATAGACACAGTCTAGTCTCATCAGCTAATATTCCCCTTATGTGAATCTCTTCCTCCCTACTGTCTCAGAGGCCTCCCGAGGATGCCTGCGTGTGTTATGCTTTCCCTGCTCCCAACACCTCAGCATCACGCCCACTACGACCTTATGTGAAGTGCAACTATGATGGTTAATTTCTGGGACAGCCTGAGTAGGTCCCGGGATACCCAGGTATTTGGTATTTGTGAAGATGCTTCTGGGTAAGACTAACATTTGAATCAGTAGAAAAGGAGATTGTCCTCCCCAATGTGGGTGGCTTCATTCAATTGCATTCAAGGCATAAACAGGACAAAAATGTGGAGTAGGGGAGAATTTGCTTTCTCTGCCTGATGTCATCAAGCTGGGACATTGGTCTTCTCTTGGCTTTAGACTCAGGCTAAAGCTTGTACCATTGGTTTACCTGGGTCTCCAGTTTGACAAATGCAAATCTTGGAACTTCTCAGTCTCCATAACCGTGTGAGCCAATTCTGGCTTTTGTGGGATTCTGTCTGTCTCTATTTCTCCCTCCCACCTCCCTGCAATCAACACACAAAGTACTGCTACAGAAGGACCTTGCTGTTGTGGTAGCCTCTGTATTCATCCAATGCTCAGCTTAAACAAAATGAATTTATTGAATTCAATGAACAAAATAAATTCATTTATAAATATAGATGAAGCTATGATCATTTATTCCAATGTGTGTTGGAAAACCATCCTCCAACTTAATGTACTTTTTCGTTGTTGATGTTTTGCTGTGCTGGGAATCAAATCTAGGGCCTAGTCCATGCAAAGGCAAGCACTCTGCCACTTAGCTGTACCCCAGCTCTTGATATACTATTCTAGGTACAAGTCAACATACCGGTTATTGAAGTGCTTATATGTTTCATTCTCATGATAATATAAAAAATTAATGAGAACACAAAATTCTCTCATCCTTCAGAGAAAGAAAATTTTGCTTAGAAGCCTTTTTCTTATTTTAGTTTTAAAGAAACAGACACCGAGAGAGGAAAGATTTGATTAGTTAGAGATCTACCGAATGGTTAAGGCAGGCCATGTTCCCTTTCCATCCCACTATGGTGCAGCTTTAGAGCAACAAAGGCAACTTTCTCCAAAATCGGAGATTGGATTTCAACAGACAGAAATCCTTAAATATGATACCAAAGGATGTAGAGGACCTGGTTTCCATTAAGAGTGCTTGTGAGCCAGCCTCGGTGGTACATGCCTAAAATCCTAGTGGCTCAGGAGGCTAAGGCAGGAGGATCACGAATTCAAAGCCAGCCTCAGCCAAAGGAGATGCTAAGCGACCCAGTGAGACCCTGTCTCTAAATAAAATATAAAATAGGGCTAGGGATAGGCTCAGTGGTCGAGTACCCTTGAGGTCAATCCCTGGAACTAAAAAGAAAAAAAAAAAAGAAAAAAAGGAGTGCTTGTGAAATCAAGTATGCGAAGGAATGTAAACAGTTGGGCATTACAGAAGAAGATCCAATTTTGAATTTCCTTTTCCCTTCACTGATGAGTTCATTCTGTCTGTAATACTGTATCACCAGTGCACAGCTCATAGAGTAAACTGCTAGAAGGTGACAGAGGAGCTCTCCCCACATTCTGTTCACACTAACAAAGGCAACTGGGTCCTCTTCTCCTGGTCCAAATCCAAAGTGCCATGCCTGGTATCAGCCCACTCACCACTGTGGCTCAGAGGTGTTATATCTCAAGGCCATAACATTTCAGATTTCCAAATCCAAACCCAGGTGGCACATTCCATTCTACAATTTTCCAACTGGCACCAACTCAGGGGGAGATATCATTCACCAGAATAGGCATTCAAGACTGAAGTTTGGCAGGCTGAGAAGAAAACTGGCACTGTCCTGGAAAAGTCATGCCACAGGTTCCCAGATGTGCCCAGGTTGAGCACTGTGGAACCACCCTGGTTCTCAATGAAGACATGGACCTTTGATCCCATCCTCTTATTTCCATAGGTGTAGAAATTGGAGTTTAAGGAGAAATTGTGGCCCCAAATCATGCAGTGGGAGCCCTGCAGGAATGCAGACACCTTTTCAACTCGATGGTCTTTTCTCTATACCAAGTTCAGCCCAGAACTTATGCCTTAATAACAAAATTGAAAGATAGATGATGAAGTGCTAGCTCTTTGTGAATCTGTCATCCTTTTAGCTACTTCTAAATGATCCACTAAAATACTTCTCACATTCAATAAGCCCTAAAGAATACTTTTAAAAACCAACCCAAACTTATCAGCCTGAAAAACTAGTTCATTTTGTCTTTATGCTTGAAAGATTTCTTTGAAAAAATATCTATTATTCAGTGCTGCTATAATGAAATATATTTGATAAACCTTTAAAAGGATTGTAATTCTCATTCATTTATTCATTCAACAAAGATTCATTAGATTAGGCACCTATTATTTGCCCAACTACATGCCAGGCACCAGGCAAGAGGCAGGAGAAGGCAAGACCTTACCTAGCTTTAACATGAAGTAGAATAAAAATAATTTGGTGTTAAAAGAAATATAGTGGATTATTAGCTGGGTACAGTGGTGCACCCCTGTACTCACAGCTACTCAGAAGGCTGAGGCAGGAGAACCACAAGTTAGAGGTGAGCCTGGGCAAACTAGTGAGATCCCTGTCTCAAAAAAAAAAAAAAAAAAAAAAAAAGAAAGAAAGAAAAAAAAATTAAGGGCTGGGATGTAGCTCAATGGTAGAGCACACCTGGGTTCAATCCCCAGTACCACAGAAATAAAAGTAATTAAAGAAAGAAGCTGGACAAATATGAGATTTTATTCAGTGCAGCTTTTTTGGGGGGGAGTGGGGCAAACTATCACTTAGGAGAGCATGACCTTGGAGAACTACAAATTTGTTTACTTCTGTAAATGTATATGTATTTTAATCGGACTCAGAAGAATCTGTTTAAATTTATACCACCACTATAAATCATGCCTCATTGAGGCAAAACAAAAATTAACTAGTTAGAATCCTCAGCAACATACATTTCTTCAATCTTAGATTCATTAATTTGTCTCAATGAAGAAAGATCTCAAGCATGCAGAAATATTTAAAGAATGATGTCACAAATACTTGTGTATTCACCAGCTGGCTTTGTCAAACCACAATAGTTTTCCACATATTCTTTTCAAAATTTTATAAAAGAAATATACCATTAATATCCATTGTTGAAATGTCTTGCCCCCTCCTCTGTGACCTCATACTTTTTTTCCTCAGAGATAACTATTCTGAATTAATATTTGCCATTTCTTTGTATTTATACATTTTCCCATATGTGTATGTAGCCATCAACTAAATATAGTACTGTTTTATTTTGGGATTTAAAAAAAAAATTTAGTTGTAAGTGGACACAATACCTTTATTTTATTGGTTTATTTCTTATGTGGTGCTGAGGATCGAACCCAGTGCCTCACATGTGCTAGGCAAGGGCTCCACCACTGAGCCACAACCCCAGCCCCTATTTTGGGGTTGTATATAAGTGGCACTATTCTATATTTTCCTACAATTTTCCTTTTCTTACTCGATGTTATATTTTTGACTTGCATTCAAAGTATTTTTTTCCTACTTTGCATAGTCAAGATTTTTGTTTTTGTTATGTTTTATGCTATGAACAACCTTTACACTTTTAATTTCAATGTCTATACTTTCCATTTCTAGAAACTATTTGTCATATCTGCCTTATTTTACTCTTAGTGTCTTGTTTACCAACTTCTCTGCTATTGTTTTTTCATGTCATTACTTCCTTTTGGATTTACTTCCTACTTCCTGGAGGATATTAACTTTTGTGAGATCCTTTCAGAAATGATCAGTGAAATGTAAAGTTGACGTCATTATCTGTCTTAAACTGTCTGCATTTTATCTTCACTCTTGAATGAAGGTTTAACTAACTGGAAAGTTCTAGACTATTATTTTCCTCTTAGCTTTTGAGGGCATCTCATTGCTTTGTATATTTTGACCTAGCATCTCATCTAATTGTGATTCCTTGTAGGATATTTCTTTTGTCTTTGGATGCTCGTAAGACCTACCTCTTGTCTTTGATGTTCTGCAGTGTCATTCTGATATGTCTAAACAAGGCTTTAATGTATCCTGGGAACTTCCTAATATCTTTCATTCCATTGGGGAAAAACTTCATAACTTCTGAATATTGGTTCTTTTTCCATTGTCTCTAGTCCTTCCTTCTAGAACTATCACTGGACATATATTGAATTTTCTCATTCTAGATTCTGTCTCTTAACCTTACTTTCAAATTCTTCTGTTTGTTTCTTTGAGAGGCATCGTGATAATTTTAACTTTATGTTCTTATGTATTTTTCCCCCTGTACTGAAGATTAAAGCCAGGGATGCTTTACCTCTGAGCTACATTCCCAGTCCTTTTTATTTCCTATTTTGAGACAGAGTATCACTGTGTTACTGAGGCTGGTCCCCAAATTGTGACCCTTCTGGCTTAGTCTCCTGAATAGCTGGCATTACTGCTATGCACCACCATACCTGGCTTAGTTTTACATTCGTATTCACCAATTTTCTCTTTATCAGTGTCTAATTTCCTGTTTAAATAGCCATTACACTTTTTTAAAAGTATTTTCAGTTGTAGATGAACATAATGCCTTTATTTTATTATTATTTTTTTAATGCGGTGCTAAGGATTGAACCCAGTGCCTCACATGTGCTAGACAAGTACTGTACCACTGAGCCACAAACCCAGCTCCACCATTACACTTTAAATTTCAACGAATATTATTTTTATTTCTAGAAGTCTATTTGTCATATTAGCCTTATTTTGTTCATGGTATCTTGTTCTTTCTCATGTTTTTTATTCTTTCTTGTCCCTAACAACTTAAAATATATTAATTTTATGGCACAGATCTTTTTATCATCTTATAGCTTTAAAGCTTTTACCATCTGTGTGTTTGTGTGCATGCACACTGGGAATTGAAACCAGGGTCTCATGAATGCTGAGCATTAGCTCTACCACCGAGCTACATCAGCAGCCTAGATCTCTTACCATCTTAAGAAGATTTGTGTTTTCTTCTGCTAGGCACCCCAAGGTATCACTGGATGGGCACACATTTTAAGTTCTGGGACTTTGACTCTCTCAGGAAGTATAAATCCAAACTCCAAACCCAAGTGAAGGCAGATTTGTAATTATGAATTCTCAAAGGGACAATTTCTTTTATTTTTTTCTAGCTGGAGCACAAGCTGAGATAGGCATCTTTCTTGTGTGCCTGTATAAATGAGAATATTTTTTTTCTATTTACTGTTTTAGAAGGTCCAACCCTCATTTATGGGTCTCAGTTTTAACACCTGTCTTGCAAAGACTCAAGTCATCATCTCCTGCATCCTATGGTGGTATTAAAATCTAAGCTCTGTGGTTACAATGACAGACATCCCAGGGGTCCTGATTAAAAAAGTCCTCTTATAGGCTTATTACTTGTCTGTCTTCAGTTTCAGCCTCTGGACACTCCCTCACTTTCCTGCAAGCTCAGTTATGTATTTTCAAAGGACACTATTTTTTATTCAGGGTTGTTAGGAGTTTAGTGGTGGAAGATTTTCAGGTTTCTGAGTTCAAGTTATTGCTGGCAACAGAAGGAAGATTGTTCTCTTTTTCTAAACTTCAGATAAGAAGTTCAAAAGCATACTTCAATTCAATTCAGCAAGCATTTATTGGTTACTTACCATGATGATTAAATTTTATATGTCAATTTGGCAGGGCTATGTTGCCCCATTGTTTGGTCAAACACTAGTCTAGATGTTGTTAGGAAGGTATTTTCTAGATGTGATTAATATCTGTAGTTGGTTGACTTTATAAGTAAAGAAAGTTACCCTGAAAAAAATGTGTTTTAGGCTCAACTAATTAATTGAATCCCTTCTCAACAAAACTGAAATTTTCCAGAGAAGAAGAAATTCTAACTCAAGACTTGAACATAGAAACTCTGCCTGAGTTTCCAGCCTGTTGGCCTACCCTAAAAATTTCAGACTTACATCTGTGGTATCACCTCTTACCCAAGTTCCCAGTCTGCAGTCTTTGCTACAGGTTTTAAACTTGCCAGCCCCCACAATCAATTCCTTAAAATCCAATTTCTTAAAATATCTCTATCTTTCCTATTGTTTCAGTCTCTCTGGAGAACAATGATGGATACACAGGTCCTATGGGGGACAAAAAGATGAGTAAGATGCCATCCTTTCCCCTGTTGTCACAGAACTAATAGTCTAGGTAGACGGACAACTATCAAAAATGTAAAATATAATTCAAAACATTGATACAAAAATTACTTATTTATCCATTGCACAAATATTTATTAAACACCTACTATAAGGGAGATGCTGCTGGATGTTAGAACTAGAAAGACAAGGCACAGATCATCTCTCTAGGGAAACTACATAGTGAGAGACTCACATACAAACAGTAAACACACTGTGGAAGTCAAAGGTGACAGGTACACTCTATCCTAAGAGGAACATAATTCAGCAGAGACTTGAGGGAAGATATCTTGGAAGATATCTGAGCCCGTCCTAAATTTAGGTGGGAGTTAGCCAGAGAAAAGTAAAAGTAAGGGGTCAGAGCAAAAAATTCTGCACAAATGGACAGCATAGGCAAAGGCACAGGAGTGAGGAACGACGTGGTAATGCACAAAGCTGCTGCACACAGACTCCAAGGCAGGGAGCGACTGCAGATGAGGCTACACCGTGAGGATCCTACAGCAGAAGACTGACTGCATCAGTGTAGAAGCTAAGAAAGAGTTCTTAAGGAATGTGGCATGTAATTATGTTCTGGAAAGAAGAGTAAGATTTTACCAGGTAAAGATGAAGAGCAAGGGGGAGAGAACACAGCACCCAGGGAGAAAACAGAGGACATGTGAAGGTGACGTGGGAAAGAAGAGTACAGGGGTAGGTTATGGCCAGACCACAGGGAGCTCTATGATGCCTCCCAGGGGGCAGCTGGAGCTGTGCTCCCTTAGGTAGTAGCTAGAGGCCTGTGGAAAACAGAAGCTAATGAGGAAACTGCGGTTATAAACACCTAACACCTCCAAGGGCTTGGAAGGCCCTGAAAAACACACCTGGCCATGGCATTCGGTTGCTCTGAAACACATAGCCAGACTGGCCAAGGGACAGGAAACATCTGTGCCACCGTGACCTGCCTGAATCCGCTTTCTCCCTATCCTCCTTGGCACCACAGAAACTGGGAACAGAACAAAGGCTAAGGCAAGCCCCAGCCTGGGTCCCGGAGAAAAACAATAACAAGAGGGGCCAACCTGAATCTCCAGCGGGGAAAGAGAGGTGGACCCTGTCAGATTTCATCAAGGGGAGCACAATAAAAGACTCATTGTTACTGTTTCCTCCCCTTGGGAAATGAAGCTCGAAACATGAAGTTGTGGTTAAAGGCGCACTGACCTGGAAAGGAAACCTGGGTTCCAGTCCAGGTCCTGGGTCTAGCTTGCCATTGTTTTACTTCTCCAGGTCTCTGTCTTCCCATGTGCACTGGGAAGGGTTGGATCAGACTCGTGATTCCCCAGCATGTTCTGGGGAGTCCCAGAGTATCCCTGGGAAGCCCCAACCCCATTTCAATGAAAGTAGCTCCATTTTTACCTGTTATATATATACAGGGTTCTATCTAAAGCTTTGCTTTAAAAATTTTTTTTTTCTTTTAGTTTTAAAGATTATCCTGGACTTGACTCTCCAGGATACTTTCTAACAGTGGTCTTTGATTTGTGGTTTTGTGGTTAGTTGGTGCCAGGGAGACCCCACCCTGAAGACAAAGACAACCAGGCTGACTGCATTAGGAACTTCAGGGAAGGTCCAGATGGAGAGAGCAAAAGCAGGTACAAAGGGAAGAGAGGGAAAGTACCAGAAAAAAACATCAGAAATCACAAATAAGCAGTGAAGTAGCCAAGCCTCCAAGAAGAGCCCAAAGGCTTTCCTGGCATAGGTCAATAAATCTGACAACCTGAAAGAGCTGAAGAAATAACTATGGGATAGGTTTAAAACTCTGGCTGTGTGTTCTCCTGCAAATAATTAAAACCACAAATAACAAAAGCACAGTGTTATCGCAAAAACTACTGTTGAAGACAAAAAGAAAAAAAAATCACTATTGAAGGGGACAAAAAAAAAAAAAAGCTGGTGAGGGATCCAAGATGAGTTTTTTTTTCTTTGTTCAATTATTAAAAGTTTATCAAATTTCTGCTTGAGGCCAGAAACTGTTGCTGGGATTGCAGAAATGAATAGAACATTATCCTTGTCCTTCAGGAGCATAAAATTTGGTAGAAGAGACAAATAAATAAAGTGAGATGGGGGCGCAGTTCAAAATGGCTGAATGGTCACAAAAAAAGAGAAAGGGATAGTTGGGAATAATACTAGCTGACTTCAAATAGTAGCTAGATAGAAAAGAGATAGATAGGCAGAATTTTATTTTTTTTATTTATTATTATTTTTTTAAAGCTAACCAAGGAAGGATACCTTACACTGAGGCAGAAAAGAAGACAGCTTTTTTAGAGACTAAAGAAAGGAAAACAGGCAGATCCACTGAAGGGAAATTCGAACACAGGAGGACAGGTGAGAAAGCCAGAACTGGAAGGGAAGGGAAATATGGAGATTGCAAGGCTGCACCTTCCACTACAGTGGCCCTCAGCCATGCTGGCTCCTTAGCACCCCAAGTGTGGCTGGTGCAAAAGGGAAGTGGTATGAGAGGAAATGCACGCCCAATTTTGAAGATTTAATATAATACGAGAAAAGAATTTAAAATGTGTCAATAATTTTTATATTGATCATAATGTTAAAATGATAATATTTTGAATATAATGTGTTAAGTAAAATATATCATTACTTTCACTTGTTTCTTTTTTTTAATTGTGGCTACTAGAAGATCTGAATTTACATTTTGCGATGTGTATTATATTCTTATTAGACGGTGCTGTGTTAAACCTTTGTCATCTCCAGAAAATAAGGAGATAGTATATTCTGATAACCAACATCCTTAGAATGAAATATGTGTGGACCCATAAAGTTCTCCACATTCTACCAAAAGTCATTTTTATGGAACTAACAGCACACTGGTGACTTAATAGTCTTACAGCATTCGAGGTCTATGAAGAAGGGAGAAAACAAAAGAAAGTCACACTGTTTTGTAACTAAACTTTTGAAGTCATGCTATTTTGTCCCTGTGCTTTGATCACAAGCATGGGGACTTTCAGCAAGCTTCTACATCTCTCCATGCCTGTGTCCTCATCTATAAAATGGGACAAGACCACTCACTACCTATGTTTGTATTTTAATTTGTATTTTCCAAAGTTTTCATATAATATCTCGTTTGACCTTGAGAATTAGGCAGGGTCAAGATTATTCCTTTGGTTTGTTTGTGTGTTTTTTGAGATGACTAAAACTAAGGCAAAAGAAGTTCATTTGCTCATGGACATACAACTTATGAACCTGAGTCTTCTAACTGTAAGTTCGCTGCCCTTCCCCATTATCCATCCTACCTCTCCCTGTACAAGCATCTCGTCTGAGACTTCCTGTGCTTGCTTTTTATTTAGCTTCAGTTGTGCCTAAGCCATCTCCCTAACCAGACTAAGTTCTTTGAGTGCACAATGTGTAGCATATTCATTGCTAAAATCACATGTCACCTAACACTCTTTGTGAAGCAGGAGCTCAGGATTAAGACAAGGCAGAGTGTTGGAGAGGGTCAAGGTCAGAGGATATGGGAATCCCCACTTCCCAATTCGCTCTGGGAGGCTGCTTCCTGTCACTGGGAAGGGTGTCACTATCTTCGAGGCAGGAAGATCAAAAGGCAGAAAACAGAGATACAAGTGAGAGGATATTACTACTTGAGAACTCTAGGCAGAACTTTTAGCAGGTTATATAATAGATTCTGGTGTTTCCACTTTCACCACCAGACTGCTGTTCATTCTAGCTCCTTCTGTTATTAGGCTGGGACTGAGCCAGTTCTCTGCCTCATGGGGCTTTTCCGAACATTGAAGGATGAAATCTTACATGGGCAAAGCACTGAGTGAAAACAATCCAGAACAATATAACAAGCAACTTCCAGAGTTTATTTGAAGATTTTTGACATCAGATTTAAACAAGATGGGATATTTCTTTTCCTAAGAATTGTACCTTAGTAAGGTACAATTAGGGACTAATCTATCTCAACACTGAATCCAAGCACCTAGCAAATCTGTCACTTGATGAATGAATCCTAAATGACTTGTCATTTTTAAAAGAAATTGCATTGTAGTTTTTTCTAGGAAGAAAAACTGGATTCAGTGATCTTAAATTTAAGCTTTTGTGAATTAAGAGGAAACTGCAATGATAGCAATACTAAATGGGTCTTTTTTTTTTTTTTAAGAGAGAGAGAATATCAAGAACTATGTAATGTTTTTTAATATTTATTTTTTAGTTTTCGGCAGAAAACTAAACATCTTTGTTTGTATGTAGTGCTGAGGATCGAACCCAGGCCCCACGCATGCCAGGCGAGCGAACTACTGCTTGAGCCACATCCCCACCCCTAAGTGGGTCTTTTTACATGTCTATAAAGATGGGGAAAGGGGCACGGAGTTGCAGCTAACTACATTGATTTTATGTAACTTCCACCCAATATATCTATAGGAAATTCTTGGGTAACACGGGCATTGCAATGCCCTGTACTTCATCTTGAGGTTAAAGTCCAATCAAAAATGCCCTTGAAGCGGGCATAGTGGTGTAAGTCTCTTGGGAGGCTGAGACAGGAGGATCTCAAGTTCAAGGCCAGTCTGGGCAACCTAAGAGAGAACCTGTCTCGAAATAAAAAGGGTTGAGCATGTAGCTCAGTGGTGAACTGCTCCTGGGTTCAATTCCCATTACTGGGGGTGGAGAGGTGTCCTTGATTCAGAGTTTACACCATCCTTGCAAAAATCCCTACTTTCAAGTCCAGAAATCTGATTAAGGAAAGTTTTTCATTTCCTTTTCCCAGGAGTTCAGCAAGATCCACAGTTTTTGCTCTCTGGGGATTATACTCTCATTATTGCCAGGCTTTGATTTATCTGGGCCATTTCCCCCCTAGAGCTGATATATGGCCTATGAATCAACTAACAGGCTCAGGGCACTTTTTCTGGGCTATGATTAACCCTCTGATCCTGACTCAATGACTCACTCAGGGCTCTGACTCTCTTGGATGAGAAATTCCTTTGGTAAAAGAAAAGCCACTCATCTAAAAGTGAAGTAATGATCATAATTCAGTTGATTCTTTAAAAAAATTATTGGGTGGTGGCACAAACCTGTGATTCCAGTGGCTTGGGAGGCTGAGATGGGAGGATCGCAAGTTTAAAGCCAGCCTCGGCAACTCAGTGTGACCCTGTCTCTAAATAAAATACAAAATAGGACTGGGGATGTGGCTAGTGGTTGGGTGCCCCTGCGTTCAACCCTGGTACTCCCCCCAAAATTCCTGAATACTTATTATATGCTAGGAAATGCCACACTGGGAGACAGGCAAGCCCAGACCCTGCTCTGTGGAAGCCAGGATTCCAGACCCAATTCCTTAAGAGCTGACAGAATACCCACTATGTACCACTTACTATGTTGAGTGCTAGAGGAAAAGTTATATTCTGGGAAATAAGAGAAAACTCCCCAAACATAATTTTTCAACCCACTGTAAAATCAGGAAGACAAAAATCAAAGACCTTCATCCAGAACCCACTGGGACTTAAGTTCCTATGTAAATTGGAACACTCTGTCCTTTACATACATTCCCCCAGGAACTGGTTGTTTAAGGACATCAGAGTAGGTTCCTAAACATACAGAATGAATAATGGGTTAAAAGGAACTCCTGAGTCCTGGAAGGTGTCAACTGCCATATTTGACCAAACAAACAAACAAATCAAGTTATTCACAGCCAATTTTCTTGGTGCTTTATATAGGAAAGTAGAAAAACAATGTACAAGTATAAGAGTTGAAATGTCTTTCTGCAGTCACTGAGAACAAGCTGTGGGGCTAGCTGTCCATGCAGCAGGGCCAGAGAGATGAAACACATCCTTTCTGAAACCCCACCACACATTCCTTTAGGTTCTGAAAAGAGCAACAGTATGATAATCTGGGATAAGGTGCCCAGATCCAAATTCTGACTCCACGATTCATCAATCTTTTGGCCCTTCACAATTCACTTACCTGATTGAAGCTACTCTAGAATATGGGTCTCCTGTGGCCCAAGCCCATTTGCTTTCTGTAAAAATGCCTTGTTCCGATAAAAATTAGATCATTCTTTGGAACAAAAAATGGGAATCATTTCAGGGTGTTAAGATGTTTCTCCAACAGAAACAGTAATTAAGGATAAAACCAGGAACTGAGAGGCAAGTTTCTTGGGGGCATATTGCAGAAGAAAGATCCTGGGTTACGACATAGAGTCGAAGGCTAAGGGAGGAGGCAGAGTGAGCACAAAATTGTCATGCTGGCTTGGAGGCTGGTGAGTGACCGCGTGTCACATTCATCTTGCTGGCATTTGCTTTTACTTTGTGTTATGCCAACCTTGAGAGGCTGTGAGAAGGTGGATAGGAGAGGGTGCTCAAACAGGACCTATTAGGTTTCTAATTTGGTTTTCTTTCCCCTTCAACATTTTATTATGGAAATTTCCAAACACTCAGTAAGAATATTAGATGAAATTATTTTACAGAGAACCTACCATCTAGGTTTCCCCATTAGTATTATAACATGATACAAAAATTAGCTCAAAGTGGAACAAAGACCAAAGGGTAAAACGATTAAACTTTTAGAAGAAAACATGGGAATAAATCTTTATGATCTTGAGTAGGCAATTAAATCAAATGCACAGTAACCAAGAGTTTAGTCTCCAGAATATAAAGAACCCTAATGACTCAATAACAAAAAGTCAACTCGATTTAAAAACAGGCAAAGGACTTAAGTAGACATTTCCTGAAATGGCCAAAAACACTTGAGAAGATGCTCAACATCACGAGCCACTGGGGGAGGGGAATGCAAATCAAAACCACAAAGAGACATTACTTGACACCCACTAGGACGTCTGTAATAATGATAAGAAGATGAGCAATAGCAAGGTACAGGAGTTTGTGGGGAATGAAAACTCTGATGCATTAATGGTGGGAATGTCAAATGGTGCCACACTGTGTAAAACAGTATGGCAATTTTGGACCCGAGAGAACACAAAACAGGTGCTGAAATAAAAATATTTGTACATAAGTGTTCAGAGTTGTATTATTTCCAATGGACAAAAGGGAAAATGGCCCAATTGTCCATTAATTGATGAATGGACAAACAAAATGTGGCATATTTATAATAATAGAATAGTATTCAGTAATAAATACTATTACACACTATAACATAAATGAGCCCAGTGGAAGAGATAAGGCACAAAAGAGTCAACTATGTTATATCATTTATGCGAAAAATTCAAACAAGTAAATCAACTGAAACAGAAAGCAGATTAGAAGCTTTCAGGGCAGGAGAGGAAGAAACAGAGAGTGAATGCTTAATTAATGGGCACAGGGTATCCTTTTGGGTTGATAAAATGTTTGGAATTACATAGTAGTGATGGTTGCACAACTCTGTGAAAGTACTCAATGCTACTCAACTGCTCACTTCTAAACAGTTAAAATTCCTACAGGGATTCTGTGTTAAGTGAATTGTACCTCGATTTTAAAAATGGGGAGGGTTAAATATGGCCTGTCTCCCTGAAGTATAATTTTTACTCAAAGATATTTTCTCTTCTTTTGTATACATTTAACATTGACAAATATTATAGAGTAGAATTCAAGTTTTATGTCTATTTAAAAATCAAAACATAAAGCTTTAAATATTTAAAATTATGGCCAGCAGCTATTGGGTTACAATTGGACTCTCTTCTCCTTAGGGATACTCTCGACGGGGAAGTATTATATAAAGATACCAATGCACAGAACTAGGATGCTGATCTGGGCCACAATAATTCCTGGAAAGTGGAATAGAGATGAGGATCATCTTTAAGGTAACAGGCATATATTAATATTAAGATCACCACCACTCAACTTAGAACTTGCACCAAGACCTCTACACAAGAAAACCCTGTCACTCAGGAGAATAGGCACCAAACACCTCTGTGGCGATTTCTCCATTCATTTAAAGCCCAACTCAAACCTACTCTACAAAACCTTCCCTGGTCATTGAAGCCTATGATGGGCATTCCGCTTTGAATTACCATAGAACTTACTATTTGTGCCACAAGTATATACCATATACTAACCTAACCCGAATTCACTCTTAAAGAACTTACCTTTTAAAGAAGTGCACTGTCAGATATCCATCAAGCTGAGGTGTAGTGTAATGAGCTTTCATTAAGATACAGGAGAAATAGGTTCATGCTTTTGTTTACCATTCACTAGAAGTGTGATGAAGCCCTGGCTAGACACTTTGTCTTACTCAGGCTTTAGAGCCATCATCTACAAA
Source organism: Callospermophilus lateralis (assembly GCF_048772815.1). Taxonomy (NCBI): domain Eukaryota; kingdom Metazoa; phylum Chordata; class Mammalia; order Rodentia; family Sciuridae; genus Callospermophilus; species Callospermophilus lateralis. The sequence goes on from NC_135324.1 coordinate 4,754,490, forward strand.
ATACATAGTAATTAACAAGGACTCCAGGAGTCACTGTATTAACCACAAGAGAATTATGTGCAATATTTTCCAAAGTGCTAAATACCACACAAATGTGAAGGATTTGTACCTATGTTTTCAGGAGTTCACAGCCTTTGTAATTTCATTATAAAATTTTTGAAAGGGACAGCCTATATATATCTGTGTCCTCCACAGCTACAAAGAGAGTCTCCCTCAAATAGTGAATGTAATAACCCATGTCATAACTCAGATGATGGAGGGAGTTGGACGATGTGGAATAAAGGAATAACATCAATTAACTGAATCTGACTGTAAAGTCACCAGGAATGTCCACAAAGGAAACAAGAGTTGTTCCAACAAATACAAAACTGGGGGATGGAGATAGTCAATCTGCAACACAGTATTTCTCTTGCATACTCTTAGACCCCCAAGTAGAAGCAGTCAAAACACCTCTGACAAGACCCTCCTTGTGCCACACCACCCTCATGTTTTTGTTTTGTTTTGTTTTAGCATTAAACATTGTTCTTCTTGGCAGGGATTCTACAGAGACTATGTAACCTATGGGTCTTATCCAGGTTTTTTTTTTTTTTTTTTAACCAATATTCTAAATCACTGTTCTCAAAGTTTTCTTCCCCAGAAGCCTGCCTGACACAATGATGCCATGACCCAGACCCTGATCCCTTCTCCCAGCCACTTAATACACGAGGATCCTAAAATTACACATCATACTACACGGCCACAGATCCTGAGTCTTCAACATGGAACAGTAGGCAATATCCTCAGAGGTGAATGGCTCAAAGCAGTGTTCAGGTGGCTAAGAGTTCCAGCTTTCCTTAAAAAATAACCCACTAACCAGAACTATTTGGTAGTCTGATAAAGTGGCCAACATATTGACACCAAGAGCAAATTCAAAGCTTTTGAACAGAAGTCCTACGTGAGATAAAGAAGAGAGAGAAAGATCTAAAATAGGAGACTTGCTAAATGATGAAGACTATTTCCTCAAAGCCCTATGATAGGACTGCTGAGGAATTGCCAGTTCTTTGAAAGTTCATTTAGACGTTATTACCCTAAGTATATGTATGAAGACACAAATGGTGTGAAAATACTTTGTGTACAACCAGAGACATGAAAAATTGTGCTCTGTGTACTATGAGCTGAATTGCATTCTGCTGTCATATATAACAAATTAGAATAAATAGAATAAAAATTTTTTTTAAAAAAATTCATTCAGGTTTGCTTAAGGACCTAAATGGGATTTGCATAGGATGAGAAGAGGAGAAGGAGCAAAATGAAGAGGAGGAGGATCACGGGCTAGGGATGTGCCTCAAGCAGAAGTGCACTCACCTGGCATGCTGCGGCCCGGGTTCGATCCTCAGCACCACATACAAATAAAGATGTGTCCACCGAAAACTAAAAAATAAATATTAAAAATTCTCTCTCTCTTTCAAAAAAAAAGTTCTAAAAAAAAAAAAAAAAAAAAGAGGAGGCGGATCACAACTAACATTTATCAAGTGCCACAATGCTCCAAATACTAAGTCTGTTCAGAACACAGCTCCACTGGGTAAGTATTATAATTACCTCTATATTAAAAAGGAAACAAACAAACAAATAGAAATTTCATCAAAAACTTACCTTAGGTATTCAGGCAGTAAATGGCAAGATCCAGGGTACAAATTTAGATCTGAATTTTTTCCAAGCATGAATTTCATGGCCTCTCAGAGTCTAGATAGGCAGAGTCCCCTCCTCTTATCCTGTACATCTACCCTAGCCCCAGGAGAGTTCTCTGAATAGATGAGTCTTATTCTCTTCCTTACAGATATGAGGGGAAAAGAAACCAGGGAACTTTGGAGGTGGGGGCTGTGTTGGGGAAGGAAGGAAAGATGAAAGAAAGCTAACATTGTACTGAGCACTTAATAAATGTCAGGCACTTCACATAGCTCCTTTTTATATTATAACAAAAATGCATTCATCGGTTTTTCTAATCCTACATAATTAGCATGAACATTAAAAAAGAGAGAGAGAAAGTAAAAAATTTTCTCAGTCTCATGTCCCAAAGGCAAGCTGTAATTGGTCTTATGAAGATAATGTAACATAATGATATAATAAACACCCATACTTTGATTCATGTAATCATCATAATCCTGAAGGCGGGTGGTATTATCTTCATTTAAGAGATCAGATACCAAGCTTAGAGAGATTAAATACCTTGTTCAAGATGACGTAGCCTGAAACCAAGAGGTCTGGTAACTGCAAAATGCAAACTTTTCCCAACACTGCCTGTGTCATCTGCACCTTTCTGTGTCCCCACACCCCCATCATGTTCCTTTCCTGGATCCAGCCTATTTCAGTTTCCTGTAAAATACTCCCTTAAAATGATTTATGATAATATTATTCTAGGAAGGGAAAGCAAGAATGAAAAATCTTCAACATATAAAGAAACATTTAGGGATGGAAGTACAGATTGTTAGCAAGGGGCAACCTGCAAGTTGAGTCTTTATGAACGCAATTTTCTTTTTTAAATTGGACATTTAGAATAGAAATTTGAGTTTTCTACAAATCCCTGTACCCCAAACTTTCCATCTTCTTTCTTCCTCTCTTTTAAGTAGCTGGCCAGCACAAGCTCTGTCATACTGCAACAATAACAGCCATCACTCAAAATTATAGGTTAATAAGTTACACAGGCAGGAAGAAAAATGTTAGCATTAGATAGTCCCAGGGTAACAGAATTTCAATTTCAAAGACAAAATTTGTCTTTGAAGCTACCATTGGTATCTATCTGGATGCTAGGAGGAAACATTTCATCTCTCTGATTCCTATTTTCAAGTATTTTTTCCTTTGGTTTAAATACTTCAATGAAATAAAAATGCTTAATCAAATCAAAATGCTTACGGCATATGATTATATAATATCATATATCTAAACAGTTGAATAGAACATGAAATAATACCACGGGGTATTAGAATGTAAAAGATTATGTAATCCAATTTGTTCTCTCCTCTAAAATACACACACACACACACACACACACACACACACACACACACTGCTGGGTAGTGGCAGGGCCAAAATATAATCCAACTTGCAACTTTTATTCCACACAAAAAAATAGTGCTCCATTTGTGTACAATGAATTGAAATGCATTCTACTATCATGTATAACTAATTAGAAAAAAATTTTTTTTTTAAAGAGAGAGTGAGAGAGGGAGAGGGAGAGAGAGAGAGAGAGAGAGAGAGAATTTTAATATTTATTTTTTAGTATTCGGCGGACACAACATCTCTGTTTGTATGTGGTGCTGAGGATCGAACCCGGGCCGCACGCATGGCAGGCGAGCGCGCTACTGCTTGAGCCACATCCCCAGCCCCTAGGAAAATATTTTTAAAAATTTAAAAAGTATGACATTTAGGGCTGGGGCTGTAGGTAAGCACTTGCCTACCATGCATGAGGCAATGGCTTCGATCCTCAGCACCACATTAAAAAAAATAAAAATAATCAAGTTAAATAAAAAGCATTTAAAAATATTTTTTAAAAAGTATGAAATTTATGTGAATATACAATTTGCAAGCTTTTGCTTATAAAGCAGCTATTAAAGAAAAAAACACTAGTAGATCCTATCTGTACTCTACCATTTTATTAAAACTACAAAGAAACTGAAATTAGAATTATACTTTACTTTTAAAAAATGTATCATGTTACATAATAATCAAAATAGCGGCCGTGGCTCTGAATTACATAATTTCTCATTCTTTTATTTACTTACTAAATATTTACTAAAACTAGAATATAAATTATATACTATGCCAGATAGTAGGGATATAAATATGGGTAATATTGCAACCTTCATGGATAACTACTAACACATTAATATTTAGTTTTTGAAAATGTAGACACCAGTATTTACTAAGTGGCATATTGTCTAGGATAACATATGGCCTCTCTTTAAGTCAGGCTAGAAAACATTTCCCCTTGTGGTATAAGAGAATCCACTTGTTCTCCTGAAATCTTAAGAGAAAATTTCAAATGAACCTATGTGAATTCTGCAGCTAGAGGACTTTTGAGAACATTATGGATTTTTCCCCTCCACGTCTGTAATGTTTTGCTTCTTTGTTTTGGTACTGGGGAATGAATCCAGAAGGCCTTTACCACATTTTTTATTGAGATAGGGTCTCACTGAGCTGCTTAGGGGCTTGCTAAGTTGCTGAGGCGGGCCTGGAACTTACAATCCTCCTGCCTCAGTCTCCCAAGTCGCTGGGATTGGAAGGCACCACTGCACCCTGCTACGTTTTTCCTTTTTTACAAAGCACTGGAGTTGCTCTAGAGCAAGGCTATCTTCTGATGTCAGTTTTCTTCCCTTTGCTTTCCTAAGGTTTCCAGGGATAAACACCCCTGGAAGGCATGGATCTTCTCTTTTTCCCTCTTGTTCTTATTTTCCATCATTCCAACACTTGTGAGATGCCCACCATATGCCAAACATACAATGATAAGAAGTGTCTCAGGGGAGGTGGAGGCTACTCCTGGCAATGTGGGGGTGAGGTATTTTTTGAAAGGTCAAAAATTATTTCACCAGGCTTTTGGATACGCAAAGAGGTTTAAGTTTAGGCTCAGTAATAATGAAGGAAGGACTTGCTCTGAATTCCTATTCCTCTTACTCAAGTGAATGAATGCGATGTCCTTGTCTAACACTGCAACTACTGCATGAGTTGGCATTCTCCTAATTTAAACTTGATGAACAGCTGAAATCAGATTGCTCATACAATTCAATTATGCTATCAAAGACACAAGCAGTTCCCTCTCAATTCATGACAGGGTCTGCAAATGGAAAAAAAATGGATGTGTCTCAAAGGGATGATCAAGGCTTCAGAAACAGTGATTACAAGTATTGTGCTGAGTGCTAGCAATGCTCAATCAACAAAGGACTTAAAGGAGAATCAAGTTAATGTTCATCTATATCGTCACCATGTTTTCCTTCTTATTTGTTTTTAAATTTTATTATTTTGTTCTGGAAAACATTTTACAAGTACTTTAAAAGTATGTATGTTCTCCAATTTTTCAGGTATGGGACCTGTATATATGCACATTGGTTCATGCATATTAACTGTGTTGTTCAAATTGTCGACATCTTTTACAAATTTTGTGATGCTTCAACATCAAATAACTTCAAAAGATGAACTGAAATCCCCTAGCAAATATATTACATTTGTAAGTTTCTCCCTAGAGTCCTATGAGTTTTGCTTTATGTATTTTGAGGCTTAGAATTAATAAATTTTCTGAGTTAATGTTTTTCCTTTAACATATATTTTGTCTGTTATTAACCTGACTACCTTAGCTTCTTTTTAAAAAGATTTTGTCTCGCTTTATTGAGGTATTTTTACTATTCTAAAATTCCCATGTTTACTGTTTACCTGGAACATCTTGTTTAAATATTTTCATGTTCTCATAGTTTATGTTTGTTTCTTATAAAAAATCATAAAGTTATATTTTAAAATTATTTTTGACATCCCCCCGCCCTTTTTTTGGTCCTGGGAATTGAACTCAGGGGCACTCAACCACTGAGCCACATCCCCAGCCCTATTTTGTATTTTATTTATAGACGGGGTCTCACTGAGTTACTTAGTGCCTCGATAAGTTGCTGAGGTGGGCTTTTAACTATCGATCCTCCTGTCTCAGCCTCTGGAGCTGCTGGGATTACAGGGTGCATGGCAACCCCTTTCTTTTGACTGTCATATTTATCAGGATTACTGGCTATGTTTGAACTTGACAGGGCTTTTCATTTTTCTCTCTTTTTTAAAAAAAATATTTATTTTTTAATTGTAATATTTATTTTTTGTTGGACACAATACCTTTATTTCACTTATTTATTTTTATGTGATGCTGAGGATCGAACCCAGGGTCTCGCATGTGCAAGGCGAGCGCTCTACTGCCGAGTCACAACCCCAGCCCTCATTTTTCTCTTTTCCACTATTTGAAAAAAAAAAAATTTTTTTTTTGTGGTTGTAGATGGACAGCAGACCTTTATTTTTATGTGGTGCTAAGGATCAAACCCAGAGCCTCACACATACTAGGCAAGCACTCTGCCACTGAGCTACAGCCCCAACTCCCCCCAACTTATTTTTTATTCGTTACTTTTCTAAGTTCAATTTCTCCCTGTGCTTATCTGGAAGTTGTATATATGGTATTTCCTTTCTTATAGTAGTTATTCTTAAAATTTTATTGCTGGCTGAGCCAGCTGGAAGTTAATTGATATCATACTTCCCATTCTAAACAACTCAAGGACAGAAGAAAGAGTGCTTCTCCATCTTTATCCACATAGGAATCACCCAGGGACTGTTAAAATGCAGATTCCAATTCAGCAAGCAGATGATACTGACATTCTATATTTCAAAGCTCTTGAGTGATACAACACCACTGAGTAGCAAGGCCTTTTACTTCAATTATACCTCTTTAGGTGGACATGATGCAAAACCCGGGATTTTAATTGTCTCCAAGTTCTATAATCACATATTATTATTTCATAAGGACAGTGTTCATTTAGAGCTACAGTTATGTTTACTAATTTCTTTGCTCACCTTTCTTTCTTGCATCTCAGAAATTCCTTCTGGGATTATTTTCCTTATTCTTCAAGTTCCTTAAACAAAGCTCTGCTAAATGGTGCATTTTATTTCATCCTCATTCATAAAAGACAGTATTACATTTAATAGTGTGGGGCAGGTTGTCTGAGTTTAAATCCCCAATATGCCAGGGATTGTCGACCTTAGGAAATTCACATTAACTTTCTTAGCCCTTGGTTTTCTAATCTGTAAAATGAGGATAATAATAATACCTACCTTAGAGGGCTTTTATGAGGATTTAGTGAACTAACACACTCATAGAACTGTCTGGTCCTGCATAATTCTAAGCAAGTGTTAATTATTACCATTAGAGAATTCTAGGTTATCAGTTTTTTTTTATCTCATCACTTTGGAAATATCACTTCAATTTTTCTAGGTCCTATTATTGCTATTAGGAAGTCTACTCTTTGTCAGTATTAATCAGAATAGCTAGGTTATGCTTCTCAAATAAACAATTCATGAAATCTCGGTGGTTTAACATATCAGTTTATTTCTTGCTCAACTTACATTTTCTACAAGTCAGAAGAGTTCTTTCCCTCAAAAGCCACCCAGAGACCCATGCTTTCAAAGGGTCAGTCTTGACATATGCTTCATAATAGCTCAGATGAGAAAAAGGGAATGAGAATTTTTGTTTGTTTTTGGTGGCACACTAGGAATTGAATGGTGCTCTACCACTGAGCTCCATCCCCAGCCTACTTTTATTTTGAGACAGGATCTCAGTAAGTTGCCGAGGCTGACCTTGATCTTGTGATCCTCCTGTCTCAGCTTCCTAATTCATTGGGATCACAGGTGTATATCGTAGTAAGCAGCTCTGGGTTATTTCTTTATATCAATAATCTAATTTATTAACTCTCTCTCAAGAGTGTCTAAGCCACTGTTCAATACAATCTACTGAGTTTCCTTTTCAATACTAATTTTTATTTCTAAAAGTTCCATTTGATTCTTTTTCAAATATTTGTGGTAACTTAAAATTGTATTTCTTTAAATAGTTCCTGAAATTCCTAATGTCTGAATTCCTTGGGATTCCAAATCTGCTGTTCATTATGAATTATTTTTTCCCATGAAAGGGTGTTAGATTTTTTCAAATGCTTTTCAATGACTATTAAGATGATCATATGGTTTTCCTTTATTAATAAGATTATTATTATGTTAAATGATGTTTGTATGTTGAATCAACTGTAAATTCCTGGGATAAGTCTCACTAGGCACAGGACTTACAACCTCTTTCACATAGCACTGAATAAAATTTGCCATTGTGTTTTTGAGAATTTTTGTGACCATGTTCATAAAGAATATTCTTCTGTAGTTTTTTTCCACTGTGTTTTCTGTTTTTGATATCAGGGAATCAGTGCCCTCAAAGATGAATCACTAAATGTTTCCTCTTCTAGTTTGTAGAAGAGTTTGTGAAGAATTGGTATTAAATCTTCTTGAATATCTAATGGAAAACAGCCAGTGAAGGCTTTGGTCCTGAACTTTTCTTTATGGGTCTTTAAAATTTAAATTACTAATTAAATCCCTAATTTTATGGATCTCTTCAGTATCTCTATTTCTTCTTGACCAGTATAACTAAAGATGTGTCGGATTTTGTTGCTCTTTTCAAAGAACAAACTTTTATTTGTTGATTTTTCTCTATTGTTTTTCTATTCTCTCATTTCTTTCCAGATATGTTTACTAATTTCTTTGCTCACCAACACAGGTTTATAGCAAGTTCTTATTTTCTAGTTCTTATTTTCTTTCTTTTAATTGCTTTGGATTTAGATTTCTCTTATTTATTTATTTTTTTGGTCCTGGGGATTGAATCCAGGAATCAGGTTATTGATTTTTTTTTTTTTTTTTTTTGATGGTGCTGGGGATTGAACCTAGAGCTTTGTGTATGCTAGGCAAGTACTCTACCACCTAAGCAATTTCCACAGCAGGTTACTGATTTTAAAAAATCTTCCTTCATTTTCAATGTAGGCACGTTCAACTACAAAAATCTCCTCTAAACACTGCTTTTACCACATCCCATAAACTGTGCTATGCTGGGCTTTCCTTTCCTCTAATCTCAAAAGTATTTTCTAATATCCCTTGTGATTTCTGCCTCGCCCCATTGATTATATTAAGAAAGTATTAATCTCCACCTATTTGTGAAATGCTCAAATTTTCCTCTATCATTATTTCTAACTGCATTTCATTGCACTTGGAGAACATACTTTGTATGATTTTGGCCTTTCCAGTTTTATTGAGACTTGCTTTATGGACTGTCTTGAAGAATGTTCCACACACATTTGAGAAGAATGCATGTTCTACTGTTAGGTTAGGTTGGTTTCTGGTGTTGTTAGAGTCCTCTGTTCCTTGTTGATCTTTTGTCTAGATGATTTTTTTTTTTTTTTTTTTTTTTTGTATCGGGGATTGAACTAAGAGGCACTTAACCACTGAACCACATCCCTACCCCTTTTTATATAGAGTCTCACCAAGTTGCCAAGGCTGGCTTTGAACCTGAGATCCTTCTGCCTTTGCCTCCGAAGTCACTGTGATTACAGGTATGCACCACCATGCCCAGCTGATCTTCCTTCTTAGACTATTATTGTTGACTTTTCAAATTTTTCTTTGAATTTGACACTTTTTACTTCATGTATTCATATATATTTATAACTGTTATATCTTTTGAAGGATTGATTTTCTATCCATATACAATGTTGCCTGTAGCAACAATTTTTGTCAAAAGTCCATTTTGTTTAATGTTAGTATAGCTACTCCAACCCTGTTTTAACTATTTGCATTGCTTATATTTTCCATGCTTCTGCTTTTAACCTATTTGAAATTTTAAACATTTTGTAGACAGCACACAGTTGGATCATATTCCTTTTAAAATCTATTCTGCCATTCTGTTTTTTAATTGGAGTGATGAATATGTTTGCATTTAATGCAATTATTGTTAACATAGGATTTACATTTACCATTTTGTCTTTTCTAGATCTTAGGTATTTTTTTTTTTGTTATTGTTGCTGTTCCTCTAGTCCTCCATTATGTTTTTTATCTTATGCTAAATATGTATTTTCTACTATACCATTTTAATGCTCTTGTCATTTATTTTAGTTTCCTAAAAGTTATTTTCTTACTGGTGCCCCAGGGGATTACAATTAACATCTTACTTTATAACAATCTTGTTTGGATTAATACCAAGCTAATTATAATAGTAGACAGAAACTTTGTTTCCATATAGCTCTATTCCTCCCTGTCCCACATCCTTTGTACTACTATCATACAAATTATATTTTATTACATGTTATTACATTTTTTGCTCACCAACACAGGTTTATAGCAACAAAGTCTGTTGTGTTTTTTTGTTGTTGTTGGTGGTGGTGGTGGGGGTGGTCTATCTAGAAATATTTTAATTTGTCCATTTTTCCTAATGAACTTTTTTTTAAATTTAAATTAATTTTTAAGCCAGGCATAGAGCCTTGGAAGGCTGAGGCAGAAGGATCGCAAGTTCAAAGACAGCCTCAGCAACAGGGAGGCAATAAGCAACCTGTCTCTAAATAAAATACAAAAAAAGGGCTGGGGATATGGCTCAGTGGTTGAGTGCCCTTGAGTTCAATCCCCGGTACCAAAAAAGAAATTATTTTTTAAACATACATGAAAACTGTACATATTTGTGGATATTATGTTATTTTCCTCTACATGCATAAATTGTATAGTGTTAAATCAGGTTAAACTTATCTCCTTAAAGAGTTATCTTTTTTTATGTTGGTAACATTCAGAATCCTTCTATTTTTTGAAATATATGGTACATTATTGTTATCTATAGTGACTCTAGTGTACAACAGCACACCAGAACCTTTACTCCTAGCTAACTGTAGTTAGCTAGTTGGACTTGGAGAACATACTTTGTATGTTCATACATACCCACTGAGCAACTTCTCCTTGTCCCTCTCTTCCTCGTGCTCTCCCCACCATTCTACTTTCAACTTCTATGAGACCAACTTTTTACATTCCATGTGAGTGAGACTATGTGGCATTTGTCTTTCTGTGCCTGGCTTATTTCATCTAACATAATGATCTCCAGTACTATTCATTATTTCTGATAGTTTTTTCTATACATAAGATCATAACATCTGGAAATTGACAATGTAACTTCCTTTTTTTTCTAATTTGGACTCCCTTTATTTCTTTCTCTTATCTTGCTCTGGCAAAGATTTTCAGAATAAAAGTGGTGAAAGTGAGCAACGTTGTCCTGTTCCAGATGTTAGAGAGAAAGCTTTCAGCAGTTCTCCATTCATAACATCGTAGTATTATTTTAGCTGCTGGCTTTTTATATATGTCCTTTATTATGTTAAAATATATTCCTTCTATACCTAATTTGTTTACATTTTTATCATGAAGGCATGTGGAATTTTATCAAGTGCCTTTTCTACATCAATTGAGACTATCACATAGTTTATGTCCTTCCTTCTGTTGATGAGGTAGATCACATTTGTTGGTTTGTGTATGTTGAACCATCTTTGCATCCCCAGGATGAATTTTCCTTAAGATACATCATCTTTTTAATGTGTTATTGTGTTTGATTTGCTAATATTTTGTTGAGAATTTCTGCATCTGTGTTCATCAAGGATATTGCTCTATAGCTTGCTTGCTTTCTTGTGTCCTTATTTGGTCTTGGTGTCATTTGTGCCCTTGTTCTGACCTTATAGAGTGAGTCTGGAAGAATTCCCTTCTCTTCAATTCTTTGGAATAGTTTAAGAAGAATTAGTATTACTTCTTTAAGTATTTAGTATAACTCAGCAGTGAAGCCATCTGATCTTCTTAGAGTTACCTTGATGGGAGACTTTTTATTATTGATTACATGTTGTCACTTATTGTTCAGATTTTCTATTAGTTCATGACTCAGTTTTGAAAGAGTGTATGTGTCCAATTCTTCTAGATTATCAAATTTTTGGTGTAAAATTGTTTGTATATCCCTTGTATTTCTAGGTGTCAGTTGTAAATTCTCCCTTTTCGTTCCTGATTTTTATTATCTGTGTCTTCTCTCTTTCCTTTTTTTTCCCCCAGTCTAGATAAAAGTGGTAATTCTGTTTACATTTTGAAAAGCCAGGTCTTCATTTCATTATCTCTTACATTATTTTAGTCTAAATTTAATTTATTTCTGCTCTGATCTTTATTCTTTTATTGATTTTTTTGTTTTCACTTGTTCTTATTTTTCTAGCTTCTTGAGATGCAAGGATAAATTTGAGATATATTTCCTGATGTACGTGCTGACGGCTATAACCTTTCTTCCTCACTCTGCTTGAGCTATATCCTAGGTGTTTTAGTACGTTGTATTTCCATTTTCATTTGTTTGAAGAAATCTTTCAATTTCCTTCTTGACTTCTTCCTTGATCCATTTGTTATTCAAGAGAAGTCTATTTAATTTTCATGTATTTGTATATTTCTAATATTTTTGGCACTGATTTCCAGTTTTGCTGAATTGTAGTCAGAAAAGATACCTGATATGATTCTGCTTTTTAAAAATTTTTGGTGATTTGTTTTATGGCATATTATATGATCTATCTTTTCCTTTATTTCTGAAGGAAAACGTTAGAGAAATTCTTGGCCGAGATCCTTTTTTAAAAATTTCCAGCATCCTGAACACATCATCCTACTGCCTCTGGTTTCTAATCAGAAGGAAGATGTTCATCTTTTTGAGGAACCCTTGTGTATGAGTCACTTTTCTTTTTCCACTTTCCAGACTGTCTTTGGGTTTGCTTTTGACAGTTTGATCATGATATGTCTAAATTCTTTTAGGTTTATCCTCCTTCAAGTTTGTTAATCTTCTTGGATATGTAAATTCATTAACTTCATCAAATTTGAGAAGTTTTCTGTCATTTCTTCAAATATTCTTTCTGTTCCCTTTTCTCCCTCTTTCTGGAACTCTCAGTGCATTTTGCACTGGTACACTGACAATGCTCTACAGACCCCCAAGTCTCTGTTCATTTTTTTTTTTAATTTTCATTTCTGGTCCCCAAGCCATATAATCTTAATTGTCTTCTGTCTCCAGTGTATTAATTCATTCACTCTTTTTTTTTCTTGTTAAATCTGTATTGAACTTCTCTTGTGAATTTCTCATTTCAGTTATTGTATTTTAAAACTACAGAATTTCAATGACAAATACATGTGCACATAAATGTACACACACAAAATATACATATTGAAGTAGGACAGACAAGGCTGGACACCGAGAAATAGCAGGACGCAAGTTTATTTGCTATAGCCAGGTTCAAAAGAGGGACTTTTCACCTTCATCAAATTATCCTTCTGAACCCCGAGTTCGGAAAGTTTTAGACTTTTACACCCAGTGTTTAAGGGGAGGGGCTCAGAGGCTCACAATCTGAAGAAGTTCACATAAAAGCAGCTTTTTCACTATTCTGGGCACCCAATTCAGGCCAAGGACACTCTGTGAGAATCAGTGTCTGGGAAAGGGAAAGTCTCCCTCTCCTTTCTTCACAAGAGCTGGCTCCACAGGACCTGACTTAAGTCCTTTGAGATGCAAACACCTCTCTGAAGCTCCAGACCCAGGCTGGAGGCCTTGAGTCCCTTAGTACACTCTGTTTCTGCCAACACACCCTCCACTGGAAAACTTTTAAAGAAATTCTTACTGATAGTCTAAGAACAATTATGGTGAGGGTCTCTGGAGAGGCTTAGTTATGACAAGGGGATTCTGGGTGGAGGTCTCTGGCCTGCTTCAATGTAAGTATTTATAACTAGACAGGTCTGAATATACTCACATAAACATATATTCTATCTTTTTATTAATATTTTCATTTGAGGAGACAGCATTCTCATATTTCCTTTAGTTATTTAGACAGTTTCTTTCAGTTATTTGAACATCTTTAAAATAGATGATGAAAGTCCAAAACATAAGGAGAAGCTGATGAGCACATATGAACTTTGTAATACAATCTAGTAGCAGAAGTCTTAAGAGAATAACAGAAAAGTCATATGCTTTCTTTTCAACTTTAAAAAAATGTCACTTGGAATCAAATGAGTGAGAATATCCTTCTGGAGCTCTGGACTGGCTCTCAGGACACCTGGGTTGTCTTCCAAGCCACCCCCTGACCTTCTGTAGGATTCTGAAAAAGCCAACAAGAATCTGTCTTTCAATGAAAATGCTTAATTTCATCTTTAACTCATACTTGCCCTATCACATTTATGTTTTTAGGAAATATTCTTTCCTGAATTATGCAGAAAGATTTGTAGGATAGCAAAACTGAAAGTAGAGAGAGTAAATGGGAAGTTACTTTAAGTTATTTTAAGAGTTTAGGTGAAAGCTGATGGCAATGACCTGGACTAGAGGGAAACAGGATGGCTTGAGATAAAATAAAGGGGGTATAAAAGATGTGATTTAGTGTTAGATGCCACAAAAGGGGGAAGGGAGCAAAATGATCTCAAAACTCTAGTTTGATTGGGTGGTTGGTGGTACTATTTATTAAGATGGAAAAAAATGTTGGGGAAGAGAGAGGTTTAAAGGAGAAAAAAACACAACAGGTCTACTTTATTGATTGATTGGCTGATTGATTTTTGGTACTAAGGACTTAACCCAGGGATGCTTAACCCTGAGCTACATCCCCAGCCCTTTTCATTGTTTTTTTTTTTTTTTTTTGAGACAGAGACTCGCTAAGTTGCTGAGGCTGGCCTTGAACTGCAGTCCTCCTGTCTCAGTCTCCTCAGCCCCTGGGATAACCGGCATGTGCCACCACAGCGGGCAAGCTCTACTTTAGACAGATATGTAAGATACGTAAGCAGAGCTGCCATGTAGATAGCTGAAACTCAACATGGTGGAGATAAAGATTTAGAAGTCAAGATGATATCATATCTATGGCAGTGGTTGAGATCACCCCCCCAAAAAAAATACTTTAAAGAGAGAAGAGATAAGGGTTCCCTTCTGACCCTTGAGGAATCCCAAGATTTAGAGACCAGGTAGAGAGGAAATGACAAGGAAAGGATCTTTAACAGCCACTGAGGCAGGAGAAAGACAGATGGAATGGCTGGCTGTGCCTCAGAGAACAAGTTCAATAACAGAGTTATTGACAAGTTCAATAACACCTAATTTAGGTGACAAACATTTTGCAAGTGGTATTTCAGTGCAGTTGAGGGGGATGGTACAGAAGCCAAATTGTGGTGAGTTGAAGAGTAAACAGAGGTGAGAACTAAGAGACACTGCATATCAATGACTCTTTCTTAGAACATTTTCTTCCCTTGGCTTTAGAGACACACTGTACTTCCCTGGGTCTCCAGCCCGTTTTCGGTCACCTTCATTGGTGTTGAGGTTCTTTATAACTCAGGCCATCCTACTTGGCCCTTCCTCTCTTCTGCCTAAGGACATTAGTTAGCACAGTTAGGCCAACAACTCCCAGACTGTACACTGGACTTTTGTCTCAAATCTCTCCAAATTTGCGTATTCGATTGCTTATTCAACATCTCAAAATTAAATTCAACATCCCTCTCCCACATCTGCTTCTTCCAGTGCTCTAGATTCTCCATAAATTCTTCCTTGTTTTCCCAGTTGTTCGGGACAGTCATCTGGGAGTCACACTTCATGTTTTTCTCCCATCATATACCACCACCAATCTAATAGATAATCCTGTCCATTTTACATCCAAATATGCCTTATTTATTGACTATAGACTATGTGCTAGGCACTCAAAGGTCCCTTATAGACATAACCTTTCCCACTAAGATTCAGAAGTTACCAATAGGGTAGGTATTATTCCCATCTTGAAACTGAGGCTCAAAGAGGTGAACTAACTTATGTTGGTAACATGGAAAGCAAATGGCATAGAGGGAGGTGGTTTAATACAAATATGCCTGCCTCCCCGCAGCCTTTTTACCCCCTACTTTCCCTTTCTGAGACGAATCTCCTCAGGAATAAAATGAACCTAATATTTCCTAACTTCAAACAGTCATAAAAATTAGGATTAAACTGTAAGGTACATATTCCAATGCATTTATTCCAAAGGGAATAAATGCAAGAGGTGCTAAGACCTTTACATTCTCTCACTCCTTCCTCCATACTGTTTCTGGAACCAGTCAAGTGATATCAGGATTATACGAATGAACAAAGACTGTTCCTTGCACTCAAGAAGCAAATAACCTATTTAAAGAGACAGAAAAAAAATGTAAAAAATAATGAGATAATAATGTAAGACAGAGAACTAAGCATTAAATTTCATGACAGAGGGCTGGGGTTGGCAGAGCACTTGCCTCGCACATGTGAAGCACTGGGTTCAATCCTTAGCACCACATAGAAATAAATAAATTAAATAAAGGTATCATGTCCATCTACAATTAAAAAGAATATTTTTAAAAATATTTTAAAAAATTTCATGACAGATGCTTCTTAGAATTTTTGAGAAAGGAGAAAAGGCATTCAAGGGATGGGCATGGGAGAGGGATTTTGAAAAGGACCAATTCATCGTTAGAATATCAGAAAACAGCAACACAAAAGTCAGAAAAGAAGACTCTAATATGGAAAGGAAAATTACATGTTCAGAGTCAATAATGAAGGCAACCCTGATTTTAAGAGGTGCTTATTATTTCCCACATCAAACTGTTCTTACTACCATAGTTTCCTTGTTAAAGTTTCCAATGGATAAAGGAAAATCTTGAGCCCATTATTAAGACCAAATGCCCTTTAATGATGGCAGAGCCATCATTAAACTGTCTATCTACCTTTACAGGGGAGGAGACCAAGCCCCAGACTTTGACCCACATGAGACAAAAATAACTCAGATGCTGGGGTGTGCTTTGAGAATATCACTTTTGTCCAAATAGGTCTAATGACATCAATCACATTTTCCTAGCTCACATTCTCAGCTGTAGCTGCTGGTACTGACAAACATCACCATTCCTGAGTCCAAAGTTTTCTTTGATTAAAAACCCACAGAGAACACCAATACTAATATGCCCACCAGTACTAATATGCCCACTAAGTCTAGGGCTTAGATAAAAGTTTTATTCTCCAGAACTTGTTCAATGAAAACCAATTTGACTTTATGTGAAAGAAATGTGATACAAAGTTTGCCTCATCATTCAGCAGAGATTCTGGATAATAGTACCATAGAATGTTAGAGGTGGCAGGAAACCTGGAGATAATTTGATGTTACTTTACTAATGAGAGCATAGAAGCCCAAAGAAAGGAAAAATTTCAAGATCAAAGGGACCCTACACAAGAGGAAAGATCGTTAAGATAGCTAGCAGACCTTAGGAGTCTCAGAATGTCATGAAAATGAGGAAAAAAGGAAAATTTATAGAGCTACTCTCATGGCACCTATAATGGTTTTTGGTACTAATCAAGAAACCTAAAAGATTATCCAAAGTCATCTCAAACTGTGACTCGACAGTCCCATTTCTCAAATGTTCCAGAAGGTCATTCAATAAGTACTTATTGTGTACCAACTATGCATTTTGCAACATTGCAGGGTGCAGAATGCAATGACATAAAACATAGTCACTGACTCCAAGAAGTCTACGATGCAGCTAAGGACTTAATAAATAATGCATTTCTATGCAAATGAAGTTACTATGAATGGTCAAGAGATGGCAAGCAAGTGGTACAGCTTGTAAGTGTTCTGAAATCAGAAGAGCTTAGAAAGATCCAAGAGCAAGGAGTAGAGTGAGAAGACATCATGGAGGAAACTAGAATTTGGACAGGACAGTCATTTGGCTAGGAAAGAAGATGGAGAAGTCCCTTCAGACTTGACCACAGCAGAAAACCTACATTTATACATCTCCTCATTGATGAAGAGATCTAATCAGAGAAGGCACAATAAAAGATGAGATTGGAAGCAACTGCAAATACTAAAAAATGCACATCGTTAATCTTTTTTGATATCCAATTATGCCACCTACTAGTTGTGTGGCTTTTTAAAAATTTTTTTAGTTGTAGTTGGACACAATTCCTTTATTTATTTATTTATTTATTTATTTATATGTGGTGCTGAGGATCGAACCCAGGGCCTCACGCGTGGGTAGGCAAACTCTACCACTGAACCATAACCCCAGCCCCAGTTATGTGGCTTTGAGTAAGTTATCTAATTTCTATGGAAACAGGAATAATACCCTTCACACTATTGTAAGAATGCTAAAATAAACATGGGTAAGTACCTAAACTAGATCAGTGATATAGTAAGTGGACAAGAAATGGCTGGGCATTTTTGCTGTTCTTGTTAATTTTATGTTTGAAATTAAATGTGTGAAGGAAAGTTCTAGGTCAAGAAAATGTTGGAGAAATGATAATGAAGTTAGTTAAGTTCTGAACAAACAGGACAGCTGGAAGCACAATTTTCACTCATAGTAGAGACTATAGCACTGGTAGGAGGTGGATGAAAAGAGGATTGGTATAGGCAGTGGTTCTCAAACACGGGTCCATGTCTCTGTCTGGTAACTGATAACTATAGACTAAGTGACAATTGAGGTCCCTTCCAATTCTAAGAATTTCTGGTGAAGAACAATAAGAATTGTTGTATATTACAGGAAAGTAGTTTTCTCATCTATCATTAAGAACTTTTTGTTTGAAGGGAATAGTTTATTTTTAAAAAATTACCTTATGCCAATCATGATGGCCACTATGTATATGATAATGGCTTTTTTCTAGGGTACTAACACTGTGGCATTTTTGTATATAGAAATGTTTCAATAGGACCAAGAACATTAGAGAATAAAGATCTTAGATGAAAATGGACAGTAAAACTCTAGTGTTCTAACCCACAGAATTAATTTAAACTCCCTCTGACTTGGTAGCACTGTGTCAAGAACTTTTTAACCATCAAAGTAATCCAACCGACTTCCCCAAGAGGCAGAAATATGAAAGACAGAGAGACAGAGGGAAAAATTCCGAGATACACATGTTCAAAGCCTTTATAAATGCACAAGAGAAATTAAGAAAAGACATGAAGAGTGACAGTTCCAAGTCAAAACTTAGGTATCCCGACTTCTAACCTAGTACCTTCTTCCTGTATAATAAAGGACAAGTGCATGAAAAGAGGAAACTATAAAATAATACCTATATCACAGGATTATGAAAGTCTCAAGGCTGGAGAGTGGCAAAGGATATATCTTCTCTAAAACTTCTTCCTTTCTTCTCCTTCTCCTTTTGGTTAGAACAACTTGGCAAAATAAAATTCTGGTTTAATTGTTCAACAATCAAAATAAAATTCTGGTTTAATTGTTCAACATAGTTTCATATATACATCAAACAGGCCAAAAAAAAAAAAAACAAGTAAATAAACTGCAACTTTATAGACAAAAAAATTTAAAAAAATCTTTTTATTTGGCCTTTTTTACCAATTACTTATAGGACATACCAACCCGACTACTTGATAGGACACAAACAAAAAGTTACTGGAATGCTTGGAATAAGACTTTGTTGTCATTTTTTATTTTTTTACAGTTTTTTTTTCTCTTCTGAGATTACAGGGGCTGGGGATGTGGCTGAGTGGTACCATGGAGGAACCACTACCGCTACCGCAGTGGAAAAGGCACTGGATTCAGAAATAATGCAAAGATGGCTTTTCAAAGCTGCCAGGGCGGGAGGGCTCTACAACGTCTCATACAGGTCTCTCTCCAATTCATTTATAAATATCTTTCGTAACAAGACAGTTTCTACTTCTACGTCAGCACTTCAGAAAGTCCTTCCTTATACCATACTTGGCAAAAAAAGAGTTACCATAGCAGGCCTGAGACTGCTATCCTCAGAAAGACCTGTTTGCAAGATTGGCCTTGGCTGGCATCTGGGAACCTGGATTTCAGGAAGGTTAAGACCATTCTCAGAACTCAAAGGAGTGGCTCCCTGTGCCTGCACTGTATTATAAACAATGGTTTAGGTGGAACTCGGGCTTTCCTTCTGGGAATCTGAAAAATCCGTATGTACTAGGCAGACGTTGCCTACAAGATCAGCCTACAGCAAAAATTTTGGGCACGGAGTCTCTACTGAGCTTCCCTGATAGACAACATTTTAAACTTGTCACAACTTGTTGCTGGGAGAATTAAGTACTTCCCGTGTGATGCCACCAGAGCAGGACTCTTGGAAGCCTACCCGTGGTTTTCTCTAAACTTTGCCCCATGCACCTTTGCCCCTTGTTGATTTTGCTTTGTAGCCACTCACTGAATAAACATAATTGGGAGCATGATGATATGCTAGGTCCTGGGTGTTCTTCTATCGAGCCATCAATCCAGGGGCTGCCTTGAGGGTTCCATAGTGAGCCAAATTCTGTCTTCCTCAGCTTCTGCCCAGTGGTCCTTCAGTTTCATACCTTAGAACAAATATTATGTTTAATGACAAACCAATAAGCTCATGAAGAAAAGTGATATAGAAAAGCTCCATAGAGGAAATAATACTTGAATTGGGCCTTGGAGAAAGAATGAATGACTCACAGACAAGTGGGAAAATAGATTACAAATCAATTTATTTTGATATTCAAGAACAAAGTTTGAATATAGAAGAAGGTCAAAGATTGGGGTGCGGGGAAGACACAGTGATAGAATGAGGGTAAATTAGGTAGCTACTGAGAAAAATGTTTCCAGGGATCTTGACTCTACTTTTCAAACACAGTTAGAAATCATCAATTCAATTATAAAACCTTCCTCACCCCAGAAATGTAGAGAACGTATTCTTTGAATCTGTAACAAAGGATAGATCACCATCTGAATTGCCTTCTCAAGCACTCTTTCAGAATTTTTGCAATTTGTCAGAAGAAATAAAAGTAATAAAAGAAATAAAAATAAATTAAAGGAAGCCAAAAGCTCAAATATCTAAAATGAACAACTTAATAATGTGCACTAAAATTAGGAATACCAAAAAAGCATATCCTTTCAGTTACCTTTTTATTGTAGAAATGTAAAATATGTGGAACAATAGCTCGTTCCTTCAGAAACCAACAGAAGGAAATTATTTATTCCATTTTCCTTTCAAGCAGCTATGTGATCAGATATTATAGGCATACTTGTAGCATTGTTTTAGATAAGACAATTGTGGTACATAAATAAAAGTCACATTTTCACTTATTTATTCAACTAGCATTTTTCAAGCATTTATATGGAAAGCACCAGGCTAACAGTACAGATTAACCTTTGACTAAATGTTGTTGTCCACTGTCTAAAAAAAGCTCTAAATTCTCAACTCCAGATGTGGTGAAATTCTTTCATCAGTGAAAATACATTAATAGATGATGCTATTTACTTCCTTCACACTACTTAATGATATTCTCTCCCCCCCACCAAACTATCAGCATTCAAATTTTGTTTTTATGTTAAATTCAGACTAAGTGACTTGGGCGTGTGTAGGATTTCAGCTTGACATGACTAAAGCCATCTAAAGCCATAACTGCCATGAGTACTCCTAAATGCCCTGATGGGTTTTCCCTGCAGTTTTCCTGGCATGTTATAAATAAACAAAACCATTAGAGCGATATGTGAAGCATTACAAATGGACCCTAGTGCATTTTGTGCCAGAAATATGCCTGAAGTCATTGACGTTAGGGTGAGATGAGCCAGGTTCATTCCAACTTGGATGAATTCACTTGTCCCGACTATATAAATGCCCCTTCTTCTAGCTCAAATTATGAGGCTCCACTGTTTTGCTGCCAGCTAGGACCATGCTTCTGTCAGCAATGCCTAGTAAGTTGCACTCTGTGAAAATCTAGATCCATCTGCATCTTTCTTCAGCTTGGGAATGGTTCTCATACACTGGGACAGGGTTATCCTCATCCATAATGGTGATAATAATCATATCTACCTCATAGGATTACTATAAAGCTAAAATATATTAAAGCATGTATCTATAATAGAGTCTAGCAAATACTAAATACTCAGGGAATGTTGGATATTCATATTACCAGCTACATGCTCTTTTAAGGCACTAACTCATTCACTGTTTTAAAAACAATGTGGCTAGGGGCTGGGGATGTGGTTCAAGTGGTAGCACACTTGCCTGGCATGCATGAGGCCTGGGTTCGATCCTCAGCACCACATACAAAGAAAGATATTATGTCCGCCAAGAACTAAGAAAAATAAATATTAAAAAATTCTCTCTCTCTCTCTCTCTCTTTTTAAAAAAACAAAACAATGTGGCTTAGCCGGGTGTGGTAGCACACACCTGTAATCCCACCAGTTTGGGAGGCCGAGGCAGGAGGATCTTGAGTTCAAAGCCAGCCTTAGCAAAAGTGAGGCACTAAGCAACTCACTGAGAGCCTGTCTCTAAATAAAATATAAAATAGGGCTGGGGATGTGGCTCAGTGGCAGAGTGCCCCTGAGTTCAATCCCTGATACCCCAAAAAACAAACAAACAAACAGAAAACAATGTGGCTTAATGTTACAAATAGGCATTATATGTGCTTTGGAGGAAAAAATTTTAAAAGGATTTATGTATTCCTAATGAGATTTTAAAGAAATGGAAAGCCTCTCTCTACTTGCCAAACACAGAAGAAAACATTGCTGATAATTCATATTACATAAGGAATTTTTTATTAGGGAAAACAGAAAAAGTGGCATTTCTTTTCAAATATGGCCTGGAAGATTTAATTTTTTCATTTTAAGAATACTGGAAGGCTAAAATGAAAACAAACTTGCCGCATCCACAGATAAATGTGGACTGCAAGTTATTTCATTATTCTACTACAATAGCAGCGCATCTTTTCATTATATGCCTCCACCTGTGCTAGGTATTAAAAACTACATATCATATCATAATTGATACCATTAATTATGCCCGAAGTAATTTTTCTTCAAATAGAATAAGAGATTTCTCATCATGTTACCTAAGTATTTAATGTAACTGTTTTCCTGTGATATCAGTTCTACTTCTTTGGAATACAGGAAGCTCTGGGGTATGTGATTGTGTCCCCATCAGCTAATTTTGATATGGAATGAAGCACAGAAAGACACTGGACTAAAAATAAGACCTGGATTTTCAGCCAAGCTCATAAACCATATCTTGCCAGAACTTGAAAAGTCATTTCAGTCTAGGTCTCAGTTTTTTTCATTTATCAACTGAAAAAGCATCCAATGGTGACCTGTTGGGAGGAGACTGGAATAACTGATGGTTCATATTTAGTAAGCTGTGAAGTATTAAACAGATGTGCAATAACATAATTAATTTAAAATTAGCAAGGTTTTATGTTCTAGTGGAAAAAGACCAAACAAGTATACAAAGAAATGATTAACAATACTGACAAGTGTTATGCAGGAAAAAGGCT
The DNA here is from genome assembly GCF_048772815.1 of Callospermophilus lateralis. Lineage (NCBI taxonomy): Eukaryota > Metazoa > Chordata > Mammalia > Rodentia > Sciuridae > Callospermophilus > Callospermophilus lateralis. The sequence continues at coordinate 4,777,304 of NC_135324.1, forward strand.
TTACCAGATGTAGATGGTGTGAGATGACCCAGAGAGGGTACACAGGATGAGAGGCAGGGCCCCTCTGTTCCTGAGCAGGAACTCTAGCACTTAGATATCTGACAAACTCCCAGGTCTTCCTTCTGAGTCACTTCTGCTCCTCCCTTTCCTGTATCCAGCACTAAATACCAGTGTTCCTCGCAGGACAGCCTTGATTAAGAAAGTACATTCAGACAGATAGCCCAGTCATAGCCCATTCATCCAGCCTGTTCCCCACCAACCACCTCTCTCATAGTTGATCATTTTGTTATTTTTTATGTATTCTTCCAGTGTTTCTTTTTTAAAATATAAATGAATGTATAACACTAATGTTTCTCTGGGGTTTTTCTAATATTACAAATAATATGGACTTTGTTGCTGATACTCAACCAAGAGGCAGAAATGAAATCTTAAGCCTATACAAGGAACTAAAATCAGATCACAAAACAAAAATTCTGGAACTAATGACTAATTTGAATATAAAAATTGGACAAACAATAATAACACTTGAGATGGAAGAGATGATGAAAATAAGACTATGAAAGGATAAAGAAATTGGTGGAAGTTGGACTTTATGCCATTTGTAATTTTCAAATTTTAAAGTTTTCAATATAAAAATAAAAACAGGATGTATAACTTTCAAATTAATGGACAGGAAAAATGGGGATCTGCAAGTTGGTAAAAGGCAGGAAAGAAAAGAAATGATGAATAGTAAAAGCACACTAGTGAGTATTATAAGAATAGCAGAAATTAATCAACAAGGCATTAACTATAATAAATGTAAAATTTCAATTAGGACAAATATTGTCAGATCAATTTTTACTTTATTTAAATGCTGTTTATAAGAGATACATTTAAAACACATTAACATAGGAAGGCTGAAGGAATGGAAAAAAAGTATCAGACAAGACTATAAAATAGATAAAATAGAATTAAAGGCAAATAGAATTGATGGAGGAATAAAGAGAGTCATTCGATGTAGTTAGTGGGAGCAATCTACCAAGAAAATAAAACTACTTGGAAACATCTATGGCCCTAATTCATGATTTCAAAATACATGAAGCGAAGCTGACAGACTTGCAAGGAAAAACTGACACCTCTACAATTGAGATGGTGGGTTTTAACGAACCTCTCTAGATAATTAGTAGATTGAGAAGAAGGAAATGAGTAAGTATGTGAAAATTTATATATAATTTGCAAACTTAATTCAACAAATGACTAAGATACCAACAATTAAAGGACATGTTCATCTTAAACACAGAGGGAGCATTTTTAAAAATCAATCAATCCAAGGCTATCAAACAAGCCTCGACAAATTTCAAAGATTCAATCTTTGACACTAAATTAGAAATCAGTAAGAAAAGTTGTTCAATATTCTGTCCTTTGGTTAAAGATGACAGGATGACACAAATACTTAAATCAGTTACCTCTGGAAATCCAACAATAATATATGAAAAAGGTTGCTTTGTTGCTTTTTTAAAGGCTAATTCTACAAGTACAAATAAAAAATAGGAAAAAAATGACATCCCCAAATTTTGGATGCTGGAAATGGAAGGAGTAGTGATTAACAGTAGATTTGAGAAAGCTGAATACTAAGTCAGGCTCAGGGAAAGCAGAGTAGTTTTTACTTTCTGCGAGGGTCTCTGGCAGTGATGTGACAGGTACAGGTGAACAGACAGATCAAGTATTAAGAAGCACGTTAGGCCTCACTGTCCTCTCCACCACCACAGCTGGCTGGGCACCATTCCCCTGGGTCCTTCACCCATGCAAGAAGCTGAATCTCTGAAAAGGTTAAAAAGAAGGATCTGGGGCCCAGGGACCACTAAGCACATTTGAAGATAGGGTTATTGAACTGAAAACTTGTTGGATACAGGAAAAGTTTACTTTCTGACTGTTGAGAAACCCTAGCCCATGCCATAATGAAATTCCAGAATGCTAAGAGCCATGACTCTACCCTCTTAAGATGAGTAGTTGGAGTGTCTTCTGAGCTATTCAAGAAAAAAAATTAAGATAATAACGTATTGATTAGGTCTACTGGATCTCCTGAGAGTGAAGCCCAGAGTAGACAAACTCCATCTAAAAACACACAGAGCTTTCAATCACCCTTTGGTGCCCTGTCTTTACCCTTGAACAGACAGTTGAGAATAACATACCTTTTAATAGACACTACTCAACTAAACACAAAGATTAAACCCATAAACAGGGAAAGAAGCAACCGGAGAAATGGAGACTAAGTAGAGAAATTAAAGTTTTAAAGGTTATTGTTAATATCCTCAGAAAGATAATGGAGCTATTATAGAAAATAGGATAAGAGAACAGTTTAAGAAAAATAAAGAAGAGAAGTTCAGGAGGAAACTCTAGCATTTACAGTCAACTGAATTTTTTTGTAACAAGGGTGTCAAGAAAAGTCTAGAGAAAAAAGAGAATTTCCAACAAATGATGCTGAGATGGCTGCACAGCCACATGCAAAAGAATCACTTTAGACCACAACCTCATATTGTGTACAGAAACTGACTCAAAGTGGATCAAAGGCCTTATATTTGTAAAAGGTAAATCTATAAAATTGTTAGAAGAAAATAACCTAAACCCTTCTGACCTTGGTTTGGACAACTGATCTGACCTCAAAAACACAATCAACAAAGGAAAAAAAATAACTAGGACTTCATCAAAATTAAAAAGTTTTGTGATTCAAGATAATACCAATAAAGTAAAAATTTAACTCATACAATGGCAAAAATAACTGCAAATCATGTATTTAATAAAGGTTTGGTATCATGAAACGATGAAGAACTCTTATAATCTAATATTTCATAGATAATCTGATTAAAATGGTCAAAAGATTTGTGCAGATATTTCTTCCAAGAACGTATACTTATAACCAATGTCACTTGAAAAGATTCAATTTCATTAAAAAACCATCTGGGAAATACAAATCAAAATTGAGGTACCAATTCATGCCCAGCAGGATGATTATAACAAAAAAATAAGTGTTGATAAAGATGTGGAGAAGTCGGGGTGGAAAACCCTCAAAGATTGCTAGAGGAAATGTAAAATGATGCATTTGGAGAAAGTTTGGCAGTCTCTCAAAGGGTTAAAGACAGAGTTCCCATATTAGTCAACATCCATTCCACTCAAAGAGAATTTAGAGCACATGTTCATACAACCACTTATGCACAAATGTTTCCAGCAGCCTTATTTATAAAATCCAAAAGTAGAAAGCCAAATGTCCATCAGCTGATCAATGGATAAACAGAATGTGATATATTCCTAGGATGGAATGTCATTAAGAAACAAAGTGCAACCCAGTATTGATATGGCTATAAAATGTTGGAAACATGCTAAGGGAAAGAAGCCAATCACAGGAGACCACATACTGCAAAACCCCATTTACATGAAGTGTCCAAAAGGCAACTCTGTGGAGAGAAGGCACATTAGTGGTTGCCCAGGGCTTCGAAGGTCAGGGAAAAAGGAGATGAGATTGCTAATGGCTTATGTTGGTGTGAAGAAAGTATTTCAAAATCCAATTGTGGTGGTGTTTCACAACCCTGTGGATATACTAAAAAGCAGTGCACTTTAAATGTGAGAGAAATCTCACAGGCAAAAAATTATATCACAGGAAGGAAACTCAACTGGAAGATTGGAAGAAATGTTATTGAGAAACCCTTTCTGAGAAGACAAAAAAAAATGGATTTTCTTTTTATTCTTCCAAGGATGGTATCTAGAGGCATTCAGAATGGGTTAGCATTTGACACACCATCTTAGGCTTTCCTCTACTACAGCCTTTAACAAAAGGAGGCTGTCCAGAACTCCTGGTAACAGAATTATGTACATGTAGACCAAGAAGATTGGGAAACTGGCCAAAATTTGCACATGGCTCATGCCCTAGTAGACTTCAAGGGGTTTGTGCTGTGAGACCTAAAGTTTTTGTGAGATTATGTAAAATGTAAAAAATATGTGAAAAGGACCTATGGTGTTTCCATGTATGCTAAATGTGTCCATGACAGGATCAAGCATGTGTTCCTCATTGAGAAGCAGAAAATTGTTGTGAAAGTGTGGATGGCACAAGCACAGAATCGGAAAGCTAAATTTTAAAAATGAAGCTTCTTTGAATAAGAAAAAAATGGCAGAAAAATTCAGAGATGGAAGGTAGAAATGAAAAATAAATGAGAAAATTAGCAGATCAGTTCAGAAAGTTCAACCTCCAAATAATAGTTACAGAAAGAGAGAACAGAGGACTATGAACTGAGAATTAACAATAAAGAATTCAAGAAAAGTCCCAGAATTGGAGGACCTGTTTTCTAGATTGAAAAGTGTCCCAGAGAGCAAGCAAAATAGATAAAAATAGATTCTCATCAAGATTCATCAATTTAAGTTTCAGAAGAGCAAGCCAACAAGAAAATTGTAAACGCTGTCAGGGTAAAGAGTAGGAACAGATCACATTAAGAAGATCAGGTATCAAAGTGGCTTCACAGGAGCAATACTGCAATCCAAAATTGAGCAATGTCCTCAACATTCTAAGAAAAAAATGACTTTCAACCTAAAATTTTAGAGCCAGAAAACCATCATTAAGTTCTAGGGTGGTATAAAAATATGTCCAGTTGTGAAAGGTAGAACTTTAAATGTTCCTGTAAGATATTAAGTGGAAAGTGCATACGAAATGCACTTACTACATCTAAGTCCAAATTTTAATTTGAAAAAGGTAAAGAATGCTTGAGAAATGCTTATATGACACAGAGGGAGGAGTCTTAGAGCTTTTGCAGGAAAAGAACAAGGAAATTGGATGATACCTACAGAGAAGCAGGGGAGTCAAGAAGCTTTTCCTTCTTCATTTTCCTTCTTCTCCTTCTCCTTCTTGGTTACTATTTAAGATAAGGTTACTATTTATGATATGCAAATGAAAATGGTTATTCAGTAGAGAAGAAGAAACTGATACTATTTGGTATACCCACTCTATGAGTTTTATAAGCCTTCCTTTACAGCAGTATAAAAGCTTCCTAAAGAGCCAAATAAATACTCACCAAATTTTTGACAATTTTCTGGACACCATCAGTACCAACTGCAATCAGAGCCTTGGACTGGATCTGTGTGTTGTCATACAAACTTTGCTTTTCTAAAGCTGCAAAGACCGTGAAGTGATCTATCTAGGCTGTTAGAACTGATAGTGCTTGAAGGGCTAAGAGAGGAGGCAATCACTGTACAAGTATTGTCTTGGAAAATACATCAATTCTCTCAGCGCTCTAGGCTCAAGCTATGATTGTGGCTGTGATTCTTGATTTTTTTTTTTACCGTGTATCAGAAGCTCTAAGCAAAGTTTATCATCTTCAACCTAATACATAAGCCATCCAAGCTCTCAAATGTTAGCTGCGGAAAGGACTGCAGATATCATCTTGTCCAATATTCTCAGTGTAAAGCTGAAGAATCTAAGGGCCTGAAAGGAACAGTAATTTTTCTAAGTTTAATGAAGATCAGAAATTCTTTTAAATGGTTTGAAATCAATAATGTTGGAATCATATTTTAAAATCATAATTCTTTTATTACTTAGGAAAAAATAGGGGCCAGTGATGTAGCTCAGTGGAGTTCTTGCCTAATAAGTGTGAGGCTCTGGGTTGGATTCCCAGTAACTAACACACACACACACACACACACAGTAAAACACAAAACAAAAACATCAAAACTGGAACTCAGAACTCCAAGTTCAATTCTATTACATTGTCTCTGCCTTGCCTTTCATCAATTATAACACATTTTTATACTTGCTACTTCTTGGACACATTCCTGATATATCATTATGCTGGTGTATATTATAGAGGCTATGGTGAGTCAGTTGATCAGTGGGTCAAATAAAGAGCACCAATGATTTTGGCACAAGCGAGTCATTTTTGCCAAGGCCCAACAGAAAGCCTGAGGATATGTGAAAGTAGCTCACAGCACCAGCAGGCAGCACAGAAAAACCTGTATTCCTCATTATTATGTGAAATAAATGTACCTTCCTACTGTTTAGTAAAAATGGCATTCTGATCTCAACTTGAAAATCTTAATAATGACCCCCCCAAGAAACAAAATGTTTAGTTATAAAAATTATTAAGGTATTCAGCCCTTCACAGGTATTTTGCCCTTTGTAAGATGCTCTGCAGGATACAAGGCTAGGGATGATGTCTGCCATCAGGGGACTTTCAAATAGTTCATCGAATTAGAGTGACATATATGCTTTCTTTATATCAGGAAAAGGCTCTAGAAGTTATATGATTGCTCCATTTTGCAAATGGGAAGGCTGAAGACAGGAAAAGTAAGTGGCAAGGTGGTGACCCAGCTCATGTTAGAACACAGTCGGCAGACTTCCTAATGACTGCTCTTAATGCACCTGCTACAACCACACACCCATGAGTAATTTTAATGTTCCAATCCTCTGCAAAGAATTCGAGAGCACTTTCCAGCACATACAACAGGAAAAAAAAAAAGTAAATTATTGATGGTGTTAAGGCAAGGAAAACAGCAGAAGCAGCAGAAAATAATGAAGCCAGAAGAGTAGTACAGATGTAAGCCTTAGGGTCCTGTGTACAGTTGCTAAAGATGGACAATAAATTTGGCACTCGACTTCTGTACAGCAAAGCAAGGGAGGGAAACTAATCAGACTTGTCTCATCATTAAACAGAAACAGGCAAGTTGGTTGGTAGAAGCCTCACTGTTCCTCATTATAATAAGAGTTGAGAAGAATTTCTCCCAGAAATTTCTCCTTTTCTTACAAAAAGGGAACATACACATGATATGTGGATATCCCAAATAATTTTTAAAAATAACAATCTAACAGACATTTATTTGAAGTATTCGTGTAGTGATGTCAAGTGTATTTATTACAGCAGTTCAACAAAGAGATATAAATAATACAGACTAGAGAGAAACAGAGGTTCCATAGAAGATTTGGCCTTTGAGGATGGAAGGAATTTCACAAGGAATGTCTACCTGCCAGAAAGAGTTGAAATAATAAAAGGAAAAATCCCCTTCTATCACTGAATGACTTGGGTAAATAAAACATGGACACCACTCATTCTGGTTTTTTTTGTTTGTTTGTTTGTTTTTTTTACCTTACTAAAATCTGTGTACCTCTCCTGGGGAAATGTGAAACCCAATTCAACAAAGCTCATGAAGAGGTTCTTGAACAGAACTGCTCTGCATTTTGAATGCATCTACCCTGCCACCCTCTGTGATGATTGGACTTCAGCATGTCTATTTTCATATTCTATATGCTACAAATATTCTGATGTATCTATACAAATGTGGTTATATAGCTATACAAATGTGGTTAGTGTAGAGAAGGGGAATTATTTGGATTGGAAAATTCAGTAGCTAGGCAGATATGAAGCCCAATAAAATTCATCCAGATTTTCTTCCAATGCTGCCAAGAGTTTTGGTGAATATAATTCATGCCATACAGCTTGATTAGATTCCCCCACCCCTGAATCTTTTTTCTAAAACAACTGGCTCCAATTATCCCTGTTTTCCTAAGAAAGGTTTTGTTTATTTTTACTTATGATGTTGAAACAGCTGCTTTCATTTTTTTGTAACTAAAATGTAGGGTTTTTTTTTTTAAAGTGCAGTTTTACATTTACAGAAAAACTGCAAAGAGAGCAGAGAGTTTCCTCAATCTCCAAACTCAGCTTCCCCTATTGGCATCTTATATTACTACAGTACATTTATTATAATTAATGAACCAATACTGATTCATTATTAACTGAAGTGCATACTTTATTCAGAGATCCTTAGTTTCCCCCCCTTTTACTGATATATAATTCATATGAGTCACTCTTTTGAAAGTGTGTAATTCAGTGGTTTTAGTATATTTATCACTTTCTAATTCTAGAACATTTACATTACCCAAAGCAGAAACCATGTACTAATTAACAGTTACCCTCAAAAAAAAAACCCTATTCACACCCCCGTTCTGGGAAACCTCTGATATGCTTTCTCTCTACAGAGGTGCCTTATGGACACTTCATATAAATGGAATTATATAATATGTGGTGTCTAGTTACTGGCTTCTTTCACTTAGAATCATGTTTTCAAGGTTCATCCACGTTGCAGTGTAAATCAGTACTTCATTCTGTTTTATTGTCAAATGACACTACATTGTATGAGTATATCACAGTTTATTTATCCGTTCAATGGTTAATGGGCATTTAGGTTTTTTCTACTTTGGGGGTATATGGATAATGCCACTGTCAACATCTGTATATAAATCATCATGTTTTTAATTCTCTTGGATCTAACTAGGAGTGGAATTATGGCTCATATGGAAACTCCACATTTATCGTTTTTGAATAGCTACAAACTAAATTCCCAGTCATACCATATTTATCTTCCCACCAGGGTTTATAAATGTTCCAATTTCTCCACTCTCTCACCAACACCTGTTATTGTCTTTTTGTTATAGTTGTCCTTGTGGGTGTGGAGTTATATCATTATGGCTTTGGTTTACATTTTCTCCCTTATGACTACTGATTTTGAGCATCTTTTATGTACTATTGACCATCTGTACATGTTCTTTGAAGAAATGTCTACTCAAATCCTTTGCCTTTTTAAAAACTGGCTTGTCTTCTTAATGTTAGGTTGTAAGTGCTCTTAATAAATTTTGGAAACTATAACCTTCTCAGCTATGTGACTTACTTTTTTGTTCTCCATCCTATGAAATCTTTAAATTTTACAGATAGTGTATCTTGAAGTGTAAGTTTTTAATTTTGATGAAATTGTGTGTGTGTGTGTGTGTGTGTGTGTGTGTGTCTATATATATATGTTTTAGATTTCCTTAGTTATCACCTAATGG